>NC_091074.1:70072500-71322500 GCF_032405125.1 Capricornis sumatraensis | reverse complement strand
ATCTTCTCTCCACATCCTGTGCAAAACACACCTGCCCCTGATACCTTCAGGGTCAGGGCACTGGCTACTACACCCTCAGATCCTTCCACAGCAAAATTAAGCCACCATCTGCCTCTGTGGCAGAGAGGAGGTACCCAGACACCCATCCAGGCCTGCTACACATTGCCAAAAGAACCCAGGCAGGTCTGCGGACTTGCCCGGCCTCTGCTTCCTCCCCTCTAGGATGCAGATAGCCATACCCAGCTGTAGGACTGAAGGAACCAGAATGAAGCAGGCGTTCAGCAGTGTGGCTTCCTTCCCTCTCTCAGTATCTGCTTCCTGGGCTTCTGGTTCCCATTCTGATTGGAATTAAAAATAACAACTGAACGGTCTGTGAGATAACACACCCAGAGGAGAGGAAAACAACTACGGTTGTAAAAATACAAATTACAAAATAATTATTAACTTATAATGGATATACCAGCTTATGAAATGCCTTCACATCCATCCTCTCATTTCATCTGGATAGAAGCCCTGTGAGATAGTGTAGGCCCTTGGGATGATGTTAACTGGTTCATGCAGCTGTTGGATGCCCAAACTTCTTCAGTGATAAAGCCAGAGGGAAAGGAACCCTTTGTAGGCTGGCCTCCTGGAGGGGATGGACCCCAGCCGAGGCCCCTGCACCATTCAACAGCTGTGGTCAGCTCTCCCGCCCACACCAGCGTTCTGCCCAGCACCCCATCTGCACTTTCTCTGCAACCTGCCCTCCCCTCAGACAACCCTCAGAGGGGAGGCTAAACCCTCGGCCATCTCTCCTTTCTGTTCACTGTTCTAGTTGTTCGGTTGTTTCTTAGCCTGGGAGACCTGAAACATCAGCATCCCCGTGCTCAATGAAAGCAAGTACATTGGGATGAGCGTACTTCAGAGCACATCCTACTTCAGATCACATTTGACTTCTATCCTGTTCATTTCTGTTGGAAATGTACTGGTCAGGAATAGAGCTTTAAGTGAGGGCTTCCCTGGTGGCTCAAATGGTAAAGAATCTGCCTGCAATGCAGGAGACTTGGGTTCGATCCCTGGACTGGGAAGATCTCCTGGAGAAGGGAATGGCAACCCACCCCAGAATTCTTGCCTGGAGAATCCCATGGACAAAGAAGGCTGGAAGGCTACAGCCCATGGGGTCACAGAGAGTCAGACAGAACTCAGTGACTAACACTTTCACTTTTCAGAACTGCAAGTGATAGAGAACTCACAATAATAGTGGTTTAAGAATAGATAATTTCCCTCTCAGGTAAGCAAAAAGGTGTGGAGGCTCCTAGAATCTCAGCCCTTTGGATCTTGTCTCCCTCACCTTCATCATATAGCTTCCACATCATGGTCTAAGATGACTTTATGGTCTAAGATGACTGCTCAAGCTCCTGCCGTCACATTCCACTCCATCTACTAAGAAGGGGGAAGAGGAACAGCCTTCTCCTCTGAAGACACGTCCCAGAGCGTATACACACCACTTCTGCCTACATGGCACTGTCTTGAACCCTGTCATATGCCATACCTAGCTTCAAGGACAGCTAGGAAATGGAGTCTCACTACTGTGGGTGGCTAGGTGCACTGGAGGATAATAGAAGTCCTAGACACATGAGTTCTGCCTGGTTTAACAGAAGAAAGACTAGCCTGACTGTCTGGAGACACAGTCCACTTTGTCACCACACTGCTCTGTGGCCTTGGGCAAGTCCCATCCTCCTTTCTGGGCCTTTCAGCTCTCTGTAAAGGGAGGGGATGTGGTTGAGACCGTGTCTGAAATTCCTTCCCACTGTGGCCTCCTGGGAATCTGTGTGTAAACCAGTGGTGGAAGTAAAAGGAGAACAGACAGTGTAACACCCCACTCTGCATTTCCTAGGCAGGACTCAACCCAGGGCCACAGGTGGGGACAGACTGGGAGGTCCAGAAGACCTGGCCAGCAGCAATCCCGCTGGTCCTCACTGCAGCGGAGGCAGGAGTAACAGAAAAACCCTCAGCTCAGTAGCTTCTCAGAGCCGGAACGCGTGCCGCCACTTGCTAACAGCCATCTCCCCTCTCTGTTCACTGTTCCAGTTGTTCGGTTGTTTCTTAGCTTGGGAGACCCGCAACGTCAGCATCCCCGCGCTCAACGACAGCAAGTACATCGGGATGAGTGTCTACAACGTGGGGATCATGTGCATCATCGGGGCGGCCGTCTCCTTCCTGACCCGGGACCAGCCAAACGTGCAGTTCTGCATCGTGGCCCTGGTCATCATCTTCTGCAGCACCATCACCCTCTGCCTGGTGTTCGTGCCGAAGGTACGGGGCGGCCGCCGCCAAGCCCCGCCCTCGCCACCCTGGCATCTGGCCTCTGGCCTCTGGCTCTGCCACAAGGGGATTGCTATGCTTCTTCCACTTTCTGAAAGTTTTATGCACTTTAAAAAAAAAATAGTGACCACAATTCACATCACAGAAAGTTTGGAAAATGCAGAAAAGCAAAACCAGACTTTTCAGAAATCTTACATAGTCCTGCTGCCCTAAAATAATCACTGTCAATATTATGGTCTGGTTTTTTTTTACTGTTAGTATTTCTGATTAACAGTCTTTTTTTTTTTTAATGGTTTACGCAGTGACACTTTTTCAGATATAACTACAATTATCGTACACTTTGTAGTTTGCCTTTTTAACTTCTGCCCTTTGTACTGTCCCACAGTTTATAATCGTAATTGAGGGCAGTTACTGTAATTTACTCATCCACTTGATCCTTTATTGCTGAGTATTACAGTTTCTTCCAGATTTTTATATTATAAATGAACTTTTTTTCCTACATAATACATTTTCCGACTGAACTGAACTGAATTATAACCTTAAGGTGGAGTCACAGAAGTAGTACCAGTGGATCAAAAGGAGTAGCCATTTTTAATAACCACTTATATTTTTCATTCATCTGAAGGGCTGACCTGAGAGAAATTTTCCAAACATTATCCTATCTAGCAGTGGGCAGGTGAACCCAAGGCTTTGACCCCTGCACTAGGCTGATCTGTGCAGAGGGAAACCTGACCTTCAAGAATAAGAGGAGCAGGAAACAGAAACAGTTGAGAGGCCACTGACCCAAGTTAGGGGGCATCTGCCTTAGAAAAGGGGGAGAGAGACCACGGAGGTCCCACAGGTCCTGCGGCCTCCTGGGCAAGGCAGTGTCAGCTCTGTTCTAGAACGCCTCTGGCATACACTCCTTCCTTTAGCTGTCAACAGTTTCCCAGGCCCCAGGTTAACACCACAGCTTCTTCGCCTGCACTCTGACTTCCCCTCCACCCTGTAGAAGATGCCAGGTGATTCTAAGCCCAGCTCTTATCGGGTCACTCTGCTTTTTCACCCTCTATAGCTCTTCACTGCATTCCTGGCTCCAGGATCGAGTCCCCAACATGGGACTGCCTTCCAGGACCATCGGATCTCTTTGTCTCTCCCAAAGAACTCTGTCCACCATACAGCTGCCCTTCTCTGTCAGCACCCTGAGCCCCAGGCCTCCCTGTGTTTGCCTTTGCCATTCCTTCTCCCTAGACTTCCTTTATCCTCACCATCCTTCCACAGACCCTCCAGGGATCCGAGCCCAGGCCCAGAGCAGCATGGTGAGCACTGTGGCCTGGTGAAGATCCCCTCTCTGTCCCTGCTCCTTGCCTCTGAACCACGAGGTCCTGGTGCACAGAGGCTGTGGCCATGGTTCTAACAAGCACAAGCTTGCACACTGTCTTCACAGCTGTTGCCTACAACTGTTTTTATTTTCTGTGTGGAGTAAGGCCTAAGGCAGTATGAGGCTCAGTTGGAGTGAGGCTAAGGGGCATTGGGTGGGTTCTGCAGGATGGCTGGGATTCTCATGGAATCAGGGTCAGGAGACTAGACATCTAGGAGCAAGGAAAAGACCCAAGACTTAGCAAGAGGAAGGGCCTGCCCAAGCGCACACACAAAAGGACAGAGAAAGCCTGAGCCTGGGCTCCAGATTCCCAGACTCTGTGGTTCCCAGGGTCCCATGATGCCTCCAGCACAGGAACCCTGGAAGCAGCTGGATGGACATGGGGGAAGTATGGACCCCAGAGTCCTCTTTTCAGCCCTCCTTTGTCTTTTCAGCTCATCACTCTGAGAACAAACCCAGACGCAGCAACTCAGAACAGACGATTCCAGTTCACTCAGAATCAGAAGAAAGAAGATTCTAAAACCTCCACCTCAGTCACCAGCGTGAACCAAGCAAGCACATCCCGCCTAGAGGGCCTGCAGTCAGAAAACCATCGCCTGCGAATGAAGATCACAGAGGTACCTCCCACAGGGCTGGTCGTCAGGGCCCCGTCCTCGCACTTGAGCCCTTCTGCCTTGTGCAGGAACTCTCCGGGCTGCCACTGCCCACCACATCCCCTCCGAGCATCGCCACGTCCTGACGGTGCAGCCCCATCTCCTGTCACTATGGCTGCAACAAGAACTAGGGGAACATAAACTAGACAGAATCTGACAGGAGTTTATTGCCCACCTGGCCCAGGCTATGGGGTCCAGCGATGCCCAAGTCAAGACGTTCTCTGACAGGAGTTCTTAGAGATTTGTGAGCCCCCAGATTATAGCAATGAGTTGGGAAAACTCAGTTTCCTACTTGGGGCCAGGGCAGGAGCTTTCACTCAGCTGGAGCCTGTGTCTTCTAGCTGGACAAAGACTTGGAAGAGGTCACCATGCAGCTGCAGGACACACCAGAAAAGACCACCTACATTAAACAGAACCACTACCAAGAGCTCAATGACATCCTCAACCTGGGGAACTTCACCGAGAGCACAGGTAGGAGGAGGCGGGACCCTGGGTATGAGATATTTTACAGATGAAGACCCTGAGGCTGAGAGGGGCAGTGCGGGGCAGGTCTGAAGTCCCACAAGCCAAGCTGGAGTGTCTGAAACCCATGACTTCTGAGCACAGTTCAGTGTTTGGAGTCCCACCTGGGGATCCCCCTATGCACAGTGCTTCTGTTCCTCAGGCCCCTAGGCTTCAGCTCCACGTGTCCAAAGCATGGCCAGTATTCCCAGTATTCTGATTGGGTGCACACTGTTCTTAGTGAGTAATGTACTCATACTTCTCCCAACATTACAGTTTCAAACACACCTCATCAATGTACGGAAAGGGATAGTCTATAAGATAACATGATGCTCAATCCCACCAACCACTTGAAGAACAACAGTCCATTTTTTGCCTTCATTTAGGCAAAAGTTTTTAAAAGATCACCAGTGTTGCTAAGAGCATACGGAAATGGACATTTTCCTGCAATGTTTTGGAAGTTTAAAGGTCAGGTGTTAAGCTCATTCACTAGCAATTCCCCTAGCAAGAGGCTGCCACTTGGAAACAGTCATACATGGTCAAAGGTATAGACACAGAAAAGACCACCTGCATTAAACAGAACCACTACCAAGATCTCAACGACATCCTCAACCTGGGGAACTTCACCGAGAGTACAGTGCTATCGTAACACTACCTGTAGGCAAGAAAAGCTGGAGTTAACTTACCTGTTTGTCATTTGGGGTGGTTTTATTGATACGATACAGCCCAAACAAGGCACATGATACAGCTGTTAAAAAGTGAGGTGTATCTATTTGTGCAGGGCTTCCCAGGTGGCTCAGTGGTAAAGAATCCGCCTGCCAATGCAGGAGATGTGGGTTTGAACCTTGGGTCAGGAAGATCCCCTGGAAAAGGAAATGGCAACCCACTCCAGTATTCTTGCCTGGAGAACCCCATGAACATAGGAGCCTGGCAGCCTATATAGTCCATGGTGTTGCAGAGTCGGATATGACTCAGTAACCAAACAACAAAAATCTATTTGTGCAGATATGGAATGATCTCTAAGAAAAGTTCAGTGAAGACCAGAATTAAGATATACACAAATGCACACACATGTATGTATATGTGTTTGTATAAGTGCATTTTTTAAACAAGATTTGGTAGAACAAACACCAGATTGTTAACAGTATCCACCTGTGTGAAAGGGACAGTCTGTGAGGACAGTGGGTGAGAAAATTGATTTCATTTCATATACTTCTCTATTCTTTGCATCCTGTCATTAGCATATAGTCATTAATTTTATAAAATCAGTTTGTTTAAGTCAATGAAAAATCTTTAGTTTCTTTTTTATTATATAAGTAGTGATTATATTATTTTATTTTATAAACAATATTATAAAATTCTTATATATTGAGGGTCGATTGTTAAAAGTTTAGACTGAGATAAGTAACAAGGAAATTGGGCACTTCAAATGAGTGGAGAAAAATGAATTATTCAATACATTTCATTGGGATAAATGGGTAGCCACCTGGAAAAGAATAAAGTTAGATCCTTACCTCACAACTTACCCCAAAATAAATTCCAGATGGATAGGAGATTTAAATATAAGAAAGTGACACCATGAATGTAGCAGAAGAAACCATAGGAGAGTTTCTTTTGTAATCTCAGCAGGGGAAGGGGAATCTTTTCAGTTTGATATAAAACAGAGAATCCACAAATGAAAAGGCTAACCAGAACACTGGACAGTACTTCAGCATTAGGCAACAGGGCCATTCTAAACAGAGAAATAATCACCAACACAACACCTAGAACTGTGAACAGTGTGGTACTTCAGAGACCACAATAAGCATACTTATACCATGAGAGCTAAAACAAGAAGGCAGAGCCTTGTTCAACCTCAGCTGGGAGAGTGACTCAGATTTTTGATGCTCTGTGTGTGCTATCAAATGACAGTGAAAGCATCATGGGTATTCAACTCTGGGGTTACAAATAGATGTCAGCAGGTTCACAAATACAGAATCCGTGAATGAAGAGGACTGACTGTGTTCACGTGGATGCAAAATGACATACATATAAGGTTGCCCCCTGCAGCAGAAAAAGAAAACACCCAAGCTCTTTTCCAAACCAAATGAATCCAGATCTCTCAGGTCAAGATCATGTTTTTATATTTCTTTAGTTCTTTCCAGGTGGTTCTGAAGTACTAAGAAGGTTGAGAGCATCATGTTTTGTGGCTACACAGTATTTCTTTGGAGGCCCCATTTGTACATATTAGTAAATAACAAATCCATTATTACTGCACAAATTTGGGTTAGTTCCAACTTTCTGATATTGTAAAGGATGGTGATTTAAACATCTTGTATATATCGTCACACAGATTGTTAACTATTTCTTTGGGATAGTTTCTCAAAGTGGAAATTCTGAGTAAAAGAAACATACTTTTTAAAGTGTTTGATACTTATTGACAGTACCTCCCAGAAAGATGATGACCGTTTATACTCCCACCAACAGTTCACTATTATTATTCTTTTCAGTCTGTGGCAATCTTGGAGTTCTTTTCTCTTTGTCATTACATCCCTAACACACTCAAGAAGAGAACCTTCATATTAGAACCTCTCATTACTAACTTATGTTACCTACATTGGTCAACTTGATTCCCTTTTTTCTTATAGAAAAGGAGGTCCCAGGGCACACCATCCACCTCTCCAGCATGCCGTGTCCATCCCTGGATGGGAGCTTCTAGGCTCCCTGTCTTGGGCTCAAGAGAGCAGCTCAGGGACCAGGGCTTAGAGAACTCGGGGGAGATGGGCTCTTCTGCATTCTCCCTTCTTGGGCAGTATCCTAAAAATGGATACACTGTTGATTTTTTTTAATTAATAGAATTATTGCAATATTGTTGTTCTGCATTCAGATGGGGGAAAGGCCATTTTAAAAAATCACCTCGATCAAAATCCCCAGCTACAGTGGAACACAACAGAGCCCTCTCGAACATGCAAAGATCCTATAGAAGATATAAACTCCCCAGAACAGTAAGTACCTTCTCCTTTGGAATTATTGCCAGAGTACTGCACAAGAGTTTACAATTGGCACCATGTTTTCACATGCATTACTTTATTTGAACTCTGTGGTAACTTCATGATACAGATCAAATTACAATGCTTATTTTACAGATAAGAAGACTAATACTCAAAGAAGCGAGGTGACTTGCCAAAGCTTACCAGTTGCCAAATGCAAGGGATAGGGTTTGAACTTGGGTCTGTCCAATGTCAAATCCCATGTTCTCTTCCTTTGTTGGGCTTCCCAGATGGCTCAGCAGGAGACTCTACCTGCAGTGCAGAAGACACGGGTTTAATCCCTGGGTCAGGAAGATCCCCTGGAGAAGGAAATGGCAACCCACTCCAGTATACTTGCCTGGAGAATCCCATGGACAGAGGAGCCTGGCCGGGCTACAGTTCATGGGGTCGCAAAGAGTGGGACATAACTGAACCAACTGAGCAGGCACACAGCCTTTGTTACATGTAAAATGAATACATTTACTTAACACTAATTTACTGAGACCTCTATGTATCAAGCACAGAAGTGAAGAAAACAAATAAAAATCCTTCCCTTCATGGAGTTTACCTTCTATCTGGCAAGACAATAACTTAACAAAAAAGCAAACCCCTGTATGTTAATGATAGGTGCTTTGGAGAAAAATTAAGACAGTATAATTTTACACAGGGAAGTCAGAGCAGCCTCAGTGAGAATGTGACGTCTAAGCAAAGCCCTGGACATCTCTGGCAGCTTTGTCCCCACTGGTAATTTTTAGTTCTTCCCAGTTTATGGCAGATTAGAAGCAGCAATTAGAAATGTCAACCCTGAAACTTGTTCCATAGGAAGTGACAACACGGGGGGAGGAGCCAGCAAAAGGAGCCCATTCACCAACTGCAGTGTCATTTGGGGCCATGTAGTCACAGAGTTAAGAGCCTCTCAACCCACTTAGCTCCAAGGCCTTGAAGCTGACAGGTCCAGTGTAATCACTGATGGTTACATGGCATTCATCAGTGATCTACCTACGGGTTCCGTGCACTAGAGTGCAAGCACCTTGAAGGTAAGCTGTAAGTCCTTCCGATGTCCCTTGGATTGAACACAGCTCCCAGCACTAAATTAATGAAAAAGCAAACAGGATCCTAGCAGACAGCAGAGCGCGTGGCTCCGACAGTAACAAACAGATCCCACGCTGCTCAGGACGCTCAGGCACAACACCCTTTCCCAGGTCTGGGTCATTCTCCAGCGCCCCACTTTCCTGGACTCTTGCCCACACTGATGACATTATACAAATTCAACGTGAATTTCAAAATGAGGTCTCCAACACACTAATCTCTCATGAGCACTTGGGAGACACCATTCTGGCCAGCAGCTCCTTAGGGAGCGGGGGTAGCACTGCCTCTGGCTCCATGCATCTCAGAACCCCACCAACACCCTGCCTACACACCAGGTGCCCCTGTGAGTTGATTTACCGCCCATAAAGCACGGTCTTTTCAACAGAAGAAGCCCCACCTTCCCCGGTTCTGGCTGTTTCTGTGCCCAGAAGAGCAGGTTCTCTGTACCCTTTCCTCATCTTTATCACGGGAATAGCAGTACTTCTTTTGCCTAGTGGCTTCTGTGAAGGTCCAGGGATCTTCCCACCTGAGTGGCCTGTGGGACACAAGGAGGCCTAAGAGTTCAGGGAATGCAGCTTCCCAGATGCAGTGGAGCATTGTACAAGACGCAGCAGAGCAGGGCATCAGTGGCCTGTGCACACCCCCCAAAGCAGGCTTCACAACAGCTGAGGTGACTCTGCTGCCTACTGGCCATGAGGACTAATGAGAAGGCAGGCAGAAGGGCAGGCAGTGAGCAGGGAGTCTCCACTCCTCCTCTGTCAGCCTGCTTACCCAGCCCCGGGTTTATTTTTTTGACTGCATTTCTTGGAATTTGCCAAGGGTTCTGGGGGCTCAGAGAAGGAAAGAGCTCATTTTCTGGGGGGAAGGGGGAGAGGGTAGTACAAAACAGATGACATTTAAACTGGACCTTAGAGGGAAAGCAGAGGAAGAGCTTTCTAGGCTGGGGAAACAGCACATGCAGAGGCTTGGGAGACTGACCATAAGCAGGGTTTTAGGGGAAACTAGCCACAAGAGGGTAAAATTTTTGGTGGGAGCAGGTAGAAGTTTCACCTGGAGAACCTGGCAAGAAGCAGATCTTGGGGAGCCCTGAATGCCCCATTCCAGTGTTGGAAAGAGTACACTAGTCACCAAAGAAGCCACAGACCAGGAAGGAACCTTTTGGAATTGGCCAGCATCAGGGGCGCCAATGAGCAAGGACAGAGCAGCTGAGAAGCCTTTCAGGGATGGAACCCAAAGCCAAGTCCATTTGCAGACTTGCAAGAGTAGAGAACTGTCTGTGTTTGCACCAAAGCCCTGTTCAAAGGGCAGTCTTGTTCTTAGGAAGCACTGGAAGCTCAAGAAGCCTGCCTCCTCCCTGCTTACTGTCACCGTGGTTATTGCTGGGCAGCAGTTGGCACAGGTAGGCCTGCATTAAACACCTGCCAGATAGGTAAGTGACTGGATGACAGGAAGGTCAGACCCTGGACTGAGAGAGAACTGCACTCCTAACATCAGCCTCTTGGCCCAAGCAAGTCCAGGGGCCTTCCTGGTGAGCACAACCAGCCAGTGTTCACTAACACTCCTCCCTTCTTTCTCTCCCTGCCGCAGCATCCAGCGCCGGCTGTCCCTCCAGCTCCCCATCCTCCACCACGCCTACCTCCCGTCCATTGGAGGCGTGGACGCCAGCTGTGTCAGCCCCTGCGTCAGCCCCACCGCCAGCCCCCGTCACAGACACGTGCCACCCTCTTTCCGAGTTATGGTCTCGGGCCTGTGAGGGTGGGAGGCCTGGGGCCGGGGCCTCCCCCAGGACAGAACCACACAGAGCAGAAGCAGCTGCTGCAGGAGCACTGTCAGCTCTGGCTGTGGAGAAGCTGGCGCCACGGCTGGCCTTGTGGGACTGCTCAGATGGCACGCGGTACACAGGATGGGGGCACTTGGCACCTGACCTCGCGCCTTATTTGTGAAGTTTTTATTCTTTCACAAAGAAGAGGAATGAAAATGACCTCTTCCTTCATGTCTGCAAAGGAAGAGGAGCTAGGATATTTGAAACTTTGAAAAAAAAAAAAAAAAATCCTAGACAAGCAGAAAGTCGCTAGAACTCCAGCTAGAAGTCACGGAGTGGCCCTGAGCAGCCTTGAGAAGAGGCGAAGGCTTCTGGAGAAACCGCCTCTGCCTCTCCACACATGCCACTGGCTGTGGCCCCCCAGGCCAGCCCTTCTCCCCCTGGGGAAGGAGGCAGGCAGGGCAGCCAGGCCTCCAGCGGCCAGTCCAGCCAACCCCAGCCTTCCTGGCACAGGGAGTCTTGCGGGAAGGGGGGCCGGGCACAGCTCTGCGGGCCGAGGGCTGGGGTACCGGAGTAGGCTGACTCACACATTAACACAATAACACCCATTCCGGGACCGTGGGGATTTAGGGCACGTCACTGCAGACACACTCTGCAGCATTCACCCACAGTCGGCTATGTCTTTGTGTTCCTATCAGGTGCTCCCCATAATAAGGGGAGCACCTGAGCTAATCACAGAATGTCCGTTCCCAGCAAACACGATAAAGAAAGATTGTGCACTTTAACCTCTCTCATCAGGGCCCAAGGGCTGGCTGGGGTTTTGTTTTGTTTTTTTCCACTGACTTTGTTTCTGACCAAAGTGAATCAGGGGCATCTGCTAGAGAACATCCCTGTAGTCACGGGGAGAGTGTTGTTAGCTGAGTGCTTCCCTTCCCTTCCAGAAGGTGGCCTTCATCCGGACAAGCTGGTGGGCTCTGCCCTTGTTCGGGGGTGGGTGGGGGGTGATCAATCAGCATACTGATTCTCATTCATAAAATCACTCTTCCCTTTTAAAGGAACCCCAAAGAGCACCGGCCTGGGAGTGAGACAGACCTGGGTTCAGGCCCTTGCTCCACTGCTAACTCCTTCCATGACCTTGGGCAGGTCTCTTGTGTCTCTCTGAGCCTGTTTCCCCTCACAAACAAACTGGGGTTGAAATAACACCCGTCCTGCCTACCTCACAGGGTCGCTCTGAGGATCAAAACTTGATCTTGTCCAGAAAAGCTTCCTACCGATCAGTGAAGCGGCCCTGACCTGTGAGGTATCAGGATGACCATGACCTTCAGCCCTCAGGACAGTCAGGGCTGCGGCCCAGAGAAGCACCCAGCACAGCCCTCTGCCAGGATCCACCCAGCTGGAGAGGGGCTCCCGATGACTTTTGTGACATTCCTAGACAGGTTCATTCTCTGCTGAAGAAAGGCCTGAATGACAATGTCCGGGACGTCTGCACAACTGAGCAGTCGCTCAGCTCCCTAAAGAAACCTAATGGCAGCTTCAACAGGCAGGCAATAATCTCCTCCCAGACCACCGAAGTCAGGAATACAGCGCTGTCACCACCAGGCTTTGACAAAAGGGCCCATGGGAATCTCAACCATCGCCAACATTTCAAAACACCCTATTTCACGTAGCATAGCATTCCCCTCCCCTCCCCCAAAGAGAGGTTATGGAGGAACGTAGCTTTTAGGGGGAAAAAAAATGTTAACACATCACAGGTCAAGTTGAAGTCACTGTCTGTTTAGGCACTAAAAATCGGTGTTGTCACTCACTGTGTATTACAGTATTTACTTGCTTTCTTGATTTCACCAAACCAGATTTAATTTAAAGGATCACATTTAATTTTTCAAGGGGAAAGAGACAATTCGTTGTACATAATGTATACACACACACACAAAAACAATACCTGTAGAAATATTAATCCAGCATAGCAGGAAAAAAAAAACAAAAGTATCGGACAGTCGGAGGTGAGTGTGTGCATCCGTGACCCGTTGTGACTCCTGAGCGTGCACAGTCTTCTAGATTAACCCACACAGTACATTCTCTGTCTTAATGATACTGTAGGTTCACCTGATTTTTTTTCAATTTCCCCACAAATAACAAGACCCACAGAAGTGACTCTAGCTATTTAACGGTTCTGTTCTTTTATATGCAGCAAACACACCATACATTTCCTAAGAGGCTTCAGCCTGAAGGTGTTTTCCAATGAACGTTAGTGCACAAATGCTTTAAATTAGACTGGAACTGCCAGAATCAAATGTAAATGAGGAGTTTCTCGTACCCCTATTGCATGGTATCAATTTTTAATAAATTGTTGCAAATTTGTTTTTATGAATAAAAGGAAAAAAACTGTCTTTAATGCCTACTCTTCCCCAAATGCAGGTCAGATCAGGCCATATCCTTCTGCTCAGAAACCCGGGGGGTAACTCTCGGGGAGTCTGTCCAGCATGTCCCTTCCTTCAGACGCTGCCTCTACAGACAGGAGCAGAGCAGCCCTACTGCCTTCTGGTGCTAGGTCCTGGGGAGGGAACCTGACCTCAGCTGGGCCAGTAAGTCTCTTTCCAAGGCAGAGAAGTTACCCACAGAAGAGAAAAATGAAGCCAGCATAGAGAGAAACAGGATCAAGAGATGTGTCCTGATGGTGGTGTCCAAGCACCGGGTCAGCTGTTTCGGAAGGACAGCAGACCGCTGGTGCTCAGATTGTCAGTTCTCTCAATGAATCACTCTTCTGCCTAGGTTAGTTCAAGTTCAGTTCCCAGCAGTTGCAACCAAAAGGTTCCTGACCAGTTTAGAAGCCTCACTGCCTCCCTGGCCCGGACTCCCTCTCCAGGCCATGACAGCCTGTGAAGATTTGGTCCCAAGCTCCTTCCAGACACATTACCCACCTCCCCCTGGACCCTACAGACTGTCCGCACTTCCTTCACCACACTGGCCCTCAGTCTACAGCTCCATCTCAAGTCCACCCCGTCCTTCAAGGTCTCATCCTAAGTGCCCTCTTAGTTCCCTCAACCGGAAATGTTCTCTTCTGCTGTCTCTCTCCCACCACACTGGGTACAGGATCATGCTGGCCCTTCCTCTCCACCACAGACCACAAGTTCCACAAGGATGGGAGGTACGTCTACTTCTTCCATGTCCCCACCTCCCCCAGCATCAAGCTCTCTCATTGGCTCGGAACAGTCCCTGACGAGGCTCCTGCAGAGTTGAATGTTGCGGCTGAGGCATGTCCATATTAGTTTCCAGGTCTGGAAGACTAAGCAAGGCCAATGTGGCCAAAGCAGGCCAGGGAGGCCTGAAGCCATGTGACTGGTTGAGAGGCCCCAAAATGGGGGGCTGGACCCACAGACTTCACTAGAGGGCTGGATCCAGGCTGGAGTTTCCTAGTGCACAAGATCCTCAGTAGTGAGCCTAAGGATCAGGTCTCCTGAATCCTGGCCGCCTTCTACACAGGCCTCCTCTGCGACACAGGATGGTCAAGGGTGTGGGACAGGCCCAACAAGGTTATCTAAGGTCACTGAATGAGTCATGGTGAAGGCAGGGACAGAACCAGAATCCTGCTTAATCCACCTTCTCTACCTGATCTAGACTCACAGAAATTAGGAGCTAAGAAGAACCTTAGGGGTCAGCTTGTCCAGCCCCTCACTTCACACACGGGCTAAGCTGAGGACCAACGACAGGAGCCAAGGTCAAGCAGACAGTCCTGAGAGGGCAGGCATGGAGCCTGGATTTTCTCACTTTGAGATCCAGCTTCTTCCTCACACTTGACCCAGAACAACCACAGCAGGGAGACACTGCTCCACTACCTCAGGTTATGAGAAGTCTTCCTATTTCCCCACTAAATACAGAATCAACTGAAGAAAACTTGAGCCTTTCCTCCTAACACTTCTGAAAATTCTCACGGGACTGAAGAAAACGCTCATCACCATCATCAGTAGTTCTTCATGCCTTGCTTGGCCTTGGGGAGCAGCTCTGTGGTAACTGAAGTCTAAAGGAAAGGACCCAAGAATGGTGGGCACCTCATTCTTTCATTTAGGGGTCTCTTCCCTGGTGGCTCAGATGGTAAAGCATCTGCCTGCAATGTGGGAGACCCGGGTTCTATCCCTGGGTTGGGAAGATCTCCTGGAGAAGGAAAAGGCAACCCACTCCAGTACTCTTGCCTGGAGAATCCCATGGACGGAGGAGCCTGGTAGGCTACAGTCCATGGGGTCACAAAGAGTCGGACACGACTGAGTGACTTCACTTTCACTTTCTTTCACTTTGACTTTCTTTGGTTATGACTAGCTTGTTTCTGAGGTAAAACTAAAATAAAGACTATTTCCGAGCCTCAAAGAGAAGCATTCCGGAGTTGAAGCACTTTGAGAAAATGCTGGCTGGTAGTCTCATTACCCTGTGCTGTGGAGACGACCCTGGGATGATATGCTCTGAAGGAAGGTGGGAAAGGTTATCTAGAAAACACTGAACCTGGGGCACCAGCCAGAGACCTGACCTTCCAGACTGTTCTCCATGCTCAGCAGTCTCCTCTCTAGAAGAATCCTCATGGGATCTGACTCCAGAGGCTCAGAAGCCAAGGACAGGGAGAGAAGGTGGTGCTGGGTTTAAAAAAAAAAAAGAAGAAAATGCACCAGTAGTCACTGGCTGCTCTGCCTGTCCAGCCCATTCCTGCCCCTCCCCTGGCAACACAGCTCTGTTTGTTACGGAAGGAGAGAGACCTATGGGAGGGACCCTGGAGGAACCATCCTTGCTCCCTTCCCTGGACACAGAAAGAAAGTGAAAGTTGCTCAGTTGTGTCCCAACTCTTTGTGACCCCATGACTATACAGTCCATGGAATTCTTTAGGCCAGAATACTGGAGTGGGTAACCTTTCCCTTCTCCAGAGGATCTTCCCAACCCAGGGATCAAACCCAGGTCTCCCACATTGCAGGCAGATTCTTTACCAGCTGAGCCACAAGGGAAGGCCAATTCCCTGGACACAGAGATTGGCTTAAAGATGTGCTCATTACCTAAGCCCAGCCAATCAGAGCCCTTCCAGGGTTTAGCCAGAGTTTAGTCTCAAATCTTTCCTTACAACTGGAGAGAAATGAAAAAAGAGAAACTGAGCTCTGACATCATCTGGGCTCAAGGATCAGCAATCCCTAAAGACATACTTGCCTTTGAGGCTCTCTGTTGTCTGAAACTTTGAGAATTCTGCCCCCTCTTTTCCCTTAGCTATGAGGAGACATTAGGAAAATATATCCGTTCCCATACCCACCACTAAGCAAGGAGGGCAGGTAAGGGGAGAGGGGGCCTTAGAAGCCTAAGAAGGCTAAGGAAGGCCCAGTGTGGGTCAGGCTGTGTAGCCCAGGAAGGATGTCCTCTGCCTGTGCCCCATCTCCCTGACTGGTTACACCTTACTTGGTCCTGAGCAGTAGGGTCTCTGAGGTTCTGGGCATTAATGATTAACACAGTCTCTTGAAGAGAAAATTAGTCCCTACCCAACCTATAACCCATGCCCTAAACCCCTGCCAAGTCCCATAGCCTCAGTCACGACTGGTCTAAACTCTTATGGGCCTGGGTGGGTCCTGCCTGGACATGACTATTCACCATCTGGTTCCTCCAGGTCCCAATTCCAAGGGCTCCAAACCCCCAGAGGGCATCTACTAAGCCCCTGCTTTTTGTCAGGGCCTGTGCTGGGAACATGGGAGCAGCAGTGAACAGGACACAGGTCTCACAGAGTAACGGGGGAGCAGGTGCATAAAGAAGAAACAAAGACAGACAGCATGTAATAAGCTCAAAGTGGGGAGCTCAGAATGGGCAGCCAGAGGATGCTTCCTGGGGGGTGTAACCTCCCTACAGGTCTGCCTTCCTGGGCATGTGATGGTATAGTTGCTTCCGAGAGTCCAATACTTAGCTTAATGTTCTGTTGTCATTTTGAAACTCTTAATGACTTTTGAACGAGAGGCCCAACATTTTCATTTGTACTGAGTCCCACACATTGTGTAGCCAGTTCTACACCTAGACCTGAAGATGAGAAAGAGCTAGCCAGCAAAAGAGGGAAGTGAGAGTGGGGATGGTGTGGGAACTGGTCGTCCTACTCCTGCAGAATGCACACACTGACTGGGGCTGCTGGGGCTGCCCCTGACGCTCCCCATTTAGGCCGACTGGGTTATCTTATGTTAACCATCTACACTGGAATCCGTGTGGCCTCCAATGCCGGAAGGTTCAGACAGCATTCATCCTATCTATGTACAATGACATGGGTCACAGATGAAAATCTTCAGATCTGGGTGCAGATTTCTACTCCCCAACTCATCTGGCTAAGTAGCTTTGGATAATTCACTCAACCTCTCTGAGCTTCTGGTTCCACATCTGTAAAATGGGCATATCTCACCCAAGGGCTCATGTAGGTGAAAGTGCTTTGTAAGCACTAAGCTGATATTTGTTTTATTCCCAGACAAGAGGAATGTAAAGTGAAGAGCTTCAATCAGTGCAGGGTGCAGCCCACAATCTAACTCCCTAACAACAGAATGCATCTTGGGAAGGACATTCATTGTTAGGGAGACTCTCTTGACAACAGGTGGGGGAGAAAAGTGAGATTCTGAAGACAAGGCTAAAATAGAGACAGGGGAACAATTCTATTTGAAAGGACGAAATTTAGGAGTAGAAGGAAAGAGAAAGGTGAGAGAGGAAGAGGGCAGAGTGGCCAAAAGATCTGGAAGAACAGAAGCATTAAACATTTGATGTCAAGTCATTTTGTTCAGTCACTAAGTCATACCCCACTCTTTGGTCACCCCATGGACTGCAGAATGCCAGGCTCCCCTGTCCTTCGTTTGCTATAAAATAAAATCTCCTCTACCCTTCCCTACACTCTCTCCCACAAAATACCCCTAAATCTTCGGTAAAGTTTACTATACAAGTAGAAGTCTTGGGAGTTTTGGGAGTTTTAGTGGAAATGAAAGAAAGGGACAAATTCTATGTCTGGATGGAAGTCAAAGTAGGGATAAAAGCAGATGCAGAAGGGAAAATAATCTCCCTGCACAAGCAGAAACAGGGAGCCAGAGGTTAGCATAAGTACAAGGTCTGTGGAAATCCACACATGTACCAGAAAGGCACTGACCTTTTCCAGAGTCAGGTATGGTAGGGATGGGAAGTTTGGATTAATCCCCTCTAGATCTCACAAGGCAGTGTAACCCCTGCTGACATCTAGGTTACATAAGTAACAGGGAACATTTTATCCTTTAGAGCCATCTCAAAGATCCTGACTGCAAAGGCAGAAATCCTAGAAAGTAGCTCAGTCGGTCTGCCTGCAGTGCAAGAGACCCAGGTTCGATCCCTAGGTTGGGAAGATCCCCTAGAGAAGGAAATGCCAACCCACTCCAGTATCCTTGCCTGGAAAATCTCATGGACAGAGGAGCCTGGTGGGCTGTAGTCCACGGGGTCACAAAGAGTCAGGCGCGACAGAGTGACTAACACAACACTAACACAGCCAGTAACACTGTGGTCAACTGGATCACAAAATCAAGTCCACACACAAAGCTCTGGTGGGGGTTAAAACTGGAGAAGCCACCAGCCTGCAGACTGGTGGTGGTGAAGAGCTGTCAGTTCGGCAGGCTTTGATTTTGAGCTCATGCTCAAGGTCTCTGCTCTGGTCCACCACACACTAACTGGACAATTAGAGCCCTCCACCAAGAGGAAAAACATTTGCTTTCCCTACATCTGAATTCCAATGCAAAAGACCTAGGGTAGTACTTGAAACCACAGGGATACCTTTTTAAATGCATTAGGTAACTTGCTTTATTATACAGCGAGTTACCTAAATATGTTCAAACTAGATGTAAACTCATGCTTATATCTTCCAAATAAAAGCCAAATAGACTTATGACTTAAATGCACAGAAAATGACAAGACCAATAAAAACATCTTAACAACACAGATTTAAAGGAATAAAAGAGGTTTTGCTGAAAAATAAGTTGCAGCTCTTAACACAAGTACAGTTTACCAACTGTTCCTAGGCATGTCTCTTTGAGTTCAGCCTGCCTGGTGTGATGACTCAATTATCACACTGCTTTTCTTTATTTAAACTACTGTGAAAACTTCATTTATTCAGCACACTGTAATATCACTTGGCCTTCACTCAACTCTAACACATCACTTCTCTATTAAATCCACCTTTGTTTTCTTCCCATGAGCTACTGACAATCGTGGGGCCATACAGATAATACACACAAATCGAATGGTGATTGAGTGCTGATGCTCATTAAGCACTAGGCGAAGGGCTTTGCTAGCATAATCTCACCTAGATCTCACAGGGACCCCAGAGTAGGAACAATTATTGCCACACTTTTGCAGCTAACAGCACTCAGGCACAGGGTGTGAGTGCTGCCCTGTATCACACAGTTGGGATGGAGAGAGGAAATTTGAACACATCAGTCCAATGCCGGAATACACCCTCTTTATACTTTTTAAATAGCCTCGGGGATTCCCTGGTGGCTCAGACGGTAAAGAATCCACCTGCAATGCGGGAGACCTGGGTTCGATCCCTGGGTTCGATCCCTGGGTTGGGACGATCCCCTGGAAAAGGGTATGGCAACCCACTCCAGTCTTCTTGCCTGAAGAATCCCCATGGACAGAAGAGCTTGGCAGGCTACAGTCCATGGAGTCACAAAGAGTCAGGACATGACTGAAGCAACTGAGCACAGCACAACAAACAACCTCAACAGAATTAGCTGGATTCAGATGACCCAGAATATACCTATTTAATTTGTTTTAGATTATCTTAAAATGAAAACACAGGTAAATCTATTTGTGGTTACCTCCCACAAGAAGCCTGCCCTAATTTCACCCACCAGGGGGCAGACACCAGAAGCAAGAAGACGTACAATCCTGCACTTGGCAGAAAGGAGTCCACAAATACAGAAAGTCGAACAAAATTAGATACAGAGAAATATGTACCAAACAAAGGAACAAGAGAAAACCCCAGAAGAATAAGTGAAGTGAAGATAGGCAATCTGCCTGAAAAAGAATTCAGAACAATGATGATCCAAGATCTCAGAAAAAGAATGGAGGTACAAAAAGAAGATACAAAAAGTGTTTAGCAAAAAGCTAGAAGATTTAAAGAACAAACAGACATGAACAATAACTGAAATGAAAAATACACTAGAAGGAATCAATAGCAAAATAAATGGGGCAGAACAAATAAGTGACCTGGGAAACAGACTGATGGAAATCACTGCTGAGGAACAGAATAAAGAAAATAGAATGACAAGAAATAAGGTTAGTCTAAGAAACCTCTGGGACAACATTAAATGCATCAATATTCACATTATAGGGGTCTCAGAAGGGGAAGAAAGAAAGGACCTGAGAAAATATTTGAAGAGATTTTAAAAATGTGAAAAACTCACTGACATGTGAAAAATTCCCTGACAGGGCAAAAGAAACAGTCACCCAAGTCCAGGAAATGCAGAGTCCGAGGCAGGGTAAGCCAAAAAGGAACACAGCAAGACACATAATAATCAACCTGACAAAAATGAAAGACAAACAAAAAAAATATTAAAAGCAACAATGGAAAAGCAACAAATAACATACAAAGGAATTACCATAAGGTTATCTGCGGATTTCTCAGCAGAAATCATGCAGGCCAGTAGGAAGTGGCACAATATATATTTCAAGTGATGAAAGGGAAGAACCTACAACCAAGAATACTCTACACCCAGCAAAGCTCTCATTCAGATTCAACAGAGAAATCAAAAGGTTTACAGACAAGCAAAAGCTAACAGAACTCAGCACCACCAGTCCAGCTCTGCAACAAGTGCTAAAAGAACTTCTCTAACAACCTTTCTAGAAACAAGAGAATTAAAAATGGAAAAGCCCACCAGTAAAAGCAAACATACAGTAAAGATAGGAAATCATGTGCATACAAATATGGTATCAAAGCCAGCATGGTTTTGTACTCTCTCATGAGGAAAGTACAAATGTAGAACATTGGAAATGCAGTTGAAATTAATAGATAACCAACTTAAAACAATCTTGTATATATACAGACTGCTATATCAAAATTTCATATTTTGATATAATATCAAAAATTTCATTTTCGGTTAACTGCAAACCAAAAATCTACAACAGATATACACGCACTCAAAACAAAAGCAATCCAAACACTCCTTGATGGTAAAGGAGTTCCCTGGCAGTCCGGTAGTTAGGACTTGGAGCTTTCACTGTGGGAGCCTGGGTTCAATCTCTGGTTAGGGAACTAAGATCCTGCAAGCCACAAGGGCACAACCAAAAAAATAAAAGAGAAAGAGAGTCATCAGATTACAAGAGAACAAAAGAAAAAGGGAATTAAAAAAAAAAAAAAGCTACAAAAACAAATCCAAAGCATATAACAAAATGGCAACAAGAACAAACATATCAATAATTACCTTAAATGTAAATATAGTAAATGCTCCAACCAGAAGACAGAGACTGGCTGAATGGATACAGAAGCAAGACTCATATATATGCTGTCTACAGGAGACTCACTTCAGATCTAAGGATACAAACAAAGTGAAGGGATACAAAAAGGTATGCCACGCAAATGGAAATGAAAATTGGAGTAGCAATACTCATACCAGACAAAACAGACTTTAAATAAAGTCTGCTATATGAAGGACTTCCCTGGTGGTATAGTGGTTAAGAATCCGCCTTCCAATGCAGGGGACGTGGGTTCAATCCCTGGTTGAGGAACTAAGATCCCATTAGCCACAATGACAGAAGTCCACACACCACCACGAGAGAAGCCCACGTGCGGCAACAAAGACCCAATGCAGCCAGGGAACAAAAACCACAATGAGACACCACCTCACACCAGTCAAAATGGCCATCACTAAAAAGTCTAAAAGTAATAAATGTTGGAGAGGGTGTGGAGAAAAGGGAAGCCTCTCACACTGTTGGGAGGAATGTAAACTGGTGTAGTCATTATAGAAAACAGTCTGGAGATTCCTCAAAAAACTAAAAATAAAGTTGCCATATGATACAGCAATCCCATTCCTGGGCATATACCCAGACAAAACCCTAATTCGAAAAGACACATGCACCCTGTGTTCACAGCAGCACTATTTACAATAGCCAAGGCACGGAACCAAGACACGGAAGCAACCGAAATGTCCATCAACAAATCAATGGATAAAGAAGACGTGTTACATATATAAGCAATGTAATATGACTCAGAAATAAAAAAGAATGAAACAATTTCATTTGCAGCAACATGAATGGACCTAGAAATTATCAAGTTAAGCCAAGGCAGTCAGAAAGACAAATACCATTTGATATCACTTATATGTGGAATCTAAATTACCACACAAATGAACATATCTATGAAACAGAAATTCAGAGAGAACAGACTTGTGATTCCCAAGGGAAGGGAGGTGGAGGAGAGAAGGATTTGGAGTTTGAGATTATTAACAGCAGACGCAAACTAGTAGTACATATAGGATCGATAAGTAAGGTCCTACTGTATAGCACAAGGAAGTATATTTAATATCCTGTGATAAACCAGAATGAAAAATATTAAAAAGAACATATATATATATATGTATAAAACTGAGTCACTCTGCTGTACAGCAGAAGTAAATTCAACACTGTAAATCAAGTATATTTCAATAAAATTAAAAAAAAAAAGAAGAAACCAATGCATTGAACCCCTTCCCTCACAACTTCATGCTACAATGGCTCACCCAATAGGGGGAAATCCATATAACAATTCTACCTAGACTATTTCTTGAAACTAGAGAAAGTGTCTCATGCACATTTATCAAAGCTCAAGCAGTCTGCACTGTATGGGAAGGGAGAAAATCCAGGCCACCCTCTTCCCACTGTTTGTAAAGGTTACTTCGAAGTAAATTCTAACTTAGCACTGGGAAAGAATGGTGGAATGCTACCAGAATTTCTGGATTTGATTTTAGAGCCTCCATTCTGAGTTCAAAGGGCCACCAGATGTGAGGCTGTTATCTTAATGCAGGGCCTATACGAGTTGTGATTTCATGTGATTTCTGCAGAGCAGGCCCAACATGCATGTTCACTCACTAATCACTTCTGACCCCATACATACAGCATGAAGGGTGGTAGAGTGGGGACTGTTGGTCAAAAGTAGAGGAGGTAAGAAAGTGTAGAGTTCATGGAGCAAAAGCCATCGCTTTCCCATGCCCTAGGGAGCAGGGTGGGCATTAGACAAGTTCTCCTACCCCTCTAAGACTAGGGGCACCCAAAGTATTTGTACATACCTTCTCCCCTTCAGCAATAAAGGACTGGCAACACCTTTTACCTGAAAATTTCAGAACCATTGGTCTGTCCAATGCCTAGAGCTGGTGCTGCTGGAGTGTGGAGAAAGGGGCTGGAAAACATGGCCCAGCCTGAGGGCAGGAGGAGGGCCAGGGTGGCCAGCAGCACTCCCATAAAGTGGATTAAAATGGGATATAGGTTTCCCATAGGTTGAATGGACACTGAGGAAGGTTGTGGGGGTTTCAGCTATCTTAAGAGAGGCTGAGGAGAGAGGAGAAGGCTGAGCTTCCAGAGTAGGCTTCTGTATCTCCTTCTGTTCTCAGAGCATCTCAGGGTCCCAGGGTAAACACCTATCATCTTCAAAGAAACTCTTTTCTCAGTAAAATCCTTCCACTTTTCCACATGGCTTTGCAAAAGTGAGATCTTTCTTTCCCCATTCTCTGATGAACCCAATATATGTCAAAGGTGGAAGATAGGACTTGGCAGGACAGACGTCCCTATTTGCTTGGCCTCTTGGAGATCAAAGTTACAAGGTGTGTACAAGGGCTGCCTTACCCTCATACCTGCAGTTCTCGTCATGAGGCTTCTGGACAAGCAGGTCTAGAGGACAGGAACCAGACAGTGAGGCCTAGAAACCATGTCATGTCACAGCTGAAGAAAGATGGCAGCAGTGGGGAAGCCTGGCATGACAACTATTAACTCCTACAGGGAAGTCATCATCTAGCAAAGATGTATCTTACTCCTCATCTCTACAAATGGACAAAGGAGGACAACCTGCAGCCAGTTCAAAGAGACAGTTTCGGTTCAGCAGAGAGCCTCATGAGGAAGTGGCCACTCTCCGGAAGTGTTCAAATAGGGAGGCTGGAGAGAGAATCTCTATATCAGGTGAGAAGTTGGAATGCTTAAGCCCTTTGTTTGGAGATTGCAAACTGATGTCATGCATGTCATATGGGGCAAACAGATGCACTTGCTCTTATTAGTACACTGTTTGCCTTCAGAGTGTTTTGTTGTTGCTATTGGAAACAGAGCTGAGCAGAGGTGCCCCTTTCCACAGATCTTATGTTCTTTAGCTCACCATGGCCAGCACCGCTCCCCACTCTACCCAATATCACAGCCAAGTGTCCACTGACATTTATTACTCTGCCTGCACTACAGGGTTTTCCCTTTGTACTCAACCCACTTAACCCATGTATATTATTACTTGCCTTTTCTCTGCAGGTGAGTGATCAAGTGACTTTAGCTATATTCTATTAACTCTCAACCTTCATTTGAAACAGTAGGATAGAGCTATGTTATCTCAATTCTCCCTCTCTCCCTGTGCTCCCAAAGATTTGCAGCGCATGTGAACAGCACAGAAAAACACCAAATAGCTGTTTGCACTCGGCCCTGGAGCGAGATTCCCAATAACCCAATGGAAAGGAGAAAGGCAGCTCCTGAAATGTGCATGGACTAATGAGTCATGCACTCATTACCATGCACACCACCTCCAGGACAGTGGCCATTTTATGCTTTTCAGTTCAGTTCAGTTGCTCAGTTATGTCTGACTCTTTGCGACCTTATGGACTGCTGCACGCCAGGCCTCCCTATCCATCACCAATTCCCGGAGCCTGCTCAAATTCATGTCCATCAAGTTGGTGATGCCATCCAACCATCTCATCCTCTGTCGTCCCCTTCTCCTCCTGCCTTCAATCTTGCCCAGCATTAGGGTCTTTCCCATTAAGTCAGTTCTTCACATCAAGTGGCCAAAATATTGGAGCTTCAGCTTCAGCATCAGTCCTTCCAATAATATTCAGGACCGATTTCCTTTAGGATTGACTGGTTTTATCTCGTGCAGTCCAAAGGACTCTCAAGAGTCTTCTACAACACCACAGTTCAAAAGCATTTACATTTTTAAAGAAACATTATTCCTCCTTGAAGGAAGACTACCATCTAGTTGACTACCTTTTAAAAGAGTTCAGAGCATCCTGTTAATGACCAGCAATAAATAAAAAAACTATCTTATCTGCTAGACTGGAATAAAAATTAGATATTTTTGGACAATGATCTGGATCAAATGAATGTTGAGAGTCCTACTAGCTCAAAAAACCTATGATTCCTAAAACTCATACTAATAATAGTAGCCAACACTTACTACATGCTCTCTATAGGCCAGACACTGTATAAGCACTTTAGGTGGTTTATCTCACATGTAATAACACTACAGAATAGGTATTAAGATTATCCTTAGTTATAACTGAATCACTTTGCTGTATACTTGAAACTAACTCAACATTGTAAATTAACTGTACTTCAAACAAAAAAAAATACTTTTTAATTTCTTAAAAAAAGATTATCCTCAGATATACAGAAGAAGAAACTCAGGCACAGAGAGGTTAAGTAACTTGTCCAAAGTCACACATCTAGTGATGATAGGGCCAGAATTTAAATCCAGACAGTCTAACTCCAGAGATGCTAAAGAAGAAATGATGACAGTGCCACCAAGATTTGATAGTTAATTTCCCATAGAAATTTCTTTTCCCTACCCATTAACTGATGCGGCTACATTTCAAGCCCACCAAGAACACAAAACACAAGAGGTTCAGATTTTCTGGTTTACAAATCTGTGAAAATTAAACAAAAAATACTCTCACACATCATTTGATTCTTTAAAATATAAAACAATTAAAAAGGAAAGTTTCCTTGGAACTGAAGTTCCTTCTCCAGATTCTGGTTTACATTCACAATTCGAAAGGGAATATAAAATAAAACTGTTCAATGTCAGGTCATTTCTTTTAAGAGTCTACAACTAAATGCTGTGCATTGTGTGCTGGACACATGGAACTGAGTTTGCAGTATGTTCAATCATGCAAAATTTGATCGATGTAGTGGACATTTGTTATGTTACAGTGACCCTGCCAGGTAGCTGGGAAGCCTATCTTAACTTCTGAGATCATGTGACATTATGAAGTATACATGCAAAACTAAACATTGTCTCTCTGTCTGCCTACTTCAATATTTTAATAGGAAAACTGTCAGTGAGAATCCTATTTGAAAATGACTTGCGTGTTTAAATAAAACTAAAAAATAAATTTAAATAAAATTCCCTTAAAATTATGTATTTGGGAAAACTAGACAGCTACATGCAAAAAGAACCAAACTGGAATACTTTCTCACACCATGCACAAGAATAAATTCAAAATGGATTAAAGACTTAAAAAAACATAGGCAGTATGCTCTTTGACATCAATCTTGGCAGCATTTTTTTTTTTTGACGTCTCCTTAGGCAAGGGAAACAAAACCAAAGTAAACAAATGAGACTACCTCAAACCAAGAAACTTTTGCACAGTGAAGGACACTATAAACAAAACAAAAAGGGTGCCAACTGAATGAAAGAAAATATTTACAAGCAACTTATATGATAAGGGGTTAAGATTCAAAATACACAAATAACTCATACAACTCAATATTTTTTTAAAAAGCAATCTAATTAATAAACGGGCAGCAGAGATCTGAACATTCTTCCAAATAAGACAGACAGATGGCCAACAAGCATATGAAAAGATGCCCAATATCATAATCATCACGGAAACACAAATTAAAATCACAATGAGCTATTACCTCACCCATAGGAATGGCTATTATCAAAAAGATAAAAAATAGTAAGTGTTGGTAAAGTTGTGCAGAAGAGAGAACCCTCATGCACTGCTGGTGAGAATGTAAATTGGTGCAGCCACTATGGCAAACAGTAAGGAGATTCCTCAAAAAATTAAAAAGAACTATCATACAATCCGGCAAACACTAATTTGAAAAAAATACGTGCACCTCTATGCTCACTGCAGCATTATTTATAATAGCTAAGATATGAAAGCAAGCTAACTGCCCATCAACAGATGAACGGATAAAAAAGATCTAGCAGATACACACAATGGAATATTACATAGCCACAAAAAGAATGAAATCTTGCCGTTAGTGACACAGATAAAGCTAAGCCATTATGCTAAGTAAAAAAGAGTCAGACAGAGAAAGTATACACTGTATGATTTCACTTATATGCAGAATCTAAAAAAAGAAAAGTGGGACTTCCCTGACAATCCAGTGGTTAAGTCTCCTAGCTTCCACTACAGGGGGCACAGGTTTGATCCATGGTTAGGGAACTAAGATCCTTCATGCCAGGTGGTGTGGCCAAAAAAATAAACTAAATAAAACAAATTAACAAATATAACAAAACAGAAACAGGGTTTTTGAAACAGATGCAAAGAACAAACGGGTGGTTGCGAGAGAAGAGGGGGTTGAGGGAGGAGAGAAATAGGTGAGGGAGATTAAGAGGTACAAACTTCCAGTTGCAAAATAAATGAGTCACAAGAATGCAATGTACAGTCTGGGGGATATAATCAATAATTACTTAATCTTTGTATGGGGACAGAGTATAAATAGATTTATTGCAGTGATCATTTTGAAATGTACTGAAATATCAAATCCTACGTTGTGTTTAAGAAACTAACAGTGTCTTAAGTCAATTATACTTCAAAAACAAACAAACTCATAAAGAGAGATTAGATTAATGGTTATCAGAGGTAGGGTATGGGAGGGAATGGATGAAGGAAGTCAAAGGTACAAAATTCCAGTTATAAGATAAATAGGTACTAGGGATAAAATGTCCATGATGAAGATAATTAATACTGCTGTATGTATGTTATATATCAAAGTTAAGAGAGTAAATCCTGAATATTTTTCCATTAAATTTTCTATTTAATTCTGTAACTACATGAGATAATGGATGTTCCTAAACTTATTGTGATAATCACTTCATGATGTATGTAACTCAAATCATTATGCTATACACCTTAAATTTATTGTGCTATAAGTCAATTATATCTCAGTAACACTGAAAGAACAAAATCATAATGTATTTAAAAATAAAAACTGTCAAATAAACATTAATTCTTTGGGCTTATTATCAATTGAAAATATTACTCAAAAATAAATGTTAGACATTATATGATGACATTTTCCTGACCGGAAATTCTAAAATTTTTAAATCATATTTTAAATAAGATTGTACTCCTTCCTTAATAAGAGAACTGAAATTGTCCCAAAGTATTAATAAGTAAAAAAACTCAATACTGAAGGCAACTCCAAATTACTTAAGAAAAAATGTTCATTAGTGCATGTAATAAACCCTTATATTTTATACAAAGAAATACATGATTTTGTTAATAGAAAATCCGTTTCTCTATCCTTCACTAAAAAACAGGCTGAAGGAATATGTAAAATATATATGTTTTAAAGATGTCAAATTATTAACCGTCCTGTCTAGGATATATTGTGGGGAAAAGGGAACATTATTTAGTACCTCTTTTAAGCCCTTTGGGGCTTCCCTTGTGGCTCAGCTGGTAGAATCCACCTGCAATGTGGGAGACCTGGGTAGGATCCCTGGGTTGGGAAGATCCCCTGGGGAAGGGAAAGTCTACCCACCCCAGTATTCTGGCCTAGAGAATTCCATGGACTGTACAGTCCATGGGGTCACAAAGAGTTGGACACCACTGAGCGACTTTTACTTCACTTTAAGCCCTTTAGCAAAAGAGCCTGTTCAGTTCAGTTGCTCAGTCGTGTCCGACTCTTTGCAACCCTATGGACTGCAGCACGCCAGGCCTCCCTGTCCATCATCAACTCCCGGAGTTTACTCAAATTCATGTCCATTGAGCCGGTGATGCCATCCAACCATCTCATCCTCTGTCATCCCTTTCTCCTCTTGCCTTCAATCTTTCCCAGCATCAGGGTCTTTTCAAATGAGTCAGGTCTTCGCATCAGGTGGCCAAAGTATTGGAGTTTCAGCTTCAACATCAGTCCTTCCAATGAATATTCAGGACTGATTTCCTTTAGGATGGACTGTAGGATGGACTGGTTGGATCTCCTTGCTGTCCAAGGGACTCTCAAGATGCTTCTCCAACACCACAGTTCAAACGCATCAGCTTTCTTCACTGTCCAACTCTCACATCCATACATGACTACTGGAAAAACCATAGCCTTGACTAGATGGACCTTTGTTGGCAAAGTAATATCTCTGCTTTTTAATATGGTGTCTAGGTTGGTCATAACTTATCTTTCAAGGAGCAAGTGTCTTTTAATTTCATGGCTGCAATCACCATCTGCAGTGATTTTGGAGCCCCCCAAAATAAAGTCTGTCACTGTTTCCATTGTTTCCCCATCTATTTGCCATGAAGTGATGGGACTATTTGCCATGATCTTGGTTTTCTGAATGTTGAGTTTTAAGCCAACTTTTTCAGAGCCTGGAACGCCTAATATACCCCAGGACAGTACACCACAAAGGCCACAAGGTGTCGCTTTCTGACAACCTCTAGCTTTGCAGCAGACACTATTCTTCAAAGGGAAGGATGTTACTAAATTTTGAAGGGGAAGAAGAGGAAGGATGTTACTATATTTTGATGCAATAACCAGACGTGCATCCACTAGAACACACAGCAATTAATGCATCCAGATTAACAGAAGTTTCCCTCTAATATCCCTAAACCTAAAACTTAAATTTATTTTTACCGTCTTCATCTTCTTTTCCCCTGGAGCAACCCAGAGCATGTTTTTTTGTTTTTTGCAACTTGAGGGATCCAAGTTCCTTGACCTGGGGATGGAACTAACGCCCACTGCAGTGGAAGCACAGAAGCCCAACCACTGGCCCATCATGAAATTCCCACCATGAGCATGTTAACATTACTGCAGATTAGGGATACCAACCCCCAAATTTTCCATAGTTACTTTTTAGTCTTCACACTCAATGGGATGCCCTGAGGAGGAATTGTTATCCTTATTTTACTGATGAGGAAACCAAAACCCAGAGAGTTTATAATGGGCCAATGAAAATTCCAGTGACGAGGTTTCCCGACACACACCACCCCAGCTGGGGCCTGTAACCCTGCCTTTCCTCCATCCCTCCACGTGGAAGTGTTTGGGAGTAGGGTTCCACTGTTCAGCTTTTTAGAAACTAAAAAATACTTTATATTAAACTGATATGAATTTTCAGCTATTTATGTTTATAAAATAAAGTTTCAGTGGGTTTTCATGGCTGCTCTAATTCATTATGTACTGTGCCTGTGATGGGTTTCCAAAGAAACTCTCTGTTGTTCAGGGAATATATTAGTTTGCTAGGGTTGCCCTAAAGAAACACTGGGCTTTAAACAACAGAAATTAATTTTCTTACAATTATGGAGGCTAGAAATCCACCACCAAGGTGTCGACAGGGCTGGTTTCTTTTGAGGCCACTCTTCTTGGTTGGTAGACGGCTGTCTTCCCCAGATCTTAGCACGCGTGCATGTGTGGGTGTGTATGTGTGTGTCAATCTCTTCTTATAAAGACATGAGTCAAACTGGAGTAGGGCCCACCTTACTGACTTCATTTTACCTTAATTATCTCTTTAAAGGCCCTATCTCCAAATACTGTTGCATTCTGAGATACTGGGGTTGGAACTTCAACATATGAATTTAAGGGTGACAATTCAACCTGTAACAGGATTAAAAAGTTGAGAAACGTGCAATACCCCTTCCAACTCTTTACCCACAAGAATGGCAGTGCTTTAGTCTATGTCCCAAGATCACACGAGTAATAATTATTGGCGCTAGAATTCAAATACTGGAAGTCCATATGACACCAGTGACTAAGCATTCAAGCTGAATATTGATAAGCACAGTTTTTATTGTCTTTAACTTCCTCCACCAAATAGTTCATAATGGCAGCTACTTTCCTTTTTACCCAATAGCTAGTTAGAAAATTTGTTTTTACTTCCAAGAGATTAGATTGTTTCGTTAACTTTGTTATTATTTTCAAATTTTCATGACAAGGTATTTGAGGGCACGAAATCTTTCTAGGTAACAAAAATGTCTTTTTGACATGGAGCATAATATAAAAAAACTAAGTAATCCCAATTGATTCAACCTTATCATTGCATTCTGATCTCCGTATCTTTGATTTTTTGTGGCTATTTTCCAGCAAATCTCACAAAGGCTAAAAGCTGTGTGCTAAAATCTCCAATGGTAATTGTAGTATTTCCAAGTTTTAAATGGTGTGAATTCTACTATATAATCTACCATCCTGTCTGTGGTTTACTGCCTTTTGCCTCGAGGTCTTCTTTACTGAGTTTTAATTATAGTTAACATTTACTGTGTCCCACCCTCTGTGCTTGTAGTTTCACACAAATTACTTTAAAACCAAAGTAACTCTAGCAATATTGATTATGTGGATCCAGATTTATGGAAATTGGATTTTATACAGTATTGAAGAAAAATACAGATTCATGTTGATGTATGGCAAAACCAATACAATACTGTAAAGTAATTAACCTCCAATGAAAATAAATAAATTTATATTAAAAATAAATAAGCAGGGTGACAATACAAAAAGAAAAATACGGTAATCCAAATCCTGAAAGATAACGCTATGAAAGCGCTGCACTCAATATGCCAACAAATTTGGAAAACTCAGCAATGGCCACAGGACTGGAAAAGGTCAGTTTTCATTCCAATCCCAAAGAAAGGCAATGCCAAAGAATGCTCAAACTACCTCACAATGGCACTCATCTCACACGCTAGTAAAGTAACACTCAAAATTCTCCAAACCAGGCTTCAGCAATACATGAACCGTGAAATTCAAGATGTTCAAGCTGGTTTTAGAAAAGGCAGAGGAACCAGAGATCAAATTGCAAACATCTGCTGGATCATGGAAAAAGCAAGAGAGTTCCAGAAAAACATCTATTTCTGCTTTATTGACTATGCCAAAGCCTTTGACTGTGTGGATCACCACAAGCTGTGGAAAATTCTGAAAGAGATGGGAATACCAGACCACCTGACCTGCCCCTTGAGAAATCTGTATGCAGGTCAGGAAGCAACAGTTAGAACTGGACATGGAACAACAGACTGGTTCCAAATAGGAAAAGGAGTACGTCAGGGCTGTATATTGTCACCCTGCTTATTTAACTTATACGCAGAGTACATCATGAGAAATGCTGGGCTGGAGGAAGCACAAGCTGGAATCCAGATTGCTGGGAGTAATATCAATAACCTCAGATATGCAGATGACACCACCCTTATGGCAGAAAGTGAAGAAGAACTAAAGAGCCTCTTGATGAAAGTGAAAGAGGAGAGTGAAAAAGTTGGCTTAAAGCTCAACATTCAGAAAACTAAGACCATGGCATTCGGTCCCATCACTTCATGGGAAATAGATGGGGAAACAGTGGAAACAGTGTCAGCCTTTATTTTTCTGGGCTCCAAAATCACTGCAGATGGTGACTACAGCTATGAAATTAAAAGACACTTACTCCTTGGAAGGAAAGTTATGACCAACCTAAACAGCATATTCAAAAGCAGAGACATTACTTTGCCAACGAAGGTCTGTCTAGTCAAGGCTATGGTTTTTCCAGTGGTCACATATGGATATCAGAGTGGACTATAAACAAAACAGAGCGCCGAAGAATTGATGCTTTTGAACTTTGGTGCTGGAGAAGACTCTTGAGAGTCCCTTGGACTGCAAGGAGATCCAACCAGTCCATCCTAAAGGAGATCAGTCCTGGGTGTTCATTGGAAGAATTGATGTTGAAGCTGAAACTCCAATACTTTGGCCACCTGATGTGAAAAGTTGACCCATCTGAAAAGACTCTGATGCTGGGAAAGATTGAGGGCAGGAGGAGAAAGGGACGACAGAGGATGAGATGGCTGGATGGCATCACCAACTCGATGGACATGAGTTTGGGTGAACTCCAGGAGTTGGTGATGGACAGGGAGGCCTGGCATGTTGTGGTTCATGGGGTCACAAAGAGTCGGACACAACTGAGTGACTAAACTGAACTGAATCAGAAAAGAAGGGAAATCTGTTCTAACCTGGCAGTGCTAGTCCTTGTAGGCAGTGGCACAAGCCATGTAAGGGTCCCTGGAGGAATACCCTCTGGAGCAACCTCTACCAACACTGGTAATGGGACCTAAGCCTGATACCCAACTGGAAGGAATTACTAACCATACCAGGAACCAACTCATAGAAAGGTACACCTGAACTAAATTTGGATTTTATTGCTTTCATTCCCCCCTTTGGCTGGAACAACAGTGTAATTAACATATCACTGATTTTGTAACTGAAAATTTGGTCCTCCTTCCCAATGCAGACTGAGGATAATGAGAAGGTTCTGAGGATAAAGGAAAACGAAATTTACTGATTTGACAGCAAATGAGGACATTAGCAGACTAACTTCCTGAAAATTACCGTCCTGCCTTCTGGGGAGAACCAAGAGTATTTAAGGAAAGTCTTGAGACTGGGGTTAAAAGGAACAAGCAAAACTAGCAAGAAGACCCGCCAGCATTAATCAGTAACAAGGAATGCAAACTTAGTTCCCAGCAATGCAAGGGGAAGACAGGAAAAACAGTTTTAGAAATCATCTATCAAAACAGTTTTAACCGTGCGGCCCTTTTACAGTTCGGAGGATGTTACTTCTTGATTAGTTTATTAAGAGACATTACCCCGTATACTAGTGACCTGGGAAATACTGTTATTATAAATTATAATTTCTGCAGTGAGCCTCTATTTAAAAAAATTACTGTACTGGCAAAGACAATCTCAGTCTCTGAGCATAATTTACCCGGAAAAATGAGAATTTTGTTAAGGACTGCAGAGAAAGAGGAGCTAAGAAAGGGCTAGGGCACCGTGATGGCTCGAAAGAGGTGGACAGAAATGGGCTCTACAGCCCAAATGGAGGGATGCGCTTAAGGCAGGAGGGAAGGGGAAAAACTTAAGGTCAAGTGGTAGAATGAGACATGAAGTTGAGCGAGTTAGTCAGGGCCTAGGTACACATTTGTCTGTGTACACAATTTGCTGAGTCCAACCCTCGTCAGGCACCGGGTTCTGTCAGGGCAGCAGCCAGACCCATGTAACGCAAGCAGACAGAAAAGGAGGCTGGGACGGAGGGGGGAAAGGCCGCCGCGGTCAGGAGTGAGTCACGAATAAACAGCCTACGAGCCCCACACGCCGTGAGCAGTGCCGGATGTGGCGACACTGAGCAGAGCGTCCCTTTCAGCCAATGGCCGCGCGGTCCGCCGTCCGACGGTGACCGGAGCGGTACCTGGGGAGAAAAGGCGGGAGGCCCAAGAGCGCGAGAAAGGACCACCCCTCCACGTCATTACGCGAGTTACCAGAGCAGTGTATCGGAGGGCCCGCGTCTCTTTCAGTTTCCCTTCGGCGGGTTAACTAATTCAGAGACACCACGCCTTCAACCTGTGGACCGCCTCAGGCCGGAAGCTGCCCCCAGTAAAGATGGCGGACAGGCAACGAGGAAAAGCCTGAAGTAGGCGGGAAAGGAGGAGCCGGCAGAGGGCGTGCCGGGGCGTGTCGTGAAGGCCGAGGCCCGAATGGGCGTGGCCATCCGTCCCTACTGGGCTTTCGATCTATGAGGCTCACAAGCTGCAGCCAACCGAGTCCCTCCGTCGTCTCCTGGAGGCGGGTCACCACTGGCCCCGCCCCCGTCGGATCACTCCCTCTTGGAAGGTTATCACCTGAGTTTTCAAGATTTGACTTGGGTTGGGCCACTAACCTCCAGTCCCTCTGCGATGGAGGGCGCGCAGGAGAACACCGCGGAGTCTGGTTCCTCCGTCCAGTGGTCCGAAGAGCCTGCTGGCTTGGCCAAGGTCCCCGAGGTGTCGCTTTCTGAGGAGTCGGAGGGCTGCACCCGGCCCCTGGAGGCGGCCCCCCCAAAACTCTGTGGATATTTAAGTAAGTTTGGTGGCAAGGGGCCCATCCGGGGCTGGAAGTCCCGCTGGTTCTTCTTCGACGAGAGGAAATGTCACCTGTATTATTCGCGGACCGCGCAGGATGCGAATCCGTTGGACAGCATCGACCTCTCCAGTGCGGTCTTTGACTGCAAGGCGGACGCCGAGGAGGGGACTTTCGAAATCAAGACTCCCAACCGGATAATTACCTTGAAGGTAAATGGAGCACTTTTTTCCCTTTTTGGCCGGGATGGGATCCCAGGGCACCGCCGAGCACAGGTGGGTGGTCACAATAAACTTATCATAATCACCGACCCCGATCACCTCAGTGAACCCTGGGTGCCCAGGGTTTTGTGCTTTTCAAAGCACATTCACACCCATTTCCTCATTAGGTTCCTGCAGTAAAGGCCGGGATGATGGACCTATATTACGGATCAAAAAACTGAGTCATAAAGGGGTAAAGGGACTGGTTTGAGTCACACCACTAAAAAGTAGTGTAGCCCACACTTGGAATCTCATAGCTTTCCTACCTCTCACTACCCTATCAAAACTTTTAGGATACAGTCCATTGGGTTCCAAAACAGTGAGACAAGACTTAACCAGCTTAACAACAAAAAACTAGGCAGTTACCATAACTTTCTTACTTAGGGCTGAAGTACAGTCAAGATATGAGCTTTGCAATCCTCTTTCAAGGCCTGGATTCTGAATTACTTTTCTTGATGTTGTAGCCAAGGGGAGTGAATGCTGAGAAAATATTGGCAGAGATTGGGAGATAAATACTTAGGTTCCACTGATCAACCTACATTGGTCATTGAAGCATATCCAAACCTGTTTTCTCATCAGTAAGTTCTGTTTTATTATCATATTTAACTGGAAAAGCCTGAAGCATTGCAAAGACCATGTGCTTTGAAATCAGACAGGCTTGGATTCAAATTCTGCATCAGCTACTTACTATCTGTGTGGCTCTGGGCAAGTTAACCTCTTAGTACCTAGATAGTTTGTGAGACTAAAACAAGGTATGTAAGCACCTGGCACATCACAGGCCCCTACAAGTTACTGAATTAATCTCAGCCTAGACTACTGCTGGCATCTAGTGGGGGTACAATACATATTTGTTGACTGAACACACAAACTGACAGAACCAAGGTCAGAAAGTTCTTGTCAAGTGAAAATGCCTAGAACTTAACTAGAAAGAAAGATTGGTGTGGGCTAAGAGTTCTGGAATTCCCACTCAGAGAGCAGTGTGCCAGTGGACTGCTTCCCTCCCACCCCCACTTCCAGCCAATGGAGAATCTATTGAGCCCCCTGGATATAGCTCACAGCTTTTAGTTGCACTTTAATGACTAGGCCAGTCTTGTGATCAGGCTGCAGTGGCGGGTGGGGGAGAGTCCATCGGGAGAAAACGATGGCCGAGCTGGGGCATCGGGGAAGGAGACTTATGCAGGTAGCTATGGATATGAGAGAGGAGTCAAGGATGGCTTTTGTAACTGGCTGACTGCCTGGTTGGGCCAGTCACTGACGGGAGGGAACCCCAGATGAGGAAACAACAGGACATGCAGTCTATGTCCCCTTGATAGAGTCTTAAGTTTCAAGAGGAGAAGGGCCGTGTGGGCTCACCAGTGTCTCCATTGCCTACCACAGTCCCTGACACATACCATAGATGCTCAATATACACATATCCAGAGAATTAATAAAATGGGATGTTTGGGTGTGAGAGGGAGTTTGTGAGCACAAGGTCATGGTGAAGCCCTGAAAGAAGCTGAGGTCTCTCAGGGAAAGCGCTGATATATAGAAAGAGAAAGGTAGGCAGCGTTTTATCTGATTTGATTCCTCCATGGCAGGCTGAGGGCCCCTTTCATGGACCCCCCCCAGCCTTCCGCACACCTCACCAGTGGCCCTCTTGAGAAGAGGGCTTGCCCTGGTTGCTTGCTCATATTCTCACATAGCCTTGACTGTGGTCATCTCTGTGAGGCTCACCTTCTAATCCTAGCGAGCTGCCCAGTTTCTGCAGCCCATCTGATCCCAGGCCCTCTCTCTGTAAGTCACAATCTCCTGGCCATAAATTATAACAGGTCTCTGGCTTAGAAGCGGGAGACCTGGGTTCTGGGACCAGCTCTACCACCACCTGCCTGGGCCACCTCACAGCTTTAGTTTCTCCAAGTTTCTCCATTTATAGAAGGGGCCAAGCACTCCTGCCCTGCTTCCCCAGTGGAGGATTAGGCAACGTAATGGATGTGAGAGTAGGTGGGTGGACCATCCAGTACCAGGGGACTGATGACCAGCGTCAGGCATACCTTGTGTGGGCTGCCTGGAGGCGCCACTGTATTGTTGTTGAGTGCATATGACTTTCCAGGTCCCAGTCATATCATCCTCAGAAAGGAGGGATTCTCCTCATTCCACAAAGTTGACTAGGACACTGAGATGTCTCACGAGAAGGTAGTGATGCTACCCAGGCCCCAGCCAAGTCAGAATTTCAAAGCTCTCTCACTCTCTCTCAACGCCTCCAAACTCTTTTAACCAGTGAGCACATTTTGAGCTCCTGCTGCATGTCAGGAACTCTGCTGGACACTTTCCTTCCCTCATTTCACCCTCATAACCACCTTATGGACCGAGTGTTATCATCACCATAGCACAGATGGTTAAGATATCTCTGAGTGGAAGATCAGAGCCTGGTTATCGTCTATGACCAAGGAGCATGTGGTGTTTCAAAGATGGGCACCTATCCACAGTGGCAGTGTTTTGTTTTGTTTTCTCAGGAAGGAGAGAGTTGCCAGACTAACCATGACCTTCTCACATCCCTCACCCAGTCCCACCGGGTGGACACAGGGCCTTGCCAACTAACCCTTGTGCTTCTCAGGCTGCCACCAAGCAAGTGATGCTGTACTGGCTGCAGCAGCTGCAGATGAAGCGCTGGGAGTTCCACAACAGCCTACCTGCACCTCCTGCTGCCCCCGACGCTGCCCTGGCTGGGAATGGGCCTGCCCTGCGCCTTGAGCTAGGTATCCAACAGGCTTGCCTTCTACTCACACACCCAGGGCTTTTGGTGACCAAGCCTCTACCCACCTGTTGGGAGTGAATGGGAGGAGTCCTCTGCTAAAGAAGCAGAGAGCCAGGGATGTGACTCAGGATCAGCTAGGGCAACAGTATAGCATCCATGGCAAGAACAGGCTCTGAGGCCATGCTGGCTGGCTTTAAATCCTCATCCTGTGCAGTCTTAGGCAAGTTGCTTAGCCTTTCTGAGCTTTGATTTCCTTCCCTGTAAAATGAGGTTAATAAACTATACCTACTTCTTAGGGTTATTATAAGGATTAAATGAATCTACACAGCTTAAGTGGTTGGAATGATGTCTGAGCATTGTCAGAGTTCAGTAGACGTCAGCTAATATTATGATGATGGCAATTTCACAAGAAATTTCACAACCTGTGAGGAAGGTTAATGAGAAAATGCAGTTATTATTGTTGCTTCTGACATAAATGCTTCTGTGCTGTGAGTCGAGTAGATCTGTGATCTTATCCCATGTTTCTGTAGGGCAGAACCTTCACCCCCAGGTGACCCATAAGAACCCAAATCGTAAAACATCTCAGCATGGAGGAGTCCTGGAGTTCATACCCTGCCACACCCATATTGCAGCCAGGACTGTGACTGGCAGGTTTTAGAACTGAGACAAAAAACCACCCATAAGGCTGTAGCGTGTCTAACATGCTTCACTATCAGTTGACAGGGACCCCCGTGGGCGAAGGCGGGACCTGTGGCCAGCCGCCTCCTAGACCCTGGTACTCAGATGCATTACAGACCGAGCTCATCTGCCTTTATCCTCCCCACTTTTCCTTCCCCCAGCAAATGGCCTTCATTTACCATTTGCCCCTTCATTTACTTCATTTACAAAATTGCCCCTTCCTGAATCTCAGATAGCCAGTCCAGTCGGTCGCCCAGGCCGGCAATATCTGCTTTCTGGCCTGCACGTCAGATCCAGGCCCTCACTGCTATTGCCTTGGGTCAGGCCTCCACTTTTAGCTGGGCAACCACAGCAGCCTCCTCTCCGGTGTCCGCGTGTCCCAGCCTGCCGCCGCAGACCCGACCTCTTCGCTGCAGCCCAAGCGAACTTTCTCAAATGAGAGCCTGAGCCCCACCCCCTTCCATGGCTGCCCTCCATGTCCCAGGCCCAGCTTTTTAGCACCAGATTCAGGCCTTGTCCTTCTTGGTCTCACCTCTGCCTGTGCGCCCAGTGCCCACCTTGTGCTGTGTACTTCAGCAGCACCAGAGGCGTCCCTGCCTATTTTTGTCCACCTGACACATTCCTGCTTACATTCTCCGGCCATGTTCCACTGTCATCTCCTTGCTAACTTCCTCTTGGCAGCTTTCCAGGACTTTGCCAGCTGGATTCTGTGAGCCCTCAACGCTTTTTGCAGACAGTTAACATTATGTTCTAATCACAATGTGACTAGTGTCAGTCTCTGCCCTCTACCTTCCAAAGGTGGGTTCCATGTCTCTGTCACATGTATCCTCAGTACCTGATGCCCTGCCAGGCACATTGGGTATCTACTGAATGAATGTATTCACTGAGTGAATACATTGAATTTTATCATTATGTGAGAAAAGGAATATATAGCCCTTAGCATAATGCCAGGTACATAGTGAATGCTCAGTGCTTGAGAACTGTCCTAATAATGCAGTTACCGAATGTGTCTGTACACTCTGTCATGGTAAATGCTTCTTTTTAATGGTTTATGAGAATCATTCATCATTTCCCCAGAGAACCTTCTGTGTGTTTCATGCTTCTAAGCACTTTCTTTGGGGAAGGGTGTGTTTGCTTTTGCTTCTGCACTTCTCACCCTCCACTCCCATCTCTGGGAGACCCAATAGCCCTGACTATGCCAGAACCTGTGGCTGAATGACACAGTTGCCAGATCAGCCTTAGACTAGAAGTACCAAGGAAGCCTTCCGTTGACAGGATTCCCAAGTATCCAAAGAACCAGGTTATCAGAAGAATGCCTTTGGTTCAGCACACTCAGTGGGCCTCTTCTGGGCCTGCCCCTGCAGTGGCTGTGGGAGGAGGGGAGTGGTTGCCTTAATGACCAGGCGCCAGTCTCCTGTGGGGGACCGGGGACCAGAGGGTTGGGGGGTGGGGTGGGGGTAAGATGCAGGAAGCCAGGATGTAGGCTTCTCCTCTGAAGCCTTTCTCATAGCAGTCTCCACCCTCCTGGTCACAGGGGCCCTGAGGAACCTTCCCCAGAAAGACATTTCCGGAGCCTTGAACAAGTTGGCAGACCCCAGATCAGCCGTCTAGAGCAGACTGCCCCACCTCTCCAGCCTCCACCCTTCCTGGGAGGAAGCGGAGGCATGCTTCTAGGGGAGCAAAAACCAACAGACTCGCATCTGACTTTGAGTCACGGACACCTCATCTTCTATAAAAGTGTCTAATCATGTCCTTGAGCAATCTGCAAGGCATGTTTTCCACAACTTTTAAGTGTTTACACCTTTATTTTATAGTTGCCCTAAACACTGGTCTCTATAAGATCCATGGAGGATCAAGGGGGTATCAGCAGATCTATAATAATAATAAGTAGGACACAGTTTACAAAGGACTTTTATGTATATCATCATAGAAATACCTATACCACTTACTGACTCTGTTCTCACATTACATGCCTTAAGTTCCCTAATCCTCACAGAGATCTTCGGTGGGTAGTTATTCCCATTTTGCAGAAGAGGAAACTGAGGCTCGAAGGGGTCAAGAGACCTGTCCAAGGTCACACAGCAAGAAAATGTCACCACTGAAATTTGAACCCTAGTCTTCAGACTCACACACACCCCCTGACACCCCTCAGGCTGTGGGGGCAACTGGTCGTGTGTTCAGGGCCCTTTGGGGAAGCAGCGACCTTCTGGCTAGGCAATTTTATTGTGCTGATTTCTTCAGACTTGTGATGTGGTAGCCCCTACAGTTCAGGCAAAAGGAGAATTACAAGTAAGTGCTACTGAAAGCTTTTTGTGTGGGCACCTCCCTGAGGGCATGTACACCTCCTTCTCTAGGCCAGAGAGGGCCCCAGAGACCCCAGATCAGAGCCTTGGGTTATATCCGTTCTGTTTTCTATGGGGGCATCTGTCTGGAACTGAACCTGTAAAACAGTCTATGCCAAGCCCTCAGCCCTTCAGAGGTGTGCCTGTGTTTTATATGTTTTTGCACCCATGCCCTCTGTGTAGATGTAGTGCAAAAATAAATTTTCTCTACCCCTGCAATCTTTTACTCTCTCAGTGAGAGGGCTCCAAACGAAGAGTGTCTGCTATCCTGTCATCCTCAGGGGCTGCCTGATCAGGGTCCTGCCACCCCTCCCGTGGCCTTAGTTCTCTCCCACTTCTGTAACACTCAAAACTGACCTCGAAATATTTTGCCTCCCTCTCTCTTATACTTCAAATAATGCTTCCTTAGCCTTGAAACCTTCCTTACTATTAAACATTTTGGAGGAAGCAGAACATTTTGGAAACATGGAAAACTAGAAGAAAAAGTAACCAGAAGCCTAGCACCCAGAGACAGCCAGTGTTAATGTTATGTCATGGACTCCTGCCTGCCTTTTATTTAAATATCTCTCTGATCATATAATAATACAAAAGGCCCTACTTAGATTTTTGGCACTCAGTATTGTGTCCCTAAAATGTCCCTGTTATAAAATCTCATTATTAACATCTGCTTTTGATGACTATATATTTTCTGTTTATAAAAAGAATCCATGTTTACTGTAGAAAATTTGGTGAGATAGGGGGAGAAGTAAACTATAATGAGCATAACCTGCCCACTTCTAACCCCATCATGCAGTTCTGCCCTCTGTTAAGATTGTAGAGTGTACTTCTTTGAGACTTTTTCTGGACAGTTGAGATCATACTAGAATCCCAACTTTTCCACTTTATATCCCATGGATGTTCCCCATATTCCTAAGCATTCTTCATTAGCATTGTTCTCAATGGTTGAGTGATAGTCCATTGCCTAAAGGCATCATGATGTATTTAACCTCTCCCCAGTGCCAGGATGAGCCTTCTGGCTCATAAAGCTTTGTCAGCATTTCTGACAACTTCTGTGGGATGGATTCTCAGATAGAAATATCTGCAGTTCCGCAAATTTTTAAGGGGGTTTTCAGGAAGGTTGTCCTAGCAAAACCTTTGGCGAAAAGCCTCTCTCTGGCTGCTGTTAACCTGAAGGGAAGCCTTGCTGTGCAGCTCATAGACTCTCACTTGCTCCCAGTCATAGCACTGCCCAGCTTGTCTTCCTAAGTGCAGTGACTTAGAGCATGAATGATTTCCCTTTTCTTTTTTCCCCAGAGCAAGAGGAGGAGGAGCAGGAGGCGTTCCTGTGTCCTGTGAAAACGCCCACTGAGCTTGTGGGCGTGGGAGCTGCCTGGCAGCCAGTCCATGCCAAGCCCTCGGCCCTTCAGAATATTTCCCTCAAGCACCTGGGAACTGAAATACAGTAAGTGCCACGCAGCTGAGGGGCCTGCCAAACTGCAGGCATCCCCTCCTTCAGAGCTTACAGCGATCTGGTATGACTCCCCTGTGGGGAGGTGGACCTGGGTTGGGGGCTAGGCTCTTTATTTTCAATTCATGACATCATTACTTTAAAATACTACATTTGTTCTGATTTTTAAAATAGTACACATTCTCTGTAAGAAATTAGAAACACCCAGAAAGGTATAAATTTTAAAATTACCCATAGTCCTTTTACCCGGGAAGCATTCTTAGCATCTCCTTCCTCACATTGTCCATTTACATATACATATTGTTGTTGTTTAGTTGCTCAGTTTCAGTTCAGTTCAGTCACTCAGTCGTGTCTGACTGTTTGTGACCCCACGAATCGCAGCACGCCAGGCCTCCCTGTCCATCACCAACTCCCGGAGTTCACTCAGACTCACGTCCATCGAGTCCATGATGCCATCCAGCCATCTCATCCTCGGTCATCCCCTTCTCCTCCTGCCCCCAGTCCCTCCCAGCATCACAGTCTTTTCCAATGAGTCAACTCTTCGCATGAGGTGGCCAAAGTACTGGAGCTTCAGCTTTAGCATCATTCCTTCCAAAGAAATCCCAGGGTTGATCTCCTTCGGAATGGACTGGTTGGATCTCCTTGCAGTCCAAGGGACTCTCAAGAGTCTTCTCCAACACCACGGTTCAAACGCATCAATTCTTCGGCGCTCAGCCCTCTTCACAGTCCAACTCTCACATCCATACATGACCACAGGAAAAACCATAGCCTTGACTAGATGGACCTTAGTCAGCAAAGTAATGTCTCTGCTTTTGAATATACTGTCTAGGTTGGTCATAACTTTTCTTCCAAGGAGTAAGCGTCTTTTAATTTCATGGCTGCAGTCACCATCTGCAGTGATTCTGGAACCCCAAAAAATAAAGTCTGACACTGTTTCTACTGTTTCCCCATCTATTTCCCATGAAGTATTGGGACCAGATGCCATGATCTTTGTTTTCTGAATGTTGAGCTTTAAGCCAACTTTTTCGCTCTCCTCTTTCACTTTGATCAAGAAGTTGCTCAGTGGTGTCCAACTCTCTTGCAACCCCTAGATACTGTAGCCCACCAGGCTCCTCTGTCCATGGGATTTTTTCAGGCAGGAATACTGGAGTGGGTTGCCATTTCCTTCCCCAGGGTATCTTCCCAACCCAGGGACAGAACTCTTATCTCCTATATTGGCAGGCAGATTCTTTACCGCTGAGCTCCAGGGAAACCCATACATATGCACATAATTGAGATCTATTCAGTGGAACGGAGGGATGGCTTCATAGTTTTCTACAAATGTCAAATGCATCATTATTCCCTTTTCGCATGTGTAATTTGCTATATGTTGATTATGTCTCAGCTTCTTTTTCATTTACTCATGTGTGGTATATATAATTTATATTTCCTACTGGCAGGCTTTGTTTTAAACAGCTTATAAGAAGATAGCACTATAGCCTGGCTCTCAGACCACACTGCCTGCATTTGTATCCTGGCCCCACCAGTCATAGGCTGTTCCACCCTTGGCAAGATGTTTGATTTCTCTGTGCTTCACTCAGATTGTTAGTAAATGTAAATGCAGTAATGTTTGCCTCGTGTGTGTGTGTTTGGGGCAAGAAGAAGTTTAAAGGTAAACTGCCTTAGAATTGTGCTTAGGTATCAGTGAGCACTTAAATAGTGAATATTATCTGCTGCTTTTATTGTTGTTCTAATTGAAGGGATGGAAGCTTTGGGGAATTAAGATGATCCTGTTTGGGTGCTTGTTTTCTCTGTGGACGTTAGATGAGCTGGGGCCTCTTAGAAAGCAGAATAGATTGTTTGCTGGACTTGAATTAGAGACCCTGGTTCTGTGTGACTCAAACATAGCATTCCTCTCTGTCGGCTTCAGTGTTTGAATTTGCTTGGGTAACTAGTAGGGGAGTGGTGCTGTTCCCAGGAGAGAAACAGATTTTAGGGAAAATAACAATGAGTGTCCTTTAGGGCCTGCTGGCTAGAGATGGAACTACCCCCACAGGCATTTGGATGGAAAGGCTTAGAACTCAGGAGAGAGATCTGATCTGGCGAGAGAGACTTGGGGGTATATGGCATGATTGAGCCCCCCCAGGATGAGTGGACAAGGAGGGTGCCCTGCAGAGGATCTTCCCTTGGGTGAAGCAGGAGGAAGCTGGGTATGGGGGTTGAGCGTGCTATGGGGAGAGAGGGCCTGAGGAGCCCAAACACCCAGCCAGTGTGTGTCCAGAGTGGTCTTGCGAAGATCAAACCAGGATCATGCCTACTGACAGCCACCAAACAACAGAAGCGGAACCAAGAACATGCAAAAAAGGAAGTTTCCGAGGATCACTCAGTTACTTGAAATAACCCACAGAAAATGTGAAATGGTGTTGCAAGTGCCCTGTCTGCCCACAGCCCAGAAAGACCCTTGTGTCCTGCACGCCCTTGTCTGACTGGGCTTGGTGTTTGCTCTTGGCAATGCCATGAGCCCCGATCATACTCGAGGAAGGACACTGTGCTGGGTGTTTTACACTCTCACTGAGGCGTCTGGACAAACCTGCAAAGTGGCATCTAATGGTTAAGTTCTCAGACATGGGTTAGACATGCACATCTGTGGCTCAGTTCCACCACTTGCTCACTCTGTGGCTTTGATTCCTTAACCTTTCCAAGTCTCAATTCTTCCTGTCTAGTGGAGGTTATAACAGGACTTACCTCACTGGGCTCCTGTGAGGAGTAAATGAGTTGAATGTGTGTAGGTGAGGATGAGATGAGTGAATTCCTAGTATTTATCTTGGATCTGGTCCATGCAAGGGCCAGGTCATTGTTGGTTGTGGATATATCCCTCATCTCATTGCACATGAGAAAACCCAGGCTCAGAGAGGATAAATGACCTGCCCAGGGTTATCTGTCCTTCCAGAACAAGGCTTTATGACCACTGCTCCCATGCTCAACTAGACCTTTCAGACCTAGTTAAACCTACACAGAAAATGATCCACAAACTGCTCTAAGCAAAGTCAATAGAGTGGAGATGCCTCTTCTAAGCACAGTAGTTTGGCTGGGTTGTGGCCACGTGGTCTGTGACAGTAGTTAGTGAGCCGCCTGTCCCCACCAGAGACATGCTTAGAATGATCTTTACTGAGCGAAATTGGGGTTTCTATGCCTTCCAGGAGTGACTACTTGTGAGGCCTTGGACATGGTGGGGAGGCTGCAGTCCCTGGGCAAGGAAAAGTACAGTCACCCCACCAGACCGTGCCTCTGGCTACAGGGATGTTCCCCAGGGTCTCCGCCAAATCATGTGTGAGAGTGATGTGATGGGGCTCAGTACAAGACCAGCACAGAGTGAGAGTCAGTGATAGTGCTCCTCTAGGATCTATCCCCGGGTTGCGAAGATCCCTTGTAGAAGGGAATGGCTACCCACTCCAGTATTCTTGCCTGGAGAATTGCATGGACGGAAGAGCCTGACGGGCTATATAGTTCATGGGGTTGCAAAGAGTCAGACACAACTGAGCAACTAATACTTTCAAAGTAAGAACTAGGAAGAGGAAATGTCTAGCCCAAGGAGTCAAGGGTACCTTATTCAAGTTCAGGTGTTTAGGAGTGCTGAGTTCTAATTTCTTCTCTGTTCTTAATTTAATTGATTAATTTTACCTTCCATCAGTAAGCTGTACTTCCAATAAGAGAACAATCTCATTCTTTTCCTATTCTGGACCCAACTATACCAAAAAACTGGATTTTGTTTTAAAAACAAGTTTAAGATCAAATGATAGTCCTTTGAAAAGGTTAACAAAATTGATGAACATTTATCTAGAAAGACCAAGAAAATCAAAGACTCAAATGAGTAAAGTCAGAAACAAGAGAGGGGTATATTACTACCAACCTTACAAAAATAAAAAGGTTTATTAGGAAATACCATAAACAATTCTATGCTAACAAATTAGATAACTCAGATGAAATGGACAAATACCAAGTAAATCAAATTAGTAAAACTGACTCAAAAAATAGAAAATCCAAGACCTATAACAAGTAAAGAGATTGAATTAGTTATCAAAAACTTACACACACAGGACCATCTTATTTTATAGCTCAGTATGCATATATGTAATTCACAGAAGAAAACCCTTTCTAAGTGGGGTGCATTCTGATATTTTCTGTTCCATTTTTTAGATGTTTATCATGATAGCAAACTGATTTTTCAGTCTACCATGGGCTTCCCTGGTGCTCAAATGGTAAAGAATCTGCCAGTGATGCAGGAAACCCGGGTTCGATCCCTGGGTCGGGAAGATGCCCTGGAGAAGGAAATGGCAATCCCACTCCAGTATTCCAGTATTCTTGTCCCATGGACAGAGGAGCCTGGAGAGCTACAGTCCACGGGATCCAAAGAGTCAGACACAAGTGAGCAGCTTGCACAATGGTTCATATCCTGTTTAAAAAACATGGACGTAGTGAACTCTTCAGTCATTTTTTTCTTCCTCGTTTATATTTTGGAATATATCTGCTTTTATCGCTTTGCAAAGGGAAAATAAACTCAGTTAAACTGCCTTTTCATCCATTTCAACTCACTGTGAATTTCTCTGTGGTCTGTAGTGCCCGGTCAGCTTTTGGTGATACCGAGTTCCTTCCTGCAAAGCAAACATCTGATGAGGGAACTTCCCTGGTTAAGACTCCGCCTTCCAATGCAGGGAGCGCAGGTTTGATACCTGGTTGGGGAGCTAAGATCCCACATGCGTAGTGGCCAAAAAACCAAAACAAAGCAGAAACAATACTGTAACAAATTGAATAAAGACTTTTAAAAAAATGGCCCACATTAAAAAAAAATCTGTTGAGTCTGCACTCTGGGTGCATGTGACCCAGTGCCAGGTACCCACAGGCATACAGGTAGGTTAGTGCCCAGTTCTTGAAGAAAAGACACCATTACTTAGGCTGGGCAAGTGCTTGGTCAAAGGGAGGCCCATCCCTGATGTGCAGTAAGCTCTTTGGAGGCTGTGAGGTGATCAGTGAAGGCTGCCCAGAGAACAGGTCTGAGCAGGGAAAGAAAGCAAAAGGGAGCAGGAGGCCGGAAGTTGTTTAGAACTTCTCAGCAGAAGTCAGAAGCCACTAGTGCTTTTTAAGCCAGGTCGTTATAAGACCAGGTGATGGTTTCAGGAAAGTTAATCTGACAAGTCTATTTCAGTGAACAAAGCAGACAAACACCCCTGACCCTCATGGAGCTTACATTCCAGCTGTGGAGCTGGAAGCAGAGGAGTCAAGCTTGTGCTGCTTACAAGGAATGTTATGTACGGAAGGTGACGTGTATGATGAAAAAGGGGAAAGGAGAAGGATGAGGGTATTGGGAGAGGCTCAGATGGGATGCATCCTGCAGGGAGCCTGGAGTCAGGCAGGCTGATCAGGCTGTGATCGGGGTTGGGGACATAGCCTGAGCACCAGCAGTGGCAGTGGGGAGGGCAGCGGGCAGCACAGCAGGGCCATCAGCCTCGCGACCCTCTATTTTCCTTTCAGAAACACAATGTGCAGCATCCGGGGCAACAAGCAGACCCAAGGAGCAGGCCACAGACCCCCCGGAGAAGATTCTCCACTGAGCGAGGAGACGCAGAGAGAGGAGCAGCTCTCTCCCCCTGGCCCTGGCACCCCAGGTGAGCTCTGCCCAGGCCCGAGCTGCCTTCAGAGACTAAGTGGGTGTCCTCTGTCTTCCCCTAAACCAGCGTCCCTGCTTTTGTGTCAAAGATGGAACGCTCCAGATCCGTCCTTCTGGGCTTCCATGGGTCTATCAGCAGTAACGATTCTTTTTTTTTTTTCTTCTTAATTGAATTTATTTAGCTGTGCTGAATCTCCTTTGCGGCAGGCAGGATCTTTAGGTGCAGCATGCAAACTGTTGGTTGCGAAATGTGGGATCTAATTCCCCAACCAGCGATTGAACCTGGGTCCCCTGTATTGGGAATGCAAGGCCTTGGAGACTGGACCACCAGGGAAGTCCCCCCCTTTTATTTTTAAATTGTGCTAAAAATACATAACAAAATTTACCACTTTAACCAATTTTAAGTGTAGGGTACTTGCACATTTCTTGTGCTACCATCACTTTCCATCACTACCATCCATTTCCAGAACACCTTTCATTTTCCCAAACTGAAACACCAAGCAATGATTCTTGAAGTAATAAAGGAAAATATCTCTCACTTTTTCTCTTCCTTTTTTTTTTTTAAATTTGTAAGGAAAGGATATGAAAATGCTTTTCTGGGATGATGAAAATCAGATCAGCCTGAAGAAGCAGAACAAGTGACTTCAAAGTATTCTTTCCTACCATGATATGGCACTTTATTATTTGTTTTTCAAAATATGAATGACCCATCAGGGTGGGTTGGCATCTTTGAAATGGGCATTCATACCCTTAGGACATATTTTAACTTGGAAACAATTGGGAAAAAACTAGCTAAGTCTTATGGTAGAGAGAACCCCTGGGCTGCACAGAAGTGACTTTAGAAAAAGCACTGCTGTGGAGCACTGTCTGGTGAACCAACAGCCCAAGAAAAAATCAGTACTATATCGAATCAATAGCAGGTTCTTTGTGCCAGGGCTACTCTAAACGTTTTTCCTTTTTGCGGTGGGGGGTGTGGGGGGAGCAGGGGGCTGGTGGTCACAGTTTCATTAAGATATCCAAGAACTTTCAGGTGTACCAGCTGAATTTAGAAAAGACAGAAGAACCAGTGATCAAATTGCCAGTAATTCACATACCATGCAATTCACTCCTTTGAAGCATACAATCCAGTGGCTTTCAGTATGTTCACAGAGTTGTTCAACCCATCACCATAATCTATTTTAAAACTTTTCTTTTTTCTTATTTTATTTACTTGGCTGTGCCAGGTTTTAGTTGCAGCATGCAGACTCTTTTAGTTGCAGCTTATGAATTCTTGAGTTGTGGCATGTGGAATATGGTTCCCTAACCAAAGATTGAACCCAGGGCCCCTGAATTGAGAAATCCTTAAAACATTTTTATTACTCTCAGCAGGAACCCTGTACTGCTCAGTCATCAGTCTCAGTCTCCATCTTCCTCCAGCTCTAGGCAAACATTAATCTTCTTTCTGCCTCTATAGATTTACCTTTTCTGGACATTGCATAGAAATGGAATCTACCACATGTAGTCCTTTGTGATGGGTGTCTTTTACTAAAGCAGAATCTTTTCAAGTTTCATCCACATGCACAAAAGGCTTTACACTCCATTAATCCGTTTAGTCTTTACCACGACCTGAGCAGTAAATACTGTTGTTCCCCTCATTTAATAACTGAGTGGACTGGGGACGGATGTGTGGAGTGACTGGCTCATGGCTGCACAGTGAGTACAGAATAAGATTCAGGCCCAACAATCAGGCCCCATACTGCTGCCTGAAGCCTCATTTCTAAGTTTTGCCTTTGCAATCTACCTCTTTATTGTCATGAAACCTTGTCCCCACAAGCAAAATCTGATACACAAAGCAGATAAAAGCAGAACTGGGAGTCTAGGCTCTCTCAGAGCCTCTCCCTAGTCAGCCTTTGATGCACTCCCATGAAATCCTAGGGCACTGATTGAAAACCACTGTCTTAAGCCTGGTTTTCCTCAACTGTAAGATAGGCACAGTGATGCTACGCTGCCTGCCCTCGGGGCTGCTGGACAGCAGTGTTATTAGAGGGCAGCAGGGCTCCAGGGAGCCTCCCTGCTCTCTTAGACCCCATGGCAAGAGAGAGAAGCGTTGCATTCATCTGAGCACTGCAGGCTGCTTTGTACCTGGCCCAGCCAGATTTCTTTTGGGCTTCCATGGCAACCCTGGCTTCCCTGGTGGCTCAGTGGTAAAGAATCGGCCTACAAAGCAGGAGATGAGGGTTCGATCCCTGGGTTGGGAAGATCCCCTGGAGAAAGAAATGGCAGCCCACTCCAGTATTCTTGCCTGGGAAATCACTGGACAGAGGAGCCTGGCAAGCTACAATCCATGGGTTCACAAAGAGTCGAACACGACCAAGTGACTCAGCAACAACAATCAGGTTTAAGTCTGGAATAAGATCATTCTGTTCCTACCTTCAACAAGGCCAAGGAGTTGTTTTTTATCTGTTTCAGACCATCTGGTTGTCCCTTGGCCTGGCCCCTGAAGAAAGTTGCTAAAGCCATCCAGCTCATTGTGCGAGTCCTATCTGCCCTCTCCCCTGGGATCTCATACCTCATCCTTAGTTTTAACATCATAGTCCTAAAAGGACTAGGTATGACTCACTAAGATGTACTATTGGGGGAAGATAAATGAGTAAATTGAGTTAGAAAATTTAGATGGCTCAAGAAAAAAATCCTACACTGTACCAAAGTGGGCAGCAAATGTGGCTCTGAGCTTTTCAACAGCCAAGGCAAAGAGGGAAATGTAAGCAGTTAGATATTTTTCAGTGTCCATAAGACTATAAACACATATTTTCTTGAAAGAAGCAAAGATTTTTCTGGCGCTGAGAGCTGAGAAGAATTTCTATTGGGGCCTCATAACAGACATGGTGTATGCCATGCATTCAAAATTCTGAAGATCTCTTGACCTTGAGACCATTACATGGTCCTGCATGCAGGCGGATGGCAGAGCCCTAAAGCACAGGCTGGAAGTAGGGTGGGACAAGGTCTGGGCAAGTGATTTTTCAAACACTAGATTTTATTTAAGAATAAAATTTAGCACGGGTCAGCAAACATTTTCTGCAAAGAGCCAGAATAGCAAATATTTGAGTCATTGTAGGCCATGCAGTCTCTATGGCAAGTACTCAACTCTGCCTTTGTGGTGGGAGAGCAGTGCAGACAATACACACATAAATGAGCAGGGCTGAGTTCCAATAAAACTTTATTTACAAAAGCAGGCCAGGGCCTGATTTGGCCTATGGGCCATTGGTTGCTGACCCAGGCTCCAGAGGAAATAAAAGGATATAGCCTCGAGACATTCAGCTATGGAAAGTATGTCTCTCCTAATTTAGCTTGTAATTAGATTCAAATGAAGGTTTCCATTACTCACTGGGACAAGAAGGTAGAATATGGATATTCTGTGCTCCTATCAGTGGACAGATCTGTGTGCTTTGAAAATCGCCCAGAGTGTAGAGGAGGAATCCTGAAATAAGAAAAAGTACATCCAGCTTGGGCTGTGCCTGAGGAGATGGCCACCTGGCAGACACCAGCAGGGTCATAGGAGGTAGCACCTGCAGGTTGAGATCGGAGAGTAGGGAACAGGCACGGTTTGGAGGATGGGCTGGATGAGCCAGCCAGCACAATGTAAACAATGTTGATTTAGTTTCTTGATTCTCAGAATGTGATCCCTGCACAAGTTGTATTAGTATCCCCTAGAAGCGGTTAAAAATGCAAATTCTCAAGCCCTTCCCTAGGCCTATTGATGGAAAAACTGTGGGAGTTGGGTCTCCAATCTACATTTTACCAGGCCTTCCAGGGCTTCTGCGGCAACCCCAAGGTTGAGAACTACTGAGCCCGCTGATCACAACCTCTGTGTTTCTCCTTTTGAGCAGGGAAGGATCCAGCGAATTCTCAGAAGCCTACACCCAAGTCCTCTCTGACCACCAGTCTCATTCAGAAAGCCAAGAGCCAGAGCAACACCTTCCCGCTCTTCAGCGAAGGGCTCATGCGGAACCGAACTGCCCAGGAGAAAGTACTGGCCTTGGAGCAGCAGGTTCTGATGCTCACCAAGGAGCTAAAGGCTCAGAAGGTGAGCTCTGGCCCCAAAGAGGCCCCAGGCTCTGGTGCTCCCCTCTGGGCCTGGTGCCCCTGGACAAGTCAGATATGATGTGTTCGCTAGTCTAGGTCTTTAAAAGGCCAAACTGCAGGTGGCTGGGAATGTTATGCCGTTAATCAGTCAGGGACATGCTGTCACTCAGACTAGGTGACCGAAGGCCACCAAGAACAGGGTCTCTCAGATCTCCCCTGGGAGACTGTGCATGACCTGACCGCGCACCTGTAGAGGGACAGTGTTTGGAGGAGAGTGATCTGCATGCAAGGTCCTGGGAGGGCCCACCGAAGGAACTGGGGGATCTTTGAGCTGGCAGCTGGGAACTGAGTACAGATTTCTGAAGGACTGTCATGGGACAGAAAAAGCAGACAGGTCTGTGTGTGTGGTCCGAGGGCTAAGCACAGAGGACTGTGCTTAGGGCTAAGCACGGAGGACAGGGAGGAAGATTCAAGCATTTTAGAGAGAGAAGTTAATTCTAGCAGTTAAAAGAAAGAGCTACATGGTCATTGTAGAAAACAGGTCACAAACATACGCAGATGTGCAAATCCTTCAAAAATCCTACCACCCAGAGAGTAAATCAGGTTCATGTCTGGCAGTGACCTCATGAAGTAGTCAGGGTCACGTGGCAGAGCAGCGATGGGGGATGCAGCAGGGGCCGTAGGCTCTCTTTAGCACAATAAGAGTGACTCCACCAGCACAGTGGCTACCAAAAGTCCTGAGCTCAGGGCCCGTGGTGCTCTAGAGATGGGCCCCACTGAGGTCCCAGGCTCCTTTTCCTCTGAGAGGAAGGCCTGCACTCTCATGCTTGAGCCTTGGCTAGGAAAACCCAACACGAAAGTTATTAGAAACCCTGAGTCTCTTTCTGCTTTGCTTCTGCTCTTGCTCCGGGGGCGGTGAAGAGTATATTGTATTTACTTCTAAATAGTCTCTCCTTTCTTCGTTTCTTCTTTTCCTTTCTTCGTTTCTTCTTTTCCTTTCTGTTCTGTTTTTGGAGAACACAGTCCAGAAAAGCACTCTCCCTACCTTGTTTTTGCCCCTTCTCTGCCTTTCTCACCCCTGAACAGTTATTTTGGGAACCAACAGAGCCTTCATACCTGGCAGGTCGCTCGCTCAGTCGCTCAGTCGTGTCCGACTCTTTGCGACCCGGTGGACTGTAGCCCACCAAGCTCCTCTGTCCATGGGATTCTCCAGGCAAGAGTACTGGAGTGGGTTGCCATTTCCTTCTCCAGGGGATCGTCCCGACCCAGGGATCAAACCCAGGTTTCCCGCATTGGAGGCAGACGCTTTAACCTCTGAGCCACCAGGGAAGCCCACCTAGCAGGTCAGGGGTTACATTTAATGAAGCAGCAGGTGACTAGAGTCCTCAAAGGAGGAAACTCATCCATTCCTGTGTTCTCTACTCATTTGTTTATTCACCCAGCCTTCTCTGAGGCCCTGTTACAGACATGGTGTTCTAGGCGCTGGAGAACAGTGAGAAAAGACACAGCCCTTACAGCACCCAAATATATCCTTACAGCACATGAAGTCTCCTCTGATGCCACCTAGCAGCCCAGCCATCACTCTTGCCTCCCGTCACCTTTGTGTTCCCATCGTGAGGGTGTGTTCCCATTGTGAGTGTCGTGAGGCCACTCCTGAGAACCAAGGGCATTAAGCTGAGCTGTAGCAGTTTCCTGATTCCTGGACCAGGACAGCTGAAGTCCCAAACCTGACCTGGAGAGGAAGAGAAATGTAGAATGCAGACACTTCCTCTCCTTTCTGTGCATCTTCTCCCTTCTTTCTAGGAAGTGTGGGTGGCCTTTCCTCTTAGGGCGTTAGTTATTGTCAAGTGAAGTGAAGAAGCCCTGAGAGACCTAGTGGTTGCCCCTAGAGGTTGTGCAACCCTGGAGGATTCTTCGATCCTCAGTAAATGAGGCCAGCTCTTGGACTTTAGTAAGGGCCTCCCAGGCTGTTGACAGCTCCTCTACAGTCAGCCTGAAAACATCAGGGAGAAGTTGTTCAAGCATTAGAGAATTGGGACTTTCTTACACGTGCACTTTCCTGGGACAGAGAGTGGGAAGAGACTGTCTTGGGGCTGAGGTTTGCCTTAGGGAATGAGTGAATCGCCTGCTCTCCGACCCATCTCCCAAATGCACTTCAGTGAGCGATTCAACACACAGGCCATTAAATAAGACGGTCCTGGCCCTGAGCAAGTTCCCTAACCTCTCTCAGCCTCCACTTCCTCCTCTGTAAATGGAGCTATCATCAAATAGAGCTATCATCATGTTTTACTGAAAAGGCCTGTGTCAAGACTCACAAAACTCAGTACCTGGCACCCAGCAGCTGCCCCAGACATGCAGGTGTGGTCATTGTGGCTGTGACTTCGGCATTCCCTGCCCTCCCTGTTGACTCCTTCCCGCACACACCCCGAGGGCCTCTGGGAATTCTACTTGTGGGACAGAGGCTGTCCTTACCTTTATTCCACATTTGGAACAGGGACCCCAGTTTTACCAACTCTGGGGTTTTGCGCTCAACCCAAATACCAAAACCAAAGAGAAGAAGGAGAAGAGGTAGACTCTTGACCCAGAGATGAGACAGAGGAGGCTGGCACCATCATGGGGTGCCCAGTGGTACCCCAGGCACTCAGAAATGCTGGTCAGAGAGCAACTCTCCATCTGAGACCATCTAAGTCTAATTCTTCAGCTGCAGAAAGAGCCCACTGGACTTCCTGCGCCTGGCGCTATAAGATACCCACTTGTGTCTCTTCAGTGGGAAGATACCACCTTCCTGCCTTAGGCAGTAAAAGGACCCAGGAACTGGGGGTCTTGTCCTGGCTCAGTCAGCCAGGCAGACACTGCCAATAGCTTTGGCAATTGTTAAAGAGATTGTATCTCAAGCTCTGTTGGCTGCTCTGGAGGGCACAGAGGTACTCTGGGGACTCCACTGCCCGGTACATGCAGAAAATGTGAGCACAAGTCACTGCTGGTGTGCAGAGTGGCCCCAGCACTGTGCTGGCTGGCGCCCTCCGTGTACTGTCTCCTTAACTTACAGCAGTTATCCTCGCCTTTCCTGACAGACACCAGAGTCCTGGGAGGTTCTGCATGCCCATGACCTCCTGGGCACCAAACCAGGGATTAGGCTCTGGAGTCTGCCTCCAGAGCTTCTGCCCTTTTCAGTGCACCCTGTTCAAGGGGCTCAGAGGAGGTGGGTGACTTGCTCACAGTCACACAGCTGAAAGAGCCAGGCCTTGGGCACTGGTATCCTTCCCCAAGCCCAGGACTCCTCACAGCCCAGCCGCCTCCTCTATAGTGTCACAGGATAGCCCCATGTCAGTCACAAGCACCGCAACTGCTCTTCAGGAGAAATGAACGTACTTCCTGTGATTCCAATACCCATGAGACCATTACCCATCCTAGGCGCCTGCAGTGCTGGCCCCAGAGGAGGTCTGGACTCTGGGAGGTGTCCAGAGTTTACCAGGCAGCTTTGGCCCGGTGAATCAGGCTTTCAGAGTCGACAGCCTTGCACCCAACCTGAAGGCTGTCTGCTCCACCAGATGGAAGGCTGACCTTTGTGGTAATTTTGGCCATCTGTTGGTCCCTAGGCAGGACAAACTCCTCCTGGGCCCTGCCTAGGGCCAGCTTAGCGCACTCAGGATTACTTGGTGAAGGTGTGTAACTCACTTAGGACACTTGGTTGGAGCAAAGTGCAAGCTTTCACTTCCCGGAACTGCAGCCAGAGACTTAAGAATACAGGTCCTGGGGTCACAGAGGGAGGGTTGAGAGGGCCCTTCAGCACTGAGAGATTGAGAGGAGGATTTCAGCATGGGGAAGGACGCTTGCCACACTTTCTCTCATCCCTTCGGTGCCTCTTGGTGGCATAGGACCATTATCTATTTTACACACAAGAAAGCTGAGATTCCATTCTCTGAAACACCCACATTAGATCCACCTTCATGGATCTGGAATGGGAACCAAGGCCTCTATAACTCTGAACCCAATGCTCCTTTACCTGCTCACAGCTGGCCCTGAGCCCCTTAGGGGTAAGAGGATGCCCAGTCCAATGCTCTTCCCACACACACTGTTGGACCCACCTACCTTGATTTTAGTGAGTGATGAAGGTATCAACTCGTTCGTAAGATAAATGATTTATTGACTTTTAAAATACTTACTAAAATGACAACTGATTACCAATTGTTAAAATCTAAGGTGGGCCAAACAATGATTCGATTAAGAAATACTAAAAGTATCACTCAGCCAGCTCTTCTAAGCTTCGGTCCTAAGGCCTTGCTGGGGATTGTGGGAACTGGAAACAAGCCAGGTGTCCATCCTCGGGGATGGGATGAAGGGTATTGTGTGCTCCAAACAAAGAATACTCTTAAACTGTTGCAAATGAGTGTTGTTCGATAATGACTGACTTGGAGAGCTGCTTTCACGTGTTGTAAGGACAAAAGCAGCTTCAAAATGGGATGTTCTAGCTTTTCTTTTTGTTTTTAGTATTTCTGTTTGATGTATATATGTGTTTTGGTGACTGCCTTATTTCACCTGGCATAAAGTTCTCAAAGGTCATCCATGTTGTAACATGTAATAGGATTTCCTTCCTTTTTAAGAGCGAACAATATTCCATTGTATGCCACATTTCATTTATCCATGCACCACCAATAGACACTTGGGTTGTTTCCACCTATTGGGTTTTGTGAATAATGCTGCTATGAATATGGGTTATTTCTATTTTTAAAGAAATCAAAAGAAGCATTTCTATGCAAAACCCATTAACTACACATCATGGAGAAGTCAAAGGTCTTAGGATTGGAGTTGGGAGCCCTCTGCTCTTGCTGCAGTTTCCCCACTCATGGGAATCCGCCAGGTCCCTTTAGTTCTCTGCTTTCTTGAGCTTCAGTCTCCCCATGTGACAGTGGGGTGACTAGACCAGGTGGTCTCCCGGGGCCGGCCAGCCTCCAGGTTTCCCAAATCCATGATCCATTCCTGCTCCTCCTCTCACTTTCTGCTCTGGCTCCACTATCTCCGGGTCCCTTTCTTCCTGTCTCATTCTGGTGCCCAGATCCTGGGATGAGAGGACAGACTCCTGGCCTGGTGTTTTGGTCTTGGATTTTGAGAGCCAGATGTGGGAAGGGGGAGACAGCTGATGCAATGAAATGGCCTCAGAATTGACTCTGCCAAACCTGGGGGGCAGATACCCACCCAATTCTGAGGCTAGGACAAGTCCAAACAGTGGCTTGCGTGGGGTTAATTCACCAGGCAGTTTACCCAGGGTAGCCTCCAAATCTCAGCTGAAGCAGAAAATGGTCTGGGCTCCTCAGTTACCGGCAGCCACAGGAATGCTAATCTCTCTTTGCACAGCCCTGGGAAGCTGAGTTCTAAAAATTCCTAACATTCCAGTTTGGTTTGCAGCCGCCCTCCCCACCCACCTTCCCGGCACACCCAGGACCTGCAGCTCCATACCTGTTCTTTCACTCCACTGAGCCTTTGCTTAAGCATTTGGCTCAGCCCCATCTGCAAAGTCCTCCCAATCCTCAGCTCCCTCCATCTGCCCCATGTCTCCCACCTGCTGCTTGACCATCTCTGGCCCTCCTCATTCTTCAGGATCAGTTTAAGCTGCTCCACCTTTCTATGAAGTGTACTGGTCGCCCCGCCCCCTGGCACCCCTGCCTCCACTCCAGATGAAAGTCATTGCCCGCTGCTCTGTGCCTCAACAGACACCCCTGCTTCCGTCTCTCACAGTAAATCGCTCCACGGCAGTGGTTCACCTTTGCTCCCACCAGCCTTTGTGGCCCTTGAGGGTGGGAACAGTGACTGGTCCCTCTCTGGGTCCCAGGGCCTGGCATGGGACCTGGCACTGAGTGAGCACTTGATACAGGTTAGATGGATGGATAGAAGAGAGAGAACCAGAGAAGGGACAGTCACTAGTACCAAGGTTTCAGAAGTTGTATGCTAACTTGATCTTATCATTAGCTTCTCAAATGAAGTTATGATTTGGGGCAGTTCTCCTCCAAAATGGAATTGTTCTTAGCAAACCACCCTATCCAGCCAATGATTTATTTTAATGCTTTGGCATACATACAGTTAATGTGTCTCCAGGGAACCACATTTTTCCAGATGAGACTGGCATGGAGCATGGCAGTGTGACCTAAAGACCCCACCTGCAGGTCTGAGGTTCACATGAGACTGGCTGCTGAGCTGCCTGATTTCTGATATCCTGGTCCTGGCCCCAGATGAATTCATATCCCTGCTTTGGGGCAGAACAGGTCCCCAGTGCTGGGAAGGTTGGAAGCTCAGAGGTGCAGGTAACCAAACCTTGAATGCTCAGTTCATGTGAATGAATCAGGTGGCCCTGCCAAGAACTAAATCAAGGTCTGTTGCTTCTGAACTCCCTGCTGCTGCCTTGCCCCAGCCTCACAGGCATCGTTTGGTAGGCAGAGGCATGGACAGAGATGGACTGAATGAAGCCCCAGGTGTTGTGGCTTGGTGTGAGGATTGCCAGCATGTTTCCTCTCTAATGCCGCCTCAACTCGATTGGTAGTGACTGCATGGATGCCATGTTCAGAGGCCTCAGCTAGGGTTAGCAGGAAGGAATACTGAGATTGATTATGAACGTCTGCCTCAGGAGAGAGAGGGAAGAGCCATGCCGAAGTGCCACACCGCTGCCACTCCACCTTCAATACTGACCAAACACAGGCGGCTCAGTGGCTGAATGACTTGGCATTAAATTCCACTCTGCTGGGCCTCCATTTGTTCATTTCTGAAACAGACATGTATTAGTGTACGGGCAGAAGCCTTAAAGTATTGTGGCCTATAACATATTGGAACTTAATTTCTCTCTGACATCGAAGAATCCAGAATGAAGTGCGCAGTTCTGAGCTGGCAGGACAACTGTGTCATCTTCAACACGCAAGTTCTGCTTGTGAGCCCAGCGTGGCTACTTCAATTCTTGTCATTTCCCAGGCAGAAGGAAAGGGAACTGGGCCAGGGCAGTGTGTGTGCAGTGGTTTGGAAGGTATGACCCAGAAGCTGCCCACAGCATTTCTCATATCCCATTTAGGCAGAATAATCACTTGGCCACATCTAGCTGTGAGCTTGGCTGGGCGATGCGATCCTTTGCTGGGGATCCACGTGTCTAACTAAAACTCTCTTTTTTTTTAATATTTATTATTTTTTTTTGATGGCTTCCCTGGTGGCTCAGATGGTAAAGAATATGCCTTCAGTGTGGGAGACTCGGGTTTGATCCCTGGGTTGGGAAGATCTCCTGGAGAAGGGGATGGCAACCCACTCCAGTATTCCTCTCTGGGGTTGCAAAGAGTCGGACACGACTGAGCACACACACACTCGCACGCGCACGTACATTAATTTTTTTCACTTGGCTGCGCCAGATCTTAGTTGCAGCTTGCAGGATCTTGGATCTTTGTTGTGGCTTGCTGGATCTTTAGCTGCAGCTCGCAGGATCTAGTTCCCTGACCAGGGATCAAACCTCCATTGGGAGCTCAGAGTCTTAGCCATTGCACCAGCAGGGAAGTCCCTAAAGCTCTTTTAAACAGAAAGAGAGGATGTGGGTGCTAGAATGAAATATCCCAGGAGATGATGGTCTTCTCAGGTTGTTCTAGTGGTAAAGAACCTGCCTGCCAGTGCAGGAAATATAAAAGACACGGGTTCGATCCCTGTGTCGGGATGATCCCCTGGAGGAGGGCACGGCAGTCCACTCCAGTACTCTTGCCTGGAGAATCCCATGGACTGAGGAGCCTGGCAGGCTGCAGTCCAGAGGGTCGCACAGTGTCAGACACAACTGAAGTGACTTGGCATGCATGCAGGAGATGATGCCCATCACCTCCCAGGGCTTTTAGGAGAATTGATGACGGCGTACGCCTTGCCTCTGGCACCTCACAGGCCTTCCCCGAGTTCACTGGGTGCTTCTCCTTTCCTGCACAGGAGCTGGTGAAGATCCTGCACAAGGCACTGGAGGCAGCCCAGCAGGAGAAGAGGGTGTCCAGTGCATACCTGGCAGCGGCCCAGGACAAGGACCGGCTGGAGCTGGTGCGTCACAAAGTGCGGCAGATTGCGGAGTTGGGCCGGCGAGTGGAGGCCCTGGAGCGGGAGCGGGAGAGCCTGGCGCAGACAGCAAGCCTGCGGGAGCAGGAGATACGGGAACTGCAGCAGCACGTGCAGCTGCTCCTGGACAAGAATCAGGCCAAGCAGGAGGTCATCTGCAAGCTCTCCGAGAAGGTCACCCAGGACTTCATGAAGGCCCCAGAGGAGGCCGACAGGGACTTCCTGAGCCAACAGGAGAAGATGGAGCACCTAAAGGTAGGTAGGGGCCCTGGGCCCTTGGGGAGGACAACGATCTTGACCCCAGGGGTTTTCTAGGTAGAACTGGGATGATCCTTAATACTGGAGAATTTGTATTTGAAACAGATGTTGGTGGAAGTGTTGCTCCCTCCCTCACTTTCTTAACGAGAGGACCCAATGCAGCTTGACGTTTTCATGATACCCTAAACTGAAAAGTGAATGTATCTCTAAATTATCAGAGCAGAGATGGAAAGGCCCAAGATGGAGTCAGAACTCCTAAGCACTCTGGGGCTGGCCTGGTCAGCTTCCTTCAGTGCCACATTGGTGTCCTTGGAAGCCACCGAGGTGTCCAGTGGCCCTCTTCAGCAGTCCTGCACACAAGTGGTGGCCTGTGCTGCTGTGACTTGGTCATGATGATGATAATAATCGGTACCCCTACATACAGATTGTTTATGGTGAGGCGTCCACCATCCTAAGTGCTCTTTCTATATCACTTCATTTAATCCTCGCACCAGCCCTGGAAGGCAGCCACTTACGTGCTCCCCACATACAGATGAGGATGCCAGGGCTGTGAAAGGTGAAGTTACTTGCCCAGGGCTATGTGTGGAGGAAGTGAGGGGACTGGACCCGGGTTCCAGCTCCCTTCTCTGACCATTCTGTCTGCTTTGCTGCCTTCCCAGTGCTTCTAGCCACCACTGTCATCCCTTTCTCACCCTCGTGCAGGCCGTGGCTCTCACCCATCTCCCAGGGACCAGTTACCACTCAGGAAGTGAGGACTTTATTATAGGTGTGATGCCTGCCACAGGCTGCAACCTCCTCCCTGGAGGGTGGTGACAGGAGCTGGGGACAGGTGCTTTCAGCCCCCACCGTCCCTATAGGCAGCCATATAGCCCCAGTCAGTCCTGCCCCAACCCTGGCACTCACAGCCACATAAATATACTTCAGGTTACCATGGGAATCCCAAACCGCTATATCAACGAACTGCTATTGGTGGGGATCGGGGTGAGGGGGTGGGTGGCAGGGGTAGGAAGGGGAAAAGAAAAAAGAAATAAAGAAATTCAGGAGCTTTTGAGAAACCAGTGGGCAGTGTGGTGCAGCAGCCGCTCCCCAAGCTCTGAAGTCAGGCAGACTGCTTCTTGCTAGCTGTGTGACCTTGGGCAAGTTATCTCGCCTTTATATGACACGGCCTAGCCAGTCCTACAGTTGTTAGGAGGTTAAAAAATGACACAAAACCCAAATTTCTTTCCCTTTCTTTTTCAGAAGGAAAAAGCACATAACTAGTCTCTGAACCTTTTCCCTTATTTGGTCTAAAATCAGAAATGCTTTTGAGTTCAAAAGGAAAACAAAATCTTTCAAATGCAGATGTAGCTAGGTTGTTAGAAAGCTCTGAAGTGAAAGTTGCTCAGTCGTGTCCAACTCTTTTTGACCCCATGGACTGTACAGTCCATGGAATTCTCTAGGCCAGAATATTGGAGTGGGTAACCTTTCCCTTCTCCAGGGGTCTTCCCCACCCAGGCATCAAACCCAGGTCTCCGGAATTGCAGGTGGATTCTTTACCAGCTGAGCCATAAGGGAAGCCCTGAATCCCTCACAAAGTGGTGAAAATCGCTTCCATCAGATTGCTTTCCTACTCTGCTCTGCCTGCTAAGTGTCTTTCTCCTTGTTGTGCCCATTCTGCTGGAACCCGCTGTTGAAAACCCAGAGAAGCAGCATGGGGGTGAGAGAAATGGACTTGTGCAAGCATGGACTCACCTAGGAGACTGAATGTGCCCCTGAATGTGCATGTCCAGGAATTTGTCAGTGAGCTCAGAGATGAAGAGACTCTGGGTACAATTCACATCACCCATGCTGACATTGACGGCTGCTCCCCCAAGGTTGTTAGAAAGCCATCAGTCCTTCAGCTGACACCGTGGAGGTGTTCTGTGCTAGAAAGAGTTGTACGTACTAGACTCCCTTAATTTTAGCCTCTGGGTCTCTGATCCAGGAGAAAATAGAAGACCCATCAAAACTCCGCTGTCTGCAGGTTTGGGGACAGAACGTGTTCACATCTCCTGCTTGCCCTTGTGGTTGAGGATGCTCAGCTTTGAGGAAATCCCCCCCTGTCCAAACTGTCAGTGTGAGAACAGAATCACTGACCACTTGAATACAGAGCTTGGCTGGCAGGGCCAGCCACGTCCTGGAGAGGAGGAAGCACTGATCCAGGGTCACACAGCAGAAGTGGCAGGGCCACCGCCAGACCCTGGCTCTCCCCGTGTCCCATCTGCTCCCGCCCCACTAGCACCAGGGCCGGTCCCTGGCTCCCTGGTCCCTGTGAGAGCAGGTGGGCAGACGCTTCTTCCCTGTCCCCTCTCTCCAGTTGTGTTTTCCTCATTTGCTTCCCTGGTGACAGTCACGTGGCTTTTCTCTTCTCTGAGGTCTCTCTTTTTCCTTCCTACAGTTCTGAGCCAAGAAGAACACTCAGGGTAGGGCAGTGAGTGAATGGGAAGGCACTGCCCGGACGCCACCCCCGGACGCCACCAGGCCCACAGCTGCTCACGGGGCACTCGTCCCTGCCCTCCTTGTCTGGGCTGCAAGCAGGGCACCCTGTGCACCACGTCCCAAGCCTTGGAGAGCCCCTGGACGTGAACTGGAGCTTCTGGGCTGGGAGGGATCTAATGGAGAGGGTCAGGATGGCCTGTCAGCCGTGCACAAGTGACCCATCCCCGTTGTTGAAGTGCCACAGGCAAGGTGTGCTGTTGTTAATCAGGGCCTGAAGGAGATGGGTGGCATTTCAGGGGGTTCCGAGGAGCTCCAGTACCGTAGTCTTTTATGTCTCAGCAGCACAGAAAGAATTCAACGAGACGCAAAGCGACAGATAAAGAGTGATCTATTGAAATAGGACACTTGTGAGGCTTACAAGAGGCCAGGTGAGAGAGTGCTGTGCTCGAGAGCTTACTGAGCTACAGTTTTATAATCAAAAGAAAAGTAGGGACAGGGAGAAGACCTTCTTTGTCTTTCTTTAGTAGACATCCTGCTTCCATCATCAGCTTCTCCAGGTTGAGCAGGGGAGTTTTCTTGTCCTTCCATGGTCAAGCTAGGTCCACAAATTATTGTTTTTTATGTGAGCAGAGAATGTGTCCTCCCTTACTCAGCTCACTGGGCAGGATGTGGTCTCAGGCCACCGTTGTTTTATTACCTGGGGCATGTCTAGTGCTTCTATTGCATGGATTGGTTGCTAAGCAAGCCTGCTTGGTTTTGTGGTTAAGCAAACCTTCTTTTTCAAGTAATCATTAACTTACAAGGGTCTGCGATGATTTTTCTATTTATAATCCCCTAGTGGGATTTGCTATTTTTTTATTTGTTTATTTTTAATTGAAGGATGATTGTTTTACAATATTGGTTTGATTTCTGCCATACATCAGTACGAATCAGCCATAGGTGAACATATGTCCCCTCCCTGTTAAAGCTCCCTCGCGCCTCCCACCCTTTCCCACCCCTCTAGGTTGTTACAGAGCCCCAGTGTGAGTTCCCTGAGTAACACATTATTTAATCACCTACTATGTCCCTTCACTCTGCCCCTATCAGTCCTATCTAGTCACACCTGCAGCAGTCTCTCACACTCACCTACAGCCAGCCCGGTACAATTTTTTGAATGCAAGAGAAAGGGATTGAGTTTCAGCTAGTAAATGCCCTGGAATCAACGTGAGCATGTGTTGTCCACTGCTTCTGCAGAGTCCTTCCAAGCAGAATAAAGATGGAGCCGTGGCGGTGGTGGCTGTGGTCACTCTTTCAGGCTCCTGCTTAACCCTCCTCAGTGGGTGGTCAGCTTCTCCTTGCCCCAGGCGGGAGGATTCATGCTCCCTCCACTGGACAGCTTGCAAAAAGGAGAACTCTAGGCTTAGAGATAGGCCTCACAGATTTATTCATAAGAGAGGCAAACCAAAAACATCTAAGGCTCAAATGAAAAAACAGCAACAGGAGAAGGATTATATCTAAGTTATGGTAAACTCACTTCCTAGAATAGTCATCGGACGTCAAAAATCATCTTTAGGAAGCTTCTGTAGAAACACAGAAAAATATTTACAAAGTGACACTAAGTAGAAAATTCTCACCCAGAATTGCTCAAAATGATCACCAATATGTGACAAAATATGTTCATTTAAAAAACAAACACTACTGGAATGGTTCTGTTTTGCTCCTTGTAGCAGTGTACACATTAGCTCACTTAGTCTCAGCTGCCAGGTGAGTTTGGTGAAACTTGCCCCTTTTGCAGAAGAGGAAACAGAGTCAGAGTGACTCAGTGGGCCTCCCATCCAGGAAATCAGAGCCAGGATTTGAACTCTAGGCTTAATGCTCTCTCTACCATATCACACTGGTATCAAGATTAGAGAAGGGGACTATCAATATTGTTTTTTTCTTTCAGAGTTCCTTTTCTATTTGCCAATATTGGGAATTATTGGAAATTTCTGAAGGAAGTGTTGGCAGCACGTCTGAGAGTGAGGACCAGGGAGATGGTTCTGGTGCAGCCCATTAAATGCTTTGCTCTCTTCTTCAGGATGACATGGAAGCATACCGGACCCAGAACCGCTTTCTCAACTCTGAGATCCACCAGGTCACAAAGATCTGGAGGAAGGTGGCTGAGAAGGAGAAGGCCCTCCTGATGAAGGTGAGGGCGGAGCCCAGGTCTGGCCATCTCAGTCTCCAGCCACCCTTCCAGTCCACTCACCCCCTCACCACTGTCTCACTCTCTCCTCTTGACCCAACTGCTCACCCTCTGGACTGTGCCCTTCGTGAACTTCATCCGCATGTCAGAGATCTGTGCTCTGCTGACTGCTGCTTCTGATCACAGGGGTAAGAGGAGGAGGCAGGCAGCCGCTGTTGTCCTACCTCCCCACTTTGTAGCAAGCCCTGGCCCTCCTCTAAAGTAACTGCCCAGGGATTTAAAGGGCCAGCACCCTTCCCCCCCACCCCCTGCCAACTTCATACTTCTTTTCCCCCTTTTTGGGAGCCAGGTATTAACTATGTATCCCAAAACAACTGCACATGTGGGGGAAATTAGAAAGTGACCACACGTGCCCAGGGAAAGGCGCAGAAAAGACCTAAGAACTCAAGTTTATACCTTGCTTTTTATCCTTGAGGTATAAACAATCAGAACAAACACAGCAAACCCTAGAGTAAGAGGGAGAATCTGATTCCCAGAGTTACCACTGTCAGTTTTAATAACATAGTAGCTATTTTACAGGCAAAAGCAAATTTATTCGGGACTAACCAGAGGAATTGCAACTTGGGATCCATGAACCGTGGTGAACCACAGGCAAATTCAAGGAACAGGGAAGGGAAACTTGCTTTTTATAGGGAAAAGGGAAGGGTTAGGAGGGACTGTGATAACCAGAAAGTCCACTAGAGGTATGGAGGTTTCTCATTGGTTGGACTACTGAAGTCTTTGCTTTTCCTGCTGGAGACTGAAGTGGAGGCACCGTCCCATCAGAGATGTAGGTGTACACTTCTTCCTGCTTGGAGCAATTAGTGCTGCGGGTGACAGGACCTGAGAGGTCCCCATACAGGCCTGACCGGACTCTCTTCTTCGCTGAGCTTTCTTTAATTAATTCTACCCCACCTTATTAGGTTCAGATGTTCCATTTTCAACAAAATATCATGAGGCTTACAAAGAAACAGGAAGATATGGGGGCAGGCAGATGGGGAATGTGCAGTGTGTGCCCCACGAGGTGGGAGAGAGGTGGTGTGCTGGAGGAGCAGAAAAAGCCCCCCAGGTGACATTAGAAGGCACAAGGGCAGTGTCCAGAGCTCCACGTCCATCCCCTGGGCACTGCTTGGGTATAGCCCGTACAGGGAGCTTGCTCTGGGCCAAGTGCCCTGCAAGGGCTTTAGATACCTTGGCTCATCTGAGTCACACAAGAATTCTGAGGCAGACTCTATTATCCCCAGTGTTCAGATGAAGACGTTAAAGCACAGAGAGGTTAAGTAATTTTGCTGTGGGTCACCCAGCCTGTAGCTGCTGAACTAGCATGGGACTGCAGGCCATGCAAGAGCCTGTGCTGCCCCTGCCCACCTCTCCCCTCTTGTTTCTGAATCTGGCTCCAGCCCTGGGCCTGGTTCTCTTGCCTGGAGCCCTTTCTGCCTTACTGTAAACTCTTGGGTTCGGGGCTCCTCTCCTTTTCTTCATATGAATGGCTGGGGCCGGGAGGATGGGAGATGAGAGCTGGAAGAAGGGCTGGACTGCCTAAAGCTGTTCAGGCCTCTGGCCCAAGCCCAACCAGGTGGCCTGACCATCCCCCACCTCTCCCTCCCACAGTGCGCCTACCTCCAAGCCCAGAACTGTCGGGTGGAGAGCAAGTACCTGGCAGGGCTGCGGAGGCTGCAGGAGGCCTTGGGGGTGGAGGCCGGCGAGTGCTCAGAGCTCCTGAGGCAGCTCATCCAGGAGGCACTGCAGTGGGAAGCCAGCGAGGCCTCGGCCGACAGCATCGTGCTCAGCCCCAGCACTGTCAGGTGAGCCCAGAGCAGGGCTGGGTCTGCAGGCCCCGGGTGCCGCCAGCCACCCTGCTGCCAGTGCTGCTGACCGGGTGTGAGCGCTGCCCATCCCTTACCTCCTTGTACCTTCAGACGGATGAGCATGTGGTTGGGATGAACCCCATTTTACAGCCGAGAGGCGTGGCAGGCCCCTGCTCAAGACCACACAGCACATTAGTGTAGCTAACATGGGCCTGCTTCCCGAATTCTGTTTTTTTCCTGCTACCCAGACTGTCTCCAGAGGTGTTTGTCAGAGAGGGGAGGAGGGGACACAAGCCACCTGCCTCCTCTGAGCCAAGCCTTTGCTGAGGACAGTGGACCCGGGCAGTTAAACAGAATGGGTTGTGGCTGGGGTCAAAGGTCCCTAGAGGCTGGGTGGTCCAGTGGCTGGCACCCAAGCTTTGGAGGCGGACTTGGCTTTCTCATTGTGTAACCTTGGACAAGTCACTTTACCTTTCTGAGCCTCCTACTCAGCCTCCCTAAGACGTAGGCTAAGATCACCAGCTTCGCAGGATCGTGAGGATTAAATGAGATAGCACAGGCAGAGCACATAATAGGGGCAAATGAGTGCTGACTGGTGAAAGGCTGCGTGGAATGGGTCTCCACTGCTCGGTCCTGCAGTGGCGCTGCCTGCTCCCCATCTGGCCTTGGGCTTCCTGGCTGTGGAAGTGTGGCTGTCCAATGGTAGTACAGGCCTCCTCGGACCTAAGGCTTCATGGAGTAATAAGAGGGTTCTTTCTTTTTTTAATACTTATTTGTTTGGCTGCATCAGGTCTTGGTTGCAGCATGCAGGATCTTTGTTGCATTATGCAGGATCTTGCATTGTGTCTCCAGACTCTAGTTGTAGCGCTCATGCCCCAGAGCACACAGGCTTCATTAGCCACAGCGCATAGGCTTAGTTGTTCCACAGCCTGTGGGATCTTAGTTTCCCAAGCAGGGATTGAACCCACGTGCCCTGCATTACAAGGCAAGTTCTTAACCACTGGACCACCAGGGAAGTCCCGAGGGTCCTTTATATTTGCACAGAATGAATGAGCATATCTCTTTTAGCACTTGCTGTCTAGTCTTGCCCCCAGCAGTTTACATCTGAGGATCTCACTGGGTCTTCATGAGGCAGTGCAGGAGCCCCTGTACCCACTGTACAGAGTAAACTGAGGTCCAGAGCACTGAAGTGACCTGCCTGGAGTCACATGGCCAACTTACAATAAAGCCCCGCAGGCTCCCTGCCCAGGCCCCACCCTCTCCTCACTGCCCCTTATCTGGGGAAGGGCCTTGCAGAGTGTTGCTGACACGGACTTTTGCTGGCAGTGAGTACGACGAGTACGGCTTCCTGACGGTGCCCAACTATGAGGTGGAGGACCTGAGGCTGCTGGCCAAGATCCAGGCACTGGAAGTGCACTCCCACCACCTGCTGGCCCATGAGGCCGTGGAGCGGCCACTGCGGGAGCGCTGGGCCACCCTGGGCGAGCTGGCCCCCTCAGCAGAACTGAAGCAGCTGCTGCGGGCGGGCGTGCCCCACGAGCACCGGCCGCGTGTTTGGAGGTGGCTGATCCACCTCCGCGTCCAGCACCTGCAGGCCCCTGGCTGCTACCAGGCACTGCTGAGCCAGGGCCAGGCCTGCAAGCACCCTGCTGCCCGCCAGATCGAGCTGGACCTGAACCGGACCTTCCCCAACAACAAGCACTTCACCTGTCCCACCTCCAGCTTCCCTGACAAGCTCCGCCGGGTGCTGCTGGCCTTCTCCTGGCAGAACCCCACCATTGGCTACTGCCAGGGCCTAAACAGGTAAGCTACACAGCCTCGACCTTCCAGGGCACCTCTCTGTCCCTTTGGAGCCACCCAAGAAGCCAGGGAGGTCAACCAGATGGGCACAAGCAGGCGAATGAACACATTGAAGACAGAGTTGGGCCAGAGCCCGAGGCTCCTCGTCCCGTCCCCTCCCCTGTGACATGTCCTCAGGGTGGTGCCGCTCCCACAGAGATCACACGAGGGGGCCACTGGCATCGTGTAGCCCACTGCCGGCTCACGTAGTACTGCACAGCTGCCTGGGTCAGGGGTCATTGCTTTAAACAAAATCCACTCGGAGGAGCCCTAGGAAGATAGAATTTGTAACTGTGACAGAGGAAGCTCCCGAAAGTCGGGAAGGAAGTAGGGCTGGGGGCAGATGGCCGTTGCAAGCCGAGGCCACTGCTGCCTCTAGCGGGGCCACAGCACGACCCCAGGGGGTGCCATTCGTGCCGCATCCAAGGAGATGCTGTTCTCTGAGACTGTACAGCCCTCCATGGAGCTCTCTGACCTCTCATAATACATGGCTGCTTCTTTCTCTCTCAGCAGACCAGCCCCACTGTCATTCTGTGGATATTTCCGGCCCATCCAGACTGTCAGAATAGAGACCTTAGCCCCTGAGTCAAGGCTTTCAGCAACCCACTTGTCGACACCCTCATGTTGCAGGCCTAAATTCCCGAAGGAAGGAGTCTGGCCCAGCCTGGATTAATTTTTACTTCTGGTTCAACAGCAGGAGACAAGGGATGGTAGGGTGGGGCTGGGATGGGGTGACTTGGTAGGGCTGGGACTCGGCCCAACTCTGTCTTCAACATGTCCTTTCGACTGCTTGTCTCCATCTGTTTGACCTCTCTGACTTCTTGGGAGGCTCCAAAGAGATAGAGAGAGGTGCCTTTCCAGTACTATGGGGAGCTCTCAAGGCTGTCCCCAAGAGGTGGCCTAATCGCAAATATTTCCCAAAGCAAGTTTTGGTTCAACTTAATTTAAACACATATATACTCAGACAAAATTTACATAAGCCATTCATATATAAGCTCTTTTTTTCAGAATAGGAAGTATATGGCGTTTACTTAACACAGAATAAATATTCAGAGTGTCCCTACTCAAATTGGAATGGTTCCTAAACGTAGCCGTTTTTAATACCTTTTTCCCAGCTCAAATTGGGTGAAGCTGAGCATTTGTTGTTTAGTTGCTAAGTCACATCCCACTCTTTGCGACCCAATGGCCTGAAGCCCACCAGGCTCCTCTGTCCATGGGATTTCCCAGGCAAGAATACTGGAATGGGTTGCCACTTCCTTTTCCATGGGATCTTCTCGACCCAGGAATCAAACCTGCATTTCCTGCATTGGCAGGCGAATTCTTTACCACTGAGCCATCAGGGAAGCCCTGTACATGTACAGTTTCTGGGAATTCAGAGTTAAACCTGAACAGCAATGCCTCTCAGTCTATGCCTCTTTGAAAATTTGTTCAGATTTCACACTACTATAAACATCTTCTATAAGGGATGTCCATAGAAATTTATACATTTATTCATTCAGCAGCTGAGCAGAAACGTGCACACTTATCTGTTTGAACATGTTAAAATTCAGAAAGGACAAAACTTTTTAATCCTCTTTAAGATGAGATCTGAAGGGAACTGAAAGTTATGAGATTAGTATGAATGATTTGTACATTTCACACAAAGGTCAGGTAGGAGCTAAGACTTAAGGAGAGCTTCCTGGATGCCAGGTACATACCTGATGTCATCTAATCCTCAGGAAAGCCGTGAGAGGTGGGCATTGGTGCCCACATTGCCCAGCTGACACAACAGAGTGTCTGAGAAGCTAAGGAACCTGACCTGGGCCTCACTATGCATAGGGGCTAAGCCATCTGCTAACCCTGGTCTCCAGCCCCTAGACCTGGTCCTTCCTACCGTGTGCCCACACACTCACAAGCTCACAAGGGGAGCTATAGTGGAGAGTGTGCTGAGAGCTCTCAGAAACTTTTTTTCCTGATCAGATATTACTTTTTTGAGAGCAAGAATGGGGTTAGCCACATATGAGTTTTGGAGTCTAATCTATGCTGAAGGAGCAGGGGGAAATTCCCATAGCAAGACAATGTCTAGAGGTAAGCCTTGTGGAAGGCTTGTAGAAGGAAAGAAGCTTCTCCCAGAGTGCAAAGAGACTGCACAGAGGCTGCTGAGGGCTGTAGAGGAACAGCTGAGGTATTTCTTTACTTCTTTCTTTGAATGCTGTATTTGTTGGCATTTAGGAAGATATTCATACTATTGCTTTAAATAGAAGGTTATTTGTACAGTCCAGGGGATCCCAAAGAGTTGGGCATGACTGAGTGCGCATGCACACACACACACGCACACATGCACACACACACACGCACACTCACACACATTTGTAATAGAGCCTGTTGAAATGTGGAGAGTGCACTGTATTCTTTCAAAGGCCCTTCAAACCCAGCCCCTTTCACTTGTCTGAGTGCTGCCATCCAGTGGCAGCCATTAGAACTGCATGTGTGGTGTCCCAAGAGGACAGAACCTGCTTTTATGCAACAAATCCAGCCTGTTTAGAGCAAGACAGATATCATAGTAATGATTTAATACTAATTCACAGCAAAATTTTAAAATTCATTTCTCTCTAATATATAAGTAGAGTTATTTAAAGTATAAACAGTTTTTTCTTTCCCACATCACCCTCCTTTGCAGACCTTCTCAGGCCTGAATGTATTCAGCTGGAGTCTGGCTGTAGCCCCAAGAGGTTGATAGGCCCCTAATGAATGCCAGCAGCCTCTCATCACTAACCATTTTTTCCCAACCAGTTTTAAGTGTACAACTCAATGATCTGGAGTAAATTCATGGAGTTGTGTGGCTACCACCACAATTCAGCTTTAGAGCATTTCCATCACCCCTAAAAGACATCTTGTACCAATTCATAGTCACTCTCCATTCCCACTTGCAGCCCTGGACGAGAAATCTTCCTTCTGTTTCTGTGAGTGCTCTTGTTGTGGACATTTCATATGCCAGTCATATGATGTGTGGTCATTTGCATCGAGCTTCTTCCCCTTAGCATGTTCTTGAGGTTCCTCCTTGCCGTAGCATATGTTTTGTTCTTTTTTTACTGAACTACGTTCCACTGCACAGATGTGCCATACTTTGAGTATCCACTAACCAGCTGATGGGCATTTGGATTGTCTCTACCTTTTGGCTATTATGAATAATGCCACGAACATTCCTGGGCGATGTATTCTCAGATTCACCCTGGGGACTTCCCGGCGATCCAGTGGTTAAGACTCTGTGCTTCCACTGCAGGGGACACAGGCTCGATCCTTGGTCAGGAACTAAGATCCTGAATGCTGTTTGGCATGGCCAAAAAGCCAAAAAAAAAAAAAAAGGATGCACCCTGGATGAAATCTGCCAGGGAAGGAGAGAAAATCGTGCTTCTTCCAGGCAGACATCCCTGCTCAGCACTGTGGGGTTTTCTTCTTTTTTATCCATGATCTCTAGAGCATCGTGATAACTCTGGGGGAGAGGGGAAGCAAAGGAGGAAAGGAACTCTGAGTACTGAGCACCTGGTGGGTGCCAGACAGTGACCAAGATGCTGTGTGTCTGTCGCCTTCGTGTCTCAGGCCTGGAAGGGGGATATTGTTAACCCCAGTTCACGCACGCTAAGTCACTTCAGTCGCGTCAGACTCTTCGCGACCCCATGGATTGCAGCCCACCAGGCTCCTCCATCCATAGAATTCTCCAGGCAAGAATACTGGGGTGGGTTGCCATGCCCTCCTCCAGGGGAGCTTCCCAACCCAAGGATCGAACCCGCGTCTCATGTCTGCCACGTTGGCAGGTGGGTTCTTTACCACTAGCACCACTTGGGAAGCCCATTAGGCACTGTGCTAGGCAGTTAGTGTGTATTTACTCCATTCGTCCTTGAAACAGTCCTGGGATTATTGTGAGGCTGAGGCTCAGAGAGGTTAAGGGCCTTGCTCACAGTCACCCAGCAAGGGAGCTTACAGGACCGGCATTCATACCCAGGCAACAGGACTCCAGAGGCCCTGCTCTAAGATGATCCCCATTGCTCCATAAAGCTCCTAGGTAGTCCTCTTCAAAAGCATGTTCGTCTCGCCCCAGTTCCCAGGAACACCAGCCTGGTCAGGGAGTGTGGTGGGGAGGACACGCCCCAGGGAGTCACACCTGCCACGGGTCACTCCAGGCCTCCTTTCCTCCCACTCCAGACTGGCGGCCATCGCTCTGCTGGTCCTGGATGAGGAGGAGAGTGCCTTCTGGTGTCTGGTGGCCATTGTGGAGACCATCATGCCCGCTGACTACTACAGCAAGACGCTCTTGGCATCCCAGGTGAGCCGGTCAGGGAGAGGATTGGGGGCCACGCAGGTTGGTACCACTGAATTGTTCCTAAGAGCCAATGAATTTCTGAATCTCCATTTCTCCCTCTGTACAGTGGGCCAATAAACCCTGCTCTGGGACTGCTGTGATATTCCAGTGAGCTGATAGCCCTGAGAATTGTCAGGGCCCTGCCCACACCATAGGTTGTTGTTACTCCAGTGAGGACATTGTGTTATGAGAGACAGCAGATATCCTAGGGAAGGGAGGAGGAGGAAATCTAGTGCCACTTGGTGTTTGCCAGCTGAGAGTTTCATAAGAGAGGTCAGGTAACAAGGAAGCTGGGACTTGGGAGGGCGGGATGACTGGGGTGCTTCACAGGCTCCCATAATCACCAGTAAGAACCAGCTGCCTCTGTCCTTTCACAGCCCCTGCACTGCCCTCTGAGCACAGGCCAGCCCTGGGGTCAGGCAGAGCTAGGGTCAGAACCGGCCCCTCGGAAAACAGCCTTGTGCCCTTGGCAGGTGGCATCACCTCTCCGAACCTCAGGCCTGCCTGCTTCTGAATGGGCGTGGCACTGCTTCCTGGGATTGTTGAGAGGTGCAAATGCGAGACCGTCTTACACCTCCTCCCTCCAGCCTCTCCCTCCTCACCCCTTGTCCTGTTCTTGCTGCATCGGTGCCTCTGCTTGATGAAGAGACAGATGCTACTCAGAGGGAGCCTTCTCACTCCCCGTCGAAACCTGCCAAGCCATTACCTGCACCTCCCCCGCCCCCCATCCTGTTCCCCTTTCCTACTTCAAGCACCCGACACCGTTTTCTCTTTCTGGGTGGAGAGGTGAGGAGAGAGATCAGGGATGAAGATAAAGACTTAGGAGTCATCAGGAAATAGGTGGTGAATCAGGTGAGGATTGTGTTTTGCTGTGTGGCAGGGAGGCCCAACTTAATAGTGCCTTTTTTGGTAGTCTCCAGGGATTTTTTTGATGATGGCTGTTCAGCAGTTAGTTGTGATTTTGTTGTTTTCATAACAAGGGGTGAGTTCACTTCCTTCTACTCCTCCAACTTGAGCTAATCTCTCCTGCTGCTGCTAAGTCACTTCAGTCTTGTCCAACTCTGTGCGACCCCATAGACGGCAGCCCACCAGGCTCCCCTGTCCCTGGGATTCTCCAGGCAAGAACACTGGAGTGGGTTGCCATTTCCTTCTCCAATGCATGAAAGTGAAAAGTGAAAGTGAAGTCGCTCAGTCGTGTCTGACTCTTAGCAACCCTGTGGACTGCAGCCTACCAGGCTCCTCCGTCCATGGGATTTTCCAGGCAAGAGTACTGGAGTGGGGTGCCGTTGAGTGGCTTAAATGGAGGATTATTTTTCACAGATAGTGAGAAAGCTAAAGGCTCTTTCTGGCTGTCCTGATCACAGGATGGCCACACCATCTCTGATCATGTATTTTCTCAAATACAGAAAATTTCAAATGTACAAAAACAGAAAGTGTAATGAACCTCCACGTATTCATTACCTAGTTTCAATAATTATCAACACCGGGAGGCTAGTACTATTCCCACCTATACTCACACCATTCCCCCTACTTTGATGACCTTGAAGTAAATCTCAGACATCAACAGTCCATCCATGCATCCTTCAGCGGGTTCAGTGGCATCTTAGATTTAGTGAGTTACCCTAGGCTTTGAGCTCCACAGCGGACCTGGAGTTCAGGGTGAGGAAGGAAGGAAGAGGATGTTCACCACAGCTGAGAGCTAAGTCTGGAAGAAGACTTAAACGGGGAGAAGGCTGAGAAACCAACAGTTCCAAGAAAGAAAGAGCAAGAGGACCCTAAAATGAGCTCATCACTGAGATAGGAGCATCCACAGAACAACCATATCCTAGGGCAGGGAAGGAGCCAGTGCTGGGAGTGATCAACCAGGTCCAGTGAAACAAGGACAGAGGCATGACAGTGACCACGCTCAGCAGCAGCACCTCCGGGCCCCACGACCTTGCCCTGAGCATCTGGTGCATCAGACCCAAAATAGGTGCAAAGTCGTGGTTGTGGTGTCAACCGATCCAAGCCTCAGCTCCTGCTTGGCTTGGCATTCAGGATAAAGGGGCCCAAACTCCATGGGCTAAGAACTTCTGATCTACAGAGACCTCTGCATCAGAGCTCCAACCTGGAAGGCTGTTCACCTATGGAGTGACGTGTCTCCCTGTCAGGCTGGGCACCAGCCCGTCCGGACACTCTGTGCCCCAAGACAGGGCAGGACCCACTGGGAGCAGCCCCAGGGCTGGGTGTGACAGGTAGACGGGAAGCAGGCAGCCCCTCCTGCATGGTGGCAGCCAACAGGTCCTCTCTTGGCTGCAGGTGGACCAGCGGGTGCTACAGGACCTCCTCTTGGAGAAACTGCCCAGGCTGATGGCCCACCTGGGGCAGCGCCACGTGGACCTGTCCTTCATCACCTTCAACTGGTTCCTTGTGGTCTTTGCAGACAGTCTCATCAGCAACATCCTCCTCCAGGTCTGGGACGCCTTCCTCTACGAGGGTATCAAGGTAGGGCACTGCAGAAGGTGAGCGGGAGGGTCCTGAGCAAGTCCCTGCCTCCTCTGAGTCTTGACTCTGCCCCTGGCTGATGGGAGGATGGAGCCCACCCAGTGGGGCTCTGGGGGACCTCTCTAGGGAGCCTGGCTTCATCAGCTCAAGTGCTCTGCACCCCTGAGAGGAAGTGGCGCTTTTGCCTCTGAAGACCATGCTAGAGCTGGGAGGATTCCCTTCCCCTGGACAGGGGGCTCCAGCCTGCCCAGAAGGCACACCACTGCTGCCTCCCCCTCCTCCTGTTCAGACAGAGCCCTAGACGGGGCGGCTTCTCCCAGCTCTGCCCTCTTCCTTGCGAGGAAACCCTTGGCAGGCCCTCCCCTGGCCTCCGCCACATTTCCCCATGGTGGTGGACCTCACAGTTCACCAAGCACCCTCAGCTCCATCTCTCCACGCAATTCCTGCTAGCACCCCAGGTAAAGACAGGGTTGCCCTCATTAGATCCAACAGAGGCAACACCTTGCCCAGGCTCCCAGGACAGTCAGGCTCCCAATCCCGACTGCCAGCTGAGCTCCCCGTGCGGTTTCCAGCCACCCCCACCTTGGCTTTGCCCCACGTTTCTTCCAAGCCTCCCATCTCTGTAGCCTGTCCAGGGCTGTCCACACCGCCTGGGGGTGTGGGTTCAGGGGCTTCCCTGCCCTGGCTCCCTATCCCCACCCTGAACCCCACTCTGCCCCCCAGGTGGTGTTCCGCTATGCCTTGGCCATCTTCAAGTACAATGAGGAGGCACTCCTGAGGCTACAGGATAGCCTGGAAATCTACCAGTACCTGCATTTCTTCACCAAGACCATCTGTGACAGCCGGTGAGACCCGCTCCTGCCCCCGCCCCTCCACCCCCCCAACATGTGCGAGCCCAGGACACAGAGCAGAGAGGAGGCTGCTGTTCCAGTGCAGGTTCATTAGCAACACTGACCTTCCATCACAGCTTAGAAATCTTTAGGGACATCCCACTGCCTCAGAATCTGTCCCCTTAACATGGCATTCAAGGACAGCACGCAGTTTCATGCCCACCTTCTCCAGCCCCCAACACCCATGCCCTAGGATCCTGCCCAACAGAGCTATCTGAGTTCCCAGGACAGCCTCCATCTCTGGGCTTCTGGCCCTGCAGGTTCTTCTGCTTAGAATGCCTCCCTGCACTCCCACCAGCACCGTGTTTGTCTCGCCCACCTGTGCTTTTTCCTCAAAACTCAGCTCACACTCCCCTCCTCCAGGAAGCCTTCCCTGACCAACTTGCTCTTCCAAGGTTAGAGGTCCCTCAGCCCTAAGTTTCCTCCTGCCTCAGTACTTATCACTTCAGGTGGAAACTGTCTTCTCAGTCACTGTTTCCTCTCAGGAAAGGGCCTCGGCTGCCTGAGCGGAGTGAACACAGGGGTGCCCAGGATGCCTGCTGACTCTGACTCTGCTTTCTCCCCAGGAAGCTGATGCACATCGCCTTCAACGACATGAACCCCTTTCCCATGAAACAGCTGCGCCAGCTGCGGGCAGCCCACCGGGAGCGGCTGGAGGCCGAGCTGAATGAACTGGAGCAGCTCAAGGCCGAGTACCTGGAGACCCGGGCAGCCCAGGGCCCCTCAGTGCCCGAGGGTTGCCCCAGCGAGGATGAGGGGGAGGCAGAGCCCTGACATGGCTGCCTGCCCTCCCCAAGCCCTTTCTCGCCCTGGGCTGGCAGGCCCAGAGAAGGACAGCCATGCAGCAATATGTGACCCTGGGCAAGTCCCTTCTCCTCTCTGGGACTCAGTCTCCCCATTGAAACGTTGGCTTCTGAAGCCACTGGTTGGGTTTTCTCCTCATGAGCACACCCAGGATGCACCCCTTCTCATTTCCTCCGCAGAGCACTTTAGCACCCAGACAAGCAAGACTGCTGTCTTTAATAGGGTTAACCTTGAACATTCTCTAAGCTTTATCTGTGTATAACAGTGTAAATACTGGAAATAGTTCACAAGCTCTGGAACCTAAACAGTTCTCAGTAACTGGTTGTTCCTGGGTGGGCCTGGGGCTCCAGGATGTCGCACCACCAGGGCCTTCTCAGCCTAGGACGTCTGTTGCTGCTGTTTCTCATGGTGTCTCTGCAGGGCCAGTCCTGGTTCCCAGAGGAGCTGGGTCCATATGCATTTACAGCTCCTGTCTTTTTGGGCGACAGCATCTCTCAAATACTGGTTGGGCTTCCCACCTACCTGAGCCTTGCATCTGCCCTCTCCTTTCTCCTCATAGCCCATCTGGGGTGTTGGGGGGTTTCTAGGGAAACCCCTGTCCACCACCAAGAGAAACTTGGTGCGAGGATTGAACAGAGAGCCCTGATTAGCTGCCCAAAGTCTGATCTCCCACCACCAACTTCATAGTGAGGGGCAAGAAGAGTCACCTCTTTGAAAACTGGGTGGTTGGGAGAGAGAGAAAAAGGTGGTGAGACAGACAGAGCCTGCAGCCAGGTCAGGGCTCACTTGTGCAGAACTCAGCTCCAGTTCTGGGCTCTTCCAGGCCCTTCCTCAGCAGACAGGCTTCCCCCATCCCCCTCCGTGCAGGGGGTTGAGGCTGCACAAGTGATGTGAGCAGCTCATTCCTCAGCAAAGCCTGTGACTGTCTGCCAGGCTAGCCTTGGGCTCAGCAATCTTTGCTATGAGGGCCTAGGGTAGGGCTTCTCACAGAAAAGCCTCCTACTCTGATCCAAGGTTCTTTTCGAGGCTTGGGAGGGAGGCCACGCCCATTGCTGGGGACAGGGACAGGCCCTTCTCTCACCCACCAGTGTGAACTTGGAGGGGTTGGCGCACCAGACCCTTTGTTCCCTCCCATCACCAGCCCCGCCAGCCCCAGGGAGGAGACCCTCAGGGTTCCTTTCCTCCCACATCCATCAGGGCAGCTGCCCAGCTCAGTTTCCTGTGAACACTCTACACCAAGGCTTGATGGCCTTTTCATATTTGCTAAACTTTTTTTGTCTGCTGAGGTCCTTTTACCACCAAACAGTAATATGAAGCATGATGGTGGTCTGAGAGCAGCCTGGGGGGATGGGTCCTGGCTGCACCCCCAACAGGTTGCAGGCTGTATCCCTCAGGGCCATCACCAAGAAGACTGGGGGTCCGGCCTCCTGGAACGCCGGGAGGGTTAAAGGAGATGACGCTGGTGCTGAGTCGGCTTGCCCAGCACAGAGTGAAGCACACAGCCTTGGCAGTGAATGGCCTTTTCATAAAGAAGTCATCACCAGGAGGGCCCTGAGGGCCAGAAAAGGCCCACGGTTCCAGGAGAGATTGGGTCCAGCTGCTCCCTCTGACTCCAGCCTTTAAAACCAGATTCCCTCCTCGGCAAAAGTACAGCATGTGACCCCAGCTCAGACCAGGGCTGCTGGATAAAGCACCCCCACCCCTCCCCTCCCGTATGCCACCCGCCTCTGCCCCCACCTCCCTTTCCTCCTTCCCTCATCCTTTGTCTTCACTTGTCTTCCCTCTGCTTCATCTCTCCCCACCTGCCCCCGCCACACACACATACACACACACCATGCCCAGGCAGAGAAGTTCTGCCCAAAGTTGAGTGTCTATCCCCTCCTCCTCCTTCACTGGGAGGGGTGGTACTATGCAGTTGACCCAGCACTGTCACCTCTGGTCCCTACCTGGCTGCACCACAGTACCACCTGAGTGCTGGGTCAGAGCCTGTTGTGGGGCATTGGTGTTGTGCAGCAACAGGATTGGGGACCACAGGCAACGAGGACTGAGTAGTGGGGCCTCCAGCCCTGTATCGGGGAGCTGGAGCGAGAGCCAGAAACGTGAACTGCCTGTCCTAGAGCACCCTCACTCCAGACAGAGCTTGATTTACAGATGAGGAGACGGCTCAGAGAGGTTAACCAACTTGCCCAAAGTCACAAAAGCCACAAGTGTTTTAAGCCATGCTTAAGCCTTAGAGGCTGCTAACTGGAAAATCCAGGGAGAGTTCCTCCAAGCTAGAACACCTCCCCCAAGAACCCAGGAGAAAGGGCAAGCTTGGCCTATGGCCTCCTGAGCCGTGAGGCCTGGTGGGGATACCCCAGGCAAAGGAAAGTGGGAGGAAGAACCATCTACGTGACAAGGGAGGCTGTAGCAGGGACTTGGGGGTGAGGTCGAACTCCGAGAATCTCTGGGGCGGCTGCTGCTCCTTGGGAGCCTGCCCACCCTCCCTCAGCTCTTCCTGAAGCATTTGGGGCCCAGCCCCAGTGTCAGGTTTCTGGCCCCGCACCACAGCTGTCACCCCCACCACCCCCAGGGATTGCTGCCTTCCCAGCTGGAGGATCTGATCCCTCACAGCCGCACCTCCCTACCCAGGGTTGGGCCCCCTAGCTCAGAGCATCCCTCTCCCAGACACGAGGCCCCCAGCAATCAGGACACGCTCCATTCTACAGGTGAGGGAAAGGAGTTACCCAGGGAACCTTCCTGGGGCAATATCCCTAAGAATAAAGGGGCTCCTCAAAACAGCAGGGGGCCACTGTGGAAGATCCACACCCTAAAGTGGGAGATGCACAGTCACTTCTACAGGATGCCTGTGTTCAGGGTGCTCTCCCCCGTGTTCAGAACCTCCCCCTAACCCTGATCCTCCGAGGTGCACATGTCCCCTCCTTCCTCAGCTCAGCCTGCCATGAGCACAGGACCACCTTGTACAGAGAGCTCCATGCTGGGCAGATAGGGGAGAACTTGCCACTTTCTCTCACACACTGCACACCTACACAGGTTCTGGTCACCCAGAAGACATTTACCCACATGTGGCAGGTTAATTTTTAAAAAAGGAAATTTTGGCTGCACCGCACAACATGTAGGATCTTAGTTCCCCAACCACCGGTTGAAACTTGCACCCTCTGCCTTCGATGAACAGAGTCTTAACCACTGGACCACCAGGAAAGTCCCAACACACAGCAAATTGAACAAAGGCCATGCTGACACAGGAAGGTGTTGGATTTCTGGCCTATCTCAATCAGCAGTAAGGCCCAATAGAAGACTTTGGGACCAGACCTATTGTGTGTTTCCTAGCTAGAGACCCCTGGGTAGGTCATTCCCATTCTGGCCTCAGTTTCCCCATGTGTGCACTTCAGATAGTCAGCGGGTGTTGATGTTCAGTTGCCCAGTTGTGTCCGACTCTTTACTTCGCCATGGACTGCAGCATGCCCGGCCGCCCTGTCCCTCACAAGTTCACGTCTATTGCATCCATGATGCTATCCAGCCAGCTATCTTATCCTCTAATGCCCTCTCCTTCTGCCCTCAGTCTTTCCCAGCATCAGGGACTTTTCCAATGAGTCAGCTGTTCACATCAGATGACCAAAATACTGGAGCCTCAGCTTCAGCATCAGTCCTCCCAACAAGTATTCAGGGTTGATTTCCCTTAAGATTGACTGGTTTGCTCTCCTTGCTGCCCAAGTAACTCTTAGGAGTCTTCTCCAACACCACCATTCGAAGCCATCAATTCTTTGCTGCTCTGCCTTCTTCACAGTTCAGCTCTCACAACCAAACGTGACCACTGGGCAGGCGGTCTTCATCAGATGGATCAGCGTTAGGAGGAAGGAAGGGGCAGGGGAGGAGGAGCACACCTACACAGCATCTCTAGGGAGAGTCCCAGGGTGTGTCTATTGCAGAGCCCGCCAATGGCCTCCCCACCGGTCCATATGCCCAGGCCCCCCAGAAAGGCCTCTGTCAACCAGCCTGTCCCCAAACACCGTCCCAGCCACCCACTATCATGGCACAGAGGGGTAAGAGGCAGATACACGGCTGGGAGGTCACACCCACTGGAATCTGGGAAGACTTCCCGGAGAGGGACGTTGGTACTGGCCTTGGAAGGAAGGACAGTAGGAGGTGAGGGAAGAGAACTCCAGGCAGAGGGGACAGCGTGAACAAAGGCATAGATGGGTGACAGTGCAAGGGAGTGCACCAGTTACTGGCCCTGGCGCTACGTGAATTAAGACGTTGAGGTGAATTAACACTTGCTGAGCCACGTACTGTTCTAGCTCCTAGAGATACACCGCTAAACAAAGAGCTCTTCACAAGAGAGGTGGTGTGGTAGTGTAGTTACAAGCTTGGGGTTGGGAGCCACTCTGCCTCGGGTTGAATTACTACCTGTGTGATCTTAGGCAAACTACTTAACCTCTCTGTGCCTTAGCTTCCTCATGTGTAAAATAGATGAGTAACAGGTAACCTCATAGGTTTGCGTGACGTAAACTATGGTGATGCATTGAAGGTGCCTAGAACTGTGCCCGGCTCATTAAGTGCTAGCTGATGGTATTCCTAAAAGGCTGGACCACCCCCATCTCTGTCCCAGTGCCTAGCGTGCAAAAACCTATAGCCGGCGGGAACGGCACCAGCGCCCCCTCCTGGCCACAGAGAGAAAGAAGGGCGTCCTCCGGGTCCTCCCCGCCCTCTTCCTGCAGGCGTACTGAGAAGCCTAAGGAATTACTCCACCAGCCCAGGTTCACAGAGCGCTGCTCCCGAGGTCGGCTCTGCGCACGCACTTCACCAGGCAGGTAAATTAGATCGTCTCATCTAATTTTCAAACAGCTCTCTGAGGCAGACACAGTTACTGCTTTCCTTTCATCAGGGGCGAAACTGAGGCTCCCGGAAGGTCGAGTCCCTTGTTCCAAGCCGTTCGGCGAGGGAGCGGCGGGGCGCGGAGGTAGGCGAGTATGACTGTCCCCAGCCTCGGCTCGGTTAGCCGGGCAGCCCGCTCCAATCACTGCGGCGTGTGCACGCCGGTGTGCGCGCCCGTTCTGCGCGCGTGTGCGCGCCCCGGGACCAGCCCCGGGGGCCAGGAGCGCGGACAAGGGCTCGAGAAAGGAGGGGTGGCCCCCGAACTCGCGGGGCGTGAGGGCGGGGCATGTGCCTAGCCCTTGCCCCGCCCACCGGCCCCACCCGCCGACCTCGGTGGGGAGGAGGAGGCGGCGGCGCTGGGCTCCGGGACTCGGCGGCGGCTAAGAGCGCGGAGCCGGAGCTGGACGCCGCCGCCGCCGCCACCGCCACCGCCACCTGCGCGGCAGTCATCAAGGTAGGGCGGCCCCGGGCCGCCGGCCATACCTTCCCGGTTTGTGCGATGTGTGCGCGCTGCGCCTCCGGGCTGCAGCGCATGGGGAGGGATGCTGGGGCTCGGCGCACCGCGGGGGACCCGGCGGGGCGCGGGGGACCTGTCTTCCAGCCCCTCCGCGTGACCTTGCACAAAGCACTGCTCCTCTCCAGGCCTCAGTTTCCCCATCGGAATAGCCGGCGCAGTGGTGGCACGCTCCTCGCCTGACTGTTAAGAGTAGGGGCCGCCTCAGGCTCCAGCCTCCCGACGGCGCGGGGCCCGCATGGGCACTGTCTGCACAGCCCACCCGGAGTGAGCGCAGCTCATGCTGGGTGTGGCTGGCCGTGCCCGTCAGCCTCCTTCCCGCCCCTCGCTAGCGGCCTGGGTGCCCCGCGGGACCCGTGTGGTACTCGACCCTCTCCTGGCTGAGAAACCTGCTGGGCCTCAGCTTCCGGGCACGAGAAACAGGCAGGGGGAGCGGACACCCCCCAGGTCCCTGTGGAGCCGGCCTGGGCATGCAGGGTGGGGCCATCAGAGTCTGCCAGCCAAGTCTACCTCGCGGTCTGGGGCGGCGGGAGCCCTGGGCTGGAGGTAGTGGGGGCCTTGGCCCCAGACTTGCCTAGACCAGACCTGTGCAAGCACCTGGATTTAGGGAATGGTGCGGAACCTGCCCTCCCCATACCCTTCCCTTCCTTTCCCCACCAGGTGCTGACGCTCAGCTTGGTGTCCCAGCCTGCTGTGCTAGGGCTAGGTCCATGCATGGACCCCAGAGGGGCTCCAGCACCGGGAGAGCCATGTCTGGGTGGGGTTGGGTCTGGGACAGAGCAGGTGTGGGAGGGACTGTGTGTGGCTCCAGACTCTCTGTGTAAAGAAGAATCTTGGCATTTGGCCCAGCCCCTTGGTCAGATCCCCTCTGGAAGGTCTTGCTGCCCAGTTGCACACCCCTTATTATGGGAATCTCACTAGCTGTAAACAGAGCTAGGATCTGCTAGTCCTGCTCTGAGCACGCAGACAACATCTGACTCCTCCCTGCCTCCCACCCTGGGGTAGTCATCTGGACCCTTAAGTCAGATCACCTCAGGGATAAACAGCCCCACATCCAGCATTGTTTCTCCTGTTGGAGTTGAAGAGAGCCAAGGCGGGACCAGGAAGCTGAGGTGTCTGCCCCAGAGGGGGCAGTAGTCAGCCTGGGGCTTGTTCACAACCCACTTCCTTAGGATTTACCTGCAGGTGAGCAGCTGCCTTAGGTCTGGAGTCAGAGGAGCCAGAAGAGCCTCTCTCCGGACCTTATCCTCTCCTGTCACCCGCCCTGATTGAGGGAGCAGGTTCAGAGCATCAGGTCTGGGCCTTCTGGTCTCCCTTGTCCTCCCTCGAGACCTGTCCCTCACCTGGGGGCTTTCTTACAGCCAAAAAAAGGGTGAGGCTGCTGGGGCAGGGGGTGCCCGCTGGGTCCTCAGAGGTGTGTGAGCAGAGGTTGGCCAAGCACTTGCTGAGGGTGAGCTACCTTTGACTGCAAGTCTGGGACTCTCAGGCTGAAGTAGCATGACCACGACCTTACCTTCTGGCCATGGTGGAGCTGCACGGGACTTGAGGCTAGACCACAGATGAGTGTTATTATTCCCTCATAAAAGCAGACTAAGTATCTGTCCTGTCACTCAAGCGTAGCTGCCTCGCACAGGCTTAAGTGCTCCCTGTGTCTCCTGTCATCTCTACCTGCGTATAATCCGGGCTTTGTTTTCCTGTTCCACTAGTCCAAGCTGTTTGGACCTTGATTTAGAGGTATGACAGATCCTGGGTATTAAACAGTCATCCTAGGCCAATAATTTTAAAATGCACCATGGAATTATGAAATATCTAAGCTGAAAGGAATCTTAAAAAGTCATCTCATTCAACCCTGTCATTTTACAGATAGATAATCCTCTGTCCCTGGAGGGGATGTGACTTGTCAAAGATCACACAGCAGACAAGCAACCAAGCCCAGAGATCTTGATTCCAGGCCTTGTGTGTGTGTCTGAAAACACATACCATATAGTAAATGAAAGTACTCTATTTATTCCAAAATTAGCAGAAATAAATGTAAAAGGATAAAACTCTATGCTGGTAAAGCTATAGGGATTCTCCAGTAGCATTTAATTTTGCAGGGCAATCTGGCAGCTTGTTCCAAAAGTCCATGAAAATGGTCCTAACTTCCGTTTGCCCCTAGCCTTCCACTTTGAGGACTTTCCCCTAAGGAAGTAATTATAGGAGAGATGAGTGTAATGCTGTTATTTACAAGAAGTTATCTTATGGTAAAGAAGTGTTTGGTGTTTTACTACAGCTGAATAAGCATTTCTTTTAAAAAGTACAGCTTTTAAAATAATGATACTGAAGTTTCCATTACCAGAGTCTGGCTAACACAGGAGCAGTGTGGTCCAGAGGAAAAGCCACAAGACTCATGTCAGCATAGAGTCAGCGAAGGTTCTTCCTCACCCCATCCTGTGATCTCAGGTCAATTCCTGCCCTCTTCTGTACCTCACTTCCCCTACCTGTGAAGTGGGGTAGATTCAGTGATTGCTTAATTTCCTTGAGCTCTGGACAACTCACGTTCTAGACTGAGCAAATCTCTGTAGCAAAAGCCTTTATTAGGAGGAGCAGGGAACACAAGGATAACCAAAGAATGTTCCAGCCTCCCTACCCCATGACCCCATCATTAAATAAATCCTCTTAGAGGCAAACAACTAGCTAGCATTTTTCTTCTAGGGAAGGGGTTTCCCTCAGCCTTAGAGCTTTGTTATCTCGAAATGTCCAGAACCTGGATTATTTTAGGGGACAGAGATTTTCCAGGAGGATCAGAAAATAATTCACCAAGATTCTCCATGTATTATTTTATGTTGCCTCCTTCAGAACAGATTATAGGTGTTTAGCAATCACACCTATTATGAAGGGCCAGGAGTTGGGGAGCAAACATTTACTGGACACCTACTTTGTACTACCCCTTGAGGTGCCTCCCGGGGGCCTGCAGGCCACCATGGGAAATGTATTAAGTTAAACTATGTGAAAAGGCCAATATCTGGCTACTTTTGACTTACAAGAAATGGCCATTTTATTTGGTTCAGCCTAAATGGAAAAAGATATAATTAAAAAGCACTGTGTTCCTTACCATATAATTGAGAGATTGGCAGGGTGTGGTGGGGGAAAGAGTGATTAGATTACTGTGTAAGCTCAGAGAAGTCATGGAGGAAGAACATGGGAGCCTTGCCTTGAATTATCAATAACAATAATAATAAGCTAATATTTATTGAGTAGTTACCACCTGCCTGATTGTCCTAAGGGCTTCACATTTGATCATTCAACCTTTCATTTATTAAACATCTTCACTGCACTAGGTTATTTTCTAGGTATGGCGAGGAGGGGTTCCTGACAGTAAACAAAATAGACTAAAAAAAAAATCTGTCTTAAAGGAGCTTACAGTCTGATAGGAAAAGAAGACAGACAAACAATAAAATAGGTGGTGATAAATGAGATGGAGCAAATAAAACATAAGAGGATATTTCAAGTGTGTGAGGGAGAATGAAAGGGAAGACTTGTGGTTTCAAATAGTTGGTGGGGAGAATCACTGAGAAGGTGACCTTTGGGAGAAGGCTTGGCTGATTCCTGGGGGAAGAGCTGTCCAGATGGAAGGAATGACCAGTGCAAAAGCCCTAAGGTAGGACCATGCTTGGCACCTTCAGGAAGAGCAGACTAGCGTGGTGGTGAGAGGAAGAGGATACAGGTGAGGGAGGCCCGTGGTCAGATTGTGTACCCGTCTCATGCAGTATGGTATTCGGTAAGTTTGAGGGAGGTACGATTTTTCTCTTTTTCATTTAAAGGAACAGAGGTACAGAGAGTTTCAGTAACTTGGTGAAACATTGTTTCATAGAGGAGCTAGGGCTTTTTGTCAAGCCTAGTAGGAGCCTTGCCTGGAGAATCCCATGGAGGGAGGAGCCTGGAAGGCTGCAGTCCATGGGGTCGCTGAGGGTCGGGCACGACTGAGCGACTTCATTTTCACTTTTCACTTTCATGCACTGGAGAAGGAAATGGCAACCCACTCCAGTGTTCTCGCCTGGAGAATCCGAGGGACGGGGGAGCCTGGTGGGCTGCCATCTCTGGGGTCGCGCAGAGTCGGACACAACTGACGCTGCTTAGCAGCAGCAGCAGGAGCCATGGAAAGCTTTGAACAAGGAAAGAGCATGGCCACATGTGAGTGTTGCTGCGATTCTTTTGGGTACAGAGAGAAGGCTGTGGACAGAGTCTAGGGCTGGAATGATGAAGCTAGACCAGGGGAGCATGAACCATTGAACATGGGGGCAGAGGATCTGCCGAGCTTGGCCCTTGGGGTGAAATAGGAATCCAAGCCAGAGGAGGAGGAAGCCATGCTGGCTTTGGGCCTTATTTATTTCAGTCAGTTCAGTTCAGTCACTCAGTCGTGTCCGACTCTTTGTGACCCCATGGACTGCAGCACACCAGGCCTCCCTGTCCGTTACCAACTCCTGGAGTTTACTCAAACTCATGTCCATTGAGTCAGTGATGCCATCCAACCATCTCATCCCCTTCTCCTCCTGCCTTCAATCATTCCCAGCATGAGGGTTGTTTCAAATGAGTTGGTTCTTCGCATAAGGTGGCCAAAGTATTGGAGTTTCAGCTTCAGCATCAGTCCTTCCAATGAATATTCAGGACTGATTTCCTTTAGGATGGAGTGGTTGAATCTCCTTGCAATCCAAGGGATTCTCAAGAGCCTTCTCCAACACCACAGTTCAAAAGTATTCATTCTTCTGCACTCAGCTTTCTTTATAGTCCAACTCTCACATCCATACATGACTACTGGAAAACCCATAGCTTTGACTAGATGGACCTTTGTTGGCAAAGTAATGTCTCTGCTTTTCAATATGCTGTCTAGGTTGGTCATAACTTTTCTTCCAAGGAGCAAGCGTCTTTTAATTTCATGGCTGCAGTCACCATCTGCAGTGATCTTGGAGACCCCCAAAATTAAGTCTGTCACTGTTTCCATTGCTTCCACATCAATTTGCCATGAAGTAATGGAACCAAATGCCATGATCTTCGTTTTCTGAATGTTGAACTTTAAGCTAACTTTTTCACTCTCCTCTTGCACTTTCATCAAGAGGCTCTTTAGTTCCTCTTCACTTTCTACCATAAGGGTGGTGTCATCTGCATATCTGAGGTTATTGATATTTCTCCTGGCAATCTTAATTCCAGCTTGTGCTTCATCCAGTCCAGCATTTCTCATGATATACTCTGCATATAAGTCAAATAAGCAGGGTGACAATATACAGCCTTGACAATTTGGAACCTGTCTGTTGTTCCATGTCTAGTTCTAACTGTTGCTTCTTGAACTACATACAGATTTCTCAGGAGGCAGGTCACATGGTCTGGTATTCCCATCTCTTTAAGAATTTTCTACAGTTTGTTGTAATCCACACAGTCTAAGGCTTTGGCAGATTCAATAAGGCAGAAGTAGATGTTTTTCTGGAACTCTCTTGCTTTTTCGATGAGCCCATGAATGTTGGCAATTTGATCTCTGGTTCCTCTGCCTTTTCTAAATCCAGCTTGAACATTTGGAAGTTCACGGTTCATGTACTGTTGAAGCCTGGCTTGGAGAATTTTGAGCATTACTTTGCTAGCGTGTGAGATGAGTGCAGTTGTGCAGTAGTTTGAACATTCTTTGGCATTGCCTTTCTTTGGGATTGGATGAAAACTGACCTTTTTCAGTCCTGTGACTACTGCTGAGTTTTCCAAATTTGCTGGCATATTGAGTGCAGCACTTTCACAGCATCATCTTTTAGGATTCGAAATAACTCAACTGGAATTCTATCACCTCCACTATCTTTGTTCCTAGTGATGCTTCCTAAGGCCCACATGGCTTCATATTCCAGGATGTCTGGCTCTAAGTGAGTGATCACACCATCGTGATTATCTGGGTCGTGAAGATCTTTTTACAGTTCTTCTTTGGATTCTTGCCACCTCTTTTTAATATCTTCTGCTCCTGTTAGGTCCATACAATTTATGTCCTTTATTGAGCCCATCTTTGCATGAAATGTTCCCTTGGTATCTCTAATTTTCTTGAAGAGATCTCTAGTCTTTCCCATTCTATTGTTTTCCTCTATTTCTTTGCACCGATCACTAAGGAAGGCTTTCTTCTCTCTCCTTGCTATTCTTTGGAACTCTGCATTCACATGGGTATATCTTTCCTTTTCTCCTTTGCCTTTCTCTTCTCTTCTTTTCACAGCTATTTGTAAGGCCTCCTCAGAAAGCATTTTGCCTTTTTGCATTTCTTTTTCCTGGGGATGGTCTTGATCCCTCCGTCAATAGTTCTTTGTCACAAACCTCCATCCATAGTTCTTCAGGTACTCTGTCTATCATATCTAATCCCTTGAACCTATTTCTCACTTCCGCTGTATATCATAAGGGATTTGATTTAGGTCATATCTGAATGGTCTAGTGATTTTCTCTACTTTCTTCAGTTTAAGTCTGAATTTGGCAATAAGGAGTTCCTGATCTGAGCCACAGTCAGTTCCCAGTCTTGTTTTTGTTGACTGTATAGAGCTTCTCCATCTTTGGCTGCAAAGAATATAATAGATCTGATTTTGGTATTAACAAATACTTAATAGCACCTCTTTTGTTTCAGGCATCATCTAAGATTTTAACTGGCCCAGTCAATCTTCAAAACAATCTATAGAATAGTTACTATTATTTATTATTTTTAATGGGTGTATTATATTATATATGAATTATGTCTCAATGAAGTTAATTTGCCAAGAAAGTATATTTGTTTTTTCTGTTATAAATACTTGATGATAATAGATAATTTAGAAAAAAAGAGAGGAAAAACAAAATAAATCACTCAGTCTTCTCTTTTTATCTCAGATAATCAATATAAATATTTTAGTCATGTCTACTTTATCTCTTTTTCTACTGTCATCCCCATTTCACAGATAAGGACACTAAGGCCCAGAGTGGTTGGGCAGCTTGACTGGGGTCATACATTTGGACCCATATCATCTGACTCGCGTTCAGGGTCTTAATCACTGAGCTACGTTGCCTGTAGGCAAACTAGAATGTCCATTGGTAAGTTCTATTGAGAGACATGGCCCCCACTCACCCCAGCCCCAGCATCATTTCACAGACAGGGAAGTTAAGGCCCAGTGAAAGGTGAGGCCTTGTTTAATTAGCATCTCTCACCAGCTGGAAGCCAGATATGTGCAATCTCATTCTAAGAAGAAACTGGGAGCTGAGGATTTGTAGGGTTGATGTGACAGCTGCTTCCAGCATGGCCTTGAGCCCAGAGTTTGCAGGGGGCTGGCAGGTGCCATGACCTTCCCATACAGAGTGCTGGGCATTTCCAGGGCAGCCTGTCTTCCCTGCACCCAAGAGTCTCAGCCCTCCCGCAGGCCTTGCTGGGAGGTGACCGGGGTAGGGAGGGAGAGTTGGGACCTTGCCAAGCCTGTAGGCCCTCTGGGAGTTGTCTCTGGTACTCTGACTGTGCATTTGTTTCTGGCGCTGGTGCCAGCAGACTCCCCGGGCCGCCTGCTGCCAGGGATGCAGCCCTGGCTTCCCATCCCAGCACCGCCACTGGGTGAGCTTCAGGCCGGGATCCTTCTCTCCTCACCTGCAGGATGAAGGAAATGGAGATGGAAAGTTCTGGCACAGGGCACAGTGCATGGAAGAGCTCAATGGAGAGCCAACTGCTCTCGCTGTTCCTAGGGCTACCCCAGGGCATTGGCCCAGGCTGGGGGACTAAGCCTTCCCAGCCAGAGCCCCCTCCTTAGTGCTCCCCTTCACACCTGCTTGGCCAGGGAAGCCTAGCCAGTGCAGGAGGAGATGGAAGTGAACCCCAAGCAGAGGCTTGGAGTCTAAGATGGCAAGCAGCAAGGAACACAGTGGAGCAAAGGAGCCTTCTGAAGAGGCAGACCTGTCCTGGCCAATGACATGTTCTGTAGGCAGGTCCTGTCCCTTCTTTATACCCCTCGTCCTCTTCTGTAAATTGGGGAGGGCATTTCCTGCCTTAATAGTCGCAACCATCATCATTCCATCTGTTGAGATCTGTTATCCTTCAGCAGCCACTACTGAGGTTTTACTGTGTCTGGGGAGTAAGAATGGGAATAAACCTGACCCATCAGTGCCTTCAAGGGCAGGCATTCTGGTGAGGGGCTCAGTTCAGATAGGGAAACCCCAGAGCTATGGGCCCTCAAGGAGGAGCATCTAATGCAGCCTGGGGAGGCGGGTAGAATGGGGAGGCTGCCTGGAGGAAGTGATGCTTGGGCCAGGTTGTTAGTAGGATTTGAAGTTGGCCAAACTCTGAAGGGGAGAGAAGCAAGAAAGGTCAATGGGTAAATTGCCCCACCTCTGAGCCTCAGTCTCCTCATCTGTAAAATGGAGAAAATAAACACCTGGTTTGCTTAATGAATACGGTGGTTATGAGTTCCAAAACTGGACAGAGAGCATGCAAACACTCAATGAACTATGAATGCCAGGCACCTGTTCTCTGTTGTTTACTGTGCTATTTTAAGTCCCCAGGGCTTAGGGAAATATCAAGGCAGCATCTGAATCCAGGAGAACATTCGGTCTGTTCTGAAAGTTCTGTGGTCAAGCCCAGCAGGGACAGACAGCCACCATTCACCTCACATCCCTTGATTTAAGAGTTCTAGAGTGTTTCTGTGCTGGGGTGTGGCTGTGCTTTGAGGAGGCCCCGAGGGCGACTGCGATCCAGTCACAGTCCTGTCCTGAGGGGGGGGCAGGTGTCCCTAGGAACCTCTCAGGCCATAAGCACTGCACCCTGCTAGAGGCTGGGCACCCAGGCCAGGCCTCAGGGACCTGACCAAGGTGGGCTGTAGGGGCCTGCCAGGTGAAGGGATGGAGAGGATGGGGGGCACCGTGAGGTCACCAGGAAGAAACCAGCTTGTGTAGTGAGAGGTCTGCAAATTTGTCTCACCTGGAAAATCAAGGAAGAGAGCAGTGTACGGAGTGAGCCCATTTTGGTTTGAATATGAAGAAAGACTAGATCTACACACTCGTAAATACAGAAAAATTTTTAGGCCGACACACATCAAGCTGGTTGATTATCACTAGATGGCAAAATTTTGTTTCCTTTTTTCTGCATTTTGAATTTTTTTGTGATAGACGTTTTATTTCTGTGAAGAGGTGGCTGTATGTAATGTGTGCTGAAATGGAATGTCGATGGTGTAGTAATCCAGCCAGGCTCCTGTCGCAAGGCTGGAGGGTTAAGGAGGCACCCACAGTATGCGGACTTGGGTAAAGCCTGGAGAATGGATCCTCAGTGCTGGTCTTCCAGAACAATTGAGGGCAGGGGCCAGGGATGGCTTGATGTAGGTGTCACACAGGAGGAGAGGTCTCCGGGGGTCTCCAGAGTAGTTCCCATGGCTCTCTTTTGGGACAAAGACTAAAAGTTTAGGTAAGCAGTCAGCATTATGACTAACTGCCCAAACCCAGGGACCCCGGGCAACATCAGCAGAAGCATAGAGTCAGATCCAGAGAAGTGAGGGTCCTGCTGGAGTTTGGGCCACCCCCCCCCCCGCCCCCCGCCCCACTTCCCCCCTTCAAGTGGGACTGGGCCAGCTGCAAGTGGTTCAGAGGCCGCCAGCCTGGGGAGGAGCCTGTGCTTTCAGTTTCTGTGATGCCTCAGGCTTCCGCCTCAGCGTGCCAGACCCCAGAAGACCCTTCGTCCTCAGTGATATGCATTCTCAGTCTTTGGTCCCTGGGACTCTGACAAACTGTCACACCTCTTTGCAAAGAGAATAGAAAAATCGAGCTACTGTGCTATTTCACGGAGAAGGCAATGGCACCCCACTCCAGTATTCCTGCCTGGAAAATCCCACGGATGGAGGAGCCTGGTGGGCTGCAGTCCATGGGGTCGCTAAGAGTCAGACACAACTGAATGACTTCACTTTCACTTTTCATTTTCATGCATTGGAGAAGGAAATGGCAACCCACTCCAGTGTTCTTGCCTGGAGAATCCCAGGGATGGGAGAGCATGGTGGGCTGCCATCTATGGGGTCGCACAGAGTCGGACACAACTGAAACGACTTAGCAGCAGCAGCAGTGCTATTTCATGGAATGCAGAGCACCTCCTCTTGTAAGATATACCACTATTTTATAATCCATTAGGAAGAAAAAGGGCAAGCAATTAAACTATAAGCTGCATCCCAGTTTCAGAGATGTTAAAAACTGTGTGTCTTAGAATCAGTTAAAAACAATATGTGACCAGCCCCTACCTAGATTCTTAATTTACTATATATCCACTCATTTAATATGTCCAGCAACCTTGTAGCTAGATATTCTTGGCCTCTTTCTACAGATGAGGAAACCAGGGCCCAGCGAAGTGGCTTGCAAGATCACAGTCAGCCAGAGGTAAAGCTAGGATTCGAACCCTGTTTTCACTGGATTCCACCACTTTCTCCTAATCCAGCTCCACAAAGACCAGCTCCTGAGCTCTGACTCTTGGGAATAATGTTCAGCAGCGTAAACGTATTGTCAGTGCAGAAATACCCTGGTGGACTGGCTGTTAAATGCCAGGTGCTGTGAGTAATGGGGGGCCTGGAGGAGGGCTGAGGAGTTCATGGGACAGGAAGGAGGCTTGAGAGCTTGCTGGCTGAGTCATTAATCTCATCCTTGTTATGACCATTTCCAAGTGTAGGTTGGCCCATGACCTGCCCTGGAGAAAGACTGCAGAGGCCTGTCCCACACAGATAATGCTACAACCTCACCTAGACTGGCCCACTCATTCATTCCCTAAATAAGTAATTCTTCAATTGAGTTAGTTGAACAAGACCTTTGTTCATGTATTGATCACTTTCCACATCACACAGCTCAGTGCTAGGGATATCAAACAGAGCCAAACAGATAGCCTAGGGGTTGCCCCAGTGAGCTCACAGATCTAAGGAGAGTTTGGCAGTACCCAGAGAGTCCCGCAAAACCTGGAAAAGAGAGGGCAGATGGAGCAAGCAGAGAGGAGAAATGTGCCTAGTCCAGGATCACTGCAGAAGGCTGTTCTAAGGGAAGGAGTTTTGAGCTGAGATCTGAAAGATAATCAGGGGAGTAGCCAGGTGAGGGTGGAACATGAGAATGGAACATTCTAGATCAGAGAAACAGCCTGTGCAAAGGCCCTGAGGCTGAAGGAAATGGACTATTGAGGAATTCAAAGCCCCAAGTGTCTGTAGCTCAGATCCCTGACCAAGGTGAATTTGGAGAGGCAGAGTGGGCCAGACCCTTCAGGCCTCGCAGTGGTGGCCACGGAGTGGCGTGGGCAGATTCCCATCTTTTTTTTTTTTTTTTTTCGGTTGGGCCTTGTCTCGGTTGTGGCACACAGGCTCTCTAGTTGTGTCACGCGGGCTTTATTTGCCCTGTGGCATATCGGATCTTAGTTTCCTGACCAGGGGTCAAACCCATGTCCCTTGCATTGGAAGGCAGATTCTTAAACCACTGAATCACCAGGGAAGTTTGAATTTCCATCTTTTGAAAAGATCAGGGGCCAGGTGTTTGGTATCCAAGACTATGTGACCAGGTAAGAACACGGTGGTAGCTGTGGGAATGGTAGCCAGTGTGGATGGTTTAAGAGATGTTCAGGAAATAGAGGGAGGGGTGAATGATGGATTGGCTTTAGATACAAGGAGAAAGAGGCTTCCCAGATGGCTTAGTGTTAAAGAATCCACCTGCCAACGCAGGATAAGTGGGTTGGATCCCTGGTCAGAATGATCCCCTGGAGGAGGAAACAGCAACCCACTCCAGTGTTCCTGCCTGGAGAATCCCATGGGCAGAGGAGCCTAGCAAGCTACAGTCCACAGAGTCACTGAGAGTCATACACCACTGAGCGACTGCACACGCACGCACGTTGAGGACACCACTGGGATCTCACTTGCCCACTGTGCCTTTCGCAAGGCCTGACTCACAGAGGGAGGGGTACTGGGGGGAGACAGGCAGTAGCGGAAAAGGATCTCACCCTGTGAGTTTTCATCTGTTTTTCGTCTATTTTTTTCCCCCAAAGTGTTTAGATATCCTGGTTCTTCCAGCATCAGGGTTTTGCCAGATGATAATGAGAGAAGTCAGGAGGAAGAAAGATTTTATGGTGTTCTTGAGAGTGAGACGACAGACCACAGAACTGGCTGGAAGAGAGAGTGAAGAGAGAATAGGCAGGTTGGGGAGAGAAGGTAGAGGAAGCGTGATGGAAGTTCTCACGGGGGAAAGTGTCTGCATTGGGTGAAGCCTGGCCTGCTGTCCCGGGTTGCTGGGACAAGGAATGGGCGTCACGGTATGCAAGTATCACATGGCCCAGACACCATCCTACAAGCTGGCCTTTCAGAAAAACTGGAGCCAAGCCTGAGGGATTATGTTGTCCTGGAGAGGGGTCTCTGGTCCAAAGCTCTCTCCTTGAGCCTGAACCTGTTTTTATTGATCCATCAGGGGTGATGACAGAGGGTGGGTCACATCTGGAAGTGCCAGTAAGCTGGAAGCGGGGAGGGCGTGGTCAGCAAGGGGTGCTTGAACTAGTGACTCTGGAAGCCGGTCGGACTTTTCAGTCATGGGGCTCGTCTGAAGTCACACAGCTGAGAAGTGACTCCCTGGTGTGGTTTTCTGTGCTGTGGATTCCAGATTTCAGAGGGTGATGCCTTTCACTTATCTTGCTCTCGAGCTGAGAACATGACACCACTTAGTCTGCATCTTGGGAGGATAGTCAGAGCCAGCTAGGGGATGGCTGGAACTGCATGTGGGAAGACTTCCTGGAAGAGAAAGCATCTAAGCTGGGCCTTGTAGCAGCTGGACACCAGAGTGGTAGGGAGGGAGATGTTGGCTAAGGAACAGCAGAAGCCAAGGGCTGGCACGGGAAGCACACTGAGCCTGTTTGGGATGTGGTGAACATACAGTCTGCTCTGGCTCAATCTAAAGGGAATACTATCAGATGCTGGCCAGACACCAAGGGCAGAGAGGTGGGAGCAGCCTACCCTGGCAGGAAGGAATGTTTTATCACTGACATTGTTTAGAACTGTAGGCACATCATGATAATGAAGTCAGGCTTTTTGTTGATTTTATTATTGTTTTTAAGTTCTCTTACTTTCTGCACCCAGCTGACTGCTCAGCTCCCTACTGCCTTTGTCTCCCCGACCCCCTGCCCACCCCCGGCTTCCCCTTCACAGCAGGAGGGAAGAGAGCCCTAGAGACAGGAGCAGGATTCTAGCCAATGCCTCAGAAGGCCCAGGATACATGCCTACAAATGCCCACCACCTTACCAGGCCTGGGTTGGCACACCCTGGGGACCACTGTGCTGCAGAACTCCAGGTCCTATGGTGTCCTGGGCTGCAGTTGGTGGTCAGAGGCAGAATGCTTGAGCTCTAAGGGCACCCCAGATCTCACCCTCTTAAACAGAGCCTTCCAGAGTAATAAGGACAGTAGTAATAACTTTTGGGGTTACTTCCCCGTATAGAGATGTTGCCAGGACCGCATCACTCAGACAACAGCTGAACCTGATTAGTCCCATTTCACAGATAACAAAACTGAGGCTTCAGAGTGACTCTCAGAACCGTGGCTTACTGAGACATCATGTCCTCCATCCTGGTAGCACTTGTAACCTTTGCTGAGATGCACATCTCCCTGCAGCCCAGCAGGTGATCTTACATCACAAGAGAGGCAGCCCCAAGGGTGAGAGTTCAAGGAGCTGCCTATGGCCCAGTAAGAGAGGCTGGAAGGGGCTGACTGTGGCCAGAACAGAGAGGTATTAGCATCAAGAACTAGAGGTTTGCAATCCCTCTGGGATTGGCCACTGACCAGCCTGGTGACCTTGGACCAGTTATAGCCCTTCCTGGGTCTTTGTCTCTTCACCTTCAAAATGAGGAGTTAAACTGCTTGATCTCTACCATCCCTTGCAGCCTGAACATCTTCTCTGAGCATCTCCCTGTTTTCTATTCTGGTGGCATCCAAGACAAGGTACGCAAAATGCTCAGTGCGGTGCAGGAAAAAATATTATCTAAACAAGAAGATAATTCAAGTTTGCTGTCATTTGCCAGGTGTAGACACACTGACCCCCTCTCCAGGAAGGGGTCAGGCAGCCTCATGTCTCATGTCTCCAGAAGTCCCTGAGAAAGGGATGATAAGGATACCCCACTCTTTTAGTTCATTTTAGGCGGTTATCTCAACTAATTAACCTGGTCTGTCAATTCAGGTCAATCTAGATTAATTAATCCAGATTGGATTTGTAGATTATATTGATTAGTTTTAGCTAAACTAACCCTCAATAAATGGGCAATGATTTTTAAAGGTTCCTACCAGGACACTGAATTGTTAGTAATTCTGATAATGCTAGTGCATGAGGATAAGAGAATGGGAGAATGAATTGGATTTTTAGCACAATCATTTCATCATCCACAAGGAAAGGGAAAAAAAAAACCATGAGACAAGAAGTTAGTCCAAGATTTTTTGAGGGGGAGGACACTATTTGAAGTAGAGATTTAGTCACTCTGGTTAATATTAAATCTTGCCTCTTGTATAGATTGTACCTTATGTCTGTTAGTGATGGTTAAGTGGATAAGTGTTAGTCATTCAGTCATGTCCAACTCTTTGGGACCCCATGGACTATAGCTTGCCAGCCTTCTCTGTTCATGGAATTCTCCAGGCAAGAATACTGGAGTGAGTAACCATTCCCTTCTCCAGGGGATCTTCCCTACCCAGGGGTTGAACCTGCATCTCCCACATTGCAGGCAGATTCTTAACCATCTGAGTTACAGGGAAGCTCATGTTTACTTGTATGTAATATATTTGGGTGGGTGAGCTCAATCTTTTTCCCTTTGAAAGTAGTAAATGATCAAAACATTTTGGGTGCCACTGCTCTAACTTCCTGGTCTTTTCATTGCTGCTGCCACTTCTGACACACCACCACGTTTGTGATCATCCTTTGTTTGAGTGGAATTCGATTTCTTCATGTTTCTTCCCGTGCCAGGGGCAGAGACTACCTCTGGGCCTGCAGAGCCCAGCATAAGGGTCTGTTTCCAACTAGGAACTTAGAAAATATGAGTTGAGTTGATGTGCTTTAGTTTACCCTTCATGCTCTGCTGGACTTTCTAGCAGCAAAGACTTGGGGTCTGTCTCCTCTCCTTATCCCAAGGAGCCCCATCTCCCTCAGTCTGAACCTCACTCTGGAGAAAGACAGCCCACCTTCCAAAGGGCTGAGCCTTGGGAGACCCTAGCTAGGGGATATGACCCTCGGCCTCACAATTAGAAGACCTTCTTCCCCAACTATCCTTGGAATTTGTTTCTTCAAGAACAGCAACACAGATAAGGAATAAAATATTTGACACTGTATCCGGACGCAGGATCAAAGGAAACTTTGTTCTGCATCTTAGAGGACTCTCCTAGGCTTAAGGGCTGGAGACCTGGATCCCATTCCTGGTTCTGCCCTGTGTGGGTGGCCCTGGGCACAGTAAGTCAGTTTCCCTGTCTGTACCTCATCATCTCTGTGGGGTCTGGCCAGTTCTGCTTCTCTGAGATGCAAAGTCTGGAATATTTTTGGAAACCTGCTCTGCTGAGTGGTTCTGAGCCTCCATCTGGAGGGTTTGGCTATGATCCTTCCAAACTGGGTGAGAGATGGGGACAGCTTGGAGCATTACTGGGAGGTAACCAAAATGGGGAGATGGGAAACTGAGTCCCACAAGAAACTCCCCAACCTGGAGCAGAGCCACCCCGGGGACAGGTGATCAGGTGGCTCAGATCTCTGGAAGGGCCACTGTGGGGCAGAGAAACGGATGTGGTTGGTGGGGCTCCAGGGATGGAGACAGGGCCGTGGAGGAAACTGTACATTTCCGCTCCGTAAAAGGAGGAAGTCTAACTGTTGAGTTCTTCTGTCCCCGGAAGGGGTGAGCTTCTCTACAATAGAATGGGGCAAGCCTAGATCTGCAGACTTTTCAGATGGAATGGCGTGGAAAAGGAGAGCAGAGAGCTGGGCTGCGTGCCCCTCTGGGTCCCTGACCCTGGGCAGTTCTGGGATGCTGTTTCTTGCCTCTAGATGTAATAAGATCATTTGACAGAGGGAGTTAGTGGGCCTGGCTAAGAATTAGATTAGATAAGAATTAGAGCTTTAGATTCGAAATCTTTGCTGAGGGTGGGGGATGGGCGCAAGGCTTCCTCTGTTTTCCTCCAGTTAAGGAGATTTTCCTGGCTCTGAGCACAGATGACCCCTCCCATCCCTGGATCTTTAGGTCTTTAGGTGTCGCCTCTTTGAAGAGAAAAGGAACATGGGCTGTTTGTGCTTCTGGTTTAATCTGTAAGCCCTGTTCAAAGTCCTGACTCATTTTTGCTAAATGTTCATTTCAATCCATTAATACAGGTAAACAGTTTAAAACCATGCCTCCTCATGGTGAGTAGTCAATAGAAGTTATTACTTATTTTTTAAACTTTTTTTAATTGAGTATAGGCATCTTAAAATATTTTATTCGTTTCAAGTGTACCACATTGTGATTCAATATCTTTATATAGATTACACACCAGTATAAAAAAATAATGGCCAGCTATTAAAAAATAATGGCTATATTTTCCTGTGCTGTGCAATATATCCCTGGTGCTTGTTTATGTTATCCATAGTAGTTTGTGTCTCTTAATCCCGTGCCCCACCTCCCCATTCCCTCTCCCCACTGGAAATCACTAGTTTGTTCTGTCTGTGAATCTGTTTCTGTTTTGTTATATACATTATTGTGTTTTAGCATAGTACTCTCGATCTGTCCCACGGTGTAGCTGCTGTTACTTATTTTGAATTCATCTTGCACTCAACTGAGCGACTAGCACTTTTTTGGTGGCTCAGACTACTTGTAAAGAAACTGCCTGCAATGAAGGAGGCCCAGGTTCGATCTCTGGGTTGGGAAGATCCCTTGGAGTAGGAAATGGCAACCCACTCCAGTATTCTTGCCTGGAGAAATTCCATGGACAGAGGAGCCTGGCAGGCTACAGTCCACGGGGTCTCAAAGAGTTGGACACGACTTAATGACTGACTAACTACTGTGTGCCAGGCAGTACTGTAAGTGCTTGTCAGATATGAATTCATTCACTAATTACCACCCCGTTTTATAGACGGAAAACCTGGGGTCTAGAGAGATTGACTAACCTGTCCAAGGCCTTCCAGCTGGTTTGAGGAGGTGCTGATGTTCAAGCCCAGTAGGCGGGCTCCTGACCGTGTCTGTAACCACTGCTCTGCCACCTCTCAACATGGTTATGTCATATAATAAAGAAAGAAACAAACACCTTTGCCTCTATTCTCCCTTCAGTGCTTCCCTAAAGTCTTAGGAGGGTCTCAGGCAGGGATGCACGTTCGCATTTCATGGCTGGGGCACTGGGGCCCAGAGAGGGACGATGACTTGAGCAGGGTCACACAGCAAATGACTGCAGAGCAGACTGGATCCCAGCCCCTGGTCTCGGTAACTGTGAACCTTCCCTGCACAGAGCAGGGCTCCAGCCGAAGCCCTGGGGGAGATGTGCTGGTCACTGAGGGCACTGCTCCCTCAAGGGGCCCCTTCCTTCACCATGAGGAGCAGAGCCAGCTCCACAGAGAGGGCCAGCAAGCCAGAGGGAGGTCGATGGAAGATCCACCTTCTTCCTGGGAGCAGGGCGAGGCTGTCCTGAAGGCACCTGCCTGGTAGAGTGGTGAGGCTTGTCCCCCACAGGGCCCCTTCTGTGGAGGCCTAGGCAGAGGAGGCCCTGACTAGCCCGGAATGAAAGGGTGAGGGGGGACCCAACCTGTCCTGCACCCCCCAAAGTCACACCAGGGACCAACTGTAAGGACGGAGTTCAGGGAGGGTTGAAAGAAGCAGGAGCTTCCTGGGAAAACAAGCATGGAGGCAGGGGGCAGAGACAGTGGAGGAGTGCAGGAGAGCTGGGGTATGGGGCTGCTGTTTCTTTTTATCTTTTTCTTTATTGTGGTAAAATACACAAAACATCAAATGTATCGTTTTAACCATTTTTAAGTGTACTGTTCTGTGTCATGAAGCACATTCATTTTGACTGCCCGTAGCCTGCTCTGGCGGAGAAGGCAGTGACAACCCACTCCGGTACTCTTGCCTGGAAAATCCCATGGACAGAGGAGCCTGGTGGGCTGCAGTCCATGGGGTCGCAAAGAGTCGGTCACGACTGACCTACTTCACTTTCACTTTTCACTTTCATGCATTGGAGAAGGAAATGGCAACCCACTCCAGTGTTCTTGCCTGGAGGATCCCAGGGATGGCAGAGCCTGGTGGGATGCCGTCTATGGGGTCGCACAGAGTCGGACATGACTGAAGCAACTTAGCAGCAGCAGCAGCAGCAGCAGCCTGCTCTGGGGCTTCCCAGGTGGCGCTGGTGGTAGAGAATCCTTCTGCTAATGCAGGAGACAAGAGATGCGGGTTCCATCCCTGTGTTGGGAAGATCCCCCTGGAGGAGGGCATGGCAACCCACTCCAGTATTGCTGCCTGGAGTATCCCATGGACAGAGGGGCTTGATGAGCTTACAGTCCATAGGGTTCCACAGAGTCAGACACGACTGAAGCAACTTAGCACGCCTGCACTCACAGCCTACTCTATTCGTTTGTTTGGTTTTGATTTTATTTTTAATGTTTTCTTTTTTGTTTTGTGTTCTATTCTTGAATGGTTTGCTTCCATGTGGGGATGAAAAGTGAGCACTCGGTGCCAAACTATCATGCTTAGCAAAGGGACCATAGGTAGGACACTAACGCAGTTTGCCCTGGGTCAGGTACTGTTCTAAGGCAATATGAATGGATAAATGCATGGAATCCTTATGATTCCCCTATAAGGTAGTTTTTGGTTTTGACCCTAGTCTACAGTTAAGGAAACTGAAACACAGAGAGGTTTTGGATCTTCCTTACATCCCTCACTGCTCTTGTCTGTGCCCACTGGTTCATTGAGGCCTCACTGTGTGCCAAGGCTAGGGTCTCCGTCCCACTACTTGCCTCATCTCACAGCAGCCTGGCTGTTGGGAGGTGCCGGGTAGTGCCGAGACACAGGGAAGGTGAGTTGGGTTGGTGGCCAGGTCTCTGACTCTGAAGCCAGTGTCTTGACCACCTGCCCTCGATGCCTGTTATTCAGATAGCTGTTCGGAAGCTGTCGTGAGAACACCTGTCCAATTCTTGATGCTGGCCTGAACTGCATTTGTGTATTGAAAGAAAGCCCAGGACCACGGCCTCCAGTAGCCCCGAGTTAGGACGTGGCTGTGTGCTCACAGAGTCGTTGGAGGTCAGATTCCCCCCACCTTTTTTTTTTTTTAAAGAATTTTTTGTTGTGGACCATTTTTTTAATGTCTTTATTGAATTTGTTACAATATTGCTTCTGTTTTATGTCTTGGTTTTTTGGCAAGTGGGCATGTGGGATCTTAGCTCCCCAACCAGGGATCAGACCTGCACCCTGTGCCTTGGAAGGCCAAGTTTCAACCACTGGACCACCAGGGAGGTCCCCTCCTCCTTGTGTAACCTCAGGAAAGTGCCTCCATCGCTCCCAGCTGAGTGCAGCTTGCTCCATCCAGGAAGTGGGGCTAATTCTCCCCACCCCAAGGTGGTTGTGAGGAGTGAATTAAACAGTGAATGGGAAGGGCTCTGTAAATCACAGAGCAGGGCTGTAAAGCTGTGGTTCTCACAGTGGTCCCTGAACCAGCTGCATCAGTGCTGCCTGGGAACTTGCTAGAAATGCAGGATTCTCAGGATCCATCCCAGACTTGCTGAATCAGAAACTCAAGGATGGGCCCAGCAGTCTGGGTAGTAATCAGCTTTCCAGGAAACCCTGATGTGCTCTCAAGTCTGAGAACTACTGTAAGAGAGATCGGTCTTTGATGCGGGGCTCGGGCTTCTCATTGCGATGTCGTCTTCTCTCACTGCAGGCCCGCGGGTTCTAGGCCTCTGGGCTTCAGTAGCTGTAGCACATGGGTTCAGTTTCTCTGTGGCCCTTGGGATCTTCCTGGAACAGGGATTGAACCTGTGTCCTCTGTGCTGGCAGGTGGACTCTCAGCCACTGGACCACCAGGGAAATGTTGTGTCTGACTCTGTGCGACCCCAGAGACAGCAGCCCACCAGGCTCCCCCGTCCCTGGGGTTCTCCAGGCAAGAACACTGGAGTGGGTTGCATTTCCTTCTCCGGAGAGATTCTTACAAAGTGTAAATGAGATACTGTCACAGAGTCAGTCCGGGAGCAGAAGGGCCTGCTCAGCCAGAGGTGCTGACATCTCTCCTCCACTCTTTGTCCTACACTGGATCTCCCACCCTCCTTCCCTCCCTGGCCTGCAGGACCAGCCTGAACAGATGAGGGCAGAGTCCAGGGAGGCTGGAAATGGGGAGAAGGCCTCACCATCCTCTCCTGGTGTCTGTTGCAGACAGTGCCTAGGGAATTGATTAAGGCTGTGCAGGGGCATTTATCTCCAGGTGGATAAGCAAGTGGGGGAGAAGCAGGTAGGAATTTCTCATCACCCTCCTGTGTGTGTGTGGCTTGACCGAGAAATGAAATATTGGGCTGCCCAGGCTCAGGCAGGAGCAGGCAGCCCTCAGTCATACCGGGGGACTCTTTCCACAGGGAGATGGGTTGAATGATGAAAGGAAGCTATTTTTCTGATTTAAAACTCTAGCTGCTGAGAAGTGGCCCAGGAATGGACCTGGAGGCAGGGTCTCCTGACACAGTGTTTGAGGTCTGGGGGGTGGCGGCGGGGCAGTCAGGCCTTGACCCCTGGTCAACTGCCTGCCAGCTCTTCCCTGGTCAGCGAGGCTCCTCTCCTCCTGAGTCCAGATAAGGAAGGCCTCAGAATCCTCCTCATCTCAACGTGCTCCCCAGCCCCTCCAGCAGATAGGAGCTGGGCATGGAACGAACCCACTTATTTCTTCCTTGAACACAGCCCATAGTTGAGGAAAGAAACTTCTTGCCCTCCTAATCTGCCTCAGCCCCAACAGGCCACACCTTGGTTACAGACTTTGACACCTGACCCCCGTGGACTCAAGTGCCAGCTCAGCGGGTGTTCAGCGCCTCACCCATGGCCATCATTCAGTCAGTTGGTCGCTCAGTCATGTCCAACTCTTTGTCACCCCATGGACTGTAGCCCACCAGGCTCCTCCTCTGTCCGTGGAATTCTCCAGGCAAGAGTGCTGGAGTGGGTTCCCATTTCTTTCTCCAGGGGATCTTCCCAACCGGGGATCAAGCCCTCATCTCTTGCGTCAGCAGGCGGATTCTCCACCACCGCGCAACCTAGGAAGCCCTCAGCCCTCATGGCTCCTCTGCATTTGCTCAGGCCCCAGCTGAACTGGGCCCTTGGGTGCCCAGAAAATGCCTTTGCCTGCCCATCCCCCCACCGTGAGCCCCTTGCTCTGCCTTCACTTAGCCCTCCCCCTGCAGTGCTGGCCCTGCTCTGTCCTGGGCTTACTCTGCTCAGCCTTGAAGGCTGAGATCAAACAGAGCCTCCTGGTGGTCTTCACCCACTCATTGGGTTTCAGTCTCCCTACTGCCCTGAACTGAGCTTGCTGGCCTTTCCCTTCAAGTCTGGGCTCCCAGGGGATAAGGATTATTCCTGTCTCTGCCCTACAGCATCTGGTGCAGGCAGGGCTCAGAGAGGGTCTCAGGGATGCTACCTGGACTCACTCTGGGCCCCAGGTCCCTGCAGCTGGGCAGGGTGATGTGTGGGTCCACTGACAACAGAGGTTAGGCCCCCTGGCTGGGTGCCCATCCCAGGGCTGCTTCAGCCCTCCCCCAGGGTCACCCTGGGGCTCTGAATGAGGCATTTTCCCTCTCTGGGTCTCAGTGTCCCCCTCTGTCCAAAGACAGATCCTGAGGCTGTGCCAGAGAGTGGATAGTTGAGCAGGAAGTGAAGCTACCAGATTTTCAACCTCCAGGAGGCATCTTTAAAAAGTCTCTGTGACCCTTGTCTCTCGAAACTCCCAGATAAGGAAATTGTGGGGCAATAAATCTTTGTGGAGTTTTGGTCGGGGCCTGGTCAGGGGGAATAGACAGGAAGAAGCCCTGCTCTGTTTCTCCAGAGGTCAAGGTAGGAACAGCTCTGGGGGCTGGGGTGGCTGCCAGGCTCACAGTCCCACTGCCCTTGCGGCCCCGGGGTCTGGCACCTGCAGGCTGCAGAACCCTCAACGAATGGTTCTAACAGGTGGGTAGGGCAGAGGCATTACCATTTTATGAGTAGACAAACAGAACCCAAGAGGGGACAAGTTTGTCCAAGGTCATGTAGCAAATTGGCATCAGAATTAGGACTCTCCAACCTGACCAGCAAACCTCCTGTGGAAGTGAGAGGCCCAGTCCCTGGCTCCTAGTACCCAGAGAGAGGGTGTTCAGGAGAGGCCTGTGTTCAGAAGAGCAGCTAGGGCAGTCTCCTCCTGGGTACCTGCTTGTCGGGTCTGGCCTATGGATGGCCAAAGCTGAAGGGAGAGGACCATCTGGGCTTGGATGGCTTGGATGAAAGAAGGAAGGAACACAGGGAACAGGACAGGAGAAATGGAATGAAACATCCATCAGCTGAGCTTCTACTTAGTACTGAAACCAAGCAGGACCCTGTGAGGCCCCCCGCGTCTCACAAAAAGCCTTTCTGGCTCTCCCATTTCTTCTTTGTAGGATAAAGACTTCAGTCTCCTAGATCTTCCCAGAGTTCCAAAGGGCAGATGCAAAAAGCTATTAATTAGGGAAATAAGGAATTCAGAAACAAAGGAGAAACGATCAAGAAACGAGAGTGCAGTGGTTTAGACTCCCAGCTCCCAATGCAGGGGGCCTGGGTTCGATCCCTGGTAAGGGAATTAGATCACGTGGGCCACATGCCTCACCTACAAATCCCGCAAGCCACAATGAAGATCGGAGATCCTGCGTTCAGTAATTAAGACCTGCCACAGCCAAATAAATAAATATTTAAAAAAGAAAAATTAGCTGTCGTGTAGCTAAAGCAGGATCCGAGTTCCTCCTCAAGGGATATCTATAACAATGCCTTTGTGCTCTTCTGTGGGAACTAAGGCCCCCACCCAGGGGGAGGATGGAATCTTCAGGCTGGACCCAAGATTCCTGGAACACCTCCCTGTTACCTCACCACCAGTCAATCAGAAAAAAGTCACACACCTTTCAGCCCTCACCCCAAAATTTTCCTATTAAAAACTTCTCCCCCAAAACCATCGGGGAGTTTGGGATTTTTGAGCATGAGCACCTTGCTTGGCCCTGCAGTGGAACTTTCTCTTTTCCAAACTCCAGTGTTTCCGTACTTTGCATTGGTTTGGCCTCACCATGAACTTGTGTCCAATTACAGTACCAGACACGGGCAAGGCATTTTACATCTGTTACCTCCTTTAATCCTAGATAAGGCCCCGTGAGGGAGACGTGTGTGTTAGTCATTCAGTCATGTCCAACTTTTGGCGACCCCATTGACTGTAGCCCACCAGGCTCCTCTGTCCATAGAATTCTCCAGGCAAGAATACTGGAGAGGGTTGCCATTCCCTTCTCCAGGGGATCTTCCCAAACCAGGGATCAAACCAGAGTCTCTCACATTGCAGGCAGACCCTGAGACAAATGGGGATCCAGGATTTGAACCAGGTGCCTCCTCTTCCCCTCCCTGAGTATCAGGATGGGGGACCTCATGGGCTAGAGAGACTGCCCAGGCCTTGGAGCTTGGGAGGCTCCCTGGGGGCAGTCCTATTTGAGACATCCCAGGAAGGTGGAATGAGAGGAGGGGGCATCCTAGGAACCCAGCTGAGGGCCAACCTTGGCATTACCTGGGCTGACTTGGGTCTAGGCCGAGAGAAGGGGTGTGAGCAAAGATGGGGTGTCTGGGAAAGCCAACACTTTGAGGGGAGCTCAGATAAACCAGTGTGGCTCAAAGGGCAGTGTGTGGAGCAGAGGGGAACGCTATCAGGAAATAAGCAGGGGCCTCAAAACGCAAGTCTAGCAGAGGGCTTTATCCTGAGGACGGAGGTGATCTGTGAGGCAGGGGTAGGGGGAACTCTTAAGGGAAATGACAGGGTTAGGGTCGGGGCAGAGTAGGAGGCCTGGGCTGGGGTGGAGGAGAAACAGAGTCAATGAGAAAAAAGGCTAACCAGGCCTTGCACAGCTTAAGCAAAGGGTCAAGAGCAAGGGCCCTGTGGGGCCAGGAGGCTGGGTCATCTCAGGAGATACCCTGCTCCTCCTCAGGCCCAGGGACCTGGCTCTGGGCAGTGTCAGATGTCCGGAGGAGGCACTCGCTCAGGCATAATCTCATCAAAAGGAAAAAGGCATTCTTGGCTCTCTCGGACTCAATCTGTATTTCCTGTGGGCCTGCAGGGAGGCATCTGTGTGCACCAGAAGGACCGTAGAGCTGGAGGAGGGGTGACAAAGACAGGCGGGAGGGTAGTCGAGGCAGAGAGAACCCGGGACAGGACTGTGTCTGCATGCTGGCTGCAGGGCTCCTCAGCCTCCGCTGCTGTTGAATCCAGGCAGCTGGCGAGGGAATCGTCCCCAGGCAGCATCTTTCAGCTTTCCGGCCTGGGCTGTGCCCGTGTGAAAGTGAAAGTGTTAGTAACTCAGTGTCTGACTCTGCAGCCCCATGAACTGTAGTCCTGCCAGGTTCCTCTGTCCATGGAATTCTCCTGGCAAGAATACTGGGGTTGGTTGCCATTCCCTTCTCCAGGGGATCTTCCCTACCTAGGGATCAAACCTGGGTCTCCTGCACTGCAAGCAGATGCGTTACTGCTGAACCACACCAGGGAAGCCCTGGCTGTGCCCATGGAGAGAACCAAAGGGCTTCCTCTGCCCTTCCACCCTCCTCTCCCACTCCCACCAAGACCCTCGGTCCCCTCAGCGCAGGGGCGAACTAGGCTGCTGGCCTCTGCTACCAGACCCATGTCGATGTGCCCAATGCACAGCGAGGCCAGACATACCGAGAAGTCAGAATTTGGAGCAGAGAAAGGGGCAAGCAAGGAGAATGGGTGGTCCTTGATCAAAAGACCCAAACTCCCTAGTGGTGTTTGGGAAAGAGTTTTTATAGGCAACATTTAGGGTGAGGGCTTCAGGGTGTGTGACTTTTTTCTGATTGGTTGGTGGTGAGGCAATTGAGTGGTGTTCCAGGAATCTTGTGCTCAGCCTAAAAGTTGGTTCATCTAGGTGGGGGAGCCTTAGTTCCTGTAGGAGAGCTCAAAGATATATTGTTACGTATATCCCTTAAGGATGCACCAGAACTCTGCTTTATCACTGTGTTACTGTTTGACTGCCTCTCCTTTCTTTCTGCATTCCCTCACCTCCAAGATTAATAAGTGTTTGAATCTGCCCTTTGGAGCTAAGGGGAAGTCTAGGAGGCTGCAGGCTTCTGTACCCTAGAGAGTGCCGCCCGAGACATGCATGAATATATGCGTTTCCTCTCCAGGTTCTTCTGGATCCACAGGGGCTGTTAGTTTTTTATGTGGCTCATCAATGTGATGATTACTGAGGGTCAGAATTCTGCACCTAGCAGGCTGCTTTGCCCTTTCTGGTTTGGGATTTTTACTCACATCCCCAAAATGCTGGGCCCTCAGCAAGTCCCTGTCATGTACTAAATCACATTTTGTTGTTCAGTCGCTCAGTCATGTCCGACTCTTTGTAACTCCATGGACTGCAGCACACCAGGCTTCCCTGTCCTTCACCATCTCCTGGAGTTTGCCCAAGTTCATGTCCGTTGAGTCAGTGATGCCATCCCACCATCTCATCCTCTGTCGTTGCCTTCTCCTCCTGCTTTTGATTTTTCCCAGCATCAGCGTCTTTTCCAATGAGTCAGTTCTTCGCATCAGGTGAATAGTCTCAATTTGCACATCTGCCAGCCAAGATAAATTCCAGTAAGAATAATTCTGGGAGGTTGGTAGGACTGGCGTCTCCTCTCTCCTTTTGACCTTTCCCGAATTCTTCCAGTTGGTAGTAGTTTGTTAGTTCCACGTTCCTTGCCAGGACCTCCTGTTTAAGACAACTCATGCAAGTGGTTACTATGGTACCCAGCCAGTGTGGGCGGTTTCAGTCAATGGTTCCCCTAACATTCACAGCAAACATCTGTTGGGAACAATGTGCACTGGCATTGGCCCATGTACTCTATGGATTATTTCTTCTAATTGTCAGGGCAGCCCCTCAGGAGAGTATGGACCCAGGACCAAACCCCTAGGTTCTGGATTCCAGCTCATCTGTTTACTTGCTGCATGATTTGGGGCACGTTACTTAACCTATCTGTGCCCCAGTTTTCTCATCTGTAATAATGTAGTGATAATAATGTTGCTCTGGGTCCCCTTCCAGAGCCCAAGAGAGTGGGCTCTTGTCTAACACTCAAAAATTATTTGTCCAAGCAAACACATGTGCTGAGAAAGCAGAAGACTTTATTGGAAAGGGGCACCTGAGGGGAGAGCGGTGGGGTGAGGGAACCCAGGAGAACTGCTCTGGCACACGGATGGCAGTCTCAGGTTTTATGGTAATGGTTACGTTCTGGGTTGTCTCCGGGCAGTCATCTTCCTTATGGCCATATTTGGTCTGACTCAAGGTCCTTCCTGGTGTCACGTGCATCTCTCAGCCAAGATGGAAACCAAATGTCCAAAGGTTTCTGGGAGGTTGGTAGGATATATTAGGGACTGGCGTCTGCACCCTCCTTTGGCCCCTCCTGATTTCTTCAGTCTGGAGATAGCATGTTCCTTATTGGGCCCTCCTGTTGTGAGATAACTATTGCAAATGGTCAATATTATGCCTGGCTAGGGAGGGCAGCTTCAGTCAATAGCTCCCTAACAGCTATACTTACCTGGTGAGGATCAAGTTAGTACCTGGAACATACTCCACATACAGTAAGTAATGTGTTAGCTGTTATTTGTTATTATCCTTGATTTTACTAGTGAGAAATAGACATGTTAAGTAACTGGCCCCAGGTCACAAAGGCACAGTGGACGTGTTCTGTAGTTACATTGTTCAGTTGGGTACCTGGTAGCCGTGTGTGACTGCTGAGCAGTTGAAATGTTGCTGGTGCAACTGAGGAGCCAATTTTTATTTTAATTGATTCTAACTTTAATTTAGAACCCATGTGTGATTAGAGACTCCCATGTTGGACAGAGCTGGTGCCTGGGTCCCTTAATGGATGATTTAAGTGAGTCTGATGTGCATTCAAAATTGCAAACCACTGCCCTGTGCTTTCGCATCCTGTTAAGATTGTGGCATCTCATCCTTTCCTGCTCTCAGCCACATCCCTGAGAAGTACACATAGATGGAGAACAGTGACTGAACTGCCCCCTTTCCCCAGTCCTCAACCCTTGGACTGGCACAGAATAAGCACTAAGTCAGTAGTGGATAAATCTGCTGATTGAATTAAATTATTCCCTGATGCTCAGTGGTAAAGAACCTGCCTGCCAATGCAGGTGACTCAGGTTCCATCCCTGGGTCGGAAAGATCCCCTGGAGAAGAAAATGGCAACCCATTCCAGTATTCTTGCCTGGGAAATCCCATGGACAGAGGAGTGCCAAAGAGTGGGAACACAACTGAGTATACAGCATGTATGCATATTCACCTCTCTTTACAGACCTTGGGACTTCCCTGGTGGCTCAGACAGTAAAGCATCTGCCTACAATGCAGGAGACCAGGGTTCAATCCCTGGGTTGGGAAGATCTCCTGGAGAAGGAAATGGCAACCCACTCCAGTATTCTTGCCTGGAAAATCCCATGGATGGAGGAGCCTGGTAGACTACAGTCTATAGAGTTGCAAAGAGTCGGACACGACTGAGCGACTTCACTTTCACTTTACAGACCTTGGCTTTTTTTGCTTTGAGATGTTCTGTCCTTTGATTCAGTATGATGGGCTCTTTAAGAAGTTGTTCTGGAGCCTTCTGTCTCATAGGCAAGTTGTCAGAGTCAAGGCTTCTCATGATTTATGGTAGAATTGTTGCATGTGAATAGGATAAAAGTTTTCTGGAGGCCTCTACGGAGGGTTGCAAGGTGACCAACTTCCCTGTTTGTCCAAAAGTTTCCTGATTTTAGCACTGAGAGTCCTGCATCCCAGGAATACCCACCCCACACCCCAACCTAGACAAACCAGAACAGTTGGTGTCCCTGCTTCTGTGGGGAGCAACAAGGACTCTCCTTGCTTCGAAAGAGGGAAGAAAACTAAGCCTGTGGGGTGAGACCCTGAGGTCCCAGTTCCCTGGATTCTGCCCCACCCCCACCCCACCCCCCATCACTTCAGACCCTGTCACTGGCCTGTTGTAGGCAAAAATAAAGACACCTAGTGCCAAGAAGTGACAGCTAAGCCAGGGCCTGACTTCAGAAGTAGCTGAGACCTGTGGTTTCTTCTTTCTGCCTGGTAACAAAGCAGGGCTCCATGGTTAGGCAGAGACCTGTCTTGACAGCAAGAGGGGGCCTCAACCTCAACTGGGCCTTGGCTTCCTGAACCAGATATCTTACCCAGTCCTGGGGATGAGGGTGGGGGATCTGAGAGGGTGAATTAGAAAGGAATTAGAGAGTGAACTAGAAACTTCCTGTCAAGTTTAAGGTCAAAGCCCAGATCAAAATAAACTCTGTGATGGAAAGCTGACTTGAACCCATGTGCTGGGATTCCAACCCAGCCAAAACTCAATATATGGGACTTGAACCCATTCAAAATCCATGGTCTTCCAACTGCGATCACAGGCCTGGTTTCAGAGCCAAAGGAAGCTCAGGTTCTTGATGTCTCATCTCAGAAAGAATTCCATGAGAGACAAACTGATACGTGAGAAGTGGCTTTTATTCAGAGAGAAACACACTCCACAGAGTGTGGGCCATTGCAGAGAGTGAGTGCAGCCTCAAAATATGGTGTGGTTAGCTTTTATGGGCTGAGTAATTTAATAGGTTGGTGAGTGGGAGGATTATTCCAACTATTTTGGGGAAAGGGTGTAGATTTCTGGGGTTGGGCCACTGCCCACTTTTTGGTCTTTAGTGATTGACCTTGGAACTGTCTTGGCACCTCTGGGTGTGTCAGCTAGCTTGCTGATGTGTTAGTGAGAGTATCCTGAGGATCAGGGTCTAGTCAGGTTGACTTGTCTGCCATCTTGGACCCATTTGCTTCTAATCAGTTTATGTTGTGCCCCTGGGCTATGACATAATTTCAAAGGTTGTATCCTCCCCTCTTCCTTCCTGTTCCATAACTGTCACCCCAGGATTGAAGTCAAGATATGGGACCTATCCATCAGTTCAGTTCAGTCACTCAGTCGTGTCTGACTCTTTGCGACCCCATGAATCGCAGCACGCCAGGCCTCCCTGTCCATCACCATCTCCCAGAGTTCACTCAGACTCACGTCCATCGAGTCCGTGATGCCATCCAGCCATCTCATCCTCTGTCGTCCCCTTCTCCTCCTGCCCCCAATCCCTCCCAGCATCAGAGTCTTTTCCAATGAGTCAACTCTTCTCATGAGGTGGCCAGAGTACTGGAGTTTCAGCTTTAGCATCATTCCTTCCAAAGAAACCCCAGGGCTGATCTCCTTCAGAATGGACTGGTTTGATCTCCTTGCAGTCCAAGGGACCCTCAAGAGTCTTCTCCAACACCACAGTTTAAAAGCATCAATTTTTCGGCACTCAGCCTTCTTCACAGTACAACTCTCACATCCATGCATGACCACAGGAAAAACCATAGCCTTGACTAGACGGACCTTAGTCGGCAAAGTAATGTCTCTGCTTTTGAATATACTGTCTAGGTTGGTCATAACTTTTCTTCCAAGGAATAAGCATCTTTTAATTTCATGGCTGCAGTCACCATCTGCAGTGATTTTGGAGCCCAAAAATATAAAATCTGACACTGTTTCCACTGTTTCCCCATCTATTTCCCATGAAGTGATGGGACCGAATGCCATGATCTTCGTTTTCTGAATGTTGAGCTTTAAGCCAACTTTTTCACTCTCCTCTTTCACTTTCATCAAGAGGCTTTTTGTCTCCTCTTCACTTTCTGCCATACGAGTGGTGTCATCTGCATATCTGAGGTTATTGATATTTCTCCCGTCAATCTTGATTCCAGCTTGTGTTTCTTCCAGTCCAGCGTTTCTCATGATGTACTCTGCATATAAGTTAAATAAGCAGGGTGACAGTATACAGCCTTGAAGTACTCCTTTTCCTATTTGGAACCATCTGTTGGTCCATGTCCAGTTTTAACTGTTGCTTTCTGACCTGCATATAGGTTTCTCAAGAGGCAGGTCAGGCGGTCTGGTATTCCCATCTCTTTCAGAATTTTCCACAGGTTATTGTGATCCACACAGTCAAAGGCTTTGGCATAGTCAATAAAGCAGAAATAGATGTTTTTCTGGAACTCTCTTGCTTTTTCCATGATCCAGCAGATGTTGGCAATTTGATCTCTGGTTCCTCTGCCTTTTCTAAAACCAGCTTGAACATCAGGGAGTTCGTGGTTCATGTATTGCTGAAGCCTGGCTTGGAGAATTTTGAGCATTACTTTACTAGCATGTGAGATGAGTGCCATTGTGCGGTAGTTTGAGCATTCTTTGGCATTGCCTTTCTTTGGGACTGGAATGAAAACTGACCTTTTCCAGTCCTGTGGCCACTGCTGAGTTTTCCAAATTTGCTGGCATATTGAGTGCAGCACTTTCACAGCATCATCTTTCAGGATTTGAAACAGCTGTTAATTCTTCATATTGTATTAATTCTTGGTCTTTGTAGATCACCTTCAAATACAGTTATGATCATCTTTTTTCACTTTGTGAAGCTAAGAAACTTTTGATTCTAATCTCCTTCTATTAACAGTGGCTGAAGTTAAGTGTGGTGATTCATACCCTCCCAGGAGGTGTGTCTGGAGGCAGCTTGATGACCACAAGGTTGGGTTTTAAAGGAAAGAATAAAATGTAATTCCAAATATTAGATGTGGAACACAAGCTTACTAAGAGGACAATAGTAGCCTGGATAACCCAACCCCACCCCTGACATTCAAAGACCAAATCAGGTAATTTCATTCTCTCCCTGAAGCCAGGATCGGCACCATTAATGAATAATCTGCTATGCTGCTTTGTACCACACCCAGCCACCCTGCAAGCTAACCCTTGTCCCGAAATGATGCAGGGCTGGGCTGGGAAGACAGGCCCTTGGGGCCAGGCAGGACAATCTCTGGGTCTCTGTGCCCGATCTATGTCTCCATCTCTCTCAAAAGTCCCAGGGGAGCAGGAGTTGGGAAGAGTGGCGTCTAGACCAGGTAGTGACTTCTGCTTACCCGCTTCACTGCTCCTACTCCTGTGGTCTCTCGGCACCAAATGAAGACAACAGGCCTCAGGAGGGTTGTAGGGGCATCGAGCTAGTTAAGAAAGAAACTCAATGGAGACTCCTGGGTGGTCCAGTGGTTAGGACTCCGTGCTCCCAATGCGGGGGGTGTGGGTTCAATCCCTGGCCGGGGGACTAAGATCTTGCATGCTGCGTGGCCAGCCAAAAACTGAAAAAAAAAAAAAAAACTCTCAGTGGGATGTTAAACCTGGTGATGACTAATCTTTTTGCAGGGCAGGGAATTCTCAGCCCAAAGAGTCGAATCCTATGGCATCTGGCCCGCTAAGCACCCTTGGGATAGCAGCAGCAGAAGGAGCCACCCTCTGCTTTGTGCCCCAGGGGGCTGGCCTGCTCCACCTGAGAAGGCATGCCATGGCTTTCATGTGGGCCCAGCTGGATGGGACCAGGCAGGACAGGACAAGTGACATGGGGTAGACCTGGCCCAGATCTGTGCTCTGGCCCAGCCTGTGGGCAAGGGCCTCACAGTGCTAAGGACCCACTATAGTACTCATTTCCAGGCAAGTACCTGCTCGTGGGGAAAGTGAAACTCCTGCTTTCTGAATTGCTGAGCCCTGAAACTCACTCGTGAACTGATAAATACATGCACGCAGGAGCAGTGCGTGTTCTTCGGTCACTAAGTCATATCCAGCTCTTGGTGTTAGTCAGGAGGGGTAAGCTATAGTGAAAGCGAAAGTTGCTCAGTTGTGTCCAGCTCTTTTTGACCCCATGGACTATACAGTCAGAGGAATTCTCCAGGCCAGAATACTGGAGTGGGTAACCTTTCCCTTCTCCAAGGGATCTTCCCAACCCAGGGATCGAACCCAGGTCTCCTGCATTGCAGGCGGATTCTTTCCCAGCCAAGCCACCAGGGAAGCCCAATAGCCACCAGGGCTAGGCTATGCTCGGTGACAAATAATCCCTATCTGCTGTTTCTCAGTGGTTCACTATACATATTTAATTCTGTCATGCTGTGTGTCCAACATGAGTCAGTTGGCAAGAGGTACCGTGTTCACAGAGTGCCCAGGGGACTCAGGATGAGGGAATCTGCACCATCTGGAACCTGTGGACTGCTCATCCCTCCAGCCGAGGACGAGAGTTCTGGAGGGTCACAGGCAGGTGACATACCACATCTGCCCACGATCCACTGGCTAGGACTAACGTGTTCAGTCACGTCCGACTCTTTGCCACCCCAAGGACTATAGCCCACCAGGCTCCTCTGGCCATGGAATTTCCCAGGCAAGAATACTGTAGTGGGTTGCCATTCCCTTCTCCCGGGGATCTTCCTGACCCAAGGATCGAACCTGAGTTTCTTGCCTCTCCTGTGCTGGCAGACAAATTCTTTACCACTGAGCCACCTGGGAAGCCCAGGATAGGACTAACTGCAGGGCGGTTGGGATATATGGGGAGTGATGGAGTGTCTGGTGAGCATCAGGGCCATAGACGGATGCCCCTCCCTCCCCTGCTGCTGCTACTGCTGCTAAGTCACTCAGTCGTGTCCGACTCTGTGCAACGCCATAGACGGCAGCCCACCAGGCTCCGCCGTCCCTGGGATTCTCCAGGCAAGAACACTGGAGGGGGTTGCCATTTCTTTCTCCAATGCATGAAAGTGAAAAGTGAAAGTGAAGTCACTCAGTCGTGTCCAACTCTTAGCGACCCCATGGACTGCAGCCTACCAGGCTCCTCCGTCCATGGGGTTTTTCAGGCAAGAGTACTGGAGTGGGTACTGCTGCTCAAGACAGGGGTGTGGGCCAGGAGCTGAGCCTGCTGACTTGCTACCCCCAGCCCAGGCCCCAGGCAACTCCTCAGCTGCCACTAATTACCTGCGGGTTGCCAAAGTGGCGGCTTCGGGGCACTGGAACAGTGGCTGCATGGTGCTGGAGCAACTTTAAGGTGATACCGAAGGTTCCAGGACAAAGGAGAAACCCCAGCGAGAAGGTAGGAGGGGCGAAATCACATTTAGAATCAAACCCATACCTGCCAGAGACGCTCAGAGGACTCAAACAAACCTTGTGCGCACCAGGACCCAGGGACCCCACAGAGACTGAGACAGAACTGTGTTTGAGTGTCTCCTACGGAGGCACAAGGCAGCAGCGGACTGCTGCAGGGGCAGGGGCTCTGGGTGCAATACACCTGAGTATGGTATAAGCCCTCTAGGAGGAGGTCACAATTAACCCCACCAGAGAGCCCCCAGAGCTTACACAGGACTGGGAAAACAGACTCTTGGAGGACACAAACCTCGTACGCACCAGGACCCAGAAGAAAGGAGCAGTGACCCTTCGAGAGACTGACCCAGACTTTCCCATGAGTGTCCAGGAGTCCCTGGTGGAGGTGTGGCCTGCCGCAGGGTTGGGGGCACAGAGGACAGCAGTGCATGCATGGGACCTTTTGAAGGAGGTCGCCATCATCGTCATTACCTCCACCATAGTTTGGCCTCAGGTCAAATAACAGGGAGGGAACACAGCCCCGCCCATCAACAGAAAATTGGATTAAAGATTTACTGAGAATGACCCCGCCCATCAGAACAAGACCCAGTTTCCCCTTGAGTCAGTCTCTCCTATCAGAAAGTTTCCATAAGCCTCTTATCCTTCTCCATCAGAGGGTAGACAGAATGAAAACCACAATCACAGAAAACTAACCAATCTGATCACATGGACCACAGCCTTATCTAACTCAATGAAACTATGAGCCATGCCATGTAGGGCCACCCAAGATAGAGGGTCATGGTGAAGAGTTCTGACAAAACGTGGTCCACTGGAGAAAGGAATGGCAAACTATTTCAGTATTCTTGGCTTGAGAACCCCATGAACGGTATGAAAGGGCAAAAAGATAGGACACTGAAAGATGAACTCCCCAGGTCGGTAGGTGGCCTATATGCTACTGGAGATCAGTGGAGAAATAACTCCAGAAAGAATGAAGAGACAGAGCCAAAACAAAAACAACACCCAGTTGTAGATGTGACTGGTGATGGAAGTAAAGTCCGATGCTGTGAAGAGCAATATTTCATCAGTTCAGTTCAGTTCATTTCAGTCCCTTAGTCGTGTCCGACTCTTTGTGACCCCACGGACTGCAGCATGCCAGGCTTCCCTGTCCATCACCAACTCCCGGAGCTTGCACAAACTCATGTCCATCAAGTTGGTGATGTCATCCAACCATCTCATCCTCTGTCATCCCCTTCTCCTCCCACCATCAGTTTTTCCTAGCATCAGGGTCTTTTCCAATGAGCCAGTTCTTCGCATCAGGTGGCCAAAGTATTGGAGTTTCAGCTTCAGCATCAGTCCTTCCAATGAATATTCAGGACTGATTTCTTTTAGGATGGACTGGTTGGATCTCCTTACTGTCCAAGAGACTTTCAAGAGTCTTCTCCAACACCACAGTTCAAAAGCATCATTCTTCAGCACTCAGCTTTCTTTATAGTCCAACTCTCACATCCATACATGACTACTGGAAAACCCATAGCTTTGACTAGATGAACCTTTGTTGGCAAAGTAATAGCTCTGCTTTTTAATATGCTATCTAGGTTGGTCATAACTTTTCTTCCAAGGAGCAAGCATCTTTTAATTTCATGGCTGCAGTCACCATCTGCACTGATTTTGGAGCCCCCCAAAATAAAGTCTGTCACTGTTTCCATTGTTTCCCCATCTATTTGCCATGAACTGATGGAACCAGATGCCATGATCTTAGTTTTTTGAATGTTGAGCTTTAAGCTAACTTTTTCACTCTCCTCTTTCACTTTCATCAAGAGGCTCTTTAGTTCCTCTTCACTTTCTGCCATAAGGGTGGTGTCATCTGCATATCTGAGGTTATTGATATTTCTCCCAGAAATCTTGATTCCAGCTTGTGCTTCTTCCAGTCCAGCGTTTCTCATGATGTACTCTGCATATAAGTTAAATAAGCAGGGTGACAATATACAGCCCTGACGTACTCCTTTTCCTATTTGGAACCAGTCTGTTCTTCTATGTCCAGTTCTAACTGTTGCTTCCTGACCTGCATACAGATTTCTCAAGAAGTAGGTCAGGTGGTCTGGTATTCCCATCTCTTTAAGAGTTTTCCACAGCTTGTGGTGATCCACACAGTCAAAGGCTTTGGCATAGTCAATAAAGCAGAAATAGATGTTTTTCTGGAAGTCTTTTGCTTTCTCGATGAGCCAACAAATGTTGGCAATTTGATCTGTGGTTCCTCTGCCTTTTCTAAATCCAGCTTGAGCATTTGGAAGTTCATGGTTCATGTATTGCTGAAGCCTGGCTTGGAGAATTTTGAGCATTACTTTACTGATGTATGAGATGAGTGCAGTTGTGCGGTAGTTTGAGCATTCCTTGGCATTCCCTTTCTTTGGGACTGGAATGAAAACTGACCTTTTCCAGTCCTGTGACTACTGCTGAGTTTTCCAAATTTGCTGGCATATTGAGTGCAGCACTTTCACAGCATCATCTGTTAGGATTTTAAATAACTCAACTGGAATTCCATCACCTCCACTAGCTTTGTTCATAGTGATGCTTCCTAAGGCCCACTTGACTTCGCATTCCAGGATGTCTGGCTCTAAGTGAGTGATCACACCATCATGATTATCTGGGTCGTGAAGATCTTTTTTGTATAGTTCTTCTGTGTATTCTTGCCACCTCTTTTTAATATCTTCTGCTTCTGTTAGGTCTATATCATCTCTGTCCTTTATTGAGCCCATCTTTGCATGAAATGTCCCCTTGGTATCTCTGATTTTCTTGAAGAGAACTCTATTTCTTTGCACTGATCACTAAGGAAGGTTTTCTTCTCTCTCCTTGCTATTCTTTGGAACTCTGCATTCAGATGGGTATATCTTTCCTTTTCCCCTTTGCTTTTCGCTTCTCTTCTTTTCACAACTATCTGTAAGGCCTCCTCAGACAACCATTTTGCTTTTTTGCATTTCTTTTTCTTGGAGATGGTCTTGATCCCTGCCTCCTGTACAATGTCACAAAACTCCGTCCATAGTTCTTCAGGCACTCTATCAGATCGAATCCCTTGAATCTATTGATGCTTTTGAACTGTGGTGTTGGACACCACAGCTGTGGGACTCTTGAGACTCCCTTGGGCAGCAAGGAGATCCAACCAGTCCATCCTAAAAGAAATCAGTCCTGAATATTCATTGGAAAGACTGATGCTGAAGCTGAAGCTCCAATACTTTGGCCACCTGATGCGAAAAACTGACTCATTGGAAAAGACCCTGATGCTGGGAAAAATTGAAGATGGGAGGAAAAGGGGATGACAGAGGATGAGATGGTTGGATGGCATCACCAACTTGATGGACATGAGTTTGTGCAAGCTCCGGGAGTTGGTGAAGACAGGAAAGGCTGGCATGCTGCAGTCCGTGGGGTCGCAAAGAGTTGGACATGACTGAGCTACTGAACTGAACTGAAGGGAGACCATTATTTTTGCTCTTCTTTCCTAAGACAATCTATAGGACTTCTTTCTCTCAGGACTCAGTGCAGAGAAGAGCCGTTTGGCTCCTTAGCAAATGGTGGCATTTGTCTTACAGGCACTGAGTAAATAAATCCCATTTTGATTATGTTTCTCATGTCGAACTGACAGCTAGGAAGCTCAGACACAGATCCCCCAGGCCCACCTCCTGTGTGTACAGGATCGGGCAGCCCACATTCATAGCTTTGCTCCCCCTACATTCCTAGTGATCTCTTTTTTCCTGCATTTTCCCTCTGTCCCTCTTTCCTCACCATGGCTTTTTCCTTTTATTTCCTTCTATCTGTGTTCTATTTCTGTAAGGCTTCTCGAATCCTTTCTGAGATCAAATGGGCATTAATTAAGCAGTCCCTGCATTCTGTGCTGCTTCCTGTAGCTCTGGCAAATGCCACCAGGGTTTTGGGCAAAGCTCCCAAAAAGAGGGTTGAAATGTCTGAGCTTCACAGGACAGACCTGCCACCATGAGGCTGATGGGCTACCTGGTGCTGTATAAGAGGCTTGGTTCATGTGTCAGGCCCCTGATCACTGTGACCTCCTGAGGTCAACAGCCTATTTTTGTGCCTTTGGACTAAGCACAGAGAAGAGCCTCAGGGGCGACCACCCAAACTGGGCCAGAGCCAGCCCTGTCTTGACCTCTCACTCAAACATGCCTTCCCCTGAGAAGTGCCTGGGAGTATGGGGTGGGCAAAGCACTGTGCTGGGCATTCCTGGGGCAGCCCCAGGCCTTCCATTGAGGAACCTGCAAGCTGGTAGAGGAGCCCTGACACCAAACTCCAGTTCAGAGCAGGGAGGAGAGACAGAAGAATGAGATCTCTGCTACTCGGTTTGGCTTTGGTGGAGGCCACCTGGGAGCTGGGGGAGAGGAAAGACAAGTACAGACAACCAGGGCCTGGGAAGAGCAAGCCAAGCAGAGGGAAAGACAAGGATGAAGGCCCAGAGGACTGAAAATGCAGGAGTAGGTACCAGGGAGACTGGGTGGTGTTCTTTATCTGGAAGGTGCCATTTAGAAGATGAGCAAGAAAAAAGGAATCTTGGAATATGGGGTGGGACCCAAGCTGAGTTTGGCCTTGATCCTATAAAGCAGCAGTGAATGGGGAGCATCAGAGGGAGCTCGAGGTAGGGGCGTAGGTGGGAAGAATACAGCCAGGCTTGCTGTGCAGAACAGTCCTTCTGGCTGCATGGGGAGAGAGGGTGAGAGGGCCCAGTGGGTCAACAAGACCAAGAGGAAGGGGTTTGAACTGAGCAGCAGCAGGGGCAAGAGGAGGCCACATGGCACCGTAGATTTGGCCACTAATGAGCCCTGGGTCCTCTTACAGGCCATTCACGATATAGCCCTGCTTACCCCTCCAGCTTCTGTTCTCCTCATTCACATCATCCAGTTTACATGGATACGTGTGTGTGTGTGTGTGTGTGTGTGTTTATTTTTCTTTTTAGCATCTTGCTAATCTTACATATATAACATATATCGTTCTCCAAACATTCCATGTTGGCCTCTGTTTCAGGACCTTTGCCCAGGCTGTTCCATCTGCCTAGGACACCTTTTCCCCAGCTTACCCTGGTCTAGCTTACATGGCCAATTCCTACTCATCCTTCAAATCACAGCTCACATGTCACTTCCTCTGAGGGCAGCAAGTCCTCCCTGGCTGCCATGTACAAACCTCCATTATTACCTATGACACACTGGGTCCCAGTGGCTCAGACTCCCCTAGGGGCCTCACTCATGGGACTCTTCTCTCCTGTAAGGCTGGGCTCAGGCTTGCTTTCTCCAAACCCCCAGTGTCTGGCACAGGGCCTAGTTGCACTGTGGTGCTCAGTACATATTGAGTGAACCAATAGAAGGCTGGATGAGGAGTGAGGGAAGGTCAAGATGCCTGGATGATAATAGTGGTAGTAATTATTACTGTTGAGCAAGGGATCTTAGTGTGTCATCTCATTTAATCTCTTGATGCATCTGAGACAGATACTTTCTTTATCCCCATTTTATAAATAAGCAAACCAAGCCTTCAGAAATTGTTATTTGCCCACCCAACTGCTAAGTGCAGAACTGGAGTTAGAACCCCAGGCAGGCTGGCCCCAGAGGATGCAGTATTAACCCACTTGGCTGGGCTGGGCTGGGCTGGGAGGCTGGGCTGTCTGGTGAGGTGCTGAATAAGGAAAGGGGTGGGGTGAGTTCTCTCCAGTTTTTCTGCTTTTTTGTGTTTGCACTCGAAGGAATGAAAAGCAAACGGTTCAGAAGTACTTGTACACCATCTCACCAGGCCCTTCCAAATAGCCACAATTCTAGCCTTTTCACCTGGGTACATTTCCTAGCACGCCACTGTCTTCATAGAAATGACCACTGTTCTGCGCACACCCTCACCTTGAGAAGAGGTGAGACTCCGTGTGTCCTGTTCTCAGCTGGTGAACCTCATGTCTCTTCTGTCCCACTTGTCTCTCACAGATGTCATGGAACCCCCAGTACCGGAGCTCCAAGTTCCGCCACGTCTTTGGCAAACCAGCCAGCAAGGAGAACTGCTACGACTCTGTGCCCATCACCCACAGCGTCCAAGACAATCATTTCTGCGCTGTGAACCCCCACTTCATTGCAGTCGTGACTGAGTGTACTGGTGGGGGTGCCTTCCTCGTCATCCCCTTGCACCAGGTAAGGACGTCTGCTAGGCCCAGACCCAAACAGCTCTCTGGAGGCAGCACAGGACAGAGGGGAAGTAGAAAGAGCCTCAGTTTGGATTCCACACATGGGTTCACGTCCTAGCCCTGCTGTGTGACTGTGAATAAGTCATTTCACCCCTTTCCGTCTTGGTTTGTTCATTGGAAAAGTATGCCTCTCCTGGGATTTCAGCTTCTTGCAGTTGTTTAGGACTCTCATGAGGTCCTATGTTTAGGACCCCACTGCAAAGTAATTCATTCCTGAATAACATTAAATGCATTGCCAGGCTCACAAGGCATTGGGGAAGTCTCCAAAGCCAGCTCCTCTCTCCAAGAGAGAAAAGGACCTTGAGGCGAAATCTAAGTAGGAGAGGTAAGCAGCAAGTGAACAGGAAGAATAGGCTTGTCTTGTGGCAATCGTTGACAGCAGAAGTTGGGACATATGCAGTTGCTGATATTTAACAGACTTGAATTCCCAAAATGGCAGTTTCATATAGATTAATTTAACAGCGGATCTTTTCAGGATCCTGAGTCTCTGCCTTGAGGCAGCGTCTCTGAAGGGACTGGAGGGCTTGGTAGTACCTCTGGTTTGTGGCGGAGGCAGGTAGAAAGCTTCTCCAGAGAAAAGTATCTCAGTGTGAACAGGACTCCCACAGGTTAAGACTAGGGAAGTTCATAAACAGAGCTACCAAGCATGTAAGCCCCCCTGAGTAAGCATCAGCTGAAGAAACCAACAACAGACTTAGAGCCCTAGAGGCCTTTAGAAGTTAAAACCACACACAAAACAGATTCACAGATCAGGTTTTCTGATCCCAATGCAATTGAGTTAGAAGTCTATAACAAGAGAGAAATTTTAAATTCTCATTCATTTAGAAGTTTAAAAACACATTTCTAGGGACTTCCCTTGTGATCCATGGGTTAAGACTCCATGTTTCTGCTGCAGAGGGCACAGGTTCAATCACTGGTCAGGGAACTAAGATTCCACATGCCGATCAGCCTGGCCAAAAAAAAAAAATAATAATAATAAATAAAAATACCTTTCTAAATACCTTCTAGATATAAGAAGAAATCAAAATGGAAATTTAAAAATACTTGCACATGAATAAAAATGAAATATATCAGTAAAATTATGGGGATGCAGGGAAGTGGTGCTTCAAGGGAAATTTGCAGCACTAATGCTTATGTGGGGCTTCCCAGGTAGTTCAGTGGTAAAGAATCTGCCTGCCAGTGCAGGAGTCGCAGGAGACGTGGGCTTGATCCCCGAGTTGGGAAGTTCCCCAGCAGGAGGAAATGGCAATCCACTCCAGTATTCTTGCCTGGAGAATCCCACAGACAGAGGAGCCTGGCGGGCTATAGTCCTTGGGGTCGCAAAGAGTCAGACACGACTAAAGTAACTGAGCACGCACACACACAGAATTCAGGACCCATTCATGATCAAAATAAAAATTCTTTGCAAACTAGGAAAAGGGATCTTCACTAACATAGGAAACAGAATTTTTAAAAATATATTTATTTTCTGCTGTGCTGGGTTGCCGCGCAGGGGCTTTTCTCTAGTCGCGGTGCTCGGACTTCTTTTTTTTTTTATTTTTTTAATTAAATTTTAAAATCTTTAATTCTTACATGTGTTCCCAAATATGAAACCCCCTCCCACCTCCCTCCCCATAACATCTCTGTGGGTGATCCCCATGCACCAGCCCCAAGCATGCTGTATCCTGCGTCAGACATAGACTGGCGATTCAATTCTTACATGATAGTATACATGATAGAATGCCATTCTCCCAAATCATCCCGCCCTCTCCCTCTCTCTCTGAGTCCAAAAGTCCGTTATACACAGCTGTGTCTTTTTTCCTGTCTTGCATACAGGGTCGTCATTGCCATCTTTCTAAATTCCATATATCGGACTTCTCATTGCGGTGGCTTCTCTGGTTGCAGAGCACGAGCTCTAAGGCGCACAGGCTCAGTGGTTGTGGTCCAGGGGCTTAGTTGCTCTGCAGCATGTGGGATCTTCCCAGACCAGGGATCGAACCCATATCTCCTGCACTGGCAGGTGGATTCTTTACCGCTAAGCCACTAGGGAAGTAGCGCCACAGCCTCTCCTGTCCCACCCCACCTGGCTCCTGTCTGCTAGGAAACAGACTTTTTTAAACTTCTTGTTTTGAAAGACTCTCAACCCTACAGAAAAGTTGCAAAAATAGTTGAATAAATGATTATCCTTCACCAAGATTCACTGGTTGTTAAGATTCTGCCAAGTTTACCTTTTGTCTTTTTTTACATATCTTTCACAATGTGTGTATAAAAAAATTTTATCTCTGGTCAAGTCTAACCCAGGATCATGCATTATATTTAGTTGTCACTTTATTCATTAGACTACTTAGTCTACTTCATTTCATAATATTGACATTTTAAAGCTGTAAAGCCCAGCTGTTTTGAAGGATGTTGCTAAAATTGAATTTGACCCATTGCTTTCTTGTGATTAGATTCAGGTTGTATGTTTTTGGCAAGAATATTAAATAAGTGATGATGTATCCTCAGTTCATTATGTCGTATGACACATGAGGTCAGTTTGTCCCATTATTGCTGATATTGGTGGTATTTAATCTCTTTGTTAATATGGTGCAAACATCACTTATGAAAAAGAAACATCCCTTTAGGGAATTCCCTGGCTGTCCAGTGGTTAGGACTCTGAGCTCTCACTACCGTGGCCCAGGTTTGACCCATGGTCAGGGAACTGACACCCCCACCCCCCAAAAAAAGAATATAAAAGGTGCTGGCCTGCACAGTAAGACTAGAAAAATAAGTTAAGGGCATAAGGATTGAAAAGGAAGAGATAAAACCATATAATTTACTGATGTGATTGTCTACATAGAAAACCAGAAGAACTAGAGTCAAATTACTAGAAAAAATAATCAGTGTTTGGAAGGTGACTGGATGAAAAATCAGAATCCAAGTCAGAATTGCGTTTTTACATAACAAGAGTGCTTAGAAAATGTAAATATTTCCAGTAGAATGAAAAGAGTAAATACCCAGGAATTAATAAGCAAAACTGAATAGGAGAAAATTACAGAGCATCATTGACAGGCTAATAATGAAGATGACCTAAGTAAATGGAAATGTGTGCCATGTTCATGATTAGTCACTTTTTCCCCCTCCTCCAAATGTCCAGGGCATTCTCCTTTTCATTATATATTCCATAGTACATTGCTTTCTTAGGATACCATGCCCTGAGTGCTTTGAATTAGAGTCACTTGTGTTCTTCTGGTAGTACTTCTTAATGTACTTGCAATGTGGGAGGAGTTGGGGAGAACCAGTACTTTGCTTACCCACATATCACGTGGGCAGACACAGTTGATACTTATAAATTTTCATTGATTGAACGAATCTGTTCTCTGTTCCTATACATTTGCTTTTGAAGAATATCACACAAATGGAACCATACAGTGTGTAGCCTTTCGGGCTTAACTTTTTTCGTTCAGTGAATTCTCTGGAGATCCATCCAGGTTGTTGTCTGTATCAATTGCTTATTCTTTTTTATTGCCAAGTAGTATTCTGTGGTGTGGTTGCACAGTTTGTTGAACCCTTGGCTGTTGAAGGACTGTTGAAGGAGCTGTTAGGAATGAAACTGCTATAAACATTTGTGTACAGGTTTCTGTGTGCACATAAGTAAATTCCATTTTTCTGGGATAAATGCCTAGGAGTGCAATCTCTGGATCATAAAGTAGTTACATGTTCCATTTTATAGGAAACTGCCAAGCTATTTTCACAAATAGTTTTATAGCATAAGTAAAGTATTACATGGAACATAAGTTCTAAAAAGTCCTTTGCTGTTTATCTGAAATTCAAATTTTACCAGGTATCCTCTTTTTATTTGTTAAAAAAAAAGAACTAGAATAGAGCCTAGCTGCTGAAAAACAGCAGATGCCAATGCTGCTGTTTTTCAGCAGCTAGGGTCTATTCTAGTTCTTTTTTTTTTTTTTATCATTACAAAAAGAATTTTCAAACACAAAGGTAGGTGAAAACAATATCATGACCTCTTCACACCCAGATTCAAGAATTTTGAAGACTGCCATGCTTGCTTCATCCATCCCTTTTTTTTTCCTGAAATATTTTAAAGCAAAGCCCAGACTGTTTGTCATTTTACCCCCACAGAGTTCAGTTTGCAATTCTATAAAATAATAACATTTTCTGTTATTGACATAACAGAATGTGACATAACAAATGTGTTTATTCTGACATAACCATAATGCCAGGATCACAGCAATTTCCTATTATGTGAAAAAGCCCTTGATTGCCTCATAAATGCCTCTTTGCTCCTGGTTTGTTGGAAACAGCATCGAGAAGGTCCACACGTTGCATCTGGTTGACATTTTCTTAAGTAACCACGTCCAGTGTGACGAAGCAGGAGGGAGAGGCGGAGAGAGGAAAAGGACCCTTGCTGGTCCCATGGTGCAGTGCTTACCTGGGCAGACAGGCCTGCAGGCCCTTTTCCATGTGGTCAGCAGGGCCAGGGCTTACGCTGCACCTTTATTAGACCATTTTATGGGAGGTATTGCCCCGTTATATGGATAAGGATGCCGAGCTGACTGTCTGAAGGACCCTGAGCAGGAAGGGTGTGGGCCCAGACCTGGACATGGTCTTGGGGCCCCACTCTCATTCAGCCGACCTGCACTTCTGAGTTTTGGCTCTGGCTGACATCGGTTCCTTGTCAGTTACCAGGGTGTAAGTCCCATCCAGGCACAGAGAATGTCAGTAAAGGAAGAAAGGAAGGGACAAGCTAGCAAATTCTTTATATTAGCGCAGGATTGGAAGATTCCTGGCTCTACCACCGTGTATGGGATTTATTCTCAGAAGGGCCAGGCTGCCCCAGGTGGTGTCAGGTGTCCCAAAGGGAGTGACTCCACAGTCTCTTTCTCTTCCACCCTATGACCCAGGGTGAACCCACTGCAGGGTGGCGCTGGCAGCCTAGGCAACCAAGGGCTGCACTCAGGGAACAAAGGCTCAGTGGGGAGGTCTGGGGACACGCCCGCCCTGAGCCTGGGGGACACGCCAGGTTGGGCTTTGGACCCTGGCACCAGGCCTATGGCAGACCCACCTGATCAGGTGGGAGGTGGACTTTGCTGTGAGGTGTGGAGGTCGGGAGGAATGCCAGCAAGAACAGGCAGAGCTCTGGGGTCAAGCCCTGCAGCATCGCTGGGAGTAGACCAGCCAGAGGAGGGCATGGGCTTGGGGGGCCAAAGGGACGCATGGTGAACAGGTGCCTGGGAACAGGGGGAGGGGAGCACTTCACTGCTGTGCTCTTGGAGGCCAGCCAGACCCTGCCTAAGCCTGTGTCATGCCACATCACTCCTAGGACCCACCCCCTCTTCCATTGCCTGCACACAAAGTCCCGCCTTTCTCACCAGAACTCTTCATCCACATCCCAGCTGACGCTGTAAACCTCAGAGCCCTCCACAGCATACACCTGTTCCCTCCATACTCAGGTTCCCCTTCTAGAAATGTAGAGATGCAGGGTGTGTGCTAGACTGTTTTACTGTTTTTCTTTGGGGGAGAAAGTCTCTTCCAGTTCTAAGGGTCTGTTCAGCCTGGAAGGGAGCTGGCCTGGGACCAGGGAGGTGGCGTGGGGTGGAGGTGTCCTTTGGGGTCCAAAGGACAGAGCTGGAACCAGAAGTGGAGAGTAAAGGGAGTGGGGAGGGCCACAGGGAGGCTATACTAGGTTCCGAGTAAGAAGTGTTTGCTCACAGTTTGTAACAAGGTCTGAAAGTGAAATAAGCCACCTAGCGGGGACATGGGCTCCCCACCTCTGGAGGTGACCAAGCTAGGTTACCAGATAGCCTCCACTGTTCACCACTTCCAGCCCTGGATGTGCGGTTCTACATTGGACCCTCCCCAGGCTCATCTGAGCATGTGAGAGGAGGGCTGATGAATGATGCGTTCCCTAAATCCTCCTGGGAACATGATTTGCATTTTAGCAGCACGTGTATTTGCAAGATTAGGGAACACTCCTGTCTTTTCCCTGCTCAGCTATTTCCTCTGGGCAGCCCTCTGGCTAAGTCTCACCGACTCTAGTTAGGACATGTCTCATCTGTCCACTTGTCCATCTCTCCATCTGCATCTAGCTCTATGCAAGGTGACCTGTCCCCTCTTGTCTGCACTTCTCTACCTTCCTACCCATCAGTCTACCTTTTTGCCTGCTTGCTTTAGGATCTCTCTACTTGAAACCTATCTGTGTATGGCCCAACCTTTCTGGCTTGCAGTGCCTCCCCTTCATCCTAGTCTGGTCAAAGTCTTTCTTTAAGGCCCAATTCAAAGGCATCCTCCTCCAGGAAACCTTCTTTGATTGATCCCCCAGGGCATTTCTTCTGCCTCTGAGCCCTGAGTACACTATATCCTGCCTCCTCCACAGGTTGGCGTCTCCTGGAGGGCACAGATCAGGAGTAATCCATCTTCTGCCACCACTTGCATGGGACATAAGATCTGGCACATAGGAGGTCCTCACTGAAAGGCCTGCATGACGCTGATGATAACTATGGTGTGGGGATAGCAAGAGGCAGACCATGAGTGTGAGAAAGCATTCCCAGTTCTCACGGCTCTGCCGTGGTTGAAGTGGCTCTGATTATAAATCCTTGCTATCCCCAGCGTCTACATTCTCAATGGGGATTCTTGCACTGCTTCCTGGGGTGACTGGAATAATTAACTAATTAAATAATTGAGCAGAGCCCCTAGCACACAGCCTGGCACATAAATGACTCCTGAAATTATGGTTCCTAAAGAAAAATACTTGCAAACATGTTCCTTATAGATGTAATAATGTGCTTGAGTGCATTCACTGAGGACACCTTGGCCTCACTAAGTACATCCTGGCCCCTGTAAAGTACTGAGCAACAATAAAGCTGGGTAACTGTGATTAGTTCTGATGAACTTATATTAGTGAATTTCCTGAAAGCTCACCATGTACCATGTAGAGTCTTTTTTTTTTTTTTTTTTTTCATTTGGTCATGCCACACAGCTTGTGGGATCTTAGTTTCCCGACCAGGAGACAAACCCAGGCCTTGGCCATGAAAGCTCTGAGTCCTAACCACTGGACCACCAGGGAATTCCCGAGACAGTGTCTTAAGCACTGTATGTATATGAACTCATTTAATCCTCACATCCACCCTGAGATTCTACTACTGTTGCCATTTTGTAGATGAGGAAACTGACCGAGAGGCAGGTTCCCTGTGAGCCCTAAGGTCACGACAGTAACCCCACAGCCTCTCCTGTCCCACCCCACCGGGCTCCTGCCTTCTGGGTCCTACAGTCCCATCCACTCCATCTGCCCCAGGACAGCCACTCCTCAGAGACTTGGAGGTGCTGTCTCTACAGGCTGAGCAGCTCCCTGGCGTCTAGGAGGAGGACAGGTGTGTCTCCTCTGGTTTAGAGTCTGTGCCATGTGCGCTAAGTCACTTCAGTCATGTCCGACTCTTTGCAACCCTATGGACCATAGCCCTCCAGGGTCCTCTGTCCATGGGGGTTCTCTAGGCAAGAATACTGGCGTGGGTTGCCATGCCCTCCTCCAGGGGATCTTCCTGAGGAATTGAACCCAATCGCTTACATCTCCTGCATTGGCAGGCAGGTTCTTTACCCCTAGCACCACCTGGGAAGCCCTCATTTAGAGCACCCCCCCCCCACACACACACACACATCCATAAATCAGAGTCCTGTCCTTGGCTGACTGCTGGCCTAATGGGCTGAAAGGCAGCAGTGGCCTCTGGATTATAAATATCCCTGTCCTGACAGGGCTTTTAGCAGCCCAGTCAATAGCCCATCAGACTGGCTAATGTCTATTAATGTGGGTCCTCCCACAAAAACCCTCTTAGGCACAGGGCCTACCAGCCTCTGGGGACCACCTGCCATCCTTTGTTCATTAAGAAGTAAGAGAAGCTGTGTGGGGATGGGGCCTCTGCTCTTGGAGGCCTGGGAGGAGTGCCCACCAGAGCCAGGCCTGGCTCTCAGGTACCTCTGAGTCTGAAGCTCACAGAGCTGGAGGCTGGAGTCTGAATGGGGCTCCTGGGCACATTGCTTCCCAGTCAGCCAAGGCCAGGGACAATCAGCTCTCTCGAGAAACCTTCTTAGGGCAGAAACTGGGGCTTGGCCCTGGGCCAGAGTGCAGAGATCAAGGCCTTGAAAGCACCTGAGTACGCCACAGCCAAAGACAGTGCTGCTGACTGCTTTGGCCCTTTGGCCCAGGAAATGATCCAAGAGAAGGGAAAGGCTGTGTGCAGGAAGGGGGTCAGGACACTGACTCAGACAGGGCTGGTGCTCCCTCAGACCACAGTGAGTATGCCACAGCTCACCCTGGGCTCCAGCCCAGCTCTGCCCTTCACCTTCCCCACGACCCTGGACAAGTTCTTCCGCCAGTCTGGGGGGTGAGGGGTGGGGGTGGTCAGTGATGCATTAGTAATGCCTGCCTCAGGTGCAGGCTAGTTGAGCTTTGCTGTGTTTTTTACCATTCCTGATCGCAGAGCCCCTCAGGCTCTGCAGCTTTATCAGAAATTTTTAGCTAATCCTGCAAGGACCCGATCTTTTCAGAAAGTCTTGTCTTAAATACCTTTTTTTTAAAAAAAAATTATTTATTTTTAATTGAAGGATAATTGCTTTACAGTGTTTTGTTGGTTTCTGCCATATATCAGCATGAATCAGCCATAGGTATACATGTCCCCTCCCTCTTGAACCTCCCTCTTAAATACCTTTTTTATTGCAAAATTTTACACAGTTTTTATAGTTTAGAAAAAAAATTTTTTTAAGATACAGAGGATGATTTTTTTAAAAGCTACACCCATTTAACTCACCATGTAGAGATAACCATGAATAACATTTTGATGCATTTCCTTCCAGTCTTTTTTCCCTCAACTTTAGGGTACATGTGTGGGACTTCCCTGGCCATCCAATGGTTAGGACTCTGTGTTTCCAATGCAGGGGATGTGGGTTCCATCCCTAGTCAGGGAGGAACTAAGATCCCTCATGCCAAGAGGCACAACCAAAAACTTTTGTAAAAAAAAAAATATATATATATATATATATATGTATATATACACATATGTAGATGTTTGTGTATGTTGGCCACCCACTCCAGTATTCTTGCCTGGAGAATCCATGGACAGAGTAGCCTGGCAGGCTACAGTGCCTAGGGTCACAAAGAATTGGACACGACTGAAGCAACTTAGCACGCATGCACGTGTGTGTGCACACAAATGTACGTATAATAAAAGCTCTTATTTGAGCACTTACTATAGGAGATCACTGTTGGACTTTTCAACTACAATACGTCATTTTACTCTCATCACCCTGCAAGGGAGAGATTATCGGTCATATTTTAGAACAGTAGAGAATGGCCTGGTGGCTGGAGCGATGGTCCCATGGAGACCTGAGCTGGGCCTGTGGGTGCAGTGATCTCTTTGCAGGGCCCTCACTCCAGGTGCTGCCTTGCTGTCCTCTGCTCGGGGGCCCGTTTTCCTCATCCATGAAGAAGGCTAAACCATCTGAAAGAAATTGATCTTTTGTTCGCCTCCTCACACAGCACTATCAGATGACACATCCAAAGTCTTTATTTTGTCTCTCTCTCTGAATGTCTGCTGCTGCTTAGTCGCTCAGCGATGTCCACTTTTTTGCAGCCCCATGGACTGCAGCATGGCAGGCTCCTCTCTCTTTTACTATCTCCCAGAGTTTGCTCAGATTAACGTCCACTGAGTTGGTGATGCTATCCAACCATCTCATCCTCTGCCACCTTTCTCCTATTGCCTTCAATCTTTCCCAGCCTCAGGGTCTTTTCCAATGTATGTGAAAGTACTTTTTTATTTTTTAAACTCTTTGATGATTAGTTCAGTTCAGTTCAGTCGCTCAGTCATGTCCGACTCTTTGCAACCCCATGAATCGCAGCACGCCAGGCCTCCCTGTCCATCACCAACTCCCGAAGTTCACCCAAACTCACGTCCATCGAGTCGGTGATGCCATCCAGCCATCTCATCCTCTGTCATCCCCTTCTCCTCCTGCCCCCAATCCCTCCCAGCATCAGAGTCTTTTCCAATGAGTCAATTCTTCTCATGAGGTGGCCAAAGTACTGGAGTTTCAGCTTGAGCATCATTCCTTCCAAAGAACACCCAGGACTGATCTCCTTTAGAATGGACTGGTTGGATCTCCTTGCAGTCCAAGGGACTCTCAAGAGTCTTCTCCAACACCACAGTTCAAAAGCATCAATTCTCCGGCGCTCAGCTTCTTTCACAGTCCAACTCTCACATCCATACATGACCACTGGGAAAACCATAGCCTTGACTAGATGGACCTTTGTTGGCAAAGTAATGTCTCTGCTTTTCAGTTATCCCTAAATACTAGTATGTTTCCTAAAAATAGGAATTTTTTCTTACGTACCCACAGTACATTGTCAAATTCACTCAGCTGAGCTTTACAATACTTTTATCTACCATTCACATCCCAATTTGTCAAATAATGTGCTTTATAGGGTTCCCCCTCCTGGAAGGGATCCAGTCTAGGGAGAGATGTCTAAGACCCTTTCCCAAGGAATGAGATCAGATTTGGGCAGAGGATTTCTGAAGGGGAGCCTGGGACCACGGCCTGTTTTCAGAGCTAAGATGCATGAACCAGAGGCTCAGGTGTCTGTCTCCTAGTTTGCCAGAGGTAATGGGATGTCCTATGCCTGTAATCATGGCAGCTGCCCTCTCTGTAGCCCTAGGAGGCAAGGCCGTAGAGCGTCCCTGGTCTTTGCTTGCTCTCCCTTGGGCATGGTCTCAGGACCTTCCACAAGAGTGCAGGGAGCTCTGCAGAGTTGGGCAGGTGAGGGAAGAAGAGCCTGTGGGTGTTCCCTGAGTTCACTCTGTCCTTGAAAATATGGTTTTAAATATCCCCGAGACCATTAGTTATGTGAGGTCAAGTACTGCGTCTGATGTTCACCCAGCACATTGCATTGGGCTTGTCCTCCAGGCTCCTTGAAATGATCTGCCAGATGGGTGAGTATCAGCCAGTTTTCTTCTCCCCTGTCTCCTTCACTTAGATATAAGGGTGGAGCCTGCCGGTGGGTGGGCTCTAGAACCTGAGGCTGGGTAGCGGATGTGGGCGGTGTCTGCATTGGCAGGCAGAGGGCGTTCTGGGCCCTGTACTGCCAGGGCCATGCAGTGTGATGTGTAAAATCAGTGTGTTGGTCCCTGCCAGCTGCCAGCTTCTGTGCTTGAACTGGTGTAGTTTTCTTATGACCCAGGAGTTCTCAGCTGCAGGGCTGTGAAACCTGTATGTCCTCCCAGCCCCTAGACAGGAATTCTCAGCAGGAAAGAGGGGAAGGGAGGAAATGCCCTTTCCTTTTTCTTTTTTGATTTATTTATTTTCGGCCGTGCAGGGCCTTCATTGCTGCGCAGGCTGTTCTGCGGTGAATGGGGGCTACTCTCTAGTTGCGGTACACAGGCGTCTCATTGTGGTGGCTTCTCTGGCTGCGGAGACAGGCTCTAAGGGTGCACAGGCTTCAGTAGCTGGAGCTCCCTGGCCCTAGCGCACTGGCTCAGTAGTTGCCGTGCACGGGCTCAGTTGCTCCATGGCATGTGGGATCTTCCTGGATCAGGGATTGAACCTGTGTCTCCTCCACTGGCAGGTGGATTCTTATCCATTGTGCCCCAGGAAAAACCCATCCTTTCTTTTTAGTTGAAGTATAACTCACATGCTTTCCCTGTGGCTCAGCTGGTAAAGAATCCACCTGCAATCTGGGAGACCTGGGTTCCATCCCTGGGTTGGGAAGATCCCCTGTAGAAGGGAAAGGGTACCCACTCCAGTATTCTGGCCTAGAGAACTCCGTGGACTGTATAGTCCATGGGGTCACAAAGAGTTGCACATGACTGAGCAACTTTCACTTTTATAACTCACATACTGTAAAATTCACCATTTAAGTGTGTAATTCAGTGGGTTTTAGATATTCACATGTTGGGTAACCATCTCCACTAATTTGAAAGTAACTTCATCACCCCCAGAAACCGCATACCCGTTAGCAGTCACTCCCCCTGCCCCTCTCCCCCCAGCCCTAGGCAACCACTAGTCTGCTTTCAGTTTCTATGGATGTAACTATTTTGGATTTTTGTTGTTGTTGCCACACCTAGAAGCTTCTGGGATCTTAGTTCCCCAACCTGAGACATGCCCAGGCCCCCAGCAGTGAAAGCACAGAGTCCTGCCCACTGGACAGCCAGGGAATTACCCCTGTCCTGGACTTCTCACATGCATCAGTCAGGGTTCAGAATTCTAGGTACCAGGGGGTGTGCTCCTTTGCTCAAGCAGCAGAACCACATCTGGTAGATCGTCTAAGCAGATCATGCAGTATGTGGCTTTTTATGTCTGGTGTGTTTCAGCTAGCACGATGTTTTCGGTGTTCACCCACATTGTAGCATGTGTCCGTACTTCCTTCCCTTTTTTAAACGTGTTTCATTTTATGAATATACTGGGGCTTCCTGGGTGGCTCAGCGATAAAAGAATCTGCCTGCAATGCAGGAGACACGGGTTCTTATCCCTGGGTCGGGAAGCTCCCCTGGAGGAGGAAATGGCAACCCACTCCCATGGATAGAGGAGCCTGGTGGGCTATAGTCCACGGGGTTGAAAAGAGTTGGATATGACTTCATTCCCTTTTTGGAAAATATTGCATTGTATGAATACACAATGTATGATATGGTGTTAGGTATCCATTTATGGACATTTGGGTTGTTTCCACCTTTTGGCTATTTTGAATAATGCTGCTGTGAACATTGGTGTACCATTTTTTTGTAGACCTATGTTTTTATTTCTCTCGGGGCTGTACCTAGGAGTAGAATTATGGGGTCATACAGTAACTCTGTCTAACCTTTTGAGGAGCTGCCAGCCTGTTTTCCTCCGTGGCTGCACCATTTCTGCATTCCTGCTAGCAGTATATGAAGAGAAACGTCCTTTTATTAAACACCTAGCATGTGCTAGACACTTGAGCTAGACCCTCCCCATACCTCACCTCCTATGACCCTCACTAGAACTCTCTGAAATATCTATTACTGCCTCCATTTTCCTGAGGCTCCGAGAGGTGTCGAGACTCCCCCAGGATCACACAGGGATTAGTGGTAAGTCCTGGATTCACTACTAGCTCTGCCCTCTGCGTCTTCCTGTCCACTCAGTGACTGCTGGCTGCCCGAGTGACCCTCCTCCAGATGCTAAAGTGGAATTGGCTGCATCCTCTCCTCAACCTCCCTGGGTACTGTTTTACAGACAGGAAAGTTGGACCCCCACTACCCGAAGGTCTGCGGGCACAGAGGGAATGTCTTAGATGTCAAATGGAACCCTTTCAATGATTTTGAGATCGCCTCCTGTTCTGAAGATGCCACGGTGAGTGCCCCTTTCCCGAGAGGAGTGGGGCTGGGGTGGAGGGAGACAGAATGAAATCCGGACGCAGCTCTGACGCTCCTGACTTCTCCATCCTTGACAAGGTGACGTCACTGTGTGAGGAGGGCATGAGTTAGATAGAAGTTCTGGGCTCCTTGGAACTTGGGGTGCTGCCCCTCCTCTCTATGGGCCTCGGTCTCCCCATCTATAAAATGGGCCTAATAGCTCCCAACCATCCAGTGTGGATAGGTGTCATTTTCTGATGGGAATGCACATCTTCTGGGGAAACTATAAAATGCTGTGAAGGGGGGAAAAAATGCTGTGAAGGACATTTTTACTGTGGCTTGAAAATATTATGCCATATAATCTCATGGACAGTGGGGAGGGAAGATCTTGCTTAGAGGGAAGATTTAAAAGGATAAGACTGGGAGCATTAAATGCCTACCTTCTCACCTTTAGTCTTCCTCTTCTGGGCCATCCAACGGGGCCCCTCTCACAGAAGGGGTTGGGGGTTGTCCCTGCCCTGTCCTGCTCCAGAGACTGCGCTGGCTTCCCAGCACCCTGAGGGTATAGTATAAACCCTTCTTCTTGGCATTCGGAGCTCTTCCCTGAGCCTTTGGGACCACAGTACTCTGAGGGATAGGCTAAGAGGTGTACTTGCTGTGATCTCCAGCCTGGGAATCAGGCCTATGGCCCATCCACTCACCTACAGGTTAGGATGGCACAAATTCCCAGCAGCCTGGGCTCATCTCCAGCCCCTGCTTGGGCTGGAAGACCTTGGGAAAGCCCCTGTCCCTCTGAGGAGCCCCAGCTGCTTCTCCACTGAATGACAGGTAGATACAGAGAGACTTTCCCTGGCCCTTCTGCGGGGCACTGCCAGTTTTCTTGCTCAGGGTTGCAAGGGGACGCCAGCTAACACTCCCCTTGGGCCGTGTCTCTCCTGACAGATTAAAATCTGGGACATCCCCAAGCAGCTGCTGACCAAGAACCTCACAGCCTTCAGGAAAGAGCTGGTGGGCCATGCCCGCAAAGTGGGCCTGGTGGAGTGGCACCCCACAGCTGCCAACATCCTCTTCAGCTCCGGCTATGACTACAAGGTGAGTTTGTCTATTTAATCTCCTGGGGCTCCCCTGACATAAAAGCACACTGGGTGGGTTAAGACAACAGAAATGCATTCCCACAGTTCTGAAGGCCAGAAATCCAAAGTCAAGATGTTAGGAGCGCCATGCTTTCTCCAAAAGCTATAGGGAAGAGTCCTTCTGTGCTTCTTCTAGCTTCTAGGGGCTCCAAGCATTCCTTGGTTTATAGCTGCATCACTGCATTCTGCCTCCATCTTCTGCCTTCTTCTCTGTGTATCTATGTGTCTTCTCTTCTTATAAGGACATCGGTCATTGAAGGGTCCACCCAAATCCAGTATAGCCTCATTGTATTGATACCTCATTCAGTTCAGTTCAGTTCAGTCATTCAGTCGTGTCCAACTCTTTGTGACCCCATGAATCGCAGCATGCCAGGCCTCCCTGTCCATCACCAACTCCCGGAGTTCACTCAAACTCACGTCCATCGAGTCCATGATGCCATCCAGCCATCTCATCCTCTGTCATCCCCTTCTCCTCCTGCCCCCAATCCCTCCCAGCATCAGAGTCTTTTCCAATGAGTCAACTCTTCTCATGAGGTGGCCAAAGTACTGGAGTTTCAGCTTTAAGCATCATTCCTTCCAAAGAACACCCAGGACTGATCTCCTTTAGAATGGACTGGTTGAATCTCCCTGCAGTCCAAGGGACTCTCAAGAGTCTTCTCCAACACCACACTTCAAAAGCATCAATTCTTCAGCGCTCAGCTTTCTTCACAGTCCAACTCTCACATCCATACATGACCACTGGAAAAACCATAGCCTTGACTAGATGGACCTTTGTTGGCAAAGTAATGTCTCTGCTTTTTAATATGCTATCTAGTTTGGTCATAACTTTCCTTCCAAGGAGTAAGCATCTTATAATTTCGTGGCTGCATTCACCATCTGCAGTGATTTTGGAGCTCCCCAAAATAAAGTCTGATACTGTTTCCACTGTTTCCCCATCTATTTCCCATGAAGTGATGGGACCGGATGCCATGATCTTAGTTTTCTGAATGTTGAGCTTTAAGCCAACTTTTTCACTCTCCTCTTTCACTTTCATCAAGAGGCTTTTGAGTTCCTCTTCACTTTCTGCCATAAGGGTGGTGTCATCTGCTTATCTGAGGTTATTGATATTTCTCCCGGCAATCTTGATTCCCACTTGTGTTTCTTCCAGTCCAGCGTTTCTCATGATGTACTCTGCATAGAAGTTAAATAAGCAGGGTGACAATATACAGCCTTGACGTACTCCTTTTCCTATTTGGAACCAGTGTGTTGTTCCATGTCCAGTTCTAACTGTTGCTTCCTGACCTGCATACAGATTTCTCAAGACCTCATTACATCTGTGAAAACCCTATATCCAAATAAGGTCATATTCTGAGGTTTCAGGTAGACATAAGTTTTGGTGTGGGACACTGTTCAGTCCATTAGTCTTGCTGGAAGGGGGTGAGCTGGCCCCTGCTCAGAGATGCTTCAGCCTCCTTCATTGACTGCCAGGTTAGCAAGCTGTGGGCCCCATGGAATGGGAAAGCTCACAGCACAGGCTATCTTGTTTCTGTCTCCACTCAGTCTCTGACCTGCAGCATGACCTGGGAAAGTCCCTGTTCTCCTCTGGGCCTCAGTCTGTACACAAATGGTGTTGATGCCATCATAACTTCTTAACTCTTCCTTTCACAACTCTATAAGGCTTTACAGAGGCACCTCAGAAGCCTCTGTGATGAATAAGAGGGTGGGATGGGAGTGGTTGAAAGGTCCTCTACCCCATTCTGATCAGAAGTGCTCTGTTATCTGTGTAGGTAGGGTGTGCTGCTGCTTATGTGCTTCCCTTGTGGCTCAGCTGGTAAAGAATCTGCCTGCAATGTGAGAGACCTGGGTTGGGAAGATCCCCTGGAGAAGGGAAAGGCTACCCACTCCAGTATCCTGGCCTGAAGAATTCCATGGACTTATAGTCCATAGGGTGCAAAGAGTCAGACATGACTGAGCGACTTTCACTTCACTGCTTATGGCTGTACAGTTTTATCTGTACACGACTCCAGGGGGCTCTGTTCACATCTTGGACTTTGGGAATGGGTTGCCCTGGAGCTGTGCACTGCACAGCCTGTGCAGCTAAACATGGCATCCCTTATTAACTATGTGGTGGAAACTGTTGCTAATGACTGTTTGAAACCCCCTGGATTAGCTGGTTCCCTGGGGTCCTCCCAGCATGGATGTTTCGTTGCTCCAAGCAGATGGTGTTTTCTTTTCACTGCTAGACAGCCTGACTGCTGACTTCCCCCTCCTACCACGTGGCCACTTCAGTGGGCAGATCCATCCTATCACCCGAGGCCTTTTGGCCAGACTGCCATCTGTGGCTTCCCTCCGGGGATACCATGTTTCACTGCAGCCTGGCTGGCGTGTGACTGTGGGGACTGGGACGGGGCTGGGGGCGGGGCTGGGTTCAGAGCTGGCTCTCTGCTGTGCAGGTGATGGTCTGGAACCTGGATTCAAAGGAGTCTGTAATCATGAACCCCGTGAAGACAATTAACTGTCACCAAGACGTGATCCTCTCCATGTCCTTCAACACCAACGGCAGCCTGCTGGCCACCACTTGTAAAGACCGCAAGATTCGGGTTCTAGACCCCCGAGCAGGGACTGTCCTCCAGGTTAATGCTCAGCTGCGGTCTGGCTTGGGGTCGGAGGAGCAAGGAGTGGAGTGGGCATAGGGGGAGCATCGGGGCTTCTGAGAACAGAGCAGTGATGCTGTCAGTGTTCTAGCCAAAGTCTTTATGCATGCTATCCCCATCTGTTGGGAGGTGTTGAATATATCATACCCATTTTTCAGATGAGAAAAGTGAGACTTAAGAAAGGCTAAGGGACTTGCCCACACTGAAAGCTGAGACTTGAACCTGGTCTAACTCCAAAGCTGTCAATATGCCTCGGCTCTGTCAAGAGGCATGACATGGAGTCAGGAGACCATAAGGTACCACTGTTATCCACTGTGTGACCTTAGACAAGCGCTTGCTGCTCTCTGAGCCTTTTTCTCATCTGCAACAATAGGACATTAGTCCTTCCTCTGGGAAGTTTAAATGAAATAACCCAGGTGACAGTACCCACTTGCATGTAATGGATGTTCAATAATAATCTTAGCAAAAACGTGGAGCTGGGCTGAAGTCTGCCTCTGTCTTAATTTAAAAAAGAACCCGCAACAAAAATAGTGGGAGAGACTTTATGTGGATAGGAAAGAACCAGGAAGGCTTCCTGGAGGTGGTGCCTCTGGAAGGATTCCCCAGGCAGAGCTGGGATGAGAAAAGAAAGCATTTTGAGTGGAAGACAAGGAGTCCCTGACCACACATGTCACTCCAGGAAGCCAACTATAAAGGGCACCGGGCCAACAAAGTGCTGTTTCTGGGGAACCTGAAGAAGCTGCTGTCCACAGGCACATCCCGGTGGAACAATCGTCAGATGGCCCTCTGGGACCAGGTGAGTCACCAGAGCAGCCCTACCAATGCCCCTCACTGCACCCCCCCCACCCCCGCCGCCAGCACCCCTTAGCCAAGTGCTGGCTCCATCTGTTCATTCATGCATTCACTCACTGACCAAACTGATTGATGACAACAGGGAGGTGCCAGCAGCCTGATGGCACTCACCCAGACCTTGTGCATCTTGTCATTCAAGGAGGGGGAGGTGTTAGGACTTAGAAGAAGCCTCGATGTCAGAGAGGGGAGGTGGCTGGGCCTGGGACCAGGACTCGGGGTGGGGTGGGAGAAGGAAAGGGCCTTCTGGATGGGGGGTGGCCATCCAGACTTAGGATGAAGCAAGGACTTAGGATGAAATAGGGAGGCATGTGAGCAAGAAGAGCTGCCAGTTCAACGTGGGCGGGGGGGGGGGGGGGGGTGAGGAAGGGGGTGAGGACCGGGCCAAGTAGTATTGATTTCAAGGAGCCCTTGTCCAGAGTTGAACAGACTGCTTCTTCTCTATCTCTGAATCTCCTTGCTTCATAGTAGATATAATACAGGAGGAGGAAGGCTGGAGTGACGTCATGCGTACGAGAAGTGATTTGTTAAAGGCAAAATGCCAGCAAGGCAAAAGGAGGTGGTCTGTCTCTCACACACACATACACACACACAGAGCCCTGGGGCAGGAATTCTTATCTTAGCACCACCAAGGTCCTCCGTGAGTGACCCACAGGCCTTCCTGGTCTTCCTTCCTTTGCAGGATGACCTCTCTGTGCCTGTCACAGAGGTGGACCTCGATGGCTCCTCAGGTGTGCTGTTTCCCTTCTATGATGCGGACACCAGCATGCTCTACGTGGTGGGGAAGGTCAGTCTGGCACAGAAGGGAGACGCTGCCTGGTCCCACTGGCCTGGGGCCCTTGGAGTGCAAGGCAGGGGCAGGGCCAGGCAAGAGTGGCTGGGTCCTCTACCCCTGTGGGGAGCCCCCAGCCCTCTCCCACCTTCCTGGCTCCACCGGAACACCTGGGGCCAGGGCTTTGGCCGGACGCCCTGAGCTAGTTGACACCCCCACCCCCCCGCCCCGCCAGTTCTGGGTCCAGATGAGGAGGAACCAGTTGGTGTTTCTAGGCAGGGGCACCTTCGAATTTGGGGCAGAGGGGGGTCTTCACCGGGTAGGACTGTCCTGTACTCCGCATCCCTGGCCCCTCCCCCCAGTGTCAGGGACAGCAGCCACCTCCCCACCCAGTCATTATGACAATGACAACCTGAAGCGCCCCAGGGGTAAGACCCACTGGATGGTCTCAGGACACTGCACTTTTGACCTTCGTGTGCAGCTCTTGGATGGAGTGGGGTTCAGGCCTGTGCTCCCCAAGCCTCTGCCTTGGAGGCACACGGGTGGACTCTGGGTCATGGTTGAAGGGACTGAGTGTTGAAGTGAGGACCCCCTGCTGCCTTGGTGACCATTCCCTGGTGTGCCCTTGTGTGAGGTGGCTCTGCCAACTCGTCCCTCATAGTGAGCATCAGGTTTCTGCTGTGTGGCAGTGGGGCCAGGAGCGGGGTTTGGGGCACCCGGCTCTGAATGGTGCCCTCTCTTCCACAGGGAGACAGAAACATCCACTACTATGAGATCAGTGCCAACAAACCTCACCTGAACTACCTGACGGAATACCACTCCTATAATCCACAGAAGGGGATCGGTGAGTGTGGGACACGGAGGCCACGTGGGGCCTGGGGAGACAGGGATGAGTCAGCTGCAGGCCCTGCCCTAAAAGCAGGGCGGGTCAACACTCTGAGTCGATGGGAGCTCTACTTGAGTTATTTGGGAGGTTCTCTGGGAGCACACAGGAAGAAGCCAGGGAGGGCTTTCTGGAGGAGGCAAGACCTGAGGAGCCAAAAGGGGAGCAGAGCAAGGCATGGGGAGAGTATGAAGGTGTTGTAGCTGAAAGTTGAGCAGTTACAACAGTAGCAAGAAGATGGGGGACACTGACCTAGATCGCTAGTTTTTAAGCATGTTTAGGGGTAAGAAACAAAACAAGACAGGATGCAATTCTGGGCCCTCTGCAAGAAACCCACTTACACATAAAGACACAGCTAGATTAAAAGTAAATGGAGAAAGATAAGATAGCGTGCTGACATTAATCAGAGGGAAGCTGGAGTCGCTGTATTAAGGGCATCTGGAGGGATTCCCTGGTGGTCCAGCAGGTCACGCTCCACACTCCCAATGCAGGGGGCCTGGGTTCAATCCTTGGTCGGGGGACTAGATCCCCGCATGCTGCAACTAAGTGTCCACATGCTGCAATTGAGACTCAGTGCAACCTAAATTTTTTTTTTTAAGTGACACAACCTAAATAATTTTTTTTTTTTAAAAGACCATCTGGGTTGGGAGCTGTGGGCATAGTGATGGAGGGCCTTGAGCAGAACACACTTCCTGTAAAAGTCTGGCTAAAATCCTTGAAGATGGGAGGCAAAGTCTGATGGTTCCAACCCCATCTCCCCAGCACAGGGCCTGACCCAGTGTAGGACTCTGTTGAGGGAGGAGCAGTGGGAGGAGAGTGGTCTCTGTTCACATCCAGGCGTGCAGCCTGGCTTTGCCACTCACCCTGGGGCCCTGCTGCCCCAGGCCCCAGCTGAGGACTCTCTTGGCCCTCCTCTGTCATCTACCCACAGGTGTTATGCCAAAGAGAGGTCTCGACGTGTCCTCCTGTGAGATCTTCCGTTTCTACAAGTTGATCACAACCAAAAGCCTCATCGAGCCCGTATCCATGATTGTACCCCGACGGGTAAGGGTGGTGGGAGCCATCTCCAAGGGAGGGAGGAACCCCTCCTGGAGAAGGAGCCTGGGACCTGGAGCCTGGAGCCCAGGCCCCTGGGGGAGCCACCAGGAGGCTGATGGCCCCTCCTCAAAGGGAAGCGTTTCTCATGGTCAGTGTGCTCCCTCCCACTGCTGCTCTTGAGTTACTCCGTGACCTGGGGCACGTCCCTTTGCTCTGGGCCTCAGTTTCCTCCACTCACAGGGGCTGGGGGAGAGTCTGCACCCCAGGCTCTCTAAGAGGTTCCCCCACCCATCCCCACTCTCACTGTCCTGATTGCTCCTGCAGTCAGAATCCTACCAAGAGGACATCTACCCGCCCACGGCCAGTGCCCAGCCCTCTCTGACAGCCCAGGAGTGGCTCAGTGGGATGAATAAAGGTGAGGAAGGCAGAGAAAAGGCTCAGGTGAATGTGAGGGACACTGGAGTGTCCAGTGGCCCCAAGTGACTGAGAGGGTCTCGCTGATATTTGTGTCTTCCCATAACCCATGACCCCAGAGGATTGGTGGTTGACAGTTGGTTAAAAGCAACTAGGGGCCTTTCCTGGGGCTCCAGTGGGTGAGACTCCAGCCATTAGGATGTATACACGTGGATTTGGGCTTGCGCCAAGTGGCTCAGGAAATTCCCCCCCAGTTCAAGGAATCTTGCTCCATGAAAAATGTCTTTAAACCCTGGGCTGTGCAGAGTGACTGGACAGTCTTAGCTGGATCCCCTGCCCATCCTCCCACCACTTCTGCAGTTACTTTTTGACCCCAGAGACCCTGTAGGCAGTGGCCCCTGCCCTGACCCTCCCTCCTGGGTCTGTCAACACAAGGGCCTGCACAGTGGGAGGCGGGTGTTGGGAGAATTCATGAACTGGTAGATGGCAGAGTGCAGCACAGGCGGGAGGAGCTCATGGTGTTCTGGGGCAGCCCCTGCAACTCAAGCCTCGCTTAATCACATGAGTGTGCATTTGCACTCTGCTCTAGCCTGTGGGCTTGTGCCTGTCTGCATGGGGCCGCACATGTGGCATGTCTGTGTGTGGCTCCATGTGTGTCAGCGCCCCTCGGGCCCATCTGTTCAGGGGCTCGCTCTCCAGCCTCTCACAGCCCTCTGCTTCTCTCCCAGAGCCCGTCCTGATGTCCCTTAGGCCTGGTGCCGAGCCTCTGAGCCCGCAGCCTCTGCCCTCAGAGAGAACCCTCTCCGTGCCCACGGCCCCCACCTCACCTCATCTCTTCAACCAGACAGAAAGGCTGGTTGCAGAGGATGGCCGGAGGCCCTTCTCCCTGCTAGAGGAGAAGGCACCCAGGTGGGCGGCAGAATACAGACAGGAGGAGAAGAAAACCTGGCTCTCAGATGGCTTTGACATCTTCGAATGCCCCCCACCAAAGACAGAGAACGAGGTGCGAACATGGCGGGGCTGGGTCCACCAGGGGAGGGGAGCAGCTGGAGTGGGGAGGGAGAAACGGTGAGAAAAACGACCCGCGGTGTGGCCTGGCCTGGCCACTTAACTCACCTTGCTGGTTCACTTAACAAGCAGGTCATGAGCGCCATCCGCATGCCAAGATATGGTGGGTTTACTTACAGATGGTGAGGAACCATCTGTAAAAAGACAAGGGTCTGACTTGGGTATTAAAGTCCCTTCCGGTTCTGACTCTCTAGGATTTTCTGTGCTCTCAGAGTCAACTTTTGTTAAGTGCCTACTGTGTGCCAGGTCCCAGTTAGATAGGCACTCATATCATCTGATTGTATTTTCTCAACAGCCCGGGGAGTAAGTAGCAGCTAACAGATACAAGGGCTGGTGTCTCATGGAGGGATTCTGAGTCTGACTCTCCTGAGCACTAATTCTGGGACTCAGGGGCTGAATCTCCCCCAGCCTCAGTTTCCACAGTGGTGACATGGGAGCATTAATACTACTTCCTGCCCTCATGGGGTGTTGTAGCATTCAGCGGAATAACGGAGATCCTTAGGGGAAATACCTAACATCTAGTGCCATCATGTATACTGGCAGCAATTGTAATAATGCTGAGGTTAGTTTTCTGACCCCCAGTTTCTAGGGGAAGAAACTGAAATTCAGAAGGGGTAAGTAACCTGTTCAAGGTCACACAGTTTAGTGGTGGTGAAAACTCCAGTCTCCAGGACTTCAGGGTCAAGTATCCTTTTCTCCACCTGTGGGGAAATCTAAGGAGATAAGAAATGTCTGAAATGTCAGTTCTTTTTTGAATTTCATTTATTGGGTGAAGAAAACAAGATTTTTCTAAAAAAATCTACCATGGCTGCCCCCTTAATTCTCATCTATGTTAATATCATCACCCCCTTTTCTGAGTGACAGAGGGCAATGTCAGTGCTTTCTGCTGGTGTCCTGCCCCCTTGCATCCCAGGACAGCCCAGTGACCCTCCGCTCTGCTCTATGCTCTCCCAGCTGCTGCAGATGTTCTATCGGCAACAAGATGAGATCCGAAGGCTCCGGGAGCTGGTGACCCAGCGCGAGGTCCAGGCCAAACAGTTGGAACTGGAGATCAGAAACTTGCGTATGAGCTCACCGAGGCTCTGAGCAGAGTCCTCTGTCCTCCTCGCCCTCAGGGACACCAGTCGGCTCCATGAGGAGGTCCAGAACCAAACCACAGGTCCTCCAAGAATAGCTACTGTTTCTATATTTTTTACCAGAAATGAAACTCTTGGTCGCTGAAAGATTCCAGTGGGACCTGCTGCCGATTTTCCATTTGCCTTCTTAAAACAATGGTGTCTGAACTGACTCTTTCTAGATGATATCTTGCCTTCGGTTTACTTGTTTTGAAGGGTCCATGATAATTTCTCAAGGGGAAAACAATGCTGTACAAAGTTAGAGCTGGAAGGACCTAGGAAGTGAAGCTGCCTCTGATTTTCAAGCTGGGGTTCATAGCAAGGCAGGGTGGGGAAGATTAAGCCAGGAGGGCTGTTTTGTTTTGTAATATTGGCTTCTATGGAATACATAATTCTCCTACTAAAAATTAGAAGTTTGCGAAGAAGTGGCATGGTCCAGCTTATTTCATAGGTGGGGAAACTGAGGCCCAGAGAGACGGGCAAGTAATCAAGGTCTCCAGAGAGTCCATGGCTGGGCTGGGCTGAGCTCCTGGTCTCCTGGGTCTGTCTGCTGTTTGTGAGGCAGCACATGTGCGGTTCTCAGCCCACAGGGCAGGAATCCATTGGTTCTGGCCTCATCTGTGTCCCTGACTTGCTCTGTGACCTCTCGGAAGTCATTCACTCTCTGGTCTCACTTCCTCCATCTGAGCAAGGAGGCCCCTGGAATGTGCTGTCCTTTAGAGGATCTGCCACCTGAGATGAAAAAACACTGGCCTTGACCTGAGGAAAGCTGCTTTGCAGGGTGATGATCTGGGTTTGCTGCAGGAATTCAAAAGACATTGACAAAGGGGCAGAGGAAGTTTAACTTCCAAGAAGTAAGTCAAGGTTCCGCCTAATGGTGGAACACAGACAGAAGGCCATCCTCTCTCCCTTCAGCCAGAATCAGCCAAATATGTGTAAACACTGTCCCTTAGGTGGGGATGTAGACAGCAGAGTGGTGCCCGCGACCACTGACTGCCACCACCAAAGCCCCGAGGTCATAGAGCCTGCCTCCTCCAGGATGACGCAGGTAGATTTCAGCCCAAGGTGACAGGAGAGGTCCCCAGGAGGTGGGGAGCCCCAGCTCTGGAAGTGTGGCAGCAGAGCCCCATGGGCACCCACCCAGGAGGGCTTCTGGAGAAGGATGATTGTAGTGGGCAAGGAAATGGAACCACATGACCCTGACTTCCCTTCCAGACTGACAGTTTTTCTGTGTCTCTCTATTGTATATTCTAAGCCCTTTCTCTAAGGTGCTGTCTCTCACAGTGGTCAGTACAACAGCCCAGCTAGAGGCAGGGAATGCTGGAAGTTAAATGTGCCCCTTCTTACCAAGGCTGTGCCAGCCATGAGTTTTGCCCAAAGCACAGGGTGATCCTGGAACTAAGATGGGAACTTCAGAGGCCACTCAGGCCTAGTATGTTTCAACCCAGGCTGTACCTTTGAATTCCTTTGGGAGCCTTCAGGAACCACAGATGTACAGGCCCAACCCCAGACCATTGATGCAGAATCTCCAAAGTAGGGCCTGGCCTGGTATATGTTTTTTAAGTTCCCAGATGATTCTGCAACACAGTCAGGACAGAGACCCAGTGGACTGGTTCATCTGTACCTATTTTCAGTGAAGATGAGGATAGTGAGCGCCAGACAGGATCAGGGACTCCAACCCCATCTTCTAAGTCCAGGCTGAAAGCTCCTATAAAGTAGGAAACATCATCCTGGGGGTCTCTGGGACCCCTGACTGCAGCACGATGAAGGCTCTGTACTCCTGATGGCCCCCTCCCCTTGCCATGGCTGAGTTGCCTCATTTGCCCACACACACACCAGATGCCCACGTTCCCTGTCGTGTTTACTAAGTTGCTGGGCCCTGCCAAGCTTGCCAAAGGCCGAATCTCAGGCATTGTTGGGGAAGCAGAGCTCCACTGAATGGGGTTATCTCCCCCCACCTCATCTGTGACCAGCTGTTCACAGTTTACAAAGCCCTCTCAGCCCCACTCACTGACCCGTCCTACTCTAAACAGGTGAGCTAGGCTCTGTTATCCCCAAGTTCAAAGGGAATACCTAGCCTCAAGAGAATGAAGAATCATCAAGCCCAAAGGCACAAGCTGAAAGGCAGGAAGGTGAGGTCCTTATCTGGGGAGCTGCCCACATGCCTCCTCCACACGGAGCCTTCCTGCTCAAGCTCTCCCCACCCCTAAAGGACCCGTACCTCATGCTTAAAAACAATACGAAGGCATCCATGAACAAACTTCTTTTCCTTTTTTTTTTTTTTTACATCTACAATAAATTATTTAAATTATTTCACAGCAAGGGAGAGGGATAGGTAATTTTTATCAGATATTTTTTTAAGCCATTTTTTAAAAATTGTTTTTGTTCTTGGCTGATGAAGTAGGACTTGCCCAGCATTTGCAGGGCCCTCAGGCTCAGGACAAGCAGACTATGTACTCATCTCCTTGCTCCATACCCTAAGAACCCCCTGACTATTGACTCAGGAACTTTCTGAGAGTGAAGACAGCACTGGGAGATGAGCTCTGGGGTGTATCTACAGTCATTTGAGATTGTATCATAGAGGGAAGCAGGAAGTCAGAAATCGAGCTATACTTTTAATACAAAACCGTGCCTGAAATCCTTTGATTGTTTTAATATTGTTTCTGAAATTCCTTGTATCTTTATTAAAAAAAAAAACTAAAAGTGAAAATAAATAGATGTGGAATTGTGCAATGAAAAGAAGGTAACAAAATAATAAACATCTGCCTAGACATTTTAACACATGGAGTTTTCCTTGATTTGTTTCACAAATACAAGTTTCCCTCGCTATCTGAAAGTAGAAGGTGCTCACGAAACCTTTCATACGCCAAAGTGGCTAAAAAGTGAAGAAGCAATTATCTTAATGCAAAATAAGTCAAGGTGAAGCAAGATGCTCACAGACACAGTTCAAAGCTAAGACAGCTTAATGTTAAGAATGCTGAGTGTCTTTCCTGCAGAAGGAGTTTGACAGTGCCACTCTAACTGCCTGGGGTGCTAGGAGGTGCCTGATGCCTCTATAATAACTCCACAAAACAAATGCTGAATTTCTTTTTATTGCTTTTTTACCTTTTTTTTTTTTCTAATAAAAGCGAAAATCCGCTTCAGTTTTCTGTTAGTGAAAACAAATACTAATGTAGGTCTTTTGTGAAAGCAAGATGGCATACAGTGAACTTTTGGAGGGAGCTTGGGAGAGGAGGATATTTTGTAGGGACAGATGCAGGAGAGATCTGTTGCGAAAAGCCAGGAAAGCAGTTGGATGGAGAGGTGCAGGGCCTAGGGAGTGTCCTGCAGAGATGGTTAAGAGCTCTTTGGACAGTTTGAGATCGAGGAGGATGAGATGACATCAGAAGAGTGACTATGTGGGATCTTGGAAGGTCAGAGAAAAGTGTGTTTCAGGGAGATGTGATGAGTAGTACCAGTTGCCCCCCGCAGTCCAGGGGAAAGACGACCAGTGAGGTTCACCCACTTCTAGCAACTTGAAGTGCTTCTCCTTATACTGAATGGGCTCTCCCTGGAATTCTCATCTGCCCTTGTACTTACCCACAAGTGCCAGGTTCCAGGCAAAGTGCTGGGAATAATATCAGGTAAGCAAGACAGTCACTGCTTTCTCAGAGTTTAGAATCAGCTAAGCCAACAGCCTCAGAAACTGAGCTGTTTCATGCAGCCAAAATAAATCCTTTCATTCTTTCAAACAACCAACTTTTGCTGAGAGCCATCTGCATGCACAAGACTTAGAGGTGCAGAAATGAAGAAATGTGATCTTGGCCTTCCAGGAACCAAGTGCAAGGTTATGTAGAGAATCCTTGTGTGTTGACCATGTTGTGTTATTGAGACTGGTAGATGAGGAAATGTGGGAGACTAGAGGACAGGTGGGACTTCCCTGGTGGCTCAGAGGTAAAGAATCCATCTGCTAATGCAGGAGAAAGTTTGGAAAGTTTAGTCCCTCAGTCGTGTCCGACTCTTTCTGACCCCATGGATTGTAGACTACCAGGCTCCTCCGTCCACGGAATTTTCCAGGCAAGAGTACTGGAGTGGGTTGCCATTTCCTTCTCCAGAGGATCTTCCCAACCCAGGGATCGAACTCAGGTCTCCCGCACTGTAGGCAGACACTTTACCGTCTGAGCCACCAGGGAAGTACGTAGGTTCAATCCCTGGGTCAGGAAGATCCCCCTGGAGGAGGAAGTGGCAATCCACTCCAGCATTCTTGCTTGGGAAATCCCCTGGACAGGGGAGGCTGGTGGACCATAGTCCATGGGATTTGCAAAGAGTCAGACCCGACTTAACAACTAAACAACAACAACAGCAATACCTACTTGTTTGGGCCAGAAACCAGCCTGGGAAACAGGCAAGACAGATTTGGTTCCTGGCCTCCAAAGAGTCCTCTGTTGTGGTTGGAAGGAAAGGGAGGCCAAGGTAGGGGACATCGCCGGCTGCTCTTGGAGGGGAAGCAAGGAAGGCTTCCTGGAGGAAACGATATTTAGGCAGAAACCTGAAGGATAAATAGGAGTAAACAAGGCAAAGGGCATTTGAGGAAAACAGTGTTCCACACAGAGAAAACTACCTACTCCCTGGTCTGGAAACAAGCAAAGGGTAGCATAGACAGGGCAGAGTTCATGGGTATTAAGAGCCAAGGGGGGACTTCCCTAGTGGTCCAGAGGGTAAGAATCTGCCTGGCATAGGTTCAGTCCTGTTCCTGGAAGATTCTCACATGCCATGGGGCAACTAAGCCGACGTGCCACAACTGCTGAGCCCATGTGCCCTAGAGCCTGTGCGCCACAGCAAGAGAAGCCTACGTGCAGCAACGAGGACCCAGAACAACCAGATATAAAACTTTTAAAGAGGCAAGGACCTTGTAGGCAGGAGCTGAGACTCTTTCCCTGTAGCTTTATTGAGGTGTGATTGACAAAAATTGTATATATTTATGTTGCTTGTGATTTCTTGAGGTGGACAAGGTAATGACTTAATATATAAATATACTGTGAAATGGTCATCACTATCAAGTTAATTAACACATCCAAGTTAATTAACACCTCACATTACCATTTTTGTGCATGGTAAGAACAATAAACTGGAAAATTCTGAAAGAGATGGGAATACCAGACCACCTGACCTGACTCTTGAGAAACCTCTATGCAGGTCAGAAAGCAACAGTTAGAACTGGACATGGAACAACAGACTGGTTCCAAATAGGAAAAGGAGTATATCAAGGCTGCATATTGTCACCCTGCTTATTTAACTTATATGCAGAGTACCTCATGAGAAACGCTGGACTGGAAGAAACACAAACGGGAATCAAGATTGCTGGGAGAAACATCAATAACCTCAGATATGCAGATGACACCACCGTTATGGCAGAAAGTGAGGAGGAACTCAAAAGCCTCTTGATGAAAGTGAAAGAGGAACGTGAAAAAGTTGGCTTAAAGCTCAACATTTAGAAAACTAAGAGGGGGGTTCATGTTTGGGAACACATGTAAGAATTAAAGATTTTAAAATTAAAAAAAAAAAGAAAACTAAGATCATGGCATCTTGTTCCATCACTTCATGGCAAATAGATGGGGAAAGAGTGTCAGATTTTATTTTGGGGGGCTCCAAAATCACTATAGATGGTGATTGTAGCCATGAAATTAAAAGACGCTTACTCCTTGGAAGGAAAGTTATGACCAACCTAGATAGCATATTAAAAAGCAGAGACATTCCTTGGCCAACAAAGGTCCATCTAATCAAGGCTATGGTTTTTCCAGTGGTCATGTATGGATGTGAGGGTTGGACTGTGAAGAAAGCTGAGTGCCAAAGAATTGATGCTTTTGAAGTGTGGTGTTGGAGAAGATTCTGGAGAGTCCCTTGGACTGCAAAGAGATCCAACCAGTCCATTCTAAAGGAGATCAGTCCTGGGTGTTCTTTGAAAGGACTGATGCTTAAAGCTGAAACTCCAATACTTTGGCTACCTCATGCGAAGAGTTGACTCATTGGAAAAGACTCTGATGCTGGGAGGGATTGGGGGCAGGAGGAGAAGGGGACGACAGAGGATGAGATGGCTGGAGGGCATCACCAACTCGATGGATGTGAGTTTGAGTGAACTCTGGGAGTTGGTGATGGACAGCGAGGCCTGGCATGCTACAATTCATGGGTTCACAAAGAGTGGGACACGACTGAGCAACTGAACTGAGCTGAACTGAAGAACATGTGAGAGCCAATCTCAACACATTTCAAGTATACAATATAGTGTTATTAATGGCAGTCACCATGCTGTACATTAAGTCCCCAGAACTTATGGGTTCTGTAACTTAAAGTTTGTACCCTTTTCCCCCACCCTACCTTTTTCTGTCAGCCCCTGGCAACCACTTTTCTACTCTCTGCTCCTATGGGTTTGACTTTTTTTTTCCCTTAGATTCCACATATTTAGATATGGTACAGTATTTGTCTTTCTCCATCTGGCTTATTTCACTTAGCATAATGTCTTCTAGGCTCATTTATTTAGAAAATGGTAAGATTTCCCTTTCTAAGTCTGAATAACATTTCACTATACATACATATGGAGAAGGCAATGGCACCCCACTCCAGTACTTTTGCCTGGAAAATCCCATGGATGAAGGAGCCTGGTGGGCTGCAGTCCATGGGGTCGCTAAGAGTCGGACACCACTGAGCGACTTCACTTTCACTTTACTTTCATGCATTGGAGAAGGAAATGGCAACCCACTCCAGTGTTCTTGCCTGGAGAATCCCAGGGACGGGAGCCTGGTGGGCTGCCGTCTATGGGGTCGCACAGAGTCAGACACGACTGAAGTGACTTAGCAGCAGCAGCAGCAGCATATGTACATATACCACATCTTCTTTCTCCAGTGATCCATTGATGGACACCTGGGTTGTTTCCATATTTTGGCTATTGTAAATAGTGCTGCTGTGACCGTGGGAGTGCAGATACCTCAGAGATTCTGACTTCATATTCTTTGGATACACACCCAGAAGTGGGATTGCTGGATCATACCATAGTCCTATTTTTAATTTTTTGAGGAACCTCCATAATGCCAACTGACATTCCATAGAAGCTGAGACTTTAGCGTGGGGGCAATTGGAGTTTCCAGAACGGTTTCTCACAATTGCAGGAATGGTTAATTCTATTGGGGAAAGGGCAAGAGAGAATTATGGGAAAATGAAAAGTGTAGGTAATGCACAACATCCCAGAAGGCCACAGCCAACTTTGGTCCCACCCACAGGGCTGCAGTTTTCCTGATCAAGACAAGGGTCACTTAGCGGGGAAGCCCACCTCCTTTCGGGTAGCCCATTCGATGTGACCCCCGTTTCTGCTGTGGCTGCCTCTGGGCCAGACACTGAGCCGGGAGCCCAGGCCTGAGCATTCATTCACTGCGGGGCAGCCGGGCTGGACAGCACTGCGCAGTCCTCAGGGTGCTAATGCTGCGGCCGTACCCGCCATCGCCCCACCATCCCACGCCTCCAGCCGGCCTGCGTGCGGCGCCCTGCTACCCGCCTTTCCCCGCCGGAACTGGGCGCGCCCCGCCCCAGCGCCCAGCTTTCGATTCCCCACCGGCCTCTCGCTGCTGCTCGGCCGCGGCCCAGAAACTTGGAGGGTGAATGGCGGGCTCGGCGGTGCTCAAGGGGACTCCTGGGGGGTTGGGCCCCGCGGAGCCCGAAGACGCGCGCGGTTGGCCCTGCTCAGAGCACAGCGACCGCGTGGTTGAGCTCTTCTGTCGCCGCTGCCGCCGCTGCGTGTGCGCGCTTTGCCCGGTGCTGGGCTCGCACCGCGGCCACCCGATCGGTTTGGCCCTGGACGAGGCGGCGCGCGTGCAGGTGGGGACGCTGGGGCGCGAGCCCCTCAGCAACGGGCGGGGAGGGGCGTGCCGGGTCCCACTGGCAGTTCCCGGTTGGGACCAGGACTGGCAAGGCGGCCCGGGGACCATCTCGGAGGCCGACCTGTTGTTCAGAAAGAGAGACTGAGGAGGGGCACCGGCGAGCCAAGGCCATCATTTAAGCATCAGAAGAGGTGGGTTTGGGAGTAAGAACTTGGGCACCCAGTTGGTCGGGTATCCTGGACCTCATCCACCACGGTGGGTCCACCCCACGGCCTTTGGACCTAAAGAAAAGCTGCCGTTAACAAAGATGAAAAAATCCCTCCCGCTTAGAAAACAACTGTGTTTCAGGAAAGCCACACACACACACACACACACACACACACACACACACACACACACACACACACACACACACACACACACACACACACACACACACACACACACACACACACACACACACACACACACACACACACACACACACACACACACACACACACACACACACACACACACACACACACACACGCCTCCTCTGGTTTTTCCTCCTGGAGTTCCTGGGAGGCGCTGTGGGTCCCCATGGCCCTGGGGTCCATTCCAGGCGCCTAACTAGGTCAACCACAGCCAGTGGGAGCTAGGTCAACCGCTTCGCTGACAAAAAGAGGCTTCTGGAGGCAGAGGCTGGGCCTTGAACCCAGGACTCCTCCCCACGGGCCCAGTCTCACTTTGGAGCTCTCCTCCATGCTTAATCCTAATAGTGAAAGGGGGCTCTGGACTCCCGTTCCAGCCTAGTGGTCAGCTTGTCCAGTGACTGGCCAAATCCCTGCAAAGCCCTCTTTGGGCTAGACAGATGCTCCCCTGACAGATTTGATTCTACCACTCTACCTTCAGGAAGCCTCCTGTGATTAATCCAGCCCTACAGCCATTCCCTGCACTTGACTTAGCCATTGTGACTTTGAAGCTCCAAGGTGAGAATGGGCCACCTTGGGCTAATCTAGCAGGTGGAGCCCAGGATTCAAGGCTTTCCTCTGCCTCCAAGATCTTCTTTTTCTTATCTATAAAATAGTTAATAATAACAGTAGTTCCTCAAAATGGTGTTTTCAGAGTTAACAAGGCTGCTTTCAGAGATAACATCTTCTAATAGGTAGGTCCACCTACCTCTTGTATCCACACACCCATTCATTCATTAGACATCCATTCAGCTTATACCTGTGCCATGAGTCAAGGTGAGGTGAGGTGAAGTCGCTCAGTCGTGTCCGACTCTTTGCGACCCCGTGGACTGTAACCTTCTAGGCTTCTCCGTCCATGGGATTCTCCAGGCAAGGATACTGGAGTGGATTGCCATTTCCTTCTCCAGGGGATCTTCCCAACCCAGGGATCGAACCCAGGTCTCCCGCATTGGAGGCAGACGCTTTAACTTCTGAACCACCAGGGAAGATCAAGGAACAGACCAGTTCTTCCCCGACCTGGAGGCGTTCCTTGGCTAGTAGGGGAAGAACAAACAAGTGACAACACAGTATGATAAGTATGGTAATTGGGGAGCCTGAGGCAGTAGTCAGTGGGAGCCAAAGAGAAGATATATGAACCAGGGACAGGAAGCCCAGGAAGAGTTCCTGGGTGAGGGGGTGCCATTGAAACTGGCCATGAAGAGTTAAGTGGAGCTTCACCAAGCACCTAGACAGGAGAGGCACCCTGTGACTGGAGGGCTGCCACGTTATCCTTGGCTGACAGACAGGAGCTTGACCAGAAGATTCAAGGCAGTGGTGGGGGTGGGTGGGGGGGGGATGGAGGATGTGCTCCTGGAAGGTAGAAGGTGAGGCTATGGCTTATCCTTGGGTTACTATTGTGTTCCCACCCCCACCGCTCACTCCCAATCCCCCATATAAGCTACACCTACTGAGCATTTTGTGTGCCAGGCACTACACCAAGCATTTTGTGTCCTCATTCTTTACAGCAACTCTCTGGGGGTTGTCCCCCCAACACACACCTTTTTTTTTTTTTTTTTTTTGCAGCTGAGGAAACCGAGGCTTAGAAAGGTGAGTCCACTTGCCTAGGTTATATGGAAGGAGAGCTAGGACTCAGACCTAACAGGTCCTGTCCGACTCTGGGACTTGGGCTCATACAGAGCTTGCTCCAGCTCTCCACCTGAAGCTGGCAGCCCCTAGTAGTTCTGTTCAATTCAGCAAACACTTTAGGGACACCCTCTTGTCTCTGTGGGGGAGCAGGAGCCAAGAATGGAGCAGATCTGCCCTCAGAAAGTGCATAGTTGGTCCAGCAGATGAATGTAATGTGAGCCGTAAGACGGTAAGGTGGAGGTAAGGTCACAGCTGTAGGGGAGACCACAGAGCAGGTCTTTGGAGAAACGGCATTTGCAAAAAGCAGAGATATGGAAGGGAGTTGGGTGCCATGTAGGTGGAAGAGGGGACCTCTTCCACATGCAGGTCCTCTGAACACCAATCCAGGCCAGAGGACCACAGACCAACCCTGGAGGGAGGTTCCATGAAGGCAGCTCCTAGAATAGGCCCAGCACTAACAGTACTCAGGATTCACTCTAGAAGTGAATGTTCTTCCACTAACCCCAAGCTGCTTCCCTAAAATCCTGTTAGAGGGCCTGGAAAAGCAGGTCATAAGTAGGACTGTTCTAGAAAGAAGGGAGCGCCTCAAGGTTAGGAGAATACCTGATGTGGGCCTCTGAGGATCAGAGGGGCCCTAGTCCCAGCTCAGCTTCCAACTTGCCTCATGACTTTGGGCAAGTCGCCATACCTTCTGAGTTCCAGATACCTCCACTGAAAAATATACAGGGGTGAGAGGAGATAACCCCTGGAGTGACTTGTTATCTCAAAAGTGACAACATTAAGATTTTTGTCCTAACTTTTTCACGTACAGAAATTCACCCAAGAATGTTTAAAGCATTTGGCAACCAAGAAGCAGCAGGAAGTTGGCAACATAACCCAGATAGAAGATGCTGCTGAGAAACTCAAGGCAAGTGGGGGATTCTTCCTGATCCGAGTCGAGATATCCACTTCTCCGCTCCGACACAGGGTTCTCCCCAATATGGAGCCAGGGAAAATGAAAACCAACCTCAAAGGGGGGTTTGGTGGGGCCTGGAGTTTCTGTAATTTAGGGGACCCTTTTGAAGAAAAAAAGCACAAAATTAGTTGCAAGACCATGAAGGGGTCATGCTAGAGAGTGGCCTGGGGCTTCTCTGTCATTGGCTTTGCACTGAATCTGCCTCTACCCGGAGCCCTAGCCTTGTCCCGAAACACCTGACACAGTGGAGGAATGGTCTTTTCTCCCTCCATCACCAAGGCCATATTCTTAGACAGACTAGTCCTCCACCCGCTGCACCCCGAGTTGCCTTAAGCAAAGAAAATATAAGGTAAGGAACATGCAAATCACACTTTCAGTTTCACTGCTGAAACAAAGCAAATAGGTTTAAATATATTTCATGACATGTTCTTCAGGCTTATCCTATCATAACAATGTTTACTTAAGTGGATTCTTCTGTGAGTTTTAAGTAGGAAGTTGGGACTGACATGATCCTAGCTGCTGTTTTAACTGTGAGAATGGTATTATTGCTCTTTAGGAGCCTTTTAGGTGAACTTGGCTGGAGAAGGCAATGGCACCCCACTCCAGTACTCTTGCCTGGAAAATCCCATGGATGAAGGAGCCTGGAAGGCTGCAGTCCATGGGGTCACTGAGTGTCGGACACGACTGAGCGACTTCACTTTCACTTTCATGCATTGGAGAAGGAAATGGCAACCCACTCCAGTGTTCTTGCCTGGAGAATCCCAGGGACGAGGGAGCCTGATGGGCTGCCGTCTATGGGGTCGCACAGAGTTGGACACGACTGAAGCGACTTAGCAGCAGCAGCAGCAGCAGCAGGTGAACTTGGCTAGTCCCTTCCCTTCTCAGCCACTGCTGCTGCCTCCTCAAAGTGAGGGCTGGGGTGCCCTCCCAAGGCCTGTCTCACTGAGGGCTCTGTGAACCCGGACTGGCTACCTCAAGTCAGGCAGTGAGACTGGCTCTGACTGTGAGAATAGTTAGCACCCAGACTAGGTCACAGAATTGGCTCCCTGTTTGTCCAGCGTCCATTATCTTTTGAGTGACAGCCTGCCCCAGTTTACTGAGGACAGATGTCTTACACCTGTGGCCCTGGCTTAATAATCATGTCGTCTTCAAGAGCACGGCTCTGGGCTCAGGCAACTGGCAACTAAGACAATATGGGAACTAAAAGTCGGCACACCCAAAGGGATAGCGGAGGTGCTTGGGGACGTTTAGCCCCGAGAACAGGCTGACTGTCTGAGGCTAAATCTCTGAGCAGACATGGTCTGGAGGCTCCCGAGGAAAAAGTTAGGATCCGTGTGGAAAGTCTTAAGCGGGGGCAGGTTTCAGCTTAATCTAAAGAATGGTTTTCTTTGAAGTTTTCCCCAACTTTAGTTTTCCCTAGTGGCTCAGACAGTAAAGAGTGCCAGCGATGTAGGAGACCTGGATTTGATCCCTGGGTCGGGAAGATCCCCTGGAGAAGGGAATGGCAACCCACTCCAGTCTTCTTGCCTGGAAAATCCCGTGGATGCAGGAGCCTGGTGAGCCCCAATCCATTGGGTCACAAGGAGTTGGACACAACTGAACAACTAACACACTCACTCACCCAACTTAAACTTTATTTTGAAGTAATTACCAGATTTATGGGAAGTTGGAAAAGTAGTGCATGACCCTGGGTAGCTGACAAGACTCCTTGCCCCTTGCCCAGGCCAGTGGGATAGACTTTTACTGGTGCCTGGCTCATGGATGGAGTGGCCCTCTGTGAATCTGGTTCGATTCAGGTCAGATGGCCCTGTTCCCACTCCCAAATGGAATGATGCCAGGTGCCCAGAGCACCCTCCTAGATGACCCAGGCTCCAGCATGGTGTGGCTCTCTCACGCCCCTCCCCCTCCATGCCACCCAGGTCACTTACTGTCCTTCTGACACCAAGTTCCTTCTTTGTTTTGGGGACCTGGGGATTTCCTTTTTGTTGTTTGTTTGATTATAGGTTGGGTTTTTTTTTTTTTTTAATCTGGTCACGTAACTTTAAAATTTGCTCTGCATTTCCGTGTGTTTGAAAGTAGTAGAAAGGAAGATTTCCCATGTCTGCTCCTTCTCCCTTTTTTGACTAAACTATGTCATTTTGGAGAAGGAAATGGCAACCCACTCCAGTATTCTTGCCTGGAGAATCCCATAGACAAAGGAACCTGGTGGGCTACAGTCCATGGGGTCACAAAGAGTCGGACACGACTGGGCGACTAACACACACACACACACACACACACACACACACGTCGTTTTGGGCTTCCCTGTTAGCTCAGCTGGTAAAGAATCCACCTGCAATTCAGGAGACCCTGGTTCGACTCCTGAGTCGGGAAGATCCTGGAGAAAGGGATAGGCTACCCACTCCAGTATTCTTGGGCTTCCCTGGTGGCTTAGACAGGAGGGCTACAGTCCATGGGGTCACAAAGAGTCAGGCACCACTGAGTGACTAAGCACAGCACATATGTCGTTACTGGGGCAGGGTGTTGTGGTTGTTTTTTAAGACGCTAACCCTTTCCTATGTCATTAAAAGTTGCTTATCAGTGTTGGTATTAGGGCCTGTATGTGCCATTATATGGCTCAACCATGAGTCGTGAAGCCATTTTCCTAATGCTGAACATTTAGATCCCTTCCAGTTTTTCACTCAGGTGAAACAACACTGCAGTGATATTTGGCACCTTGATTTATTTCCTTTGGAATACGTTCCTAGAGTGAGTCACCTGGCTCAACAGGCGCAGACGTTTGTGGGGACTCTGGTGCATTGTACCGAACTGCAGCAGGCCTAGTTGTGGCAGAGAGGTCTGGGGCAACCATGCGTCTCCATCCTTGCTTTCTCAGAGGCAGTACTAAGGCAAAGATCATCTGCTTGGAAATTAACCCATGAAACAGCTTGGTAAACAAATTAAAACCAATAAAGTTCATAATTGGCCAAAGTCTACTGATCAGAAGCCAACAACCAGGCCTACCCAACGACACATTTCCAGAGAGCAATCAAGAAGGGCTTGATCTTGAGTCCCCACCCAATACCCTGTGAATGATTTTTCATTAATAGGCTCTTAGCTTCCCCATCACGGCTCTGTGGGGGCTGATACATCCAGCGTAGGGAAAATCAGCACTTACCTGCTGCCCTAACTTTTTACTCAAACTGGGATAAGATGACCATATATCAGAGTGGTTATAGTCTTCTTTCAAATCTTCCAAATTTTCTACAGGGAGCTTTTGATACTTTTGTAAATGACAACAAACAAAGTATATAAATACACAGTGTATAGAATCTTCCTGCCAAGCCGGAGACTTGGATTTGACACCTGGGTTGGGAATAGCCCCTGGAAAAAGAAATGGCAACCCACTCCAGTGTTCTTGCCTGGGAAATCCATGGACAGAGAAGCCTGGCGGGCTATAGTCCATGGGGTTGCAAAGAGTCGGACATGACTTAGCAACTAAACAACAATATATATAATATATTTATAGTATATTGATTCGCTTTGAACTGATGTGGCCCAAACCAGTGTATTTCTTTGTTTCATTGGCAGAATTCTCTCAATTTTTTTTTTAAACCATATTGCATAATCAGTCTCAGGTTGCTTATACCTTAAGTTTTCTATGTTGAGATTTATAACATCGTGCAGTGTCATTAAGTTTATTTTGTATATTCTTTTTTAAAAAGTGGATCTGTAGAAGCTGCTTGGAGTACAGGTTTGTTGGGAGAAGATATTTGCTCTCAGTTTCTAGAAAAAGGTTCTCCATGTACATACGTTGCCTCCAAAATGTGTTGATAAATCAAAGGTTTAGAATACATTTTCTTTCCTTCACTTAGTCATTCAACAAAGATGTACTTTCCAGGCTTGGTGACTCATAGAAACCATATTGTAGACTAATTCCCAAGGTAGCCAAAAACTGTTTAATATCTCTACGGCATGTGGTGGTATAAGTTAGACTCAGAGCCTGACCACTGCGTAGAACATTGTATGGGAAGCACAGACTTTGGGAACTCATCCCCTAGATCCTGACAAACCACACATTCTTGCCAAACTAAGGAGAGAACATGGCACCACAGGGAACACTGCTTGGCACCACAGGGGAGCCTGCTCACCCACACGCCTGCCTGGATACCAAGGATCTTCCTGCTTGTGGGTTGTATAAATGTTTGGTCTGAGGAAAGATACTAGCCTATTTTTTTTTAATGATTTTAGTTTTTAATCGCACTAATAATGCATAAACACATTTCAGTTTTTAAAATTTAAATAGTGTATTAGAATATAGTGTAGATCTTTGGAAAATACAAAGTAAGAATCCCTCTTGACCATCTTCCCCAACCCTACACCTCTCCCCAAACATGACCAGACAGATATTTTAAATGCACGTGCAGACATACAGATGCAGATATCCATATACGGTTTTTATTTTGTGATTTTTTACATAAATGAGACCATCCTGTATGTATTATTCTGCAGCTTGCCCCTTTTGACATGATGTCTTAAAGAGCTTTCCACGACAGGATATATAGGTCTACTGCATTCTTTGTGTGTGTGTGGCAAAATACACATAAAAATTACCATTTTAACCATTTTTAAGTGTATAAGTCAGTGGCATTAATTACATTCACAGTATTGTGCAACCATCAGCACTGTTTTCAAAACTTTTTCATTACCCTAAACATAACTCTGTAATCACTAAGCAAGTACTTCCCATTCCCCTCCCATTGCTCCTGCTGCTGCTAAGTCGCTTCAGTCGTGTCCAACTCTGTGCAGCCCCATAGATGGCAGCCCACCAGGGTCTCCCGTCCCTGGGATTTTCCAGGCAAGAACACTGGAGTGTGTTGCCATTTTCTTCTCCAGTGCGCTAGTCATGTCCAACTCTTAGCGACCCCATGGACGGAGGAGCCTGGTAGGCTGCAGTCCAGGCAAGAGTACTCGAGTGGGGTGCCATGGCCTTCTCTGATTCCCCTCCCACTAGCTCCTGGTAACCTCTAGTCTACCTCCTGTCTCTATGAATTTGACTATTCTAGATATTTCATATCAGTGGAATCATACAACATTTGTTCTTCTGTGTCTGGCTTATTTCATTTAACAACATATCTTCAAGACTCATCCGAATTATAGCACATATCAAAACACTGAATTCGTTTTAATCACTGTATGTTATTTCAGCGTGTGAATGCAGCATAATTTATACAATGAACATACATATACTTCTCATATTGAAACTTTTATCCAACGTTTCTCTGTCACCAACAGTGCTCTAGTGAGTGTCTTGTTACACAAATCTCTATGCACATGTGAAAACATTTTCTAGGATCAATTCCTGCAAGAGGAGTTGCTGCATCAAAGGATTTAACATTTAAAATTTCGATGTTATATCACCCTCTACAAATTGTAATAGCTATTAATAGACACTGCCACTCACGATGTATGTAAATGCCTATTCCACACACCCTTAGGGATTCTTGGTGTTATCTATCAGTTAGCATTTTTTCCAGACTGATGGCCAGTATATATATATAGTGCTGCTCACTTCCTTGATCTTGATTTTTTGGGATGCTGAGGCACCTCTTCCTATGTCTATTGACACTTGTATACCTCTGGTCCATTTTTAAATGGAATGATTCATTTTGCACGATATGTTATGGACAGTAAGCTGTGTAGTTTGTCACCTGTCATGTAGCTTTGTTTATAGTGCCTTACCTCTCGTGAAGAGTTTCTTTTTTCATGTGATCCAACTTGTCATGACCCCCTTTTTGCTATCTGAGTCTTATGGAGGTCCTCCCTTCCCAAGTTTTTAAAAATAAAATTGTTCTATATTTCATTTTGATAGGTTATTATTTAATGTATAGTGCTTTAATTTATTTAGAATTGTCTGTTTGGCTTTTATTGTGGAAAACCTCAAGCGTACATACATGTCATCTAGACATGTAATTTCATTGGTAAAACTCTGAGCATATTGTATCTATAATATAAGAATCAATTTTAAATACATAAAAAAGTATGTTAAATCAGGTATCATCATCATAATATCATATTAATATCACCATATTAACAATGGCTCCTTAATATCATCAACTATCCAACCAGTAGTCACATTCCCAGTTGTTTTATAAATGTCATATTTTGTTTGTTTGAATTACGAGTGAAATAAGGTTTTTCAAAATGCAGTTGATTGATGTATTTCTTAAGTTGATGGTAAACATGCTCCTCTGTCCTCTACATGTCTTCTAAATTATATCTTTAAGTTAGAGCTAAAGGCTTAATCAGATTCAGATTTACATTTTTCACAAGAGTACTTCACAGGTGGGATTCTGTCTGACTTTATGTTTATATACAGAATAAAGTAAGTATCTAACAGTTTAATCAAACAGATGATTAATTGCATGCTGTACCAACACCATCCCTTGAATTATATATAATTAAATATTAATATATAATTATATAAACAATTATAAATATAAATATATAATTATATATAATTCAACAAATATATTTATTTATACTTTTCTAGCCTTTGACTGTGTGGATCACAATAAACTGTGGAAAATTCTGAAAGAGATGGGAATACCAGACCACCTGACCTGCCTCTTGAGAAATCTGTATGCAGGCCAGGAAGCAACAGTTAGAACTGGACATGGAACAACAGACTGGTTCCAAATAGGGAAAGGAGTACATCAAGGCTATATATTGTCACCCTGCTTAATTAACTTATATGCAGAGTACATCATGAGAAAACGCTGGGCTGGAAGAAACACAAGCTGGAATCAAGATTGCCAGGAGAAATATCAATAACCTCAGATATGTGAAGAACTTAAAAGCCTCTTGATGAAAGTGAAAGAGGAGAGTGAAAAAGTTGGCTTAAAGCTCAAAATTCAGAAAATGAAGATCATGGCATCTGCTCCCATCACCTCATGGGAAATAGATGGGGAAACAGTGGAAACAGAGTCAGACTTTATTTTGGGGGGCTCCAAAATCACTGCAGATGGTGATTGCAGCTATGAAATTAAAAGATGCTAATTCCTTGGAAGAAAAGTTATAAGCAACCTAGATAGTATATTCGAAAGCAGAGACATTGCTTTGCCGACTAAGGTCTGTCTAGTCAAGGCTATGGTTTTTCCAGTAGTCATGTATGGATGTGAGAGTTGGACTGTGAAGAAGGCTGAGCGCTGAAAAATTGATGCTTTTGAAGTATGGTGTTGGAGAAGACTCTTGAGAGTCCCTTGGACGCAAGCAAATCCAACCAGTCCATTCTGAAGGAGATCAGCCCTGGGTGTTCTTTGGAAGGAATGATGGTAAAGCTGAAACTCCAGTACTCTGACCACCTCATGTGAAGAGTTGACTCATTGGAAAAGACTCTGATGCTGGGAGGGATTGGGGGCAGGAGGAGAAGGGGACGACAGAGGATGAGATGGCTGGATGGCATCACTGACTGGATGGACGCGAGTCTGAGTGAACTCCGGGAGTTGGTGATGGACAGGGAGGCCTGGCGTGCTGCGATTCATGGGGTCGCAAAGAGTCGGACACGACTGAGCGACTGAACTGAACTGAACTGATACTTTTCTAAGCTATTCTTTCTCTTGATCTCTTTGCCTATGCCTAAACCACATAGTTTTAAATCCTGTATCTTTACAGTTCGTTTTGACTTCCCTGGTGGCTCAGACAGTAAAGAGTCTGCCTGCAAAGCAGGAGACCCGAGTTCCATCCCTGGGTCGGGAAGATCCCCTGTAGAAGGAAATAACAACCCACTCCAGTATTCTTGTCTGGGAAATCCCATGGATAGAGGAGCCTGATTGGGCTACAAGTCCGTGGGGTCGCAAAGAGTCAGACACGACTTAGCGATTAAACACCAACAAGGCAGCTCATCCTTCATAGATCTTTATTTTTTGTCTATGCCATGAGGCTTGTGGGATCTTAGTTCCCTGACCAGGAATCAAATGCGGCCCTTAATAGTGAAAACATGGCATCCTAACCATTGGACTGCCAGAGAATTCCCCTTCATTGATCCTTTAAAAAACAGTTTTTGACTTTTCCTATACTTATTCTCTCTCACAATAATTTAACATTTGGTTAATATGCATGTTAAGACTTTGACTGGGATTGCATCCAATTTATACACCAATTTGGAGACAAAGGACATTTTTATAGTAATCAATCTTCCCAGACAAGACATGGTTTTTCTTCCATGCATTCAGATTTTGTCTTTCCATACAATGTTATGCTTTTATTTATCTAGGCCTTTACAGTTTTTGTTGGGTTTAATTTTAAATATTTTGCTGTTTTTTTCTGCTGCTTTAAAAATGATCTTTATTTCTCCATACATTTTCCAATTGGTTATAGCTAGTACTTAGGAAAGCTTTTTATAAAAAAGCTAAAGTGCTGAACTCTCTTTTTAGAAGTTGTAATAGTTTCTTTTCATGTTGATTATTTTAGATTTCCTGGTTGGCAATTATGTCATCTACAACTGGTTTCGTATTATTCGTTTTTTTAGGTTCATGCAGAGTCAAGTAAAACCTGGCTGACCGGAAAATTTACTGAACTCAGATTACTACTTGAAGAAGAGGAAGCTCTGGCCAAGAAATTCATTGATAAAAACACACAGCTTGCCCTGCAGGCGTACACGGAGCAAATCAAGTCTTGTGGGGAACAAATTGATGTTGTGAACACTCTGTCCAACAAGGTCTGGACTATCAGCCAAGAAACCAATCCTGTACAGCTGCTGCAGGTAATGCTGGGTTTCTGCTCCACAGTGGACACTGGCCATCATATTTCATCTTGGCTAATGCGGCACTGAACACAGTGTTCATACATTGAGTAAATACACAGAGAATTTCTTTGCCAGCATGTAGACTTCCTTGCCCCTACACAAGTCAGAAAATATACATTGTTAGGAAGATAATATACATCTTGGACTAGTTAAATGATATTCTCAATCACCATTTTTGAGGGCCTCTGTGTTTCAAGCACTTTAGTTATCTTAGCTCTAATATTTACTAAGAACTCTGCAAATTAGATATTCTCATGTCATTTTACTAAGGAGAAATTGAGGCTGCAGGAGATGCAGGAACTCATCCAAGATTATACAGCTGGTAGGTGGTAGATCAGGGATCAGGTCTGTCTGAATCTAAAGCCACAAGACATCTCTGCCCAGTCCTCTGACTATAGAGTCTTAATGGAAACATCACTCTTGGAAAATCAGGTGTCCTTGCAAAATCTACTAAGCAGGCTTCAAGAGCTGAGTCACAGTTTGCTTAAAGGGGAGAGAAGGATGGGACTCCTTGGCCACTGGGCTCTGTTGGAGGCTGTTATACTGAAGGAGAGTCTAAAAACTAGTCCTGTGATATTCACTGCTACACTGAGTGAAAGCCTGCTGTTGAGGGTGGAGTTCCTGTCTTCAGGGAGCCATGGGGAGAAACTCTTCTGTCAGTGAAAGTGAAAGTGTAGTCGCTCAGTGTCCGACTCTTTGAGATCCCACGGACTGTAGCCCACCAGGCTCCTCTGTCCATGGGATTCTCCAAGAGTGGGTTGCCATGCCCGCCTCCAGGGGATCTTCCCAACCCAGGGAGCACACCCGGGTTTCCTGCACTGCAGACAGATTTTTTACCATCTGATCCACCAGGCTCCTGTGCAGTCACCTGTGCTCTTGGATTGCTTTTCTACTCATGTGACTCTTCCTTTTTCTCTTTGGCATGGCTTCTGGGAAGCTCAGAGCCAAATATGTTTCATATAGCTGGGATAGACTTTGTTCATATGGTTTGTGCCTCATCTCACTGGCTTCTAGCTTACATTCTTACCCTGGTTCTCTCTTGGCTTCACTTTTCTCAGTAAAGGCAAATTGTGCAGCATTGGATAACTTCTGTAAGATGCTTTAAAGGTTTGTAGGATGAGACAGAGTACAACTAAGTGAAGATGGCACTGAGAATAACCACAGATGAGCATGGGCTCTGGCTGCAAAATAAGGCAGGCAAATAAGTCAGTACAAAACTAGTCAAGCCAGTCCCTAGAGGATATTTCCACTCTTATACCTTTATGTGGCCTTGGCCATTTCAAATTAGCAAGTAAAACTGTGTCCAAAAAAGTCCGGTTCTGTATGGGGAATCAGGGAAGGCTTCCAGGAGGAGGTGATGGTGGAGCTGGTGTGAGGGGATAAGGAGGAGCTCACTGGGTATATACAGAGGGATGGAGCAGAGAGGACATACCAGGCAGAAGGAACCATGTGCCTGCGAGAGCTTGGCAGGCTGGGGAAGCATTTGGGTTCAGCCTGGCTGGAGGCAGGGCAGGGTTACGAGAGGGGAGGGGTTGTTAGGAGATGCAACTGGATAAGGAGGCCAGGGTTAGTTGATGCAGGATCTTATATGCCTAGTCATGGAGTTTAGACTTTGTCTTGTAAAGAGAACAGGGGTCAGGGGAATGTTTGGGACTGAGGGATGACATGGTCGGATCAATGGTTTAGAAAGATCACTGTGACAGGTTGGAGGATGGAAGGGAAGTGGGGAGGAGACCACAGGTATCCAGGAGAGAGATGATGAGGGGCTGGACCAGTGAAGGGGTAGTGGGGATGCGGAGAAGCAAGCAGGTTTGAGAGATGTGACAGGCTTGGTGATTAGGGGAATCCAAGATGACAGCTGGTTTCTGGCAGAGAGATACGTGGCTATATGGCTGTTCTTTGAGTTTGCAAAGGCAAGAAGTAGATATGCTTGGTTTCATTCATTTATTCCATTATGAACGTTTAGCAAGAACCTTCTATGTGTCAGGCCCTATGCTAAATGCTGCAGTTTGGTGTTACCAGGTGGTCCCATTTGTCCCTCATTCCCCTTCCCAGCCCCACCCCACCCATCTACCCTCTTGGTCACCCTCTTGCTACCCCGAGCTGTTCCCTGCCCTCTCTGCTAGTGCTCTGACTCCCTGTCCAGCCCTCTGTGTATGACCTTAGCCCTCTTTCCCCACAAATTCCCTTCTCCCCACCCAGATGAAAACGGGCTCTAGACTTGTAGCTTCCTAGGTAGACAGGGGTTAGAGAGTACCCACAGCCCCTCCCAAGGCCCAGCGTCCCTCCTGCCAAGTGCTCAGCCACCTTCCTTCCTTCCTGAGGAATCCATCTGCCCCTCCCATCTTGGGCAGCTCTGCCAACCAGCCAGGGCCTGCTTGCCTAAGGCAATCTGCTATCTTCTAAATCCTTGCCTGGGACAACTCTCCAGAAAGTGCGGGACAGGGAATCTTAGGTGCAAACAAGAGAATTTTCTGTAACTGTTTTAAGCAAGAAAGCAGTTTATGAAAGTATTCGGTATCACACAGGATCTGTAGCAGGGCCAGAAAGTCGGGATAAAGACCAGGCCAGCCACAGGAGTGAAGCCAAGACTGTGGCACAGGCTTGCTCCAGTGTAGACCCTACTGCTTCTCCTCCGGGCAAGATGTCATGGCTCACACCACCAACCCAAGGCCGCCCCCCGGAACCTCACCACTGGTGTCCCTGACAGCCACACGCCACTGTCACCACCTCACTTCCACATCCAGAACTTGGAGTGAAGATGCTGTGGGTGCAAGGGGGACCAGGACCGTGTTCAAGCTTCTACTTAGCAAAGCCACACTTAACACAGGAAGGGTATTTAATAAAAGGTACTGTCCAGATAGAAAACAGGACAGCCCGCCACTCTTGTGGGCACGCCCCCTCGGTCAGCTTTCCAGTTGAGCTTCCAGAGTCATTGGCTTTCATTTTTGGGGATGTGGTTTTCTGTTGCCCATTTTGGACATGCCCCAGGAGCACCTGCCCCCCAGGAAAGCTGGCCCCTCACTCTTTTTGTTCCCCTGTACCTCAGACCAATCCCTGTCACAGTGTCTGTAAAGCTTTGGGGTCCCTTTCAAGGCAGTGAGCTAAAGGCAAGGGCAATCAGCCTGCCTCCTCCCTCGGCCCCTAATGCACAGAGTGGACCTCAGTGCACACCGCAGGGAGGGAGAGAAGAACCAACAGCCCCCCAGCACTGGGGGTCGGGGTCCGGGCTGGCAGCAGGTGTCAGGGCCAGGTGGGGCCTATGCTCGCTGGCTGGGTTTGTTCCTGGGCGTGATGGTGGAGACTGGAACATGGCCCCAAGCTATCCTGAGCCCCGCATGCCCTCGCAGGAGTACACAGCCACTGAGCAGCAGATACAGCAGCAGATGAGCCTGGGGGAGCTGTGCCACCCTGTGCCCCACTCATTCGAGCCCGTCAAGAGCTTCTTTAAGGACCTCGTGGAAGCCATGCAGAGCCTGCTGCAGATGCCACTGGATGTCCGCCTTAAGGAAAGTAAGTCACTGTGTGACCAAGCTTGGGTCCTTCACTCCCTAGTGCCGTCATTAGAGATGGTGCAGTCATGTCTGAATCATGTCTCTCCCGCACAGAGGCCCAAGGCTGGGCCCAACCCTCCCTGCCAACCTCACCTCCTACTCATCCCGAGATAGGTCCTGTCTCTCACAGCCTCTCTGCTCTACTCCTGCCCCTCAGTCACTCCTGGGGTCCTGCCTCACCTCAGCTTTGCCTGCACTCAGCTTCCAGCTGGACAGACCAACTCCCCCAACCTCCTCTGCCAGGTCAAGGCCCACAGCTGCACTTACTTGGGAAGCGCTTCCATGGGATCCCTTGCTCTCTCAGCCATCCGCCCCTCTGCCCTGGGCCTGCTCCATCTCCTGCCTGGGGGTGTTTGTGAGCTGGATATATGGGCCCTTCTCTGCCTCTCTAAAATGCCTGGAGGGCAAGAACCACTTTGGGTCCATCTCTGAGGTCACCATAGGGCCTGACACAAGGCAGGTGCTCAGAAATATCCATCCCTTCATCTCTGTTATTAGGATTCGTTCAAAACAGCTATTGAGCCCCTGTATGTGCTGGGCATGGCAGGGCACAAAACAGTGACCCTGCCTTTGTGGTGCTCAGTCTTTTAAGGGGAAGACAGTCAACTGATGAATGCGTATCAGCAGTAAGAAGTGCCTTGAAAAAATAATGCTGAGTAAGGAGAATAGAGGGTGACCAGGAGAAAGAGCTATTTTCTATGGAGAAGTGGGGAAGGCTTCTCTGAGAAGGGGAGGTGGCTTGAAGCATGGGCCAGAGAGCTTAGTGGTCACAGACATGGACTCTGGGCCACACTGCCTGGGCTCCTATCCCAGGCCCACCACTTCCTAACCCTGCCATCTGGAACAGGGCACCTAACTTTTCTATGCCTCTGCTTCTGCATCCGTCGGAGAAAGCAATGGCATCCCACTCCAGTACTCTTGCCTGGAAAATCCCATGGGCAGAGGAGCCTGGTAGGCTGCAGTCTATGGGGTCGCTAAGAATCGGACACAACTGAGCGACTCCACTTTCACTTTTCACTTTCATGCATTGGAGAAGGAAATGGCAACCCACTCCAGTGTTCTTGCCTGGAGAACCCAGGGATGGGGGAGCCTGGTGGGCTGCGGTCTGTGGGGTTGCACAGAGTCTGACACGACTGACGTGACTTAGCAGTAGCAGCAGCAGCAGCAGTTTCTGCATCCATAGAATGAAGATAACATAGTCCCGTCTCATAGAGTTGTTGTAAGGATTAAGTGGGTTCTTACATGTAAAGTGCTCAGAATAGTGCTCAGGCGTAATAAGCACCTGTGAGCACTAGCTATTATTGTTACTGCTGCTGTTACATCTGGGGGAAAATGTCTTCTAGGTAGAGGAGAAAGCAAGTGCAAAGGTCCTGAGGCACAAGGCAATTGTGAGTTTGACTTGCTGGAGGAAGAGCAAAGGGCAGGGGGTGGAAGCTGTCAATTGGAGTAGATGTGGGCACAAGAAGGGAAGAAGAGAGAGAGATACCAAGGAAACTCCAAAGATTTTGAACTGAACAACTAGAAAGAAGTTGTCATATTCAGAGATGAAAAAAGAGCACTTAGAATTGGAAGGAACAGCCCTTTTGGCTGTCTGAGTGGCACTATAGGGATTTGCAAGAGCAAGTGCTTGACAAAAGGCAGCAAAAATGAAGCCAAGAAGAAACCCAGTGGTTGGGTTGATCCGTGAGTGGTTGATCTGTTTTCTAAGAAAGGTTGTGAAACCAGCAGCTATGTTCCAAATAAGAAATTCTGGAAAAACCCTAGTCACAAGAACTGTAGCAACTCAAATTGCATCTGATGGCCCTGAAGGTCACCTTTTGAAGTGAGTCTTGCTGATCTGTAGAATGATGAAGCTGCATTTAGAGAATTAAAGCTAATTCCCGAAGATGTTAAAGGTAAAAACTGCCTTTCATGGTTTGGATCTTATCCATGTCAAAATACGCTCCATGATCAAAAAATGGCAGACCACAATTGAAGCTCACGTTGATGGCAAGATTACCAACGGTCATTTGCTTCATGTATTCTCTGCGCTTTGCCACCCCATGTATGTGGTAGACGCCTTCGTTATCCCCCGTTTTACAGATGAGGAAGCTGAGAGTCAGAGAGGCTAATTGACTTGCCCTAGGTCACACAGCTGGTAGGAGTCGAGGCAGAATTAAGACAGACTCTGGTCCCAGCGATTGTGTTCCCTTCCCCTGGAGTCTGTTTCCTCCCAGGCCATCACCCTCATCCACCTCCAGATGAGGCCATCATTCTCACTGTCACAGGTAATACTGAGAGGTACTGCCCCCCAGGAAGGCTCCAAGGAGATGGGGTCTTGCAGCCCCCACTGCCCTTCCAGCATCCCGCCTCACCGCCCTCCCTGTGAGTTCCACAGACACTGCAGGTTCAACAGGCTGAAATGGAATCCAGCATCTTCCACCCACTAACCCCCAAACCGCTGCTGCTTGCCTCCAATCTACTCTTCATTCCCCGCTCCCAGTAGAGTCAAGCCTTGGGACTTGTACCACTGCAGTATGTCCTGAACCTGGCTCCTTTTCCATTCCTGCTGCCCCAGGTCAGCCCTGAGCCTACCCACAGGATGTCTCTACTCTCACCCTCCCCCGTCCATTCCCCATCAGAGGGAGCCTTAGAAATTCTTCTGCTCATGTCTACGCTCCTTCAAATACCTTCCTTGGCTCCTCACTTTATATAATACTCCAAGCACCTGTCTTTGCTCCTGCTATATTCTTGGGAAAGCCTCCCATCCTTTTTCTGGGTGTCCAAACCTTCCCCAAATCTTTAAGGGCCAGCTGAGGTGCTTCCTCCTCCAAGAAGCCTTCACTGACCCCTCTAAGCCCTGGAGCCCTTTCATGTCACTTCTTGGATCCAGAGCACTTTCTGCCTTGCGATATAGTTCAAGCATGCCCATTTCTTTCCTCATTTACCTGACTGAATTGTTAGAGACAGGGATTGTGACCTGGGTTTCCCCTGAATTCTCTTTTACCTGGATGAGTATGACCTTTTACCTGGATGAATATGAAAGGAGTAGGACCTTTTACCTGAACTCCCTTTGACCTGGATGAATATGACCTTGCTGAGGGCTTAGCTTTAAGTTCCTGTTTTCTATCTTTATCCTAGAATTTGCATGTCTGCCATGAAATTGCCCCTTCCTTGACCATTGAATACATGGTTGATTCTCTGCATGGTCCTGGAGCCTGCAGTTTCCTCCCCATGTCCAGGGCTCACTCACACTGCCCTGCCAGTGCTTAATTTGCTTCCAATCTTAGAAAGTGTGTTTTTCTCTGTAGATCTGAGACTTGTCCTGGAGTTTTCCTGTTACTGTGAATTTGCATTTGCTGCTTAAATTTGCATGCCATTCTTGGGGGAGAGATTATGTGACTCTCCAGTTCTGTAACATTTTTAGTAATGTTTTGTAGTTTGTGCTGCTTGCCTAGACGCCAGGCACTGATTTCTCACAATTCATTACAGGTAGGAACTGTCAGCTCTCGGGCTCCTCCTGCGTCCAGCCCGGTTCCTTGTTGAAAACAAGCCCCTCACCAGAGCGATCACTCTTCTTAAAATGTAAGACCCCAGGTGTGGGGAGAGGGGGAAGAGGGCGGGGTGTAATGGTGGGGAAGGAGGGTCACTGAAGTAGAGGGGCCTCCCTTTTTTCCTGAGAGATGCACCTTTGGTTTTTTCCAACCCTTATTATCAGTTTTTTTTTTTTAATTCAGAAATAATACATGTTCACTGTAGAAAACAAAATTTTTTAAAAGAAAATAACTCATAAATCACTGGAGAGCTTCGGAAATTTTTCTGCTTACCTACCAAGCAGACAAGTAGTAGTAGATAACTACTACTATTTGCCCTTTTAACTTTCTTTGGCATATCTATATATACATACAATGATAAATATTTAATATATATATTTTACAAACATGATGTCATACTATACATTCTGTTTTGCATATTATGGATATCTTTGTTTTTAAAAAATTATACAAGTAATGCATGCTTCTTGTAGAGAATTACAAATTACTTATATGAAAAGAAAACAATTGCCTCCCCCAGAGATAAATGTTAATATTTTGGCATATGTTCTTCCAGACATTTTAAAAGTATATGTGTGTACAGATTTAAAAAATGGAATCATATTACAGATATTCTTGTGTAATTTAAAAAATTTAATAGTATAGGTTGAACAATTTCCTATTTCAATAAATACAGATATCATTTTTTTTACAGGATACATGGCATTCCATTGAAAATGCCATATTTAAATCAATCTCATACATTTTGGACATTTAGGCAGCTTTACACTTTCATTTCTGTAAACAATACTGCAATAAAGATCCATTCCTGTACTTACTTATTGAATTAATAAGTGATTGAATACACCTTAACTCATTTTTGAATTGTTTTTTAAGAGTAATTTCTCAAAGTAGAATTACTGGGCATGTATTTTTTTAAACTAATCGTTAACAGATATAAAATACATAAAAGAATACAAACCAAAGGTTACAGCTCAATGATTTTAAAAAGTGAACACGTTTAATAACTTCCTTCAGACCATGAAGTGGAAATTTCCAGCTCCATAGAACCCTTCTTCATGCCAGTTCACTATCCCCAAAGGGTAACTACTCTCTTAACTTCTAACAATTTAGATTACTTTTGCCTGTCCTGGACTTTCATATACTTAAATCACTCAGGCTGTACTCTTGTATCTTCTTCGACAGAACAACATAACATCTGTTATGATCGTGTGTAGCAGTAGCTTGTTGATTTTCACTGTGGTGTAGTATTCCATCGTTTGAACATAGCACACCTAGTGCCTATTGATGGACATTATGGACTGTTTCAGCTTTGGCCTATACTGAATAACATTGCTATGACATCCTGGTACATATCTTTTGATGCAACTATATGCATTTCTGTTGGATATTTACCCAGGAATAGAAGAAAATGATGTCCAGTATAACCACTACTATGCAATATCGTTCTAGATGTCCTAGAGAGTGCCTTGAGGCAAGAAAAAGAAATGTAAGCTCTAAGGACAGGAAAAGAGTAAAAAGAGATCCTTATGCAAAGGTGACATGATTCTTTACAGAAATCCAAATTAAGCTACAAATTAGAGTTAACGAATGACTTAGAAAAGCTGCCAGATGTAATGTCAGCATACAGAAATCAATTGTTCAGTTCAGTTCAGTTCAGTCGCTCAGTCATGTCCAGCTCTTTGCGACCCCATGAATTGCAGCACGCCAAGTGACTTCCCTGGTGGCTCAGATGGTAAAGTGTCTGTCTACAATGTGGGAGACCTGGGTTTGATTCCTGGGTTGGGAAGTTCCCTGGAGAAGGAAATGGCAACCCACTCCAGTACTCTTGCCTAGAAAATCCCATGGGCGGAGGAGCCTGGTGTCCATGGGGTCACAAAGAGTCAGACACGACTGAGCGACTTCACTTCACTTCAGGCCTCCCTGTCCACCAACTCCTGGAGTTCACTCAAACTCACGTCCATCGAGTCGGTGATGCCATCCAGCCATCTCATCCTCTGTCGTCCCCTTCTCCTCCTGCCCCCAATCCCTCCCAGCATCAGAGTCTTTTCCAATGAGTCAGCTCTCTGCAGGAGGTGGCCAAAGTACTGGAGTTTCAGCTTTAGCATCATTCCTTCCAAAGAAATTCCAGGGCTGATCTCCTTCAGAATGGACTGGTTGGATTTCCTTGCAGTCCAAGGGACTCTCAAGAGTCTTCTCCAACACCACAGTCCAAAAGCATCAATTCTTCGGCGCTCAGCTTTCTTCACAGTCCAACTCTCACATCCATACATGACCACAGGAAAAACCATAGCCTTGACTAGACAGACCTTTGTTGGCAAAGTAATGTCTCTGCTTTTGAATATGCTATCTAGGTTGGTCATAACTTTCCTTCCAGGGAGTAAGCATCTTTTAATTTCATGGCTGCAGTCACCATCTGCAGTGATTTTGGAGCTCCCCAAAATAAAATCTGACACTGTTTCCACTGTTTCCCCATCTATTTCCCATGAAGTGATGAGACCAGATGTCATGATCTCTGTTTTCTGAATGTTGAGCTTTAAGCCAACTTTTTCACTCTCTTTCACTTTCATCAAGAGGCTTTTTAGTTCTTCACTTTCTGCCATAAGGGTGGTGTCATCTGCATATCTGAGGTTATTGATATTTCTCCCGGCAATCTTGATTCCCGCTTGTGTTTCTTCCAGTCCAGCGTTTCTCATGATGTACTCTGCATAGAAGTTAAATAAGCAGGGTGACAATATACAGCCTTGACGTACTCCTTTTCCTATTTGCAACCAGTCTGTTGTTCCATGTCCAGTTCTAACTGTTGCTTTCTGACCTGCATATAGGTTTCTCAAGAGGCAGGTCAGGTAGGCTGGTATTCCTATCTCTTTCAGAATTTTCCAGTTTATTGTGATCCACACAGTCAAAGGCTTTGGCATAGTCAATAAAGCAGAAATAAATAGATGTTCTTCTGGAACTCTCTTGCTTTTTCCATGATCCAGTGGATGTTGGCAATTTGAGCTCTGATTCCTCTGCCTTTTCTAGAACCAGGTTGAACATCCGGAAGTTCACGGTTCACGTATCGCTGAAGCCTGGCTTGGAGAATTTTGAGCATTACTTGATTAGCGTGTGAGATGAGTGCAATTGTGCAGTAGTTTGAGCATTCTTTGGCATTGCCTTTCTTTGGGACTGGAATGAAAACTGACCTTTTCCAGTCCTGTGGCCACTGCTGAGTTTTCCAAATTTGCTGGCATATTGAGTGCAGCACTTTCACAGCATCATCTTTCAGGATTTTAAAAAGCTCCACTGGAATTCCATCACCTCCACTAGCTTTGTTCATAGTGATGCTTTCTAAGGCCCACTTGACTTCACATTCCAGGATGTCTGGCTCTAGTTGAGTGATCACACCATCGTGATTATCTTGGTCTTGAAGATCTTTTTTGGTACAGTTCTTCTGTGTATTCTTGCCACCTCTTCTTAATATCTTCTGCTTCTGTTAGATCCATACCATTTCTGTCCTTTATCGAGCCCATGTTTGCATGAAATGTTCTCTTGGTATCTCTAATTTTCTTGAAGCGATCTCTAGTCTTTCCTATTCTGTTTTCCTCTATTTCTTTGCATTGATCGCTGAGGAAGGCTTTCTTATCTCTTCTTGCTATTCTTTGGAACTCTGCATTCAGATGCTTATATCTTTCCTTTTCTCCTTTGCTTTTCGCCTCTCTTCTTTTCACAGCTATTTGTAAGGCCTCCCCAGACAGCCATTTTGCTTTTTTGCATTTCTTTTCCATGGGGATGGTCTTGACCCCAGTCTCCTATACAATGTCACGAACCTCCGTCCATAGTTTATCAGGCACTCTATCAGATCTAGTCCCTTAAATCTATTTCTCACTTCCACTGTATAATCATAAGGGATTTGATTTAGGTCATGTACTGGTAATAAACAATTAGAAAATGAAATGTTAAAAACATTATTTTTAGTAACACTTTCTGAAAACTTAGGAATAAATCTAACAAAGATACATAAAACCACTCTCCAGAAAACTCTAAAATATTACCAAGAAAATTATCTGGTAGTATCTACTAAAGTTGAACATGCATATGCCCTAAGACCTAGATTTTTCTCTAACTTCATGTCTCCAAATGTGTATAATGCAACAAGAACTGTAACTGGGATTTCAAATCACCACCACTTTTCTGGAGGACAATTTGGCAAAAGCCTTAAAAATGCAATCATCCCCATGGACCCAGCAATTCTTTTAGGCATATAGCCTAAATAATCAGATATATAAAGATGTATTCATTAGTGTTTTTAAAAGTCTTCTTAAAAGCTTAAATTTTTTTTAAAGCAGGGGGAAGGTATAGGTTAAATTCGAATTCATCTATACATCAAATCTTAACGTTGCCATTAAAAAGCTCTTATAAAAGAATATTATACAACGTGGTAAAATGTTCATAAATACATCAATACATTTAAAAAACAAATTACCAAGAGTCTGTATGGTATGACACCAATGTTAAGAAAAAAACCATAAAGGGGCAAGTAAAAAAATTTAGAAGGACACCCAAGTGTTAAAATAGTGAATAGCGTTATTTTTAAATTTTTAGAAATTGGCAACAAATTCTACTGTACAAAATTCAAGCTGTACAACGGATGTGCATTAAAATGCTGTCTCCTCCCCGTGTTGCCCGATCACCTCCCCACTGGTGATTTGCGTGTTTCCAGTTTTCTACCGTAAACAAGCGCAGGACAGCCTGCGCACGCTCGGTCGTTCTCCCGGGGCCGGGGCAGGGCGGGGCGCGCCCGGGTCGCTGGCCCCGCCCCTCAGGCTTGGCCCGGTGTCCCCGCCCTCTACAGACGCGCGCACGCCCTGTCTGGAGCCCGACACGATGCACGCGCGCTTGCGCCTCTCTGCTGACCTCCTGACGGTACGCTGCGGCCTCCTCGGACGCCTGGGACCCACTGCCGCGCTGCGTTTCGACGCGCTGTGGCAGGTGCTGGGCCGCGACTGCTTCGCCGCCGGCCGCCACTACTGGGAAGTGGATGTGCAGGAGGCGGGCGTCGGCTGGTGGGTGGGCGCGGCCTACGGCTCCCTGCGACGCCACGGGGCCTCGGACGCCGCCCGCCTGGGCTGCAACCGCCAGTCCTGGTGCCTCAAACGCTATGACCTCGAGTACTGGGCCTTCCACGACTGCCAGCGCAGCCGCCTGCGGCCCCGCCACGACCCTGACCGGCTCGGTGTCTTCCTGGATTACGAGGCCGGCGTCCTGGCCTTCTACGACGTGACGGACGGCATGAGCCACCTACACACCTTCCGGGCCGCCTTCCAGGAGCCGCTCTACCCGGCCCTGCGGCTCTGGGAAGGGGCCATCAGCGTCTCCCGGCTGCCCTAGTGGCCGAGACCCCAGTGACCGCCTTAGGCTCTCCACGGCTCTACTCTGCCGCATCCAGACGGAGCTGGTCTACGACCTCCTCTGTAAGCATTCCCATCGTCTCCCCGACCAGTCCTGCCCTGTGGTTTGTATAGTTCCTCTCCTAGTAGGCGAGTTTCAAACGAGCCCTAAACCTGCAGGTTCTCTCCTGCTGCTCTCTCGTGCGGCCCCGCCACCGCCACCAGACACTCATACTACACTGCCTTTTAGTTCAGGTTCCTGAAAGCACACGCCCACAGGGGAGCCTTAAGCACCCTGACCATGTCAGTGAACGTGATCCCCAGCTTCAGCTCACATAGCACCCAGAACTGCCTGGCACACAGTAGGCGCAAGATAAATATGTGACTGAGTGAGAGTCCCTAGGACTCTTCTATGCCTTAATGTCCCTTGGATCTGCTTCCTCCTCTTCACTCTACTTCAGCTTGTCCATGTCACCTCCCTTACGAGCAGCTGCAAGAGGTTCTTGACCGGTCACCTCCTGGCCTGAACACTTTCCCAAGCTCATTTTCTACCTTACAGCCAGAGTGATCTGCCTGTAACCTCACTTAATTTCTTAGAACTATCAAAGCTTCCCAAGGACTACAGTGGGGAGGGGGGCGGGGGAATCACTTTACCCTAGCATTCAAGGCTTTTCTAGTCTGCCCCAAAGTACATACCCTCATCTAGCTCCTACTGCTCTTTTCAGAGACCCTTCAATCAGAACTGGGTCACATAGTTCCACCTGTATACCCTTGCCTTTGCCGTTTCCCATACACACACATTTATACAGGAAAGCCCTTTCTTCTTTTTGCCTGTCTGTCTTCCCCAGGCTTAACTGCCCCAGGAAGTCTCCCCAAACTACAAGAAATCCACAGTCTGGGACCTGTCTTTCCAATTAGATTGGAAGATTTCTAAGGGCAGCCATGTCCTACGCCCTCCTCACCCTGAAAAATTCAAAAGTCTCTTCCCTCCAAGGCAGTGAGTCGATGACCACTAGCTGACTTCTAGTGAATCAGAACAGCTGAGTTGGGAGAGCCTCACAGATCACCCAGCCTGACCTCATTGTACATTTGGGGAGAATAAGGTTGTGAAAGAAAGTTGCCTCAAATCCCCCACAGAGATTAAGGACTGGGCCACCCGGCAGCACCCAGCCATGTGTCTCTGGCCCAGCCCTTCCAGCCTAGCTTTCAGCCTGGAAGATTTTACTGCTTATTCATTTCTTAGGGGATGTTGGGAAGAAATCAGCAGATGACTGTTGCTAAGCAACCACAGGCAGTTTTCCCAACTGTCTTGGAATCAAAAGGAGAGGAACTTAGCATGAGTGGGGTTTGGGCAGCTCAGGCATCCCTGTTTTTCTCAGGTCCAAAATGTTGCCAAGGAAATGCGGAGAGCCCCTGCTTTCCAGAAAGTAGTGATGTTGTCAATAGAGAAGGTTAAATCAGCAGGACTTCTGGGAAAGTCAGCTCCTCCAGGAGGGAGGGATAGGCCTCTTTCTAGGGTCTGTGCCTCGGTTCTGAACGTTCACCATTCTGTTTGTCAAATTCCTTATGTGGCTTTGAAGTTATACTGTCTTATCTTCTTAGGTGCTTGGCAGGAGGGCAGTGGTAGGATGAGGAAAACGCAAGGCTGAATCTCCCTCGTGGTTTAAACAGACTCTCAGTGCATTAATTAGTTTGAACCATATAAAACTGCCCATATCCAGTTTTTTTTTTTTTTTTTACCTAAAAACAGTAATTTCATATGAGGCAGTGTAATACAAGTAGAATACAAGGCAGAAGGAACTTCTTTAGTCCTAATCAATTCGTTTAAAACTCTAGCTTGGCTAGGTGTTTTAAACACTACACTCCAGGAAAAGGGAAATTAATTCTACCGGGGATGGCCCAGAGCTGAATTCTGACAGGCAGAGGGCATTCCTGACAGAGGGAGATGGGTACGCTTGACCCCGTATCTCTGTTCATCTCTGCATGACTTATTCCCAGATTCACAGCCACAGGGTCCAAGTAAAAATCCTTGCTATTTTGCCAGGCACTGTTCTAATGCTTTACAACTGTTAACTCATTTGATCCTTACATCACCCCTAGGAGAAAGACAGTTTGACAGTTGTACACACGGCAAAACTTAGAGAATGAATAACATGCCCAATATCTCACAGCTCGTGGTGGGGCTGGGGTCTGTGCTCTTCCACCGTGTTTAGGTGAATGCAGCCAGTCTAGCCAGTGCCTACTTGCTCTGGGCCCTCTCTTATGAGGCCTGTGATGCCCTGTTTTTGCCTGGTTACTCTGTGGGATTGAGTCTACCTTTGGATTACCTTCCGTGGGCTCTTAGAGGAAGTCTTACACCCCGAGGGAGATATGAGGTTTTGGGAATCATGTATTGTAGCAAGAGTCAGAGCTGAACTATAAAGGACAAAAACTGCAGTTTTTGTCCACAATCATTTGTGACCTCAGGCTAGACGCTGTACTTGATGGGAGATCATCTGTAAAGTGGGGTTAATGACCCTACCTAGCAGTGCTGTGAGGCTCAAATGAGCCCAGAGGATGTGAACTATCCTGAAAACTACAGTGCTGTGCCGTGCCAGGACCTGTTGGCATGCCAGTGGGTTCCTGTTGGGCATGGCAGTGCTAAGACAGCAGCATTCAACACAGGACTGAGCTTTCTTGGGATCCAGGTCTGAAACGGCACCCATCACTTACTCTCTTTGCAGACTTTTAATGTGTAGAAATTTTTTTTTCTTAATAAGAGCAAATGGCTTGCAGATGTGGTTTGTTTTAATAAAACACGAATACCATCCTTTTTAACCATGTTCTTCATTGGCAGTTTGTGTTGCTTCAAGTACCCGGCACCTAGGCCTGGACGGGGCCTTTCTCATCTATCCCCTCCACAAATTCCTTGTTGCAGTCAGTTGGTCCCTGATGGAGTATCTCTAATAGCAGGAGGAGGTCACTATTTCTAAAGGTAGTTCACTGAGTTCTCGCTCATGTGGAAATAAATCCTGCCTTCCAGCTGTTCCTATCCAAGATAATATTTGTAATTTTTGATTGACACTGAAGCCATCTGTGGTCACTTACTAATATTTAGAGATTTCAGGGACCCTCCCTCATCTCTTCTGTTTCTGCAGTTCTTCTTTCTCAGGGAGAAGGGGAGAGTGATGATAGCCTGCGGGAGGCAGCCTAGCAGAGGGCACAGCCAGGCCTGGTGGACAGGAGCCCAAACCATGAGGAGGAGACCGCCTGCCCAAGAAGCCAAGCTGCATACGAGGTGGGGTGGATGCGCATTAAGAGTGAGAGGCCCAAGGTTGAGTTCCCATGTCCTGCTGTGATGCCTTCCGTGGCTTCCCATTGCTTATAGAATGCAGTTCCAAGTCAGCAGGCTTTAAGCCCTTGCTTGCTTCCTGACCACCTTCCAAATATTTTCCTTCCTCTCCATGTGGCCATCCCTGCCCAACTATAACCTGGACACCCACAGCCCCTCCCATGCCTCAGATCCCACAGTTCCTCCCTCAGTCAGTTGTGAACCTGCAAGACTGATCTAAGAGTGCCACAAACTCCAGGAGAGCTTCCCTGGCCAACGCCTCGTCTCCTAGGCCCACTCTTACAGCTCCCGTGACTTGGAAAACATTCAGCAGTTCACACATGCAGGGCCTGCTTGTGGAAGTACCAGCAGACAGGGACTCTGCTGCCACACTGTATGCCCAGCACTGAATCCTCCCACCTGGCAGGAACTTGAGGACGTGCAAATGGACCAGAGCTGTGCCCAGATATCCATCCTCCTGACCTCAGGGCCTGGCACAGCGTGAGGCGGCCAGCCCTCCTGGCAGAGTATGCAGGCAGCCCCATACGTTACCCACATACATCATACACAGGCTGTCATTTTCTCTATGTGCCAGTGGGAGGCATGTTCTAGGTAATGGCCCTCCTCCTCTCCAGCATGTTACCCAAAGACCTATGCCCTCAGTTGCTCTTCAAAATGTGAGGCTCCCTGGCTTCTGCTCTCTGAGGTCTGCAGAGCAGCCTGGGAGCTAACAGGACCTGACAGGACCTGGAGGCAGCTGCCCAGAGACTTGCCTGCTGCACATTCTCAGCTGGAGCCCCAGCGAGGCTCTTCCCTCCTTTCCTTTCAGACCCATATCCTGTTTCCAGGCCCTGGAACACATCCGTCTGCTGCCATATCAAGTCTCTTACTAGGAAGTCTCAGATATTTAGTTTAATGTCATCTCTACTCTTGTAGAAGAAAAGGTTATGGAATCAGAAAATTTGATTATCTACTCATGATAGTTTATAGGGAGAAGTGAAAGGAGTAAACAGCAGCCAGAAATGGATGCTGTCACACTGTAGCTCTTAGCATGTCAATTTATGGATTCTCGTATGACCCGAAAGTCCCACCCCACCCCACCCACACATACAAACGCAGGTAGGTGCCTTTCCAGAAACTGTTTTGGGACCCACAGGAGAGGGAGGCCCTATCTTCACAAGTAAAGAATCTTCAGAAGGCAAATTCACACATTTGAAGAGAGACTCCAAGACACTCTGAAACACGAGTTACAGTAACCAGGTCAAATACAAACAAAGATTAAGAATCTGAAAATAATCTCAGTATTGTTTCAAAAGAACAGAGAGGAATATGATACGGAATGTCTGTGAAAGGTTCATGCTGTAGTTCAAGGAAGTCCGGCAGTGAGGCTATTTTGTTAGCTGGGTGTAATTTCACTGCAGAGCATGGGAAGGCTGATTTTAGCATCACTGGCATACGTAAAAGTCACCAGAAGCTGCAAACACGCCAAGCCCCCCGTTCCCCATCTCCCTCACATGCCTCACCGCACATGTCACCTTCTAACACACTGTGGTTTACTTCCCGTGCTCCTGGTTTATGAGGCATTCATCCCCATCAGAACGGAAGTCCTACCTCCTCAGGCCACAGAGCAGGGCCTGGCACGTGGCAAGCCGTCCACACTTGTTGAAAGAAGGAATAAATGCCGTTTCCCTCTCTTTGCTCATTCCTCTGCCTGGAAGACACTGACCAACCCCCTCTTCTCTAATGCCAAGTGATCACTATACAGCTAATTGGATTCAACCCCGGGGCAGGCAGGAGATAAGGGGAGAGAGCCGGAAGGAAGGGACATTTGGGGTCATTAGGGTTGGCTTTGCAGGTCAGAAGAAGGCAGGCTGAAAGGAAGGGCCCATACAGCTAGCGTTCACCCCTCTGCAGTGGGCAATGATGAGAAGCTTCTGAGCCCACTGCCCCTTCTGAGCCAGCCAACCTGAGGCTGCTGCTGCTGCTGCTGAGTCGCTTCAGTCGTGTCCGACTCTGTGCAACCCCATAGACAGCAGCCCATCAGGCTCCGCCGTCCCTGGGATTCTCCAGGCAAGAACAATGGAGTGGGTCGGCATTTCCTTCTCCAATGCACGAAAGTGAAAAGGGAAAGTGAAGTCACTCAGTCGTGTCCGACTCTTAGCGACCCCATGGACTGCAGGCTACCAGGCTCCCCTGTCCATGGGATTTTCCAGGCAAGAGTACTGGAGTGGGGTGCCATTGCCTTCTCCAACCTGAGGCAGAGGCTGCCTATATTTGCTCTTTGTATCCCTCCAACGGGCTTGACCCCAGGCCTAGCCCCAAAATGTCTGGTGTCTTGGGATCCCCAGAGACCAGCAATCCTGCCCCACCTCACCCAAATGCACATGATGGTACCAGCAAGGCAATTCAGAATTCAGAGAATGGCACTTTATTTTAAGATCTGATTTTTTTCCCATGATTCTCTACCAATTCTTCCATGATGGTGTCGTCTTCTTCCACAGTGACCAGGACCTTCTTGCCCACCAGGCTAAAGATGTCTTCAGGAGGGTAACCTTTGGGCTCACCCACCTTCACAGTGAGCATGTCCAGTGTCAGAATGCTGCCTTCTGGAATTCTCACTTTGGCCACCACAGACTTGCCCAGCTGTGGATAAAATTTAAGATTCAGTGCCAGCCACACAAATAACTAGTGCATGTTGTTTTATCCCCAGGGTCCCTCATCAGTTTTCTCACACAAGGTACTGGAAAAGCAGGGAGTCTGTTTTCCCCTTCAGTGCCTAGAACAATAGCTCACACACAGCAGGGTCTTGGCCAGCGCGGGGTGGACTCAGACTCAGAGGGGTGGCCTTTACAATAAAGGACTCAGGTTATGTAGCCAAAGAGAGCAAGACCCGAATCCCAGGCAGCTGGGGACAAGGCAAGGCTGAGAGTCTCTGTAAAATGGGAAATATCAGTGCCTCTATCCTGTTGGAGGACTGTAAGGATTAGTGATGATAATGCCCGTAATCTACCTGGAACACAGACTTGGTAAATAAAAATGGTGATTACTTTTGTCATCATCCAGTTCCGTATCACATTTTAAACCCATGGAAACGGAGGTGTATGGAGGGCAGGTAAGCTAGCCAAGGTCGCAAGGAGCCAGGAGGAGAACCTGGGATCCCTGACCCCTGGCCCATGGCTCAACAGGCACAAACCTTATGGCCTCCTCGTTCAGTACAACAGGAATACGGAGGGCTCACAAGCATGGAAGGGGCAGACAGGCTGGGCAACGAGGGGAATGAAGGAGACCTGGAGCTCAGAACCAGCATTTCTAAGGTCTGGTCTATAAATTCTGTTCCACAAATTATCTAACTCTGCATCTTCCAGGTGAGGGCCAAGGAATCCATTCTGGAATTTATGTCAGGACACACGGTCTTGTTGGCAGATGATTATCAGATGTTGCGTCTTGTGGTGTCTCACTGTCTACCCACAGAGCCAGGATGCTCAGAACCAAATTCAGTGCTCAGCTGCTGAAACTCTTATTCCAGTTTCTGAGCCAGCTTTCTCCTCTCTTCTATAAGGCAGTTAATTTCTTTTTACTGTTATTTTAATTTTCCAGTGTATATACATCTTTGAGAGCAGCAAGTAGGCCCCACTGGAATAAAAGACAACCCTCCTGGAGCAGGCCTGGTGTGGCATCTTGGCTTCGGCCCAAACAGCCTGCAGCATCAGAGGAGTGAGTGCCTGCTTCCCTGGCAGCCCCAACACAGAGGCTGAGCCAGGTCTAGGCCATGGCTTCCAGGAAGGCCTGATGGCCCCTGTGCCAGGCAGAGTTTGCTGGCCTCCCCCCGTCCACTCTGAACGTTAATGCTGCACAGCTCGCTCCAAGGGCTCCCAAGGGAATGTGTGCATCATCCTCCAGCAAGCCCATGAGAACCCTTGCACCATGCTTCCAGTGTCTCCCCGTGCTTAGGGATTCCTTGACTTCTCACAGCCCTCCTCCCCCCGCCTCATGGAATCCCTCCACCTGAACATGCCTCTAGGATTACCTACAACATGGACCCCAGACTCTACCTCTCCACATGCCTCATAAGGCCCCAGACCCCAGCGGGGTCTTCAGTGCTGGGGCCACAGGCTTAACGGAAAACCATAATATGATGCCAGCGAACCAGAGGAACAGCTAAAGTTCCTTCAAAAAGTTCCTCCCGCTGCTAACATGAACTCCAAAAACCTCAGGGGCTCACAGCAACATCCCTGCATCACCCCACTGTTCTGGGCTCAGGTAGGGCTGGTTCCCATTACCTCTCAGGTAAGCCCACATGGCTCCTCTCAACACTGGCACCTGGCAGGCCAGGAGAACCCACCTTCTCGTTGCAGGCCATCTCACAGGGCAGCAGCTGCTTGGTCGGGGAGCCCAGCGCCCTCTCCACGAGGCGCACAGACCGCACCAGCTCAGCCAGCTCTCCAGGCTCCAGCGAGGCCGAGTGGTCACTCCCTTTCCAGGTCTTGTCCAGAGTTATATGACGCTCTAAGACCTTGGCCCCCAGAGCCACTGCAGCCACAGATATCGCTATGCCAGTTTCATGCCCAGAATACCCTATGGGGATGTCAGGAAAGAGCTTCTGGTATTCCTTTAAAATAGAAAAAGGAAAAGAAAGTTACATAGTGTGGTGCTTTCCACATACAGTCCAGAGTCAGGCTGCTGGATCTGAGGCCCCATTGAGCCTCTCACTATCTGTGATGCTCCAGGAAGTCTCTGAGGCTCTTGGAGCCTCTCCTTCTGGGGATGACAGTAGCTGGTGGGAGCTGCTGTGAGCATGTGGAGGGCACTCAGCACACTGTGAAGGCTCAAAACTAATGGCTGCTCTTATCAGGAACACGTCTGAAGAATGTGTCACACTGTGCAAACCACCAGGAATAACACCAGAATTATAACCAAATGCCCAAGCTCACTCAGAAAGCATCTGTCGCATTTAATTAGGCTGAGCTACTGAAAGCAAACGTGCTATATGCACAAAGATCACCATCAATAATACAAACAGCCCAATCTCAATCCTTCGGTGGAAATGTTAAATAATTAATTAATTGGTTATCTATAATTCACTGGATGCAACAAAAGACATGCTAAGTCGAGTGAGCCTTGTCAGGGAGGGCGACCAGAAGGCTTAAGTACAGCAGAAAGACCGAGATGGGAGTTAACAGAAGGTTAGGACGGCTAAGTGGCAAAGGCCTCAGAAACCAGGCTTAAGGGTGTGTGATGGGCAAGGAAGTGCAGGTTGTGGGTCAGAGTACTCACCCTGCCGTGATGGGGTGGGCTGGGCTGGTAGGGGTTGGGGGCAGGCTGGCAGTTTAACTCTGATCATGGTCTGCTCTCAGGATAAAGGACATGAGCATACCAGGGAGGTGAGGGGTTGGGGCGGGGACGGTGGAAGGGAAACAGGACCACGCTTTACAAAGGAAGAAAACTGAGGAAAATATTTGGCATCATACACACTAAATTGTCAATTATGGTAATCTCTGTGGGATGGGATTATAGACGATGTTCACTTTCTATGTTATATACGTCAAGGCTGAGTTTTTTTTCTTAAATCATGTTTTAATTTTAAAAATAATATGATTTTGAGATGAGCGAGCAATGGAGAAAAGACTACAAAACTGGGAGGGACTAAAACTTTAGTTAAAAAGACAGCCATGTCATTTCGAAAAAAGATTACTTTTTAAAAAGTTAAATAGAAAGACTCTCTAGAAAAATGTATAAGAGCTTACATAATCAGGGGGAGAAAACCTCAGAATGTCAAATACTGTACTTAAAATATCAGAGAGCTGGTAAATAACAGAACAGGAAAAACCAGAAGTTTCAAGAAGGTCTCCTACAATTCAATATGAAGAAAAATGAATATTTGCTCACCAACATTCATATCAGCATTATTCACACTAGCCAAAAGGTGGAACCATCCCAGATGCCCCTCAACAGATGAACAGAAAAACCATAAGTGGTATACACATACAATGAACTATTCAGCCTTAAAAGGGAATGAGATGCTAATACATGCTACAACATGGATGAGCCTTGGCGACGTTATGCTAAGTGAAAGCAGATGGACACAGAAGGACAAATACTGTATGATTCCATTTATTTGAGAAACCTAGGGTAGTCATGTTCATAGAGACAGAAAATAAAATGACAGCTGCCAGGGGCTGGCAGGGTCGGGGGGATGGCACTCAGTGTTAATGAGTATAGAATATGATATGACTCTGAGATGAGAAAAAGTTCTTCAGATGGACATAGCAATGGTAGCATAACAATGTGAACATACTTAGTGCCACTGAACTAGACACCAAAAAATGGCTAAGATGGCAAATTTTATGTGTATTTTACAAAAACAAATCCATAACTCATTAAGAAAAGATAAAAGCCAGCAATTCACAGAAAAGGGACCCCTAATGACCAAAACACACAGGTAAAGAAAATGTATATGGCCAATTACAAAGACTCCACCTTAAAACGACAAAAAAACAAATAAAAAAACAAAAAAACCCCCGAAGGACTCCACCTTAAATTTTATAATGAGAGAAATTAAGATTGGTGTTAAGAAAATTTAATTTATAATCTTTAGAATGTATCTGACTGCTTAACACCATAGTTGGTTCTAATTTGATTCTGGAACAGCAAGACTATCAAGTAGAAGGGTAAGTCGCTCAGTCATGTCCAACTCTTTGCGACCCCATGGACTATACAGTCCATGGAATTCTCCAGGCCAGGACACTGGAAGGATGTCCCAATTACAAAGCATGTCAAGGCTGGTTAAAATTTTGGCTGCATCTTTCCCACAGCCAATGACCCAGTCAGACAAGGGCCCTCCCTTGTGCTCACCGAGATGACACGCAGGTTGACGTCCTCAGGCTGGAGCGGGTAGGCACTGGTGCATTGGAGGAAGCAGAAGTTGGGGTTGAGGGGCTTCACAATCTGATAGACTTGCTTCATGGTATCCATGGACTGCATCCCACTGGAGATCACCATTGGGCGGCCTGAAGGACCCAACACCAGTACCATCATCACTTTATTTTCAGGGGTTCTAACTCTCCCTGAAACATGCCCCTGCTGTTGGTCTCATCATGCAAACAACTCTTACACAGTGGGGGAGCACAGGTGAGGTTGGTGGGTTTCTGTCCTCAACCACAGGAAACATAGACTCCCTTAACCCCACAACATTATTGTGCGGCAAAGTGAACCAAATTAAGAGGAATCTGACACTCTTTAGAGAAAGATGAGCATCTCATTGTGTTAAGACGTTGCACAGCGTGGTAGGGTGAGCATGCCCCAGATTCAAGAGGGTGAGGCCTTGAGCTGCCAAGTCCTACCTGTATGGTCTCAGATTCTTGGCTATGAGCTAAGTAGAAAGCATCAGCATCATATGACCTGCTTCAGTCCCGGTACTGACATGAGGACCATATGAGATCACTCATGTTGTAGAACCACTGTACAAGCTCTGATGTGCAGAGGCTGGATGTTCTAATATACCTAGAGAGTACTTCTCAAAGTCAGAGCTGCCTCTAAGGAGTTTTATTTATACCGTCATATCCTTCATTTTATATAAATATTTTATTAGAAATTAAAAATAATTTTCATATTAAAATTCTTATGAGGACTTCCCTAGTGGTCCAGGGCTTAAGATTTCGCCTTCCTATGCAGGGGGTATGGGTTTAATCTCTGGTCAGGGAGATAAGATCCCACATGCCTCATGGCCCAAAAACTGAAACATAAAAAAGAAACAATGCTGCAACAAATTCAATAAAGATTTTTTTTTTAATGGTCCATATCAAAAAAAGAAATCTTTAAAAATTCCTATAGAAACTGTATATCTTTAATTTCTTTCAACTCAGCACATGAAAAAGTGGGAGTATATGCTGATTGGAAAATCTGTCTTCAGGAGACTCCTTTAGTGGGTTATTACCAATGGTGTAAAAACACAAAAAGTCTGGACTCAGACTGTATGACGAAAATTAAATACTCACCTTTTTTGGCTGTCTTTTCCAGATACGGGAAATTGTTGGTGTCCCCAGATCCAACTTTGAAAAAGGGAACATTCAGTTCATGCAGAAACTCAACTGCCATCTACAAAAATCAAAGGGGGAGCTCACATTCACCACAGTTCAAAATCACCGTCCTTAAGACAGGCGAGGAGCCATCTACAAATAGACACACCCCTTCTCTTGCCCAGAAACTTGAAAGCAGACACAGATTCGTTAGCAGTCATTTCATTCAAACTCAGACATTCCTTCACTCATAGCCACCCATCCACTCATCCAACAAAGACTGCACCCTGGCGCACACTGTCTATGAGAATCTGGGAAAGAATCAGACCCCTGGCCAGACCGTCCTTCCCTGGTGGCCTGCGGCCCAGTGAACACACAAGAAAGGGTCATGACCTAATCTTGACTCAGATAAGTAGGCACTGAGAAAGTGAGTGTCCCTCAAAGGCCTTATCCTTGCCTCAGGACCAAACAGCCAGAAAAAGAGGCCATTTCAATCCTTGCCAAAAGTAGAAGAAATGAAGTGTTTCAAGGCCCAGCCCTGATACATTGATCCACAGCTGGCAGGGCTCATCAAACCCAAGCCCTTTCAGACCTCAAATTATGCTGCCCACAGAAAAAACCAATCTGACTGTTTGAGGCTACCTCTCTAGGGCCCTTTACCGTCCTTATCTGGGATTCATCAATAACCCTCAGGAAACTGGCAAATGTCGGCAAATGCCTGCTGAAGGAATTAGTGGACCACAAATTTTAACAGTAAAATCTCAATTTGCTGTACAATTACCAAAACTTCCCAAATTACTTTTCATTACAATTTTTTTTTAATTGAAGTTGAAAATCAGAAGTAGGGAGAGTCAATGCCTTGGAATATTTCCCAGTATCTAAGTTCCATCTATCTTAAAATGCTGGCCAAGTCTCAGAAGTAAGTTTGGAAGTTAGCTAGGTCGGTGCTTCTCACACTTTAATACAGGCACACGAACCCGCCATGGATCTTGGACGAATGAAATACAAGTTCTGATTCTGTTGATCTAGAGTGGGGCCTAAGAGTCTGCATTTCTTGTAAGCTCCTCAGTAATACCACTGTTACTGCTCTGTGAAACATATTTAGATTAGCAAGGAGCAAGGTTACTGGCATGGGAATCCAAAGGGTTTGGGGGTGGTAAGGAATAGTATGAGGTCATTCTGCCAGCAGGTTCTTTATTTTTTTACTTCTTTTCTTTTTTTGGCCTTACCATGCAGCACGTGGGATCTTAGTTCCCAAGCAAGGGATTGAATCAAACTGGTGCTCCCTACATTGGAAGTGGTGAGTCTTAACCACTGGACCAGCAGGGAAGTTCTTGCCAGCAGATTCTTTGAATCAAACCAGTACTGCCTGAGCCTTCTCCCATCTTCCCAGCAGATGATGAGCTACTCTAATCACTGGCCTCACTCAGAGAATCACTTTCCTCTAGTAAGTAGTAGGGGTTAGAGCTGCTAGCAATGGCAACCCACTCCAGTACTCTTGCCTGGGGAATCCCATGGACGGAGGAGCCTGGTAGGCTGTGGTCCATGGGGTCACGAAGAGTCAGACATGACTGAGCAACTTCCCTTTCACTTTTCACTTTCATGCATTGGAGAAGGAAATGGAAACCCACTCCAGCGTTCTTGCCTGGAGAATCCCAGGGATGGGGGAGCCTGGTGGGCTGCCGTCTATGGGGTCGCACAGAGTCGGACACGACTGAAGTGACTTAGCAGCAGCAGAGCTGCTGGAGAGACATACAGTGACTAACCAGCCAGTGAACAGACCAAACGCAGATGGCACTCTCCTCAGTCTAGGAGACACCTTTCAGGATGGCCAAAGCACCACTCACCTCCAAGGTGCTAAGCCGCCACCGCCTCCTCCCCTCTGCTTTATGTCTTTCTTGTCTTTCTCTCCCCCTTCCACAGTTTTCTATGTCATTCTCTCCTGTGTATGTGTCTCTCATACTATTAACCAGCCCTAAGATGAAACGGAAAAGCATTTGTTTTAAACATATTTATTGAATAAAGTCTAGTGTCTCCACCCTCCCCACTCTATCTGGCAGATGAAGAGAGTGTTTTCTATTTTAAGAGGGAAAATCCTAGGCAAAATTTCATCTCTAATACTCCACTTTGAGAGAGCATGGCTCATGATCAGAGTCCCCAGGGGCATAAAGAGATGAATGAGCCCAATCAGGAGAGGCGCAGGGCACGTAGGGGCAAGGAGGGGCCAAATGTAGGGAAAATGCTTTGCAAAAGCTTACCTATGCTGATTGTAAAATCTACATAAAGTGAAGTCACTCAGTTGTGTCCGACTCTTTGCAACCCCGTAGGCTGTAGCCTGTCAGGCTCCTCTGTCCATGGGACTTTCCAGGCAAAAATACTGGAGTGGGTTGCCATTTCCTTCTCCAGGAAAATATGCATGGAGCTCTATAATTTTGAAGCGAGCAAAGGGGTAAATTCCTGTTGGCAGAGAAAGGTGCAACTGGTTTCTTGCAACCTTCCTAGGGAGCCAGCCCCACCTAGTGGCCACTTAGAAAACTACCATTTTGGATTAATTTCTGCAAAGGGTGCCAGTTTCAGTAGTTACCTGGAAGATGCTCACCTTCCATGCTGAGGCAGTATTACTGGGCCCAGGCCTCATCATGCTGGGTCAGCGCCAGTGGCTGCTTTTCTCTCTGTGGACTTCCTGGCTTCCTCTCTCTATGCTGCTTTCAGTCCCCCTTCCATCTACGGGATATCGATACAACGTAGCCAGGCAGCCTCATAACTTCTCCTCTCCTCTGCCCCACATCACAAAGGCTTTCTGAGCCTGTCTGAAAGAAACTCAATCGAGTATGGCCCTCCCTAGGCATCCAGGGGTTACACACAGAGCAAAGGGTCCTACCAGCAAACTGGTTTGGGTGAAACACTGCACTGTAAGACCTCACCTTGGAGGGTCCTAGTGAATACACACCTCTAGCTGTTTTACTCCTAGTGTTTCCCACACGTATTCAGCACAGAACCCTTGTTTAATTGGGGAAGGGACTCTGACTCTAAATTAATGAATTAATGAGGAACCCCCTTTCCACAATGTATCCCATGAGAAATCTGGGAGCCTGCTGATCTAAGGGGTAACAGAAAAGACAGGAGTGGGGATGGGCTTTTTCTAAAGCTGCTTCCACTCCACTTGATTTCTGGATCTATGACAATGAGCTGGGAGAACAGGTGTCGGAGGGCTTGCCCAGGCTGAGGAAAGGATGGAGGGCGGGGATGCATGGGGCCTAAAAAGGCCTGGCCTGCCCTCAGCCCAGTCAGAGTATACCACAACACAGGCAGGGGTGCTCTGGAGCAGGGGTGTTGGAGGAACGAGGGCAGGCACTGTGGAGGCAGGCACGAGGAGGGAAGGGTGGCTCTGCTGGAATGGGTCCTCCAAAGGCTGCCTCTACGTCATGGCTCCCATTTGCTTTCTCAACAAAACTCCACTTCAACCAAAGGCACTCTGCTCATTTCAGTCGAGTTCCACAGGCCTCTGTGCAGCTTCTGACCAGGTGCCCTGGTATTTTATTGGTCTTCATAAAGTTCCACCATGCCTTAACCTTTCCTCAGCACATAAAGAACGCACTAGGAGAGCACACACAGAGGAGAAAGCTGGCACTCAGTACATGCCTACTGCCCAGAGGAAGTCAGCAGGGTGAGTTCTCAGAGCTGCTTGCTAGACAAACACGGAACAAGCGACCAACCCACCTCGAACAGCCGGGTAGACAGGACTTGCTGGTTCAGCAAAAAGGGACCTGGCAGGCAAAGCAAATGGCACTCTTGCGAAGGCTCTTAAGAATGCCGCAATGGGAAGCCCTTGAAGAGTAGCCCCTGCTTTCCGCAACTAGAGAAAGCCCGTGCACATCAACAAAGACCCAGCACAGCAAAAATAAATAAATCTAAAAAAAAAAAAAAATACATTTCTCCTCGCTGCCTGTGCCTTGGTCTGTCAGGACACCAGTGGGGAGCAAATGGCATTCCTAAGACAGAGAAGACTCCCTGCCCCATTAAGTGTGAAGCAGAGAAAAGGATTCTAAGCAACAGAACAGCTGTCAGTCAGTGGATACAAATCTTGCAAGCCCCCAGGTTCATCTCACCAGGTCCTCACTGTAGCTGTGGGGTGGGCATCTTGATTACCTCATTGTCACAGATGGACACCTGCGGCTCAAAGGTTATGTGACCAGCCCAAGCTCACAGAGCAAGTGACAGTGTCAGCACCTGAGTGTGGCTGCAGAGCTCAAATTTACACACCAAACTGCTTCCTGGGAAACCAGGCAGCCCCAGCCACCAACACCCAGACTCCTCTCCTTCCCCTGTGTGCTCCTGACTCTTAACCTCAAAGCCACCTGGCAGCAAAAGACCTAAAGAAGTGACTTCCTGAGCAGCGGCTGCCCAGCTGCAAGCAGACGCCAGGCACTCCCTTCAGAGCCCACATCCGGGAGCTCAGGTGTCTGGAAACAGTCTGAACAGGAAAGTCCTCATTCCAGGTCCAAGTCACCTTAGTGACCCTGCCAGAGTCTATGCTGACTCGGGACAAAGGAGCAGGGAGAGCCTTTGGAGGGCAGTGTCTTCACACGCGAAGGGAAATGGAGGCCCCAGAGCGGGGAAGCGAATCGAAAAGCTCACATGGAGATGAACTCGGCAGAGCAGGGCAAGGACCTGGATTTCCTGACCCTCAGCCCGGGCCGCTTCCTCAACTGTAACTAATGTCGCTGAGCGCTGGCTGTGTGCTGCGCCTTCTGCGGGTGATCACATTTAATCCTCACGACAACCCTGCAAGGTGAGTTCAGCTGAAGACACAGAAGCACAAAGAAGGTATATAACCTCCACCCGGACTTACCAGGAATGAGAGGCAAAAACCTCATACATTGCTGGTGGAATGTAAAATGGGGCAGCCACTTTCAAAATGTCTGGCAGTTCCTCAAAGAAGTTAAACACTGAATTTCCATAAAAATATATATATACCCAAAGGACCACATACTGTCTGATTCTTTTTATATACAATGCCCAGAAAAGGCAAATCTATAGAGAGAGACAGCAGATTAGAAGTTGCCTAGGGCTGGGAGAATTGAAGGAATTGAGGAATGACTGCTAACGGGCATAGGGCTTCCTTTTGGGGTGATAAAAATGTTCTAAAATTAATTGAGTGAATTGTATGATGTGTCAATAAAGCTGTTATTAAAAAAAAAAATCTATCCCTGGGAATTCCCTGGTAGTCTAGTGATTAGAATTTGGTGCTTTCACTGCCTTGGCTTGGGTTCAGTCCCTGGTGGGAAATGAGATCCTGCAAGCCACATGATGAGGCCAAAAAGAAAAAAGAAAAAAGAAAAAATCAGTCCCCTTGTCCTGGGGGCGACTTGGGTCCAAGACTCTCCAGCCACCAACATGGAGGGCGGTAAAGAACAGGGGGAAGCCCAAAGGCTCTGCTGAGCTCTGGGAAGCTGTACATGCCTGGACCGGCACCTGGGTGGCTGCTGGGGAACCCCAGAAAGGTGTCAGATCTGCCCTCAAGACCCATTTCCCAACTGTGCGACATCGCATAGACTTTCTAGCCCCTAGAGCCTCCGTTTCTTCATCTGTAAAATGGGACATAGCAGGGATAAAATATGTTACTGTAAGCGAAGATGCTTCATAAACTATAACATCAAATTCAGATGTAGGAAATTATGATTATTAGATGAACAACTAGATCTGAAGAATGTCACGCTTATGAATGTGCTGTCAATTAAAGAATGAATCTGGGCTACGGAACTGATCCCTGAACTTGTCAAGTTTCCCAGACATCTAGGTTCTTTGCTTCCCCTCCTTTTTTAATCTACTAATGGTCTAGACTAGAGTGATGCTTCTTTTGACTTAATTTACAGACACAGCCTGGGGTTGGAACAGTAACACAAGAGGTCAGAGGCCTACAGAAGGAACTGGAGTCTCTTCAAATACCCTAGCTGACTAAAAGAATCACAAGCCAAAAGCCTTAAAAATGTTAAGTTTCGTCTACTGATCCGTTTCTGCAAAGTTATCCTAAGGAAACTCAAAACACGGAAAGATGGTCATCTCAGCATCATTTAAAAGCACAAAAAGCTGAAAGTAACCTCATGTTCAAACATAAAGAAATGGTCACATATATTATAAATCCTCAAAAGAAATACTACACCACCATTAATAACTTTCAGCAAAAGATATGGAGAGTTACATGTCAATTATAGCTCAATAAAGCTGAGAAAGAAAACCAGGATATGGGTAAAAGCTGTGGTATAATATTAACCGGAAGAAGCAAACACAGAACTAAACATTCACAAATATAACAACCAGGTATATAAAACAAGTTCAGGAGGAAATATGTACAAGGAGCTGCCATGTAGAGATTATGAGTCAGTTTTTCATCTTTTTTTCATGTTTTCTAAACTTTCTGTGACATCATTTTTATAACTAAATTTTTTTATATTTGAAAAAAGAGCCCATGAAGGAGTCTTGAGGCAGGTCACAGAGCAGATGGAACCTGAGACCTGGCACCAGCTGGACTCTTCCAGGATGTGGGCACGGCCATCCTGGGAGCCACTCCCTTCTGCAAGATGCAGTGTCGCCCCAGCAGGAGGACCCTGTTAGGACTGCAGTTTCCTGATTCTGAGTCTAGGCCACGGGGAGCAAACTGGCCCATAGGATCTCCCAGGGGCTTGAGGGACTCTGGGTTGCCAGGGTGGTTGCCCCCTACTCCCAGAGACAGCCTGTTTTGAGAACCATAGTTCTCTTTCCTCCAAATCTCACTGGGCCTCCAATCCCCCTGGCCTCATGTTTGGTTGGACATTTACCTGGTCAACGTTATGGGGAACTCTAGCTCAGAAAACACAAAACAGTGTAAAGTGAGCAAGGCCTGCAGCTGGCTTGAAGTCAAAGACACCAAGACACCAGGCCACCTGTTGTCCCCTAGGTCTGCTAAAATGGCAGAGGGCTCACCTCATCCATTCCAGAGGCAGTGAAGAAGATGCCAACCTCCTCGGCATATTTCTGCAGCTCCTTGTACTGGGCGTGGCTGAACTCCAGGTGGCGTTTGTGCTCCCCGTATGTCTTTCCCCAGGAATGCTTTGAGGTGTACGGCCTCTCCAAGGCTTTCCGATTAAACTTATACTCCAGCTCACTCTTCTGGAACTTGGCACAGTCGGCCCCACACTCCTGCAACACATATTAGGATTCCTTTAATTTTCGGTCATGGGCTCTCAGAGAGAAGAGAAATGTTGGGGCAACTGCTATTGAACCATTATCTTTAAAAATAACATCAAGGGGACTTCCCTGCTGGTCCAGTGGCTAAGACTCCATGCTCCAGATGCAGGGAACCAGGGTTCAATCCCCGGTCAGGGAACCAGATCCCACATACCGCAACTAAAGATTCCGCATACCTCAAAACTAAAAGATCCTGCATGCCACAACTAAGACCACTCACTCTCTCAGTCAGGCTCAGCAACTACGACCTGATGTAGCCAAACAAATAAGTAAATAAACAAATATTTAACAAACAAATGCCAACATCGAATGACAGAGCTCTTAAGAACTCCCAAAGAAGAGAAACAGAAGCAAGGAGGTCTCAAAAGAAGAATAAAGGCTGCAGAGAGGGGTTCCCCTCTGTTTTTTCCTCTTAAAATGCAATTTAAAAAAAAAGCAGGGGGGACTTTGCTTTACATTATAATATTTAAAATAATTAATTAAACAATCAAGATTTTAAGTTGTATAACTCAGCAGAGGATATGAGCACTGGACCAGAATTTAGGGGGAAAAGAATCTGCCTTAACTCTGACTCTCCTGGATAAGTCACTCCCTATCTCTGGCCTCAGTTTCTCTGTCTGTACAAATGGCCGTGTGGAACAGCTCCAAGGCCTGTAACTTTCTGAGGAGCCCCTGATGGGGGTGGCGTTAGCTGTTTTGCCCATGTGGTTTCTGTATGGCATCTTGTTTGAACAAGAGGTTCTGGGGCAACGGCAAGCAAAAAAATTTAAAAATGCCCCAGCTTTACTGAACAGAAGCTGTAATATAAAAGCTGGATTGTCTGACTATAAAAGCTATAATTTTATTGCCAGTTAGCCTCCAAGCTCTCAAAATTGTTTTTTGTAAAGCCACTCAGTAGAAAGATAAGGAAAACTCTCTCAAGTCTCAGCTCATTGACACTGCTGTAGACACCCAGGTCTTCACGTTGCTGGAAACCTGGGCTCCAGAAATGTCTGTGCTCAGAGTGGCACTTTCACTCCTGGAAAAGCCACAAAATGGCACAGTCAGAACTTGACGCTAGAAAGAAATTCAAAGAACATTAGACTGAAAGTGACCTTTTTGTTTCTTTGTTCAAGCTTTTATTGCTTCTCTACTGGCAAAAAAGCAAACTGCCAAATAAGTCAAGGTGTAACACACCCTTTGCATCAAATTTGAAAGTTAGGTGATGCATTTAAGGCACTTGACCCACTAAGCATTAAAAATTGTTAGCAATTGTTACTCTTTAAAAGTATATTTTACTTTTTAGATTTCACCCATAAGTGATAACATACAGTATTTGTTTTTCTCCGACTTGTTTCACTAAGCATAATATCCTCCAGGTCCATTCACATCGTTGTAAATGACAGAATATCATTCTTTTTTATGGCTGAATAATATTCCATTGTGCATACATACTATATCTTTATCCATTCATTTGTTGATGGACACTTAGGTTTCAAACAGACTCACAGATCTAGAGAACAAACAAATGGATACCAGTGGGGAGAGGGAAGGAGTGATGGGCAAGAAAGGGGTGTGGGATTGAGAAGTACCATCTACTATGTATAAAATAAATGAGCAACAAGGATATACTGTACAGCAGAGGGAAATACAACTATTGTTTTACAATAACTTTAAATGGAGGAGTATAATCTATAAAAATATTGAATCACTATGTTCTATACCTGAAACTAATATTATTGCAAATCAATTATACTTCAACGAAAAAATAAATAAAAATTTTAAATAAAAGTATTTCTTTTTTTGGCCACGTGGCCCCCAGGATCTTAGTTTTCCAACCAGGGATCAAATCCACATCCCCTACAGTAGAAGCAGAGTCTTAACCACTGGACTGCCAGTGAAGTCCCAAAATAAAGTATCTTTATGATTCTGTAGGGTTCCATAAAAGCAGAGTTAGTCCTGAAAGTGTAAAAGAAAACCTAATTACGAATGACAGAACAGCTCTGGCTGAAGAGAAGTGAAAGGAAAAAAAAAGATTTAGTGAACTACCTCTAAACCAAGGAATCAGTGCAGATCTTATGCTGGGAACTGGGTTTACAATGAAGAATGTGACAGGTCCCCCCTTCAGAGCACTCACAGTTTAACAAAGAGAGTTTAAACAGACCCTGACAATGCAATCCCATGGGAAAAATTACGGGAACCCAACTCTGAAAGGAGGAGTTGGAGAGAGCATCCAAGAGAAGAGGGGGCATGAGCGTTCATTAACATCGTTATCTCTAGTAGCTAACATGTATTGAGTCCTGTTTGCCAAGTACTGTACTAAGAGCTTTACATCTTTATTTTATTCTCAAAACTCTATGAAGTAATTACAAGGAATGAGAGAGACAACGGCAACTTTCAGGAACTTCCTTGAAGTAATTCACTGTCGCAGAAAATGTCAGAGATTTAAAAAATGATAGGCTGAAAGAGGTCAGGTCATTAAAGTCTTTAAGACTTTATTAAAGGGTTTCGACTCTACAGTGGCAGTGCATAGCCACTGAAGGCTCATCCAATCTGTGTTTCAGAAAGATCATTCTGCCACCAGAAAGGGGGGGAGAGAGGTCGGGTTAGGGGGCAATTGTAGTAATGCAAACAAATCAGGAGGGTGGCAAAGAGATGAAGAACAGGATTCGAAACATTTGGAAGTGAACCTGGAGAGCTGGACGCCAGGCCGGATGCAGGGCACCGAGAGGCAGAGCCAGGATGATTCGGGCTCTGCGCAGCCCCGCCCCACCCCTGCCCAGGCCGCTCTTCCTCCAGGCCCTTCCCTACCCCGCCCCCCGGCCCCGGGCTAGTGCCCGAGTTGTCTAGACTGTCCCCCTCACCTTAGCCATGCGGATCATGCGCTTGGCCACGTCCAGATCGCCCTGGTGGTTCTGGCCGATCTCGGCAATGATAAAACATGGATGCTGCCCGCCCACCCAGCGCCCAGGACACAGCTCCAGCTCCAGCGGCATGGTGGCGGCTCACGCTTCCCTGCTGCACCAGCAGTCAGGGGCCCGCCACCTCCTCGGTGGGTGAGGTCCGCAGCCCAGCGGGACCCACACACCGGCCCCGCCACGTCAGTCCTTGGCCGCCGGGCAGCCAACCCCCAAGCACGGCCTCGCTCCCGACAGCCAATCAGATTAGGGGGCGGAGCCACCCTCTAGGAGAGCGGTGCGGCGGAAAGAGGAAGTCCAGCAGGCTTGCCTGGAGCTTGGAGTATGGCTTACAGCCGCGAGCGTAACCTCTGACGGTCGTAGGGTGCGTGCATCGGTGAGCAAACGTTTCCCTAAGGAGGCTGAAGGCTGGCTTCCTTGGGCGTGAAGAGAATGCGCCCTACGGTGTGATGGAAAGAATGAATTCTGGAGTTATAATTACAGAGCTGGTTGGCGCCTACCCTTGCTCTTGATCATGAATACCTTACCCTTCTGAGCTTTATTTTCCTCTTTCTCTGAACTGGAAAAATTATAGACTCTACATCCGAAGGTTCGTGACATAGCGTATAGATCACCGTGATCACAGTACTTGGCCTGTAAGCTTTCGATAAGTGGTTGCTGGTCCTATTATATGAGAGGCAACAAGTTCAAAAAGTTCACTGACTTGTCCACAAGCTATCCAGAAAGCCGCGGTGGAGCTGGGACTAGGACCCTGGATTGCCTTCCAGCCTAGGGCTCTTGCAATACTCTATCAGTTCATTCGCTCAGTCGTGTCCGACTCCTTGCAACCCCATGAATCGCAGGCCTCCCTGTCCATCACCAACTCCAGGAGTCTACCCAAACTCATGTCCATTGAGTCGGTGATGCCATCCAGCCATCACATCCTCTGTCGTCCCCTTCTCCTCCTGCCCCCAATCCCTCCCAGCATCAGGGTCTTTTCCAGTGAGTCAACTCTTCACATCAGGTGGCCAAAGTATTGAAGTTTCAGCTTCAGCATCAGTCTTTCCAATGAACACCCAGGGCTGATCTCCTTTAGAATGGACTGGTTGGATCTCCTTGCAGTCCAAGGGACTCTCAAGAGTCTTCTCCAACACCACACTTCAAAAGCATCAATTCTTTGGCGCCCAGCTTTCTTCACAATCCAACTCTCACATCCATACATGACCACTGGAAAAACCATAGCCTTGACTAGACAGACCTTTGTTGGCAAAGTAATGTCTCTGCTTTGAATATGCTATCTAGGTTGGTCATAACTTTCCTTCCAAGGAGTAAGCGTCTTTTAATTTCATGGCTACAGTCACCATCTGCAGTGATTTTGGAGCCCCCAAAAATAAAGTCGGACACTGTTTCCACTGTTTCCCCATCTATTTCCCATGAAGTGATGGGACCAGATGCCATGATCTTAGTTTTCCGAATGTTGAGCTTTAAGCCAACTTTTTCACTCTCCTCTTTCACTTTCATCAAGAGGCTTTTGAGTTCCTCTTCACTTTCTGCCATAAAGGTGGTGTCATCTGCGTATCTAAGGTTATTGATATTTCTCCCAGCAATCTTGATTCCAGCTTGTGTTTCTTCCAGCCCAGCATTTCTCATGATGTACCCTGCATACAAGTTAAATAAGCAGGGTGACAATATACAGCCTTGACCTACTCCTTTTCCTATTTGGAACCAGTCTGTTGTTCCATGTCCAGTTCTAACTGTTGCTTTCTGACCTGCATATAGGTTTCTCAAGAGGCAGGTCAGGTGGTCTGGTATTCCCATCTCTTTCAGAATTTTCCAGTTTATTGTGATCCACATAGTCAAAGGCTTTGGCATAGTCAATAAAGCAGAAACAGATGTTTTTCTGGAACTCTCTAGCTTTTTCAATGATCCAGCGGATGTTGGCAATTTGATCTCTGGTTCCTCTGCCTTTTCTAAAACCAGCTTGAACATCTGGAAGTTCATGGTTCACGTATTGCAATACCCTATACTGAGTTGCAAACAAAACTGAGAAATAAGTTTGAAGGAAAAAGCAAACTTGATTCTCCGCTTGACTTCCAGAACTAATGAGCAAAGTAACAACAACGGAAGGGAGAGGAAGAGGCACTTCTGGATGGAAGGGAGAAGGGTAGGTTTGGGACACTTGGTATAAATATGCAGGTGAGGGACTTCCCTGGTGGTCCAGTGGCTAAGACCAGGCTTCTAATGCAGGGGCCCCAGGTTCAATTCCTGGTTAGGGAACTGGATACCACACACTGCAACTAAAGATCCCACATGCTTCAACAGAAGATTGAAGGTCCCACGAGGCATAGACAAAGTAAATAAATATTAATAAATATACAGGTGAAACTGTTCATTAGGTAGGAGGAGAGGCAGTTCTGAGGCTCAGTGTGGGTCTGGGCTGGAGATAGAAATCCAGAAGCCATTCTGAGTGAGGAAAGACTGACTAGGTAGACTCCTGAAGGAGAGAGTGTGCAGAGGACTGAGCAGTGGAGGACTGAGCCTTGTGCAGCTGCCCTGGAAGGACAGAGAAGCAGGGTGTGTCCTGAGAAGGAGAGACCCACAGAGCTGAAGGCCCAGAGCAGCGCATGAGAATGAGGAGCAAGAACTCGGTGGGGAACATGGGAGCAGGGGGAATGCTAGAGAAAACAGATTTGGTGGCCAAGGGATGATGGAAAAACAGAGGAGGCAAAATGGATCTTTTCTTGAAAAAGTTCAGTTGTTAAAAGAGATGGAAGGGGCTTCCCTAGGAGCTCAGTGGTAAAGAATCTGCTTGCCAGTGCAGGAGACACAGTTTCCATCCCTGGTCTGGGAAGATCCCACATTCCTCAGAGCAAATAAGCCCATAGGCCACAACTCCTGAGCCTATGCTCTACAGCCCAGGAACCACAGCTCCTGAGCCCATGATCCAAAGCTACTGAAGTCCATGCACCCTAGATGCTGTGTTCTGCAACAAGAGAAGCCACTGCAATGAGAAACCCACTTGCTGCAATTAGAGAAAAGCCTGCACAGCAGTGAAGACCCAGCACAGCCACACATAAATAAATGCAATTTTATATTTTTTAAAAAGCAGCTGGAAAATGGGCTGGGGGTGGGGGCAGCTGTCCTAAAGTTAAGGGGTTCCAAAGAAGTGCACATTTGGAAGCAGGAAGTGGGTGTGGGTCAGAGTGTGACCATCAAGGGTGCCTATAAATGGAGTAACTGAGAACCTTGAGAGAAGCAGGCTCTTCGGCCACTTGACACCAGAGCAGGTCTTCAGTGGCTGGGGTTGAGGAGCTTGGATGGACAGCAAGAAAGTAACCAACGAACAAGGAGATTGCAGCCGGGTTCATTCATCTGCAATATGTCTAGACTAGAGGCCACGTGCTTTAGGTCTCTCAAGTTTAAATGGCCTTTCACAGCTGGGTGAGGTTGAGCAACAGGCCTTGGTTACAGAGAAAATTAAACCCAGCACTAAAGTAACTCAGTCACTTGACTTGGAAAACCATTATGGTTTTGCATAATTCATATATAAGTGGAAGTTAAGTTTAAAGAAAAAAAGGTGATGTCACATTTAGAAATATGATACCATGAAAGGAAGTTGGGCTAATGTTACTTGTGGTTAAAGAAAAACTTTCAGTACATTAAAATACACACTTATTTAGTACTTACCACAAATAAGGAGGAAAAGATGCAATTTTTATTCTACTCTTGTTCTTGTTTTTAAAGCCAGTTTCCATGCTTGGGTAATGAGTCAGTGTTCAGTCTGTCGAAATGGATGAGGACATGTGGGAAGGTCTTAAAAACAAAACCAATGAGGGATTTATTTTTTATTTTTTATTTTTTTTGCAGGAAAGGGCAAGGAAGAACTTAGCATTGGAGAAACTAGGGCACCCAGAGTGCTGGGTCATAAGGGTCAAGGTCAAGGATTGGCTATAGTTCCTAGAACTGAGATGCTGGGGCCTGGGACCTCAGTAGCTAGTTCAGCTGTGCTTGGCCCCTCCTGAAGTTCATTCCTGCAAAGCCTCCTCCAACCGAGAACTCTGATTAATTTTTTGTCACCGCTCCATGTTCTAGTTACAGTGGACTATTCTGAGTTCCTCTAAAGGATCGTGTTCTCTCCTCCAGCCCTTGACACAGGTGGTTTCCTGAACCTGCACACTCCCTCTTTCCCTACACCCACCATGCTGAGCCCCTGCTTTCTGCAAGTCCTTCAGGGTAGAAGTCACTTCCTCTCAGGACCTTCTCTGATCTCCCCAACAGCCTTCTCTATGTTCCTGCAAGACCCTCTTTATTCCCTCCTTTATAGAACTGCCTCTTGTCTGTCTTTCTCTCTATAGAGTGTGAGCTCCTTTGGGTTGGAACTATCTGGAGTGCCTAGTCAGTGCTAAACCCAGGGCAAAGTTCTACGGACGCTATGGTGAACAAACAAGACAGACCAGGCCTCTGCCCTTATGTGGCTTGGAGCCTTGTATTATAACTGAGTCCTCCAGGACAAAGAGCTCCTTGAGAGCAGAGCCTCAGCTGTTTCCTCTTATATCCGTAGCACCAAACACAGAACTTAACAATTCATAGGTGCTGATAAACATTTTCTGAATGGCTAAGCACAGGAAAGGAAATATGACAGTGAAGACTGAGGCATAATTGACTTCACATATTTACTCTTCAAGCTGCATTCAGCCTCTTAGGTGAACACGACCATTCCCTGAAGTCAGCTTTCTGGAAAGTTCTTCTGAGGAAGACGTGAAGTATTAATCCACCCAAGCTCCCCAACCCCCAGCCACCCTGGTGTCAAATGGCCAAAGAGTCTGCTTCTCCCAAGGTTCTCTCAGTTGCTCCATTTATAGGCACCATTGATGGACACCCCCTGACTTACACCCAGTTCCTGCTTCCTCAACCTTGGTCCTTATACCTGGAACAGAAGCATCATTTTTATACTGTCCTTGAGCAAACAAGCCCACTGTCACACCTGGGGCAGTATGGGAGGTGGAAGTCACTTCACACTATCTCTGTTGGAAGGATTTTGACCTGGGTTACACACCATACCTGCCTCCACTTTCCAAATGCTACCTCACTCACTCTTCCAACAAATGATTCTTGGATTGCTGCATGCCAGGCACCATGCCAAGAACCAGGAATAGAATGGGGAACAAAGAGCGTGGGGCCTCTTCCTATAAACTGCATTTTACAGTAAATGTAGTTTATGATAAAAGTAAACTATATTCACACATTGCTATAAAATCATGAACTGTCATAAGGAGGGCATGAAGGAAAGCAGTTGAGTGCTGTATGTGACTAACAGGGGGACACTTTTCACACAGGTTGTCAGGAAGGGTCTGTCTGAAGGATCAACACTGAAGTCAGACCCCACCCCAAATTCCTCCCACATGATAATAATCTATTTGCAAGCTTGGCCCCCACAGGAGGTTGAAACAGTATAGTGTCCTGGAAAAAAAATCACAGTGTTTGGAATAAGCGAAGCCAGGGTTCTACTCCCAGCCCTGTTCCTTCTCAACTTCCTGCTGAATGAAAACCACCACCACCAGAGAGCAGTGGTGAGAACCATGTGAGACCTGCTTGCCCAGAGTTCTCGCCCCAGAGACTTCGAGAGAAAGAAGTCTCGTCCTGAGCTCCTGCCCCCTGGCCTGCTTCCACTGCCTGTGGCCTGGAGGACCATCCTCGTCCTCATATCTCATCTTGACAGTCTGTGCCTGTCACCAGCCTCCTCTCCTCCTCACCCGCTACCATACCCCACTGTCTGGAAGGTCCTACCCCCCTACCACCCCAGTTAAGGGCAGTGGGTCTAGGGAAATCCCTGGCAGTCCAGTGATTAAACTAGGTACTCTTACTGTGGTGGCCCAGTTTCAATCCTTGGTCAGGGAGCTAAGATCCTGCAAGCTGTGCGGAGCAGCCAAAAAAAAAAACAAACAAACAGTAAATCTGTTGTCTCCCCTTCGTCCTCTCACTCTTAACTTCCAAGAGTCCCCAAAACTTTAACAACTTTCACTCCTTCTCCCTCATGCTGTCCTTGAGAATATCATCCATTTACAGGGCTTCAGGATGTACACCCTCATGGGTAACTCCCAGATATTCATCACCAACCCCAGTCTGACTGCTTACGTGGTTGCCTGCTCAATTCACAACCATCTCTAGAAACAACCCCAGTATGCCAGAACACCCTATAGCAACCCGGTTTCAACTATGTGATACTGCCAACTCAAGCCCAACCAGATTGATCCTAATGTGTTAAAAGATAATATTCCAATATTTCAAGCACATGAAAAGTTGCTCAATGTCATTAACTATTAGGAAAATGCAAATCAAAGGCACAGTGAAATACCACCTCAGACTCCGTAGGATGTCTAGAATCAGAAAGACAAATAAAGGTGTGGAGAGACTGGAACTTTCATACACTGCTGATGGAATGTACAATGGTGCAGCCACTTTGGGAAACAGTCTGGTGGTTCTTCAAAAGGTTAATCATCTCATTACCATATGACCCAGCAAGTCTACTCCTAAATATATTCCCAAGAGAAATAAAAAAATGTGTCCACAAAAAATTTGTATTTGACTCTCCTCTCCAAACCTGAGCACCCAGGTCCACCTTTTAATCGCATTGCTTAAAAGTCCAAATACCCAAGTGGGGGCTTTTCAGCACGTGACTGCCATTCTCTGCCCAGAGGTTTTCACAGTTCTTGTGTTTGGTGTTCTGAGTTGAATTATGATCCCTCCCCTAAAAGCATATGTTGAAGGCCTCATGCCCAGTCCCTCAGAATGTGACCTTTTACATGGAAAAAGGGTCATTGCAGATGAATTAAGTTGAGTTCATTGGAGTGGGCTGTAATCCAAGATAAATGTCCTTATAGAAAGGGGAAATTTGTGCACAAACGCATACACAAGAACACCACTTGAAGAGACACAGGGAGAAGATGGCCATCTACCAGCCAGGGAGAGAGGCCTGGAACAGATCCTTCCCTGACAGCCCTCAGGAGGAACCAACCCTGCTGACACCTTGACCTTGGACTTCCAGCCTCCAGAACTGTGAGATGACACATGTCCGCTGTTTATATCGCCCAGGCTCTGGCATGTGGTTACGGCGGCCCCAGGAAGCTAATACACGTGGGTAAAAATCACTGAGGAGATGTGCACTGAGTGCCGGTGTGGGAGGCACAGCAAAGGGACTCAGGCCTACAGCCCAGAGCTCTCACTTCCAGGCAGGGGAGGGAGTCAGGGCAGTGAGAACGAAGCCATCAGAGTCACTGAACAAAGTACGCAGGGAGGTCACTGGGGAGGCTAATGCCTTTGCACTGGCTCTTGAAATTGGGATGGGTCTTTTTTGGCTTGTGTTGTCTGCTTAATATTTATTTTTGGCCGCATGGGGTCTTAGTTGCAGTATGCAGGATCTTTGCTGGGGCACGTGGGCTTCCCTCTAGTTGAGGCACAAGGACTCAGTGGTTGCTGTGCGTGGTCTTAGTTGTCCCACGGCATGGGGGATCTTAGTTCCAGGACCAGAGATGGAACCTGTGTCCCCTGCACTGGTAGGCAGACTAACCGCTGGACCACCAGGGAAGCTCCTGGGATCAGTTTGCTTACGCAGATGGAGGAAGAGTGCAGACAGAGGAGGCGGCACAAGCAAGGCGAAGCACACAGGAGTGTTCAGCTGGCTAGCAGGGTGTGTGGGGACCAGGGAAAGGAAGGCTGGGAAGGAGAACTGGGGTGTGGTGCCAGAAAGTCACTGAAAGTTCCCAAGTGGCGTCAGGAGAGCACAACTGTGCTGAGGTCCCTTGAGCAGCCTGGAGAGGATGGGTCCTGGGTGGGACACTGAGAGACCTCAAGTGGCCCGTGATGTGGGAACTTGGATTTCCTCAGCCTCATTTCTTCCATCTCCCTCTATCTCCCTCCTGCTGAAGCACCTGTATTGTGGAGCGCTCTGAGTTTCAGAAGTTCCCATCCACGTGAGGGATCCTCTGAGATGAGCTCACCCAAGCTCAGTGGACTGGGTCCTGTAGTCTACTTACTGGCTCACCCTTGGCCTTTTCCTCTCGATTAGTCCAAGGCAAGGAAAGAAGTACAAGTGCTCTGCACTTGGGGGCCTTGCAACAGTCACCCTGACTGTTTCCTCATTTGAAAGATGGGGTAGGAATCCTCACACTGCCTCTCTGGAACAAGATAATGGATGTGAGCTCAGCAAACGGCAGCATACTATGGAAAACCTGGGACCATCATCCTTGTGTCAGAAGTGGGGCTTAGGACAAGTCAGGCCTGAGCTTGGCAGAGAGGGTGTAGAATAGGATGTCGACAGGCAGGGAGCACCAGGTGGCTACAGAAACAGGGTAACAGTGGATTGGTGTCCCAGCAGGCAGGGAACGAAATGACAGGTCAGGGACAAGGCAGGGTCCTGACCTAGCACTGGAATGGGCAAAGTCAAGGAATTCCCTTCCTTGGGGGCTGGCTGGGATCCTGAGGACTACTTGCTTCCCCAGGGTCCTGTCACCCACTCCGACTCCTCCAGTGCCCGAGGATGCCCACGTCTCACCCACTTGCTGCTGCTGCAGCAGCTCCTTGGTGCACTGCTGTGCAGAACCCTGGCTGTGTATAGGCCAGCCTAGTCTGCCACTGAGAGAAGCCCATGGTGTAGGCTGTTCCCAGCAGTTCTCCACATTACCCCTCCTGGTGTCCAGCACTTTCACACTCATTAACTTAACGCAGAGTGTGCAGGGCAGCCCCAATTTAGGAATGGAAAACTGAGTTCCCAGAAGCAGAGCGTCTTTGGCTGGCTCACTGAGTTGGTATATGGCAGGGCTGACTCTCTCAGTGTGGAAGTATTATGATTGAGAGTGGTTGTTGTATTTGTAGAATGTTCAGTTTGCCCGCACCCCTAAAGCATTTCATGGTTCCAATTCTGAAAACTAGCTCTGTTCTTACTCTGCCCTGAACCTCATGTTAGCCTGCATCTACTTTGCTCCAGATTGAGAAGAAATAGGTCCACTAACTTTCTCATTAGAACAGAGTCAGGAGCCAGACAGCCCTAAGGAGGAGCATGTAGCCATCAGCAGAAGCTGTGTATTTGGGCAGAGCTGGATTGGAACTCCAGCCAGGCTGGCTATTTACTGGCTACTTGACTTTGGAGGCTCTTCACCTCTAAATCCTGGAGTTCCACACCTGTGAAAACAGTTTCCCTCCCTCCAACTCAGAACATTAGTGCCCCCCAGGGGCAGATACACATCCTGCACATGCTAAGGTGAGTCTATAATGCCAGATACTCCCCAGACCGACTAGTCTGACTTGTTCAGTCGCTCAGTCGTGTCAGACTCATTGCGACCCCATGGACTGCACCACACCAGGCTTCCCTGTCCTTCACCATCTCCTGGAGCTTGCTCAAACTCAAGTCCATCGAGTCAGTGATGCCATCCAACCATCTTGGCCTCTGTCATCCCCTTCTCCTGCCTTCAATCTTTTCCAGCATCAGGGTGTTTTTCTAATGAGTTGGCTCTTCGCATCCGGTGGCCAAAGTATTGGAGCTTCAGCATCAGTTCTTTTAAGGAATATTCAGGGTTGATTTCCTTCAGGATTGACTGGATTGATTTCCCTGCAGTCCAAAGGGACTCAAGAGTCTTCTCCAACACCGCAGTAGTAAAATGGATTTACTAGTATCCCTATTGCAGTTTTTGGAAGACACCTCATTCACCATCAGTCTTAGCGGTGCAGCCCTCATGCACACTTGTCCCGATAACTGTAACCACCTCCTCACTGACCTCTTGCTACAGGTCTATCCCCTTCTACTCCATCAGCCTAAGGCACAGCTTTCTTATTTTCCACCAGCCCAAATCCTTACCTGCTCCTCAGGAAGGCAGGGTAAGTGGGAGTAACAGCTTGAGTAACTACTATCATGTCTATTGCTGGTTAGAACTTGGAGTGTATATATATATATATGTATACACCTCATTCTGATGTACATAGCTATATCAGGGCTGCAAACTCACTTAAGCTTGGGCTCCATATTTCCAGTCAAGGAACTGAAGGTTCCCAGAAGGGAAATGACTCAGGAGAGTCAAATACCAGCTAGTGGCTAGGCTGGGGCTAGAACAGATCTCTGGGTTCTCTTTGAGGCTTCCCTCACCACATCTCCACTGAAGCAGTGTTCTAACGAACATACACAAGCTGGTCTGGGTCAAGTCCCCTTAACGAGTAAGGGTCATTTTCTCTGTAATGCCCTTCTGACACCTCTGGAACAAGTTGTAATATACTTGGAGATTACGAGGCTGACCTAATTGGCTCTAGAAAGAACTTCTACACTTGCCTCAATCTTGGTGGTTTTCCTGCAGAGCAACTGTTTGGCAGGTGAAGCTTAAGTCAGTTGGTAACTTGACTCCCTTTATAAACTGTCAACACACTGGTATCACCAGTCTCATTAAAATTGATGTCAGCACAACTTGACAGGACTGGAGAAAAGGGAAGGTCATAGCCTAGGGACAGAGCCACGTGGTTCTGTCTCATCTTTCTCTGATGGGAGGGTGATGCAGCCCAAATAGGATGCCAGAAATGAAAACGACTCTAACTCTGCTCGCATGAATACTGGGTGGAGCCCCCGGGGTGGTGATGAGGAGCGTGGGCTAGCATTTTACACACACGGCTCTGCATTTCCCTCAGAAGTGTCATTCACTCTTCAGGGCCTGGATCCCTACAGCAGGAGTAAACTGAAGGGAAGAGCAGAGTTGAGAACTGGGCCAGGTTCTTTCACTACTTCATCAGGAAGCCTTGGGCCAGGCCTTGATGCTTTCCCACACCGGTTTCCCCGTATGTGCAAGGAGCAATACTTGGTTTGCCAAATACTTATTTGGCTTCAGGTCTTAGTTGCATCATGTGAGATCTCCCACTGGTGGGACACAGGCTCACTCAGTAGCTGTGGCATGTGGGCTTAGCTGCTCTGCAGCATGTTGGATCTTAGTTCCCTGACCAGAGATTGAATCCACGCCCCCTGCATTGCAAAGCTGATTCTTAACCACTGGACCACCAGGGAAGTCCCTAACCCTTCCTTTGTTTTTAAAAGACAAACGCAATCATGACATTCCATGTCACACAGAACAGGGTCGTTACTCTGGTTGGAGGGCAGCTGTGTGTGGGAGAGACCCCTGCAGGAACAGGTTAAGGACCAGTTATCCAGCCCATCACAGCTCCCACCCAGCTCAGATGTTTAAAACATTCACTGCAAAAGCTGGGAGCAAGTCCACTCCATGAACGTCTCCTTCAGAGGACAGAACTCCAGTAACAGGGTTTGCTCTGTGACCTCATCACCAAAAAGCCTGTTTCTCAAGAAGTTTAAGTCTTTATTTGAGAGTACCTGGGCCTCAAGGCCCTATCAGAGGTCTGCACGTTACAAGCTTCTGGAAAATTTCATTTTAAGACAAGGAAAAGCAGGTCTGATAGTTCCCTAGAAATCCTCACTGGCCACAGGTCATAGGTCAAAATGACATTTTGTAAAGTGAACGCACAGAAAAGCTCTGCCGTTCAAGCCCCCCTGGGATAAGGTCCCAAATCACTGCTCCTGTCTCACCTGCCACTCCTCTCTTCTTCATTCTCTAGTCCAACTTGCCTATTTGAAGCCAAGCGTACACAACTCCCTACCTGTGACCTCTGTCCATCACGTTCTTCCCTCCTTTCTCCATTCGTATTTCTAGTCACTCATATCCGCATGTGTGGCTCAAATACTTCCCTCTCTAGGGAACTTCCCTAATCCTCCCAGTTGAAAGCTACCCTTCCTATCTTTGACTGACCCTCTTACTGGACCACTTGTTCTAAGTCTTGGTAAGCATCACTCCCACGTGTCTTCTCTTCCTTACATTTCTGGTGAGCATCCAAGGGCTGGCTTGTCTCTATCCCAATCCCCTCCCTCTTGCCCAGCCAAGGAGAGCCTGGCATATCCCAGGAGCTTGAAAGATATCAAAAAGTTCCATAAACTTGAAAAAGCAGGAAAACAAAGTCATCCGAAGTTACTGTTCGTTATTTGACAATATATGCAAAACCTAAGGACGCTTAGGTGGTACAAATCACTTCATAATGTATTGAAGGTGTGCCACAGGGCACGGATTAAGACCTTGTGTTTGGGGAAAATGTCAAACCAGAAATTAATTTTCCTGATATTCCTTTGTAAAAAGCAACTTCCACTCTAAAGCCTAGTTGTTGCTCAGTCGCTCAGTCATGTCCAGCTCTTTGTGATCCCATGGACTACAGCATGCCAGGCTTCCCTGTCCTTCACCATCCCTGGGAGCTTGCTCAAACTCATGTCCATTGAGTCAGTGATGCCATTCAACCATCTCGTCCTCTGTCGCCCCCTTCTCCTCCTGCCTTTAATCTTTCCCAGTATCGGGGGCTCCACTGACACTATGTAACTTCTGCTAGAACTAAATTCAGATTAGGTTCCAATCTTTAACATTGCTTTTACATGTGTAAAAACCCACTCATCCAGGAGCTTACAGCTAAGAGTTACCAAAACAATCCTCAGATCTTGCACTTACAAAAATTACTGACAACAGTCACTCGTGTATTGAACCACTGCACACAGACTGCAGAGTATTTTACTCCTCCTCCAAATCCTTTTAAGATCTGTAAGAGAGCAAATTTCCATCTTTCTGCAAAGAAGGAAAAAAAAAAAAAAGCTGAGCTGACCTCAGGCAGTGCCTACCCACTCCCAGCCAAGCTTTTCACATGTCATTCCTCCTTAGCACGCCTGTCTTGATAACAAACCGTACTCTGTTCACCTGTCAGTCAACCCCTATGTGTTTCAGCCTTAGCACAAAGCTCATTTTTTCCTTCAGACCTTCCTGTCAGTGAGGGTCAGAGACCATCAGTGCTGCAAAAGACTTTCAGAAGCCACTTGGTCACACCCCCTCGCTTTTATAGACTGGGAGGTAATCCAGAGGGCAACGTAAGGTCACACAGGAAACCAGCAGCAGAGCCAGAGCTACAATTCAGATGGCCTGGGACTCTCCTCCGTTTATACGGCCCTCCTTTCCTTAACTCATCTATTATCTGAACCTAACGTGATTTTTTCACTGCCTTTTGGGGGTTCCACAGCACTGAAGTTCAAACATCATTTGCAGAAGTCTACCTCATTCACTCCCAGAGTCATTAAGAATGAGGATTAGGTTTAAATGCTCACAGATCCTACACACTTGTGTATTTCTTAACAACCACCAATAAAAAAAACACCAAAGAAACCAGTTCTTTAGTGTGTTTAAACATAGGCTTACAAAGTCTTAATTTACAAATGTAAGCATACAACTAGGCTTTATCAAAGAGGAATGTGTTTATTTCACTTAAATTCTTAAAAATATTTTTTTGCCAGTTGTCACAATGTCCTAATGTAAAAAAAAGTCTTTGAAAAGAAAAGCATGAAAAAACAGACCCAAAATGTTAAGATTTTATTTACAAAGCTTCTTTGTTGTACAGAAAGTAAAAATGCTGTTACAATCTTGGTGTAACTGGTAGCCACGGACAGTTGACTCACCAATCACAGCTATACACGCTACAGCAAGTCTTACACAAAAACCTAACAACGCTTACAATTTTGTTGGGGTGAAGTCCCCAAGCTTGGTGGTGGATTTCCAAGAGGGACTAAATGGAGGAAGGTGGAATGTCACAGGAACTATTCTTTGGCTCTTTGGGTGGGTGGGTGTCCTGGGGTTTGTATCACAGCTACCCTTTTATTTTTCTTAAAAAAAAAAAAAAAAAAAAAAAAGCTACCAAATCCATGTCAGCAGTCCAACCAATACTGAACAGTTCTTTTTTTTGCAGGTTATTGGGGTCTTATTAATCATCTTCTCCTTCATCATCTGTTTCTCTCTTCCTCTTTTCACCTTTCCCGCTTTCTTCCTCTTCTGTACGAGAACAAAAATTCACTTTGAGACAATTGGAAAGGCATATATAGTTTGCCTAATTGTTGCAAATGGAAGCAACAACAATGAATTTAATGGTTAGGAGATGAGCTCCTTAAGCCTATTTTCTCACTAGTAAAATGGGGACAATGGCATTGACTCCATAGGGTTATTCTGAGGATTAAGTGAACCAGTGCAAAGTACTTAGCCTAGAATATGGCAAGCCTCAAACTGTAGTTCATATTAACTTAAGAGATTTCTTAGACTTTAGGTATTTGAGACACCGAGACTTTCATATCATTCTTTTTAACTAGTAAACTCATATGATTATTTTTATGAAGTTAACTAAATCTGCACTAAACTGTGTTTTTAAAATCTCCCTGAAGGCAGAGACCAGGCCCGGATCACTGCTGTATCCAAACTAAATTTAGTTTTGAGATGAGCACAGAGCAAAGATGCTGCTGGAAAGTATAAACTCAAGTGCAGCAAACAATCCAGCGCTCTGAAACTTACACAAGTGTTAAAATCTACTTTCTAATAAACAAGGGTTTCTTTGGTTTTAATTGTGGTGGGGAAAGGAAAACTGGAACGATGCTATTTATCTATCCTACAAAGATTACATTTCAATTAAAAAAATTTTTTTCTTTAATGAATAAATTCTGAACATAGGACTCTCATGCCTAACAGTAACACAAATGATGGGGTCTAAAAACACAACATGCAGGGAGTGAGGCCAGGGCCTCCTTCCCTCACAGGCATTACTACCTGCTGTAGAGCAGGGGATGAGCCACACACACACACAGGCCTTTTATCCGTGCCTCTGAGACCACCAGGGCCAAAGGTATTTTATTTTCTTCTCCATGATTTCAAATTCTGTATTAATGAACACTTCCCTTGATCTTTAACTGAGGGGGACCAAAGAGCATGCCTTAACCCACCTTCATCTTCATCTTCGTCCTCATCCTCATCTTCATCATCTTCATCAACTTCTCCATCATGTCCAAATTCTTCTTCCTAAATAATGGTAAACAGCATACCATTAGATTAATTCTGCCCAGATGAGAAGTACAAAGAAAAATAAGAATTGTCAATAAACTTAACAGTTCATTCAAGGAGAAAACTGTAATGTTACTTTTATCTATTTAAGATACTGAGAGCTGCTGGTTTTTCTTTAAAAAATTTCTTAAACTGCTTTTCAAAAGCATTTTATTTGCCAGACGTTTTTCATTAGTATACAACTTACAATGGATAACTCTAGAATTAATTTTAAAACCTTCAACTTCAAAGCAGGTTTGGATAGAGCTTCCTTTTCTTCTCCAGTTGCGGCACACCGGGTTTCTCACTGAGTGGCTTCTCTTGTGGGGCATGAGCTCCAGAGCTTGTGGGCTTCAGTAGTTATGGTGCAGAGGCTTAGTTGCTCCCAGGCATGTGGGATCTTCCCAGACCAGGAACTGAACCCATGTTCTCTGCATTGGCAGGTGGATTCTTAACCACTGGACCACCAGTAGTCCCTGGACAAATATTTCTATATCCACCCCCGACCTTTTTTAAATAAAATGCTTCTTTCAGAAACTTAATTTCATTAGCCACCTGCAAGACTATACAAATGCTCAGTCTTATATTTGTACTATAAAAGAACATTTTTTTTTTAAATGACATCTAATTTTCTTGGCCTGTTTTTACAAATCCCCATTAGGATCAAAGTCACTCCTTTCTCCTATCCTGCTATGGTTAGAAGGATAGCTATGGCTTCTTCTTCAGCTCCTCAGAGATTCTGTCATTACTACATATCCCATAAATTAGACCCCTTTCCCTGCTCCTTCAGAGTATGACCACATTTTTATTCAACTTTGCATTCTTAACTGTTTATCACAGAAGGTACCTAATGTATTTATTTCATTAAGCTGGATATACAAGAAGTTTAGACTTGGTAAAGATACCTTTCATTTCAATACAACAAAAGGAAGGACATCTCATCAGTTCTCGATGTTCCCAGCTTTCTCACCCTAATGAATGAATACTCAACTTGTTACTGCCTCCCAAAGTTAAAGGGTCAAAACTTACTCTGCAGAGCCAAGCACTGTCTAGTTTAGCACTCAGTATTCCATTTAGTATTAATATTTACTAAAAGGGGGACAAAAGCTAAATTAGTCAGACCACTATTAGTCTATTTACAAGTATACTAATTTCTTCAGAAGACTTTTTTTAAACAACCCACATTTTAATTACGAGAGGGAAGCAGGGCAGCCAAGAGGTGCACTGACCTCCCCACTGACTTCATCTTCATCCTCTTCCCCTTCTACATCTTCATCTTCATCATCATCCTCTTCATCATCAAACTCTTCTTCCTCACCATCTTCATCCTCCTCCTTATCCTCATCTTCTCCTTCTGAAAACAGTCCAAAAGGAACACATCAAACACCCTGTGTGTCTCACAAGGTATACCTACTGAGGTGGCAGAGAGCTGTGGGTTGGCCCATGGACAAATGCTGGGCCACACCAGTACCAGCAAAAACCATGAACCACAGTCACCTCTTTCCTCAAAAGCTGCTGAGGCTCAGTTCTTCTGACCTGAGATCCATAAAATCCAGAGGCCAGGAGTCCTATGTACCTTATAATACTTACTGATGAAATGATACAGTGTCTAGAATTTGCTTCAAAATAAGGGAGGGGAGAAGTGGGTAGGAGTGCATGTGTATAAAATAAGATCAGGCATGAAGCAATCACAGCTGAAACTCAGTAATGGGAACATAATAGTTTTACTGTTATTTCTACCTTTGTCTATGTCTCGAATTCTCCATTAGTACAAAGTCACAAAAACCCCAAACAACCAAAAAACCCCCACCAACCTCCTTCTCTGACGTTAACCCATTCCACCACAAACCAGCTGTGCAAATCAGGAACCTGGAGAACACCCATAACAACTCCACGATGGGGATAGTGGTGGTGGCCAGGCACCCGTGTCCTGTATCTTTACTGCATTTGGTGCAGGCCCCTAGTCAAGCAGTTCTTACCTCTCCTGGAGCTCACTGTGCTTTCTCCTGCCTCTTCCCTTTCCTTCCTGTATGACTAACACTGGCTCAGCCTTCAAGTCTCAGTTAAACATCACTTCCTCAGGCCAGATCCGCAATCTCAGCTCAAATGCTCTCATACAAGTACCTGGGTCCTTCTCCATTACCACACACTTTGCTCACTTATGATTATTTATTATGATTGCTTAACATTTCTGGAGAAGGCAATGGCACCCCACTCCAGTACTCTTGCCTGGAAAATCCCATGGACAGAGGAGCCTGGTAGGCTGCAGTCCATGGGGTCGCACAGAGTCAGGACACAACTAAGCGACTTCACTTTCATGCATTGGAGAAGGAAATGGCAACCCACTCCAGTGTTCTTGCCTGGAGAATCCCAGGGATGGGGGAGCCTGGTGGGCCGCCGTCTATGGGGTCGCACAGAGTCAGACACGACTGAAGCAACTTAGCAGCAGCAGCAGCATGGACAGTAAGCTCCAAGGGGACAGGAACCATGTTTGTTTCTTCTTAAAACTATTTCCTACAGCCTGGCATGCAGGAAACTCTCAAATACTCACCTGACTGATCTGCTCTTAAGAACTGCCTTTCACCCTTCAGGTTTCTGCATACAAATGGCTGCTCTACCCATTTATGGTGAACTTAAATAGATACCAGACTGATTTGTAAGAGAAACAGAGAACCAGCAGTGAAGGCACTAAGTGAAATGAACATTTGGAACAAGCTGAAGCATCCTATTCAGTGTCCTATTCACTTTACCATCTAACATCCCCTGTCTTTTTGCCTTGTCTCAAATCTGCTGCAAAACAAAACTGTAAAATGTTTCCTGAGTACTATGCCACAGATTGTAACCAAGGTTCCTGATGGTGTTCTTCATTTTTCTTGATTATTTCTGCCTTATAAACTTCTATCTTTAAAGAGATATCAAAACTAATACTTCAAATATAGTAATACTGAGAATTCCAGCAACATGAGGAATTCTAGGAAAGTAAATTTTCTTCATGCTGACTGATGTAATAACTAATAGCTCTGCTTCCTCTAAGCCTCTCAGGTGAAAAACCTTTATCCTAAGAGTGACTCTTACTAAATAAGTCACTGTGTAAGGAAAGCACAAGCTAAGCAGGAGGATTAGTTTGGGTACAAAATATATTAAGATTCTTAAAGGAACAGGATGAAAAACCTTGATCAAATGTCAAAAGTAAAAAGTACATTCTAATCCCATTTTATAGCCAGAGATTATCTCCTTTATCAAACAGAAAATGGAATTCAACATACAGTGCTTTCAAATCATTACCTTTTAAAACTCTAGCTATATATCAAAAGTAGGAAAGATATTTATATTTGAATATAAAAATCATGTATGAAGTACCCACTAAGTGCAAGGGCCTGTGAATAAACAGATAAGATGATAATCACAGCAAAGTCAGAACAGACAAGAATAGCAGAGCAACAAGTGTATGAGAAAGGTAAGCGAGGGAATGCTCAGGCATACACAGGAACTCCAGCGGCACAAAATGCTTCCCGGAAGTGCTGACAAAGGTGAGATGGCAAGGATAAATAGGCAGTAGTCAAGAAAGGGGAAGTGCTGGGAGAAAGGCAAGAGGCTTGAGGCAATGGTCCTTCTAGTAAACCATAAACCACTTCAATGGGTTGGAGCGCAGTTTATGGTCTCTAGGCTCCAAATTCAAAACTAATTAGCTAACAAACCATTGTCTATTTTGAATCATTTGAAGACTTCAAAGTCCTGGTAGTTTAGTCACTAAGTCATGTCCGACTCTTGCAATACCATGGACTGCAGCCTGCCAGGCTCCTCTGTCCATGGGAAACTCCAGGCAAGAATACTGGAGTGGGTTGCCATTTCCTTCTCCAGTGGATCTTCCCGACCCAGGGATTGAACCTGGATCTCCCGCATTGCAGGCAGATTCAACGTCCTAAGAACCCCAAATTTAACAGAAGGCCTACGTGCATGGATTATTTTTCTTGATAGCAAGAGCGTTCAGTGCCCTGACTCACCTTCATCATCCTCTTCTTCATCCACACCATCCACCTCGGCATCTGAATCTGGGGCTTCACGATCCTCTCGGTCATAGCCATCCAGATAGGTCAGCTGGGGCAGGAGCTTGAAGACACTCTCTCGGTAGTCATTCAGGTTAGTAACCTCACAGTTAAACAGATCCAGGCTCTTTAGACATTCCAACTTTTTCTGAAGAAAAGGATCAAGAAACATACCTCCTAAACCAAAGGAACATAAGCAACAAAAACCATCTCCTAAAGAGGTAAAATTCTAGGCTCTGAATTCAATAAGCTACTACCTATTCAGCCTTGTACATAAGAAAACATCTCAAGTCCATCGCAACCTTTATGATTGGTCACTAGATTTTTAACTAGTCTTCCCTTCTACCTCTATCCTCTCAGAGAACTGTTTCCTTTTGGCACTATGAATTAATACAGTATGAGGCAAATCAGAGACGTGAGTAATCAAATGACCAATAAGACCATGCTGGGTTATCAAGTAATCAGTACTTTTGGGGTGGTAGGATAATAGGGGAAACATTTTTCTCAGTCATACCAATTCAGTCAGCATCAAGGTCCCTGACATTTCTACTTGGGGACACAGATGCAAAACACTCGAGAACGGAACAAAGTAAAGCACAAGGTGCGGGGATGCAAGTATTTTCCGGGAAGACAGGAGTTAATGCAAGCTGGGGGAAAACAAGCGGAACTCAGAGTTGAAACTTGGAAAGTAGAGAAACTTTACACTCTTGTCTTTTTTTTTAGTTTTGGGGGCAAAGACTGATAGTATTACCAGACCTTCCTGATACAAAATTCTTCTGATTTTACCATACCTTAAAGTTTTGTTGCAATACTTCATTTGTTTGAAACCTGTTTCATTATCTAAAATAGTTAAGATCTAAAAACTTGGCCCAAGAAGTTTTCTGAGCAGCCAGACTGATAGGAACATATCTGTGTATTCTACTCAGATCATTTGTTATTACCTCAGTATACAGTATTTCAATACCAGGTCTATTAAGTTTTGATTAAGGGTGAATTAAGAGATCAGGAGGGCAGAGGTAGTATCACAGGCAAGTAAGCAGATAGCAACAGAAAGTGACAACAGACCCTCACAGGGAGGAAACAAAGGAACAAATTGATACAGTAAACACAAAATGGGGACAACTATATGGCTTGGGGCCTTTTAAAATAGGGAGTGGGGGTGGGGAACACAGATATATGGATTCATAAACTTAATTTTTTAATGGCTCCGAGTCAATACATAAAGGTTGGCATTCTCTGAATATTACTAAGAGGATCTCTTTATGAAGTAAATTGCAAAAAATAAATGTTATTGAAAGACTGATGCTTTATTGGGAAATCTACTTCAACATTCACAAGCACCTGGGAAGACACAGAAATCAAACAAAACTCTGTCTTCAGGACTTGAAGTATCTGTGTAATTGCTGGGAGTTACAAAATGACTTAAAAATCTTTGCTCTAAAGCCGACCTTGGCAAATGACAGTTGGCTGACCCACTCTGGCCTGCCTCTTGTGTTTGTAAACTAAGTCTTACTGGAACACAGCACGCTCACTTGTTTTTGTATTACGTACGGCTTCTTATGTTTAAAATGGCAAAGTGGAGAAGTTGTGACACTATACGGCCTACAAAGCCTAGAAGACCTACTACCTGGTCCTGTAGTGGCAAGGGTTGCTGACCCCTGCACTCACAAGCCTTCATGTTCCTTATCAAATAGGTTCCCACACTGGCTTTCTTCTCACTGAACAGCCCTTGGGAACACAGAGCCAGGCAGGGAACACAGAACAGCGTTATAGCAACAGGAAAATGTATTCCTCAAAACACCAATGTGCAGTTATCCAAGAGTTTGTGGATCCAATAATGTGCTTATTAAGTTAGTACCTGAAGTCTTAAGAAAGTTGTCCCCAGTCCTAACTGTAGGGAGAATGACTTTTAGAAACATGTAGCTTTCAGAATAGGCTCCCTACTGGACAGCCTGAGCCCCAGAAGTCCAGGTATGACTTCTTGCCAAAGAGGAAAAAAATGCTGAAATAGCACACCAGGTAACTGGGGAAACTTTTCTCTTCACAAATATGTTGCCACTATACCCCTTAAGATAGAACCATGAGTAAATCTGATAGCTTTCCCACAGAGGCTCAGTATAAAATTCTTCGCTCAAAGGAACAAGCCATTTACTGGTCAACATTATTTCCTAGGAATGGACGTGCTAAAATACATACAACTCCTGATCATGCTCAACAGTGTTCCAAGCCCGTTTTCTAACTCCTTTGACTAGCCTAGCACACAGGGCCTCCAAGGTTTTCCAGTTTCTGAAACTCTGAATCTATAACACTTTTTGCTACTTCTTCAGAACAGAACCATTATGAATAACCTGGACGTGTCGAACAGTATGCTAGAAATGAAGTGAAACCAAATAAACAACAAAACCCCAAATAACTGGAGTACTCTAGAACTTTAAAGCTCTAAAATTGTGCTTTAAGACCCCAAATACACTACACACAGGTTACTCAGGATCCCAATGTAATATGTAAATACTGCTTTAAAAAAAAAATCACAACTCTACCACTTCAGAAATTTGGCCTAAAACTAATAGGCTAGCCATAATAAACAGTAAACATTTTATTAACAATAATTTTGCTTGCCTTCTTAGAATTTAGAAGGGCTTTGGGGGATGGTTTGGATGGCCCAGGTCTCTTAAAAAAGGTGTCCAAGGAAGTTTGAATTGATGCCTTCTTTGTCTCTCGATTAATGTCCCTGTAGTAAGCAGAGGCATTTACAATCATTGCATTGACTGTAAGAACTGGGCTCAACGTAGACGGTGTTCAAAATGCATGTGGTTGATGAGGATGAGATGGTGTTTTCCCCACTGAAGAACACTTTCAGAAGTTAAAATGGACCCAACACTTCCCCCCTTCACCTCCTCCTACAGTTTTATTTATCCTGAAGTTTTAACTTCAGGAGACCCACCTAGCACCCCCAGGAATTGGAACAGCAAGTTCAGGAGAATAGCAGGAGCTCTGCCTTCCCCAGACAGTCCTGGGTGTGCGGTGCCATGGCTCTGTCACTGGCAGGCCAAGTATGTGACTCTGGACAAGGGATTCAGCCTCTCCTAAGCCTCAGCTTCCTCATGTGTAAAATAAGGGCCATGTTATTTCTATCCGTTTTGTAGAAATGTTGAAGATTATTAATGGATAACGTACATAAAGCATCCACTACCATGTATGGCACACAGTAGATCCTCCAAAAATGGTAAATATTATATAATGATTATTTCTCATATTTCACTGTTTCAGGGGATTAAGACTTTCACTGCCAAAGGGTCCTACTATATAAATCACTTATCAGGTCAGGAACACTCATGCAAACAATTCCTACACAATGTTTGCTTCTGCTCTGCCTCTGAATGCTAGGACACTGATAAAAGCTTCTGATGAAACATCAAAGAAGACTAAGGTTGCCATGAGAATTAGGCCATGGCCAGTGATCTAGCATGGAAAGGTATGGCCTGGTACTCTGTTCTAGGGAAAAGGGGTTCCTATGCTTACAGTTACTGTGAATTGACAGGGCTGTCATTAAACACACAACAAAGGTTTAGTATAGCCCATGGGATCGAAGGGAGACCATCAGGGCTTAATTTAACACTGGAAATTCCAGTTTAGATCTTTTGGGGTATGGAGTAAATTTACAGGTTAAAAACAGAACAGGTTCCAAGGGCAGTGGAAAGAATGGCCTTGGACTTGAATTCCTGCTCACCATTTATTCTAAAGCTGCTGTGTAATTAAACGCAGTCTCCTCATTTCTAAAATGACATTCTCTCTGCTCTGCATTACATGAGGATACAAAGGGCAAATGTTAACATCTCTGAATAAGGAAAACTGCAATAAAAGTCTGCTTATACACAAGAAATGGGAATTGACTCAGAGGAAAACAACAGTGAAAAAGGAAGAAGCCCAGGTGTCTGAGTGTACCTAATAGAAAAAAAGGGGCAAAAAATGGAGTAAAGGTGAGCAACAAGCTCCCAGCATTTATGAGAAATGAGCTAAATGCGGTCCACTTAACAAAACATAAAAACAAAGGGTCTTGGTAAGCAGTGATTAAATTTACACTGGAATACAGCCTCGATTACTGATTAGGAGAGAAAAAAACTCTATTAGTTCCATCAGGAAATCTTCATTAAAGGAAGTCATAATTTAACTCTTATCTTCCCTTGAAATATCAATATTCTATGCAAATGATAAGAAGTTCAAATATTTTAATATATTGTGATGTCAGAAAAGATAAGAGACAGCAGAAGGATGTCTTCTCCTCTTGAGTTCTGCTCTGCTGGATCCTGAAAGACAGCTCCTATCTCCTGACTAGCCCCTCTCCCAATTAAGGTCCACAAGTTAACTCCAATGGAAATACTGACTTTACGTAAAACAGAAAAAAGGAGAGCTGCCACAGGCTTCTTTGGGTGATATGAAACAAGTCTGAGTTTCATCAGCCTCATTAAAATTGAATTCTATGTCTGTGAATAGAATGTTGTGTTTAGGGGAAAAAGTCAGTTAACAATCTTGAAATCATAGGAATTTCCAGGTGGCATCAAAAGAAAAGAGTCTGTGGGGCCATCCCCCCACCCACCATTAACTGGGAAGAAAACAGAACTAGTGAGAAAGGAAGGAGCCCAAGTATCTGAGTGTACCTAAAACAGGGGGAAAAAAGGGGGAGGCAAAATTCCTGGAGCAAAGGAGAGCAACAGGCCCCCAGCATTGTTTCGTAAGCTCTTTTCTGGTCACTATAACTTCCACTTAACTAGACCCCCATCAGCACAGCTTCACAAAGTACATTACCTTATTCTCAGAACTCCTAAGTGAGGTAAGGAAGGCAGGGATCACTATCCTTCCTGCTTCTTAAGGGAGGAAACTGAGGCCCAGAGAGAAGAAGCAACTTGCCCAAGGTCACACAACAAAGTCTATAACCCAACTGGCACTTAAATGTAACTTCCATAATTTATCCCAGCATGTAAGAGGAGGAGAATTTGGGGGTTCCCATGCAAAGAGAGCCAGCTGGAGCTCAAAACTGTGAATCAGAAGACCTAAAACTCACTGGAGCTGCCTTTGGCCTGTTCCAGCAGATCAGATGCCCAACCCAATATAGACAGCCTTTTCTATGAAAGTATAGAATAGCCCGGCCAGTCTGGGGAAAATTTTTTTAAGATAAATGTTTAAGGCTATAGTCAATATATGACATTTAAAAAGAACAAAAAAGAAAAGAATTCCCCTTTGAAGTTAGCGGCCACAATTAACAGGGAGGGAGAAAGTCACAGGAACACATGTAACTAAAGGTTCTGATCTTTTACTCTGGACTCCTTCTATAAAAAGTATTATTAAAAAACCACCACCTTCTCAATTATTATTTCCAGTTATTTCCCTCACAATAAAGAAATATGAAAATGAAAATGACCAATAAGTCCTGGTTTCCAAATTCTCAATTACTTACCAAAGGTTCCAGGGTGCTGATATCTTTCAGTTTATTTCCACTTAAGTTTAGATGTGTAAGATTTGGAAGTTTTTCTGCTAACATATCCAGACCTCCACAGATTCTATTGTCACTGAGCTCAAGCTGTTAAGAGAAAACCCACACAGCACACAAACACACAGAGAAACAGGTATCATTAAAGTGTTAGAAATAACAAAGACAGTTCTCAAACACTTACCAAGATCAAATGACCTCTTTTTTATTAGGGCACGTATGTTCATTTTGTTTGATTAAACCCAAATTACAGATCCTAGGAACACTTCAGAGAAGGAGAGACATGTAAGGATGAGAGAGTTGCATTCTCTTAATCAGCTGCCAATTTTAACAGTTTGGCCCCTAATATCAATGAATACATTTTCTAACCTAAGAAGTGGGTCAAAACAAATTAGAATTCTTTGTGAAGTTGCCATACACTATATGTGCCAGGAAAGGTAAATGCATTCTAAGCAGCTATTCTCTGTGTCAAGCAAAACTCGTGATGCCCACTTGAAACCTCATCTGTTTCTATACAGTGCTGACTTGCCATGGGGTTCTACATCTGGAAGCCACCACGGAATGCTGCCCTGAAGGCTACAGGAATGGTACAAGCCTTTAAAGAAGTTCCGTGACTTCAAGAAAGGGAATGGGGCAATAGCTTCAGGGCTGGGGAAACCAGTTCCCCAGAGGACACTTCTTACAGATCTATCACTAGCCTTTACAAGAATTCTATTTTCTCTGCTGCAGGTCAAGTTGAGTGGTAAGTGGTATGCCAACAAAGGAATGAGCCTTCACCATGGAATATTACAGGGAAAGAAATCGGAGCCTGGAAAAGTAAAGCCCGTTGAGAGCATCTAATTCAAACTCTATTTCGCAGATGAGAGAACTAAGGCCAGACAGCTGGTTTCAATTCTACTTTAACTGCCAACAACAATGGTAACTGTATCTAATCCTTACATAGTACTTAAGTGTTAAGTACCCAAGTACTTACAGCATTGCTCGAAGAACTAGAAATCCATGATCTCATTTGATCTCACAATCACCCTATGGGTAAGTAGAATTATTACCCCCATTTACAGATGAGGAAAATGAACTAAGAACAGACCATGCAACATGCCCAAGATTACACAGCTGTTACAGTGGTGAGCCTATGCTTTGCAGCCGGGAGCCTAGCTTCAGTGTGCTCCTCCCTATACTAGGTACCTAGAATAGAATGAAAACTTCTGTAATTTAGTCTGGCATGCAATGAAATGAGTATACGATGCAGAGCAGAACTCTTAAAATTTTAAATATTCACTGAAAGGAAGAGTTTTAAAGACAAGAAGTCTGTTTAGGTGTTTTTAAGCATTTCAGAAGAGAAAAATACAACATTTCAATACATTTTTTTGCCCGTTCTGATGGGCAGTCCAGTAAAATACCTAAAATTTCTCTTAGGTGGTTGGAATATCGACATATATAATATTCACAACCTTTCAACATGAGTATCTTAGGGAGGAGAGATAACAAGGCAATCTGCCAAAACATTTAGTGGCATATTTGTTTTGAAATGAAATCAATGTGTAATTTAGGAAACTCGTGACATTTCTTTCAGAACCTGCTTCTTGTGGCTTTCTGAATTAAGTATGACAGTACAGAGACCACAGTAATTCAGGACAATGTACCAAGGTGCTAGAAAAGCAGAAGAGAACACAGAACACCTAGTAGGGATCTGCTAGTATCAAGTTTATGGAGATACAGGGTAAAATGCCAACAGAGTTTCCAACGTCATGACAATCTACATAAACAAAAATGGATTACACTTGAACTTCTAAAGCAGATACCTATCAGAAAAAAGAAAAGAAATTTACAAATTTAACAGAATTCTTTTTAATAGCAGACTTGCCCTGAAACTCATGAGGACTGCCTAAGCATTTAAAACACATAGAACTTCTGGATTTTAATTCATGTATTTAACCAAAAAAACAAGTCCCTCTCAAGATTCAAGCAAGCATATAGGAACAGCCTACCTATCTGTTGCCTAAATTTCATTTCGGTTTTCTATGTGTATCTTTCTTAGATGAAGCTTCAACTCAAACCCCCTAATAAAGAGATTAGGTAAACAGTGGAGAATTCTGCAACACCGCCAAGACCACACACATTTTCATATGTAATGGAAAAGGTAGTGGGTTAGCAAATAAGAGAGATGGTTCTAGTTTTGGCTCTAGTACTAAACCGCTTCTGTGGGTGGCTTTAGGGAAATTGCTGTACCTGTCTGGGTCTACTGCTGGGTCTGTGCCTATAAACAAGGCTAGAAGATCTTTAGTTTCTTTCAGTTCTGGCAGAGGCTATGTGACAGGTTAATGTGCAAAGACACAAAAAAACATTTTTCTTGAGAATTTTTTTTTCTTGGTGCGTGGCAGGGATGGGTGTGTGTGGCTATTTGTGGGCAGGGGGGTGGGTGGACAGTGTTAGACAGGATAGTGATTGGTTTATAATTAGACCAATAAAGCCCTAACAATGGACCATTAACTAGGCAAGGGAAATATAGCAGTTTTGTTTAAATGGATTCTCAGTCAGTCACAACACATTTTAAATTCCCTAGTCATTAAGAATTACATAATGGATTTGAAATATCATAGGCTACAAATCTGAAAGGTCTTTACTTAAATCTTCCCTTAATCAACATTAAACATGAAAAGCAGGAGGAACCCATGGTTCCTAAACCGGAGCATACTAAAAACAAAATGTAGTTACATTATAGCAACAAATCCATAACAATTATTGAGTACTAAATTATTCATCATAACTATTTATTGAGCATCCAACATGTATTATTTCCAATCATAGCAATTCTGCAAGATCAGGTGGTATTACCAGTTTACAGGTGAGGAAACTGAGTCTTAGAAGATTCACCATCAGGGAAATGATAGAGCTGGATGGAATGGTGAGTTCCAGATCTGCCCAGTTACAAAGGCCATGTGGTCTTTCCTACACTAAATGCTTCCTTACAGATAGAATTGTTTATTTTTCCCTTCCCCAGAATGGTTCTCTTCTATTGTTAAAAGAGAAAGCACTTACCTTTTTCAATTTAGGTAGTTTGGGAAGATTTGAAACTGAAATCAAGCCTACATTTATTAAACTGAGGAACTCTAAGTTCACAAATTCAGCTGTTAAGCCCTCAATTTTCCCATCATTTGATTTGCAATTGTCCAGGACAAGTTCTCGAACCTGTGGGTGACAAAGCAGGGAAGAAAAGCTTTAAAAAACATACAGAAAACAAAGAACAATGCAAAACCTCCAACCATAAATACCCAACAAATCACTCACATATAGGGGCAGCCTCTACTTAGACCCAGATCAGTTATAAATAAATGAAAAAAATGATTAAGCCTTTAATAACAATAATCTAATAGATATCAAGGGTGAAATGTCACACCATGGTTACAAATAAAGATTTTAACTCTACTTTCCAGACAGAAACTACAGCTCTTAAGATGTTAAGTAAAGAAACAATACCCCCCCACCCCTTAGTCCTTTTCCCAAGTCTGTTCCAAGAGGCGCTTTAACTACAAGTACAGGAGAAAATACCCACCCCCTTCTTGGTCCATCCCACCCATAAACTCCTTTAGGCCACAAGGCCCAGGAGACTGACACAAGAGGACGAAAACTTCACTTTTCCAGCAAGGTCACTAAGAGATTGTGGCCACAGGTTTCTGGACTAACACTTCTACCTCTGGTCTTATTAATCCTTACTAAGATTATCTTGACACTAAGAAAAGACCAAGATGCAAGAACTCTTTAATTCAAAACCAAGATCATTTTGTTTTATTTATGTAAAAAAGATATTTCTAGGGAAGAGAACAGTTAGCTATTAGATTCCTTTTTCAGGCCACAAAATCTCCTCCTTTAGAGGTCCTGAAATTCAGAATTCAAACCCATCCAAGAGTATCACATGTGAAAATTCTGAATACTGATTATTTAATAAAGTCTACTGTGTAAATATCTACCATGCTAATCTCTATTGCCATTCTTGCTCTGTGGTTGACTCTGACACTTCCCAGTTTTAAACACGTTTTGATAAATTTACACGGATGCAAATAAGTTTTAACTGCCAAAGGCATTCTTGCAGTGAATCTAACACATTTAATGGCATTAATGAGCAATCAAACATGTATGAGATGCTGATAGCTCTAAAATGAAAATAGGAGTTAGTATCTTTATCCTCCCACACAAAATTCAAAGATACTACTCTAGTAATTGCTAACATTTATGGAGAATTAACTCATGATTCTTTTTACCACCATACCCCCCTCCCCCCAATTAAAGAGAAGGAAACAGATTTAAGAGAGTCAGGGATACCCACAACGCCACAACTTCTCACTCGCTATTACTCTACTTCCTCTTCAGAAGCCTTGCTCTCAAGATGCACACAGGCCCATTACATCTTTTTGTTTCTTTCTTCCCTTCCTTCCACTTTTCTCTTTATGGACAGTCTTCCCCTCTTCTGATAAAAATTAGCCTATCTGAAAACTTAAGGTAAACTGAGGAGAGCTGGGCACCAGAGACAGATGCTTAGGGTCAATTTCTAGCCCTGCCATTTACAACCTCTGTGACCTTAGGCAAGTCACTTAACCTATCTGTGCCTCAGTTTCCTCAAGGTGAAGTAGAACTGTTGTAGAAAGTAGTGCTTTAGACACAGTGAAAGCTGAGAAAATAACCTCTGAGAAAAGGTGTAGGAGAATGACAAGGACCTTTGTGACTTACTTTATTCCTGCCTGTGCTAAATCTTCTACAAACATGTATCTCTTTTGCATTAAAAAAAAGGAAAACCAACAAATCATTAAAAAAAAAAGCCAACTGTAACTACCCACCAACCTAAGCAGTATATTGCAATATAACTAAATGTTTCCATTTGATTCGGGGGTTTTCTATGACTATATCTGACAAAGAATCCAAAAATGTTATACAGAATGACACCAATATGCCAAAAGCCAAATAAGGAGCAATTTAGATGACCATTTTGCCTCCCAGCTCATGGGTGAAATCACCTCTTGGACGTTTTTCTCAACTGGTAAAATTCCACTTTAATTAGAGTCAAAGAGAACAAGTCTGCTGAAGCAAACAGCAGAATAGGAATCAAGAAAGAGAAACTGGTAGGGGAAAAAAGATGTTAAAGTGGTCCAAATCTGCAAACTGAATTGTTGGGTCTGAAAGAAGATGGAGAGGAATTAAGGTTCTGGTTTAAAGAAATGGGAACTATGCAACTGAATGGAAATAAGAAGGAACAGCTTTGGGCACGGAGAGGGGAACAGGTATGTAATGAATACTACAAAGGATATCAAGTTTAAGGTTCTCATGAAAAGTCCAGGTCAAAGTATCCCCAGGGAGTTGGACAAGAGAATTTGGAGTTCAAGGTTTAAGTTCTGTATTTGGAAGTAATCAGAGCAGAGAGTAGTGGAAGGATGGAATTCCTACGAAGAGAACCAAGGATGGAATCCTGGGGATCCTGCAAAGGAAACTTGAGAAGAATTAGTAATGGTAGTACCCAAAGGTGAAGCATTAGTTTCAAACATGTAGAAAGGCTTATGAAATTAGGCATAAGAAGTTACTGGGGCAAAAAAAAAAAAAGTTACTGGGGCAAGGGGGAGGATTTAAAAAATTAGGTAATTTGTCCATCAAGGAGAGACATCTCCAGGAGACACTGGGGGATGAATACATAAAATGTTTTCATTTATGTAACCTGTCACACATTCACCTTCTTATATTCTTCTCAGGGAGTAAAAGTGACTGTCCTGAGAACTTTTCCATAATCTTATCTAACGCTTTTACAATGAGATTATTGATCTATTAAAAAAAATTAAGGTTAAAAAGAGTCAGTGCTAGATTTTAAATTTCATCAAGCATCACGATGGCAGGGTCACACCTATTTTAGTTACCATCATATTCTGGGAGTTGGTGATGGTCAGGGAGGCCTGGCGTGCTGCGGTTCATGGAATCGCAGAGTCGGACACAACTGAGCAACTGAACTGGATGTTCCAATATGAAAGAGTATTTACAACAGTCAAACACAGAAAAACTGGCATAGGAGCTTGTGTCAGGATTGTAGGGGACTGAGGAAATGATGAAACAGGAAACTTGGATATAGAAACTACTTTCTGATGATAGGCATGATCACATGCAAAGCATGTTGCTATTTGTCACTTAATATTGTGGGGGTTTTTTTCAGTCTTTGTATATTTTAAATACAGTAACATGGAACAATATTACTTTATTAACAACTATACTTTTTAATGGCTAAAGAAATTAAAAGGTATGATGTAAAATAAATTACCATACTCCCTACTGAACATGTTTCCCAACTTCCCCTATTATAAATAGTGCCATGCTATCTTTTTATATGAAATTTCTTTTGTAATAAGAATTATCTCCTCACGATCTATTGCTAGGTGAAAAAACAAATATTAGAATCTTTTGAGTTACAAGTTCTTTATCTTAAAATGACAATCAACCTCTCTCAAGATTTTTCTGTTACCTTTCTTGATATATGGAAATTCTAGGTATATGCATATAGTTACCTTTTTCTTGAGTATATTGGTTTTACCCTGAGGAAAAAAAAACAAATACCCCAAAAGAAATACTGACAAAAAAGCAGACAAGTCATAAAAAGGTAATCAGCAAACAAACTCATTTGTTTACAACAAATCATAAAAGAGACGGATTAAAAATGAGATGTCATTCCACTCTCTTGAGGATGGAGAAGAGATAGGATTAAGAAAAGGAGCTGGTAAGTTTACAAGTGGGGAGTGAAAAGAAGTCAGGGAATACATACCTGAGACCTTTAATTTTCTCCATGAGTAGGAGGAAACAATTTATTGGGGTGAGTTACAGGGAAGGGCTGTATGGCTCAGAAGTTAAGTCATGTCTCTGAACTTTTCCAGCAAGGCTAAGGATGTAGTAAAAAAAAATGTGTTAACCCCAGAACAAAGTCCAGAGTCACAGCAAGAAGATGAGCCACAAAAAAGCACACAGCAGAGTGGAAATTACTGCAGAAAGCAGAGACCAAAGGAGGGTTCACTTAGGGCTTGTGCCCAAGGATGACAGGCCTGGAAAGCCTGCCATAAGCACCCTTCTAGCCAGCCTAAAGTTCTAAACAGGACTTTGGGGAAAAGGTGTCTGTTCTCAGGCATTATGTCAGCAGCATATGAGATTAGGCCTTCCCTCTCCCTGAAGTCCTTCCTGAGTGTGACAGGATCGAGAATACCTTTCAAGGGAGGGTGTACAGGACGGGGGACATATGTCGTCACTGCCTCCTGATATAGACCGAGAATAAATGGGAGGTTCAAATCAAGGATAAACAGCCCTAGTTTTCCTCATGTCCCAAACCCTCCCAGGAGGGAATGTTGGCAGGCACTTGTAATCTGTGTGTACCACTTACCACTATTTGATCCAAGGCACAGTTATTTGGTCTTCGGCTCGAAGATACATGACAACTTTGGGGGCCAAATTCACTCTTCCTCATCCCTTACTTTCCAACTAAATTAGTTCTTTTTCCTCAAACACGAATTTAAGGTAAACACTTAAGAATTAAAACCAAAAATCCACACTATTTCCTATGCAACTTGTTTTCTATAGCTATCAGCAAAGCTAATACTCTAGTTTTCCCATGAAAAATTTGAAATACATGGTAGCCAAATTACAGAGATTGGGGCTAGGAGCCACAGAGGAGATCAAGGAATTTTCCTTTCATCCTCCCCACTTAGTCTCATTTCCTATTTCCCTGGCTGGTGGTGGTTTAGTCGATAAGTTGTGTCTGACTCTTGGGAGCCCATGGATTGTAACCCACCAGGCTCCTCTGTCCATGGGATTTCCCAAGCAAGAATACTGGAGTGGGTTGCCGATTCCTTCTCCAGGGGATCTTCCTGACCAAGGGATCAAACCCGCGTCTCCGGCACTGCAGGCAGGTTCTTTATTGAATGAGCTACCTAGCTACTCTTGGAGTGACCTTCCCCAATTATCAGTTACAACAGTTATTAAGAGGGGGAAAGACAATCTGGAGAATTAAAGATCATTAAGTTATCAATTATTTAGTGAGTGAAATAATCCAAACACATGGAAAGTAACTCTTGCCACCCTGGACAATTCCCATCCTTCTGAGTTAAACAACCTTCAGACCTTCCACCCTGCTACTATTTTAAAAAGAATGTCTGCAAAATGACAATAGAACATTAGTAGTACTGAAATATGTTTGAGTGGCAAAACTGCCTATATGAAGGGAGGAAACACTCATCCTACTACTGGGTAGGTAAAAAAGAGAATCATTCTAAAAAGCAATTTGGCAGAGATTCACATTACAAAATGTTTCTTACAATACTAATTAAAACAGCAAAAAACTTTCTAACCACCTAATGAGGATGGTTAAATTATGATCTGTGCAGACATTAACAATGCAAGATAAATGTTTACTATACTTTAGCAAGATATTATATTCGCTAATAGCAAGATCCAAGTTCGGAAAAAACTTTTCCTGTGGACTGTACCAGAACATCTTATTGGTAGAATGCCTGTGTGTGAGATTCCTGGTTTTTTTTTTTTTTTTTTAGGTTTTTAACCTATATCTATTTTTTTTAGCTTATCTGTATCTAATTTTTCATTCAATGAAGCTGTAAACTAAAGAATACAAGAAATATATATTCTATATAATACAAGAAAAAGAATCCAATTGGCTGCTATGCAGCAAATCTGAATAAGCCCTAGAGTTTAAAATCACAACAGACACGATAAATGCCAAAAGTTGGGGAAAAAGGTTTTTCGCATGTTATAGATTTTTTTCTTTAAAAGGCCACTGCCATGCGGCATGCAGGATCTAGTTCCCTGACCAGGGTTCAAACCCATGCTCCCTGCATTGGAGGCATGGAGTTATTAACCACTGGACCATCAGGGAAGTTCCCTCACATTATGTATTAAAAAAATATTTTTGTCAGTATCTTGGGACTAAGGAAAAAGTATGCTTATTTGTGGAATATGAAATGTCTCAGTTTAGCATACAGGCTACCAGTGTTCCCACCAGGCGCACAGACTGTAAACCACGGTAACTGCATGACTTTCTAACTCTGAACAGACTGGAAGATCAAGGACAGATGTCCCTAGATTCACTGTTAATGAGGTGCATGTCTGGCATAATAGGAAAATGATAGCCTCACATAAAGACATTTTTCCTCCAATTCTGGAATATATCTAAATTCCAGATCTAGATACAGACTGTATCAATATCTCATTACTGCATGTGTCGCCTTCCACTTCTGACAGTACCAATCAATTTCTGTGGTGTACCTGGTATGTTCTAGTGCTATACAATTTGCTCTCAATGAAACAACTGATGACACCAATATTTTATATAAAATAATTCTTACCCTTTGCCTGTATTTTAAAATACTGATCACTATTCTTTTTGAAGATTACTTTACAATGCCATTTTAAGCCATTTTTGCACTATGAGAACAAACTTCTGATATAAAGAGGTGTTTTGGACTCAGATAAAACTCAATTATGTACTTCTTTATGAGTCACTCCCTTAGGTAAACAGCACACCTGTTAGTAACAGGTGAAATGGAACCTATTCTCTTGGTCTGTCTTATGTATTTTAGTTAAAGAACACAAGACAGTAAAGTGTTACCAGGGTCATCTTCAAACTTCCAAATAAAAAAATTAAAACAAAGAAGCCGTACTCATAGGAAAAAAAAGCTCATCTGATCTTCAAACAAAAACACTGCAGATCAAACTCCACTTACCCTCCACAGTCTTTTATCTCACTCGATGACATCAAGGTCAACCAAGGAATATACTGATGCGCATTTAAGAGCCTCTTGTCCTAAACCAATAGGTTTACAAGAGACAGAATTCTTCCTCTTTTCCCAGATGAAAAGAGTCTACAGGATCCCAGAGGTCAAGCCTACTCTTAACAGCTGGCTCCACAAGACATGGAGCCACGTGACTAGCTGACTTAGAATCATTTTGTAACTTCTCACTTACCTTAAGAGTGATGCTTTTGTGCAAAAAACATTTTTAAATTGATGTTTTAAAAAATCTAAGGCTTACTCAGTCTCTCTTAAGTCCCTAGGGGAGCCATTCTTACCCCACAATCCTGGTTGGCTCCCATGACACTCTCCCAAGGCCCCTAACTTGCACAATGCAACGGGCCCCACCGGGTTCTGAGGCTTCAGGAGGGAAGAGGCTGCTCTCTGCCTTGTTCACACTGCTTTTCCAGGCCCTGCCATACTGTTGGTACACAAGTATTTATTTAATAAAACCAGTGGATTACAATAGGAGAGTGAAGTCCAATAAGGTAGCCAAGTCACTTGTGGCTTGAGTACCTGATATGTGAGCAGTGCAACTGAAAAATTAACCTTTTAAGTTAAATAGCCACACCACTTTAGGCTGTTTTTGGCAAAAGGGCAAGGCTTAAGTTTCTTGAGAAATTAACACATGCACATGTATATGTATTTTCAAAAGCAGTAATTAGTTATTTCAAATTCAAAAAAATCCATATACAACCAGCCCAATTGTGTTTCCCAGAAGGAACAACGGTGCTCTTAGCTGAGTATTTTAACAGTGCTTTATGCACACTTGAAGAATTCAAATGGTTTTTTTTTTTTTTTTTCACATTTGAAGGCACTGTGAAGATTCTTGTGTATTTTCTTTTGGAAATTTGGCTAAATCAAATACCTCCATATTCTACTGACTTGGAACTACGCAGTAATAATTCAAACATCTTAAATTAAATGAGAACGCCTCAAAATGAGATCAAAATTCTGCAAGTTTTACGGTGTGAAGAAGCTTAACAGTTCAGGATACTAGCACGTGGCTGAAACAAAATGTCTGACTGATGGACGGAGGGGACGACCGTGGTCAAACCTCAACCTTAAAACTCGGAGGACCGAGTCGAGACGCTCACCCCTCGAGGTCCTCCAGGGTCGAGTGGGGAGGCCACGAGGTGCCACTACCCCACACTTCATTTGTGGGGACCTCGGATTCAAAACCTCGTGCGCACAAGGGAAGGTCGGGTTGACAAATCTCCACAAGTGGGCAACTTGTTACCCACAACTCTCCGGTTGCACGAAGCGAGCCCATCGTCAGCCCGAGCGGAGATGGAAGGACTTCCCTTGGGCTGCCCTAGGAACAGAGGACGCCACTCACCCGAAAAGGGGGTTTGGCAGAGGCGCGGCCCCCCGGCGAGGGCCGCAGGAAGCTGCTCTAGTTCGCGAGGAGGGCCCGGGGAAGAGAAGAAAGACGGTTCTTAAAAGGCCCACCCGCCGCGGCAGGCGAGTGCTGGCCTCGGTCGACGGCCTGTAGCACGTGCGGGGGCAGAGGCCTCCCGGCCCGCGAGCCCAGCCGAAACCCGTCAGTACCCCCTAGACGCCCGACTCGGGCGGAGGCGGCCGCCTGGCGTTGCCCTTTTAAGAAGGGGGGAGGGGACGGCAGTGCGACCAAGAGATGAGTCGGCGGCGGCCGGAGCGCGCAGCTCCCGCCAGAACGAGCAGAGCCTGGCGAGGCGGGCGCCAAACAAGCCGCAAGCTCGGCCCGGCGAGCGGCGGCCCACAGCCACCGCCGGGACAGACGAGCGGGGCCTGGCAGGCCGAGCCAGCATGTTGGCTCACGCGGCGGAGGGAGACGAGTGCTAGCCAACATGGCGCTGTGTCGGCTCGTGGCGCGCCCGGGCTGACGCGAGGAGCCGCCGCCCGCCCACACCGAGGGGCCAGCCTCCCGGGCAGGGGCCCCCGGACTCCGCCGCCGCGGCGCGGGGGGAGGGAGAAGCCGTCTACGCCACAACGGCCGGCTCGCCCGAGCGACGCCCGCTTTGGGAAGCTGGGACCGCGGAAGGCCGGGGGGCGGAAAGGGAGCGAGAGAAATGGGGGAGAAAGTTTTATTTTTAGGCTTGAAAAATGGCGGGAACCGCGTCCTTTTTTCAAACTTAGCCCGGGGAGGGGCGGCGGTTGCGCCACCTACGCCGCCCGGACTCGCCCCTCCCCCGCTCCGCGCGCGCCCAGCCGCACCCGCTCAAGCCCCCTGGCGCCCAGGGGGCTTCCCGTCCCCCGTAGAGGCGAGGAGCCCCCTACTTGCCCTTCGGCCCCTGCCCAAGTCCGGCCGGCGCCAACCGCGAGGCCTGGCCTGAGGAGACCCTCCCTCCCCACCCCACCCCGAGCCCCTTCCCCCGCCGGCCTGGGGCGCGCGGAGCCCAACCTGGCCCGCAGCGGGCCCGGCTCCGGCTAGCCGCGCGGCTCCTCGGCAGGCCGGACCTCCGCCTGGCCGCGCATCCCGGGAGCCTGCAAACATGGCTCCCAGCGTTACACAATCCCCTCCTCCCTCCCTCGCTGCCGGCCACACGCACACGCGCTCCTCAGGGAAAGGACCCCGGCGGGCGAGGAGCTCAAAGTTTGCTTTCCCCTACCCCACTGCCTTCCCCGGACGGCCGCGGGCACCCGCGGGCGCCAAAGAGTTAATCCCCGCGCGCTGGCTCCCCCCTCATCGCCCGCCCCCCCGTCCGAGCCCGCGAGCTGCGCTCTTCCCCGCGCCGGGGCCGGCAGACCCGCGGTCCGGGCCCCGCAGGTGGCCACCATTACATGCAAGTCATCGGGGGAAGAGGGCGCCCGAAGGGGTCTGCTTACAGCTGCCGGGGTCCGGTTCCTCAGCTCCAGGTGGATCCTCCTCTTCATGTCCATGTTTCTCTCTCTTCCCCCCTCTTCAAACTTAACTTTCCGCGGCGGGGGCGGAGGGGGGAGAGGCGTCCGAGCCTGCGCAGCGAGGGCCGTCGGAAGGGGTCTGCTCGAGGCACAGGCCGACGGCGCGGTCCTGGGTGGCGGGCGGCGTGCGGGCAGGCGAGCGGAGCCCCCGGAGCCAAGTTACTCGCGGGAGCGGAGAGAAACCATGGAGGGAAAAGGGGGCTGGAGCGCAGCTCTGGTCTCACTACCGCCGCCCCCGGCCGCGGCCCCGCACTGCGCTTAAACCGGCGACGCGGCGCGGGTGGCTGCTCGGCTCGACTCGGCCCCGCGCGGCGCCGCTCGGCTCGGCAGCCGCTGTGCACCAAGGACGGGGCGGGGAAGAGGCGCGGCGGGAGGGGCGGAGGCTGGGGGTGGGAGAGGGAGAAAGGCGCAGCCCCGGGGACTGGAGCGACTTACTCCCGCCCTCCGATCGTACGTGGGGTGGCTGATGTAAGACCCGCCTGGGGGCTTCCCCGCCTGCCGCCGAGTTGAGACCGTGGGGGTCCCTCCTCCACGCGTCCGGAGGCGGGTCTCCACCCCCTCGCTTGGACGTTTGCTGGGAGGGTTGGGGGCAGTAAATTACTGCCCGGCTTTGGGGGTCCCTAAGACCAAGTTCTTCCTCGAAGACTCGACCAGGCCAGCCCGACACCCGCGAAGGCGGGAAAGGTGTAGAGAGCGTGGGACAAGGGCTTTCGGGTTCACCTTCCGCGCCTCCGCACCGTGTGCGGCCAGCCTCCCGAGCCCCGCGTCTGTTTGGGCGGATGGGTCTGAAAGTGCTGCGAAGACCCCAGTCGGCGGCTGGAGCGCTGCGGTCTGGTGCTGCACCGCGTGGCACCGGGCGGAGTCGACCTTCGCAGCCGGCGGGACTGGGTAGCCCGGGCCGCTTGCCCAAACCACAGAGGAGCCGAGAGTCCCCCAGTCCTGGAGGATCTCCCTGGGTTTTCTAACATTTAAATATAGGCTTCTCTCTTTCTCTCCCGCGTGCGTGCGGTCTTTCTCTCTCTCCCCCCACCTCTCTCCCCCCTCTCCGCCCCCTCTCCCCCCCTCTCTCCCCCCCTCTCTCCCCCCCTCTCTCCCCCCCTCTCTCCCCCCCTCTCTCCCCCCCTCTCTCCCCCCTTCTCTCTCCCCCCCTTCTCTCTTCCCCCCTTCTCTCTCCCCCCTTCTCTCTCCCCCCCTTCTCTCTCCCCCCCTTCTTCTCTCTCCCCCCCCTCTCTCTTCCTCCCCCACACGCTCCTCCACTGTCTTCTCTTCAAGTCTTTGGGTTGGCATGCCCTCACGCTTCGAGGATGGACTCTCCTGCTATCTTCTAAATAAAATAGAGCTGTAACACTGATTTGCCTAAAAGCTATAACACAGTTTGTCCAAGACCCGAGAGTTGTGACGCGCCAAGGGCTTTAATGTCTGTCGCTCCAAATCTTTGTTGTGATGAGACGAAGAACCAGGGAACATACACTCGCGAGACATTTATGGTGCTGTGACTCGGATATAACCTGGCTGAAACAACCTCCAGGCGGAAGAGGCCAGGCACAGCAGGAGCCCAATTCAGCGAAGCTCCCATGGTAGAGGCGGAACGTGAAGAAAATCCAGTGCAGGGGAAGGCCCATCGTGCTGGAAACCGGGACAGTGAAAAACAAACTCAGCAGAAAGCTCACGTGGCCCAGTCTCAGATCCCAGAAGACCTCCAGTTAAGGTCAACAAGCTACAACATGCAGTGCCAGTTCAACAAAGATATAAAACTACAGCCGACCACGGAAAATATCACACACCCTTAGATGGACACTGGTATAAGGACTCTGAGGCTTGAGACTAGCAAGAGGGGGAGGCCCAATACCCCTCGCCGTTCCATTTCAGCAGGAAGTAGCCAGAAAGACCCCGACGCCCCTATTCCCAAAGAATTGGGCCTCCCATCTCTTGAGGGAGGACTGTTAGGTAGGTAGAATAGGGAAAAGGAGTCCAAAATGGCAGTGGCTAAAAAAACAAGGAAGGTCTGAGGACCAGAGTGAAGACTTCAGGTAGAACAAACAGCTCTCCTGGCTAAGCGCAATTTGCATAGCGCAGGACCAGGTGGAGGCAAAAACATAAAAGGAGAAGCCAACTTTCTCTCCCTCCCTCCCTCCCTCCCTCCTTCTCCCTCTCTTCCCCCACACACTCCTCCACTGTCTTCTCTTCAAGTCTTTGGGTTGGCATGCCCTCACGCTTCGAGGATGGCCTCTCCTGCTATCTTCTAAATAAAGTAGAGCTGTAACACTGATTTGCCTAAGAGCTATAACAGTTTGTCCAAGACCCGAGAGTTGTGCCGCGCCGAGGGCTTTAATGTCCGTCGCTCCAAATCTTTGTTGTGACGAGACAAAGAACCGAGGAACATACACTCGCGTGACAATTTCATCATTCAATTTGAAAGAAATCAACAGAGCAGATGTTTGTGAATATAATGGAAATGGTGAAAGTCATCATCATCATTATAATCATATTTCAAGTTTGAGATGAATAGGATCAGTTGATGAGTCTGAGCAATCTTTGCATCTGCTGGGAAATTAAATAAATAGTCTTGTTTAGGCTTCAGAGACAAAGCAGGCCTCTGACATTGCTTCCAACCTTCCTGGACACTGTCCTGACAGTGAGTGACTATGAGTGACTGCCTGCTCTGAAAGCAAGACTTGCAGCACCATAGATAAGATGGGGGAGGGATCTTGAGATTGTTGAGCCCCTGGAGGGGGCCTGGCCAGCCAAGCCCCAGGCTTAGCAACATTCCAAGTTTTACATGACAAAACCAACAGTATTAACATGAAACCAGATTTGGTCACAGATTGATGATAATATCAGTTTGCAGCCCTCCTGGGATTATAAATGGGAACCCTGAACTGCAATCTTTAAAGTTTTACCCATAGAGCAGACTTGCTGCCTGGGACCTTTTCCCAGTTGGGATTCCAGATGTACTGCGACATGAGACTTCTCAGTACTATTTAAGTCAGGATGTTGGTCAAAACCCAATTTGGTGATGTTTTCTCTGCTTTCTATTTCTCTTTTCTTTTAATGTTAGTATATTGAAAGTAAGCTAGATAATTCTCTAATAAATATTTGTATTATTTGTAAAAAAATAAATATAGGCTAACGAAGGCAGCAATTAGCATTTCTAATGGGGCCTCGGAGTTACAAAGTTTCCCCGAATACTTTTATCTTTAAGGGCACCCCTGTGATGTGTGAATTCTTGATGGGCTCCATTTCGGGGAAGCTTGGCAGGTAGCCTTTGTAATGGGCTGCCTCTGAGAACTCCCTGAGAGACAGGGTTAGAGCCCTAGGCCGGCTTTGCAGACCTCCAGGAAGTAATGTAAGGTTACATTCCGCTTAAAATAAGTAAATACGTCACATGTCAGATCAGATACCATCTTAATTCTAGTATAGACGAGGGCCTCCAAGATTGAGAACAATTTATGAATAGAGAAAAGCATAATTGTGTGCGTTAACCTCAGTTTTTCTTAATGTTAAGAAAGACTGCGCTCTTCCATTTAACCTAAATTCATTTAGTGGCAAACAAAACTGTATCAATTTTAAAAACATCAGATGCATTAAAGTGCCAAAGCAAAAAAATTTTAGAAGGATTATGGAAAAAAGCAAAAAAAAAAAAAAAAATTCCAGTATGTTGTTTCCTAAGTCTTTAAAATGTTAGCCTTAGAGACATCTCTATGAGTGAGGGAAATGAGGGAAGTGCTCTTCAGGATGTCACAGGAAGTCTGTAACTGTAAGCTTATGAGAACCACAGGGCCGGTGAGATGAAGCTGGCAAATTAGTTACATGTGTTGACAAGCAATGGTTGAGCATCCACTTTTAGGGCTTAATACTGTTCTTTCTAATTTAATCCTCAGATTACCCTGTCGAGTAGATTGTATTTTATTCATTTTTACAGATGCAGAAGTGGCCAACAAGAGGCGGAGCCAGGGTTTGAACTTGGATGGGCCTGACTCCAAGGCCTCATCTCTTCTGGTACACCATCAGTCTGGAGTGAAGTCATATAGTGTGGGAGTCTGCTTTGGAATAGTAGGTTGGGTACAATCTGTAGAGAGCCTTTAATATCAAACAGAGGCCGCAGGTGCCATCTTGTAGGTAAAGGGGAGATGCTGAAGGAGAAGTGGCAGCTCTGTGCTAGAGTAGAACCTGGGTAGCTCATGGGGGAGGTGATATCAGTCCTTACAGAAAGAGGGCAAAATCTTGGGGTCCTTATCTTCTCCTTATGGGCAGCTCAAGGGTGAAGTGAAGTGAGTGAAAGTCACTCAGTCACGTCTGACTCTTTGTGACCTCATGGACTACACAGCCCATAGAATTCTCCAGGCCAGAGTACTGGATTGGGTAGCCATTCCCTACTCCAGGGGATCTTCCCAACCCAGGGATTGAACCTAGGTCTCCTGCATTGAAGGCAGATTCTTTACCAGCTGAGCCACAAGGGAAGCCCAACTGAAGGGTATGAGGACTCAAAAGATAAATGTGTGTTTTATGAGATTAAGCTACAAAGTAATTAATAAACATAGCCACAATGTGCAGCAAATAAAAAGAAAGCAAATGAGCCAAAGGAGAGACTACAGACCCAGTACTGTCCCTTCCGACACAGCCGGTGCTGGCATGCACCTCTGTGAACAAAGAGCATGTGTTCCAGTGACATGCTTCTTTGTCAGGGGCTTCACTGCCAGAGGCATAAATAACACAGGCAGAACAGGGTGTGTCTCACTGCCCTGCCAACGTCTTCCACTGGACTGTCCGTCCACGGGCCTGAAGGGGCTGTTGTCACACTGCCCTGGTTTTGGATATTGCTGTACTTAACATCATTCTGCGTATGCATCTGGCTGTGAGAAAGAAGTAGAATGTTAAACTGCATCTAAGGCCCAATTATTATCATGACCATGAATTTGTGATTTGGAACGACTAGAAGGGAATAAGGAAAAGAGAAAAAATCTTAGTTTGTGAGGGAATCTGAACTATGGGTAAATCTCTTTTTATTTCTATTGATGTTAATATTTGTCCAATAAGTAATACAGATATCAAATAACACCTTGTTTTGGCACTCCTTTGAGTCTTAAAACTGCTTGTTAATCAGAATGTATGTATTCCAACTATCTCCAAAATGTCTGAGAACACTCTGAGCTAGTTTGTAACTCCTTGGACCTGCTCTCCATCCCAGCAACGTCATCACATGACCAGAGCCTTCCACAAACTTTAAGTATATGTACAGACTTTAACAAATCTGAAGATGAGAGGAAAGAGCCCCACATAGGCATTGGCCTAACTGGCCTTGAAACTAGTTTAGCAGAAGGGACACCTTTTCTCTTTAGGAAAGACTATATGAAACAGATGTGGGTGAAGAGATCATTACTCTTTAAATCCTAAATACTTCCAATCTTTCCCTCCTCTCCCATACACATGTGCATGCACTGGTAAGTCTACCCTCTGAGTCTCTACAGCATGGTGTGTGTGCCTTTTATAGCAGTTAGGCAACACGTGGGAGCTGTTGAAGGATCTAAATTCTCAGCGAGACTATGAGCTCATACAAATATTTCTGGACGATATGAATGGAGAGCAGGAGCCTGGGGCCATCTTTAGAACATAGGTGCCCTGCAATTGTGTGTTACGTTGAAATAATGTCATGTGTACTCAAAAATACTATCGAAAGACAGCTGAGACACTGAGACAGAGAAGGAAGGCAAATGAGTGAAAATGGGTTAAGGAATGAGATCCTGTTCATCTCCAGATGGCAAGAAAAAGAAGATGGGAGAGTGTCAGGTGTGCAGGCAGCTGCAGGTCCAGTAAGGGGCCCTGCCAAGAGAGCCAGATTCCGTTTTGCTCTCTGAAACAGCTGTAGGTGCTTGGCCTTCCGGGGGCAGCAAGGGAGAGCTTTGACCACCAAGAGTCGAGTTTAATATTTATTAAGCACTATCTTTATGCCAAGTACTGTGCTTGGGACTTTTCGTGTACATTGCATCTCAGTTCATCCTGGCAACAGCTCGCTGGGACAAGACTTTATAATCCCATTTCATTGTTTAGGAAACAGGCTTAGCAAAGCCAAGTAGAGCTCACATAGCTAGTAAGAACCTGGATTTCAATGTAATTAAAATCTCACTGTATTCATTCTCACTACTTTGATCCACTAGTCTTTACAACTGCTTTAGAAAATCCTTTTTGTTTTCTCTATTTTAAGAAGATTTACATGCTCAAGGAGGAGGTGGAGAGGAAGTTAAAAAAAAACTAAAGAAAAAATTTTAAAATTAGATTCCTACTATTGAGACATATCCACCATTAAGATGTATATCCTTGTAACTTTTTTCTATTATTATACATATTTTTAAAACAATATTGACATTAGATACTTGTTTTTTCACCTACTGTGATAAGTGATGACTTTATGTGCCCAGTCGTGTCTGACTCTTTGCAACTGCATGGATTGTAGCCCACCAGGGTCCTTTGTCTATGGGATTTCCCAGGCACAAATACTGGAATGAGTTGCCATTTCTTTCTCCAGGGGATCTTTCTAACCCAGGGATCGAACCCATGTCTTCTGTGTCTCCTGCATTGAAAGAGGATTCTTTACCAGCTGAGCCATTGGGGAAGGAAATGGCAACCCACTCCAGTGTTCTTGCCTGGAGAATCCCAGGGACGGAGGAGGCTGGTGGGCTGCCATCTATGGGATCGCACAGAGTCGGACACGACTGAAGCGACTTAGCAGCAGCAGCAGCAATGAGTTAATACTCACCCCTCCCTTCTCCTTAGCAGAGGCCCAGAGCTTGCTGGCCTCCTGAGGGGCTATTGAAGTTCTACTCTGGCCATTAATCTTCCACTTCTGCTCCATGCCCTTCATCTCCTGTATTTACTCTGCTCCTTTGGCTGAGGGAAGGGCTCACCTCAAAACAATATAAGGTATTTTTTGTTTTGTTTTGTTTTTAGGGGGCTGTGCTGCAGAGCTTGTGGAATCTTAGTACCCCCATCAGGAATTGAACCTGAGCCACCATAGTTAAAATGACGAGTCCTAACCACTGGGCCACCAAGGGAATTCCCTAACCAGTGTAAGTTTTGACTTTTAAGATGGGTGGACTCATGTTCTCTTTCATGCAGCCTTGGTCTCTCTTGAGTGACTGGGAACATACTCTTGGAAAATATCTGTGTGGCTTCATAGTGTTGGGCATCCTCATCCATAATTAGCCAGCGTCCCCACCATCTGGACTCTCTCGTACCTCTTAGGGATTTCCTTGTCCACACAGAACTAAGATTGACCCAAGAGCCCTGCTCTTGCTCACTGAGCTCTAACATCTGTTCTAAAGTTTGCTTTACCAGCTCCTGCCCAGCCCGGGCCCCTTGATGGGCGCAAGGTAGTCCTCCCTTACTTCAGACTCTGACACTACTGAGGTGGTGCGTGTGACCCTAATTTGCTAGTCTCTTATTTCATAAAGGCCCAAAGTCCCAAATACCCTCACACTCTGCTTCTTTGAAAAGTGGAGCAGCCAGTTTCCTGATTTCTTTTATGTTTGTTTATGCACATACTACAGAAAACTTTGAAAGTATGCTGAACAAAAAAATTAAAATCTCATTTCAGGGCTAAGCGTTGCTTACGTTTTGGTGTCTATTCCTCCAGTCTTTTCTCTACACGCATATGGCACTTTCTCAGGTCTCAGATTGCCAGAAGGATCATCTCATTAATAACAGCTTTGCAGACAGGCAGGGAGGGGGGAAACCACTACATTAAATATTCATATTGATTGCAAGAGACATTTTTATTTCAGAAATAGTGGTGAAAAAAGATATCATAGTACCTAGGAAATACTGTGTATATTACATTTTAAAAATTTAAGTGGGATGATACTATAACCTGCTTTTTTCAGTTAACATATTATGAACATATTTCCATGCCACTGAATAATCTTCTACAATATATATTCCTTGAGGACATTCTTCTGCAAAATGAAAATAGCTTTTCTCTTTCTGAATATAAAGACAATACATATTCATGGTGCAAATGCATAAAAAGCACCAAAAGTATAAAGAAGAAAATACAAGCTAGCTAAAATCCCATTACCTAGCAGCAACCACTGTTAACATTTCTTGTTAACAGTGAGCTGTTTCTATGAATGTAGATGCATATGTAAAATAGATAAGTGGAATACTACTAGAAAGGGTGCTTTGTAACATGCTTTTATTTTTCACTTAGCAGTAACTCACAGTTATTGCTCCAAGTCAATAAATCATTTTTTCATTTTAAAGTCTGCATCATATTTCATTGTACAGCTGTAACACAATTTATTCACCTCATCTTCTGATAGACATTTATGTTACTTCAGTTGTTCACCATTGGATACCCTGGAGAAGGGAATGGCTACCCAAAACAGTATTCTTGCTTGAAGAATCCCATGAACAGAGGAGCCTGGCAGGCTATAGTCCGTGAGGTCACAAAGTCAGACACAACTGAGCAACAGTTGATTCATACATCCTTTTACAGTTATCTCCTCGAAATAAATTCCTAGAAGTACAACTCCTGAATCAGTATATATATTTCAAATCAGATATACATGGCAAATCACCCTTCAGAAGCTGTTCCTCAACAGTGTGTAATGCTTCCCCTCATTCTTGCCTAAATTGGATATTATCTTTAAAAATCTTTATCATTTTTCACCTAATGACAAGGTGGAAGACCTAAGGGTACCAAGACAATTCAACATGAAAGAATAGTCTTTTAACAAAATGTGCCTGGACTGATATCAGTTCAGCCGCTCAGTCGTGTCCTACTCTGCAAGCCCATGGACTGCAGCACGACAGGCTTCCCTGTCCATCACCAACTTCTGGAGCTTACTCAAACTCATGTTGATAGAGTTGATGATGCCATCCAACCATCTCATCCTCTGTTGTCCCCTTCTCCTCCTGCCTTCAATCTTTCCCAGCATCAGAGTCTTTTCCAATGAGTCAGTTCTTCGCATCAGGTGCCCAAAGTATTGAAGTTTCAGCTTCAGCATCAATCTTCCCATTGAATATTCAGGACTGATTTCCTTTAGTATGGACTGGTTGGATCTCCTTGCAGTCCAAGGGACTCTGAAGAGTCTTCTCCAACACCACAGTTCAAAAGCATCAATTCTCTTATATCCACATGCAAAAGAATGAAGTTGAGCAAATACAAAAATTAACTCAAAATGGACCATAGACTTAAATACGAAAGCTAAAACTATAAGAGGCTTCTCAGGTGGTGTAGTGGTAAAGAATCCGCCTGCCAATGCAGGAGACGCAAGAAGTGAGGGTTTACTCCGTGGGTCAGAAAAATCCCCTGGAGTAGGAAGTGGCAACATGCTCCAGAATTCTTGCCTGGAAAATTCCATGGACAGAGGAGCCTTGTGGGCTACAGTCCAAGGGGTTGAAAAGAGTCAGACATAACTGAGCAACTGAGCACACACACAGATATAAACTATAAGACTCAGAGGAAACCAAGTAAATCTTCATGACCTTGGATTAGGCAAAGCTTTCTTAGATAGGACAGTAAAAGCACAACAAACCAAAGGAAACAAGAAATAATTTTGACTTAATCAAAATTTGAAACTTTTGTGCTTCAAATGACACCATCAAGAAAATGAAAAGACTATGCATAGAATGAGGGAAAATATTTGTAAATCATACATCTAATAAGGGATTTGTATCCAGAATACAGAACTATTAGAACTCAATGACAAAATGAAAACCCAATTAAAAATGGACAGAAAAGTTTGAATAGACATTTCTCCAAAGAAAATATACAAATGGCCAATAAGCACAAAAAGAAGCTTAACATCATTAGGCATTTGGGAAATGAAAGTCAAAACTACAGTGAGATACCACTTCACACCCACTAGGATGGCTGTAATTAAAATGATGGACAATGAGTGTTGGTGAGGATGTGGAAAAATTGGAACCCTTGTGCATTGCTGGGGAGAATGTAAAATGATGCAGCTGCTATGGAAAATAGCTTGGAGGTGCCTCATAAAGTTAAACATAGAGGCAGCAATATCACCTCTAGGTATACACCCAACAGAATAAAAATATATGTCCTTACAGAATTTGTGCATGAATGTTCATAACAGCATTATTCATAATTGTCATAAACTGGAAACAACGCGAATGTCCATAAGCGGATGAATGGATAAACAAAAAGCAGTATATACATACAATGGGATTATTTTCCAGTTATTAGAAGGAATGAAGTACTGATACGTGCTACAACATGGATGAACTGTAAAAATATTATCCTAACTGAAAGAACTTTGACAAGATGACTGTGTGATTCCACTTATATGGAGTATCTAGAATAGGAAAATCCATACAGACTTCCCTGGTGGCTCAGACGGTAAAGAATCTACCTACAATACAGGAGACCCATGTTCGATCCCTGGGTCAAGAAGATCCCCTGGAGAAGGGAATGGCTACCCACTCCAGTATTCTTGCCTGGAGAATTCCATGCAAGAGGAGCGTGCATGGGTTACGTGAGGACAAACAAGCCTGGTGGGTTACAGTCCACAGAATCCCAAAGAATCCTACACGACTGAGCAAATAACACTTTCACTTTTTCATAGAGGCAGAAAATAGATTAGTGGTCAGCAAGGGCTGGGAGTAATCGGGAGTGACTGCTAATGAATCTGAGTGGGGCCTTGTGGGACTCCCAAGCACAAAGACCTTTCTGTCTCCCATTTCTTATAGTCAAGACTCCAGCCATGAGTCTGAGTGACCTTCCATGAGTTCCAAAGGGCAGATTTGAACAGTTGCTAATCAAGGGAGGAGTAGCCAAGGAATCACTTGAGGCAAGATTAAAGGGACCGGAGAAGCTCTTTAGGACTAGGAGATCCACCACCTGAGAGGAGACTGAGACAGGGAGTGCAAGACCAGCTTACACCCTAATCTTGTCAGAGACCCCACCTTTGACCCACTGTTACAAAAAGCAAGAATCAAGTTCTCTGGGAGGGGGACACATAGTTTTTGAGGGAGAAACCTTGTGTGTCTACCTTTGTCTGGGAAAGCACTAAAGCTATCCTTTGCTACTTCACCCAAAACTGTCTGCAAGATTTGATTTGGCACCCGTGTACAAAGAGGGCTTCCCAGTAAAGACCCTGCCTGCCAATGCAAGAGATGGAGGAGATGCAGGTTCGATTCCTGGGTCAGGAATATCCCCTGGAGGAAGACATGGCAACTTACTCCAGTATTCTTGCCTAGAGAACACCATGGACAGGAGCCTGGTGGGCTACAGTCCATAGCTTCGCGCAAAGTCAGACAAAACTGAGTGTGGGATTTCTTTTGGTGTAACAGGAATGCTCTGGAATTTAGGGGAAAAAAATGTATTTATTTATTTGGCTGTGCTGGGTCTTAGTTGCTGCATGCATGTGAGATCTAGTTCCCTGACCAGGGATCCAACTTAGGCTCCTTCATTGAGAGTGCAGAGTCTTAGCCACTGGACCACCAGATAAGTCCCCAGGAATGCTCTGAAATTTGATACTGATGGTTGCACTACTCTGAACATACACTAAAAACTACTAAATTGTCATCTTTAGAAGTGAACTTTATGGTATCTGAATTATATCTCAATAAAACTGTAAAAAATTTTAATCAATTAGGCAAGTTGACAATGATATATCATTTTTACTTTAATTTGTACTTATGTGTATAACTAATGGGGCTGAATTTTTTTTCAAGTATTTAAGGCTGTTTGCTTTCTTTTGTAAGTTACATGTTTATGTCCTGTTGGTATTTTAAAATTATTAACAAGTGCTCCATATATGTTAAGAATATTAACACTTAGCCTGATACTCATCTTCAAGCTATTTTTCCCCACTTGTTGTTTGCTTTTAAAATTTTATGTATGTATGTATTAATAAACATACACATATACACACTGGTAAGGGTGATGAAAATTTTTTAATTTTTATTTAAGATAAAATTAATTTATGTATTTATTGCTCTCATGTCATAAGAGCTTTTCCCATCCCAAGATTATATCAGTATTCACATATATTTTCATCTGATACTTCTGGTTTCATTTTTATGTGAAATCTATATTGATTAATATTTTAATGTATGGCTTGAAGTAAAGGTCTAATTTTCTTTATTTTTAATGATTAGCTATGTGTTAAATAACCATCTTTCCTTCAATGAATATGAAATGTAACCTGTACCACATACTAAATTCTTCATATTCTTAAGTCTATTTCTGGACCTCCTTCTCTATTCACTTATTTTTCTGTCTATACCCTCTGGGACAGTTTAGCAAATGGGAAGCCAGTGGACAAATGGCAGAAGACCAGAAATTTATTCTCTGGAGACGTGGGCTTGGAGTGGCCCTGGACATGGGGACATCAGGCCCAGGTGAGAGTGCATCTCCACTAACCATGTAAAAGATGAAGAACACACCTTTCAGAACGCACAGTGACACCACTAGTCCTATGCTCCCATCATATTTCTCCCTTCCTATTTCTTATCATTCGTCCCCCAAAGAATACACACTTGACCCTTGAACAGTGTGGGTTTGTACTGTGTGGGACCACTTATATGTGAATTTTTTTCAATAAATATGAATTACATTTGTATACAATATAAGGTTCACTGAATCCATGGATGCAAATTGGATATGGAGCGCTGACTCTAAAGTTTTACATGGATTTTCAACTTTAGGAAGGATAGGCAACCCTAACCCCTGTGTTGTTCAAGAGTCAACTGGATAATCAGACAAGATGTAAAATGGTATCAGAAGGATTTCTGGTTAGTCATGGTGGATTCCTGGAGTGCTACAGTCCCTGGGGTTGCAAAGAGACACAACTTAGTGAACAAAAACAGTATTGAATTTAACTCATACGCTTATCACCACACTCTCCCAAATCCTCAAAAGGCTTTAAAGATAAAGTTGGGAAAATTTTCCCAGAAACTGAACAAAAAGATAATGAAATATACTAAAGGACAAATAAAACCAAAGGATCAGTCTAGAAGGTCCAATATCTGACTAATCAGAATTCAAGAAATAGAGACAAGATAAAATGGATCCACATCCCAAATATAGGTACCCCTCTGACTCCCCTTTCCCCACTTATTAATTATTCCTCTTAGGCTCCAGATCTGTATTACAGATCTACATTTCTTCCACCGGATCACCTTGGAGTTCCCCCTGCCCCATCTCCAACTTGCATGAGGAGACAACCAAGTTCTCTCCCAGGTCTCACATGCTATGAGGTCTAAAATATATATGGAAATATTTAACAAGTCACAAGAATGAATCTCTTTCATTTACTTAATATTATTAGCCATTTTTTCTTTTGTCATGTCAACTGAAAAATATACACAACTTAAAAGTCAAGAATTATGTTTTATGGAGAAGGAAATGGCAACTCACTCCAGTATTCTTGCCTGGGAAATCCCATGAACAGAGGAGCCTGGCGGGCTACAGTCCATGGGGGTCGTAAAAGAGTTGGACACAACTGAGCAACTAAAAAAAAAAAGAAAAGAATTATGCTTTATTTCAAAACAGAGCTTTAAGCCCAAGACACAGCCTCTCAGATATCACGGAGATTGCTCTGAGGAGGTAAGGGAGGAGGAGCTAGGATATACAGGAGTATTTGCAACAAAGGGCAGGTAGTCGGAACTTCAAAAGATTTGTTGTGCAGTCACTAAGTCGTGACCAACTCTTTGCAACCCCATGAGCTGCAGCATGCCAGGATTCCCTGTCCTTCACTATCTCCCAGAATTTGCTCAAACTCATGTTCAGGGATGGAACCCATGCCCTCTGCAGTGGAATCACAGAGTCTTAACCACTGGACCTCCAGGGAAGTCCAAAATATTACTGTTAATTAAAGAAAACCAGACAACTCAAGTTAATGAATTTAATACTTTTCTGTGTGTGGGAAGATGCAGAAGTCTGGGCTCAGTGAAATAATTCCTTTGATAGGCACCCCAGCTTTCCTGCGACCAGTGCCCTGGGGTTTCCTATCCTGAGTCTCCTCAGGGCAGACGGTTGCGAGCGGCTGCAGAGGCTGCTGGCTTGATAGCTGGCATCTGGTTTGTATCCTGAGCTCCCTCAGGGCTCACCACTGGGGTGCTGTAAGGTGCTAACTTGATGGCTGCAACATCCTTTGTTTACTGATGTGGCAGGCAACACTTTTTTACTCACAGTCAAGTGAAACAGCCATTTACTGAGCACCAACCAAGAGCCACGTGTGACACCAAATGCCAGCATGTGGTTTTGCTATCACACTGTTTTGCTGTTTTAACATCTCTTCATGTCCAAAAGTATTTCTTTCCTCAGTTTAACCATCTATAAAATGTATATAAAGTTATAAGAATTAAATTAGTCAATGTTTATAAAGCCTTTTGAAAAGTACTTAACATAAAGTTATTAATTAGTATATTTGGAGAGCGCTCTGTGTGTGTGTGTATGTGTGTGTGTGTGTGTACTGGGCTTCAGAGATAAGAAGAAGATACTGTTAAGAAATACCTTTTAAGAGAGACAAAAAGTGATGTTATGTATTGTAACTGTGATACAAGGTGAAAAGATCTTATGTCAGGAGTACCACATAAGGAACACGACCAAAGCTCTGTAAGAACCTAGACTGGGGGAAGGGACCAAATTTTCTGGGGTGGGTGGGGTTAGGGGTGGAGGCCCAGGAAGATTTCATCAAGGGAATGGCATTTAAAAAATAATAATTTTATGTATTTATGGCTTTGCTTGGTCTTTGCTGCTGCATGGGGTTTGGGGGTAGTTACTCTGCTGCACTGTGAAGGCTTCTCACTGCAGTGGATTCTCTTGTTGTGGAACGTGGGCTTTAGGGCATGCAGGCTTCAGCAGTTGAAGGGAATGTCATTTTAAATGGACTTCAAACAACAGGTAGTAGCCTTCTAGGTTGAGAGAAAGGATATTTCAAGTATAGACTAGCATTAGGCAAAGTTCAAAGAAGTAGTTTTGAAGGGCTTAGCATGTTAGGGAAATAAGGACAAATGTTTCATACTTTCAGAGTTACAGCTATTGAAAGACCTAGCAAGAGAATTTCCAGGGTTAGAAAACCCTCCAGCAGCTTTAATATTCTGGATGGAAAGAAGCTCTCATGATTCTTTTATTTTTTTAAATTTTATTTTGGGGGGCTGTGCCATGTGGCATGTGGGATTTTAGTTCCCTGACCAGGGATCAAACCCATTCCTCCTGCAGTGGAAGCTCCAGAGGCCTTAACCACTGGACTGCCTGGGAACTCCCCTCATGTTTCCTTTAATGTGCAACCTTTCCTTTTTTTTTTCTTTTTTAATTGTTGTAAAATATAACAAAATTCACCATTTTAACCGTATATAAAGAGACAATTTAGTAGCATTTAGTTGTGTAACCACCACCACTACTCAGTTCCAGAACATTTTCATTCCCCCCTGAAGGAAACCCCGTACCCATTAAGCAGTCACTCCCCCTTCTGGCCTCCCCTAACCCCTGGAAACTCCTTACCAGGACAAAGTGATGGTCATGTCTCCATATCCAACCTGAGGCCTCCCACCTCAGCTTCTCATTTCCAATGAAAACTCGGCCACTTCCTACAAAGCTGAGACTAGTAACAGAGCAGTCTCTATAGATGCCTCTCAGGAAATGGCAACTGACTCCAGTATTCTTGCCTGGAGAATCCCATGGACAGTCCCATGGGCTTGTCCCATGGGAGCCTGGTGGGCTACAGTCCATGGGGTCGCAAAGAGTCGGACACGACTGAGCGACTAACACACACACACACACACACAGATTTTATATAAGTTGAGTCATATAATTTGAAGTCTTTCAATATGGTGAAAAAGCCAACTAACATCTTAAGATTATTATGAAAATAATTTTGACTCTATGGACCCCCTGAAAGAGTATTGGGATTCCCCAGAGGTCTGCAGAGCAGACTCTGAGAACTGCTGGTCTAGGTCATCCAGGGTGTGGGGTGTCAGCCAGCTCCCCATGACAGCTTCTGTCCCAGCACAAAGTGATGGTCATGTCTCCATATCCAACCTGAGGCCTCCCCACCTCAGCTTCACAACAAAAACTTGGCTACTTCCTGCAAAGCTGAGATTAGTAACAACAGTGGATTCATGTTCAAACTGCTTGAAGGAACCAAACCATCAAATGAGGACACATTTTTATGAGTAATAAATCTAAATGTGATTTTAAAAAACTGTACCACAAACTGATTTCCAATAAACTTCTGATCACTTCCTGCCACTGTCATTACATTTTATAATCACAGTAATTACCTGTTACCTGCGATGAGAGCTGTCATGTACTTTTGAATATCAAGCAGCAGCCATGCCGTAAATTGCTAGCCCCTTTCTCCCCTAATGATCAAAGCTTATTTTATTCTTCAAGTGTTCTTCTCAGAGTAATTAGCACGCTTATTATACAGCATATTCAAATGTTAATGTGCACACCAAACTGATGCTATTGTGAGACCCATTTTGCTCAGGAGCTAAAATTATGTTGCCATTTTGCTTGGTGCTAGAGACTCCGTGCTTGAAACCTGTTTCCCACATACAAGGAGCCAAGGTTATTTACTGAGAATGCTGAGCTAGAATGAGAGAAGTGACACTTAATATAGAACCTGAAAGCTAAATGGGTTAGCACATACAGGGCCTACACATTTTGAATTAGTTATCCATCACTGCGGAGATGATCAATATTTGAGCAGACTGGCTTTGGGGCCTGTTTAACATCGTTTCTCCAGGGTCTGTAACAAACTTCGCGTCTGCAGAGGTTAAACCACCCGAATCACAGTTTTGTCAATTGGAAACATTTTCCTCATTCTGAGCTGAAATCTGCTCGAGTTTTCACGCATCTGTTTTTGCTCTGCCCTCTGGAGCAATGTAAACCATGTCTGCTTTCTGTCCTGTGACTATCCTGTAGAGACTTAGGACGGTGACACTGTCCCCACGCTCTGCTCTTGTAAGGCTCATTTGCCCCAGGTCCTTATGGGACAGGTTACCAGCCCCTTTACCACTGTGGTGATTCAACTTGTCAGTGTCCCCTCTTGAAATAAAAACGGTGAGGCGCTCAGAACCTGAAGCAACGATCCCGGCATGGTCTGGTCAGGGTGGAAATCAGTAGGTCTCTGTTGGATGTGAATGCTCTTGTTGGATATGATTCCATTAGTGCTTCCCAGAGTATATTATCTCTCTCATTATCCATCACTGATTCCTGATTAGTTAAAACTACCAAATCTTTTAAGCCATATATTGGTACTTAGGCAATTATCCATTTAGACCCCAGAACAGGATCTGCGATTTATCACCATTACGTTACATCTTGTTAAATTTGGCCCAGTGCTTTGGTTTATCAAGAACCTTTTTTGTGTCCTGAATCAATCCTTTCCGTCAACATGTGTAATCAACCTATCGATATTGCTATCTGTTTATAAATGAAAGCTTAAAATGCCTGCCAGGAGAGGTCTCAGGATGGAGCTCTTCACCTATTTTCAGAGACCTGAAATCATAGTATTCATTCAACCAGTTATGTCTCTCTCCCTTCCCATCCAAATATGCACACCTCAATTCAACTCTAACTCAAGCTGGCAGGGAGGGAAAACACCGAAGGATATTCCAGGTTACTAGCTGGCCGATTAAAGCGACCTAGAAAAGAAACAGAAAAAGACAGGAGGGAGTGGATAAGGCCTGGTGAAGGGCCCAGCATGGGAAAACAGGTTCTCTGAAGCTATTTTCTCTGGGCCAACACACCAATACAGGCTGGGGTGGGTATTAAGGTATGAGTCACATGGAAGATAGTCCAGGGCTCTGCTGTGATGAGAGGAAATCAATAACCAGGAAACAGGACCAAAGTTAGAAGTTAGGAGTTAGTCAATTAGTACATCAAACTGGAGGGACTAGGCAGAAGAGAACAGAGACGAGCATAAGGAGTGAAGCAAAGAAAGACCACATGAAACAGAATCTCAGCTTGCTAAGTGGGCTCCAGAGCTGTGCCGTCCAACTTAATAGCCACTAGCTACAGGTGGCTATTTAAATTACCATTCATAAAAATTAAATTTAAAATATCAGTTCTTTAGTCACATTAGCCATATTTTGAGTGTTCAAAAGCCACATGTGACTCATGGCTACCATATTGGATCATACAGAAGAACATTCCCAACATTGTAGAAATTCCTATTGGACAGTTCCGGTCTAGAACATTCTAGATATACTTCTTAAAAAGGGCTAGGGACTTCCCTGGTGGTTCAGAGGTTAAGACTCTGTGCTTCTAATGCAGACGGTGCTGGTTTGACCCCTGACTGGAGAACAAAGAATCCACATGCTTCATGATGTGGCCAATAAATAAATAAATAAGGACCAAGACAGGTAGGATATCATTGTAATGTATTCTCTTTGCTTTCCCCTTCATAACCCAGCTCAAACATCGCTTCTTCTGGGAATTCACCACATGTATGATCTGTGAGTGTATGCTATAGACTGCCAAGCATTCTGAGTTACACAGTTAGTGGTCATGCATAGGTCTAGGCAGTACTTAGTATGGTGATCCCGGCACAGTTTTTTGTCAGTCCTTAACCAAAACGTGTGTCTTCCCTGGTAGCTCAGCTGGCAAAGAATCCAGCCATGCAGGAGACCTTGATTTGATTCCTGGGTTGGGAAGATTTCCTGGAGAAGGGATAGGCTACCCACTCCAGTATTCATGGGCTTCTCTGGTGGCTCAGATGGTAAAGAATCCGCCTGCAATGCTGGAGACCTGGATTCAATCCCTGGGTTGGGAAGATCCCCTGGAGGAGGGCATAGCAACCCACTCCAGTGTTCTTCCCTGCAAAATCCCCATGGACAAAGGAGCCTGGTGGGCTACCGTCCATGGGGTCGCAAAGAGTCGGGCATGACTGACCGACTAAGCACAGCACAGCGCAACCAAAACGTGGCCTTTCTCTATCTGGGGAAGGCATCCTCCTGGACAAAACAATTAGCTTTGGGGCTAAGACTCATGGGACAGGAAGGGAAGGATGAGGAACTCTGGCGTAGCCAGCCAGGACTGCTAACTCCACCACTGTAGCTTTAAAAATATTTGTGATGAAAGCTTTTGACCTCCTGTCCATAAACATTACATAGGCCATCTCAGCCAGGCAGTCAAGAAATGGAAATCAGGGAGTGTTATTTGCTTGATGCAAGATATCTTGTCATCTTACCTGTGGGCCCTCACAAAATTTTCAGTCTGCCTTCTTTCTCTTTTAATTTCCTGTGCTGTTGCTCTTGGAATTTCTCATAAGATCTATCGATTCTACCCTCTAAATCTGTCTAGAATCCTCCCTTCCTCTAATACCCTCAGTAAATTTATCTTCTCTGTCTTTTCTCACCCAGCCCCCATAATGCTCTAAGAACTTCAGCTGACCATGACATTCTCCTTCCTGAAACCCCACAATGTCATAAAGCTCCTCCTTGGGCCCCCAGCTAGCCCTTGGGTTTCAGGTCCTTTCAATCTCTGATGTGTAGCACACATGCCGGCTCCTCTGTTACTGCACCCAGAACCAAGTTGCCCTCTCACACCCCTTTGCCTTTGTATCCTTGCAGCTCTTCCTGTCTGAAATGCTGCCCTCACCACTACCACCTTTAATCCCCCTGGAGAATGTCTACACCCTTATTTAGATTTTAATCTTACCGCCTCTGAGAAGCCCACCCTGCCCTCAGACAGGCTCAAGGGATCCATCAGTTGTTCCCAAACACTGTGGGGGCATTAGTCATAACATAGCCTGTACATAACCCTCCTGAGTCTGTTTCTCCCGCTAAACTGTGAGGTCTCAAGGGCGGGCAGCATGTCTGACTCATCTTTTACCCCTGGCGGCAAGCACAGGACCTGACTCATAACAAACACTAAATGCCTGGTAGAAAGAACAACCATCTGTGCCATTATGAGGTTCTGCTATGAGGATCCTCTGTGTGGTTTGCTGCCTCGCTCCTCAGGGTTCACCCACACTCATAGAGGCTGAGGGCCAAGAGGCACTGGTAGTTGAGGATGGATGGAAAAGCAGGAGGCCTGCAGTTGCTCCCACTGAAAGCCTCCCTGTATGCATGCGACTTGTTCCCTCGCAGACTCCGTGACCTGCACAAGTCCAATCATTGTCTTTCGCGAAAAAGACACAGGGCCCCTTAGAGAATGTTCTTGAAGGGACATATCTGTGGGTAAACTCTATGGGGAAGAATTATGGGCAAGGGGGAGAAACATCTTAATAGAATGGAGAGGGATGACACATTGCTACTCTTGCTTAGCAAGGGGAGGTCACTGGCAGGGGAGTGAAGGTGCTGGGAGCAAGGCTTCTTATGTTTTAGAAAATACAGCTTATCCAGTGGTTACCAGGACCTTGCACTTCTATCATCTTCTTGAGCCCATTATCCACCCTGAGGGGCAGGCAAGACAGAACTGGGTTGTTGTTTATAGATAAGGAAACTAATATCCAGAGAGGTGAAGTGACTTGCCCAAGGGCATGTTTTGAGCAAAGACCCACAAAAATGAAGCAACTTTCCCAGGGTTGATTGTGAAGTAATAATCAGAACTATAATTCATGGGGTTATTTGTAAAAGTCTCTGTGGAGTTTTCTTTGAGAAAATTTTTGAAATGAGAAACATTTTCTAGTAAATTGAGTCTGTACCGGGTTTTCAGACATCTTTTGGGAAATTTGGCTAGATGACATGAAAGATTTCTTCCAGCTCTGAAATTCTATGAACTGTTTTTTACTCTGTCCCAGGTTCATGTAACTCCATATAGTACAATTATAAGTTTGCAAGTAATTTCCAAAACAAATAGCTCTCCTGCCCATTTAAGCATCCCTGTCTGACTTACCAAAAAGTCTCAAGCCCATTTCTTACTTAGTGTATCACCTAGTCATCAATCTATTCTTTCCACTCTAACTCCCTACTCTGTGGCAACTCTATTACTTGGCCAGTTGTTCACTTCCTCTGTCAGAGATAACTGGAATATAGAGCTAAAGGAATAATTTCTATGTAAGACTAGAAAGCAGAACTGTCACCATGTATTACTGAGATCTTAATTTAATTTCCACTAAAGGGGAATTGAAGTGACTAGACTAGTGAAGGTTCATGGTACTCATTGGCTTCACCGGTGGCTCAGATGGTAAAGCATCTGCCTGCAATGCAGGAGACCCAGGTTCGACCCCTGGGTTGGGAAGATCCCCTGAAGGGGGAAATGGCAACCTACTCCAGTACCCTTGCCTGGAAAATCCCATGGACAGAGGAGCCTGGTAGGCTATAGTCCATGGGGTCGCAAAGAGTCAAACGCGACTGAGCGACTGCACTTTCTTTCACTTTCTGTGGTACTCATTCCTCCTCAGAGAGATGTCTGAATCCTTGTGGGTGCCATATTTGGTAGAGGGATACAGGAATGGGGTTTTACATAGATCAGGGTAGGAGTAGGATTTTTCTAGAAAGGAAAGTCTGTCTTGGTTGGATGAACCAAGTTATTTAAATTCTGCCTGATAATTCTGTCCAGTCTCCTTGCTTGAGAACAAAGTATTGTACACCCATCTGAACTGGATAAAAACAGAAGTTAATAGCAGCTCTGTGGAAATAGATACCCTGCTTATCTTCTAATCCAAGAGTCCAGGCTCTATCTGCTGCACCACATACTCTTCAGGGTGATAATTACTCCCATTAGTTAGTGTTTCCTGAGGAGTGAAGTATGGTATCCAATTTCAGTAATGAAGGCTATAGCAATAATAACATGTAACAGCCTATTTTATTTTCATCAGGAAGACCAAGTCCATCAGATAGAAGAACTATGGGTAATTTTGGGTATATTGCTGGATATCTCTGAAGATGGTTATCCTGTGGGGGTTTGTTTTAATTTCTCTCTTGACTACCAAGGACATTCTGACACTTAAAAATAAGATGTTCTTGTTGCTGATGGGGAGGGGAGGGCTCGTCACAAAGCACGGGGCCAGGACTTCCCTGGTGGCGCAATGGATAAGAATCTGCCTGCCAATGTAGGGGATATGGGTTCGATTCGGAAAGATTCCACATGTCTTGGAGCAACTAAGCCCATGCACCACAACTACTGAGCTCTCGTGGTGCAGCCACTGAAGCCCGGGCACCTAGAGTCCATGCTCCATAGCTTCCATAAAAGAAGCCACCTCAGTGAAAGGCCCTTGCACCACAGCAAACAGTAGCCCCCTCTCACCACACTAGAGAAAGCCTGCTCACAGTAACAAAGACCCAGTGCAACCATATATAAAAAAATAAATATGAGAAAATTTAAAATTAATAATAGTAAAAAAATCTTTACAAAGCGCTGGGCCAGAACTGCTTGCTTTTCTCTTCCAGTGGAATATCAGACTTTGCTACATGACTCCCACACTGGTGTCTATCACAGCTGAGAAAGGCTGGCTTTCCTAAAATGAGATGAGAGTATTAACAATAGAGGGTGACAATACAGAACATAAAGAAGCACAAAGGAAGTCTTCATCCTCCCGTTGAACTTGCCCAGGATACATGCTGATAAAATCAGATCTGATTACATCTTGAGCTCCATCTGTTGAGAGTGTTCAGAGCCGCTTAGGAGAATACCAACGAGGAAAGACCTGGAAATATGTTTTCTGCCTGCCCAAGTAATTCCCTCTCTTCCCTCTCCAACCTGGCTAAAAATACAACCAAAGTGTCACTAAAACACACACACACTCACACACACACACACACACACACACACAATACAAAAAAGCCTAACATTTGTTGAACAGATTGTGGCAGAATATCAGTTAGCTTAGTGTTCAGTATGCAAACATCCTTGTTGCTAATTCATTCAGAAGAGGACTTGTAGGGAGGGGGAACAGAAAGTGTCAAGAGAATAAGGGAGCAAGGTCGGCTGCCTCTAAGGGGAAATGCCAGAGCCTAGTTGACAGGTGAGAATGGTGCAATTGCCTTTTATATCCATCTAGTGGCAGCAGTTCTAGCTAGAGTCCCCTCTACCTCAACTGGTTCAGGTGATGACCGTTTACTTGAATGTATACCTTGGGCTGGGCCCTCAGCAGGCACTGGGTCTGAACCATTTGGAAGGTTGCAATTCATCAGCCAAGTTCAAGGACTCGTCTAGGTTATTCTAACTCTAAACATCAAGCCCAGGGGATGTAATCTGCTGGAAGCAGGGAGGTGAAGTTTCCAAATAAAGAAGACTAATGTGGGGCTTCCCTGGTGGTCTAGTGGTTAGGAATCTGCCTGCTGATGCAGGGGACATGGGTTTGATCCCTGATACAGGAAGATCCCACATGCCTCAGGCGGGACAACTAAGATCATGCACCATAGCTACTGAGACTGCATGCTGCAACTACTGAAGCTGTGCACCTAGAGCTGGTACTCCGCAACAAGAGAAGCCATTGCAATGAGAAGCCCACGCGCTGCAACGAGAGAATAGCCCCCGCTCGCCTCAATGAAGACCCAGCACAGCCAAGTTAATTAATATTTTTAAATTATGAAAAAATATTTTCTAAAAGATGAAAGCATCGTGTTAGGTACTAGTACATATTCTATGCCAGAGTAGCTAAAAACTCGAAGGGATGAAGAAAGAGCAAAAATGGGAGAGGGTAATGTTCAACTAGAAACCCTGTGGAGAGTAGCTGATATGAATTACAGTGGGTCAGTGGCAGGACAGGGAATGATTTTGAGTCTTTTGCTCTGTCCTTTTTGAATTATAAATGAGTTACTGTAAAGGGAAGTTTGGTTTTAGGATAATTTGGACATGATCTAGAAATTCTGTGAAATAAAAAGAATTTAGTGATTAATTGCATAAGCTAGCATTTCTCAAGAGGTGGTATGCACTCACTCCACTTGGGGTAGTACAGAAAATTTCAGATGAAATATCTTTTACTTTAGTAGTTTAGTGTTTATTTGAATGTGCCTTAGAAGAATTTGTTATAGCACAAACCTGTCACTTCACAGGTGATATTGTTGATTTTCCATTGACATTGGTGATATGAAATTTTCATTTTAAACACTTTCAGTAAAAATAAGTTTATTTGAAGAAATCATTAAATAAATAATAATACAGAAGATGTTATGACAAGAATACGGCAAAAATCATGAAGAGAGAATGTAACAGTTGGAAAGTTTGGGAAATACTTCATCAAACCAGGGGATAAGGTAGATTGACTTGTAGACAGAAGGGTTCGGAATAGCAGTCAGGTAAAGGGAAAATGGTAGAATTCTCAGAGGATCTGGATTCCGGTTCCAGCTGCCACTAGGCCTGTATGACATTGGCTCCCTCTATAAAATAACTCTCATGCCTCACTTAGCTTTATTATTTAATGGTTCTATTTCACTTACTGTTATTGAGATTACGAACAATCATAATGACAGCCAGAGCAGGAAAGTCTGCTATGTGCCAGATGCTTTCCAACAGTCATCATTCTTTTTATAAAATTATTTATTTGTTTGTTTTTGGCCGCACTGCATGGCATGTGGGATCTTAATTCCCTTAGCAGGAATTGAATCTGCACCCCTGTATTGGAAGGTGGAGTCTTAACCACTGAATGGCGGGGGAAGTCCTCAAGAGTCATCATTCTTAATTCTCATAATAGTCATGGAAGGTAAGTGTAGTAATACCCATTTCATATATGAGGGAATTGATGCTGGAATATCTTGGCTGCACAGAACCTGATTTGAATGAACTTAGATCTGACTCTGGAGCCTGTGTTTGTTCCTCTGAGCCTGGCTGTGTCATAGTAGCAAATTCCTATTCACTCTCAAAACTAAGCTCGAGATCACATATTCCGGGAAGACTCCTTTGACCTCATCTCTTCATCTTGGTTGGATGTCCCACCTCTGTGTTCCCTTAATTTTCTATGGAGGTTTCTATTTGGATTTGTATTCCCAGCACCCTACATACTTTGGGGGCACAGATTACATAGTCAACAAATTGCAGAAAGAGGGAGAGGATGAGGGACAGGGAGAAGGGAAAGAAAGAGAGAAGGGACTGAAAAAGAAAATATATTTCTGCCTTATTCTATTAAATATGAAAGGAGTAGAATTGAGAGGCAGTTCAGTAAGGTGGTTAAGCAAATGGCCTCCCAGATCCAAACCACCCAATTTTGCACTTACTAGATGTGTGACTTAGGGCACAGGTTCAATACCTGTGCTTTGGTTTCTTCATCTACAGAATAGAGATATCAATAGCACCTGCCTTAAAAGCTGTTGTGAAGACTAAACGAATTATCATATGTAAAGATATCATGCCTGGGACAAGACAAGCAGGTACTCAATAAATATTGGCTATTATTATTTCCATAATAAAAGGGGAAAGGGTTAATAATATTGTAAAGTGAAGAAAACACGTAGTGCTATTACGCACATAGAACCTCATCATTTTCCCAATTCTACTTGTTGACCAGTGTAGAGTCATTCCAAAGAAGTTACAATTAAAGAGAATTACAGCTTAGAGGATGCACTATTTAATATCTTTATCTTTCCACTTCTATGACAGCAAAATTAAAGACTCTATCTCTACTCTCAGAACATCCTGAAATACTGATATTGAAATTATCACACTGAATTATATTCTAAATTTAGTTACTTGCGGTCTACCACCCTCAACTAGCCTAAGTTCCTTGGAGGAAAGGATTCCTGTTTGTTTCTTCTCCAGTTCTTAGTAAAGGGGATGGCATGAAGTAAGTGTTCAATAAATGTTTACTGAATGAATATTATAGAAAAGATATGTGTACGTGAACAGTAAGATGAAAAACATTACATGATATTTATCATAAAGAGGCTCAGATCAAGTGACACTTCAGCTCAGAAAGGAGAAATCACCTCTGTGTAGGAGAGGTAGTAGACAAGAATGAATGGTTAAATCTGTGAACTTTGGAGTCAGACTGCTTTGGTCTTGAGCCCTAACTACAGCATTTATGAGCTTATGTGACCTTGACATGTAATCTAAATTCTTTAAACCATAATTTCCTCATCAGAGGAATGGGGATAATACTCCTCAGAAGAATTAAGTGATCTCAAGTGTCTGTAACATGTTGTAACATGTCGCTGCCTATTATGGTTTGTAGAGTAACCAGCACGCCATCATCATTATCATCATCAAGGGCTTTGTGATCGAGGCACTCACTATATGGATGCGCAGACACAAGGGAGGAGCACTGAACAGCCAGGAGGTGTGAGTAAAGGTACTGTGGGTGTTAGATAGAGTCAAGGCCAAAATGGGAGGGCAAGTGGCACTATTTGACTGGATCATTGGGTATTTTCAGGAAAGTAATGGGAGAGAGGATTGGGAAACTGACTTTAAATACCAGGCTGACAAACTTAGTCTTTATTTTACAGGTAATACTGAGACTTTACAGGCTTCTAAGCAGGGTAGTGACCAGTTCAGGGCCAAAGTTTCTTTTTTTTAAATTTTATTCATTTATTTTTGACTGTGCTGGGTCTTCATAGCTGCTTGGGCTTTTCTCCAGTTGTGGTGATTAGGGGCTACTCTTCATCGTCATACACAGGCTTCTCATTGCAGCGGCTTCTCTTGTTGCAGAGCATGGGTTTTAGGGCGCTCAGCCTTCAGTAGTTGTGGCACATGGGCTCAGTAATTGCAGTTATGGAACTCTACAGCACAGGCTCAATAGTTATGGCACACGGGTTTCATTGCTTCCTGGCATGTGGGATCTTCCTGGATCACGGATCAAACCCATGTCTCCTGCACTGGCAGGTGGATTCTTCACTACTGAGCCACCCAGGAAACCCTCAGAGCCAGCTTTATTTTATGGGGAATGTTTTGGCTGTTTGTGCAGGACAATCTGGGGAAGGTGAGGAGAGATAGAAGGAAATTAACTACTTAAGAAGCTTCTCCAGTACTTCCAAGGAAAAGTTGAGATCCCCCACTGGGATGATGGCTTGGGGAATGAAAAAAGCAATGGGCGTATGGGACACTGAGAAGAATGAACTCACAGAACTGTGTCCAGCTGGATGTGAAAAGCCAAGTGAAGGGGCAGAGGCAAAGACAATTCTGAACTGGATCGCCAGTTAGAACAGGACAGCCAGGAACGTGGTGCTGCTCTTTATTCTTCTGTAGCAGAATAGTTAAGAATGGCAGAAATAAAGCACAGGAGAGCCTGGCTTTAGGGGGAAAATATATTTGCTTTTTGATATGCTAAGTTTAAGGTGCAGTGGGATATTCAGGTGAAAAATGATATTCAAGAGACACTTGAAAATGTGATCTTAGAACTCAGACTGATAATTATTTAGAAGATATCTGCATAGAGAGAATAACCAAAGGTATAAAGTTGGATTGACTGTCTAAGAGTGAGAGAGAAGAGACTCCAGGAGTCATCCTTGAGTAGTACTTCTCACAGCTAGAAGAGTGGAAGAGAAGTGTGTGGAGGAAGACGACAGGGAGGAAGGGGGGATGAAGAGCATCACTACCAAAACCAAGAAGAGAGTGACAGAAGTGTTCAGAGGAATTGCGAGTTACAGTGAGGTCATAGAGAGAACTGAGAAGGGACCACCAGAGTTGGCCATTTGGAAGTCATTGCTGACTTATGAGTGAACAATGTGTGGAAGGGAAAACTAGATTGCAGATGCAAAGGAAAGAAGAAGTGATGTGGGGAAAAGGAAGCGGTAGACATGAGCGTATACTGTTAGTTCTCAAAGTTCAGGAATGTAAGGACAGCGATGTGATGGGGGATCAAGGTGGGAGCAGTATTGTTCTTCCCCAGTTAAATGACCACACATCAGTGTTTATCCAGAGATGCTTACCGTCTATACATTAAGAAGTAGAAAGCAATATTGGTGGAGGAGGCCAGAGGAGGGAATTCGAAACAAACTAGACTGAAAGTCAGGTTACAACCATTCTAAAGTCTGAGACCATGTTATCTGCATGTGTACGGCAGCATCTGCTTCAGCAGAGACAGGGGACTTATCACATATCAACAGGCTATGAGACAAGAGGAAACTGAGAAATTCTCCCTCTCCACTCAGGAAAACAAAACTTGATCAACTCTTAGAAAAGAATTTAAAAGCTTTGAAAAAGTATTTTAGCAAGGAAAGAACACTAAGGGGAAAAAAGGCATATGATAGCTTCCCTTTCTTTGCTTTTTTCCACCCCAAAGCACTTCAGGAAAATGCCCAGGTGCATCATAAGAACTCTCTAATAATACTATTAATGCTGCCTGCGTTTATGGCATGTCTGTCGGCACACTGCTTTTCATTTTATAGAAAGCTCTCACGATTTCTTCTATCCTCCCAGAATCCCTGAGAGGTATTACTTTTCCTCTGTTTTATAAGGGAAGAAATTGAGGACCAGAAAGAATCGAGCAATTTCCCTTCAAGTTACCCAGCAGGAAATGGTAGAGCCCCAAATCCCTTGCTTTTTTTTCCTACATGCTTTCAAATCCCATTCATGCAGTCTTCACAGTATAACCCTCCATGTATGGGATGACAAGCCAACGTGAAGTGACCATCCTCATTTCTGTATTTCTATCAATGTGACCTAAAACTACATGAGTTCGGGGGCACTTTTTTATCAAGTCCTGTTTCTCACTGAGTAGTATCCAATGCTCCCTTTTCATCCCTGTCATAAAGAGTCCCAGGGCAGAAGTTCTTAGCAGCATGTTTCCCTCTTTCCACATCTGCCCAGTTCAACCAGACCTCTGACATGCATGAACAGGGCCTCAATACTTAAGCTTGCTCCGCGTGGGTCAGGAGACAGGAAAGCAGTTCTTTCCCTCAATATCTAGTGTCTGAGTAGGAAGAAGGCCAGACTTGGAGGCTGCAGGCTCAGGTTTCACACGGAGACTGCCACTCAACACTCTGAGTACCAGTGCCATACTCTGGAAAGTGAGGATACTAACAGTTCTTTTACAAGTTTGCTGCAAAGATTCAGGCAAGCACATATGGAAGTAGGACCCTGTGATGCATTTGATATTCTGCTGTAGCTGTCTTGAAATTTTTAACACTTTTTGAAGGAGGAGGTCTGTATCTTCATTTTGGACTGGGCCCTGTAAATTATGTCACTGGTCCTGCCCGTGTGTCCTTGGCCAAGTCACTTAACTTTTCTGGGCTCCAGTCCATAATTAATTAAATTCTTAGGACAATTCTCGATCTTTCTTCTACCTTCCTATTACCACAGTTTGATATGGTTGATCACTCCCTCCTGGAAACAGTTTTTCCATTTGACTTCCAGAACACTGCACTTCCCTGGTTATTCTCACCCACACTGGCTGCTCCTTTGCTGTTTTCTCCTTAGTCTATCAGCATGTCCCAGACTAAACTCCTGACCATCTCCTGCAACCCTTTTCCTCCCAGTCTTCCTCATCTGTTAATGGTAACTCCATCCTTCTGGTCGATCAGACCAAAACCTTGTCTTTGCCTCTTTATCGCTCATTCCATATCCAGTTTGTAAGCTACTCCAGAGTCTGACCACTTCTTCACCACTCCCATTACAGTCCAAGCCTTAGTCGTCTAGATTATGCGTGATCCTTATAATTGGTCTCCCTGCTTCCACCTCCTCACCCTGTCCCCATGGTCTGTTCTTCACACAGTAGACAGAATAATCCTTTAAAAATATGTCAAGGACTTCCCTGGTTAAAACTCCACACTTCCACTCCAGGGGGCCTGGGTTTTGTCCCTGGTCAGGGAACTAAGATCCTACATGCTGGGTGGCACAGCCAAAAAAAAAATATATATATATGTATATATATATATCAGATGGCATCAGTCCTCTGTTCAGAACCATCCCATGATCATCCATCTCTCAGAGTCAAAATCCCTACAAGGGGCAATAAGCTCCCTCTCAGAACCTACCTCCTGCCACTCCCTCACCTTGGGCCATTCACCAGTGCCTCTCTGCTGATATGTTCTCCAAGAGGGCTGCCTAGCTGGCTCCTCAGTCTCCTCCAGTTCTGCTCAACTGTTACCTTATTTAAAATAGCAACTACCAGCAGCTTTTCTCCCTCATTCCTTATCCTATCCTCATTCCTATTCCCTGCTCACTTTTCTCCGAAGCTCTCACCACCTTCTGATATTAATACATCTTTTTATTTATATGCATATTGTTGACTTCTTCCCATTAGCATATAGGCTTTGTAAGGGCAGAGATTTATCTTTTAACTGCTATGTCTTCAGCACATGGGTCAGGGCCAGTGAGTGACTGACAGTAGAAAGAACTCTGGAACAAATGATGATGTTACTATAATTAAGTCACAGCAGCGTCAGCCCCTCTGAGTGTGTAAAGTACTTGCACAGGCTGCACGCCCATGAAGCTGGCACTGCATACAGGAGTGAGGGGACTGCTCTGGGCCAAGCCTCCTCCTATATTATACCTTGGGAATAGAAAGGTGAATCGGGTGTGGTTTCCACCCTCAGAGAACTTGTGGTCTAGAGAGAGGTATCTTGTAGATATATAAATAACTCTGGAAAGAGGCAGCATTTGTTAAAAATATTCAGTCTTTAATGCCTAACATTCTGTGATACATTCCGCTAACTACTCTAGACTTCACTGCAGAGGGAAAGGACAATGAACTATGGCTTGTGAACTTACTATGTGGCTATTTCTGTTCCAGACAAGTTCATGCTGTGGCCTGCTTATCACACCAGAGACACCTTGCCTGACTTCCAATCTGTTTGCTCCAAACTCCCTCCACCAGCTCCCTCCACCCAATATTGCTGCCTAATTTTACTGTTAACTTGAGACCCCACCTTCACATAGTCCCTCCACATTCTGCTTCTAGATATCAGAACATGAAGCAGGGGTGGAATCAGCCTGGGGAGGCTGAAGCAGGGTGTAGAGAGTCTAAATGTTATTTCCCTCCAATTAAGATGTGCATATCTCTATGGGCCCACAGTACACAGGACCCAGAGACAAACATCTGTTCACCTCTGCAGCCTGACAGCTTGCTCAGTACATGGCACAGAGGAGACATTCAGTAAGGTTTGCTGAATCACTGAACTGGGTCTTAGAAGCTTTAAGGATAACTGTATTTAAGAAGTAATTTTGCATCTTCTGTAAGGTGCCCCAAAAGTATTCTAAAAGTTTATCTTATTTCATTATCATAAGAAATAACCTAATCAGTCAGAATTAAAACATCTCAAATAAGGCCACTAGTATTTAAAATCCCTGTTTGAATTATAAAACACTCTCATTTTATAATTTTCAAAGTTATTTAAACCTGTATTTGAGTTTTTAAAACCCGTATCTGAAAATTTAAAAATTACCATGAGATAAATTACAAATCACACTTTGCATTTCCTTTAGGACTTCTTGAAATAGGGACTCCCTGAAGCTGTCTGAGTTTTTAGGTAGAGATTTACTTATGAGAAAGTCTGCAGAACCAAGAAACTTAAAGCTAGAGCTTAGAATCTGGTCATTAAATTCCACATTAAGTTTTGGTGGTAAGTTCTGGAGTGCTTGTTATAGAATTCTCAGTGTGTTTAAGAAGCTTGCTTCTCTCATATGTTCACATCACACATACATTTTCCTACTCAGGTAAGATCAAACATGACAAGATGACCCACCTTATAATCAGTAAGATGTGCTGACAGCAATAAGTAAGAAACTTTAGGACAGGTGAATCCTTCCCCTCCTTGGTTTTCAATTTCTCTGTATATAAAATAGGAGGAGGGACTAGATGGTTTAGGAAGGGATGCTAAAGCCTTATGAGTCTATGGATGTGGACGGCATCTATTCATATGATAAAGGTTTTCTCTTCATAAAGAATTTCCTTCAGATTTTCTCTGAGTTTCTTTAAAACATTTAAACTGTGACTTGACTTACCAAAATCTTGCCACTATATTTTTATTACTAATAATAGCAGCTAACACTTATTAAAGGGCTTCCCTGATTGCTCAGCAGGTAAAGAATACACCTGTAGTTCAGGAGATACAGGAGACGGGGGTTTGATCCCTGGGTCGGGGAGATCCCCTGGAGGAGGAAATGACAACCCACTCCAGTATTCTTGCCTGAAAAGTAAACATTTATTAAGCAGGCTAGATATTCTAGGCACCATGTATTCAATATGCCAGACACCTATAAACTGCTTTATGTACATTGTTTTTGTTTGTTTGTTTGTTTTAAATTTAATTAACACTTCCAGGTTTTGTTTTTATTTTTATTATTTTAAAAATTTACTTATTTATTTATTATTTTTGGTTGCCCTGGATTTTCATTGCTGCGTGCAGGCTTTCTCTAGTTGCGGTGAGCAGGAGCTACTCTTTGTTGGGGTGCACGAGCTTCTCTTATTGCAGCACAAGCTCTAGGTGTTTGGGCTTCAGTAGTTGAGGCTGGTGGGCTCTAGAGCGCAGACTTAGTTTGTCGCGCGCATGCTTAGTTGCTCCTTGGTATGCAGAATCCTCCCGGATCAGGGATGGACCCCATGTCCCCTGCACTGGGAAGGGATTCTTATCCGCTGGACCACCAGGGAAGGTCCAGTACATTGTTTGATTCAATCATCCCAGTAGCCTCATGAGATGCATATCAATATTGTCCCATATTATAGGGAGTATACTGGCTCCAAAACTAAGTTGCCTAAGGTAACTGAATTAGGGAATGTGGCAACACTGGAATTCAAACACTCTTCAACTCAACATCTGACTCCAGACACATTGTTAACCCTTCATCTCACAGACTAGTTGCCCATATCAGGAGGTAGTCAGTGTTCCTTTCCTAGGCGAACAATTCTGGTGCTATGTGCCCCTTTGCCTTCACAAATGGGGTGACCAATTGAAGACAGGTGATTTCTTTGGTTTCAACTTAATTTCTGTGACATGATGTGCTGATACTTTCATTAAGCAATGCTTTTTGACCTTCCCTGGATTAATACAGAGGATTTCACTAGTTGTCTTGAGTCACTTATGAATGATCTGGTGAGCAGAAGAGGGTTCAAATTTGTTTTGAATTCCTAATTTATATCTTCTTGTCTATTATCCAAGTCTAACAGCAAGACTTTCCATTATTTTGCATACAATTAAGGTGAAAAAATGCCACATACAGGGAGACATTGCAAGATTAATTTCACATCTTTATAATTTTCACATTCATTATATTCACTTTCACAAGAACTATGTGAGGTGGACAAGTCAGGAATTATTTACCTGCTTTGCAAATAAAGAAAGAATCGCAAAAAGGGGAAGTGATTTGTTCAAGGATATTGAGCTGGTTAAGTGCTAGACTTCATTCCTTCCTATGCTATGCCACCTCTGTATGTGAAAAGGGACATCAGACTCGAGCACTTCTTAGCAGGCAGAGACAAATGGCTGCCATGCCAGAAGCTGGGGTATACTAGCCTGTGGCTGCAGGGCTGCCTGTGTGACTAGCCACTGTGCTGGAGGACGAGGACATAGCATCAGCCACGACCCTGCTCACACCTGTGCAGGATGATAAAGAAAGTAGAAGTAGCCAACAGCTGTGGTCCAACTAGATAAAACTTTAAGGCGGGAAGTCAAGTGACAAGTGAACTCGTCTATGTGTGTGTTTTTTAACTGTTGGTTACTTTTGACATTTTAAAAAAGGCTTCTTGTGGAAGTCAGACCAAAAGCAGGAAGATACTGCAGCAAGATGGATTTGGGAAAAGACCAATCTCTCTCAAAGCTCCATCAGGCACCTGATCCTCGTCAAGAAAAGACCCATGTTCCAGGTAATGAAAGAAACCTTAAGAGACAGTGGCTGTTGGGAAGGATTGGGCTATGATTATTGTCCTCTTTGCATGGGTCTGGCAAAAAAGGGGCATCATTGGGTGGGTACATTCATGTATTAGAAAGGAAGAATAGGGGCTATATAACTTTCTGAGCTGGCTTCTAGCACTAAGATTCTAGTAAGCAGGAGAAACACAAGGAAACAATAAATAAATAATTATATATATTATTTAAATAATAAATAAATAATTATATATATGTAAGATAATGAAAATACCCAACAATGGATGGTGTGGTAAAACAAGTACAGCCATATATGTAGCACAAATATAGTGTAACTTTTGGAAAGCTATCTGGCAATTAGTAGCAAGAACTATGAGTGTTTATTCTGTTGATTGAGTAATCTTAGTCTTTGGATATACCCTAAAGCAGCATTTTGGCTGCTTTTGCAGAACCCTAGGCCTTAAGACAGTGATTTAAACATTTTATTTGCCATGGATCCCTTTGGGTTTCTGATGAAACTCTAGACACCTTCTTAGACTAAATTTTTTAAATACATAAAGTTAATTACATATGATTACAAAGGAAGCAATTATATTAATAAAAGTATCAAAATAAAAACTGTGATATAATAATATATGTGCTTATTTACAGGTACATTAAATAATAAGATCCATGAGTGGATCTCATTACCACTGTATCAAATCAAATATTTCATCTCAAATAAATGATATTCTAAGGTATCTGTAATAACTAATGTGATATGGAAAAAAATCCATAATTTCTTTTTGTGACAAAGTCATATTCTGCTAAAACCACTGTGGTTTGTTATCTACATTCATAATTGAAGGAAATAGGCATTTAGATTGGTAAAAATACAGGTATAATTTTCCCCCATCCAAGTTCACCATTAAGGACTGCTGTTCTAAAATCAAAATGTGTCATGGTCCATGAGGTATGTTCACTTTGGGAGGTCCCAGTGCAAATTTGAAATCATTCCACTGGCTGTAAGAAGTTCTACATCAAAGACCCATTAACTTTTCACAGTCTTGGATGGCAACAGAACTGTTGTTGATAGTAACTTTAATATTCCAAAGAACTTGGAGAAACATCATCCAAAGGAAAAAAATACAAAAGAAAAGAAAATCTGTGTGTGAAATGCTTATGATAGTTGATCTACAGTGGCAACAACAACAACAACAACAAAGCAAAACAAACAAACTGGCAAGAACCTAAATGTTCAGTGTAGTAGAATGAGTGGATAAATGAGAATACATCAACTTGATCAAATATCATGCAGTCACTAGAGTTACAGTTATGAGGACTAGATGATGGAATTTATTTCTGATGGTTAATAAATGGTAAAACTGCGGTATGCAATCATTGCAACTTTAATATAGGGGCTAGATGAATACATGGAAAATCCCATGGACAGAGGGGCCTGGCGGGCTACAGTCCATGGGGTCGCAAGAGTCGGACATGACTTAGCAACTAAACCACCACCAGATGAGTACAAGGAATGAAATGAAGCAGGTTTTAATGTTAAGGATGGCAGAACATGGCTGGTTTTTTTCTTTACTTTTATGTTTGTACATTTTGCACACTATTTTGAAGAAATTAATAGCACATTTATGTACAAATACTGATCTTTTCATTTAAAAAATGTTGACTGAATGTTTGCTCCCAGGCATTCTTCAGGAGGCACAAGGATAAATACAAGATAGTCCTTGTCCTCAAAAGGGTAGGAGAAAAACTTAGACACTCAAGGGGATTTTATCATTTTGCTATAGGACTCTTTTGCTGTTAACACCATAATTCATCACTATCTCTCATAACTTTCATTTTGATCCTACAGAAGTCATTGGAACTTGGAGTTTGCGAAACAGAGAGCAACTCAGAAAAAGAAAAGCTGAAGCACAAGAAAAGCAAACTTCACAATGGCAATTTCGGTATAGTATCACGGCTGATATTTACTTAGCATGCTGAGAACTTTTATACACTATAGTTTATCTTTCCAACAATCCCACAAATCAGGAGCTGTGATCCATATTCATCTCCCCGCCAAAAAAAGAAAGAAACCAAGTCTCTGAAGGTTAAATCTCTTGCCTAAAGTCACACAGCTAGTAAAGTGATGGGAACAGTCTTATTGCCGCTCTCTTTGACCAGGTGATGAAATCATGTATATTGTAGAGAGGTCTGCTGTTCAACCACTTTAGTAATGTAACCATTGTTGTTGGGAGTAGGAGATATCATTGAGAAGACCCCCAAGCTTGTTCTCCAAGCTTTCTATTAGTAAAATTCTTCTTTAATGAGTATAGTTAACTCTCTAAGAAGTAAACCAAAGCACTGTCTGTAAATGAGTGATGGAAGAGTCTGAGAGTTCCTGTGTCCAAAGTCAGCTGTATGGAATCTCAGGGAGGGAAGACATGAGCATGACTATACAGTAGGCAGCATCTAATGGCTCCATGTAGAATATAACTATGAAAACGGAGGTATTGCTTGCTTGGAGGTAGGAAAGGGAAAGCCGAAGAGCCACAGTACAACATCCATCTGAGCCAGGGTTTCTCAATGCTGGGGTCACTAAAGCTGTGGGTAGGAGAATCACTGGCTTCTAGAAACCCATAGAACTTTCCCTCCCCAGTTATGACAACCAAAAATGCCTGCAGACATTATCAAATGCTTCATGGGGTCGGGGAAGAGGAGGTAAAATTGCTCCCAGTTGAGTGCCACTGATCTGAGTACTCTTCTTCTTTAAAAAAAAAAATTTTTTTTTGGTTGTGCTGGGTCTTCGTTGCGGCATGTGGGCTTTCTGTAGTTGCAGGGGCCACTCTTCATTGTGCTGCACAGGCTTCACATTGAGGTGATTTCTTTTGTTACAGAGCACGGGCTCTAATTGCACAGGCTTCAGTAGTTTCAACATATGGGCTCAGTAGTTGCGGCTCATGACCTCTAGAAGGGCTCAATAGTTGTGGTGCATAGGCTTAGTTGCTCGTCTGTATATGGAATCTTTTCAGACCAAGGATTGAGCCCATGTCCCCTGTTATTGGCAGCTGGATTTTTATCCAGTATCACCAGGGAAGTTCCTTTACAAAATTTTGATTTAGGTTTAGCTATGTATTTCTTCTTTTTTGGAGAAATGTGTTTTCAGTGGCAAAAATAACATAGGTATACATTTTTCTAAGCATCATTTTTTAAAAAAGCATACAATGCAGGTGTTTTAAGTTCCTATTCTCACTGTGGACAGAATATTGTCTGTTCTGCTACAACATGTGTTTCTGTAACACCAGTTAGCTCACATATAATTCGTAAATAGGAGAGTGGTATCAGTTTAACGTGGAAGTTGTGTTAGTTTTCCTAGTCAAAAGAAACCAGAATGGTGGGAGTAGAATTAAAAACTTCAGCAGGAAAGGAAAAAGCCTTCAACTTGGCTGCTGTGTAGACAGGATTCTTTTCAGCCTGCATCCAGGCTCCTTCCGCAGAGAAGGACATCTCTAGCTCTGCAGAGATCTCCTCATATAGCAGGTTGCACTTCCTCCTGTGCTCAACTCTGTGGCAGCCCTGCTGGCTCAGAGCATCATCCTCATTTGCATGATCTCAGCACTGAAAGCCTGCATTCACACTGGTGCTTTTGTGCATTTTTACCATCCCCGAGGCAGCCTCCCTGCAGAAAAAGCTGCCTGTCTGGACTTTCTCAGTTATCTCCCCTGCACCAACTATTGTTTATCCTAGTGTTATACAGCTGCATAGGATTTGACTCATTTGCCCCAACTAAATTTTTTTCTTCCCATAAGCGCTGTCACTTTTAGTGCATGATTTTGCAGAAAGTGAGGTTTTTCAGGAATGCATATATGTTGTAGAGGAAACTTCTGTACTCAGGTCCTCTGACAGGTGACTCTGTTGAAGAATACCCAGTTGGCTCCCTGAATTCCATACTCACCAAGCAACCTTCTGGTCATTATTGGCTTCCCAAGTACCTGCTGGAGAAGGTGATGGCACCCCACCCCAGTACTCTTGCCTGGAAAATCCCATGGATGGAGAAGCCTGGTGGGCTGCAGTCCATGGGGTTGCGAAGAGTTGGACATGACTGAGCGACTTCCCTTTCACTTTTCACTTTCATGCATTGAAGAAGGAAATGACAACCCACTCCAGTGTTCTTGCCTGGAGAATCCCAGGGATGGCGGAGCCTGGTGGGCTGCCGTCTATGGGGTCGCACAGAGTTGGACACGACTGAAGCGACTTAGCAGCAGCAGCAGCAAGTACCTGCTACAGAGAAACAGTGCATTGTCACTTTGCTTTTCTCACAGTTTATTTAAAAATTGGTCTTTAGGTTTATGTATCAATCCCTTTGAGCTGGTTGCTGAGCCCTGACTCAAGAAATGGAAGAGGCTGGTTTCAGTATGCTCTTAGAATTGGGTTTCTGTGCTCATTGGGTTGGAGGAGGCGTCCAAGGCTGAAGAAATCACTGGAGTGGATGGAACCTAGGTGAACCTCTTGGTAGAGGGCTGGCCTTGCTGTTGTGATGCATTTCTAGACTGCTGAGGGCTGTTCTCACTACAGTGAAACCTCAGTTCCGGAGAGAAAGGACAGAGTGTAATGGTTAAGAGCCCGGTGGCTGAAGTCAGATGACTTGATATGAAGACTAGCTCCCTCATGTCCCAGCCATTTCACCTTGGGCGAGTTATTCAGAAAACTGTGCTTCAGTTTTCTCATCTGCAAAATGGAGATTATAATAGTATCTGACTTATAAGTTTATGTGAAGATTACATGAGATAACAGAATAAGTAAATTACTTAAAACAGTGCCTGACATGGAGGAAGCACCATATATATATATGGTATATTCTATATTAATATGAGTTCAGATTTCTATTTGGACAATTCATCATGTAAGTTATTACATGCTCATACAACAACTACATGAGACTGGGAAGATACTATTTATTCCATTTTAGCTGTGAAGAAACTGAGGCATAGAGAGTTTGACTTGCCCATGATCACACAGCTGATAATTAAGAGTACAGATTAAATTTTAGACCACACAGATATATTTGTATCTTTTGAGAAACTACTGGAAAGAACATGAAACAGTGTATTACTCAGACACCCTCATATAGAAATCTACATAACAAATTATTTAGGATTTAATTTCTAGGATAATAAGTGTTTCCTGAAGAATTCACATACATCAGTTTTTAAAAATGTTTTAAATTAAAAAAATTTATACATCATCTTTTAAAAATTTGCTAATAAGGACTTTATAATAATTTATCTTGTTACCTTGGTTACTTGGACTTAAACTTCAAAATGCTGAGCTATCATTTTTACCTTCATATCATCATATTATTTCTACCTTCTATATTATTTTTAATATTTCTTTTAAACTATATTATTACAATATAAACCTTTAAAATATTGACTTCAAACTGATTTTGATGAGACAGTCTTAAAAAAATTAACTATGGGAATTTTTCAGACACAACAAAAGTAGAATAGGGTATACATTTTTTGAGTGTGCATGAACTGTGAGAACTGCAGAGGTGTATAAAACACTGGTTTCATCTTGAAAGAATGTCCAGTTTACTAAAAGAATTTGGGTTTCTCCATTAAGCATAATCCTCATAATAAATCCTATAGGAATGGTAAGCATGGAGAGCATTTCAGTCCTGTGGCCTGTTAGAGAAGGCTCCATGGGGCAGATAGCATGGAACAGAGAGTTTCAATAAGTTTAGAAAGTGGTGAAATGCTTATTTATAGTACCCCTCACCCCGCCCCACCAATCCATCTGTATTAGCCTTCTGTATTTGGTTATATTTGCAATACCTAATGGCACCCCACTCCAGCACTCTTGCCTGGAAAATCCCATGGATGGAAGAACCTGGTGGGCCACAGTCCACGGGGTCGCTAAGAGTCGGACACGACTGAGCGACTTCACTTTCACTTTTCACTTTCATGCATTGGAGAAGGAAATGGCAACCCCCTCCAGTGTTCTTGCCTGGAGAATCCTAGGGACGGGGGAGCCTCATGGGCTGCTGTCTATGGGGTCGCACAGAGTCGGACACGACTGAAGCGACTTAGCAGTAGCAGCAACAATTTGTCATTGGCTCCAGTTCTCATGCATATCTTTCCATCTTCTAGATCTTAAACTATCAGTTCAAAGTACATGTAATATGACCACTCACACCTTTTCACCAAGCTGCTTTACCTCAAGAACATGTTTTTGTAGCTTTGGACCCGGCTTATACTACATCTCATTTGACGCACACTGCAGCCTCTTAGCCTGTTTTACACAAGATACTGTATTAAATGAGCAAGCCAGGCTCATCACCTGCAGGCTTCACAGATGTGAAGCAGGGCTGCGTTGCAGATTTAGCAACACAATCATATCAGTTTTCCCCACCGGCATAGAGAAACGAATTCACACAGGCTAAACCCAAAGAGACTATTATGTAAAACAGAATGCCAATCTGTTCATTTATAACATCAGTGATACATTTTCTATAACCAAAGTTTAAGTATACGCTTTCAAACACACACACACACACACACACACACACACACACTGCTCACTAAGAAGGTGCTTGTTGAACCAGTCATCAAAGACAAAAATGTCCTAAGTGTCATTTCCTCTCCGGACAATTGAGAACATTTAGCACTCCTTCTTCATTTTACACACAAGGAGATTGAGGCCTGGAGAGATTAAGTACCTTGTTCAAAGTCACGCCACTAGGCAGTGGGAGTCCTGGAACAGTTACTGCCAAACATTTATTTGAATTCTGGAGTCCTATTTTTGATAGTAATTCTGATTTCTCCATAGAGAGAAAAAACACAAGCGGCAAAGAACAGGGAAAAGAAATGAAAGAGGCAGAAAGAGACAACAAAATACAGAAATGAAGGTGGAGCTTCCATCACAACTAGAAAGGGAAATGATGGAGAAAGCACCAGCACCTGAAGAGAAGGAAATCGAGCCACCTGGGAGTGTGACCAAAGCTCTCCTTCCGGCAGTGTCCCCACAAAGAGTTGCGCCCGAGAAACATGTTTCTGAAGTAGGTCAAGAAAGTGTTATCCTTCAGGAAAATTCTTCTGAGTACCAAGCAATAGCGGTACAAAACCACCCTTCTGAAATAAGCCAAGATAGGGCTGAATCTGAAGACCTCTCTCCTAAAATGTGCCAAGAAATAGCTATATTTCAAGACCAGCCTTTCAAAATGTTCCGTGATATGGCTCAGCCTGAAGATGTCTCTCCTAAAACATGCCAAGAAGCCATTGCAGCCAAAGTCCTTTCTTCGAAAACATCTGAAGATACAACTGACCTGGAGGAACGCTCTCTTGAAGCACACCCCAAACCAGATGTGCCCAAAGCCTCCACTCTTGAAACATACCAGAAAAGACCCGAGCCTGAGGAACCCGATTCTGAACCAGGTCAAGGAATAGTTGAGACTGAAAGCTTTGTTTCTAACACACAGCAAGAAATGGCTGTGCCTAAAGAGCTTTCTACAGAAATACACCAGGAAACAGTTGAACCTGAAGACTTTTCTCATAAAATGTATAAAGGAATTGCTGTATCTAAAGCCCCCTCTGATAAAACAACCCAAGAAACATCTGTTCCTGAAAAATATCCCCCAGAAATGTACCAAGAAACACCTGGGTCTGAAGAATATTCACTTGAAATATACCAAGAAACACCAGGACCTGAAGATGGTGCACCTGAAATACACCAAGAAACAGCTGGACCTGAAGCCTATGCACCTGAAATTTACCAAGAAACACCTGGGCCTGAAGACCTCTCTACTAAGACATATAAAGACAAAGATGTTCCTAAAGAATGCTTTCCCAAACTATACCAGGAAATAGGTGGACCCCAAGACCAGGATCCTAAAGCACACCAGGAAGATGCTAAGGATGTTTATACTTCTCCTCAAGGTATGGGTTTCATACTGGGGTCAAGTTAGTGACACTGCCATTTCTTAACTGCTTCCTGTTCATAATCAGAGCACCAAATAGGCATCTCTTCCTTGGAGCACTGATTCATAGCCTTCTGTGACAATCCTGGGTTATCCCAGTTATCTCAACAGGTATCTTTGATGTCTTTGTCCAGTTTTAAGTGAAAAATGTTTATCATTCAACTGATATATATTTGGTATATTTCCATGTAATTTAAAGAAAATAATTGAAACTATAAGTGTATATAGTGGGTACCTATACATACTATGCATTTTGGGAAGCTTTAGTAGGTGAAGAAAAATGAACCCTATGTAGAGTCAATTATGTGCAAAATATTTTGGACAATTACATTTATATTAACACAAAATCTTGGTGAATAAAGTTTTTTTTTCCTAGAAAATTAACATTTCCTGGCAAACTAAAGGCAAGTAAATTCATGGTACAAGGTACTGAGAAAGATACAAAGACATAAAATAGGATCCTGATACTAGGGAACTCGTTGTTATAGGAGTTAACAGGCTTACCTTTCTATTTCAATATTTGTCCCTGAAAAGCATAGTATTTTAAAAACAATGTGACCTTTATTCAACTTTACTTGTCTCAGGGACATATGGAGAAGGCGATGGCACCCCACTCCAGTACTCTTGCCTGGAAAATCCCATGGACAGGGGAGCCTGGTAGGCTGCGGTCCATGGGGTCGTGAAGAGTCAGACATGACTGAGCAACTTCCCTTTCACTTTTCACTTTCATGCATTGGAGAAGGAAATGGCAACCCACTCCAGTGTTCTTTCCTGGAGAATCCCAGGGATGGGGGAGCCTGGTGGGCTGCCGTCTATGGGGTCACACAGAGTTGGACACGACTGAAGTGACTTAGCAGCAGCAGGGACATAACTGAGAGCCTTGGCTCTCCTTGTTCAGTCCGGTTCTTGGTGTAGAAAATGGGCTGAGCCTAGCAGTCTATCCCCAGGGAATTGTTTTCTAAAGAAATTCCTTTGGTAGCTTATTTTCTCTTCCTCCTAAAATATGAGTGCAATAAAAACCTGGGCTTAAGTTGGGTTCCAAGCAATATAGGTTTTGAGGAAATACCTTTTTAAAATTACAGTAAAAGCAGACATATGAAACACGACCTGTATTGACAGGAGTCCCCTGCTGGAGACGTGGCTCTAATCAACATAGCACCAGATTCTCAGGGTTTTGTTCTAAACCCAGTGAGGTTAAGACAGGCAATTAATTAATTACTTTATGCTTTTTGGCAATTAATGCTTATCTTGTTTTTTCTTTGTCTTGCCAAACAAGTAGAAATGTCTTCCTTTTTGCTGATTATAAAATTGCTATAATGATAATTATAAATGTTCATTATAATAAATTAAAGCAATATCTAAGTGACTATAAAGTGCCCTATGATACCACTTCCTATCTCTGACCCCCAATGTTAAGTTTTTGTTTTAGCAAATGAGATGGTACAATAACATTCTATTTTATAACCTGCTTTTTTTCACATGCCATGTATATTGTGGCCATCCTAATGACATCTTTGTAACAGTCGTCCAGTATTATGTTATATATACAGCAATTTATTCAACCAGTCCTTATGATGATGAACACCTAGGTTACTGCCAAGTTTTACTATTATAACAATGTTCAATGAACATCATGGGAAGTAACAGTTGTTTAAAATTTATTATAGCACTTTCTATCTGCCAATCTCTCTATTAAACATTTTTTGTGAATTACTTTATTCAATGTTAGAAACCCGAGTGGATGAATAATATGTCCCTATATTATAGGTAAGGAAACTAAGGCACTGAAAGCTTAAGTTGATCTGATTACTTCCTTTGATAAATTCCTAGAAATTGAATTGCTGGGCCAAAGGGTACCAGCATTTAGTCTGGATACATTCAGTCAGACTAGCCCAAATGTAGCAATTCACAGAATCCAAGAATTTATGTAAGTGCTTAGTCCCCATGCTCTTGCCAACACTGCACACGATTATGTTTTAAAAATCTGCACCTATCTGCTAGATTTTTAAAGACCAACCAACCTAATTGTTTTAATTTCTACTTTTTTTTGATGACCTATGCTACCGGGCTTACTTTTAAGATTATTATGAATTTAAGTTTTTCCTTTTGAGAATCACCTGTTTGAATACTTGCTTCATTTTATATTTTGGATATCTATCTTTTTGATTAAAAATCTCTTTAAATAATAGTTATTAAATCTTTGCCTACATATAAGTTGAGTCATAAACATTTTTATTCTTGTTGTTTGTGGTTTAACTTTGTTTATAGAGGTTTGGACATCTATATGACCAAAATTTTAATGTTAGTTTTTAGTTACCCAAACTTGTCATGATTTTAGTTTTTAATGATACAAATCTGTCAATCTTTTTCTTTATGACTTCTAGTCTGTGGTCTGCTTAGAAAGGCTTTTAAAATCTTAAGATTAAAAGAAATATTCTATGTTTCTACAACATTTATTGGATCTTAATATTGAAATTGTTAATGCATCTGAGATTTGTTTCTGTGCAAAGTGTGAGGTAGTTTTTTTTCTCCAAATGGATAGCCAATTGTCCCAATACCGTTCACTGAATCTATTTTCATATTTTTAAAATTTTTATTTTACAGAAATGAAGGAAAATCCAAAAGCAGAAGAACCAGAGATAATAGAAATTACAAATGTGCCTCAGGAGAGTAACCCAGAAAATGACATCTATAGTTATGTTTTGTTTTAATAATGTTCAACCATCATAGTCATCCAACAAAATACACATCTTAGTACATCATATGTGTGATTTTCTCAAAATATGGTAGAAATCTCTACAATACTCGTTAACATTTTAACAGTATCTCCCCGCCTATAGATATATAGTCTATAGATATATAGACTATACCTGAAAGCGAGAATTAATGTTTTTTCTCAGGCTCTACCACATAGACAATATTCTGCTAGTGTGTATGTGTGTGCACATATGTGTATGTATGTAATCTGGGGAGAGGACAGTGGTGGGAACAAACTTAATAGTTTTACTCCCCTTAAGAATTAATCAAAGAAATGTTTGCCCTTGGGGGAAATTATCAAGCCCTCCTTTTTTCCATTTTTAAGGCTGAGCAATTAAAATTTGGGGAAGTATATAGATTTCTTGTTAACTTTGATCAATTATTAATGTGACAATAGTATCAAAATTTTATGCAGGCTTAAGTTAGCTTTTAGTTATTTAATAATTTTAACAATTCTTATCATTCTAGGACTTCTTTAAAGATATTTTGGAGTGATGTATGTACTCGCATATTTGAATTTTGATTTTCTATTTTTACTTTTAAAATATTGTAATTGTGCAAAATGTACATTAAATCATTAGTACATGTTTAACTGTGTGGACAGCATCATGGTAAGCACTGTGAGGGCAGAAGACCTATAACACATAGTCCTTACCTACTAGGAGTTTAATCTAGTCTTGTGGAGGAAGAAAACAGAAAACAAATTTTGCAAAAGAAGAGAGTAATGCTAATACTCTTTGGATAGAAGATACAACCAAGGAATACTCACTTTTTTGCCAGAGTGACCTGAAAAAATTACACGAGTGGAGCCTTGAAAGTTAGAGAAGATTTGTATTATAGGTGAGGATAGCAGCTTTATTGTTTGTGACACAAAGAAGGGTGAATTCAAGATATGTTCAAGAACTGCATGCAATGTACTACAGTTAATGCAGGTCCATGTGGAATAGCAGAATTAAAGTTTGGCGAGAATCCATCTAGCCCTACCTTGGGCTTACCCTCCTCTCATTGTGGGTGTAATGGTTGTTCTTTAAAATGAATGAATCTTATGATATTAAATCTAATATGATGTGTGATAAGATCCAAAGCTTTAATTGATTTTCAGAAGAATCCTTCACTCAAATGAAAGATTAAGAATCATTATATTGGGACAACCCCTGGTGGTTCAGTGACTAAGAATCCGCCTTCCAGTGTAGGGGACACAGTTTGATCCCTGGTCAGGGAATTAAGATCCCATATGCCACGGGGCATCTAAGTCTGAACACCACAACAAAGATCCTCCAGGCTGCAACTAAGAAAAAAAAAAAAGAATCATTATATCGAGGAGTGTTTCTCAAAGTGTAGGCAGATACCTACTTTGAATCATTTAGGGTTTGGTTTCTTTTTAAGGCAGATTCTCAGATCCTACCTCTAGAGAAAAGATTGTATCATAAACTACAAATAATCACATATAATTGTTATTTATATAATCATATATCCTCTAGACAGGATAATAAAAATTGCAAATCATATAATGAAAGTGCTACATATTTAAGTTCCTGCTTTCCATAAAGAGAACTTTTTCCTTTAAATCAAGTAACAATCTACTTCATCAGTGTCTCCAAGTCTGCTATGCGTTTCAGAACATGTCACACTTGGTATCGTATTTTTGGCGTGACTTTCATTGTATCTAAGGCCAAGAAGGCAAATACCTCTGTTGGGCCACAAAGCGACTATCACTTTTAGCAACACCCCCATCTAGTGGAAAATTGCAGCCATTACGGCCCCAGTTTTACATCGTGCGAAGAGCTCAACAGTTCCCAACTTACTTTTGTTTCATAGCTGCCCAGAACTGTTCCCTCCTGAAAACAGAATAAAGGTATTCTTTTTCAAATTTCACGTGGAAAAAACCCATCAGAGGACATGTAGGGTTATGAATTTTATCAGTTTTAAAAGTTTTTGTTTTAAAACCCACAATCCTCTCTTTAAATCTTTGACTCCTTCTGATGGTTATTTTCTGATGGTGGTCTATTAGTTAATAGTTAGAACATGTTTAGGAACAGCTTTTCATGGTTGTTAAACTTTTAAATCTGTGGAGTTTTACGATCTTGAATAATTTGTTTTGCAAGCAATATGTCTCTCTCCCTCCCCTAGCCCAAGAAAAAACAGGATAAAAAACTCAGAAGCAGAATTAAGTATACAGAGAAACTTTATAAATGTACAGGTGGGAGACGAGGTTACAAGTAAGTAGGTAAGAGGCCTTGGTGGCTTAGATGGTTAAGAATCTGCCTGCAATGCAGGAGACCTGGGTTCAGTACCTGGGTGGGGAAGATGACCTAGAGAAGGGAACGGCTACCCACTCCAGCATTCTTGCCTGGAGAATTCCATGGGCAGAAGAGCCTGTCGGGCTACAGTCCATGAGGTCACAGAGTCGGACACAACTGAACGACTAACACACACACACACACACACACAAACACACAAACGTAAGAGGCCAGGCTAGCGCTGCAGGGGTAACTGGTATTGCAGGTGCTGAAAACTGATTCTTGTAGGCCCTCAACTTTTTAGAGCTTCCCCCAAACAACCACTACAATCCCAATGTATATGGCCGTTGACTCAGTTTCATTCTCACTTCAGTTCTCGTGAGGTACGGAGCGCAAGGAATAGTTCCCACTTCTTATCTCTACCTAGTTTGGTGTAGAGCTACACATACATTAGATTTGAAACGAGGTTTATTTGGGTTTCTTTTCTGACTAAGCATCCTTTTTATTATGGAAAAATTGGGAGCATACAGAGAAGTATAAACGACCATCTGTGTATTCCCACTACTCAAGAAGTATTAACATTTTCTTAACATCCCGTCATCTCGCTATGTGATAACTGTATATACATATTCTTTTTATTTAAAAATTAGCGTCATGCGTTGGATGAGTAGGTTGCTTATTATTTCGAGTATCTTTATGCATAAATCTTCATCGACTTGTTCTCAATGGAAAGGGCGATAAGTGAAGTGAAGTCGTTCAGTCGTGTCCGACTCTTTGCGACCCCGTGGACTGTAGCCCGCCAGGCTCCTCTGTCCATCTCCAGGGGAATCTTCCCAACCCAGGCATCCGGGTCTCCTGCATTGCAGGCAGATGCTTTATCCTCTGAGCCACCAGGGAAGGCCAAAAGGGCGGTAACTTGGACCCTAAAACTGAAGCGGGTCTGTGCGAGACAGCACAAGACACAGATTCAGAAGCGGAATAAGGCCTCCAACCTCTAACCGCCACCTAGTGGTAGCCTCTGACATCCCCCGCCCGCAGCCTCACTGCCCCAGCGCCCCCGCCCTGCGCGTGCTCAATCTTGGCGCCATCCGCCGGCACAGCTACTACGCAGGCGCCAGGTAGGGAAACCGGAAGCGGAAGGTTTGAACGCATTGGGTGGGCTCCTGTGTGACCCGTAGCCATGCGCGACTTGAAAGAGTCCGGGCCTAGCGCCACAGCGACCCCGTGCGGGTGTGTGAAGCCGGCTCTGGAGACAGGTAACTTCTAAGAGGCTGGCGGTTCTGCGCGCGTTAAGACCTCCAGGAGCAGGGAACCGTTTTCACTGCAGCGGGGGGACGGGACTTGGAAGACCTTGAATGGACAAGGGTCGTTTTTCGTATTTATTGCGAAGTTATGGATCATGTGCTCAGGCGACCACGTGATGTGTCTGAGGTGAGCGGGATGATGTCATCTCTCTGCTCTTTGGTGGCTAAGGTTGGCAAGGTCTTGGCGGAACAGCCACGTGCACTAAGAACTACTGTGTACTGTGACCCCACGCACTCCCTTTATTGCTCAAAACTAGTTCGTTTCATGTATTGTGTTGTTTTCAATTAAAAGCATCTTATATGCAACCCGTGTCCTTATCTTTTATTCTTTGCCTTGTATTTCACACTCCAATCAAACCGTTTTGTTCCCTTCTTATGCTAGAAAATTTGTCATTTAACTTTGTGCACCTTATTCTCTCTATTTGAAATACTCCATAGTCCTGACCAAGGTCACATACATAGTTATGGTAGCATAGAATTTGAATTATAGTAAGTCTTCTAAACATGAATTTTTCCTTTCACCCATGTTCTTTCCAGTTTATTATCTAAAAGGGTATAACAATGCATATGTAATGATGAGGATATTTATATGTACTTAACGAATGTCAGACACGACTGAGTGACTGAACTGAACTGATGAATGTTTTAAGAATCTTGTTTTATAGTTGTATAACATCTGGCGTGCTGTGGTCCATGGGGTTGCAAAGAGTCAGACATGACTGAGTGACTGAACTGAACTGGACATCTGGTAGAGGCTTCCCTGGTGGCTCAGTGGTAAAGAATACACCTGCCAAGGCAGGAGACGCAGATTGGATCCCTGGGTCAGGAAGATCCCCTGGAGTAGGAAATGGCAACCCACTCCAGTATTCTTGCCTGGAAAATTCCACGGACAGAGAAGCCTGGCCAACTATAGTCTGGGGCATCACAAAGTTGGACAGCTATAGTCTGGGGCGTCACAAAGTTGGACACGACTGAGCATACACGCATGTAGGAAACATCTGGTAGATTTTAAAATTATGAAGTCATTGCGTTAAAGAAAACACGTCTCCCTACATCTTTTCTTGACCTTTTTTTTGTTGTTATTTTTGCCTGCTTGGTAAAGAAAAATAATCATGGTGGGTTTTAATACATTGTGTTAACACTATTATGTAGGAAATTGTGACTTCTCTTTAAAAAAATTTTATATTTTATTTTTAAAAATTTTCATTGAAATATAGTAGATATATAATGTATTAGTTTCAGGTGTACAGCAAACTGATTCAGTTATATGTATGTGTGTATTCTTTTTATACATTCTCTTTATAATAACCATTATAGGTTATTATAAGATATTGAGTATAGTTCTCCAGGCTGTACAGTAGGTCATTTTTGGCCGTTTTATATAAAATAGTGTGTATATGTTAAGCCCAAACTCCTAATTTATCCTCCTCTTCCCCTTTTGGTAACCGTAAATTTGTTTTCTGTGTCTGTGAGTCTATTTGTTTTGTAAATAAGTTCGTTTTTATCATTTTTTTTTAGATTCCACCTATAAGCAATATCATGTATTTGGCTTTCTCACTTAGCATGAAGTCTGGTTTACTTAGCATGATTATCTCTAGGTCTATCTGTGCTGTGCTGAGTTGCTCAGTCATGTCCAGCTCTTTGCCACCCCATGGACTGTAGCTGGCCAGGCTCTCTGTCCCTGGGGATCTCTAGACACGAATACTGGAGTGGGTTACCATGGGCTCCTCTGGGGGATCTTCCCAACCCATGGTTTGAACCCAGATCTCCCTCATTGCAGGTGGATTCTTTACCTTCTGAGCCACCAGGGAAGCCCAAGAATACTGGAATGGGTAGCCTATCCCTTCTCCAGAGAATCTTCCCAATCCAGGAATCAAACCAGGGTCTCCTGCATTGCAGGGGAATTCTTTACCGGCTGAGCTACCAGGGAAGCCCCTAGGTCTGTCTGTGTTACTGCAGATGGCATTATTTCATTCTACTTGACCTTTTGATGAATGATTTCTTACCTAATTTTCTTTTGTAGGGAATCTTTTAACTGAGCCAATTGGTTACTTGGAATCCTGTTTCTCAGCCAAGAATGGTACTCCAAGGCAGCCATCCATTTGTAGCCATTCACGGGCTTGTTTGAGGATTAGAAAAAGCATCTTTAATAATCCTGAACATTCCTTGATGGGCTTAGAACAGTTTTCTCATGTTTGGTAAGTTGTTTTTTAGTTAGAAATGGTACTCTGGACCAGAACTTGTCTCTGAGTACTCCAGTTGGAAGTACCCTTGGAGACTGCCATCCAGACCACCCTTATCTATTGCATGGGATTCATATTAGGCATGAATGTGAATGTTGGCATAACTTGGACACCCTCAGGGAAGTGTGGGATCCACTGAGGGGGCACACTCCATTTGCAATTGTTCTAATTGTGGTGGGTGACTTCTGTTGAGCTGAAATCTGTAGACCTCAGTTTTGCCCATGGGTCATTATTCTGTCTTCTAGACCAGGGGTCAGCAAGCTATGGCCCATGGAGCAAACCCATCTCATCTTCTGTTTTTGTAAGTAAGTTAATGGGAACACAGCCACGAGCATTCATTTATGTGTTGGCTGTGGCTGCTTTTGTGCTACAGTAGCAGAGTTGAATTTTTATAGCAGAGACTGGTTGACCTGCAAACCTTAAAATATTTTCCAGCTGCTCCTTTAAGGAAAAAGTTTGTGGACTTTGCTCTATATCTGTGAAGTATTAAGTCTGCTCTTCCTAAAAGTCAAAAGAAACCCTAGAAATCTTGATACTTTTAAGTAAAATGTTAGCTATATTAAGGTCTGTGTTACACTAGTGTTACTTGCTGTCACTTAAATTTTGTCTCTGTTCATTCTTCCTCACCCCAACATTTTTTTCCCCCACTGATCATATTTTAATACCATTAAAGGCATTCTTTCTGTTTTAGTTTGTGAGGATTACAGTTTTTTCCTCCTCCATATCATTATGGTAGATTAATTTCTTTGTCTTCTTTTCTTACTCAGTAACTTGGTTTATTTTCAATAGGATTTTGTTTGTTTTTCACAAAAACGGTCATTTGAGCTGTAAGGCAAAAGTACAGCCTCCTAGGCTGAATGGTGCAAAGACTGGCGTTTTCTCTACAAGGAGCCCACATCGTCCCAATGCAATAGGACTGACCCTGGCCAAACTGGAAAGAGTAGAAGGTAATTTCTACTTTTACCTATTTTTCCTTAACCAAAAGAAGTCTTATAAAATCAACATACTACTCAGCACTGGCTGTTACTCACAGAAATACAAATGGTGTTAGCCCCTGAGACCCACCAGATATTAAAGAGAATGAAATGATTAAAGGAATGTGAGCACTGAAACACTTTGAAATAAGCTCTCATAGGATGCTCAGAGTTAGTTTATGTCACTGCACTTATCAGAAGTTATTTCAAGATAACTCTTAAGATTTCACAATCACTAAATTAGCAACCAAATTTTTTCTAACTTGAAATTCTGTAAATACAAAATGACCTAAAAATAATTGGACACGCTCAAAGTTTAACACACAGCAACTGGTTGCATGTGCATGTATGGTCAGCACACAGGGTGGTCGGTCATTTCTTCCTTGCAGCCCCGAGGAATGAACGAGCACCCTAGCTGCAGTGCTGCTGCCCACTGAGACACGAGGCAGAGGGCTGGGACGAAGACTGCATAGACTGAACATCTGTCAGCGGGAGAACCTGTGTGGAATACTCGATTAGTTTTAACTGCATGCTTGTGTATAATGTTGCTACTGAGCTGTTCATTTTTGAAAGCTTCTGGTTCTCAAATCCCTCCAGCCTGATCTGCACATTTGTGAAAGAGGGAGAAGATAGAGTGGCAGGTATAGGGAAATCGGGGGGCATTCCAGGCTTCAGCTTGCTTGTTTGTAAAATGGCCAAAGGAGAAGGAGTCACTGTGGGATATTTTTTTGAGGCTCTTACTAAGGCTCTAAGGGTACATTACAGACTAAAAAGATGGGAGCCATTACTTCATTTGTTCTTTCTGAGAGCTTGAACTCCCTTGCTGGCTTATATTCAACAGGGCCTTGGTTAGGTTTTCCAGAAAAATTCTAAGCCAATCCAACTTGAGTTTTCTCAATTAGTGATGGCTAACCAACTTGGGTAATAGTACTGGAACATTTTATGATTGTGCAACACACATGTATTTTCTGAGCACTGAATATGTGTCAAGCATTATTCTAGGTGCTGGGGATATAGTGGCAAACAAATTTAGATAAAAATCCCTGCCCTCCAGAGGAGCTTAGCATTCTAATGGGGAAGATCAAATCAAAGAGGTGAAGACAAGCACAGCAGCCCTATAGACACTCTTATAAGTAAACATTATAAGGATAACCAGTGTTTTTGCGGTGCTTTGCAGTTTATAAAGCATGTTCATGTATGTTATCTCACAGTGGCTCGTGGACTTGATAGAGTAGCAGTCTGACTGTTGTGGATGAGGGCACTGAGGTCTTGGATGTTTGATAATTTCCCCAATGGCATCCAGACAAGAGTTTGTCTGACTTCAAATCCCTTGAACTTTCACTTGTACCCCCGTGTCTTTGGCAGACGTCATTAGGCACAGTCTATCACTTAGAAAGTCCAAAATCTTCTTTCCAAAGTTCCAGGTTCATTCACAGTAAGCATGTTTTAGAAATCAGAGTCCTTTGTTAGTCATGTTTTTCTTAAATGAAGATAGGATCGAGTGTGATCACATGCGGTTCTTTGATTCTCATTGGACCAGTTTTCCCGGGGTCAAGACTCTGCAGCAGAGTCTACTAACTGGACAACAGCAGTGTAAGTGGGACAGCAGGAGACCTTCCCTTAGTATTTGGTAATGTGACTTATAGTCTGCTTAATTATATGATGGAATATTATATTTCTCTTGCTGTGCAACAAATTACCACACCCTATCAGTTTAAACAGCACACATTTATTACATGTTTAAGACATTATGATGTTTCTAGGGGTTAGGGAGTTGGGACACAGCTTAGCTGGGTCCTTGCTTAGAGTCTCACCAAGTTTCAGTGAAGGTGTCATGTGGAATGAGTTCTTTTCTGGAGGTTTGACTGTGGAAGAATCCACTTCCAAGCCCACTCTGGTCATAGGCAGAATTCACTTTCTTACAGTTGTGATCCTGAGGGTCCTGACCTCTCGCTGGTTTTTGGCTGGTGGCTGCCTCCAGCTCCTAGAGGCAGCCCACAGCACCTAAGGACCACTCACAGTGCCTTGTTATATGGACTTTCCCAGCGTGGCTGCTTGCTTCATCAAGCCCACAAGAAGAGTCAAGTGAATCTGCAGCAAATGCAGGAGTCTTAGATAACATAGTCACTGGAGTGATATCAAATCATACTCAAGAGGAGGGGATTATACACCACTAGGTGATGAGCATCACAGGGCCACCTTAGATGCTGTTTGCCGCAGTAGAAACAATCGTCAGTCCCACAGAGGTAATACTGAGGACTTTGAGGTACCTGGGCTTCCCTGGTAGCTCAAACGGTAAAGTATCTGCCTGGAATGCGGGAGACCTGGGTTCAATCCCTGCATCAGGAAGATTCCCTGGAGAAGGAAATGGCAACCCACTCTAGTATTCCTGCCTGGAAAATTCCATGGGCAGAGGAACCTGGTGGGTTACAGTCCATGGGATCTCAAAGAGTTGGATACGACTGAGCAACTATCTTTCTGATGTACTTGGAACAAAGTTAGAAACCTCCAGTGATGCAAAGGTGAGCTGGCCCCACCTAGTGCTCAAAGGCCTACTCACTGTCTAGGGGGAGAGACTCTAAGCAGGCCATTGCCAGAGCACGTGACAAGGGCTCCAGGAGAAGTTTGGGCACAGGTTCCTCTGCAGAATAGAGGAAAGAACACTTTTGTCTGAAAGAGCAAGAAAGGCTCTGTAAAGGAGGTATTACATGAGAGCCTCGAAGAGTAAGCAGCAGTCTGACAGGTTAAAAAGAGAATGAGTTTCTAGGTAGAAAGAGAAGTACCAATGCACCAGGTGTAAGAGAGCCTGGTGCGTGAGGGAATTGTGACTAAGCCTGGTGAGATTTAGGCAGATGGTATTGAATCTCTAGTCATTTACACTGTTCTTCATTGTTAATATCTCTAAGATGTTTTTTACATTACAGGTGGAGCTGTCTACCTTTCTGGAATTGACATGATTCATGGCACACCTGTACTAGACATAAAGCCCTACATAGCTGATTATGACTCACCGCAAAATTTGATTGAATCTTCAGGGGACTTCACCTTACAGAATAACCAACATAAACTGAAAACCGTGTCCCAGTCTGAAGGCAAGACTGATAACTGTGACTGGCAACAGCTCTCAGGGTACAAGGAATCACAGCCCAGCCACTGCACTAGGGAGAAACTCAAATGTCCTGAACATAGAACTTCAGGGGAAAACAACGCGGAGTCTGATGACGCAGCAAACACCCAGCAAAGCTCCCCTGAGCCGGGGGAGATAGCAGCAGAGTTGGGTGAAGAATCCGGTCCCAGGGTGGCACAAGAGCAAAGTGGCCCACATAGCCAGGAGAAGAGCCCTTCAGAGGAGCAAGAAGATGGCAGGCTGAAGAGAGGGGAAGAAGCAGTGGTCCCAGAAGGACATGGCCCAGAGATGTCCCCCAAGGCTCCTTCTGGGGTGGCCGGTGCAGCCCACTGCAGTGTGGTCCCTGCCTGGGTGAGAGAGGCCCCTGTGGCCAACCTGGAAGTCCGGTTTACTCCTCACGCAGAGATGGACCTTGAGCACCTCAGCTCAGGTGAACCAGGTACTTTCCACTTCTTGTTTGTGAATAACAGATGAGCCTTTGCTAGGAGATTTGGCGAACTTGGTGTTTCTCCCATCCAAATACTAACCAGGCCCGACCCTGCTTAGCTTCCAAGATGACATTAGGCATGTTCAGGGTGGTATGGCCATAGACCAAATTGGTATTTCTGAGGGCAGGTATATAGAGTATTGGTCATTATGACTTGTAAAGAAACGTAGGAGTATAAAATCAAACTTGGACAATGTCATCTGATGGCTTTCAGTCAGCAACTGTTCAGCACAGAGTCCCAGCCACTCAGTCACGTGTTTACTGAGGACAGCTGCTGCCCAGGAATAGGGCCTCTTGTCAACTCGTAGCAGTAGTTCTTGGAGTTCTCAAATGGCATTCAGACACTAAGTTGTGCTTGTTCTATACTTAGGTAGATTTTCTTTCATCTGTTTCACTCGCTGACTACAGAAATGTCTCATCTTATTTTTACTATCAGGTGGCCAATAGCTCAGCCTTTGGCACAGAGCCCAGTAGTAAGAAGGAAAGAGTGTCTTACCACCGGGATTTTCCCTGTAAAGTCCCAGCACTGCAGAAGAGCCACCACAGGTCTTTTACTTGGCACCTGTTTAATACATAATGTTAACAAACATTGTTATCTGGTTTTTCAAGCCCACAAGCAGATTCCAAGCAGCTGTCCAGAATGAAGGAAGGGCCTATTAAGAAGTGGGTTCAATGGTTCCAGTAAGAAGTAGCCAGTTAGTTGTTGCCAAGGAGATGTCAGATTTCACGTGCCACTAGGTGGTTGTGCTTCTCATTCTATCCTAAGGCTTTATGTTTAAACAGAACATTTAATTTTTAAATTGATCTCTTTATTTTAAAAGTTTTATGAACATTGTTTAATCACTGCATCTAGTTCATGGAGGGGCTTCCCTAATGGCTCATGGGTAAAGAATCCACCTGTAATGCAGGAACACCTGTTCAATGCCTGGGTCAGGAAGATCCCTGAGAAGAAAGCAGCAGCCCACTCCAGTATTCTTGCCTGGGAAATCCCTTGGACAGAGAAGCCTGGTGGGCCACAGTCCACGGGGTTGCCAAAGAACGGGACATGACTTAGTGACTAAACAGCAGCACAGGTCGTGGGAAGAGGAAGTCAGTTTGGGTTTCTTTTTTGGAGGGGTCACACCCCGCATGGCTTGTAGCGTCTAAGTTCCCTCACCAAGGATTAAGTCCACACCCTTAGCAGTGAAAACTCCGGAGTCCTAACTAGTAGACCACCAGGGAATTCCCAAGGAAAGGAAAAAAAAAGAACAAAGCAGTGCTGCCTAAAAGGTACCATATATTTGCCTCTTGTCTGGTGGTTATCATGAAATGCTTCCTGCTTTGGAAAGTTTTGTGTTTTTCAAACTACAGTTCATTGAGAGGCTACATGATGTCTTACTGATTTAAAAAATGGTTAAAAAGAGAAATAATGAACTGTAACTATAAAATGGGGGCTGATTGATTTATAGCAGCAGAATTTTGAGCCAGGACAGAAATAAGAAATCACTTCAGAAAGTTTAGAGTGTAGAAAGGATAAAAAGATGTTGGAGTGGAGAGGAGGGATTGGCCCTGGAATGGAGTGCTGTGGGAACAGGAAGCAGAATGTATTCTGACGTGGGGAACAGAAAATCTGGGGAGGCTTCTGTCTCCTCGGGGAGGAAATCTGAGAAGGCTTCTTGGAGGAAAGGGTAAGTATTTGGGCTGAGCTTGGAAACATAAGTAGGTAGGGAAGTGAGGGAAGGGCACCTGTGCCAAATGAACAGCCAAGCGAAGACCTGGAGCTTCTACGGGAAACAGTTACTGAGAAGTGTGGTGTTTTGGGAACTCTTCTTTCTAGAGTGGCCTTAGAATTGTTTCATGTACCATACAAGAGAGGAATCTTAGCACTGCATAATTAGTCCTCAGTTTTTGACCAGAGATTGTATTTCATGACTTTACTTACCAACTTTTTAATTGGACATAGTCCAGAGTGATATTTGGCTGTTTTCTAAAATCTGAATTTGTTTTCAGAAGGATAAAGACAGCACCTCCACCCCCCGACTACCACTCCAGATGATATTTTGAACAGGGACAACATTCTGTAAAGCACCTGCCTTCTTGGAAGAGCCTGGTCTTCGTTTGGATGTATATTATGTGGCAGCTATTAAAAATTAGGTCACAGTTAATCTTTTATTTAAGTTTTGTATGTAATGTATTTTTAAAAATTATAACACACCTACAGTGTTACAAACACAGGAAATTTTTCCACTTCCTATGTTTACTGACATACAAACCTGGGGAATGGGGTAGCCTCTTCCCGGTGATGGTGTTAAACTTAGTCTGCCTGCTTCACTGTTCTCACAAGGGCTCTCCCATTTTTCCTACACCCCTAACTGCTGTTACTTTTACCTGTGGGTGTGTGACACTCTCCCCTGCCTGAGGCACCCTCCCCTGCCTTTAGGCAGTGCTCTGGCTATGTGTGGCCTTCTGAGAATGCTGGGACTGCCGTGCCTTTCAGTGACCATGCCTCCATTCTGAGAGGAAAATGACAAGGAATTGAGTTCAAGTCTATGTTGAGCTTCCCTAGTGGCTCAGTTGGTAGAGAATCTGCCTGTAGTGCAGGAGACCCAGGTTTGATCTCTGGGTTGGGAAGATCTTCTGCAGAAGGAAATGGCAACCCACTCCAGTATTCTTGCCTGGAGAATTTCATGGACAGAGGAGCGGGGCAGGCTACAGTCCATGGGGTCACAAAGAGTTGGATAGGACTGTGACTGACTTACATTGAGCATAGGAAAGTGACATTTTGGGTGCACAAAAGTGAAAGCTCAGCTGTCCTGTTTAGGAGACTAAGGAAAATTATCACCATGATTTTTTTTTTCTCAGCAGATTTTGAATTTGGGTTGCGTGTGCATAAATTTAATATAATGACCGTACCACTTGAAGGTGACATTCTTTATGATGATTAGATTTCCAAGTGATATTCAAGGCTCCAGCCAGCCTCCACATTGAAACTCACTGTACTGAAATTTGACTTGCATGGTTTTGATAATTAAGTCATGGGGTCCTTTTTGAGGCTGGGGGTGGGGGCTGTGTGCCTTGTGGGATCTTACTTCCCCAACAGGAATTGAACCTGGGCCCATGGCAGTTAATGCGTGGAGTCCTCACCGCTGGACCGGCAGAGAATTCCCAAGCTGTGTTCTTCTTGTTGCAGGTGTTGGTCAGGCTTCATTTAAATACTTTCAGTCAGCGGAGGAAGCAAGGCATGCCATCGAGGCTGTGCTGTCAGCTGATCCTCGGTCTGTATATCGACGGAAGCTCTGCCAAGATCGTCTTTTTTACTTTACAGTAGACACAGCGCACGTCACATGCTGGTTTGGTGATGGTTTTGCAGAAGTCCTAAGGATCAAGCCAGCTTCTGAGCCTGTTCAGATGAGCAAGCCTGCGGAGTCCCCAGTGTCTTTGGGGTCGTGAGTATCCTCCATGGAGCCTGTAAGACAGCCTGATTGACTTGGGTGTGGCTGTTGGGTTATCAGTACAAGCTAATGATGTGCCTTCTTTGCAAAAGGAAGCAACATGACACTTTGTGATCTCTCACATTTGGTGATTTGGGTTGTTGACAATATTTATTTGAAAAACATGTATTTTAATAAACTAAGAGATATATAATTTGGAGAAAGCACCATATCATGATTGCTTTTGATCAGTTAATACTGAAGAATCCAAAGGTGATGCTATGTCAGGGTTTTCTGAAAGAAGTCAGTTGTCCTTGGTACTTGGTAAAACTGGGCAGAAGTTAGAGGATATGTTCAACCATTCATGCTGGGTTTTTTTTTTGTCTGAAAAAGCCCGATCTCTCTATTTTGTTCTAAATCAAACTGAGTTATGATATCTTGAGAAACTAACAAATCAAAATAAAGTTGTTATAAAGATCTTTAGAGACTTTGCTCCCTGCTCTCACGTATGTGTATATATTTAATCCTGATTCCAAAATGGTGACTTTAGGCTTTCTTTGGATGCCTTTGTATCAGAAAAGCAAGTCATTCTCAGAAGTCCAAGAAAAATAACTTAATTACTGGTTTATTTCTTATTTATTCCATGACCATTCACTGAGAACTACTGTGAGTGAGGTTTCAGTGGTAGAAAGAGATTAAACTGAATGCAGTTCTTGTTGCCAGCCATAGTTGTGGAGGAAGAAGACACAAGCATATTGTTGTATTGCAGTCAGATAAGTAGAGTAATTAAGTCTGTACACGATTCCTGTGTGAGCACCACACGGGAAGCAGCTTTAAGAACGTATTGCCCAGGTGATTTTAGCAATGTGATCCCAGATAGCTGAAGATTTATGATCAGCATAACCAAATTAGACACCTGTCAACATGACACAGGCTTTCCTAATCATAACCATAAATCTTAATAGCTGATTGATCATGATTTTGAAATGAGCCCTGCTGCCTGTAGATACTTGCAGAGTCATTTGTGGCTCATGACAGTGCATTCCGGAAACAAACTGGGTTGTCTTTGAGGTTACCTAGAACCTCTTGGGGAAGTATTTTTAATTTGATTTGTAAAAGCTTTTTATTTCGAGATAATTATAGGTTCATGTGTGTGCTAAGTTGCTTCAATGTGTCCGATGCACTGTAGCCCACCAGGGTCCTCTGTCCATGGGAATTCTCCAGGCAAGAATACTAGAGTGGGTTGCTATGCCTTCCTTCAGGGGATCTTCCCCACCCAGGGATCAAACCCTCATCTCCTGTATTGCAGGTGGATTCTTTACCGCTGAGCCACTGGGGAAGCCCTATAAATTCATAGGAAATTGCAAAAATAGTGCCGGAGGCCCGTGACCCCTTCACCTAGCTTCTTCTCATGGTAACATCTTACATAACTATGGTATAATGTTAAAACTAGGAAACTGACATTGGTAACAATCCATCCTTTATTTTGATTTTGAATTCTTATCTCTTGAAATCACTTTGAGACTGAGTGACTTCCTTGGTGGCTCAGACGGTAAAAGCATCTGCCTACAATGTGGGAGACCTGGGTTCAATCCCTGGGTTGGGAAGATCCCCTGGAGAAGGCAATGGCACCCCACTCCAGTACTCTTGTCTGGAGAATCCCATGGATGGAGGAGCCTGGTGGGTTGCAGTCCACGGGGTCGCAGAGAGTCGGACATGACTGAGCGACTTCCGTTTCACTTTCAGGTCTTGAAACACAAAATGTTGATATTTAATATGGAGAAAATAACTCTGAGGACCATACCAGTCAACTTCCTAGCAAGAGGACTCTTCCATTGTTTGTGGTTTTAATATACATTCTCAGGGTTTCAGAACTAAAACCCTAAATATAATCCAGCTTAGCTCTCTGCCAGCTCATCAGTCTCTTCAGTATTCCCAGTGTTTGGCCTATTTCTCCCTGCATAAGCCCCTCAGTGACGACCCTTCACCCCTGCCCTGTGTAGCTCATTATTAAATGGTTCTTCCTTTACATGAGATCAGATCTGTTCTCTGATAACTACACTCTCTGGCAGGGCCATAGAGGGTGAGGCTGATCATCCTCTCGTGGTTTTTTTTTTAGCTGTTTCTCACATAACAAGTTCTGCAGCCTCTATCCACCCCCAATCCTTGAGTCCCCCGTGTGAGTTTTTGTCTCTAGATGAGAAAATGTCCTGTTGTGAGGAAGTTCATATCTCTAGGTTATGAACTTCCATCCCTCAGCAAGAGAAGTCATTGGAAGTAAACCTTCCAATCCTTTTCATCTCGGGAACTTTTTCTAAAGAAAGGGACACAAATGACATCCACCTTCCAGGTTAGCCTTGGTTTTCTGGTGCCTGTAGGGGGAGCCCTGAGAGCTGATAATTTTCACTAGCTTGGAGAGTAACTCCAGGAGCTCAAGCTGTTCAGGTAATTTTGGCTTTCCCCCCATCTGCTCCAGCTCTTCATAACAGTAACTCGCACAGGGAATGCTGATTCTTGTCAATCACATATATATATAGAGGACAAGGATGAGTGCCATCTATTACGTTTTAAAATTGTAGTTGGCTTAAGGTGTGAGATGGATTATTCCAGTGTGTGGAGGATGGAATTAGCGAAACCCATAAGCCTTGGACTGTGTGGATCACAATAAACTGTGGAAATTCTGAAAGAGATGGGAATACCTGACCTGCCTCTTGAAACCTGTATGCAGGTCAGGAAGCAACAGTTAGAACTGGACATGGAACAACAGACTGGTTTCAAATAGGAAAAAGAGTATGTCAAGGCTGTATATTGTCACCCTGCTTATTTAACATCTATACAGAGTACATCATGAGAAATGCTGGGCTGGAAGAAGCACAAGATGGAATCAAGATTGCTGGGAGAAATATCAGTAACCTCAGATATGCAGATGACACCACCCTTATGGCAGAAAGTGAAGAGGAGCGAAAAAGCCTCTTGATGAAAGTGAAAGAGGAGAGTGAAAAAGTTGGCTTAAAGCTCAACATTCAGAAAACTAAGATCATGGCATCTGGTCCCATCACTTCATTGTAAATAGGTGGGGAAACAGTGGAAACAGTGTCAGACTTTGTTTTTTGGGCTCCAAAATCACTGCAGATGGTGATTGCAGCCATGAAATTAAAAGATGCTTACTCCTTGGAAAGTTATGACCAACCTAGATAGCATATTGAAAAGCAGAGACATTACTTTGCCAACTAAGGTCCGTCTAGTCAAGGCTATGGTTTTTCCAGTGGTCATGTATGGATGTGAGAGTTGGACTGTGAAGAAAGCTGAGTGCTGAAGAATTGATGCTTTTGAAGTGTGGTGTTGGAGAAGACTCTTGAGAGTCCCTTGGACTGCAAGGAGATCCAGCCAGTCCATCCTAAAGGAGATCAGTCCTGGGTGTTCATTGGAAGGACTGATGCTAAAGCTGAAACTCCAATACTTTGGCCACCTGATGCGAAGAGTTAACTCATTAGAAAAGATCCTGACGCTGGGAGGGATTGGGGGCAGGAGGAGAGGGGGACAACAGAGGATGAGATGGCTGGATGGCATCACCGACTCAATGGACAGGAGTTTGGGTAAACTCCAGGAGTTGGTGATGGACAGGGAGGCCTGGGGTGCTGCAATTCATGGGGTCACAAAGAGTCGGACACTACTGAGCGACTGAACTGAACTGAACTGTTGAGCCATTTGTTTATCAAGCTCTTGTTGATAGTTTTCTTTTTATGATATGGTCCCAAAGGATGAAGGTGCCATTATAATGAAATCTGTATTGGTTACTACACTTTTAGTGGGTCCTTGGCACTGGGCTGTTTGCTTTCCCTACATTGACCAGGGGTTAAATGATGTGCTCAGGCTCACACAGCTGGTCACCCAAGCACTGAGGATGTCATCCCTGTCATCCAACTTGGTCCTGCAGTTGGCTCCCTTCCCAGCGTGGCCCTCATACCTTCCCCTTTGCAGGGGCAGATGCTCAGCTGACCCTGCTGCTTTATTTGAGGTTCCATATGCTTCAGTGATGAAGGAAATGGCAGCCTACTCCAGTATTCTTGCCTGGAGAATTTCATGGAGCGAAGAGCCTAGCAGGCTACAGTCCATGGGGTCGCAAAGAGTTGGGCAGGACTGAGCAACTAACACACACAGATGCTTCATAAGCACAGCGTGCTTCACCTAGAGTGATGTTCATGGGAATCTAACCACTAAATGAAGAGGGAGGAGAATAAGGGCAGAAATGCCCATTCCCACTAGATGTGCCTGGCACCTCCACAGCGTGGGAGATGTGGGGAGCTCTGTGACTGGCCTCAGAAAGTTCACGCACTGCTTTCTGCTCTGCCCTGTGCTACCTGTGTGACCTTGGGCGAGTCACTGAGCCCATCTCCACCTCCCTGAGCTTATGGAGTTGTTGTTACAAGGATAATGCTTGGGAAAGTATTTTCTAAACTCTTCTGTGGTCTGTAAACTTAGGTCATTTTAATTTTATCTTTTAAGAAACAGACTCACAGATTGATTTATTTTTGCTGTGCTGGGGCTTTGTTGCTTTGCGTGGGCTTTCCTCTAGTTGTGGTGAACAGGGACTCCTCTCTAATAGTCCTCTCATTGCAGTGGCTTCTCTTGTTGGGGAGCACAGGCTCTAGGGTGCGAGGGCTCAGTAGCTGTGGCCCACAGGTCCAGTTGCTCTGAGGCATGTGGGATCCTTCCAGACCTGGAATCAAACCTGTGTCCCCTGCATTGGCAGGTAGACTCCCCAACCACCGGACCACCAGGGAAGTCCAACTTAGGTCATTTTTAAATTGTATTTGTCGTCATCAACATGCTTTCTCTGACAGTCTGCTCTGGCTTACCTGACTGGGTAAGCAGACTCAGGAGAATCAAGGGGTGCTTAAAGTCCAACGTATGGAAGGCCTTATTTTATTATTATTATCATTACAGAATTTTCTTTTAAAGGACTTCTTTTAGCCAGTTTCGGATGTTTTGCTACGGGAACTGTCACAAACTGCCCCCATCTGGAGGACCCAGGTGACTTTATGCCACCTGCCCCCCGGCTCTTCCTCCTGAAACTGTACATGTACCAGGAGCTGCCTTCACTGTCTGCACACCATCCCCAGCTCAGGCCCTTCCTTGCGCATGGTCCTTCTCAGCTCCCTTCCTCTCCTGCCTTCTTTCCCAATGCCAGCCCAAGTATTTCAGGGTAGTCTGCACTTCTCTTGTATGAAAGTACAATTGTAATCATAAAGCGCAGTTATTAAGGTAAGTTCTACATCTCTGACAGAAAAGAGGTGAGTCATAAGGATTAAAGCTCAATGAAATACAGTAAGGATTTTTGGCCATTGTTAAAAATAAGGTTCCTCATCTAGGTAGTTATCAAACGACTCTCCAGCATCCTTGTTATTCTGCTTTCTGCGCCTTCTCTTGCCTTTGTCAGTTACCAGAAGTGCAACTCACAGAGAACTCAAGATTTAGGTCAGTGGATATGCAGATGACACCACCCTTATGGCAGAAAGTGAAGAGGAACTAAAAAGCCTCTTGATGAAAGTGAAAGAGGAGAGTGAAAAAGTTGGCTTAAAGCTCAACATTCAGAAAACGAAGATCATGGCATCTGGTCCCATCACTTCATGGGAAATAGATGGGGAAACAGTGGAAACAGACTTTATTTTTTGGGGCTCCCAAATCACTGCAGATGGTGACTGCAGCCATGAAATTAAAAGATGCTTACTCCTTGGAAGAAAAGTCATGACCAACCTAGACAGCATATTCAAAAGCAGAGACATTACTTTGCCAACTAAGGTTCGTCTAGTCAAGGCTGTGGTTTTTCCAGTGGTCATGTATGGATGTGAGAGTAGGATTATGAAGAAGGCTGAGAGCCGAAGAGTTGATGCTTTTGAACTGTGGTGTTGGAGAAGACTCTTGAGAGTCCCTTGGACTGCAAGGAGATCCAACCAGTCCATTCTGAAGATCAACCCTGGGATTTCTTTGGAAGGAATGATGCTAAAGCTGAAACTCCATTACTTTGGCCACCTCATGCGAAGAGTTGATTCATTGGAAAAGACTCTGATGCTGGGAGGGATTGCAAGGAGATCCAACCAGTCCATTCTGAAGATCAACCCTGGGATTTCTTTGGAAGGAATGATGCTAAAGCTGAAACTCCATTACTTTGGCCACCTCATGCGAAGAGTTGATTCATTGGAAAAGACTCTGATGCTGGGAGGGATTGGGGGCAGGAGGAGAAGGGGACGACAGAGGATGAGATGGCTGGATGGCATCACTGACTCGATGGACGTGAGTCTGAGTGAACTCCGGGAGTTGGTGATGGACAGAGAGGCCTGGTGTGCTGCAATTCATGGGGTCGCAAAGAGTCGGACACGACTGAGCGACTGAACTGAACTGAACTGATGTGAATGTAAGTGACAAGCACAAGAGAAGCCTTTCTCAGTGCCCACAGGAGTTGGGGGAAGAGACAGAAACTCAGTGGTACACTCTTTCTTTACTAATGGAGGGGGCTGCTTGGCCTATGAACTTATGCCACACAAACCAATCAAGTTTGGGCCCACGTATATTTACATTATGTTGACAAAAACAGTAGGATTGTATGTAATACAGTTCCCCACCTCTTCTACCTTGTAAATAACTGGGGAATTCTATTCAGATTCTTCACTAATTCTTCATGCAATTCAAGATATATAAAACTTTTTAATTCAATGTTAACAAATTTTATTTTTTATAAAAAATTACCCATATGCTAAACACTGAAGAAGTGTTGTAATTCTTCACAGTGGTGTGGATGTTATGGTTTGCAAAGCCATTTAAAATATATTGACTCATTTGGTATCTTAGCAACATTTTGGGTGGATTTCGTTTCTGGGTGCTAAGCTGGGAGCCTAACTGGTATTTCAAACAGGGCACAGCAGACCATAGTCTGAAGGCCCAATTTAGCCCACAGCCTGTTTTTGTGCAGCTTAAGAGACAAGATTGGTCTTTACTTTTTAAAAAGATTGTAAACAAAAACAAACAGCCCTTCAAACAGAACCAGTGACAGAGATCATGGGCTGCAAAGCTGAAAATACTTGCCACCTGGCCCTTTACAGAAGTTCATGGACCCTGGCTTAGAACATTATTTCTCTGAGAGGGTGTTTTGAGTTCTAGAAAAATTATTTATGAAATAGGTTTTTGAGTTATTACGTGCTTCTAAATCATGGACTGTACATTTTGGAAAGATTTAGTCATATAGCCACATGAGAAAATTTACCAATACAACATAAATAGAAACTGTTACAATGTTCTATTCATACATGTAAAACAGGATTATAACAAATCCATGTTTACACATATGTAGGAACTTCTAGAAGGATAAATACAGGTATGCTAACAATGGTTGCTTGGTGGGGAGTCATGTTCTCTGGCGGCTAAGGGAACTTTTCACTTTCTTCTCTACAGTATACTGTAGATTTTTTCCTAATCATGAGCATATTATTTTTATTTATTTTAGAATTTTTATTTTGTTTTGGCTGCGCTGGGTCTTTGTTCCTGCACATGGGCTTTCTCTAGTTGCAGCAAGCATAGGCTGCTCTCTGTTTGTGGTGCGTGGGCTCTTCACTGTGGTGGCTTCTCGGTACAGAAAATGGGCTCTGGGGTGAGTGGGCTTCAGTAGTTGCAGCACTTGGTCTTAGTAGTTGTGGCACACGGGTTTGTTGCTCCACGGCATGTGGAGTCTTCCTGGACCAGGGATCAAGCCTCTGTCCCCTGCATTGGTGGGTGGACTCTTAACCACTGGACCAGTAGGGAAGTCTCGCATGTGTTGTTTTTATATGTGGAGCATAAGGAGAATAAAATGTCCTGACTTCAATAAGTTCAGTTATACAAATGTGAAACTATGTATCTTTGTCCTCTCCCTCCCAAAAATATCTGGTAAATTTTTTTTTCTCCTAGAGCATCATGTGTGGATCAGAGAACCAGAAACCACTCAGGTCACACATGAGCTGTGGAGCTGAGCCATTTGGGGCAGGTAAACTGGCTGGGGTTGGGCAGCTTGTTCCCAGGTATGCACTGATCTTTTCTCTTCTCCCAGAGACAAGGTTCTGGATAAAGCATTGTGCCACCAGGCAGAAGACAGGCGCCAGATGGTGTTTCTGGCAGAGGGCTGAGCCGCTGAGAGCACCTTAGACTCATACTCGCCAAACCTGTGCAGTTCATCCCGTCTGGAAGAAGGAATGGGTCTCCGCTTGCAGGATGCATTTATGTGTCAGCTACACCCACTAGCTCTCCGTCTACTTGCATTTAGTGAGTTCACAGGCCATGTGATGGATGGGGGTTGCTCTGCCTGGGTCCCCAGGGCCGGCCCTTACCCACTGTCAGGATGGGAATTCTGAGCTCAGTCAGCAGGAAAGAAAGGCTAAGAAATGGGAACTAGCTGTTCCCTTAGATCAAGGGGAGGTGGAAGTGGGGCAGACTAGGAGGAAGGGCAGGCTGGCGCAGTGGCGGGTGGCAGAGCTGAGTCTGTTGGTGGTGGTGGAGTAGGGCTGTTGACAGGTTGGGGGCTCAGGCTCTACCTGGGTTGGGGAGGAATTGAGGTCTGAGAGAACTGGCAGAGCCAAGGCAGGACAGACTCCCAGAGGGGTTAGGTGGATTATCCAGAGACTTCAGGGACAGAGCTGGAGATTTTTATTCCTTAGTTCTTTGCTCAGCATCCTATATTTGCCAAGATAAAAGATCACATTCAAAGTTACCTTACATATAGGAGGATAACACGAGTAAGAAGTGCTTGGAAACAGGCAAGGGGGAAAACAAGCAACATGAAGTGGGCTGATTAGTGAAGCCATGGACAGACTATCTGCTGGGTCCTGTGGTGGGAGGAGCTTGGCCATCAGAGCTTGCCCTCTCTTCCTCTTGGGATCCTACCACACAGACAAGCCTGGGTTAGCCTACTGGATGGTTAGGGACGCATGGCTGAGTCTCAGCAGACACCAAACTGGTCACCAGACATATAAGTGAAGCTATCCTACATCATGCAACTCTGAGTTGGCCTAGATGGCCCAGCCAACACACAGAATCATGAGGGGGAAACTTGTTCATTTTTTTATGTCCCTGTTTTGGGGATGATTTGCTATAAAACAAAAGCTAGCTTATGCATTTAACTACCACACTCTTGAGAGGAGCAGTGGAAGACGGGAATTTATTTAGCAGGAGGGTTAACATGACAAAATGCTTAAATGAAAAAGAGGTTTTTAATGCAGGATAGATTTTTGTGATGAAAGTCATGAAAAAGTAATAATAGCTAACATGTTAGGTACTAGAGTTAAGAGTATTAGTATGGATTATCTCATTATAAGGAAAGATACTGTTATCTCTTGTACAGATGAGAAGCTGAGGCTCAAGGACATTAAATTACAAGGTTTCATGGTTAGAAAGCAAGAAAATTTAGAACGTAAATCCTGAGTCTATCAGACTGCACAAACAACATTTTAAACACTAATAACTCCAAGGTTTCCAGCCCAGAAACATTTTTATTGTTGTTTAGTCACTAAGTTGTATCCGACTCTTTGTGACCCCATGGACTGTAGCCCCCCCAAGGCTCCTCTGTCTGTGGGACATCCCAGGCAAGAATACTGGAGTGGGTTGCCATTTCCTTCTTCAGGAGATCTTCCCAACTCAGGGATCAAACTTATGTCTCCTTAATTGATAGACAGTTTCTTTACCACTGTGCCACCTGGGAAGCCCTTCTAGCCTAGAAGACTCTTCAAATGGTGGTTCCATAAACTCCAGTGGAAGAACCATAAAGTGAAACTAAAACCAAGTACACCACCTCTCTCCCTCAAATCACATCTCTGATTTCTGGATAAACATTTAGTGAACCCACGCAGTTGTTTCTGCTCCCTGCTAAAATCTCAATAAATTGCAGCAAAAAGGGAAAATTAAACCCAAAGCAGAAATCAAGGAAACAGGAAATTAAAAGTAGAAACCAGTAAAACCAAAAGCTAGTTATTTTGGGTCAATTTGATAAACTTCTTTCTAGACTGATCAGAAAAAAAGAAAACGTCAATTAACAGTATTAGGAATGAGAGGTGACAGCTCTATAGATTGTGCTGATATTTAAAGGGAGTATTATGAACAACTTTGTGCCAATTTTAAAAATGTAGATGAAATGAATAAAAACTATGAATATACAAATTACAAAAACTGACTAAAGAAATAAATAACTTGAAGCACCTTTATATCTATTAAAGGAATCAAAATTATAGTTAAAAATCTTTTATCACAGAAAATTTCAGGTGCAGATTACTTCCCTGGTGAATTCTATCAAATATTTAAGGAAAAAAAATTCTAAATAAGCTCTTAAAATCCTGAAAATGAGGGAATACTTTCCAACTCATTCTATGTTCCCAACATTACTATGATGCCAAAACCAGACAAAAATATTACAAGAAAGAAAACTATAGACCACTATCTCTCATTTGCAAAAATTCTAAACAAAATTTTAGGAAATTAAATACAACAACATATTAGAGGATAATATATCATGACCAAGTAGGGCTTACCCCAGGAATGTCTAGTTGGTTTTAACATTAAATAAATCAACATAATTCACCATATTTACAAACTGAAAAAGAAAAACTATGCTTGTTTTGATAGATGCTGAAAAAACATTTGACCAAATAGCCAATCTGGTAACAACTGTCAGAAAACCAGGAATTGAATGGAACTTCCTCAATCTGATAAAGGGCATCTACAAAAAAATCTACAGCCAACATCATACTTAGTGTGAAAGACTGAATGCTTCCCAGACTAAGATCAAGAACAAGACAAGGATGTCTATACATACCACTTCTATCCAGTATTGTACTGCAGGTACTAGCTAATGCAGTAAGGCAAGAAAAGGAAAAAGCACACAGATTAGAAAGGGAGAAATACAATTTTCCTTATTTACAGGTGATACATCTATGTAGAAAGTCCTAAATAGTCAACAGAAAAAGCCACAGGACTAATAAGTGAGTTTAACAAAAGTTATACGGAATATAAGGTAAAAAACCCCAAAATTTTTAAATTAAAAAAGTAAAAAAATTTTTTTTTGCTGCACCACATGGCTTACAAGGATCTTAGTTCCCCAAGCAGGGATCGAACCCAGGCCCATGGCAATGAGTCCTAACCACTGGACCACCAGGAATTTCAAACAAAAATCAATTTTTTCTCTCTATATTAGCAGTGAACAATTGGAAACTTAAAATAGCATTTATGTAAAAATATGAAATAGAGATAACAATTTATCAAGATATGTGTAATATCTGTACACAGAAAATTACAGAACTTTGCGAAGGGAAATTGAAGAAGGCCTAAATGCATTGAGAGATGTACAGTGTTCGTGAATTAGAGAACATGGTATCATTAAAATAAAATAGCAGCTTTCCTCAGATTGACTTATGGATGGAAGGAAATGGAGCAGGCAGACTCTCTGAGCCAAGGAGAACTTCAGTGGGAAAATCCTGAGACTGGCTCTGCATCTCTACCTCCAGGATCAGCCTCAGTCCACCAGCAAGCTACTCTTTAAGGCTTGGCCGTTCCAGATCTTGGGCAACCAGCACTCTGCAGGGGGGAGGACAATTCCTCGGTCACTGGACCCCATTGACCACTCGGACGTCCATTCAGTTTCTGTGCATCTCCCAGCTCACTGGCTCTCAGGACATCCTTCAGTTGTGGCTCAGGAGCTGCAGTCTTCTTGGACTTCTTCCCTGGACTTTTTGGCCTTCAAAGGAATTCCTAAATTAATCTCCAACATCCTTTTCCTAAAGTAGAAAGAAGATGCTCCCCTCCAGACCTCTTCCTTTCTCTTCTCTGCCTCTGGGTCTCTGCTCCTCCGTGACTGGAGTCTGTTGGGACATGACTCCATTCTCATCTCTTGGGTCATGTCCTGCCATTATTTGACTTGGAGTGACTCCATACTGCCTCTCTCATCCCCCATACATTCCCACTCTGCCACAATCTGTCCATGATGATGGGTATGAGAAACCAAAAAGTTTGTCTGCTTTTCTCCTAGACTTAAGGTCCTGTGTGGACCACGGCCAACATCTCAGGGCCATCTGACCTTCCTTGTTCACAACTGAGGAACTGGGAGAGGACTGTCCAAGATGGGGGCTGAACTTTTGTGGTCAGCTTGTCTCCTGACCTGCCAAGGGTTTCTACCTCAGCTTAGCCATCCCTCATCCCATGGGCATCTGAGAAAGAAAAGTGGGCTGAGGAAGAGGCCATGATTGAGTCTCTATTAGCTAAAGGGTTTATGAATTCAAGGAGCTTGAGAGGTAAGCCCTAACTTTGCTGTACCCCAAACCATATAATCTGGGCTTCTGGTGCTTGTCTAACGTCTGGCTCAGGCAGGAAAACTTCCAAGAGGGTGCTTCCCTGATGGTACAGTGGATAAGAATCCACCTGCCTATATAGGGGACATGGGTTTGATCCCTGGTTCAGAAAGATTCCATGTGCTGCAGAGCAGCTCAGCCCGTACTGCACAGCTAATGAGCCCAAGCTTCAGCGTCTTCAAGCTGCACCTCTGAACCCCGTCTGCCTAGAGCCTGTGCTCTGCAACAAGAGAAGCCACCACAATGAGAAGCCCATGCACTGCAACAAAGAGTAGCCCCTGCTCACAACGAAAGCCCCCACGCAACAATGGAGACCCAGCACAAACAATAAAGAAGTAATTTTAAAAAGTTTCCAAGAGGCATTCAGATGGTGCTCCTGACTCCCAGGAGGAGTCAGTGTACAGGTGGCCACACACCATGAACTACACTCACCTATAGCGCTCCTGCCGGAGTCATCTACTCAACTTCTTGTCCAGGTGCATCTTCAGGGTGTTTTCCAGTTGGCTCTGATCTAATTTCTCCCTTGAATCCTCAGGTGGCATACCAAGTCACTTCCTGTCTCCTCAGAGTCAGACCCTGTACTCCTCACAGGGTGGCTTTCTAAAAACCTAGGCTGTTTGAGAGCTCTTCCTCAGGCAACATGCCAGGGTTCTTGTGGGTCACTTCGCCAGCACTTTCACATGGAAATTCCCTGGTTCCCTCAGTGTCCTGTGGCCAAGATTCTTCCTTGCTGCTTTGGCCCCTACCACAGAGGGCTCTGAAGGTTCATAGTTCCCTGCCAGTTTGCCCCAAGGCTGTCTCTGTACCAGGTGGGCCCAGTGTTGGATGAAACTCTTTGAAAGGTGGTGCTCAAGCTGCCCCCAGATCTCAGTGCTAGTAGGAGATTCTCCAGCTAGGATGGAGCCTGGTACTTGGGGGCAAAGAGGCCATGTTGCACTGAGGAATGTTGGGAGTGAGAGGATGAAAGTTTTCCTGAGATCTGTGGACCAAGAGTTCCAGCTGCTTATGCTGTAGGTGCTGCTCTGGGAGTTAGGCCTGAGAGACTGTACTTCATCCCGGGGTTCAGAGAAGGACACTGTGCAGGGGTGACTCCTGTCTGGGGTGACAGAGTAGAAGAGAGTTTGAATGTAGGCCTGAGTTAGGGGTGGGGTTCAAGATCAGAGTGGCCTGGGGCTATAGTGGGGATTCTTTAGCCTGAATATGGACTGGGAATCTACTGAGTAAGATAAAGAGAGACACTAGTGGGGACCAGCCACCCAAGGCCAGGACAGTAGCCCCAGGGACTCACTATGCTGAGAGGGGAGACCCTGAAAGAGCTGGCTCCATTTCTGCTGCAAAGAGTCCCTTTGAGCTTTGGGACTCGGGAACTGCCAAGGACTGCAGCACCTGTGGTTTGTCTGTGATGCTCTACAGGGCTTGGGAGCCTGTGGGTGTCCTGTGTGTCCACAAGAGACTCTGAAGTAGTCCTGGAAGATTTCCTTGGTAGTCTGCCTCAGTTGCTTGGTAAGTTGCTTCCTCTTCTCTCTCCTCCATAATTCGGAAATGAGCTCGTTTTGTGACTTGTGTCTCCAGGAGCCCTTGGAGGTCAGGGCTGAGGAAGATAGGCTACCACCTCAGCACACCTGCTGGCTGAGTTCCCCAGCAACAAGGAACCTCTGAGGGAGGCGAGGGCTTTGAACCGTGGAAGGCAAAGGAATGCAGAGGCCACTGCAACTTCCCAACCTCCCAGACATTGGAAGGTGACTGCTAACAATCACCCTGTCAAGATGCTCCCAGCAGGGATCTTCCACAAACTGTCCTCATCAAGAAGCCTGCCCAGGTGGCTGCAAAAACAGGATGTATAAACTACGGTTGGGAGCAGGACGGGGATGTAAGGGCTCAGCAGGCTGGGCAGGAATCACATTCTCCATATCACTGACTTGAAGATGCTACTTTTATTTCTTAAGGAGGGTTCCTCTCACATTCCCTTCCCTGTAGAATTACCCTCCCATGTCAAGCACTGTTGCACGGGGGCCCTGCAATCACGGAATCCATGCTAGGAAGAGGGGGACAAGAAAAGAGATTTGTCAATACCTGCTTTCCCAAAGAGCAAGCAGGTCCCTTGTCATGTGCACTCCTTTCTGGAAAATTCCCCTAGGAAATCAGAAGACTTGGTCACATGTAGGGAAGAAAGAAGCAAAGAATCTTATAGGAGACTGAGCAAAACCAAATGAACCAGTCTTCTAGATAATTGAGGAGGCTTTTGATGCATCTTTGAATCTAGCACAGCTCTGTGCTCAGTGGCTTATGTATCGCAGATACTTGGTGTTTTTGTTAAAGGGAAAATTTTGTGTAAATGAACAAAGGAACAAAGAATAGATGAATAAATGATTGGGGGGAAAAAAACTGCCCTTTGAGGGAGGCTCTTGGGAGACTAGACTTCAAGGGCCTCAAGCATTAGCATGCAAGGTCAATCAGTGATAACAATAGACAGGCTCAGGTATGGGATAGCTGTGAGGGATGAAGGTCAAGTGTATCTCTAGGAGGAATCTGAGCCTTAGAAAGTTAAAACAATCTGTCCTGAATCAGGACCCAAAAGGCCTGCCTATAGATATCCATTCCACTGTGTCTCACACTGCCACCTGGTGGGCAAGACCCACTGGCCAGCTCCACCGACGGACCTAGCAGGGAACCAGCGAAGTGTGCTCCTTCCTGTGACTCTCTCCGATGAGGGCTTTGTTTTCTAAGAGGGTTGAGCTGCAGGGTTGGACTGTGGATGTCTACCTGGGTCTCAGGAAAAGGAGAGATTGAGGTTAACCCTCGAGTGCTATGGACTGAATAGTCAGAACCTTACCTGCCACATGCTCCCTCTTTGTTCCACTTCCTCCCTCCACACTGATGCGGAAAAACAAGAAAAGAATGAGGGGCTTGGACTCAATTCTTATTCTCCCCTCTTTAGGCAAATCATTATTCACAGATAAATCTTTCTACATTGCATAACAGAGCTCTATGTTTCTATTTCATTTATAAAATGGATTATATATATATATATATATTTTTTTTTTTAAATCTCAAAATTTGTCTGTGTGGGGTTCCCAGTTGATTTTCTTCCATTGGTAGACCTCTCCTGAACAAAGGGACAAACTCTCAGACATGATTTGCTCTAGAAGGTGAGGTTCTGCTCCATGACAGCACTGTGGCTTCAGTGTTTGATTAGAGGCTCAGTATTGCTGTTTAGATCAGCTCTAACACAAAGGAAAGGCTTGGCCAAGACACCTGGATGTAGGATTGGGGTGGAATATGACTGATGAACCAGTGTTGAGGACTGTTCAGTTTTTCTGAACTCTCTTAATAATCCTATCCATGGCCCCTGAATTGCATGGTTGGGTTTTTTCCCAGAGCCAGTTACAACACCAAACAGATGGTCTGGGGTATTGGACAAAGGCCCTACTAGTCTCTATTCTAGCCTCTCTCTCCCACAAGGATGATAGTGTCTTCTTTCATGAGAGTTCCCATCTCAGTTGTTTCTCTGGGCCAACATAGTTAATTTAGAAAACTGGGAAGAGGCACAGGAAAGAAAAACCCTCAATTTCTGCTGGGGGCTCATCTTCTATTTCTCTAGGGTGATGGTTGGGGGGTGGGGGGATAGCCTCTCAGCTTAGCAGTCCCTCAAGCTTTTCTAAATTCTTCCAGTCTTCTCTGGGTCTTTTTTACTCTCCACTCCGTATTTTCATCATATCATTTATCTTATGCTATTTCCTATTTCTTCCACCTAGAACTAGATATTAACCGGATCCTTCTTTACCCCTGGGAAATCTCAACTTGAACTTCATCAATTCCATAGACTTTGAAGGTCTTTCAGTTCTGGAATTTTTTGCTCTTGCATCAACACAGACACACAACTCATCCTTTGCTCCCTTCATTATTCTCAGAAAAATCCACTTACACATAAAAGAATTAGCAATGCAGCCTTTTTTAAAAGACTGTGTGGGAGTGACCAGAGGGAGACAGGCCCATAAACATACACCATAGTAAACAACTTAAAAATCCTCTCTGATGAATTCCCTTTCTTTCAAAATCCCTTTGCATTAGTGTACCTCTAAGCGCTCTCAGCTCTCCCTCCTTCACCCCTGCAGTGTCCACCTTGCTGGTCCCTCCCTCCTCTCTCCCAGGTGCCTCCCCTTTTCCCAGCATTATAATGCTTCTCCCTTACTACACAGAGCAGTTCCCCTCTCCTAAAGCCCTGCCCAAACCTGCATATGCAAACCCATCCTGATTTGAAGAGTAGGCGAGGCCTTCTCTTTAAGCATTTCAACTTTTAAAGGCAGTAGTTGGAGTTACACATGAAAATATATTTTATTAATTTTGAATCAGGTTTCCTTTGTGGCTCAGCTGGTAAAGAACTCGCCTGCAATGCAGGAGACCTGGGTTCGATCCCTGGGTTGGGAAGATCCCCTGGAGAAGAGAAAGGCTGCCCACTCCAGTATTCTGGCCTAGAGAATTCCATGCACTGTAGTCCATGGGGTTGCAAAGAATTGGACACAACTGAGCAACTTTCACTTTCTTTCAATTTTGAATCATGCCTAAGGTTATTTCTTCCATGAAGGATTTCTTGATTTTTCTCATCTATTTTTTACATTTTTACCACCCTCTCTATTGAAATAATCTCAACATTTTTTTTTCTTTTGGGATCATGCATTTCACATCATCAAATTTTCTTTTTTAACAGATTTATGAGGCAAAATTGTTTAAAATGTACAATTTGATGAGTTTTGACATAGGCATATACCAGTGAAACCACCACCACAATCAAGAAGATGAGAAAATTAGTAAAACAAGTTCCAATCAAGAAGTCCAACTGTTAAACTGTAATATATATTCCCATACTGGTAGCTTCATATGAGATTGAGCAGGCGTGACGCTGCAGAGCCCAGAGGTGCTGGGCTGGGAAGCACAAAGATGCATACAGTAGGGCACTGGGCCTAATGGTGGAGCCACTGCTGCCTCCCAGGCCACCTGTCCTTCCTGCTGGGGTGCACTCACCTATAGAGGTCTCTGATTTAATAAATGCACTGCATCCCGAAGAATGGCACTCTGTTCTTTCAGCATGTTGCCTGGTACATCAGTTGTGCCTTTAGCAGGGCGTTTCAGTATTCTGTGAGGCTGGCTGCTTCCAATTTCATTAGGTGATTATCAAGCTATTCATCCCATGACCACGGGCCATCCCCATACCACTTTTACAAGTATGACCCAGCACAGGTCATATACTGTGCTGGGTGGAATTTCATGCCTGTGGATTAGGCAATTCTTATGCCCATAGGCACAGAAGGTGATGATACCCCACTCCAGTACTCTTGCCTGGAAAATCCCATGGATGGAGGAGCCTGGTAGGCTGCAGTCCATGGGGCTGCGAAGAGTCGGACACGACTGAAGCGACTTAGCAGCAGCAGCAGCAGCAGCAGCATGCCCATAGGGGGTCAAAGTAATAGGATGACGATAATGGGAAGCGTATTGAGAAAACAGAGGGTGTAGTGTATAATAGGCAAGATGAGTGTCTATATAAAGCAAAGGGAAAGAAAAAGGATTCTGTAGAACCTGAAAGTTAATCCTGTTCTGTCAACTTGGAAGAAGTTAGCCACTTCCAAAGTCTGCCAGTTTTGGAAAATTCCTAAGAATCTTGTCTGTGGTCTGATGGACTGGATGGTTTGTAGTCGGGAGAAAGGCATGTCTTTTCAGCTGGTGGACATTTATCCAAGGATAACACTTTGGAGGTTCATGATGTCAGTTAATAGTGGCTGATGAGACCCTCTCTTTCAAGGCTCAAGGGCAGTTTTTCTTTAATGTCTTTTCCAGAAACCAAATCTCCATATTTCAGATCATGCAGAGGTTGCTTAGGTGGGTATTTTGACAATTTCTAAAAGCAAAACAACAAAAAAATTTTTTTTCCAGCCACCGTCTCGTCTCTTATACCCATTTCTTGTACGGCTCACCCCAAGACGGGGAATGGGGGAAGTCATTTCTTAATCCTATCTGACTTCCTTCTTCTTCTCCAGAGACCCACGCAGAGCGGGTGCAGGTAAATATTTAGAAAAAAATGTTGAACCGCATGGCATGGTGCCCGCTGTGCTCGCAGTGGGCTCGCTCTCTGCCAGCCACCGCTCGTTCTCTCTGCGTGTCCAGTCCGGTGGATCTGTGCCGTGGCATGCACCGCCTCAGTCCTGACAGCCTGGCCACCATCCAGGGCAGGACTCACAGCTTGATGAAGCCAGAGGAATGCCTGCAGCGGATGAGCGCATACCCAGCCCAGGTGTGAGAGGTAGTGAAATCACTGCAGCTTCCGGTGAGGAGTGGAGCTCCATGACCCCAACAGGAAGGTGGTCATGGACACGTTAGTAGAAAGATTTTCCGGAATACAAAGCCTCTTGCATCTTACTCTATCCAGGGTTCTCACCATTGAAGGGTTGCTGTTTTCTCTTCTTTTGACTTCCAGTGTCAGGAGATGGCATTTATAAGAGAAGGTTTTTCTTGTAGTCTCACTTGCTCAACTGTGGAATGGGCTGCCGTGGGAAGTTTGAGTTTCCTGCCTGGAGTGCTGGATACCATCTTGGCAGAGCCGTTGTGGTGGTGGGAAGAGAACTCCCAGCCCCGAGATGCTATGAGTCTTTGGTGCCCGTTGTTCCTAGGACGCCGCCAGAGGTACGCAATCTGATGCGGATTTCGAAACGCAGCCTTGAGGTTAGTGATGCAAGCTCATTCAGGAGGAAACTGTGGCTGGTGAGTCGAACCCCAGGATGCTGCTGGGGCTCGGAGGGCCTGAGTCACGCCTCAGAGCTCCCGCCAGCGTTTCAGAGGGAAGCGATGTTGTCTCTCGTTCCTCTTCCTCTGCTCATCCCCTCAAGGTGGGCGGCTGGTCTTCAGCCTCCTCTGCATTCCACACAGCCCTCCTGGGAAACCTCAGCCACACCCCTGACTTCAATTACTATCTCTGTGATGATAAATTCTAATGTTGTGTCTCCAGCCTTGATCTCATCCTTTAGCAAACAGACCAGGTAGCCAGCAGTTTCTTGGACATCATCATCTCATCAGCCCTGCATCTCAACACGATGTGTCCCAAACTGAGATGTTTTTCTCCTGCCCTCAGACCTAACACCCCTCACCCAACCAGCCCTCCCTATACAGGAACTTTATCTTTCTCTCTCAAGTACACTTCTCCCTTGCCTCCATATCCGATGTGTTCCACCCTATAGTGCCTCTTTTTATCGGCCTTTTAAAATTCCAGTTCTGTTGCAACTGATTTCATTATGCCTCCCCAGGGCTGTATTGCTTGGCTTCCTGGCTGGTTCCTGTGTGCCAGCTCCCCCTTTTCTAAGGACTACACTCTGTGTTAGGTGGGTGTGTAAATGGACAAAACTACTGTAGAAGACTAGTAGTATCTATTCAAGTAGACATATGTATACCCTGTCCCGTGCTTAGTTACTTCAATCATGTCCGAGTCTTTTTGATCCCATGGACTGTAGCCCTCTAGGCTCTGCTGTCCATGGGGATTCTCCAGGCAAGAATACTGGAGTGGGTTACCATGCCCTCCTCCAGGAGATCTTCCCAACCCAGGGATCAAACTGGGACCTCCTGCATTGCAGGCAGATTCTTTTCCAGCTGAGCTACCTGGGAAGCCCATGCATACCCTATGACCCAGCAATTCCACTCCTAGATATGTATCAAACAGATGGACATCCATGAAAGTACCAGAAGTCAGATGCAAGAAATTTTATAGCCCCAAACTGGAAACCAGGTGATGCTCATTAATATTAATAATTATCATATCTTCATGTAATGGGATATTAACATACAGATGAAAAACAAACTACTTTTATATACGGCAACATGGATGAGTCTTGAAAACATTGTGTTTGGTGAAAGAAGCCAAATACAATAAAATAGGGAAAACTGTTCTATGGTGTTAAGATCAGGATACTATTTTCTCTTGTGATTGGGTAGTTCCTGAAGGAGGGCTATTGGGTTTTTAGTAATGATTTCTTTCTTTAGCTGGATGCTGTTTACAGAGGTGTGGTCAGTTTGTGAAAATGTTTGCACTTCTCTGTATGTGTGCTATACTTCAATTAAAAGTTTACCAACACCCTTCCCCCCACCCACACACCAAAGCAAAATTCCTTCCATTTTCCTCATAACCAGCAGAAACATTTCCAAACCCTAGCAATACATTCAGTGCCCTCTGTGATACGACGACCCAGGGCATCTCCTTCCCACCTATGGCACGTGTGCCATACACACGGAGTCACACCCCGTTCTGCTGGCACATCTCTGGGCCCTTGCTTTTCTAGTTCCTCTCTCTATCTGTTTCTGTGCTGAAAATGCCACCTCCTCTATGAAGCCTCCCTTTATTTTTTAGGCCAAACAGATCTCTCCTGGGCTTGTGTTCACACAGCATGCTGTTTTCCCCTCTCTCAGGGCCCTTAGCTCTCTGCTCACATCTGTTTTCCTGATTGGTGGTAAACTCTGCGGTGGCAGGAACAGTGTCTCGTTCACCTTTGTAAAATCTCCTGGAGCCAGTGTTGTGGCTGCTACAGTGCTCGAGCTAATGAATATCTGACAAGTGATTGAATTCATGCTCTGAGTTAAGCCTCAGTCAGTACTGCCAGAAAGCCAAGATACCCAGCTTGCCTGCAGAAAGCTTTTGCTGAGAGCCAAGTCACTTTGGAAGGAAACACATCCTGCAGTCCTTTATTGGCTGTTGACAGCCATCCAGATGTAAATGTGTTGTGCAGCATTGTGGGCGTGTCCAGTTAGACTGAGCAGCCCCACTAACATGAATAAGCCGTGCAAATATGTGTTTAATGACCCTGTTGCTCCGTGTCAAGTCTTAATCCGAGATAATTAGCAGATAGATAATTGGTAGAAGAATGGGAGGTGCCGATGGATATCCCATCACTTGGGTGAAGCTAGTGATCCTCTATGGATTAAGACCCACCCTCTGTAAGTGTTGATGGCTCCATTTGAAATGCTCCTTTTGAAAGGGCCTAGGTCCAAGAAGAGGTGTCAGGAGCTCCAGAATGGGGCGTTGGCATCAGTGCTAATTCCCTGGGCTGCTTCCATGCAAGATGGGTGGATGGGCCCCACTGCCACCAGGTTAGTGCTGACAGCTCAGAGTCCTGTACTGCCACTGACTTGGTGGGTCATCTTGAGTAGGTCCCATCTCCTTTCTTGCCATTTGTCTACTGTCAAAGGGTAGAAGGAATGGGGTGGACATGCTGAGCTGAGAACCCATTGTAGACAAGATTTTCCCTACTCTGCTCCTTCCTGGCTTTGTAAGAGGCATGGTTAGTTGGCCTGGATGTCAGGGTGCCTTGAAGGGGATGTTCTGGGAGTGAAAGCAGACATCTGAGATGAGAGTTGACAGTATCGTACTATGTGCATGGTGACCCTGGAGTTGCACATCCAGGCAGCACTGGATTGAATGACTTTCACGTGTCACATTTAACAAACTAGTCATGCTCAAGAGAATGGAACTTAAAGGCAGTTCTGCTGTGGATCTGGGTGTAGAGGAATGAGCCCTTGACTAGAAGTCAGGAGGCTAGTTTTGAGGCTGTTATCATAGGAAGTTTAGTGTGAACATAGTCTTTATTTCTCTGGGATAAATGCCCATGAGTGCAATTGCTGAATTGTATGACTGTTACCTATTTAGCTTTATAAGATATTGCCAAATTGTTTTCTAGAGCAGCAGTACCATTTTACATACCCATCAGCATTGTATGACTGATCCAGTTTCTCTAACTCCCTGCCAGCATTTGGTGTTGTCACTTTTTTTTTTTTTGTAGCCACTGTGATAGGTATGTAGCAATATTACATTGTGGTTTTAATTTGCATTTCCCTGTTGACTAATGATGTTGAACATCTTTTCTTGTGCTTATTTGCCATCTGTGTATCCTCTTTGATGCAATATCTCTTTTGTCCACTTTGTAGTTGGATTGTTTCCTTACTGGTGAGTTTGAGATTTGTCTATATATTCTAGATAGGAATCTCTTGTCAAATATGTGGTTTGAAAATACTTTCTTCTGGTTTGTGGTCTGTCTTTTCTTCCTTTTAACAAAGTCTTTCCTAGACAAATGTTTGTGACGTTAACAGTCCTATTTAGCAATTTTTTTTCTTCTATGCATTGTGCTTTTTTGTGTCATTTCTAAGAACTTTTTGTTTGCCTAATTCAGACAGTCATGTCATCTGAAAATAGAGACAGTTTTATTTCTTCTTTTCCATTCTATGTAACTCTTAATTTCTAGCCTTTTTTTTTTTTTGGTCCTGGTTAGAACTTCCAGTACTATGTTGAATAAGAGTGATGAGAATGGACATCTTGCCTTGAGCTTGATCTTTGGGAAAAATATTCAGTCTTAAGTATAATGTTAGCTGTAGATTTCTGGTAGACATTCCTTATCTAGTTGAGGAAGAACCCTTCTGTTCCTATATTTTTGAGAGTTTTATAAGGCTAGTCAAATTATCTATTTCATATTGAGTAAGTTGTGGTATTTTTTGTTTTTTCACATTGGTCTATTTTATCTAAGTTGTCAAATTTATGTGTTTTTAGTTGTTTTGTAGAATTCCCTTATTATACTTTGATATCTGTAGGGTAGTAGTGATAGTTTCCATTTCATTCCTGATATTGGTGATTGTGTCTTTTTTCCTTAATCAGTTTTGTTAGAGGTTTGTCCATTTTATTCATCTTTTCAAAGAACTAGCTCTTTATTTCCTTGGTTTTCTCTGTTGTTTTTCTGTCTTCAGTTTCAATGATTTTGACTCTTTATTGCTCCCTCCCACCCCTCCCCAATTCCTTCCTTCTTTCCTTCCAGCCTAATAGACCTACAACAGTATGTTAGTTCTAGGTATATAAGTGATTCAAGATTTCTGTATGTTACAAAATAATGACCCTGGTAGTTACCATCTGTCACCATACAATTGTAATATTACTGACTGGATTCTTTTTTTCTATTTTCTTGAGGTGGAAGCTTAGGTTATTGACTTGAGATTTTCCCTTTTTCACAATGCATGCCTTTAGTGCTATAAATTTCTCTCAGCATTTTATTTTTGCTATTTCCCACAATTTTTGGTATGCTGTATTTTCATTTTCATTCACTTCCATGTTTAATTTCTCCCCCCACTCCTAGACTTTCTCTTTTACCCATGGACTATTTAGAAACATATTGAGTACAATGTTTTCCATTCACTGATAAACTAAGTAAATTTCTGGATCTTTCTTTGTCTTGTATGCTTCATCTGTTTTATTGGCAAGCAAAGCCCTATAAGGGATGGTTTCACTACTCCTCAGACTCAGATCCATCTTCATCTTGACTAATCTGGAAGTAACGAGGTTTATAAGTGTCCTTGTCAGATGCAACCCTTGAAGCCAGCCACCAAAATTGTTCTTTTTAAGGTATTTCTTGGTAAGATATTTTAGATGTCTTTTAGAGAACTGTTTCTCAGAAAAAACCATGATTTTATTCTTGAAGCATTCAGTGCAAACAACATTCCCAAGATTTCCAGGTTTTCCATTCATTTTAGCATTTTCACAGAGATGGTTCAAAATTTCCAGAATCAAAAATTCCATCTTCTCCTGGATGCTTAAGATCCAAATTAAACTTCCAGGTTTACTTCTCGGGCTTCCTTTGTCCTTCTTCGGCACCATCTTGAAGGGTGGCCGTGCAGAGAGCAGCCCTGAGTCTTTTGACTTCTAGCCTAGTGCTCCTCTAACCCAGGAGCTCGTGATGCAAAGTATTATCACTTAGAGGTTCTGGTCCCCAACTGCCTGGCTCCAAACTGCTCCTCCTGTTCTAGTTCACGGTCACTACCTTTCAGAGGAGTGAGTGGAGACTGAAACCACCAGATAGTGCCCGCCACCCCCCGCCCCAACCCCCACTGCAGCTCACTGAATGTTAGCCATTGTGACTGGTATCAGAGAGGGAAGGCATTGTTGTGCCCATTTTATTGTTGAGGAAGTTGAGGCTGGGACTTGCACAGGTACTGGAACCAGGATTTGAACCAGTGCATTTGTGACAAAGATGGGCAACTGCTCAGAAAATAGGAAAGTACCAAACAGTGTTCAGATTTGACCCTTACTAACAGTATATCAGACTCTAGATTCATTTTGTGCATTTGTGTGTAGTGGGGGGCAGCCCAAGTTTCCTGAGGATAGATTCAGGAGGAAATCTTCAAACTGAGACCTGAAAGGGCTTACCTGGTGGCTCAGTGGTAAAGAATCCACTTGCCAATGCAGGGGACACAGGTTCGATCCCTCGGGAGTGAGCCCGCATGCCACGGAGCAATTAGGCCCATGCGCCACAGCTGTTGAGCCTGTGCGCTAGAGCCTGGGAACCACGACTCCTGAGCCCTCATGCCCTAGAGCCCATACTCCGCAACAAGAGAAGCCACCGCAATGAGAAGCCTACGCACTGCAGCTAGAGAGTAGCCCCTGCTCACTGAAACTCGACAAAAGCCTCAACAGCAGGAAGACCCAGCACAGCCAAAATAAATAAATAAATACAATTTTAAAAAAGAGAGAGAGAGAGACCTGAAAGCCACTTACTGAGAAGCGAGGTGTCTGCCAGGGCATGTAACTCACTGGCCACCCAACCTTGTAGTAGTGTTTCGGAAAAGTCATTTATGTTCATTATAGTTTGGGGTTTGGGTGGAAAGCCTGTTTCAGTTCTGGGGTTTTGCTCTCCTATCAGGCCGGCTGCAGGCCCAGACGGGCCCCTGTTGGAAGGAAGTCGGCCCTCCTCCCCTCAAGGAGGAAAGGCCCTCCCGTCTGTGGTCGCTGCATTGTACTTGTTGGATTCCAGGCTGTCAATCTCATGCAGAGCTCCCGGGACGCTTAGCCTGCAGTTTGTTTTGTTAGGTTTCTCCTACAATTAATTTGGAAATCACCCAGCTGCCCACAGCCTCTCCCAGGTGTTCTGTAAACCACAGGCCTGCTCCTGCAGCCTTTGCCTTGGTGGGACCATCCTGGCTGAAGCTGGGTGGGTCAGGGTGGGGTGATAGGAGGGTGAAAAGAGGCCCATGATGGTAGAGCTCGTTTAAAGCCACGTCCCCCTCAGCTTTGGCACTAACCATCCTGCTTTGTAGGATCTGGAGCAAGCAGATCCACACACTTTGCAAACTTTATCTTTAAGCCTCACACGCCCCGTGGAGGTAAGTCAGGGGCGTGTGGAGGATCCACCCTACTCAACGAGAAAGGATTTCCCCCAAGCTGCAGTCAAACCAACTGGCAAGCCTCCAGGTTCCCATATCCAAGGAGCACAAATCCTCACATGCTTGATTCATTTTGCTGTGAACTTTGTCACACCTGGATTGAATCCTTTGCAGACAAAGGTCTGTGACCTTGAGCTTGCCCTCTTTTCTTGGACCTTACTTTTCTCATCTGAAAAAATGCACCTGAAACCTGCTACTTTCCAGGGCAGTTGTGAAGATCTAAAGGAGAGCATATGTGGACGTTCTTAGTACAGCATGAACAAAGCCACTCATGGATAATGTGAGAGCTATGTTAGTCAGCTGTGCCATGGCTGAGCCACTTGAAGCTGGGGAAGAGCGATGGTGTGCTGAGAGCCCTGGGCAAGGATCTAAGATGTTAGCTCCTTGTACAGCTGTGGAAAGTCACCTTCTTTATTTATGTGCTCAGTCGGGTCTGACTTTTTGTGACCCCATGGACTATAGTCCACCAGGCTCCTCTGTCTGTGGAATTTTCCAGGCAAGAATACTTGAGTGGGTCGTCATTTCCTTCTCTGGAGGATCTTCCCCTCCCAGGGTTGAACCCGTATCTCCTGTGTCTCCTGCATTGGGGTCGGATTCTTTACCTGATGAGCCACTGAGAAAGCCCAACCTTGTTTTTTCCTTCTATAAATCAAGGGGTAAGATTAGATTACCTTTCAGCTGTACTTTTTTTTTTTTTTTAATATAGAATGGCAAAGGAAATCTCAATGGGAAAACCAAGAATCAATTTTTTCCTGCCTCCAAAAGGGTCACCTTCTTTAGTTAGCATGCATTTGGCTGCAAGTAACAGAGAGACCAAAGAGAAGAGGTTTAAATGGCAGGATGTTTGTTATCGCACACAGGTATAATGAATTGTTCCAGGGTTGGATCTTTCAGTAGCTCAGTGATGTCACTAGGTACCCAGGTTATTCCCACCTTTTGGCTCTGCCATCCTCAGCAGGTTGGCTTGTTCTCTTAGGCTGGTACCCTCCGAGCCCAACATGTCTGTCACACTTGAAGGAGTCACTCTAACAACATTAAGAGGAAGAAAATGGCTATTTCTTTCCCCCTGTTGCTTTAAAAACAAGGAAATATTTCCCAGAAGTCCTGAGCAGACTTTTCTGGGCATCTCACTGGCCTGAAAAGTATCCTGGGCCTGTTTCTCAATAATCACTGGCAGGAGTGATGGAATCATCACCATGTCTACCTTAGACAAGTCCAGATTGAGCCAGTGGGCACTCCAGTGGGTAAGACATCCCCTACAACACATGACCAATTGCAACCTGAACAAAATCAGAGTCTTGTGAGCAGAGAGGGGGCAGAATGAATGGGTAGACAACTATCATTATCTGGCACACCTTCTTATTGAATAAGCCAGAAAGAGAACGTATTGTTCTACTTCTGTCCAGGGTTGCCCACTGTTCAATTGTCCTCAGTATGCTGCATCTCAGCTCTACCATAAAGACCCGTTTGTCCAGTTCCCTTGATAGGGCACTGTTCTTTCTTTTGAGCACCAGTACAGAGAAAACGTGAGCACACCCCAATGCTGAGTAGTTGCATGAAGCTTGGATGAAATTTAGGATAAAAGGAAAGTGTTACATGGGAGGGGGACATTTTGAAAATGCTCATATTAAGAATAATTTTCTCATAGTGTAAGAAACCCTTGGACTTCCCTGGTGGCACAGTGGATTAGAGTCTGATGTCAGTGCAGGGGACATGGGTTCAATCCCTGATCCAGGAAGATTCCACATGCCTCAGAGCAACTAAGCCTGTGTGTCACAACCACTGAAACCCATACACCTGTGCTCCGCATCAAGAGAAGCCACTGCAATGAGAAGCTCATCCACTGCAATGAAGAGTATCCCCTGCTTGCTGCAACTAGAGAAAGCCTGCTTGCAGTAACAAAGACCCTGCATAACCAAAAATCAGTAAATAAATTTTAAAAAAGAAACCCTTCACAGGGCTGCTCACGAACACACCATGCTTCTAATCTCATTCCCTTGTCCTGAGGTCGGGACCTCCGCAACAGAATAACATGATCCATTCGTGTTTGAGCTGAGTTACATACTGGCTGCTGTGGGGAATGAGTGAGGAGAGCAGTGGAGGGATCAGGGAGCTCTGTGTGTGAGGCTGATGCTGTGATCCAGGAGAGGGATAATGGAGGCTCCTGCTGGGTTTTGTCCTTGGAGGTGCAAGATGGGATTAGGTGGTTCTTGGAGAGGTAATGATCAAAGCAAATTTGGGGTGACTGGAACACATAGGGTTGTCTAGGAACAGCAAGTGGGGTGTTGGCTGGAGCCTAGAGGTGTAGGAAGGGCAATTGTGGGAGATGAGGCCAGGAAGAGGGTTCGCATAAGGATCATGGAGGGCCCCAAATGCCAGGTGAGAGTTTGGGCTCTCTGCTACAGACGAAAGGGAGCCTGAGCCCACAGGACTGGAGCTCAGCTTCTGGAAGTGAGGCTGGCAGTGTGGGCAGAATGAGGGGTGGAGGTAACAGCATCCAGGGGCGTGCTTGGCTGGCTACAGGTGGCTGAGAGCAGAAGAGAGAGTTGGGCTGTATGAGGCTGTGCTTCTCACACTTCATCTCTGGTTGTTGATTGCCTCCATGCGTGAAAAATCATAGCTGGGAAGCCGCTCCAAGTTCTCAGATAGTGAGATAAGCCGGTGTTCTGACCAGGGCAGAGATCCACCCTGATTCTGGCTCCCAGTCCCTTCCTCACCCTGGGAGGGGCTGACAGTTGATCCCCAGCGCCTCTCTGACTGCGTGCCTCTGCACCCAGTTAACCCTTCTAGGCTGAGCTGGAAATCCGAGCCTCAGCTCTCAGAGGGGTTGTGGGGCTGGCAGAGGGGTATGGGGAGCTCCACAGAGAGCAGTCGTCCTTTCCATCCCAGGAGCTCTGCTAGCTTTGGCTTCTACCTGGAGAGAAGAGGGAGGGCCTCCCATCCTCCTTCTGCCTTACCTGTCTGCCCTGCTTTTTCTTTAGTTCACTGCTCAGTTTGGGCCGAAAAGCACTAGCAACACTGCCTTCCCTCTGGGTAGTTCTAAGCTATGTATTTAACTGATCCCAGGCTCACGACTGAAGTGACTTAGCAGCAGCAGCAGGCTTACTTTACCCATGCATACAATGGAGGCTCCCCACCCAGTTGCACTCCTTCTCCATCCTTCAACCCCCACCTTCACCCCCCCCATTACCTCCATTTCCACATTGCGTTTTATGAGGATGATAATCAAATGTAGTCTCCCTTGAGGGAGGCATAGGTTTTAGTCAGGCTTGGACACTTAGAGCTATGAGATCTGGGTTAAGTCGTGTGTCCCTTTGGGTCTGTAGAAGTTCTATACACACATATCATATTCCTATTTATTCCTATTATTAAAAACTCATGTGAGCACTGAGATCAGAGTCCTGATTCTTCCACTAAGCTGCTCTGTGATCCTGGGAAGAAAATCCAGTCTGGTACATGCCCCTTGTCTGAAAAACTTTTCATCAGAGACCTCCCCTGCCCCACCCCACCTCCAGTTATTCTGTCATGCCAGCCCCAGCAGTCAGTACTTCCCAGGAACAGGATGAGCACAGAAACTAAATTCTCTAGAAAGCTGTGTGTATTGGGGGCGGGGATGGGGGGACTGTGGGGATAGCGGGGGGGGGGGGGGGCGGGTGGATTCACTAGGGCACCCATAATCTTGGGCCGTTCAAGGGACCCTTAAACTGCTTTACTGGAGGATCCTTCAGCTATTCCTGCTGGCTGTTGGGTCCTGAAAAGTGAGCTTTATTTTTCTCCTAAACCCCAACTAGCCCAGACTTGGGGTTAGAGTTGCCAAGCTTAATCCGTATTTAGGTAAATGACTGCTGCTTAGAGGACACAGAGATCAGAGCCCAAGGTCTCCAAAGTGGCTCAGCAGGGAGTCAGGAGCCTGGGTTCCTGGCCAGGCTCTGACACCCCAGCTTTCAAAATGGTTTCAGATACACTCTGATTGAAGTCACTGTCACAGTCACACCCATCAGACAGGGAACATGAGATGCATGCGAAAGTTTAGAATTCCAAGACTGTAAAGTATACCCAAGGGTGGAGGTGAAGGGCTCTACCCCAGCCATCTCTGGTTGGGGTTCTTGCTCAGAAACAGGAAGCTTCTGGAAGTTATTCTGGGGTCTCTGATCAACAATGGAACACTTTACCCCTCATCGACAACTGACCCCCCCCCCCCCCCCCCCCACCCCACACTTCTCTAAAGCTTTGCCTCTCTAGTAGGGCAGAGAAACGCTTCAGGTCTCATTGAAATGCAGTTTGTGTTTCAGTGAATCTGGGTAGAGCTTGAGAGTCTGCATTTCTGTTGAGCTCCCAGGGGATGCCCATGCTGGTAGCCTATGGCCCACACTTAGAGCACAAAGCCTTTGTCTCCTGTGCAGAAGAGCAAGGACAGCAAGCCTGCACTCAGCTTTTCTACTGGCTCTTGGAGAACAGCATCCTGCATTCAAAAGAGGAGTTCAAGAATGTGAGGGTGAAAGGGGACCTGCCACCTAGGTTTGTAGATAGTGCAACATAGGCTGGTGCAAGCTCGGTCAAGATTTCGAAGTATTTCAGTGACAAAAGTTGGGACTCAGGCCTCTTGCAAAGGAGAAACAAAAACCAGAAAAGATACTCACTGAGGTGTTTTCCGTGCTTTCTCTAGGTGAATTAATGTTACTTTGACTCTTCTTTCTGTTGTGTGTGTGTGTGTTTTACAATGAAAGTGTACCAATTTTGTAATAAAAACGTGATTTTAATGAAAAAATTCTCACAAAGTTTTTAGTAAATGAGATTATGTTTATGAGTGTTCTGGATAAACTATAACTGTGTACAGCAGCTTCATGTCATGACTGTGGAATTCAGCCCAAACGCTCACGAGTTCATTTCAGCGAGGTTACCCTTACTCTTTCAGGCGCACGGGTCGTCGAGTTGAGGAAGCCGATGCCGTCACTATCCACAGCCGCGGAAAGCAGCTTCCTACACCCCCTTGGCCTCTGCTGTGGGAACGCTTCCCCTAGCGCTGCAGGAATCTTTCCCCTTAAACCGGGGAAGATTCCTTAATCCGTTTTCGTAGTAAACGACCTCGGGCCAAGACTCCTTTTGTTGCTGGTTTCTTAAACTTAATTGCAAGCAAAGTTAATTTGAAAGAAAATAAATGTTACAGCTCTGGGGCGAATTCTAACGAGCCTTGGGAAATTAGAGAAGAACGCATCTAATTACCCACAGCCCGGGGGGCGCCTGCACACGACGCTGGGGGTGCAGGGCCCAGAGAGGGGCACACGATTTTTTTGGTTTCAAGATAGGAAGAAGAAAAAAAGAGAAACGCACCTCCCGACTCTGAGCCCCTAGACGGGGAGGTCCTGTTTCGCGGTTTGGGGGTTCGGAGAGTTGGACTGTCGGTAGACGCAGCCGTGAATGCTGTCAAGGTCCTAGAATCGCGCGGACGGCTCGGCCGCGTGGAGGGTCGGCTCGGCTCGGCCAGTCTGTGGTTGAAGCCCCCGGATGGCCCGCGAGATTTGGTGCCGCCGGCAGGCAGGAGGCCGAAAAGCGCCGACATTCTCCAAAACCTCGAGAGTCCCGCTGTCTTTCGGGGCTCTCGCTGCGCGCGCCCGGTTCCCAACTCGCAGCTCCCTCTCTCCCATCACATACTCTGGCTTTTGGCGCCATCTCACCTGTCGTCCCAGTTTCCAGAGAGAGTTGGGAGTGAAGACTTTGTGCACTTTGCCTCTCCATCTTTCTCCTTCACCCGGGTTTTACCTCGACGCTCCAGGAGGCTTCTGGATAAGGCGGCGCTTTTTAATTGTAAAGCCCTTCTTCCCTCGTGTGCCAAGCGCTTTACAGTTTACAAAGCGTATCTACCTCTCTTGATTGTTTTACTTCAGGACTCTGAGCGAGGGGTCACAAATTCCTACTCACAAATGAGGACCCTAGAGAAGGGACTCGTTAATGGCGCTGTCAAAGCATTGGATTTGCTAAATAAAACACAGAGAAAGGGTCAACCACCGCATTAACGGGGCGCATAGACTGCCCTTTTCCAGCCCTAATCCCCTAGCTGGGCTTTAGGCAGCCAAGGAGGACAAGACCCTGGGGTGGAAGCCTTTCAATTTCTGACTACTGCCAGCTAAGGAAATGGCAACCCACTCCAGTATTCTTGACCTGGAGAATCCCAGGGACGGGGAGCCTGAAGGGCTGTAGTCTATGGGGTCGCACAAAGTCAGACACGACTGAAGCGACTCAGCAGCAGCAGCAGCAGCAGCAGCCAGCTAGGCAAGGCATCCTGATTTCTGCCAGGGAGAGACAGACTGTCTACCTGCACGTGAGAACCTTCGAATTTCAACCTGCAAGGATCCATAGGGAGATAAGGGAGGCCTAACACCTAGGCATTTCAAGGTCACAGGGCTAGGTCTGAAATCTGGACCTGCTGGTGGTAGGGTCAGTGATGCAGCTGCTCCCTGCCTCCAGGTGGTCCATTACTACCATCAGAGTCAGGAAGGACCAGTGTCTAGACTCGTGCTAACACTGTAGCCATCAACCACACACTGCTATTGAGCACTTGGCTTGTGGTTAGTCCAAACTTAGGCGATTCATGGGGTCGCAAAGAGTCGGACACGACTGAGCGACTGAACTGAACTGAACTGAAGTGTAAAATACACTCCAGATTTTGAAGACAGTATGAAAAACATAAACTACCTCAACAATTTTTACACTGATTATACCTTGAAATGATAGTTTGGACAAACTGTGTTAAATACAGTATATTATTAATCTCACTATTTCACTTGTTTTTAAAACAAATGCAGCTACCAGAAAAATCTTAGTTACACAGGCAGCTTGCATGATATTTCTATTGGGCAGCACTTTTTAGACAGATACCTGTCTGGACTGAATCACATTCACGTGTCTTTGTGAACAGGATAGAGCAATCCACAAAATTAAAAATAAAAATTACCAATGGTTTTTAGTCTTCTTTCCCACACTCCCCAACTCTTCCCTAGTAAATTACGCAGAAAGAGGCTGCCTTTCTTTTGCCAGAACTCACTTACTCAAAGATCTTTATTAGAAACAGTTCATATGAACACTCAAGTTTATCTGAAACTGCACAATGAGCCTCTGAAATATTTAATGCTAGAAAGTTTTGCTCCAGAATCAAAACTTACAAGATATCTCCTGAGAAAGGGGGGGGAAATGGTTGGATTTATTATTTTTTTCTGATCTTGGTCATCTTGTAGCTTAAAAGAAATAAACGGAAACAAAACAAAGTTAAATACCAGTTTCTTTCTAAAGCCTGCCTAACTGACTGCCCCAGTTAGTTTTTCTCTTTCTTTTTTGTATGAGGAGGCTACCGAGGTGCGGCAAAAGGTGCCAGGGATGGAAGGGGCAGCCCACAAAATGAAAGCTGTCACCAAGAGACTCAAGAGAGTTTTGTCATCTCTGTGACTTTTAACTCACCCACTGGGCCCAGGGCTTAATGAAAAGAAAGAGTGGGCAATGGACAAATGTATTTCTACCTGCCTCATTGGAAAACCACATTTATGACCCAGCAGTAATAGCTGCCGAATGATCAGCACATCATGCTGAAAAGATTCAAGAAATTATGACATAATCGGGGCCTGGAGCTAATCCAGAGTTGCTTGCCATGAGCTCTGTTCCCATTCCCTGGAGTAAGGTTAGGCCTTGGGTGGCCCACCCATGCTGCCAAATATGCAGGGCGGCAGCAACCCTCATGGACCCTTAAAGATCATATGGGGCACGGCTGGATTCTGCAGCCCTCTTGTATATCACATGGGAACACTGCGGGGTGTGAGTGATGGAACTGGGTCACACTGTGGCAACCCAGCACAGTCCAGATTCAGAGCCAGGTTTGCAGTTCTCAGAGGCTGGGAAAGCAGGCCTCCGTCAAGCTAAACAGAGATCTTTCCCATTTTTTAAAAAAAGTTACTTCTTTTGCAAATTTGTCCTCCTCACCTTATGTAGGAAGACGCTATAGGAGTCTTTTATTGTAATAAGGTAGTCAAAGGCACAAGAAGTCGAACTGTGTAAAAAGAGTTTCGAAAAGTACAGGGAAGAGTGAAATCGTGATTCTCCACCATTCCTCTAGACTCTGGAGTAGACGCTACCTTGTGCCCTCTTTAGAGCTAAGGGCCCCTCCCCGGTAGAATGTCAAAGGCAAGACCTTTGGAGCTGCGCCTCTATGAGAGTCTATTGTCCCAGTCCATGGGCCTCGGACGTTTCTCCCCACCTCCCATTTTCAAAGCCGCCCGGTAGGCGCCCGGTGTACGCGGTGCACCGGGAGTCTGCGCCTGTCACGCCGGCTCGGTCCCTGCCACATGGTTCTCAATTCGGCCCTCTGTCCAGTCCTGTCCTCAGGTTTCCAGGATACTTAGTTCGTAAGGACAGTCGAGGTATCTATGAATTTTCGCCTGTATGCTCCGCTCACATGGCGGACACGAACCGATCCACTGCGCCTGGATAGGCAGCCGCGTGGCGAGCGTGGTAGGCGCCTCCACTGCCCGCTCCAAGCTGCCCACCAGGATTGTAGCAGGGCCCCAGCGCTCCGAACTGGCCCGGCGATGTGCGCCCATAGAAGTCCACCGCAGTCTCGACGCCGCCGCTGCTGCCACCCGCGGGGGGCGAAGCGGGCCCGGCCAACCGGCCAGTCGCTGCGAAGAGGGCCCCGCTGGCCCCTTGCGAGTACGTGCCGTCGGGGCCAGCATAGGCGGCCGCATAGGCGGAAGTGTTGGCGGGTCGGGCACCGGCGCAGCCGGCTGGCTGGTAAGCGGTGCTAGCGGCAGAGCCGCCGGCCGAGGCAAAGGAGCAGGAACCGGCGGGCCCCGATGGCGCGGGGCCCAGTTCTGGGCTGAGCGGCCGCTCAGGCACCAGGCCGAAGACGCGGCACGGGCCTGGCGAAGCAGCCGGGTAGTAGACCGGGGGCGGCGCGGCGAGCGACGGTGCGGCATAGCCTGCATAGACCGCGCCAGGGTAAGGAGGGCGCGCAGCGGGCACCCCACCCGGGAAGATGGCGGCAGCGGCGGCGGCCGCAGCGGCGGCGGCGGCGGCGGCCGCGTCCTGCATGTAAGCCGGGTAAGTGGACAGGTCAGAGCGCTTGAAACGCTTGCGGCGGCGCAGGAAGCTGCCGCTCTCGAACATGTCCTCGGCGTTGGGATCGAGCGCCCAGTAGTTGCCCTTTCCCGGGCGGCCGGCCTCGCGCGGGATCTTGAGGAAGCAGTCGTTGAGCGTGAGGTTGTGGCGGATGCTGTTCTGCCACTTTTTGGGGTTGTCGCGGTAGAAGGGGAAACGCTCGGTGATGAACTTGTAGATGCCGCCCAGAGTGAGGCGGCGCTCCGGCGCGTGCGCTATGGCCATGGCAATGAGCGCGATGTAGCTGTAGGGCGGCTTGCCCCGCTGCAGGGGGCGCTTCCGCCGCCGCCCACCGGCGCCGCGACCCGCGGCCTCCGCCGGTACCCCGCCGGCCGCCGCCTCACCGCGCTCCTCCTTCACGGCCGCCAGCGCCTCCGGCTGCGGCGGCGGCGCCGGCGGCCCGCTCTCGGCCGTCATGGCGCAGCCGTCCCGTGTCCCCGAGGCGTCCCCGCTGCCTTCGAGGATCGGGCGGCGGATTTGGGAGCTGCGGGGTCCGGGACACTGGGTCGCGGGGACCAACGCTGGTTCCCTTTGCAGAGAGCTGAGAGGGTCCTCGCAGCTGGCACCGGGAGCTTCCCTGGCAAGGGCTCGCAGGAGCCTTGGCGCCCGCGGTTTCCGGACTGGCGGTCTGTGAACAGAGGCTTAAGTGTCCCGCCCACCGACGGCTCTGCTCGTGTTCTGGACCTCGAAGCCAGGCGCCGGCAGCGACGCTGGTACTGGAACTAGACTCCTGTCTAGGGCTGAAGGGTCCTTTGCGCGCTGGTGCCAGGCGGTCAGCGGGTTTGGAATTGGTCCTGGAGCTGAGGCGCTGGCATCAGTTCTGGGCTTCTCGCTGATTCTGAGGATAACCGTCGAGGTCGCGAGTGCAGAGGAGGTTGCGCGCCCAAAGGCCTGAAACGGTAGCAGTTAGTGCAGGCGTGGGGGCACTGTGTTGGGGGCGGCCTAGGCCGCGTCCCTGAGGCCGCAGCCGCTGAAAGCGCGGAGGGCAAGGAGTCGAGGCGACGGTGGCGAGGTCGCAGCGCGGGCCAGGCGCGGTGGCCGGCCACTGTTCCTCTCCGAAGGGTTGGCCTCCAGCCGCCAATACTTCTGGCGTGGCGCTCCCCTGCACACACCCGGACCGGCTCCTCCCTCTGCGGGTTTCTCCTCCTTAAAGGCGCGGGGAAGCTCGGGGCGGTGCTGCTTCCCCGCCCGCCCCCCAGCCCCCGACTACCCGCCCCCTGGGCCCCGGCGCACCTCCCCAGGTAGGAGCAGCTGTGGCGGCGCGGCGGGAACCACACGGTCCGAGCGCGGAGGGCGCTTAGGAGATCTCCCCCGCTGGTCCTTTCTGCGCACCGACGGGGAGAATGAGGCCGAGAGAGGCAGGGACTGTCGGCGCGCAAACTCAGCGCTTCCGGACTTTACCAGCCTGTATAGAAGGCTGGGACCCGCAGGTGAAAGGAAGGGCTCGCTTCACTTTTTTGGCTGGAGAGGGTGAGAATTGACTGAAGGGGCGCTTGGTTCTTGTGGGTGGGGGCGAGGAAGGAAGAAGACGTCCCAAGTGATTGGCTCCCAAGGTCTTTGGGTTGATTCTTAAACGCTGTCAAGGCTGCCCTGGCCATTCTCCATCCAGTCCCTAGTCTTTCAGACAGAATTCTTAGGTCTTATAGAGGATGTAACTTGCCACAGTTCCACCGCGACTTCGCGGATTAGCCAAACCTCACACCCGCCTGCGTCTGTGTTAGTGCGTTTCCTCACCATGTGCCAGAGGCAGCCACTTTCCCTCTTTGGGTGCCAGGCTTCTCGACTGTACCGAGGTTTTGTATCTCGTGTCCTTCCACTACTGATATTTAGGGAAATACCGCACTACCCCCACCTCCAATCATTTATCCTTGGGTGGCTCGGCTCCCTCTCTATATGATGCGGAGTGAAGCACAGCTTAAAGAGGATGAAGGCTGGGCTTCTGCCCTCTCGTGGTGATCTTCTCCTCCAGTTCGCTCAGGCCAAGAAGGCTCCAAGCAGCCGAGTCGCTCCATCCCGAAGCGGGGCTGAGAGAAGTAGGGGCCGGGGGAGGGGAAGCAGTAGCCGTCGGCCGGCGTGTCTCCTTGGAAAGGGGCGGGCACGGGGGACCCGTTTGCTTCGAGGGTGTCTGGTTTCTGAGTTCGTTTCCTGCCACCCCCCAAGACCGAGCTCGGCCTCACCCAAGACTTCCTGCATTGGTGGCCCCGCAGATCTGGATTCTTTTTATGATCATTTGCAGGGAGACCTTGGGCCAGTCCCTTCCCACCCGCAAGCTCAGTTTTCTTTTCTGAGAATCGAAGGCGGAAGGAAGGCTTTTATCCTTAGGATTTCGAAACTTGGTGCCGACAGCCAGAGGCTCCGGCCGAGATGCAGCTTTCCGGCTGCGGGTGCAGGGTTGAGGGGAGCGACCCGCGAGAGCACGGCGGCCAGCCTTCAAGGATTTTAGTCGCGTTTTTCGTGGCGACGAGCTCCGGGCAGACCCAGCCCCACCAAGCACTGGGCAACTGCCTTCGGAAGCAGGAGGCAAAGAGTCCAAGTCCTCGCTCCGCCGATCCGGGTGTGGAAGCCAATCGAACAAATTGCATGAGGACCTTCCTCCGCAGATGCACACTCGAACGACTGGAGAGGCTTTTCACTCGCTCAAAACACTCCCAGGTTCCTTCTTCCAAAGTAACCACGCTGCGAAAATCCAGGTTTCATCCTATTTTTTTTTCAAAGGAGGAAAAGGTTTAAAATTGTTAAATTTTTAACCAGATTACATCATAGCAGTCTTTTAATACTGAATTTTATGGTTCCAAGATTCAGATTTCCAAATGTTAAAATTTGGACTACTATCCTAGCATGAATCCCTAAATCAAATAATGTGTTTCTGCAATTCTATGACCAGTGTCTAAATTCTTTGACTGTGATTATATTTCTATGACTTTAAACTTCTGTTCAGAGTGTAAAAGCATATTCCGTATATCTTAAGATGCTGGGAGTAAGATTTTGTGCCTGAAAATATGATGCCACTGTTGGCAGTTGTAACTTCTCTGTTTTAGACATTTTTGCAGCTCTGAGGTACATATTGCTTAATTTTAATTCCTGTCTAAGAATGTCTGATTGGAAGATTTGGGTCCTATAAATCCACATCTCTCTTATTTCATTCTAAACTATTAGTACTAGATCCACTATTCTATAACTCAAATAATCTAACAATTCTTATAATATTTGTTACCATATGCTTTAATGACTTTAAGATGGAGACTTGGAAGCTCCAGTTACTATGATTAGAAGCCTCCATGTCTCAGGATGTTTTGATCCTCATTGTTTTGTGACTGTGGACACACTCTTCTAGAAATCCGATTCCTTTTTCTCAAACTTTTCAGCTACTGAGTTCTGCCTATGCATCAGACCAAGCGTTAGCATCCTGAGATTAGAATTATTAAGATTGTCATTCTAGGATTTCATGAACAAAGAATCCTTAAAATGCTGTTCCATAAATGTTTAATAACACATTTCAAAATTCTGCACCTTGAAGATGTAAAATTTGAATTAAAGGATTTGAATGAACTGGGACAGTTAACCCTTTTGGATCAAAACTATGCAGAAAGATCTGCTCAGTGCCAGGCCACTTCCTCAGTTTCCTCTTATCCAGTCTTCACCTCTTCTCTGGGGGAGTGCTCCTTAATATGTACAGGATTAACAGACCCATTGAGAACCCTTTGAGAGCTACAGAGTTGGCTCTTGTCCCTTGGAAATCATCCTTCTAGTCCAGCTGGGGTGGGTTGATGTTGATGTGGACAGATGCCGGGTGCTTTCCATCCTCTTCTGACTACCTACAGCCCTGAGTGTATCCTCAGCACCTTTTGGAAAAACCTGCCCCCTCACAGGCTATCTTTTGTTAAATTCTAGGGGGAGAGGAGGAGTACTGCTGATCTGTAGAAGATGCTAGAGCTCTTCGCCTAACTACCGAATTTTGAAGTGCTCTCGGAGAGGGGATTTTAGGAGTTATGGGGAATTCCTCCACATCTTTTGACCCAGATGCCCCTGCAGGCAGATGCAGAGGTACCCTGCTCTTAAGGAAATCTTGGAAATTCAAGCTGGAATGAAACCAGGCCCAGATTGTCAAAGGGTCTTGCTTAAAGTTGTGCAGAGGAGGTTCTACACTGAAAGGGAAACTCAGGTATTTGGGCCCCTAACCTCCTGGGCCTGCAGCCTCTCTGTCTTTTCCTGAGTTCTCTGTCCTCACTTGTGCTTGAAGTCCTGACCTTCAACAGTCTCCTTCCAGGGGGACAATGGAAGTCTAGGCGCAGATGCTTGCCGATCAGATCTAAGAATCTCGGGGCAGCTAGAACACACGGACTTCTGGATTACTCTGGGACAGTCAGTTAGGGTCAGTGGGTTGTAGGTATGGCCTCAGAGTGCCACAAAGGCAGTCAGTCCTGTGTCACGCTCAGCCTAGCCGCTGGTTGCAGCAGTGGCACCGAGGGAGAGCTGTCACTAGGCCCAGCAGTTTTGAACTATTTGTTGTCCTTCTTAGGCCTCAGTCTCCCTGTCTGGGAAGTGCCGGACTTCCTGTCATTTCATTTACACCGAGTCAAGAGGATGAAGTGGGGCATATCGCCATGATCACCTTGTCTTTTAAACTGTTTTCAAGACGAAAATGGTTGTTTTAAAAAAAACAGGCTGCTGAGGAAAATTAAAGTCGTTCCCACTCATACGTGGGAATGAGATGCTCTCCTCAAAGAAGTAGCCCTAGATTAAATTGTTTTCTGCCCGCCTAGAAGGCAGTATGTGTGTAGGGAGAGTGTTGGAAGTTTTTGAGTTCCCAAGAGTGTGGCCTTATTTTGCTCCACGGAGGCGCAGGGACCCCCGGAGCTTAGTCAGGACAACACGGTTTCTAACGCTTTCTCCTGCTGGTTCACTTAAATACCGGGGACAGAGAATTACCATCATCTGGGCAGAGAAACGGGCCTAGAGAGGCGAGCTTTCTGCTTCCCAGCCGCCAGCCTCCCAGCTCACCCAGCTCACCTCGAGGAAGCTCCTAATCCCTGACTCAGAGCCCTCTCCCAGCGCTGTCCTCTGGTCTCGGAATGGGGAGTTCAGGAGCCGGCCGGGACAGCCCAGGAGCTCCGCGGCGGCTGCATCGAAAAGGGCAAACCTCCTGGAGGACGCGGACCTATCCCGCTGCGTACAGCGAGTTGGGGTCTGAGTGGAGCCCGAGCAACCCCCGCCCCCAGGTTAGCTCCTCCGCCCTTTCCCAGGCGCTGTGAGCGTTCCTGAGTCGAGGACGGAGGCGAGGACGGAGGAGCGCAAGGTAGATTTTGCTCAGATCCAGAGGGAGAGAGCCGGGCTGTGGCTGGGCCCTCTTCTAGGAAAGCCGTGCACGCACCCCCCAACCCCCACCCCTCCACGGAGGAGGAGGTTAGTTCTCAGCAGTCTCACGTCTTCCTTTGGGTTCGAGGGCCTGTGGGGAGGAGTGGCTCTCCAGAATCATCCGGCATCCTGATGTCTTGGGTATTCTGAGCTCTACGTGCGGCCTTGGGACTCGAAGAAGCGGGAAAGATTGTGAATGTTCATTTCAGTGGACAGAGTTCCCGGTTTGCGAGACGATCTCAAAGGGCCAATGATTATCCTCTTTCCCTCTCAAAGCGGAAATGCACCAGACTGGATTCAAGTATCGTCTGAGGCACAGGAAGAAACAGTGATTTGACCTCCCTCCCCAGGCCAGGTTCAGCCCCAGGCCTTTGATTCTACTCCTTGAGGCCTCCTGCCCGGCTGTGACCGTCAGGGCACTTCACCTTGAAGCTATCTGGGCTCCCGGGTGAAGGTTAGAGCGTGGTGCAGTGCTCAGGCAGGGACCCAGCCCAGCTGCTGGTTGCTCAGGGCCCACAGCGCCGCGGGAGCAATAGTGAGGGAGCCCAGAGACACTTGTCTGTGGCTGCCTGCGTGCAGAGGTGGCCAAGCTCGCCTCTGGCCTCTTTCCTTCGGGCTTTTTTGGCATTGTTTCTCTGTCTAGCCTGAGGGTGTATATCTTTCTTAGTCTTAGCCTCCACCTTTCTTGCCTGTCTGTATGAACCGGCCTGCACATCCTACCTTTCTGGGTACCTTTCCCCAGAGTCGTTTGGAAGAGAGCCTGCACACTTCAGCCAGGGTTGGGCTGTCCATACCAGTCCCTTCCCTCCCAGAGGATAGTGCAGACAGTATCAGAGCTGGGACAAACACAGGTTCTGTCCTGACCCTCAGCTTTTCTGACCAGGCACCTTGGAAGTCCTCAGCTCCCTGAGCCCTGCTGAGCCTGGCTGGGGAAGAGGGGAACACAAGGTTCCACATGCCAGCCTTTTGGAAAAACCTGAGTCCAAATAGTCCTCATTAGCACAGTTCTTCTGCTGATTGTCTCTGCACAAACTGGGCTACTTGGCTGCTCAAAGGCCCTCAATGACTCCCCTCCTCCAGGGCAAGATCAAGTACACCTTCCCTGGCCTGGCAGGTCAGAGCCCTCCAGCACAATACAGCCCTTTCCCAACCCTCCTGTCTCCCTTGGTCTTCTCTGTCCCCGGCTTCAGAGGACTCCCTGCCAAGTCTTCTCCAATTCTCTCACATAAGTTCTTGCCCTCAGCCTGGACCGGCCCCCTTCCACTCCCCCATCAGCCCAAATATCTCCTCTTCTGGGAAGTCCTCCCTGATTTGCCTAAGTCGAACACTCCCTCTTTCAGCCTGCCCCAGCATGATTGGATTTTGGCACTTGTCACACATTTTTGTGGTGTAGTAATTTGGTTATGTGACTGTTGCTGTTCTTCTCTGGGAGTTTCTTGATGGTAGGAAGTATAGTTTCCTGCAACTGGGCACCTGGGTCATCAGCACAGAGCCTGGCCCAAGAAAAAAAATGTGGCCCTGCTGTGAGAGCCAGTTACTCAGAGTCACAGTCCTAGGTCAGTTCCTATGTTTACCTCTTCTCAGCTGTGTGACTTTTGGCCACTTATTCACTCTGAACCTCAGCTTTTTGATCTACAAAATGGGGATGATACTAATGTCATAAGGGGGCTGTGAAGGTAGCTTTTATTAACTGCAAATACTTGCAAAACTCCTCTGTTTACAGATAATGGTTTTAAGCAATTTTGTGCATGAAGTACACTAACATGTCAGGAGACCTGGCAGCAAGTCTCAGGCCTATGACTAACTGGGCACTGGGGGGACATCTAGGAGAACAGGCAGAGCGCTGGCTTTAAAAGGTATAATGACTTGATATGCCATCTAGGCAGGAGGACAGCCGCAAAAGAGCCCAGAAGCAGGGGTCTCACAGGCAGTAGATGGGGCCTAAGGGAAGGTTCAGATGCCGAACAGCGTCTTCTGCCCTAGGTTCAGGTATGGAGGCCTCTGGGATGAGCCTGGGGTCATCTGAGAGGCACAGTTGGTCCAGCTTGATCCTACTGGACTGAAGTCTGAGGGTGTCATGGGGCAGCCTCTCCCTGTGGTGTCCTGGTAACCTAGGGCCTTGGATCTGTTATGCATCTCTGGTTTCTGTCTAGGCAGATCTGGCCCAACTTTTTGGCACAAGGGTTGAGGAGAGCTTCAGCGTGGAACTGGGCATATTCAGAGGCGTATTCTTCAGTCCTGAAGACATGCCACCCAGTAGGGTAGGAGTCTGGGGACCATGGGCTTATCCTCGTGATATGGATTTGGACATACACCAAGAGTGGGGAAGAGGTGAGAGACTGCTCCCGGGGTCCCTTTAGGGGTTCCCACCCTTGGTGAGTGTTATATGTGGCTCCTTGTCTTCCTTGAGTCCTGGCCAGGCCAAACTGACCCCAGGTGCTGGGACCAAATGGACTGCTGGAATTTAGCACTGGGTCAGTGCAATAATACAATAGCTTCTATCTACAGGCTTCTATCGTTTTTCCCCCTGCTAAGTTCTAACTTTCTCGTATATAGCCTATATGTAGTTTGTGGAGCTGATTGTGGGGGCATTTGCTGGCCTGGGATCATTGACATTGATTTTACTCAATGAATGATTTATACAGTCCAAACTCAGGTAAGCATCTCTGCCTCCTTCTCAGGTTCACTTTGCTTCCATCTCCTAGTCCTCCTCCCTTGGGAACTGGCTTTCAGTCAAATATGGAATTGAAATAACATAAGCAGACTAACTGCAATGGAGGAAAAGAGTGTGCTCTTCACACCACCCCATAGCTCTGTTCATCATTTAATCAATGATACAGAAGAAGGCATAGAAGGGAAGCTGATTGGGCTTGTGGCCTGACCACGCTGAGGTGCTGATGCTGGTAGCTGACAGATGCAAGACTCAGAATGATCACCAGGTTGGGAGACTGAGCCAAAACCAACAAGAAGACATTTAAAAAACTTATGAAAACATCATAACATTACAGAAGATAAAGCTGGAAGAAAAAAGTCACCCACATACCAATTATCTATCATTCCTCAACTGAGGTTGTTTCCTATGTTCTGTGTTTTTTTTCTCCTTTGTGTTCTTATGCATCTATATGTTTTTGCATAGGTGTAACAATAGAGTGTGTACAATTCTATAGTCTATACACAATTCATTTACAATATTTTGTAAACATAACTGCATGTTGCCCCTTACTTCCCATTTTTCATCTTTAGTTGGGAGTGACATGGTCTTGTGTTGACTTAATCCTTTTATGGTAGATAGGCAATTAGGTAGTCTCCAATATCTCTGATATAGGTGATATTGCTATGTGTTTGTATAAAGAACGTTGTGTTTACTTTGAACAGTCCTTAAGATAAATTCCTAAGAGTGAGATTTATGGAATAAAGAATATTTTTCTGTTTTTAAATATAGTTCTACCACGTTGTCTCCAGGACATCTTGCCACTCACCGCAATCAAGGTAACTAACATGTCCATCACCCCTAAACGTCTCCTTGTGCCCCATGTGGTTGATGGATCCACCCCCCACCATGTCTGTAGGCAATCACTGACCTATTTGTGCCACTGCAGACTGGTTTGCATTTTATAGAACATTATGTAAATGGAGTAACTGTATTTTTTGTCTGTTTTCACTGAGCGTAATTATTTTGACATTCATCTATGTTATTATAATAATCAAATCCTTTTTTTTTGCTAGATACTATTCCATTACATGGACATACCACAGTTTGTTTATCCATTCACTTGTTGCTAGACATTTGGGCTGTTTCCAGTTTTGGCTCTTTTAAGCAAGCTGCTATGAATAGTTTTGTATAAGTCTTTGTGTGGCTAAACACCTTCAATAAATACATAGGAGAAGAATATCTGGGTCAGATGGTAGACATCTATCTACCATCTGACCAATTTCTTAAATTTTTAAGAAATTGCTAAACTTTTCACAAAGTGGCTGTATTTCTTTTATTTCTGTTAGCAGTAGATGAGAGTTTGAATTACTTCATCTGTTCACCAAAACCTATTAGTACAATCTTTTAAATTTTACCCCTTTTAGTATATAGTGGTATCTCATTATAGCTTTAATTTGCATTTCCCTCAGGACTAATGATATGTTTATTATCTATTGCTGTGTAACAAATTACCCCCCAAAATTAGTGGCATAAAACAACAAATATTTATTATCTCACAGTTTCTATGGATCAGAAATCTGGGGTGTGGCTTAGCCAGATGTGGTTAGCAGAACTGACCCATCTTAAAATGGGTCAAAGCTTTAGCTTTAAAGCTGCTTTGAAATAGTGCTGGATTTGAGGAAATTGGGGAGAAGAAGAAATGAAAGAACAAAGCGTTGGAAAAATGGACAGAATTGTCATTTTTGACAGTTTGACAAAATTGGCAATTTGTCCGTTTTGACAGTTCTGGGGGAAAAAAAAAAGATTTATCAAGCTGTAGTTTTCCTATTGGAGAGGAGCTTGAATTTTCCTAATGATTCTGTGAAACGGAACATTTGTTGAACAATGTACCTGTATCAGGCTTTGATGGTAGTTCATTTAGTCAGTCCTCAGAACAGTCCCATTTTACAGACTTAGAAACTGAAATCTGGAAAGTTAAGTAAAACTCCACCAAGGCCATAACCCTGAGAAGGATTTGAACCCCTGCTCTATTTCCTACTGAAGCCCATAGACTTTCATTGTGGTACCCTAGTCTATTCACATGCTGTTACATTTTCAGCTCTGCCTCACAGTGTCCTTTGCCTCCAGGGCTCAGAAGACCTCTTGGAGTAAGTTCCAGTGGACAGTAACATGCGCAGAGCCTCTGATCACTCAGTTTTAGCTAACAGCCTGGGTTCTCCTTAGAGACTGAGCTGAGTTGCAGAACCTCCCTGTAGCCTCTGCTCTAAAAGGCCCGAGTGGCCTCTGTAAGGTTGACCTCCAACAGTGAAAGACAGTAAGTCTCTACTGTGGCTGTCTTCATGAATGATATCTACCTTAGAATGGAAGAGTCACCTGTGGCCCAGCTTGAGATGTCTTCTGCCCAGTCAACACCCCCTATTTCAATGCCTCTAGATGCAACAAATTTTGGTTGTGAAACTGCTTCAAGTTTTAGCTCCAAGTAGTGAGTAGGTGTGTGATCAGGCCATCCAAGATAGCTGTTCTCTCTCTCTACCTCCCCTGCTCAACCGGTCCCTGACTCACCTATACTCTGCTCATCTGACTGACCTTCCCTCTTGATCATAGAACCTAATCAGTAAATGCCTAGGTACTTGCCCGCTGGCCCCAGCTAGTGATTGTTCTAAACTTTAGATCAGAAGGTCTCCATTAGGACAGTTTATCAAAGGGTAGTGAGGGGCACGTGCCTCTGACCATTTCCCTGGTAACCAATGGACCAACCTGATGTCAGTTCCCTCTATAACTGGTAACCTCCCTCTCCTAAAGGTAGCAAAGATGGCTGCCTGCTGTCTGCATCCATGAAAGGATGTCATTCCAGGACCATTTTGTGATGAGATCTTTTGTCCAATAAAGCATTGTGTCTTTGTCTCTGAGCTCTTTCTTCTGTCTTGTGGCTCAGCAAGTATAGGGCTTACAGGCCTGCAAGTGCAGCCCAACAGTGGGTTTGAGAAGGTTCTGTTTCCTCTCCAGGCTGTTTCTTCAGTCATCGAATGGGAGGGGAAGATTTGGTTGGCTCTATCAGTTCTTGTTCTTACCCCATGGAAGAGGAGAATGAAAAGTATGCTCCAGTCCACAAGGTTACTAGGCATTGTCTATTGCTTAAGTCATTCATAGGTCTTGCCTCTATATGTGTGACTACTTTTTAAGTGTGTGTAAAGTTTTGTCTTAAATAAAATACAAATCCATTTAAAGATGTTACTGAAATGTTGGTAATTTTTTGGACCTGAAATCTATCAATCAATGTTTACTGAAAAATATGTCTACCGTATATGTATGTATGTCTACCTTATATGCATTTTGTGAGAACTGTGGAATTTATAGCTGTTAAAAAGTATTCTCACACTCAAAACAATTGAAAAGCATTAAAAGACTCCCTATAGTCTCTCTAGCCAGATGGAGTACTAGTAAACATATTTAACAAATAGTGTGTTGTTCAATAGGTATAAAGTTACAGTTATACAAGGTGAATCAGTTGTAGAGATCTCCTGTAGGACATAGTACCTATAGTTGTGCGCTTAAAATTTTGTTAAGAGGGTAGATTGCATGCTAAATATTTTTATCACACACACAGAAATTAAGGGATATAATGAATCTTTCTGAGGTAACAGATATATCTGTCACTTTGAATGTAGCGATAGTATCACAGATATATGCATATGTCCAAACTCATCAAAATAATGCATTGAACATGCACAGGTTTTTTGTGTACTTATTATAGCTCAATAAAGCTGTTAAAAAAAAAAATCAGTAAGCCAGGGGTATTGACCAATTAGAGTAAATGTGCTGGACCAGGCCCAATCAGAATGGAAGCCTGCTAGGACAATAGCCGCCCCCCTCTTCTTGCTGTTTCAGGCTTTAACCTTTTAGTTACAGAATCTTAGGGGCATTCCAGGGAATCACAGGGGAAGGACAGCTTGGGGTGTGGGGGCTCAGCAGTGGCTGTTTATTTATGGGGCATCACACCATTTCAGTATCTTAATCTCCAGCTGCTGCATGGAGATGGCATACAAAGCCTGGACATGGGCTTGGACTTTTCCTTCCTGCACAGCTGACTCTCTGTGGCCACAAGCCCACCTAGTATCAGTGCACCACACCCTTCTGCCCCCAATTTGACTTTAAAATGCTGCATTGTGCCAGGCAAGTTTTACACCCACATGGTAAACTTGTGGATGGTAAACTCTCCAGATCTTGTTTTGGTTGAATGAGGTCGTCTCCTCACTTCCTGTGTAAAAGTGAACCCTGTGAAGGGAAGGAAGCAGACTTTGAGGTCAGGAATTGGTTCTGGGTTCACATCTCAGTTCTACTACTTTTCCTCCTTATACCCCTGGGGGCAAGTCAATGAATGTGGTGGTGATATCTGCCCTGTCCCCTCATAAGTCTGTGCTGAGGTTCGAATGAGAGAAGGGAGAGGAGGTGCTTTGCAAACTGTAAAGTGTTGGGCATACATGAGTGAGTCTCTGTTCCATAGACCAAAGGACCTGACTTAAGAATGTTGCTTGTCTGCTTCTGATTGAACCAGGGATTACAGATCTGCCATCTATTTAGAATGTTTAGTCACTATCCTCACCATATGTGACTATGGTATAGCTTTAGCTTCTAATGGACGGGGGAAGATCACTGCAGAAAGTGTGATCTTTCTTTCCTCTTAACCCTATAAAATCAGAGCTGATATGGGCTGCTAGAGAGTATCTAATTCATTTTGTAAATGGGGTCACTGAGGTCCAGAGAGGGCCCAAAGCCACATAGTGAGTTAATGGCAAAGTCAGGACCAGGTGTTCGGTTGCCCAGCTCCTTTCATCACAATATGTGATATATCTCGTGGCAAACCATTCATTCATGTTTTTGATCATTCAGGTAAGTCATTAGTAAATGCTGGGCTCTATGCTGATGATTTTGTGCGTAGACAAGTTGGATGCAATTCTGCTCTCAAGGTGCTCATGGCACTGGGCAGAGAATGTTTTTTCAGAATCCTGAGAGGGGACCAGAGAAAGTTATTTATGTAGATCTGGCCTATATATATAACCCCCCTCCCCGGGAATGGAGGTGGTTTTTTGAGAACAATCAAAAAGTGTGCTGAAGGAGTAGGAAGTGGGAAGGAGGTTCAAGAGGGAGAGCACATATGTATTCATATGGTTGATTCATGTTGATGTGTGGCAGAAACAATATTGTAAAGCAATTATCCTTCAATTAAAAAAAAAATAAAGACAACCACTGATTAAAAAGAAAAGTGTGATGAAGCCCAGAATCACTGACCCATCACCACTGAACAACCAAATATCCTCATCAGCTATCTCATCCAGTATTCCCAAGAGCCTTACACTACAGATGGGGTTACTGAAGCCCCAAGAAGGGAAGGGATATGACCAGGGGCACAGGGCTAGAGAGTGCCAAAGCCACTTTGATTGCAAACAGGGTGTGAGTCCGGGGCTTCTGGGTCTTATGAACCAGATTTTAGTTTGAAAGAACATACATCTTGGTGCTGAGGAGACCTGGGTTCACATCCTAGGTGTACCATTTCCCAGCTGTGTGATTTTGGGCAAGTTCCTCCTTGGGAGATTGTTTTCTCATGTGCGGCATAGAGATAACTTACCTTGTAGGGCTCCTGTGAGGGTGAAATCAGTGCCTGTGGGGGTGAAGCCCTTAGTGTCTGGCATGTGGTGGGCACTCAGCTTGTATCTTTGCTGCCTCCACTAGCCCCTGTTGTGGGCAGCTTGACCAATAACCAAGGCCTCAAGTCCTCCTGGCTCTTTACACCTGAGTCCTGTGTCACATGACAAAGGCTTGGAATGTTTTCCTTGATTGAACAATAAAGAGGACAGTGGTAAAGGTGAGGTTTGCTGCAGATTCAGGCCTGAAAATTGGGGCCTCTCTCCCAAAGCTCACTCTCTCTCCCTCCCTCATGGGTGGGGCCCAGTCAAAGCTCCTGAAGGCCCAGTTTGGATGCCGGAGACACCTGCCATGCCTGACTGCACAGGGTGTCAGTTCTGCCTTGTTCCTGCTGCATTCCGGCTTCATATGTCAGCACCTCATGAAAATCTTCCAGGCCCTGGCTTTGAATAGCCCTTTGGCTGCCTGGGAGTGAAGAGGCTGGCTCTGTTTTGCCTGTCAAATCATCCGCTTTGTCTGTCTACAGGCAGGTAAGCTGGGTCTCCTTACATAATACCGACTGGGCCATCACTGTCAGGGCTGATTCTGCCTGGCTCAGGCTGAACAAACAGCCATTCAGCCCCACCAGCTGAGGCCGAGGCTGTGCAGTGGCAGGAGCTGCTATTCTTGGGAACAGTTTAATGACAGTCTAAGCAGGTGCCATGCACTCTAGTGAGGAAGGAGCTAAGCTCTGACTTGCCTCACACGGCCAAGGCAAATCCTCCTTTCTCAGCTGAGCCAAACCTTCCAAAAGGACTCCCATTTTCAGTTCTGGGCTTGTGATATCACAAGTGGGCGACATGAAACAAGAGGTAGCCCCTGATATACAAAGAGCCCTCAACATATACAGAGAATCTGATAACCCTGCCACATTTCTTTTGCCTTAACTGCTAGGAGACTTGGAACAAATTTAGTACTAGAGCAGTAGTTAACTCATCCCAATTGCCTGGTAACATCCTCTGCTCCTTTTAATTGGTTCTCATCTTAGTCTTGAATCTTTTTTTTTTTGGCTGCACTGTAAGGCAAGCTGGATCTTAGTTCTCTCATTAGGGATCGAATTGTGCTCCCTGCAGTGGAAGAGCAGATTCTTGACCGGTGGACTGCCAGGGAAGTCCCTTATCAGTCTTTATTTAATGTATTTTTTATTGTGATAAAATATAAACAACATAGAATTTACCATTAGGGACATTTATTACTCTCACTGTGCTGTACAACCTTTGCCACTATCCAAGTTACAGAACATTTTGATCACCCCACACAGAAACTGCTTACTCATTAAGCTGTTATTCCCCATTCTTTAACTTTTAAGATATCAAAGGATCCTTGCAAAGTGAGTAGAGGGTATGGATACTAAATAAATATAATAAAAGAATAAGCAATTCAAATTTCATGTAGTAGCTAGACATATTCACTTTTTGTTTTATCGTGTTTTTCCACATTCGCTTGTGTATCGTTCTCTTCTTTGTTCAATTAGACGTTGAGTTGTGGCTCATTTCTGATCTGCATATGTCATTCCATATTCCTTTCTTTCTTCTCCTCTCTTCCCCCCTATCTTCCCTTCCTTTAGACTTTCAAATCAGCTATTGTCTACCAGTCATCTATCTAGCAATGAAAATCTGTGTGAGTTGCTTATGACTTATCTATGAATTATCTTTCTGTCTATATATCTATCATTTGTCTGTCTTTCTATTCTGCATCCATCCATCTGTGCTTCTCTGTGCAAATCTAGATCATTGGTTCTCAGCCCTGCATATTAAAATCACCTGTTAAGGTTTTAAAAATCTGCTGATGCCTGATCCCATCTTGGTCCAGTTAAAATAGAAATATTTCTATGGGACCTTGGTATCTGCATATTCTTTAAGTTCTCATAGGTGATTCTAACGCATAGTGAAAATTAAGAATTACTTACCTAAATTAACCTCTCTTAATACTTAACCTTCTGCAGAAACTTCTTATCTCATTTCTGGTCCTCAGCTTGTCTATTTTTTACATAAATGCCATTGACTACACATAATGCTGTTTAATTGGCCTTTTAACAACATGTGTAAACAAGTTTCAATGTACTTAAATATTTTTCAAGAACATCATTTTAAAACCTGCTGAGGGTTTTATTAACACATATGTTACCTTTATTTAATCAGTCTATTGAAATTTTGATTAGGATTGTAGTGAATCTATAAATGAATTAAAGAAATCTGTGTATATTTGATATACATTTAATCTAAAATTAAAAACTTTGAACATATACAAAATAAATGATATGATGTACTCTCAAGTGCTCAATATCGCAGACACTGGTGCTCCAAAACCATCAGTCCTGTTCACTTCTGTCCCATCTGTATCCCTATCTTCCCCTACTGTTACATTATTTTGGAACAAATCCCAGACCTCATATACACTCAGTGTAAGTAATTCAATATGTATTTGTAAGAGATAAAACCCCAATATTATTGTTGAACCAAAAAAAAATACCCCAATATTATTGTTGAACCAAAAAAAAAAAAACCCCAAAAAGAAAAGCCTTAATATTATCAAGGGCAACTTGATGGCTTATTAAAAGTAAAGTTTCAGATTTCTGATTGCTCATGAACATAGTTATTTTATTTTTATATTTTGGGGGGATTTAAAAATTTTCTTAAATTGTGATAAGTCTTGATTGGTCTTAAGCCTCATTTAGTATAGAAATTTCCAGTCGATCTTTAATTTCTATCTTGGACTTTGTTGAAGAAACTGGATTGTTGGTTTTGTAGTGTTTTCCATGTTTTGGATTGTGTTCTTACGGTTTAATTTAACATGTTTTCTGTCTTCTGTGTATCCCATACATTGGTGACTAGGGCTAAAAGTTTACGTGACATTAAACCTTCCAATTTATGAACATGTTTTACTTATCATTTTAATTTAGGTTTTCCTTGATGTCCATCAATTATATTTTCTATTTTTCTACATAAAGATCATGCACATTTATTAAAATTATTTCTAATACTTCGTCTTGTTTGGATAAAATTGGATATGTTCAGTGTTCTTTTTTTCCTCTTAGCTTTATTGAGATATAATTGACATGTAACATTGTGTAAGTTTAAAGTGTACAATGTGATGATTTGATACATGTGTATATTGCAAAATGTTTATCACAAGAAAGTTAGTAAACACATCACATAATTGCCATTTTTTGTTGTGTGGTGGTGGTAAGATCATTTAAGATCTACTCCCTTAGCAACTTTTAAGTGTACAACAGAGTATTGTTAACTGTAGTCACCATGCTGTATATTAGATCCCCAGAACTCACTCCTCTTATAAGCAGAAGTTTGCACCCTCGGACCAGCATCTCCTCATTTCTCCCACTCCCCAGCCCCTGGCAACCACCAGTCTACTTTCTGTTTCCATGAGTTTAGCTTTTCTAGATTTCACATATAAGTGAGATCATACAGTATTTATCTTTTCCTGACTTAAGAAATGTTAGCTGTTTTTAAACTGCATTTATCTACTTGTTTGTTACTGATGGATAGTAATACAACCGATTTTTTTAAACAAAAGATTGATTTGTATCCAGTAACTGGTTCAATTCTTTAAAAAAATCTAATAATATGTTCTCAACTTCTTTTCAATGTAGATAATCCTATAATCTGTGAGTAATGACACGTTTATATCTTATTTTCAAATATATATTAATGTACATACATATATGAGACATGTATCACCAGGCTTCTCCTCCACCACATCTCCTTCTTGCCCTTTTTTTCCAAAGCATCTCTCTGGCTTTTCTCTTACCTGGTTCTGACCTGCTCTCACCTCTCTGTCCCAACCATTCACCAGGTGGCTCCTCGTGTGCCACCTCTTCAGGGAAGCTGTCCCCTTCCGGTACCAGATGATTGATTTGTTTTTCTGAACTCGACTAGAAGTTCCTTGGTGCCAGGAATGGGTCTGGGTTCACCACTGTGTCACCAGCACTTACTGCAGGGCCTGGCCCAAAGCAGCTGCTGGGTAAATGTTTGCTAAATGGTCAGAGAATTGGATAAATGAAAAGGAATGGAGGACACTTGTTGATCACCTTGAATGAGGATTTGTTTGCAGATCACCAGTCAAATTATTTAAAAACCCAGATCCACAGAGAGCTAGGGAAATGAAGCAAGAGTGACAGGCAAAATGGCTTCTAAAAATACCAGAGCCTCAGGGTCTTATTTTCACACCTGGCGTGGCTAGTTTTGTTTATTCACAATTTTCTTATTTCCATGTAAATCACATTCCTTGAATCAGTCTGGCTTTGACACTATGTCTTCCTGCCTTTGGGTTAAAAAATAAACACTATGGTTAGTGAGCTTTTGTATTTAACATGCTGCTATGATTAAGAGCTACTATTTACTGGACCTTACTGTGTCAGGAAGTGTGTGGAGTGCCTGTCATCTGATATCTAATTAAATCCTCACTGCTGCTGCTGCTGCAAAGTCGCTTCAGTCGTGTCCGACTCAGTGCGACCCCATAGACGGCCTCCTACCAGGCTCTGCCGTCCCTGGGATTCTCCAGGCAAGAACACTGGAGTGGGTTGCCATTTCCTTCTCCAATGCATGAAAGTGAAAAGTGAAAGGGAGGTCGCTCAGTTGTGTCCAACTCTTAGCGACCTCATGGACTGCAGCCTAGCAGGCTCCTCTGTCCATGGGATTTTCCAGGCAAGACTACTGGTCAGTGCTATTTCCCTCATTTGGTAGGTAAGGAAATAAGTCCAGAGACGTTAATGATTCATGGTCACCCAGGAAACGAACAGTGAGGATGGGATTTGAATCCATGTCAGAGCCTTTCAGTTCTTACCTCCCCAGTTTACAAAGTGGCTCCATGTTCATCTCAATGGATCCCTGAAGCCTCTCATGAAGGAAGGAAGCAGGCCTCCCTAATCCCCTGTGGAAGGTGAGGGGGTTAATGACAAATTTAGAACTTCAGCTCAGGCCAGCAGACGCTGTGCTCAGCCCTGCCAGGGCTGACTGTGGACAATGTGTTCTCCCTCTCCCAAGCTCAGGATCTTCACCTGTTACATGGGAATGAGGGTTTCTTTTTCTTCCCCTCACATCAAATGTATGCTCTCTTTTTCAGTACCGCTTCTTCAGCTCTCTGGCAGCAACTACTTGTCCTGCAGTTCAATTCAATTCTAACACTGACTGCTGCTGCTAAGTCGCTTCAGTCGTGTCCAACTCTGTGCGACCCCATAGATGGCAGCCCACCAGGCTCCCCCGTCCCTAGGATTCTCCAGGCAAGAACACTGGAGTGGCTTGCCATTTCCTTCTCCAGTACATGAAAGTGAAAAGTTAAAGTGAAGTCGCTCCATCGTGTCTGACTCTTCGCAACCCCATGGACTGCAGCCCACCAGGCTCCTTCGCTCATGGGATTTTCCAGGCAAGAGCACTGGAGTGGGATGCCATCGCCTTCTCCCTAACACTGACCACCTGGAGGCAATGTCAGATTTCCCGAGTTAAAGGCTCAGTCCCAAGACTGCCCTCACTTTGCAAGTAGTGGGTTCCCAGGTTACGCACCACATCACTTGGCTACAATGTCGGGGTTTCCCACAATTCCTCTCCTTGGGTTCAGTAATTTGCTAGAACAATTCATGAAACTCCAGAGAATGCTACACTTACGACTGCAGTTTATTATGAAGCATATAAATGAACAGCCAAGTGAGGAAGTACACAGGATAATACCCCAGAGTCCGGAGTTGAGGTGATTCTTTCCCCATGGAGTGAGGGTGCACCACTGCCTGAGCACCTTGATGTGTTCCTCAACTCAGAAGCTCTCCAGACTCATCTTTTAGGTTTTTTTTTCCTAAATAGAGGCTTAGCTTGGCTGGTAAAGAATCTGCCTGCAATGCAGGAGACTCTGGTTTGATTCCTGGGTCAGGAAGATCCCCTGGAAAAGGGATAGGCTACCCACTCCAGTATTCTTGGGCTTCCCTGGTGTTTCAGATGGTAAAAAATAGAGGTTTTATTACATACGATTGATTGTATACACTCATACAAATTATTGACCAGTGATGATTGGACTCAATTTCCGGTCGATCACCCCTCGCCCCCTCCCAGGTCAGGGGTGGGAAGGTAGGGCTGAAAGTTTCAACCTTCTGTAATCAAGTCTTGTTCTTTTGGGTAGCTAGCCTTCATCTGACGCTATCTGGAAGTCTCAAGCATGACCTCATTAGCATACACTCAGTATGGTTGAAAGAAGTAACAAACGACAGCCGTGTCATCCCTATCACTCAGGAAATTCCAAAGGTTTGAGGAGCTCTGTGCCAGGAACTGGAGGCAAAGACCTATTTGATCTTTACCAGTATATTTACCATTATACTTAGGGAGTAATCGTGGTCCCTACCTGCAGAGTTGCTGGAGGGATGAAATAATAGAGGTAAAGCAGCAAGCAGTCACGATGTGTCCCCAGGAAGCCCAAACCTTTCAGGCCAAGGGAGAGCAGACTGAACACCACCAAGGTTGGCATGGGTGGGAAATGAGGAGGAGCCTAGGGCTAGTGGTGGGTAGGACAGCCAGGACGGATACCTGGATGCTCCACAGGCCTATCAGTGATCTCAAGCTGAGATCCACACTGTTGGCTGAGAGAGGTTAGACCTGAGAGAATGACTAAATCCAAACTGCTTGGATCTCAGCCTCTCCAAGGCTCCTGTCTCTTTCTTCTGCCTTGCTAGTCCCACCTACACATTGTCTCTCTCCTGGGATTCACACACTGTTTCAGAAACTAGCCCATTACTTCTCCCAACAGTTAGCACCAGCAGTCTCCTAAGCAGCTTTCAGGGTCACTTACCCATTCGCTCACTCATTCATTCATTCACCAAGCACTTCCCAAGCTTTAGGTACCTTGTGCTGGCCTCAAGGTACTGAACTGAACAAATTATGTTCCCCTTCCCACTAAAGGAGCTTCCCATCAATCTCACCAGCTCTCAGCTGTTAACCCTGTCTCCAAATATCCTTCCACCTTGCTGCTCTCATGAAATTCTATCATTGCCACCCTGTTACTTATATCCTTAAAATCTTTAAAAATTACTATTGAAATGTTGAATAATATTATTAAGATGGTACTGGCTTCACCAGTGGCTCAGTGATAAAGAATCCACTTGCCAATGCAGGAGACGTAGGTTCGATCCCTGGATTGGAAAGATTCCCTCAAGAAGGAAGTGACACACTTCATTATTCTTGCCTGGGAAATCCTATGGACAGAAGAGCCTGATGGGCTACAATCCATGGAGTTGAAAAAAAGTTAGCAACTCTTAGCAACTAAACAGGAGAAGGCGATGGCACCCCACTCCAGTATTCTTGCCTGGAAAATCCCATGGGCGGAGGAGCCTGGTGGGCTGCAGTCCATGGGGTCGCAAAGAGTCGGACACAATAGAGCAACTTCACTTTCACTTTTCACTTTCTTGCATTGGAGAAGGAAATGGCAACCCACTCTAGTGTTCTTGCCTGGAGAATCCCAGGGATGGCGGAGCCTGGTGGGCTGCCATCAATGGGGTCACACAGAGTCGGACACGACTGAAGCGACTTAGCAGCAGCAGCAACAGCAGAGCAACTAAACAACAACATTACCTCTTTCCTGAACTTTCAGCTTTAATTTCTCTGAGAATACTACTTATAGAGTTGGTTTTGCTAGAAGATGGTATTACAAAGTGGTTAAGGGCTTGGACTTTGAGGCCACTATAGACAACCTGGGTATGGGTCATGCCTATGTCTCTCACTAACTATGAGACCTTGAGCATGGTACTTGATCTCTACAAACCTCTGTTTCCTTTTCTGTGAAAGTGGAATTATAATACCTAATCCAAAGAGTCATAAGAAGTAAGTGAGAAAATGTTTATATAGTGCTTAGCATTTAATACATGTTGATAATTAGATCTGTAGTCAGAGTGTGTAATAACATCTCTATGACCTACTTTTTTCTGCTTACCTTCAATTCATAAAACTTTTCTGTCTTGTTACTCATTGTTCATGCTTGTTATTTTAAATGGCTGCAGAATATTTCATCAAGCTTCATTGTAATTAACTGAGTCATTTTCTTCTTGTTGGATATTTAAATTACTTTCATTTTTTCTCTAGTATGAAAATATGGTTAATATTTTGGAATATAAAATATATTTTTAAAATAGCAAAACAATTTAGTTACACAAAATCACTGCAGATGGTGATTGCAGCCGTGAAATTAAAAGACGCTTACTCCTTGGAAGAAAAGTTATGACCAACCTAGATAGCATATTCAAAAGCACAGACATTACTTTGCCAACAAAGGTCCGTCTAGTTAAGGCTATGGTTTTTCCAGTGGTCATGTATGGATGTGAAAGTTGGACTGTGAAGAAAGCTGGGCACCAAAGAATTGATGCTTTTGAAGTGTGGTGTTGGAGAAGTCTCTTGAGAGTCCCTTGGACTGCAAGGAGATTCAACCAATCCATTCTAAAGGAGATCAGTCATGGGTGTTCTTTGGAAGGAATGATGCTGAGGCTGAAACTCCAGTACTTTGGCCACCTCATGCGAAGAGTTGACTCATTGGAAAAGACTCCGACACTGGGAGGGATTGGAGGCAGGAGGAAACGGGTTCGACAGAGGATGAGATGGCGTCACCGACTCGATGGACATGAGTTTGGGTGAACTCCGGGAGTTGGTGATGGACAGGGAGGCCTGGCATGCTGCGATTCATGGGGTCGCAAAGAGTTGAACACGACTGAGCAACTGAAATGAACTGAACTGAACTGATTTATATCTCAGTCTTGAGTTAAATTTTGTGATACATACCCTGGATACAAAGATGGTTCAGCCTTGGTCCCTTGCTTCGGGGAGCTCATGGTTCTGAGTGGAGAGACACCTCGATTATATAAAGCAGGGAGTACTCAGTGCTGTTAGAGAGAGGAACGGAATACAGATGCATGAAATGAAGGGGAGACATTACTGTGCAGGACGTATTTGTGGGTCTGGAAGCTCCAAGAAAGTTTAACTCATCCATTCAGTTGTGCATCCAGCATGTTAAGCACCTCTGCTAGTGGGGTTGCATCCTGCCCTCAGGAACTCATACACTGTTGGACTTTAAAACTGGGACACTAATCCTAGGTAGAAAGGCCACAGAGAGACTGTCAGCTCTACTCAGAAGCAGAAGAACTGGAGGCAGCCTGCCTGGAGATAGAACTGGAGGTAGAGGAGGTCTTCTGAGAGCAGGGCTTTGGCCTCACCTCTGAAAGAAGAGAAATGGAGTCCTGGAGGAATTTGCAGCTAGAAGAAGACTCAGGTGGGAGCCCCCTGGGAGGGTTGGGAGTGATGACATGCTGGGAGTGATGACAACTTGTTTCACTGCTGTGATGCAATTGTTAGGAGTTCAAGTCCTGATAGAGAGGGAGGAACTTCTATATGAGGACATTTTGCCTCCAGGGAACCTAAAGCAACTACCAAGGCTGAGTGCCGACTCCCCAGTCACTTTTGCTCATCAAACCATGGCAGAACTGGACAGCAAATGACTGCAGCTCTCCATGAGTGCCAGGAATATAGAAAACTCCACACAACATGGATATACCACCCTACATGTGCAGTTCAGTAGTAAGTCTATTCACATTATCATGCAATGTATCTCCAGAAGTTTTTCATCTTGCAGCTCTGAAACTCTGTACCCATTAAACAATTCATCATTCCCCTCTTCTCCCAGACTCTGGAAACCACCATTCTCTTTTCTGTTTGTATGGATTTGACTTCTGTAGGAATGGCACCCCACTCCAGTACTCTTGCCTGGAAAATCCCATGGACGGAGGAGCCTGGTAGGCTGCAGTCCATGGGGTCACGAAGAGTTGGACACGACTGAGCGACTTCACTTTCACCTTTCACTTTCATGCATTGGAGAAGGAAATGGCAAGCCACTCCAGTGTTCTTGCCTGGAGAATCCCAGGGATGGGGGAGCCTGCTGGGCTGCCGTCTATGAGGTCGCACAGAGTCGGACACGACTACAGCGACTTAGCAGCAGCAGCAGGAATCTCATATAAGTGGTATACTTTTTTTTTTTTTTTTAGCTTATTTTTTTGGCCACACTATGTAGCACGTGGGATCTTAGTTCCCTGACCGGAGAACTCAGATCCATGTCCCCTGCAGTGGAAGCACAGGTATCTTAACCACTGGACCGCTAGGGAAGTTCCTCATACGAGTGAAATCGTATAGTATTTGTCGTTTTGTGATTGGCTTATTTTGGTTAGCTTAACATCCTCAAGTTTCATTTGTGTCATAGCCTATGTCAGGATTTCTTTTCTTTTTTTTTTTTTTTTACCAGGCATACTTTGAGGCCTGTTATGCACATTACTTTATGCACATTACATCATGTAATCCTCACAATGACCTTGTGAGGGAAGTACTAGTCTCACCTTCCCCACGTTGAAGATGAGGATCTCTGGGCACAGTGAGATTCTGTTAACTGTCTCAAGGACCCCTAGCTGGTGGTGGAGCCAGGACTTAAACCCAGGCATCCCGGCTCTAGAATCCATGCTGTTACCCACTCCTCTGGGTTATCTCTCATTGTCACACTGGGGACAGAGGTAATCAGAGTTCAGTGCATCCCAACACACAAGATACCTGTGTCATCAGCATCTTGTTAAAGGGAAATGAGCCTTGGGTAGGGATTAGAAGCCTGGGGTGTGCGTCTGGTTTTTGCTCTTGATGTTCTGTGACTATGAATGAGCTTCCTCCCCACCCCCCTGTAGGGTGTCATTTTCCCCATCGGTAAAATGAAAATGTTGGGCAAGATCATTTGTAAGATGTTCTGTGGGCAAGTGAATCTGGGAAATCTGCTGAGGTTAAATATGTTTCCCTTTAAAAGAGAAAAGGGTGGTCATGGTGAATACAAGGTTACTGCAGTTTTCTTTGAGAATCTTTCGGTGTGGGGGAGCAGAGGAAAGGGATTTAAAAATATATTAATTCATTTGGCTGTGTCAGGCGGGGTCTTCATTGCAGTGCTAGGGTTCGCCAGTTGTGGTGCATGGGCTCTCGACCATGTGGACTTGGTTGCCCCACAGCATGTGGGACTCTTAGTTCCTCCTACCCAGGGACTGAATTTGAGTTCTTTGAGTTGGAAGGCAGATTCTTAACCAATGGCTCACGAGGGCAGTCCCAAGGACAGTATTAAGGCACTTTTGGAGGAGTAGGACGGCAAAGACCACACTCTTTTTCATAATGTGAAAGAGCATCTTTTTTTTTTTTTTTTTTTTTGGCCTCTCCTGCGAGGCTTGCAGGATCTTTCCCAAGCAGGGTTTGAATCCAGGACACCTCAGTGAAAGCCCAGAATCCTAACCTCTAGGCCACCAGGAAATCCCTGAAAGAGCATCTTGAGGGTGGGGTGCATGGGCAGTTCATCTCTGGATCTTCACTATCCTTGCAGCTCCCTCCGTGTAGCTGGTATCCAGAAAATATTTGAGTATGTCTGAGCAACTGTGTCCAGCTAATCTGAATGCATCCCTAACTTACACACCTTTGTCTCCAGGTGGGGCCTGGAGAGTATTCACAGAAAAGTGGAACTGGTGGGAGCGCAACTCAGGGGTATTGAGGAACTTCTGTGAGCTAGGTGCAGTGTTACACATTTATGTACTTTTTTTAACATTCACTTAGTTTTTGGTTGTGCTGGGTCTTTGTATCTCTAGTTGTGGTGAGCTGGGGCCACGCTGTGGTTGCAGTACCTGGGCTTCTCATTGCTGTGGCTTCTCTGGTTGAGGAGCATGGACTCTAGGCACTCGGGCTTCAGTAATTGTGGTGCTTGGGCTTAGCTGCTCACTGGCACGTGGAATCTTCCCAGGCCAGGGATGGAGCCTGTGTCCCCTGCATTGGCAGGCAGATTCCTATCCACCATACCACCAGGGAAGTCCCATGTTTATTTTTTAAAGAACAACTTTATTGAGCTCTAATTCACATACCATAAAATTCACCCAGGTAAGGTACACTCCAGTGTTTTTGGTATAGTCACAGAGTTGTGCAGGCATCCCTGCAGTCAATATAAGAACATTTTTATCACTTTGCCTAAACCCTGTATATATTAGCAGTCTCTCCCCATTCCTCCCCACTCCACCCACTTCTACATCCCCATGCCTAAGTTTAGGCGACCACTAATCTTAACTAATAGATTTGTCTATTTTGGACATTTCTTAGAAATGAAATCATACAATATATGGCCCTTTGTGAACTGCTTCTTTCATTTAGCATAAATGGATGCCTTTGAGATTCACCCATGTTATAGTAGGAGTCAGCACTTAATTTCTTTTTATGGTTGAACAATATCCTATTGTATGGATGTACCATGTTTTATCCATCCATTCATTAGTTGATGGACATTTGGGTTCTTTCTACTTTTTGGCTATTATGAATAATGCTGCCATGAACATTCACGTACAGGTTTTTGTGTGGACATGCTTTCATTTCTCTTGGATATATATGTATAAGTGAAATCATTGGATCACGTGGTAACTCTGTGTTACCATCTGAGAAACTGCCAGAATATTCTCCAGAGTGGTGGTATCATCTTACGTTCACATCAGCAGTATATGAGGGTTCTAATTTTTCCACATTTTGCCAACAGGTTGGGTTGAAAGGGAGCCCCCTTTCGATCATGTCCATGTCCTAATCTCTGGATCTTGTGAATGTTGGAAAAAGGGTCTTTTCAGATATAATTAACTCCAAGATGCTGAGATCTTGGGTGGGCCCTAAATCCAGCGGCAAATATCCTTGTGAAAGAGACACAGCGGAGAGACACAAAGAGAAGAGAGAGCCACATGCAGGAGAAGGCGCAGACTGGGCTGAGCAGCCCAGTGCAGGGCATACCTATGGCCAGCAGAAGAGGCCACGAGTGCACTCAGATTCCCCTCAAGCCTCTGGAGGGAGTGTTGCCAGCACCTTGATTTTGGACTTCTAGTTTCGTGAATTGTAAGCATCTTCTTACTGGGCTCCTGCCTCCAGCCTCTGCCCCCTTCAGTCCACCCCCACATACCAGCTGCCAGAGGAGCTGTCCTAGAGCACAGCTCTGACTGTGATACATCCACCTCAAAACTGTGCAATGACTCCCGTTACCCACATGCCAAGTGTAAGCTGTGAGCCTGACATTCAAGGCCGTCTCTCGTCTGGCTCCTTTATCTCTCTCCAAACTCATTTCCTCCTTCCGTGCCCTTCACACATCTTTTGCTCCAACCAAACAGAACTACTCACTCTTCCACAGATGGACATCTTGCCTTGGTTCTGTTTTTTTGGCCAAGTAGCATGCGAGATCTTAGCTCTGCAAGGATTAGGGAGGATTGAACCCATGCCCCCTGCAGTGGAAGCACAGAGTCCTAACCACTGGACCACCAGGGAAGTCCCTGCTTTTGCCGTTATTATCCCTTCTGCCTGGATTGCATCTTTGTGGGCTGAAGTGTTTCTGCTCTTCATGATTTGACTCAGATGTCATCCCTCCATAAAGTCCTCTCCCTTCTCTCAACTGGAAGTGATCTTTATTGCATTGTGTGTATCAGTCCTTGATTTCCTCACCTGCAGCGCCAGGGCTGCAGCAGTACACATCTCTGGACAAGGGGATGAGGGCATTCACTTCATGGTCTCCGAGACTGGTTTTCCTTAGAGGTGTACAGGAAAAACCACTGGTACAGCTCTATGCGGTCATTCTGGGCAGGGCCACTTTATCTCCTGGAGTCCAGATGGATGGTCTTATGAGCTCTTCAAGCACTTTTGAAAAATGTATTAGCTCCCAAACATAAAAAGAAAACTGCAAATATGAAATCAATAATAAGCTCTAAAAAATAACTTATTTTATGCTGCTGCTGCTAAGTTGCTTCAGTCGTGTCCGACTGTGCAACCCCATTGACGGCAGCCCACCAGGCTGGGCTGTCCCTGGGATTCTCCAGGCAAGAACACTGGGGTGGGCTTCCATTTCCTTCTCCAATGCATGAAAGTGAAAAGTGAAAGTGAAGTCGCTCAGTCGTGTCTGACTCTTCGAGACCCCATGGACTGCAGCCTACCAGGCTCCTCTGTCCATGGGATTCCCAGGCAAAAGTACTGGAGTGGGTTGCCATTGCCTTCTCCAACTTACTTTATACTAAAACATTTTTACACTAAAATGTAAAATGTTTATGCTAAATGTTTTTATAGTACAATATTTTAAAATTTAACTGGCAGAATACAGGTTCCAAAGAAGTAATTAAGGTTGTTGGTGGTGACGATGTTGATGATTGACGCTAGGTAGCATTTATTGAGTGCTTACTGTACTAGGCTCTATTCTAAGTGCGTTACACATTTTAAACTAATCTATTCGGACACGACTGAAGCGACTCAGCAGCAGCAGCAGCAACCCTTATAGCAGTCCTATGAGGATGTGAAGCTTTGGAAATGTATAGCATGTCAACGTCTTAAAATGGCCCCTCTTGCCTGCATCATCCTGTAAATCAGAGAGTACAGGGGCCAAGAACGCCCCAATGCCATGTCATCTCAGACCATAGCATATTTCATGGCTCAGGGGCCATGAAATAAAGGAATGAATGAATCACTTGAGTTGAAGGTCTTCCACAGCATGTTAGATGTGCGATGTACATATTTATGGGATGCATTGCCTCCTACCTTATGGGGTTTTTTTTGTTCCTCTATTAGTAGGCTCTGATAATTCACCCACTTCAGGTGGTAAGAAGAGTTCAGGTTACTGCTTTGCTAGTGTACTATTGTGAAGATTCATAGGAAAGGAAAACAGAAACAGGAAACTTCTTAATGGTTACACCACCAAGACTTATGGAGACCTGGTGCCTCATTCTGGATACAACAGGTCTATTAGTTGTCCTGTGGAAGTGGGCATCTGATGTTTTTAACATAGTCTATGCAAATAATGAGCAAAAGAGCACTGGGATGGCCACAGTATTATTGGACAAAACAGATTAAAATTTTTTTAATAATTAAAAAAATTTTCACTAATGAAATATTGACTTTTTGTTTTTTGCTGTGCAACACAGAATATAGGATCTTGGTTCCCTGGCCAGGGATCGAACCCATGCACCCTGCTTTGGAAGCAAGGAGTCTTAGCCCCTGGACCACCAGAGAAGTCCCAGATCAAAATTTTTTAAACTTATTTTTTATAAATAAAATTATATATAAGGTCTACAACATGTTTCTTTCATATATGTGTGTATATATATACATGTGAACTAATTATCCCTATAAAATTAATTAACATATCCATCACCTCCCATAGTTACCATTTTGTGTGGGATTTACTTTCTTAGGATTTTCACTTGGGATTCACTTTATTAGCAAAATTCAAGTATATAATATGTTACTGTTAACTACAGACGTTTTCTAGAACTTATTAGGCTTCTAGAATTTATTCATCTTGTAACTGAAAGTTTGTACCCTTTGATGGAAATCTCTTCGCCATTCTCTGTTGCTATGAGTTCTGCTCTTTTTGTTTGTTTGCTTTTCAGATTCCGCATATAAGTGAGATCATATGCTGTTTGTCTTTCTGTGTCTGGCTTATTTTGCTTAGCTTGATCTTCTACAGGTTTATCCATGTTGTCGCAAGTGGCAGAATTTCCTTTCATTTTAAGGCTGAAAAAACATGCCGTGGTATGTATATACCACACTGCCTTACCGATTCCTCGGCTGGTGGACTTCTGTGGTTTCCATGCCTCGGCTATTGCGAATATTGCTGCAGTGAATACTAGGGTGCAGACATCTCCACACGGCAGTGATTTGATTTCCTTCAGATGCATGCCCTGAAGTGGGCTTGCTGGATTATATGATAGCTCTATTTTTAATTTTTTGAGGAACCTTCCTACTGTTTTCCACAGTGGGTGCATCAATTTACATTCCTTCCAACAGAGCACAAGGGTTCAGTTTCCTCTGCATCTTCACCAATACTTTTTATCTCTTGACTTAAATAATAGCCATCCTACAGGTGTGAGGTGTTGGCTCCCGGTGGTTCTGATTTGCATTTCCCAGGTGATTAGTGATGTGGAGCATCTTCCCATGTATCTGTTGGCCATCTGTATGTCTTTTTTGAAAAAGTGTCTATTCAGGTCCTTTGCCCATTAAAAAAAATAGGGTTATTTGCTCTTTTGCTATTGAATTGTATGAGTTCTTTATATACTTGGGTGTATTACCTCTTTATCAGATATGTGTGTGCTCAATTGCTTAGTTGTGTCTGACTCTTTGCGACCCCATGAACTGTAGCCTGCCAGGCTCTTCTGTCCATGGGATTTCCCAGGCAAGAATGCTGGAGTGGATTTCCTCCTCCAGAGGATCTTCCTGATCCAGGGATGGAACTCACGTCTCCTATGTCTCCTGCATTGGCAGGTGGGTTCTTTACCACTGAGCCACCTGGAAAGCCCTTATCAGATATATGGTTTGCAAATATTTTCTCCCATAGCACAGTTTGCCTTTTCATTTTGTTGATTGTTTCCTTTGCTGTGTGAAAATGTATTAGTTTGAGTCTCATTTGTTATTTTAGCTTTTGTTGCCTGTACTTTTGGAGATAAAATAGATTCAAGTAAAAAGTTTACAAGTGGTAAAGAAGGACAATACATGTTAATAAAAATGTAATCCATCAATAAGCATTAAATTAGGTAACAGCTATAAACATGCACACACCTGCAAATAGAGTCCCCCAAATATATGAAGAATAATGGATAGACTAGAGGGGAGAGAGACAATTCTATGGTAATAGGTGGAGACTACTTGTATTTGGAATATCATTTTTCTCCAACTAGTTCAGGCAATTCGTTGTTGAAGAAAGAGAGTTAATTGCAGAACAATGAGTCACCATGGTTTTCAGAAACAGGATGAGGAGGGAATAAGGACAGAATAATTCAGAATAGGTAGATGGATTTGCAGCACACCGCTGAAGTTGAGAGCTGGTGTACAGCTGGTGTACAATCATGGGTTTGATAACAAATTGCTATATTCACGTCATTGGCAGTGGGCATGGGGAATAGCATCTCAATCATCTCGCAGCTTGAGGACTGACTGGAATTTCTTTGGTTTGCAGCTGCTCTCATTTTGGAAGGTCTTCTGGTCCCCATGTGAGAGTCCTCAGCCCCTTACTGTGCTAGGCACGGGTTGGGTGCCAGGGATGTGAAATGAATGAGATAAGGAATGAAGTACTGACACATGCCGCAACATGGATGAATTTCCAAAAAAAAAAAAAAAAAATCATGGTAAGTAAAAGAAGCCAGACACAAAAGACTACGTATCATATGATTCCACCTATATGAAGGGTCCAGGAAAAGCAAATTTATAAATACAGAAAGCAGATTAGTGGTTGCCTGGGGCTGGGGCTGGGAATGGGGAGTGATGGGCATGAGGGAAATTAGGGGGATGATGGAAACATCCTAAACTGGACTAGATGGTAGTTGCACAGCTCTGTAGATTTATGTTGTAAGTTTTGAATTATATACTTAGAATATATTAATTTAATGGTGTATAAATTATACTTCAATTCAGTTAAAAAGAACTCATGAGGTCCCTGCCTCTTCTTCAGGAATATGGACCTTCCTCAGGAAGAGGCGCTGGCAGGACACACACTGGACATCCTGAGGTGGAGCCAGCGTGTATCAGAGACAGTGCTGGGCGCTGAGAGGAGGAGGGGGCAGGCGGGAGGTGTGTGCCTGACTCATTTTCACTTTGGGAAATAGGTGCTGCACGCTCTGCACATTTTATCCTTCCCCCACCAGCAAATGTCTCATGCCTGGCCTGGGACAGGGCCACCAGGACCCTGCCTGTGTCTGCACTGGTTGGTCTGTGCTATCCTCGTGGCTTTCTGATGGTCAGCCAAGGGTGGGAATTTCAATCCACTCCAGCCAGTCTCAGAACATGGAGGCCTAGAAGAGGAAAGGGCTGTGACTCTGGTTCAGACAGAAACTGGGTGAATTTAAACCCAGGCCTCCAGCACCTCATGCTCCTACTTCTTTCCAGCAGTCTCTCTGGACTCCTGCATTGCAGGCTGTTTAGGACAAGGCTGGGAGGACCTGGACTTTCTCTTCTGAGATGCTGGAAATCTGGACTTGAGGTCAAGCTTTCTCTTGAGGACCAAGGATCTGGTTTTGCACAGTGGGGGTGTGAGATGAGTGAGCTCTCCTGAACACTGATCTCTGTTGAATAAGGGCCTTACTCTAGGGAGCTTGGTAGTTCCAACCTGCCCAGGAGCTTGGGACATCCCAGCCCCTGGGCCAGCTCTTGGAGGTGAGTCACAGGGAAGGAGAAGATAATTCCATTATGGAAGGGGGCCACCCACTGGGGCTTTATTATCCAGCATAATAGAAAAGTAATTGCCTTCGTTTATCCAGTGCCTAATATGAACCAGACACTGTGGTAGGTGCTTCCCTGGCTTTATCCCACTTAATCCTCACAGTAGCAGGCAAAAGGTAGGTGGTAGGATTTGTATTTTACTGAAGAGGAAACTGAGGCTCAGAGAGGTGAGGCAACCTAGTATGCACTCCCTGCCCATATCTGCCTGTTGTAATCTTACTCATGGCATGAGACCCGTCTCTCGTACCATGGCTCTCGTTGGAGCTGCCTCATTTCCTCCACTGTATCTCTCCCCCATGGCCCTCAGGCTGTCAGCTGTGGTTCTCTGAGTTTGTGTCCAGTTGCCCCACAAGACTGGGAGTTCCTGGAGGGCAGGAAGCTGGCCCAGCTGGGCTCTGCCTTCCCAGAGCCTGGCAAGGCCTCCTGGGAACATGGTTTGGATTGACTCTCAATATACAAATTGAGTCAAGATTTACAGGTTACAATAAGAAGGAAGAATACAAAGTCAGCAATGGTGAAAGTAAGTTGTAATCCTCTTATCCACCTAATGAAGTAGAAATAATGATCTTCATTAAAAAACAATAAGGATAGCGTCCCAGAGAGCCTGAATTAGTTGACCGAGGTCACACTGCCAGCAAGTAGTGGGGCTAGATTCAACCCCTGGCCTGTCTGACTCCAAGCCTATGTTCTTTTCATTGTTCTAGGGAAGTTCCTGGATTTTAGTCTTTTGATCCTCCTTTACAATTTGCACCATATCCATCAACCACCTGTGAGACTACTTAATATTTGTTTTTTAAATCAATTCACTATTTAGGAAACATAAATTTATTCTAAAAAGAAACTTTAGATGGAAGCCTAGTATCATTTAAGATAATTAAATTAATTAGTTATTATAAGTAAGTTCACCCCAGTTTCTCCTTTGCTGGTGTGTGCCTTTGCTCTGGGGAATCCAAGCCACACCTCCTCTCCCATGTGTTTTACACTGTCCCCACAATCCCTTTTAAATCTCTTCTCACCTCCTCTCCTGTTTACTGTCCATTTTCTCACATGATGCTCAGAGTCCTGGAGAGTGAGTATTAGAAAGGACATGGAAAGTTTCATCGTGTCAGTGAGTCTGAACGAGCTTGTGACTTGCTCACAGGCACATGTGAATCAGTGGTCATGTGGCTTAAGTTCCATAGAGGTTTTCACTGCTCACATTTCATTGACCAGAAGTAGTCACATGATGCCACCTTACTGCGAGACAGCAGGAAGTGTAGACTCCCAGGGAAGGCGAGGAGAATAAAATAATGGTGAGCATTAGTAATGCTCCTACAAATCACTCCTCATACCATTCCCAAGGGAGGGGTGCATACGTACGTGCTAAGTCACTTCAGTCATGTCTGACTCTGTGCGACCCTATGGACTGTAGCCTGCCAGGCCCCTCTGTCCATGGGATTCTCCAGGCAAGAATACTGGGGTGGGTTGCTGTGCCCTCCTCCAGGAAATCTTCCTGACCCACGGATCGAACCTGTGTCTCTTACGTCTACCTGCATTGACAGGTGGGTTCTTTACCACTAGTGCCATCTGGGAAGCCCAAGGGCGAGGTACTAAGTATTATTTCTCTCCTATTAATGAGGGAACTGAAGCCCAGCTGGGTAAATTGACCAAAGCCACACAGATGTAAAAAGGTGAAGCCAGGATTTGAACCCAGGCAGTTGGCTCATGTATAAAAGCCACTTAGGTGACCTTAGATAGTTGTGCTTCATTATTCAGTGTATTATGTTTGCATTGTGAGAATAAATTACTTGCTCAAGATATGACTGAGGAAAAAGACCAATTAATGCCTAACATATAGCCAGTTATTCTGTTTGTATAAGGTTCTTATGGCTCCTAAAACAAATCACCATAGGCTTGGTGGCCTAAAACAGTATAGATTAATTGTCATATAGTTCTAGAGACCAGAAGTCAGAAATAGTTTCATTGGATTAATTTCAAGGTGTCAATAGGGCTGGTTCTTCCAGGAGGGTCTTGTGGAGAATCCATTTCTTTTTATTTTCTATCTTCTGGAGGCAACCTGCATCCCCTCATTTTGGGGCCTTTCCTGGAAATATTCTAACCTTTTGCTTTCATCATTACTTCTTCTCTGTATTCAAATCTCCCTCTTAACAAAAATCCTTGTGTTTACATTTAGGGCCTTACATTAAAGTACATTACCTGTGTAATTTACTAGAAAAATAATCCAGAAATATATCCCTGTATTAAGATCCTTAATTTAGACATATCTGCAGAGATGTGAAATGATATTCGTAGGTCACAGGGGTCGGCATTTAGACCTCTCCGAGGGCCATTATTCAGCCTGCCACACTCTCAGTGTGAGCTCTTAGTACTTGAATTTCAATTGTCTTTTTTTCTTGGGGCTGTGAGCACTTTCTACCTTTAGGATAGCAATCTGTCATGACTGACTTCTTCTGGGATTCATGCTTCCTGAGGGCAGGGACTGGGGCTGATTCACCTTCCTCTTTACAGAGCTGGACATATACAGATAATACAGAATTGTGGATGAAAGTGATTAAATTGAGTGCACTAAAAATTTCAGAAACAACTGTAGGGAAGGAGAAGCCAGTGAATGGTGGTCCCCAATTAACCACCTTGTTTGGGGTGGAGAAAAGGTGACCCACTGTCTGCCAGGGCACACTGCTGCTTTGCCCTGTGCCACTGCCTCATACCTGCAGGTCGAGGAGCTGATAGTCGAGGGGAAAGTTGGCTGTCATCTCACTAACACCTTCGACTCATTGACTCATTCAGCAAACGTTTATTGACTATCTCTACATGTTAGTAGAGGAGGAGGCCTTACAAATAGCTGTGAAAAGAAGAGAAGCAAAAGGCAAAGGAGAAAAGCAAAGATATACCCATTTGAATGCAGAGTTCCAAAGAATAGCAAGAAGAGATAAGAAAACCTTCCTCAGTGATCAATGCAAAGAAATAGAGGAAAACAACAGAATGGGAAAGACTAGAGATCTCTTCAAGAAAATTAGAGATACAAGGGAACATTTCATGCAAAGATGGACACAATAAAGGACAGAAATGGTATGGACCTAAAAGAAGCAGAAGATATTAAGAAGAGGTGGCAAGAATACACAAAAGAACTATCCAAAAAAGATCTTCATGATCCAGATAACCACGATGGTGTGATCACTCACCTAGAACCAGACATCCTGGAATGTGAAGTCAAGTAGGCCTTAGGAAGCGTCACTATGAACAAAGCTAGTGGAAGTGATGGAATTCCAGGTTGACTATTTCAAATCCTGAAAGATGATGCTGTGAAAGTGCTGCACTCAATATGCCAGCAAATTTGGAAAACTCAGCAGTGGCCACAGGACTGGAAAAGGTCAGTTTTCATTCCAATCCCAAAGAAAGGCAATGCCAAAGAATGCTCTAACTACCGCACAATTGCACTCATCTCATACGCTAGTGAAGTAATGCTCAAAATTCTCCAAGCCAGCTTCAACAATACGTGAACCGTGAACTACCAGATGTTTAAGCTGGTTTTAGAAATGGCAGAGGAACCAGAAATCAAATTGCCAACATCCTCTGGATCATCAAAAAAGCAAGAGAGTTCCAGAAAAACATCTACTTCTGCTTTACTGAATCTGCCAAAGCCTTTAACTGTGTGGATCACAACAAACTGTGGAAAATTCTTAAAGAGATGGGAATACCAGACCACCTGACCTGCCTCCTGAGAAATCTGAATGCAGGTCAAGAAGCAACAGTTAGAACTGGACATGGAACAACAGACTGGTTCCAAATAGGAAAAGGAGTAGGTCAAGGCTGTATATTGTCACCCTGCTTATTTAACCTATATGCAGAGTACATCTTGAGAAATGCTGGACTGGATGAAACACATACTGGAATCAAGATTGCTGGAAGAAATATCAATAACCTTAGATATGCATATGACACCACACTTATGGCAGAAAGCAAAGAAGAACTAAAGAGCCTCTTGATGAAAGTGAAAGAGGAAAGTGAAAAAGTTGGCTTAAAACTCAACATTCAGAAAACTAAAGTGGCATCTGGTCCCATCAATTCATGGCAAATAGATGGGAAAACAATGGAAACTGTGACAGACTTTATTTTGGGGGGCTCTAAAATCACAGCAGATGGTGACTGCAGCCATGAAATTAAAAGACACTTGCTCCTTGGAAGAAAAGCTATGGAAGAAAAGCTATGATCAATCTAGACAGCGTATTAAAAAGCAGAGACCATCTATCAAAGCGATGGCCTTTCCAGTAGTCATGTATGGATGTGAGAGTTGGACTATAAAGAAAGCTGAGCGCCGAAGAATTGGTGCTTATGAACTGTGCTGTTGGAGAAGACTCTTGAGAGTCCCTTGGACTGCAAGGAGATCCAACCAGTCCATCCTAAAGGAAATCAGTTCTGAATATTCATTGGAAGGACTGATGCTGAAGCTGAAACTCCAGCACTTTGGCCACCTGATGCGAAGAGCTGACTCATTTGAAAAGACCCTGATGCTGGGAAAGCTGGAAGGTGGGAGGAGAGGGGATTACAGGGGATGAGATGGTTGGATGGCATCACTGACTCAATGGACATGAGTTTGAGTAACCTCCAGGAGTTGATGATGGACAGGGAAGCCTGGCGTGCATGGGGTCACAAAGAGTCAGACATAACTGAGAGACTGAACTGAATTGACACGTTAGTAACATCTTCAGCTAAGGCAGCCATGGCCTTAGGAGTCTGTTTTTGGTGCCATGTGGAAAGACTTTGGGTCACACCTTTACGTGCCCTGGGCGAATTGCCAGTGGATGAGGTGGGCTAGAAAGAGTCTTGGGATACCTGGGCTCAACTCCTAACCGTGCTGCTCCCTTGGAAAGTCCCTTGAAAGTCACCCTCAGTGTCCACACAAATCTACGCTACTGCATTTACACATTATTACATTGTAATTATATATGGTTTCTGCAGTCTCTTTCCTGGACTATGAGTTCCCTGAGGAGAAGACAGTGTCTATGTCATCTTTGTTTTCCCATTCATTATCTTGTTGTCATACCTTGTGCACAGTAAACTCTTAGTAGTAAATATGGTATAGTAATGATGATGGTAAAAGTTCTTCACTTACAGGGAGTTAACTGTGTACCAAGCACACATGTGCTTTTGTTGTAACTCATTTAATCCTTGTAACACGTCTGCTAATTAAATAGTATTAATATCTCTGCAGGTGAGAAATATGAAGCGCAGAGAGGTTAAGTAACTCACCCAAAGTCACACAGTAAGTGGCAGAGCCAGTTTAAGTTCCTCTGTCCACAGTTCATGGTATAAACCATTCGCACAACATGACTTGTTTGAAGAATGGAACAAACTGTGAAATGATGACCTCCAAGTTCCCTTAGCTCTGGTTTCCTGTGAGTCTCAAAGATGCCTCTCAGTAGACTACAAAAAGGGGCACCTGCTCTGGTGTGGCAGTGTATACCAGGATAGCAGGTCCACACTGGTACATGGCAGGTTCTATGCAGTGTAGGAGCTTGAAAGCCGACTGTGGCACTTACGGCTTTGACCCTGAGATAGTTATTTAACCTCTTTGAATATCAATTTCCTCACAGGGCAAAAGGACAATATTAGCTACATTGTAGCACTGTTGGAAGAATAAATTAAAAATACCCCCCAAAAAAAACCCACCCATCTGAGTGGAGGTGGCCTGTAAATATTGGGATCCATGGAAGAGAGGTCTGGCCTTCATGCAACTGCTGGGACCTGAAGTCTTGGAGAGGATTCAGTCAGCAAGTCACCCCTTACCAAGGAACAGAGGGATGCCTAAGAGAGAACCCCAAGGCACACCAACTCCTAAGGGATTTGTAAGGGAGGAGGAGCTTGCAGTGTGACTGCAAAGGAGTAGCCAGAGAAATGGGAAGAAAACCTGGAGTGCCTGTTGTCATGGAAGTCAAGGGAAAAGAGTTTTCCAAGGACAGTGGCTGGCAGAATCTGATATAGATAGATACGGCCCTCACACTTTTCAAGGGTCATCTCATTTAATTTTCCCATCAAATTGTCAAAGTGGGGACTTGCATCACACTGTTTTCAAAGAGAAAACTGAAGAACAGAGAAAGTAGGCAAATTTCCCAAGGTCATCCAGCAAGCCAGTCAGTGGCAGACAAAATTTGATCCCGGGCCTTGATAGGCAGTGTGTGGGCCAGGCAGGAGCGGCTAGCATATAGAATTTTAGTGTGAGCTCCTGGAGTAGGTGATAGAAGTAATTAGTGGCCATCAATCACCATGTACCCAGCGTGTGCTTGGCACTGCTCTAGGCATCGCCTGCACTGTCTCTTAGCCTCACTACCACAAGGAGAAGTAGTGATTTTGCGCCTAGTGCAGAGGCGCCTGGGGACCAGAAGCGAAGTGACTTATACGAGATCACACACTGTGGCAGGTGGCAGGGCCGGGCTGGGAACCCAGGTCTTCCTTATTCCCAGTAATGATCGCGGCGGTTCTTTCCCGAGAAGCAAGGCAGAGTCTCCAGTGGGAACACCTGGAGGCGCCCCCGGGACCCCCGCCCATCCCTCGCCCCCGCGCGCATGCCTGGCCTCTGAGGCGTGAGAGCGGACGCCCCGGGCCCTCGCTCCTGCGGTCCTTGCACAACCTGCCCGGATAAGTGCTGCGTCTCTGGGCAATTATCGCCCTCCTGCCGCCGCCAGGACTGGCCCGGCGGAAGGCCAAAGGCGAAGGGACTCGCAGCCACCCAAGGAGAGCGGTACCCAGCGGTAGGGCCAGCCACCAGCTCTGCGCGCCGCGCGATTGCACAACATCGTCCGGCCGCGGGGACCCGAAGGCGGGGAGGCGCGGTGATGTCACGTGGAGCAGCCCCGAAGCCAAGGCTCTCGCCCTTCGCCTCCCTTCCCGCACTACCTCAGGTAGCAAGCCGCGTGGGGCGATGTGTACACTGCCAGGTAACCTCCTGAAAGGCATTTTTTCCTTCTTTTATCTTCGTTTCCTCCCTTCTTTTCCTTATCATCCCTGTCATTCCCCCTCTTCCTCCTGCCTTCCTCTTGCTTATTTTCCTTTCCCCCTTCTTTCCGCCCTCCTTCCCTGCTCCCTTCTCCTTCCCTCCCTCTCTCCCTTTCCTTTCCTTCTTCCCTGCTTCTACTTGCTCCCCTTTTCATTCCTTCACTTTTGAAAAATAATTTTAAGTCTCTACCTATGTTAAAAGCACATAATATAAATTTACCATCATAACCATGTTTAAGTGTATAGTCAGTAGTGTTAAGGACTTTCACATTGTGCAACCAATCTCCAGAACGATTTCATCTTGCAAAACTGAAACTAGATCCGTTGAATAACGATCTCCCCATTCCCCCATCCCCCAGCTCCTGGTCATCACATTCTTCTTCCTTTTTCATTTCTTCCTTTTGTCTTTGTGTGCCCTTCTTTCTTTTCCCTTATCTCTCTTCTTCCTTCCCCCTCCTCTTTCCATCATTTCTCTTTCTTTCCTTAAAAACCTGGATGGCCCTGCTGCACCCTTGCCAGCCCTCTACATTCTCTGCCAGGGGCTGGGCTGAGAGCCCTGTCAGCGAGGCTGTTAGAGGGCTGGTGACTCATCATTCCTCCCCCGTGTGTCAGGGCCAGTGGGCGGCCCCTGGAAGCCTCACCTGGCTTTATGATGGTAGGCAAACATGTCCAGCAAGGAACTTTTGCCAGGAAGAGTTAATTAGGGAGAGGCCCTGACTCCAGGGTCAGGCTGGGAGCCCCTCTCTCCTCTGGGCCTTCCCCCAACCCTGGGGCTCCCCTTCTAGACAGTGCAAGCCAGCCATGATGATGGTGATGGTGGTGATAAGTTGGACTGACAAAAAGTTTACAAAGCAATTCCATAGACATGATCTCATTCTTGTTCTCATAACAATCCTGGGAGGTAAGCCTTACTATTCCATTTTCACGGGTGAGGAAACTGAGCCTCGGAAAGGTGAAGGGGTTTGCATACGGCCAGGGAGCTGGTAAGTGACAGTATTGGTACTTAGTATCACAAAAACAGGAAAAAACGGGGCAGGTCAGAGTTTAAAATATCTTTTAAAAAATTCATTGCTTCCTCTTCTGTGTTCATGGAGCACCTTGTGTAGACCTCTTGAGGACAGGCCCCACCTGATGGGTTTCTTCGACACCTGAGCGGTAAGGGGCAGATCCTGAAGGAGTGAGTGGTGGAGGTATTTGATGGCATGCATAGCAAATGTGAAAGAGGTGATATCTAGACAACTAAGAGACTTTTAAAAGTGAAATAGAGTTGCCACCCAGCTGTCCCTGGGTTATCTGGAACTGTGGCTCTCCATCTAGGGAACATACTGAGAGAACAGAGGACTTCTAAGTGTGGATGGAGTTGCAATTTTCCCGCCTTTTCTGGGTGGAACCTCTGGATAGTTCACATTTTTTGAGTATGTTCCATTTTAATCTTTTTGTCGTTTGGCGTAAAAATAATTTTGTGTTATGGGTGATTGTGGTAGATATTAATGTCCCCCAATATCCACTTCTCCGCTGTGTCGTGCAATCTCCAGTCTTCGTGAAAGCATGGTCACGTGACTACTTTTGGCCAGTAAGTGTGACTGGGAGTGGAGTTCGTCACCTGCGGAGTGGAACGCTGCGTTTCCGGTGCTTGACTCTTTAGTCCTCTCTTCCCCCGCTGCGTTGACTAACGAGGTCACATTCCAGGACATTGGCCTGGGTTCATATCAACAGTTATGCATGCACAGAGCAAGTGAGAAATAAACCTCAGCGATTTTAAGCTGCTCAGATTTGAGCATTTTTGTTACTATTGCTTGCTGCTGCTGCTGCTAAGTCGCTTCAGTCGTGTCCGACTCTGTGCGACCCCATAGACGGCCTCCCACCAGGCTCCTCTGACCCTGGGATTCTCCAGGCAAGAACACTGGAGTGGGTTGCCATGTCCTTCTCCAGTGCATGAAAGTGAAAAGTGAAAGTGAAGTCACTCAGTTGTGTCCAACTCTTAGCAACCTCATGGACTGCAGCCTAGCAGGCTCCTCTGTCCATGGGATTTTCCAGGCAAGAGTACAGGAGTGGGGTGCCATTGCCTTCTATAGCTTAATCTAGCCTATTCTGACCAATACAGTCATCGATAGAACAATCAATATAACACATTGAATGCTTAGTCAATTTTTTAAACATAACTTTCAACTTTTGAAACAAGATTTATTTATTTAAAAATAGATTTACAACTGCATAATCTAATAGAAAATATAAGCTTGATTTCCATGTCTTCCTTATATATATCTTATCACATATATTTTAAAATGTTTTTAAGAGCTTCATTGAGATGTATTGAAATATGATAAACTCCATGTATTTAAAGTATATATTTTGATAAGTATTGACATATGTATGTACCTGTGAAACCGTTACTGCAGTCATGATTGTGAATATGTCCCTTTCCACAAAAGTTTTCTTGTGTCTTTCTCTGTCCTATCTCTTCCCACCAAGCCCACCACTGAACTGCTTTTGTCACTATAGCTTAATTTGCATTTCTTAGAATTTTAAATGGTATCATATAGTATGTGCTCATTTTTTGTCTATCTCCTTATAACTTAGTATAATCCTTTTGAGATTTTTCCAGATCGTCAATAACTCATTCTTTTTATGTTGCTGAATACTATTCCATTGTATAGATAGACCACAATTTGTTTATACATCTTCTATTGATAGACTTTGGTTATTTCCAGTTTTGGGATATTTAGAGTAAAATTATTGTGAACATCTATGTACAAGTCTTTGTATGGGCATGTGCTTCCATTTTCCTTGAAATACCTAGGAAAGGAATGTCTGGATCATATGGTAGCTTGTGTATGTTGAACATTCTAAGAAACTGTCAGACTGTTTTCCAAAGTGATTATAGCATACATTCCCACCAGTGGTATATGGAAAGTTCTGGTTCTTCCACATCCTTGCCAACACTTAGTATGGTTAGTTCTTTGGTCTTTTTGTTTGTCTTTTTTCTTTTGAACTTTTTATTTTGTATTGGGAAATAGCTAATTAACAATGTTGTGATAGTTCCAGGTGAACAGCAAAGGGACTCAGCTATATATACACGTATTCATTCTCTGCAAACTTCCCTCCCATCCAGGCTGCCACATAAGTCCTTTGGTCTTTTTAACCTTAATCACTTTAATAGATGTGCAGTATAGTATTCATTGTTGGAGAAGGCAATGGCACCCCACTCCAGTACTCTTGCCTGGAGAATTCCAGGGACAGGGGAGCCTGGTGGGCTGCTGTCTGTGGGGTTGCACAGAGTCGGACATGACTGAATCGACTTAGCAGCAGCAGCATAGTTCATTGTGGTTTTCAAACTTCGGATAAAATACACAAAAACATAAAATTAACCATTTTAAAGTGTGCAATCCAGTGGTATTTAGTATATTAATAATATTATAAATCATTATAGTTACAGAATATTTTCATTATCCCCGAAGGAAACTCCATATTCATTAAGTCACTCTCCAATCCCCTTTCCCCCAGCCCTAGGCAGCTACTAATCTGTTTATTGTCTCTGTAGATTTGTTTATTCTGGATATTTCATGATGGGATATGAAATAAATGGTGGAAAAATGCAACATGTAGTCCTTTATGACTGGTTTTTTCCATTTAGCTTGTTTTTGAGGTTCATCATGTTGTAGCATGTATTAGAACTTGATTCCTTTCTGTGTCTGAATAATATTCCTTTGCATGTATATACTACATTTTGTTTATCCATTCATTAGTTGATGGATATTTGGGATTTTTCTACTTTTGGGGTATTGTGAATAGTGGCTATGAGCATTTGTGTATAGCTTTTTAAAATTGTTAAATTTTATTGTGATAACATTTAACATGAGATCTACCTTTTAACGATTTAAAAAAATTACTTGTTTATTTTTGACTGTGCTGGGTTTGTTGCTGTGTGTGGGTTTTCTCTAGTTGCAGGGAGTAGAGGCTGCTCTCTAGTTGCAGTGTGTGACCTTTAATAAATTTTTAAGTGTATAATACATTATTGTTGACTATAGATACTGAGTATAGGTTCACTTAACATGAATCTGCCTTTCTAACACATTTAAAAATATATATATTTATCTAACTGTGCCAGGTCTCAGGTGTGGCCCGTGGGCTCTATAGTTGTGGCAGTGGAACTCTTAGCTGGAGCATGTGGGATCAAGTTCCCTGACCAGATGGCACAACCAGGCTCCCTAAATCGGGAGCTCACAGTCTTAACCACTGGACCACCAGGGAAGTCCTCTAACAAATTTTTAAATGTATAATAAACACATTTATTGTTGACTAGAGGTACTGTGTATAGGTTTTTATTTGAACATCTACTAGATAATATGGTAATTTTATGTTAAATTTTTTGAGGAACTACCAAACACTTTTCCGCAGTGGCTGTATCATTTCACATTCCTACCAGTGAGGCATCAGGGTTCTGCTTTCATCATATCCTCACAAACACTTGCCATTTTCCTTTTTTTTTTTTTGGGTAATAGCCATTTTAGTGGGTATTAAGTGGCATCTCATTGTTTTGCCTTTATTTTTGAAAGACAGTTTCCCTGTGTGTAGAATTCTGGATTGCCTGTGTTTTCTTTCAGATGTTAAAAGATTTTTGCTGTGCTGTCTTCTAGCTTGCATTGCTTTCAACAACAATTTTGCTGTCATCTTTGTCTTTTTTCCACTGTATATAATATGTATCATTATCAGAGTACTTTCAAGATTTTCTCTTTGTCTTGAACAATTGGATTATGATATGCCTTTATGTAGTTTTCGTGTTTGTTCTATTTGGAATTTATTTGGCCTCATGGGTCTGTATATTTAGTTTTCAGTACAAATGATTGGAAAGTTTTGGGCCATTGTTTTTAAAACAGATTTATTGAGATAGAATTTGTGTGACATATAATTAAGCCATTTAAAGTGTACAAATAAATGTATGTTATTATCTATGTGTTTGATGCCTATCCATCACTACAAGCAGTTTCAGAGCATTTTCATTATCCCAAAGAGAAGCCCTGTTTTTTAGCTGTCTGCTTCCAAACTCCCTGGCCCCCTCACAATTGGTTTTTATCCCTGTGGGTTTACTTATTTTAGATATTTCATATACATGGAATCATATAATATGTAGTCCTTGGCCATTATTTCTTTAAATATTTTTTCCTGTCCCTTACTCTTTCTTTCTCCTTCAGGTACTCCCATTTGTTTTAAAATTATATTTCAGTATAATTAGTTTCTGTTGTAATCCTCTATAGTATTTTATCTTATGCACTTAAACACATCATTCTAAGATGTCTGTTGGCTCTGCTAGACTGCTAGAGAGGTCCTTGGCACACAAACGTTGAATAAAGTATTTTTATTCTAGATAGTATTATACATGAATGTTTTAACTTTGGTTTTTCAAAGAAAGCTATTCCTCAGGATATTAATAGTTTCTGCAATAGAGGTATTCTTTACATAAATAAACTTGGGAAACACTGGGTAAAACAATATTTGGTATATTTTTCTGTTGGATTTCTCAGAGCCTTTTATTTGATAAAATGCCATGGGTGTGCATGTATCCTCGTCCTGAATTCCCCTCCCACCTCCCTCCCCATCCCATCCCTCTGGGTTGTCCCAATGCACTGGCTTTGAGTGCCCAGCTTCATGCATTGAACTTGCACTGGTCGTCTGTTTCACGTATGGTAATGTAGATGTTTCAATGCTATTCTCTCAAATCATCCCACCCTCGCCTTCTCCCACAGAGTGGGACTGACCTTTTAAGGGGAAGGTTCTTTGGGCTCCATCTGGCCTATACGACTGTGTGTGTGAGATGACTTAGTTCTCCCACAGCTTTCTCCATTTGAACTGTTGTAAGCTTACAGGCCTATGATACTTCAGTCTTCAGTTAATACCTTGGGATTAGGCCTGTCTCTCTCTTCTCATTAACTATTATAATTAAAATACCACTGCCTAGTTCCACTTCCCTCAAAAAGTGCACACATGGGCACTGCAGTGGTTAATTTTACATGTCAACCTGACTGGCCATAGGGTACCCAGGTATTTGGGCAAACATTATTCTGGTATTTCTGTGCTGGTGTTTTTGTAAGAGATAAACATTTAAATGGATAGACTAAGTAGAGCAGATTGCCCTTCCTAATGTGGATGGGCCTCATCCACTCAGTTGAAGGCTTACCTAGAATAAAAAGGCTGACCCTTTCCTGAGCAGGAGAGAATTCTTCCTACCTGACTGCCTTTGAACTGGAACACTGGCTTTTTTCCCCCCTGAATCTAAAGCCTGTCAGCCTTTAAACCAGAGCCACACCATCGGCTCTCTTGGTTCTTAGGTCTTTGGACTTGGACCAGAACTGAACCACTTGGCTCTGCTTCGTCTCCAGCTTGGTGCCTCACCCTGTAGATCTCTGGAAAACCCTGCCTGATACAAGCACTGACATCATGTGGAGTAGTCAGGGATAGGCTATAATTTTTTTGTAATAAGTATGTCCCATGCAATAGCTGGGAGACATTATACTAAGAAGTCATTTATCTGAAATTCGTTTATCTGTGAGTCTTGGGTTTCATCTAGTAACCCTGCCTCCAGATGAAACTGCCCGCTGCAGCACTGCACGACCCAGGAGCTAAGTGACAGACCATGGACGTGTGCTCCAAATCTCCACTGCATTGAACCACCAGGGAGAAAAGTTGACCCTGAGGCTCTGGTTTCAGGGCAGGTGGCCCCTCCCCAGGAGTCTTCACAAAGAACTCCAGTGCTGGCCACTTGAGAGAATAGTCCCCCAGGGGCTCGCTTTGTGGTTTCTGCCCCACTTGCTGGCACTGAAGAGAATTGTTGCCCACTGTGTCAAATATGCCTTCCCCTAGGAGACCCTCAAGACTAATCCCGAGATGCTTGGAACACTGTTTAACCTCAGTCATCTTCAGAAACCCAGGCTCCTCAGGGCGATGGGACTCTAATCCCCATGGTACTCTGAACAGTCTCTAATCTGACTCAACTTCCCACCCCTTCTGGTATGCCCAGACCCTTCCTCTGTGGGTTTGGGAACTCATGGAGTCAGTTACACTCTCCAGTATCCTCAACTTCTTTTTTGACTGTTCACTTCTGTTTCTGTATCAAATGAAAGCTGAGTATCTACTTATGACTGTTTTCTCAACCCTTTCAAGTGGAGGGTGTTTTTCCTCTTAGATACTGGGTACTGAAGAAGAAGGAGAAGGCAATGGCACCCCACTCCAGTACTCTTGCCTAGAAAATCCCATGGATGGAAGAGCCTGGTAGGTTGCAGTCCATGGGGTTGCTTAGAGTCAGACATGACCGAGTGACTTCACTTTCACGTATTGGAGAAGAAAATGGCAACCCACTACAGTGTTCTTGCCTGGAGAATCCCAGGGATGGGGAGCCTGGTGGGCTGCTGCCTATGGGGTCGCACAGAGTCGGACACGACTGAAGTGACTTAGCAGTAGCAGAGGGCCCAGAGGTGAAGGAAGTGGGGTAGGTGAGGTAAGTGTGGTAGACTAGATTTATGTTGTTGATTCTAAATCCAGTTCTTCTCCCTTTTCCTTTAAAACTCCACTCCCTTGAAGTTCACATGAACCCACTCTTTATCCCCATTCACTAGTGTCTTTAGCAATGGCATGCTGTCTTCCTATCTATCCTTTTTCCTGACATCATTCCTGGTGACTTCCACATCCATGTGGATGAGCCATCTAACATGTTGGCCTCTTGGTTTCATGCCTTTCTTTGATTTTTTTTCCTTTGATCTGTCCCACCCTGGTCACTCATTCCTTTGTCACACTCATGACTATATCATCACCCGGAACCTAGACATCCTGCTCTCTGACCACCACCTCCTCTCATTCCAGCTCCCAGAGGGCAATGTTTCTCCACTGTCTCATCAAGACTTCTAATGCACTCCCCCTCCCACTTTTTCACCTCTGTCATTTCCCTTAAGTTCTCTGTCTTCCTTAACCAGCAAGTATTTCTGCATTTGTTGCCATAACTAATCTTTTCAGTTCAGTTCAGTTGCTCAGTCATGTCTGACTCTTTGCGATCCCATGAACTGTAGCACACCAGGCCTCCCTGTCCATCACCAACTCCTGGAGTTCACCCAGACTCATGTCCATTGAGTTGGTGATGCCATCTAACCATCTCATCCTCTGTTGTTCCCTTCTCCCCCTGCCTTCAACCTTTCCCAGCATCAGGGTCTTTTCCAATGAGTCAGCTCTTTGCATCAGGTGACCAAAATATTGGAGTTTCAGCTTCAGCATCAGTCCTTCCAATGAACACCCAGGACTGATTTCCTTTAGGATGGCTGGTTGGATTTCCTTGCAGTCCAAGGGACTCTCAAGAGTCTTCTCTAACACCACAGTTCAAAAGCATCAATTCTTCTGCGCTCAGCTTTCTTTATAGTCCAACTCTCACATCCATATATGACTACTCGAAAAACCATAGCCTTGACTAGACGGACCTTTGTTGACAAATTCTTTTCAAACACTCCTAATTCTCTTACCACACTTCTCTTCATTCTTATTTGCTCTCCTTAAAGCCTACCTCTCTTCCTTCTACATGCTGGAACTCAAGCATAAGAGAAAACACACACCCAAACCAACTGGCCTCACTTTAAATTCATGACAACAGATCTCAAATGATCATTCAATCCTGTTCAGCAATCCTACTACCCTTCTCTAGGTGTTGACTTCCCATCCCCAAAGACAGTTTTTTCACATCTTGACCTCCTTCTTGGTAGGAGCCATCCATTCCACACCCCTCTTCCATCTTTGTCTGATCACCTCATCTCCTATTTCATTGATAAAATAAGAAGCAGCTACAAAGGAACACCCTTATCTTTCCACCACACCTCTTAATCCATCTGAATTTGTGTTTCCTTTCCCTCCTGCCTTCATATTGCTATAGTTGTAGTTTCCTTACTTGTACTTGTGAGCGGAATCCTCTGGCCTCTAGTTTTTTCAGTTCTCCCATCTCTGATGCATCCCCAGTTTCTTTCTCTCCACTCAGCATTTCCAACAAAATTCATACCTGTTCCATCATTTCCACTCTCTGCAGAGCTCTCCCTTTACCCTGTCTTCCTTCAGCTGATGGCCCGTTTCCCTGCTGTCTTCACAGCAGCTGTCCCCACAGACTTGTCTCCTGTCTCTTCTTCCTCACTTCTGTTTTCTGCTCAGCCCTCTGTAGTGGGCTTATCTTCTCTCCAGTCTGCTGTTTTTGATGAGGTCAACAATAACCTCCAGTGGGCACTTCTCTGTCTTCACTTGATCTCTCAACAGCACTTGGTGCAGTAGGCCACTACTTTCTTGAACTACTTTCTTTACTTGGTTACTGGAATATTGGGCTTCCCTGGTGGCTCAGACGGTAAAGAATCTGCCTGCAATGCAGGAGACCTGGGTTTGATTCCTGGGTCAGGAAGATCCCCTGGAGAAGGCAATGGCAACCCACTCCAGCACTCTTGCCTGGAAAATCCCATGGACAGAGGAGCCTGATAGGCTATAGTCCATGTGGTCGCAAAGAGTCGAACACGACTGAATGACTTCACTGGAATATTGTATGCTTTTGGGAGCCCCTCTGTGGTCTGCTTAGCTGGTGATCTCATCTGCTGCTTGACTTCCAAGTGTCAGAGTGCTCAGAGTTTTGGCCATAGTCCTCTTCTCTAGCTACTACTTCTCCGTTGGTGATCTCCTCTGGCCCAGACTTTGAAAACACTCTGTGTAGCCATGTCTCCCCAAACTCTATCTCCAGCTCTGTCTGCCTCTTGGAACGTGACTCAGAAGCATCCAGCCTCATATTGAATACCTCCACTTGGATGTTTAATAGGTGTCTCTATCCTGACTTGTCCCAAATCAAACTCTTGGCTTGATACTCTGACGTGTATCTGTATGACCAAAACTGAGTCACTGAATAATGGTCCCACTGGGAACCAAAAATCATTGATGTGACCTGAAAGGGGTAAATGAGTGAATGAACACACACAGAAACAACTCAAGGTTTTCAGTCTCAGCCAGACTCTTAGTGCCACTTGTTAATCTTTGTACCCACTCCCCCCCAACTTCTTTCAACTTTTACTCATATCCCATTTTTAGTTTCCCATCTTCTTTGTGTAGTCTACTTCATGGAGAAATTGAGATCGTCGAGTGTGATCGTTGCTGTCTTCCTAAGTTCCTGTTTTCACATCCAGCACTGCTCCCTGTATCTCATTCTCAGAGTATCCTTCCTTCTTTTCAAGCTAATGTGTCCACCTATGTTCTGGACCTCTTCTTTTCTAACTCTCTCTACGACCTTGTTCCAACAATTATCTCCTTTCTCTCCTGTATCTGCCTTTCAGCTGGTTTACGAATCTTACCAAATTTCTTCAAAGAGTGGCCTAAAATCACTATTTCTACTTCTTCACTGCTTATTCACTCCTCGACCCACTGTACCCTGTCTACTGCCCCTGCTCTAAGTTTCCCTAAGGATACCAAGAGCCCCAGTAGCCAAACCCATTAGAGACCTTTCGGTTCTTATCTGATTCAACCTGTTCACTGCACTGGACAGTTGAGGAGCCTCTCCTTTTGGTACTATTCCTTTGGCACATACAACACTGAATTTTCCTGCTTCTACTCTAACTTGTCTGCTTTGTGGGCTCCTCCTCCGTCCTTTCCTTAAATTTTTTGTTCTTCAGGATCAGTTCTTGTCTTGTAGCTCTCGTCACTCTACAGACTTTCTTTGGGCAATCTCACTCACTCCTGTGGTTTTAGCTACTGTCCATATGCTGAGGAGGCACTGGAGTACATTAGTAATCCTATGAGGGCAGTTGTGGCATCCTTTCCATTTCAAAGATGATACAGTTGAGGCTTAGAGAAGGGAAGAAGGAAGGTAGGAGGTTAGAAGCAGAGCCGGGTCACAGGTTCTTTCCCCCACACCGGTTGTCTCCCTAGACAGGACATTCTTGGCTTTCCAAGCACTATACGCAGAGGGCAGCCAGGGGCTTAGTTGTGCACACAGAGTGAGACTCCCAGGGGTCCTTCTAGCGCAGTCCTGACCAATCTTCCTGCGTGCTTGGTCTCCAAGCCCCTAGTTCCACTGCTACCCTGACAGCACCTCTGTAAGACAGCAGCCCCCAACCTGCGCTGGTTTTTGGCTCTTCCTTTGTTCTGATCTTGGAAATACCCTTACTTTCCCGTGACACTTCCTATACATTTCAAATGACTAAAGCAAACACTACCCGGCATTCCTGGATGTTTTGTAGCAGGGAGCTTTGAGAATACTTAGTCTCCATCTTTGCCAGTAGCCCCTCTTCCCAGGCTTAGTCTTCATCTCCTCTACCACTCCTGCTCCATCTTGGTGTACTTTCTCCACAGTGAAGGGCAGTTGTGCAGAGAAACCTAAAGGGTTGCCTCTCTTGACCCTAAGGTTGCTGATGAAGCCATTATGGAAAGATTCAGTCTCGAGGCTGAGGAATTTATAGTTGGGGCTTTCTAAACCTGGGAGGGTGCTGGGCAATATCCTGGGAGAGAGTGTGGGCAGGCCCTGGGAGGAGGGCCTCACCCCGGCTGGTCCTCTCTCTAAGACTGTTCCAGGCCTTCGGCTCTTTACTGGCTCCCCGCCCAAGCCTACTCCCGTTGGCCTGGCCTTAAGACCATTGCCACCTGCCCCCAGTGACTCTCTAGCCTCACCTCCTGCTTCAACCGAACGTGTGGTCCGCCTGCTGTTACTGAGACACAGCCTACATTTCCTGCCTCCAGACTCTGCCTCTTGCTGTCTCCTGAGCCCAGATTACCCTTCCCTAATGTCTTGCCCCCAGGTCTTCTCTGTCCTCCAAGGGTCAGGTTCAGTATCATCACCCAGGAAGGTGAGGGCACTCTTTCTCTCCCTTGCTCCTCATAGTCCATCTCTGAGCCTTCCTGTGGCCCTGTTGACCCTACTTAACTGTGGCTGGAGTCTGCATCTGTGTGGTCCTGGGTGACCCTGAACTTGATGGGAGGTGTCCCTTGAGACTGCCCTCCATTTTCTCATCCAACTCTGGGGCTCAGGGCTCAGAGGCAAAGGAGGGAACACAGCTTTGCTCTGAATGGAGGAAAACTTAAGGCTTTCGTGTTCTGGGTCCTGGATGGAGACAAGATAAAGTGTCCTGAAAGACCCTTCAGCCACTGTCATTCCGTGGTCCAGACCATGCTGCTCTTTTAACCAGCAGCATCTTTGACAGCACCTCTGAATCGAGGAGCAAATGATCGGGAGGTCTGTTGATGGTGGAAGAAGTCTCAATAGAAATTTTGAGTATGCAGAGTTTTTGCTTTATATGCTGACTTTACTCCCCAACTCCCATATTAGCACCAGCACCTGGTGTGGGACTTGGAAATAAATGGTTTTTGCATAAATGAATGAATCCTCAAACCCTGGAATTAAGAGGAACTATAAGGATCTTCATATCCACATTTTATGGAGAAATAACTAATAGTAATAGCCTTTTATTGAGAGCTGATTCAGTGGTAGGATCCACGCTGAGTCCTTCACATATATTGATTTTATCCTTTCAGGAGTAATGTGAGCTGAAAGTTATCATCCCTACATTCTTTTTAAGGTTAAATTTTTTTTTTTTGTACAACAAGCTAGCATTGTTTTGTCAGGTAGACGTCTTGGATAATCCATTCAACAAAGATCACTTAGTTCTACTTAATGATGCCTATATCCTTCGTGGGCTGATGGAAATACTGGTGGCCCATAGTTAGGCTGTATTTCCTGATCAGTCAGTGTCAGTTTGAGCAGATGCAGTAAGAGTTAGAACTCTGGTTGACTTTTATGGGTGGCTCCAGTAGAGCTACTGATGACCTATATAACTTTCAGGGGTGCAATAAGGTACATTTGCACAGCTGGTGACTTGCAAAACCAGTTGTGTCCAGAGGCCACTGGCAGACCCTAGGCTATACTGCTTCTCATTGCATGTGCAAAGACAGAAACTTGGCTTGTCCCCCCAGCCCCTAGAGCTACTTTATCCACGGCGCCTTCTTTCCTAGTCTTTCCAAGAGCCCTGCCTGCAAGGACATTATGAAGAGGAAAAAAGAATTTGAAGTGCATTCTAAGAAGCCCCTCTGTTCTCTTGCTGTGGAGGCAGGAGCGTGCACTCAAAGACTCAGCCAGGGAGAAAGACTTGATCTCCTGGGCAGGATCACTTCCCATGGCGACGCCTTCTTGAGTCGAAGCTCTGGTATGAAGTAAGACTCGTTTAAAGCAGTTAAAAGCAGCAATCCCCATTGTGTCGAGTGGTGACAGTATAATCCTCCTTAATGATTTCGTTCCCTCTCCAAACTCCCCTCCATTATGCATCCTTAAAATGTGACTTCAGATGCCTCTGTAGGTTTCTGTAAGTGCAAGGGAATTTGGTGAGAAGGGATGAGGAAAGACCATCTCTGTTACACTCAAACCACTCAGAGGTGCACCACAGGAAACCCTTTCCCCCGCTTTTTTTTTTTGGCTAAGAGCCATGTGTGTTAAAGTTTTCTTTTAAATGAAAACTTTATATATATATTATATATATATAAACTATATATATATATTAGTATGGAATATATTACACCTCCATATCCCTATCACCTAGCTTTAAAATATCAATATATGGCCAATCTTGCTTCATTTATATCCTGTCCACTCTTACCTGCCCCATGCCCCCATTGGATTTTTTTGAAAAAAAAAAAAAAAATCCCAAATATGTTGGAATACATGTATTTATCTCTAAAACATAAAAGGTCTTTTCAAAATTACTTATAAAACCCATCACACTTAAACATGACAATAACAAATATCCAGTCAGTTATCATATATATATATATAATGCATATATTTCAAATGTATAAATGTTCATAGGGCTTCCTGGGTGGCTCAGTGGTAAGGAATCCGCCTGCCAATGAAGGAGACAGGCTGGATCCCAGGTCTGGGAAGATTCTATACGCCATGGGGCAACGAAGCCTGTGCGCCACAACCACTGAGCCTGAGCTCTAGAGCCCGTGAGGTGCAACTACTGCGCCCACGCACCGCAATTACTGAGCCCACGTGCCGCAACTACTGAGCCCATGCGCCGCAACCACTGAGCCCACGCGCCGCAACTACTGAGCCCAGGCACTGCAACTACTGAGCCCACGCGCCGCAACTACTGAAGCCGCGCATCCTAGAGCCAGCGCTCTGGAGCAGGATAAGCCACCCCAATAAGCCTGTGCACTGCAACTAGACAAAAGCCCCTTGAGCAACAAACACCCAGCACAGCCAAAATAATAAATGAATATGTTCAAATAAATAGATATCAGAATCCGGAGATAGTCTGCACATTGAATTTGGTTGATATATCTCCTGAGTTTCTTCCAATAAATAGGGTCCCTTTCTTCCTCTATTAAAAAAAATATATATATTTTGAAATTTAGTTGTTTGTCCTGTAGAACTTTCCGTGTTTTGGATTTTGTGGATTGCATTCTGAGGGGATCATGTATTGTGTTCCTCTGGTCCCTAGGATGAAATCTAGAAGTGTTATCAGGCTTAGGTTTGATTTGGGGACAGGTTTAAAGTTTGTGCCATACACTTCTCGATGCCTCACATCAGGAGGCACATAATGTTTGGTTTTCTCTCTTCTTGGCTTATTAAGAAGATATTGATCAGCAGGCTGAGGTATTTTTAGCCTAATCTGTTATAATGTTCCTCGTTGGGGTTTTGCCTTATGATTTTAGTAGTCACTGATGATTGCTGTTATTTAATCAGGGATTTCAAAATGGTGATATTCTAATTCTGATATTCACTATTTATTAGCTATAATTATTTCATAAAGAAGAGCTTGATCTCATCAACTATTTGGTTATACTGAAGTACAATCCATAAAGGAAAGGCAAGATAAATGTTTGATTCTTTACCGTTACCTATTTCTGGAATTATGAGTTTATTCTTAAGCATCCTCCGAAGGTGATGTGCTACTTAGGTACTATTGTGTTTTAATTACCCTAGAACTTAGTGGCTTAAAACAACAACCATTCAGTTATGTCTCATTATTTTGGTCCAGGATTAGCTGATCGACTTGTCAGCTCTATATGGTACTGAAGTCACTTGGAGGCAGATTCAGCTGTTGGATGGGCTGGTCTGAAGGATGTGTGACGCCTTACTGGGAATGACTGAAAGGCTGAGTTTTGCTGGAATTATCAACCAGGATACCTAAAACTGACTTCACTAAGATGGCAGTCATGCGGCTCCTTACATGGCGGCCTGTGACTTTCAGAGAGTGTTCCCAACAGAAGATTGAGAGTTTTTCCTAACCTCGTTTCAGAGGCACTTTTCTTAACCTAGTTTCAGAAGCTTCACTTCTGCCATATTCTGTAGTTACAAGTGAATAAGTACCAGGACCAGTCCTGTACAAGCACATGAATACCATGAGACAGTTCATGAGACCCTCTTACAAATGCAGGGGGTCCAGTGTCAGACACCCCTCCTCCCCCACCTAGTGTCTTTGAATGCACTTGACTCCTCCCCAGGGAGTCTGGCCATCCTCTTGATTTTGGCTAGGAGCTGGCTGCAAGAGACGCAGCCTTGCTCCAGGTGTCCTTAGTCTCCCTCAAGGTCAGAAGAATATGGACAGCCTCATCATGAACAGAGTCGGTAGTAAGTTACCAAGCTCCTGAAATATTAGTATGCCCATTGCCACCACTGCTAGTATCGTGTAGACTCTGGATTTAGGTGAACACTTTCATCAGTAACATCTTGGAAAACTTGGCCCTGAATGCTTGAGGACTTGAGAAGGGGTCTGTTCTGAGAGCTTGGCCTTCCCTTGATAATGAAGAAGCCGTCAAGCAGGACTTACAAGGATTGTTTTTTTCTTTGTATATATTTTATTGAAGTATGTATATATGTGCTTAGTCTCTCAGCTGTATATAGTTGACTTACAATGTTACAGGTGCACAGCAAAGTGATTCAGTTATACATATACACATATATTGTTTTTGAAATTATTTTCCATTATAGGCTATTATAAGATATTGACTATAGTTCCCTGTGCTAGACAGTAAACCTTTGTTGCTTGTTGCATATCTATTTTTTTTACACTAGAAATTAGCATTCTATTCATACTGAGTCAAACAAGTGAAAGCAAAATGTCATGAATTTTTTAGCTGGGCAAAAATTCATAAGTTTTCTAAAATCACAGGAGTTTTATGAGCAGGACTAAGAGTGCTGGGGCCATGTCTCCAGAGAGATCGCTTTTAATGGTATAAAATATTTCATCCCATGGATGCAACATGCTTTACCAAACGGTTTCTCATTGTTGTAGTTGTTTGCACTTTCTGATGATTTATGAGTAATACTATATGTTTTTGTGTACAAAACCTTATTATTCTATTAAATTCTTCCCTTAAGATAGATTTCCAAGAATAGAATTATTTTTGGCTCTTGATGTATTTTATCGATTTGCTTTTCAAAGAAGTGAACAGTTTATATTCTGACAGCAGTGTGTGTGCCTATTGGCTCTTCTGTAACCTCAACTGCATGGAGAATTATTTTAAAATGTTTTTTGTTAATTTAGTAAGTGTAAAACTAAAGTTAAGTTTTCTTTGAATATTTTCTTTTACTATTCTCTTCTAAATTGTCTGTTTTCCCTCTTTTGTCAGTATTATAAAGGATTAATTTGTTTAATTTATATCAATTTGATATTAGTCACTTAAGTGAAATTTAGATTATTTTTTATTAGTGCCTCCAGTACAGTGTTCTCTAAAGCATTAAAAAAGATCAAAACATTTAACTTCTACCCTTTTCAGAGATGAGCAGCAACAACATATTTCTTGTGTTCTGTACCTACAGGAAATTCCCAAGTAGGATCAATACCTAATTATATTTAAAATAACCAGAGAAAATGCAAAAAAAAAAAAACCCAAAAAACTCCAGAACATTTAGCAATAACTCCTTAAATGTGTAGAACAACCCAGAGGTTGTAAATAGCTTTCACATTTATTATCTCATTTGTTTTTTATATTCAGTCCTGGAGGTAGACTGGGAGGAATTCACAGATGAGAACATTGAGACTCAGAAGTTAAGTCCATGGTGACCCAACTAGTTAATGGCAGATCTGAATAGAATCCAGGCTTTCTGACTTCAAATGAATTTGTTCCTTCATTTGTTTAAAAAGTTATTAGTCATCAATTCAGTTCAGTTCAGTTGCTCAGTCGTGTCCAACTCTTTGCGACCCCATGAATTGCAGCACGCCAGGCCTCCCTGTCCATCACCAACTCCTGGAGTTCACTCAAACTCATGTCCATCAAGTCAGTGATGCCACCCAGCCATCTCATCCTCTGTTGCCCCCTTCTCCTCCTGCCCCCAATCCCTCCCAGCATCAGAGTCTTTTCCAATGGGTCAACTCTTCACGTGAGGTGGCCAGAGTATTGGAGTTTTAGCTTTAGCATCAGTCCTTCCAATGAACACCCAGGACTGATCTCCTTTAGAATAGACTGGTTGGATCTCCTTGCAGTCCATTAGTCATAACTTACCATATTTCAGGAAATAAGCTAGGAGCTGGGGATGCAGCCATAAACAAGAACTCACTCTCTTGGAATATATAGTCTAGCAGGAGAGACGAGCAATTGTCATAAATTAGGAAGCACGGGAAACCTAAACTACCCAGAGAATGGACACTCAGCCCAACCTGGAGGGACAGGAATTAAGGTAGACTTCCTAGAGGAGGTCACGGTTAAAGTATACCCTGAATAATGAGCTACCCAGGATATGAGGGGTGGGGCAGGTTTGATTTAAAGGCCAAGGGAAGTAATGGATTTATCCAGAGGTGATGAAACTTGATTGGATGTGGGTGGTAAGAGAAAAGGATTCATTGAGGATGATGCCCAGGTTTTTAAACTGAGCAACTTGGAGAATGGGGGTAGGGGTGCCACTCACTGAGAAGGGGGGGATAGAGGAGAAAGAACTGGTCTGTGTGTATGTTGATCGTCAATCTCCCCAAATCCTCAGGTATTAATAAGAGCCTTTCCTTTTCTTGGAGGAATCTGTATTCCAATGAGAGAAGCAGAAACATAGAAAATATTTCTGACATAAAGTGAGAGGTGCTGAGTGGTAGAGATCTGTGTGAGGTTTGGGGACTACAGAGGAGGCCAGGGCTGTGGGGCAGGAGAAATCATTCAAGGAGGTTTCCCAGAGGCAGTGATACAAATGTGGAGAAGGCAGGAGGCTTCCATTTAGAAGAGATGTGAGTGAACTAGTGAATTTGGAAGTAGCCGTCTGGCAGCTTCTGTTTGATGAGGTGTAGGTTATGAGTGGGAGTTCTCTTGGAGCTGGAGAGGTTGGCACAGGACTGAGAGGTATGGACTTCATCTCATTGATGATGGGCTAGGATTTAAAAAATCCTTCTTCCACTACTAGAATATAGCTATATCTATTAGAATGTGAGTTACACAGGGGCAGATTGTTCAATAGTGTTTGGCACATTGTAGGTACTCAGGAACTCTTTGTTGAATGAATGCGTGGTTGGAGATATTGAAATATTTGCCTCATCTTCCATATTGGTGGAAATTTCCCAACACCGTCTATTTCTTTTGACTATGTACATTTCAAAATAATGATTAATATAAAATGTATATACCAACTTGAAAGCAGATTTTATTCATATATATTTTTAATTTATTTAAAAATAAAGCTCAAAAGAGTCAGACACTGCTTACTGACTGAACAACAACAAGACTATATTGTATTCTGAAAACAGCAGTTTAAAAGCTAGGTAGGTTTAGTAAGTATTTTCAAGTGTCATTGTTGGAAACATGAATAATACTTAACAACCAGTCAAAAGTTATCAAATATTTTCTTTGTACAGGTGAGAAACTGGGGCCCAGAGAGGGAAAGGGACTTGTCCAAGATCACGCAGCAAGTTAGAAGCAAGCCAAGAATAGTATCTAGATGTTTGACTGTTAGTCCAGCACTTTATTATTCCATGCTATGGTGGCTGGTGTTTTTCTCTGTCCAGAACCTACTTCCTTCACTTCAGGAAACAGATTTCATCCCTCCATCCGCAGGTGTAGGCATTGACCCAGGCTAGGTCAGTCATTGTAAAGAGCATTTCACCTTCTCTGGCCTTAGTTGGTTCAAGGGATAAGGATGTGATCCAAGTTTGACCAATCAGAATCCTTCCCTGGGATTTATGATTGTGGATATGGGAAAGGAAAGGATCTTTTCCTTTCTGGTTGTGAAGTTGTGAGGATATGAGCTCAAAACTAGAATGGATAAGCCTCTGTCATATCAAAAGAATGAAAACAGAAGGAAGACAGAAAGGAGAGGTAGTCCAGATGGGAGCTGAATTACTTATGCTGATTTCCAAAGTGTATCCATCCTGAATTTTTTCTTAGGTCTCTCTTTAAAAAAAAAAAACCGTGATAACATTCTTCCAATAATTACCCTGCTTTTTTTTTTTTTTCTTTTTCTTCTTTTACTAAAGCAAGTTGGACTTGGGTTCCTGTCCCTTTCAGCCAAAGACGCTAACCCAGGATTTTTCAGTAGCAGCAGTATTGACATTTTGGACCAGATAATTCTGTGTTGGGAGGGGTGACTCTGTGCATTCTAGGATGTTTAGCAGCACCCTGGACTCTACCCCACTAGATGCCAGTATCACTCCATCCCAACTGTGGCAACCAAAAGTGTCTCCAGTCATTACCAAATGGCCCCTAAGAGTGAGTGAGTGAAGTTGCTCAGTCATGTCCGACTCTTTGCGACCCTGTGGACTGTAGCCCACCAGGCTCCTCCGTCCATGGGATTCTCCAGGCAAGAATACTGGAGTGGGTTGCCATTTCCTTCTCCAGAGGATCTTCCCAACCCAGGGATTGAACCCAGGTCTCTCACATTGCAGGCAGACGCTTTAACCTCTAAGCCACCAGGGAAGCCCAATGGACCCTAAGAGTTGGGGCAAAATTGCCCCTGGTTGAGAATCACTGGTGTAGTCTAATACTCATGGTGATTATTACTAAAACAAACAGACAAAAAAACCTAACCAACCAACTGAACAAACAAAGCAGATAAGGAAAACTGAAATTCAGTGAGCTGTGGGACTTTTTTCAAAGTGGCAAAGATAAGACTACTAAATCGGGCAAGAGAGATCCAGGAAGTGATACTCCACGGAGATGTCGGTACATGCAAATGTTGGCTCTCATCGCTGTTGGAATAATAACAAACTCCACAAAATGATTTGGGATTTTACACATGACACAGGCAGTAACTCTCTACCTAAGAATTCTCACGCACCTCATGAGATGGTGAGACAAAGTAATGCCAATTAGTTTTATTTCTGTTGTTTTAAATCTTTCTGGTGAATGACTTGGAGTTTGGGTTCAGTGAACTTTTTTCACTGGGTGTCTCCAGAAAGCTCACTGCATGCCCTCCTAAAGCAGATATCCAGGAAGCCAAACATTGCTACAATTAAAATAATAATGATTCATTGCACAATAATGATGTGTCTACTTGAGGTCAGTAAAATACCATGAAGAATGAACTTCATTTTTGCTGAACTACTTTTTGAGGAAGTGCTCTTCAGAGGCGGGATTGTGAGGGAAAGATGATTACAGGAATCAAGAGGTCTGGAAGTGAGCCTGACTCTGCCACTAATGCTGTGTGACAGTATGCAAGTGTCTGCCTCTCTCTGGGCCTCAGTTTCCTTCTCTGTATATTGAGTAGTTGGATCAGACAAATGCTGAGGAACTTTCTAGCACTGAGTTTCAGTGATTCTTGTTGGCAGGCATTATGTCATATCCATTTTGGTTCCTTTATCCCCAACCTAGACCTGGTACAGCACCAGAAACAAAACAGGTACCAAGCAAATGCTAATTAGATACACAGATAAATGAATTAGGTATGAGATAAATGACAAGGACACCCCAGCTTCCACAGATGTATGGAATTAGAAGGGATCTTAGAATTAAAAGGGATCCCTAAGCTTATTTAGTAAAGCCCAGTCAAAGCTAGAACTCTCTACCTTATTTCTGACAGATGGATATACAGTTTCTGTTTAAATGCTTCTAATGACAGGGAATTCAATATCTGCAGAAGTGCTGTTTTTGGATAGATCTAGATATTAGAAAGTTCTTCCTTATCTGGAACCTAAATTAGTCTTATTGTAGCTGTCACTTGCTTCTTTTTTTAAAATTAAGTTTAATTTTAATCTAAGAATATATGCACACAACTTGAAAAGTAAAATAATACTAAAAGTCTTATTATAATAAGAGTCATTTTTGACTCTTCCTCATCCTTTCTCATTCCCCAGGGCTGCCCCCTCCAACATCTTATACTCTGTTTCTCCTGTTACTTATGTCTGCATTTCCGATTGGTATGCTTATACTGTTATTTCTTGATGACATTGTCTGCTGAATTTCTGTTTTAAAGAAGAGGATGTAGCCCTCTTAACTAACCTCCTCTAACTCCCCCTCCCTTTATCCTCTTACTATACTATCACAATATTTGCTTCAATCAGTGTTCAGTGTTTTCAAAAGTGTGACTTCATAAATATTGTTTAATGCTAAGCCAAGTAAAATTCTGTTTCTCTTCTTTGTACTTAATTTTTCCTGCTTTGATTAGTTTTCTATGTACTTTTCTCTCGTGATTCTCTAATATTTCAACTGAACTGTAAAACAGCTATCAACACGTAATTTTAAAAAGTTTTTATTTTTATCAAAGTTATACAGTTACAGGCTAAGAAATGGAAAGTCAGAGGGAAAATGCCTTGCCTAAGGTCACACAGAAGCACCTAGAGGAGCAGAGCCGTTAATGCAGCCCAGCACTTTCCCAGCCACATTTGTGTTTGGAAATGTCACTTTGAGTCCAAACTGGTCAGTGGCAGAATGTGTCCCAAAGATAAGGGGTTCCTGGCATGTGACTCATTTTTAATAGACAGGAATAAATCACTTCTCTGCAAAGCAGGGCTCAGCAACTGGCAGGACTGAGTGGGCTTGTCCAAGAATTGTGAAAGGCCAAGAATGTCTCCACACCCTGTAATCCTGTAAAGAGGGTCTCTACTTTTTAAATTCCTAAACAGTGTTACACAAACCCTCCAGGGGCTTAAACTTGACATACAGACAGGTGAGCAGGGGCAGGTAGGTAATCTCCTCACACCACCTCCCTACCTGCTAGAGAATAGGATGGCTTTAATCCCCACCAGGCAGATCTCTTCTTGCTCCTGTTGAGAACCAGGAGGGAAGGAGTGAGAAATGGCCCCAGGCCTGAAGTCAGATCATTCTTATTTTGCAGAAGTTCTACAATATAGAAAGGAAGCCACGTTCAGAAACAAGCAGAGCAATCCCTGCACAATTAGCACTGTGGAGAGGGCCCCTTTGACCCATGACTGAAGGAGTTGCTTGAGAGCCGCTCCTGAGTCCCTGGAGGTAGCAGGGTCTTCGGCTGTTTTTGCCAGAAACAAGGCCGGAGGACTGGACTCCCTGGACCTGTAGGGCAGCACCACCCGGCAGCGGCACCTGATGGTGCCCTTGCAGCCCCTGAGCTCCCTTACCTGATCTCCGCGTGCTCCCGAGCTTTGCAAGGCCCGTGGTCTCATGATTTGCAGTCACTTGCAACCCTTTGGAACAGCACAGGATTGACTCAGCACCAGCCGTGAGGATGGACAGACTGCCTGCTGAGGGGACTCACACCCAGAACATCCCAGAGCAGGTGTATGGAGCTGAGGGCAGGGCAAGCAGCCTGGCCTAGAAGGTGACAGAGCCTTCCAGCCCACTTTGCTGACTCTGGAGTCTACAGTTTCATTTAGGTTGGGAAAGGCTGGTGGCAGAGGCCACTGAGCTCTGGAGTTGGAAGAAGCCTTTGTGACGTCTCATTAGAGAGAGAAGACTAGGAAGCTTGGAGTGGTCGAGGGCCCTGCCTCAGGCTATCCAGTAGGTCCAGTAATCAGGTGCCTGCTGTATGCTAAGCACCGAAAAAAAATGCTTTCTATCCATCCGCTCTTTTGATCATCCCAGCAAGTCTATGAGTGGGGTACTATTGTTTGTTCTGTTTTTGATGCAGACTGAGGCTCAGAGTGGTGAAGTAACTTGCCAAAGCCATGGGGCTAGAATGAGATGGAGACAGGACTTGAATCCAGGCCTCTCTGCCCCTGAAGCCTGTGCTGTGGACTCTAGTGAGATAACAGGCAGAAAGTATCTACTTTAGATAGAAAGTAGAGCATTCCATTTCCCTCTGTTCCAGTGTTCACATGTTACTCAGCTCTAATTAAAGGAAGAATCTGGGAGGCTGTGGTGGAGCGGGGAGTCAAAAGGTCTTGGGTTCCAAACTCCTGCCATGTGACTTGGGACAGGACCTTTCTTCCCCTCCTGAACCCTCGGTTTCTTCATCTTGGAGGCCATATCATAAAAGTGCCTTCTGTGCTATAAGTGGGGATGGTCATGTGTCATGGACATACTTCTGTCCAGTCCTCAGTGGCAAAAGGGGAAAAGGCCACCAGAGGAGATACTGGGTGGCACAAGGCCTGGCCTCCCAAGAGGCTAGGCTGCTTCTAGCCCACCAGCCAGGCCAACACAAAACCTCAGCTTTTGTTTGACTTGGCTTCTTGCATCTTGTTTAGTCTGCAGAGCAGGCTCTTTATCCTACTGCCTTTGTCACAGGCCATTACTACACACATAATCCCTGGGGGCTTACTGCTTTCTCTAGGAATTCAGGGAGGGCCGCAGAGGGAGCCCAACTCCTGAGAGCCATCTGTCACCCCCCAGCCCCATTCAGAGCAGCCTCAGCTGAGAACCCATGGAATAGTGTGCTCCTGGCTCTGTGACTTTGGGCCACTCTCTCTCCCTCTCTGGGCCTCCATCTACCCATCTGTGCACAGAGAGAATTGGCTCAGATGCCCTGGAAGGGACTTCAACTCCCTGAGGTTCAGAAGTACATTTCTATGTGGTTTTTCCCCTTTGAGGCCTCCCTTATCCCTCTACTGAGCCCTCCCCCAATTCTGAAGCAATTTGTAGCATTTTCACTGATCCCATCCCTGCCCTGAGCCTGGGGCCAATCCCTCTCTCATTCAACTTCCTGCTTGTAAATTGGGGATAATAATACCTGATAACTCACGCTGCTGCTGAGGGGATTAAGTAATTAGTGGTTATTAAGGGATGGAGCAACACAGTGCACTCTTTCCATTTAGGGCACTTTTCCTCCTCTGAGCTCCTGCTGCTGCACAATTTCAGAGTTAGTTGAAAAATCCTGAGTCTGACTTTTTACTCCCACTTTACGGATGGAGAAACTGAGGCCCAGGGGAAGGAGTAAGAGTGTACAGCCGTTCTGCAGCACAGCAAGGACCAGAGCTCGGGGCGCTGGACATTGTCCAGCGTGCCCCTGTCACGCACAGAGGTCGTGGTCCTGGTCTGTGGCGGTGGTCCCTCTCCTGGGATGGAAGGTGAACCAGAAGACTGCCACACCTTTGACCTGGTTCAGAGGGGTTCCGCAGCTTGGTATCAGGGAACAAAATTTGGCTTCAGCCAGTCCTGGGTACCACTCCTGGTATCTTGGCTTACTCAGTGAGCTGGGGCGTGTCACCCCATTCACTCTGAACTGTCAGTTTCTTCATCTGTAAATGGGGATAATGACAACTTCCTCAGAGGTTGTGTCAGGATTGGCCCAGAGCAGGAATTCAGGAAATAAGTATTATGTTATTATGAGGTTGTTTTTGTTGACTGCAGTGATGGCCAGAGCTCACTAGACAGCTGTTCGGCGATGCTTCAGGTGCAGATCCTCACTGGGTGCTCCCGTGGGCGACACCCTGGCTGGGGGCTTCCATGTAAGCAGCTCCTTTGTCCTCACCCTAAGACAGCAAGAGTGTTGTTACCCCATTTGACAGAGTTACACATGGAGCCTCAGAGAGGAAGAGAACTTGTCCAAAGTTGTGTTTGCTTTAGAAGTGAGATATCCTCATCTGTAGTCTCTCTTCTTGCCAGGTCCGGTTCCCTTATCCTTTATTTCCTTTGTGTTCTCCTGTCTTTTCAGTGGAGAAGTACGGGTGATGCCGGCTCATCAGCAGCCCAGGCCCTCAGGCCTCCTCAGGCCCTATCCCCATTAGCACATCTGAACTCAGAGACCAGGCATTTTCTGGGAGACACAACAGGGTACAAGAAGCCACTGGGTCTGACCAGACTCAGTGTGGGAGGGCAATACTGTGACGTACATTTGCCTCAGTCCTGGGTATGGTGTCTCCATAATAATATTGATGATAATATTGGTATTAGCTCCTGTTGCTGAGAACTTACTGGGTGCCATGCACAGTGCTAAGCATTCACTGTATCCTTGAGTTCTGTGTCCCATACTGCTGGAGAGCTGATGTGACCTTGCTCAAGGTCATACAGCTGGTAAGAGGCTGTGTAAACCCAAATCTTTTGCCCCTATAGCCTGTGCACATTACTTTTGCACTCCTACCCTCCTTAGAGCCTGGGGACCTGGGACTGACTCAGACCCAAATCTGGGTCATCTCGGGTTAAATCCACCCTGCAATTGTCCTCTCACCTGGGGTGACAGACATGTACACAGGCAGTCAATTCATCTTTGAAATGGGAATAGTAATGATCACCTTGCAGGGTTTTGGAGATGAAAGCAGAGCACTTTGAAAGTTGCCTGGCATATGGTGAACACATAATAAATGGCAGAGATTATTATTGACATGATGTTGGCTTCCTACGGGGCCCATGGAATAACGGGGGTGTAGGGGGTGTGGGGGGAGGGTTCACGTGCTAATGGGAGAGGGAAGCCAGAGGAAGAGGTCATGTGCTAATAGAGGGGAGCATCCTGTCTCTGATGGTGTGTATAGGTTGCAATCAGGACAGAAGCAAAGCAGGGGGCATGGTCATTGTTTCTGAGGGGGTGCCCTGGGTAGAGAGAGCAGATACAGTCTGGGACTCAGAGGGCAAAGCCAGTGGAGAGAGCTGCAGGATTGAGGCTGGTTTTCAAAGGACCAAAGATGGGAGGGGTTTCCCTGAGCAGTGTTGAGCTCCCCAAAACTGGAGGTGTACAGGCAGAGGCTGGAAGCTAACTGGTGTTGCAGAAGGCCTGTTAGTGGCTGTATCATGTGATTTCTAAGGTCTCAGGACAGAAAAGCTACAGGAAGTCTGATTTTGACTCAGCATAAGCAAGAGCTTTCTAGCAGCGCTATCTGAAGGTGGATGGCACTGCTTCAGGGGACGGTGGTGAGGTTCACGTCCTCGGGAGCACTTGAGCAGAAGCTGGGTAAACACTTGGAAGGAATGTTGTGGCATGGGTTAGTGCCTCAGACAGCAGGTTAGATTAGGTGACTCCTTAGTGATAGGCGATGTGACGCTGGTGGAAAAGAAGGGCCCAGAGTCCAACCTGAGGTCTGTTTCAGATACCAGCATTTGCCAGCTGGGTGACCTTGGGCAAGAGTCTTCACCTCTCTGAGCTTTGGCTTCCTTACCTATAAAATGAAAATTATAATCTCTATCCTGCTTAGCTTCCAGGAATGGAGTGAAGGGTCAGAGATACACAGACAATAAAAAGGCTCTGAGAACTGTGAAGCCACTGTGAATTATTCTTGTGAGCCTGTGGGGGGATAGGAAGATGGGTGGAGGAGGAGGCGAAATGAAGAGGCGTCTGGCCCTGTGCTGGGTGCTGGACTGGAGGAGAAAGGAGTTTGTGGCAGATGGTCCGCTCCTCTCAGAGCCGCAGCAAGTTTGAATCTCTTAGAACAGTGTTGTCTGCTAGAACTTTCTGTCCTGATGGAAATGTTCTGTATTAGCCCTATCTAATCAATAGCCGCTGGCTACAACTAGCTACTGAACCCTTGAAAAGCAGCTAGTGTAACTGAGGGACTAAATTTTAAATTTTACTTGGCTACCATATTGGACTGCTCAGCTCTAAAGGAACCTCCTTCCTTCCATCTTCTCTATTCTTTCATCCTAAGTAGGTGCTGTGGCCCCGCACTCCCTGGGCACTGCAGAGGCCACCAAGGTGAACAAGGCAGGGTGCTGCCCTGAAGAGCTCACGTCTCATTCTGGACAGATTGGCATGTACTGTAGACAGAAACTACAACCCAGGGTGAGGCATATAGCTCTACAGCTGTGTAGGCCTAAGGGGAGGGAGCCACTCACGCAGGGGGTGCTCCAGAGACTGCATATGAAGGATGGCATGGGCATCTGGGCAGGAAAACTTTCCTGTGGAGGGGCAGCATTGGCAAGGGCTTGAAGGCAAGAAAGAGCACAGAATGTTCGGAGAGTGACGGCTGGTATGAGGATGGAGGAGGGCACATGTGGCAGGAATGAAGCCCCAAATTCTCTGTTGCAGTCACCCAAGGTATGCCCAGTGAGCTGATGGGTGGAGGCCGTCAGGGGCAGGCCTGGTGAGGGCCTGGCAGCCTTCAGGACAAGTTAAGGAGGTGGCTTTGGAGGGGGTCCCCTCCCTCTGCCCCTTACTCAGAGTCTCATCTCCCTGCCTGGCTTTGATGAAAGAGCTCAGGGTCCTGCTGTTCACCTTTCACAGAACCCCTGAGAGTCCTCTTGCGAGAACACGCCCTTTTTGCCCTCACTCTACCCACCAAAAACTTGCTCATGACTCAGGCTTCTACATTACCGGGCTGGCCCGTTTCCTCATTTCCCAGGTCCTGGGCCGACAGCCTGGCTGACTTCCTCACTGGAACTCTTGCCCCTAACACTGCCTCACCCCAGTCCAACTTCTTGCAGAAACTAGTAGGAGAAAAGGATTAGCTGTGGCCCAAGTTTAAGGAAAACTTCAGCGTGGGTAGCCTTTGGATGTAGGGCAGCACACATCACTGGCTGCCAGCTCAATACCTGCCTCTTCTTGCTCGCTCGCTCTCTCTTTTTTTCCATTTTTTATTGGAGTATAGTTGATCTACAATGTTGTGTTGGTCTATGCAGTACTGTAAAGTGAACAACTTACACACACACACACACACACACACTCACACTCACACTCACACTCACTCACTCACTCACTCACTCAGATAATAAAACATCTGCCTACAATGCGGGAGACCCGGTTATTCAATCCCTGGGTAGGGAAGATCCCCTGGAGAAGGAAATGGCAACCCACTATTCTTGCCTGGAAAACCCCATGGACGGAGGAGCCTGGTAGGCTACAGTCCATGGGGTCGCAAAGAGTCGGACACAACTGAGCGACTTCACTTTCACTTTTCATATACATATAAAACCACTCTTTTTAGATTCTTGACCTATATAGAGTATAGATCATTATAGCTATTGAATAGAATTTCCTATGCTCTACAGTAGGTCCTTATTACCTATTTTTGCCTCTGGCTCCCTCTTAATAGAAGCCCCATCACACACACAAAGTCACAGCCGTCTGCCCTTGGGAGACTCTGACCTATGCCACATTCAGAGATGAACCTGATTGGTGTCAGGAAAACTCCATTTTACTTGCTATTGTCCCTGCCTCAACTTGCTGGTTGAGGAAAGGCATGAGATCCAGTTTTGGCTGGTGAAGCACAGAAAATACCTGCTGGAGACAGTTTCAGGAGAAACTTACCACCACGGAAGAGATATAGTAAAAGGTGGTCCCTCTACTTCCTTAGGTTGATGTCATGTGGATGTGATATCTGAAAGCAGATATCGTCACCTTGTTTCTGAGCAGAATGGGGAGCTTGAAAGAACCTGAAGACATCATTAAATCCTTGAATCAACTCACCCTGAAGTCCATCCCACGTGAGATAATACATTTCTGTTATTTGCAGCTAAAAGCTTCTTAATCATTTCAGAGAGATGAGGTACACTGGTCAGGACTTTTTCAGCTTCAGTTGATAGAAACTCAGTTCCAACTGACTTGAGCCAAAGAAGGGATGTGATACTGCTTTGCATGATAATATGAGATGGATCCCCATGTGGGCAGAGAAATCCAGTCAGATTACGTGGATTTAGAAAAATGACTTTCTTCTAATGGTCTAGAGCCTATAGTGACTTTGGGAATTATGATTTTCCTTTGGCAAATGATATGTGTGTGTGTGTGTGTTCCAAGCATTACCATTTGGAGGACGATGGGAAGAATGAGTAGACATCTTTATCTCATACTAGTGGAGACACATGGATGAGCACCATCCTTTGAGGGCCCAAGCCCACACCATGATTTGCTGGGGCCCTACATGGCTATTCTAGATTCAGATTCCGGGAGAGATACTGTCAGAGGGTTACTGCGTATTGTGGATCTCCTTGATTCTGGGTTAGTGCCATCCCTGTGGTCAAGGCTGAGCTTTTCCTAGCCGCAGAGGCTCCCCTGGTAAAGGACTGACAAAGTGGTTCCTCTCTCAGAGAAGGGAAAGGGAAGTGGTCTTCAAGGCAAGAAACACAAGGAGACCACTTGTAGAGGGTTGATACTACTATGCTTTGGACTCTTGGAAGAGTTCTATTTGAAGTTTTATGGATGCAATTCCATTGTTCTTCCTGACCTTCAATAGACGCTGTTAGACATGCACTTTGTGGGTGGGCTGTGGGGTGCTAAGGATGGGCTGGGGGTAGCTAGATGGCTTTTCAACAGTTCTCATATGGTGAAGCCCTGCAGTGATAGGTGACCAGAGCAAAGCAGATAGAAGCCCAGCAAGATGCTGAGAGTAGTGGGAAATTGAGATCCCCTGAGATCCATTCCTCAGCCCCTAATAGGCCTCCAAATAATTCCTTTTTAGGCGTCAGGGTTAGGGTGGGGCTCGAGGGTAGACACAAGATCTGAGAAGACAGATCTCCCCACCCAGCAGCTCCTCTGCCCTCTTGCATTCTCCGAAGCCACTTCCCCTTGGGATCTGAGCTGGGGCCCAGGGTCTCCATGAACTGGGTTATCTGTCTCCCACAAGGGGCAGTGATGCCTGTTACTTCCCTTATGCCAAGAGGTTTAGGGACTTATATAACTGTTGAGAAATAAAGCTGATTAAATGATGAGCATTATATTTTGATCCACACCAAGTATGTTTCCAAAATTCCCTTGTAGATACCACCAAGCAAAGTCTGGCAGGTATCTTCCTCATCCAAAGGTTGCTGAAATTGCTTGGTTAGATATGATGCAAGAAACCATTTTCTTTCATGTTGTTGGGTTCCTCTCTAATGCCACCAGTTTGGAAGCTTTCTGGGTGCAAGAGGAGGGGGCTGCTCCTTGATCCTTCTGCCTTAGCCTGGTATTCAAGGCTCTTTTTCATAAACTGGCCTTCTTAGACTTAGCTCCAGCTACTCCCCAGAAGGTGCTCTTTTTTGTTTTTTGTTTTTTTAAGGCAAAGATGTTTTATCCTTGAATCTGGAAAGCCATAGTTACCCTCCTCCCAGTGCTATTCCTTTAATTTATTCCCTTCCACATCCCAGTTTTCCCTTTTCATGTCCAAAGTCTAACAGCTTTTAAAGCCCAGTGGGAATACCGCCTGTACTACATACCCCTGCCAGAGTAGGGACTGAAGGCATCAGAGAGACCTCTGTTCAAATCTCAGCTCCACACTGTTAACCGTGTGACTCCAGACAAGCGCTTCCTCTCCCTGAACTTCATTTTCCTTGTCTGAAAAGTGGAGATATTTACCTCACAATCTAATATCCACCCAGCAGCCAGAGGGGTCCCATGAAAATATAAGTCAACTAATGTCACCTCTCTGCTCAAAATCCCCCTATGGCTCTCGTTCACCTGGAGTAAAAGCCAAGTCCTTGCACCAGCCCTCCGTGCTCTGACTCCCATCTCTGAATCCCTGACTCCTACTTTCCCACCCCAGATTCCTCACAGAGCCTCCAACGTGCCTGGCATTTTCCTGCCTTAGGAACTTTGCACCAGCTCTTCCCTCTGCCTGAAACACCCCTCCCTGTGAATGCTCTCGACCCTTTCTTCACTTCCTTCATGTATTTGCCCAGATGTCGCTTTCAGGGTAAAGACTTCTCTGATCAGCCTATTTGAACTTATAAACTCTCCCCTTCTTGACTTCCCTTCCAATTCCCCTTACTTGCTTTATTCTTCCCATACACATGTCACCTGTAACAATGCATGATTGTCTTATTTGTTATGTCTCCTCCTACTAGGAAGTAATCTTAAGGAAGACAGAGAGTTTTGTCTGTTGAGTTTTCTGATGTATCCTCCAGTGCCCAGAACAGTGCCCTCATAGTATGGTACTCAATAAATATTTGCGGAATGAATGAGCAAATGAGAGAGTGACTGATCTCTGATGGCCTTTGAGCCCCATGAGCCACTGAGAGCTGTCCCTGGTGCTGCCCTGGCCCGGCCTCTTCCTGCCCTTCCTGCAGTTCTGTGCTGACCTTGATTTGTCTGGTCATTCTCAGCTCTTCTGGCCCCATCTGTATTTACTTCCTCAGCTGCTGATCCAGCCAGTCAGAGGGCGGAAGAGGAAAATGCAAGACATAAATCGAAGGGTTTGAGACCCTATGAATTCAGCTCCCGAGGACCCTCAGGATCAAGTCCAAACTCCTTGGCATTTGCTCCAGGGCTCCTCCCTCCTTCAGCCCATCTTGTACTGCTTTCTCCTGGTGCCTGCACTCCCGGTCTCTTTTTGTTCCTTGAACTACGTGTTCTGTTATGTTCCTTGACCACCTGTGGCTCTGGGTTTCATGCTGTTCCCACTCCTCCTGATCTTGTCTGCCCAACTCTCAGTCAGCCTTCAGATTTTGTCGCAAAGACTACTTTCTCCTGAAGGCCTCGTTTGATTCCCAGGTAAGATTTACATTCCCATGAGGCTCTGATCCCCTACTTTGGCAGTAGTTGCTATGCTTGTTATTATTCTTCACTGCTTTCCTTCCCAGTAGACTGTGAAACTGTGAGGGAAGGCTCCAGGTCAGTTTTACCTCCAGTGTATCTTTGGAGCTTAGCACAATGCCTGGGACATAGAAAGGGTTCAGTAAGCCATTGCTGAATGAAAGACTGAAGAGGAAGAAGGAAGCCATAGAGGGCAATCAAGAAAGAACACAGGCTCTGCAATCCAGATGGCCTGGGTTCCAACCCCAGCTCTCTCACCCTCAGTCTGTGTGGCCATGGGTAACTCACCACCCCTCTCTGGGCCTCCATTTCTCATCTCTAAAAATATAGCTAATAATAACATTGTCATTATGGTTGTAGGAAGAATTACATATGATACTGGATAGACACTTGGCACTTTGAAGATGCTGAATAAGTAGCCTTTACGTTAATGATGAAATTATGAAACAGTAGTAATCATCTTCAGTTTCTGTCTGCAGAGTACTTACAAGCTGATTGTTTTGTTTCACTTTTAGAATAGCTCTTGGAGGAAGGAAACTGAGATTAAGAGGTTAAGAGACTTGTTCAAGGTCACCCAGCGTTGTGGGGTAAGGTGGAGACTGGACCAGGCAGCATGATTCTGGAGTCCCTCTTCTAGGACCCTGCCAGTTTCTGCTGTTTTTTTTGGCTACTTGGGCCCAAATCTGGCTAGACTATAAAGAGCAAATATCATGCTCAGTTCACTACAGAATCCCTACCCCCTCATGCAGAATCTGACAGAGAGCAGGTAGTCAGTGAATATTTGTTGAATGAAGAAATACATGAGTTTATCCATGACTCTCTGCTCACCCAGACCCTTCTGACTGCTTAGTTCAGGCAGGACCCCTCTCACTACCTCCCACTGGATTCTTTTGGCAGGCACAAAGGCAGTGTGCCCTCAGAGGAAGCATCCATGGGTGTCACTGGAGCATGTACCTGGCTCCACTGAGAGACAAGTCAAGTGTTCCCTGGAGCCCTGGCCACCTCTTTCCCAGCACCTGCTTGAGTATCCACTCACCTGTGACAACTGGTCAGGGGCAGTGCTAGAGAAGGCATTGTGTGCAGCCAAGTGCCCTGGGGCCCCATGCTTGGCTCTACCCAGGGACTCTGTGGTTGAATGCCATTCCTGAGCCTCATGGGCAGAAGTGGGGTAGCCAGGCCCAGCCTCCTGGGAGACATCTCAGCCTTGGGTCCTTTGTGGTGAGGAAAACCCTGGGCATTGGTGTGGCAGAGTCCTTGCCTACGAAGGGGCAGAGTTTGTAGCGGAAAGTGCATTGGACTTGGAACCTGAGCAGCTGGATGTAGTCTCAGTCCACAGATGACTGTGTGAGCTTGGACAAGTCATTTAGTCTCTCACAAACCTCATTTTTCTCATCTGTGGAGGCACTGATGTGCAGTGGTTACATAGTCCCACATATGAAGACTTGGATTATTTGTACAGAGAAAGGACTCCATAAATGTTAGCCATTATCTGTAAGTGGGATGAAAGTTCCCATGTGGCCACTGTCATGGGAAAGATTGGATATCACAGGAAAGATTGGATATCAAAGTCCCTGTAAAGGGCCCAGTTCCTCTTGCTTATAAACGGCAAAAGGTAATCACAATTTACACTGTCCAAGCCTCAACTCTACTTTAGGAGCAAAAGATTAAGGTGATCTCTGAAGATTTATTGGCAGCAGCTTTTGTGTAGTGAATCATCCATTCATTTCTGTCCATGCTGTGAAGGACTATAGAAATGATGTAGCCCTAGGGCCATACGTTTTAATGATAATGATGACAATAATAATAATGAACATTCACTAAGCACTTATCTATGCCAAGGATTGTGCTGGGTATCATATTTGCTCGTTTAATTGTCATATCATCCCTGTGAGGTGGGCACTAACTTGATCCCTATTTCCAGGTGAGGAAGCTGAGGCACAAACACATAAACAACTTGCTGTATGAGTCTCAACAGGAAACAGAATCAACTGGATGGTTCAGACAGAGAGACTTCAATAAAAGGGCTACTTGCAAGGGACCAGCGATGTTAAGGGAATAAATAAGAGATGTTGAGAGGTACAGAGGCTGGCCACCGTAGGAAGGGGCAAAGCGAGGACCTGGAGTTAATCATGCCCAGAGAGGGCTGGGGCTGTAGGGGAGGTTCCTCAGCAAGAGCAATCAATAGTCTTGGAGGGCTGCAGCCACTGCTGGATAGTAGGGGCCCAAGCTGTGGGAGGAGCATGATGGGAGCGTGCGTGGGCCTTCTCTCTTTTCAACTTCTGATCTCCCGCTAGTTCTCCTGTAGCCAAATCCACTTGGAAGACAGCCAGGAAGAGAACCTGGGAGATGCAGTCTATGCAGACCCCAGAGCAGGACAAAAAAAAAAAAAAGCTGTTGAAATAGGATTAGGGGATAGGAAATGGTGCAAATAGAAACCAATCAGTACATTTGCTTGAAGTCACTCTGCTACTAATATGAAAAAAAAATGCAGTCTAAATGCTCACCTGGTTTCCTGGTGGTCTAGTGGTTAGGATTTGGCATTTTCACTGCTGTGACCCAGGTTCATTCCCATGGTTTGGGAAATGAGGTCCCACAAGCTGCATGCTGCAGCCAAAATTTTTTAAAATATCAGATTGTTTAAAAATAGATAAATGCTTACCGGGAACTGGCAGGTCACATAAGGAAGGCAGGAGGTGACAGTAATTGGCGTCACTCATGCTTTATCCAAGAAGGCCTGAGGCTGTTCAATTCAAGCCATTTTTTTGCCATCTGGAGAGATAGGTCCAGTGTTACGGATCTTCCCATTTTTAAGAGAAGCTGAAAATAGGGATTTCAGTATAATGCCTTCAATTCTTAATTATTGGCAAATAACCCCAGCTTAAAATTATTCTGGTGAATGAATAGAGAAGATGTGATACATGCATACTGCTGCTGCTGCTGCTAAGTCACTTCAGTCGTGTCCGACTCTGTGCGACCCCACAGACGGCAGCCCACCAGGCTCCCCCGTCCCTGGGATTCTCCAGGCAGGAACACTGGAGTGAGTTGCCATTTCCTTCTCCAGTGCATTAAAGTGAAAAGTGAAAGTAAAGTCGCTCAGTCGTGCCCGACTCTTAGCGACCCCATGGACTGCAGCCTACCAGGCTCCTTCGTCCATGGGATTTTCCAGGCAAGAGTACTGGAGTGGGGTGCCATTGCCTTCTCCGATACATGCATACAATGGAATATTATTCAGCAGTGAAAAGACATGGATGAAGCCATGAAAAGATGTGGGGAGGAGGAGCAATGTATATTGCTAAGTGAGAAAAGCGAGTCTTAAAAAGCTACGTACTATATGATTCCAAGCATATGACATTTTAGAAGAGCTAAAACCATACAGACAATGAAAAGACCAGCGGTTGCCAGGAGTTTGGGAGGAAAAGGATGAAAAGGTAAAATGTAAGGGATTTTTGTCATTGGAAAAGACTCTGATGCTGGGAGGGACTGGGGGCAGGAGGAAAAGGGGACGACAGAGGATGAGATGGCTGGATGGCATCACTGACTCGATGGACGTGAGTTTGAGTGAACTCTGGGAGATGGTGATGGACAGGGAGGCCTGGCGTGTTGCGATTCATGGGGTCTCAAAGAGTCGGACACGACTGAGCAACCGAACTGAACTGAACTGAACTGAAGGGATTTTCAGGGCAGTGAAACTATTCTTATGCTGCTGTAATAGTGAATACATGACATTAAATCTGTCACAACCCACAGAACCGTCCAACACAAAGAGTGAACCCTAATATAAATGATGGGCTTTGACTAATAATAACATGTTGACTTATCGTACCACACTGATGCAAGATGTTGACCATAAAGGAAACTGGTGGACAGAAGATGGGGGTAGAAGAGGGAGCATATGGGAGCTCTCAACTTTCCACTCAATTTTCTGTAAACCTAAAGCTGCTCTAAAAGTAAGGGCTATTAATTAAAAAAAAAAAAAACACTGAAAGTGCCCCATGGGCCAAGTGTAACATGTGCCTGCCGGATCCAGCTACCAGCTTGGATGGCTGACCTAATCCAGCACCCTCATTTGACAGATGGGAAAACTGAAGACCAGAGGAGGGAAGGGGCCCTGCCAGTCTGCAAAACACAATGTGCACAAAGATTCCCATCTCAGGATGCTGGGGATCTTCCCAACAAAGAGGGAGAGAGTTCCCCTGGAAAGGTCTGCTGCTTGTGTAAGAAAAGGCAGCTGAGGAGAGAAAGGCCAGTGAAGCGCTCTGGCCAGGCGGTTGGGCTGAAATGCCCCAGCAGGTAGTGAGAGCCTCTGAGAGCCTTGTTGCTCTTAGTGTTTGTTTAGCCAGAGACCAGTCTCCCTCCCAGCTTGGCCTGGATCGGACTCACTGAGTTGGATGCAGAAAAGAGTGGACACTTGTGACTCTTGTATGTGCCTTAGAGCAAGATAAGACTCAGAACAGGAGCTGCTATCTATAGGACCCAACCCTGGAGCGCAGTGACTGTGATGTTAAGATTACATCAAACATTTGAGGAGTGAGGGGCGATTTTCCTGAGCCCCTTTGTATATTTTATCTCCTCTCATTCTTCCCTCCCCATCAGGGCGATGAAGCAGATAGGCTATTATTTTGGTTTTATAGATGAGTAAATAGAAACTAAAGAGATGTTAAGTATGTTCCTCACACTGACATAGTCAGTGAGTGGCCGAGATGGGATTTGAATCCTTGCATTCTTTTTTTTTTTTTTTTTGGCTGTGCCATGTAGGATCTTTGATCTTTGTTCAGCATGTGGGATCTTTTTTAGTTGCAATCTGCAGGATCTTTAGTTGCAGCACATGGGATTTAGTTCCCTAACCAGGGATCGAACCCTGCCCCGCATTAGGAGCTCAGAGTCCTCGCCACCAGGAAGTGCCCTGGGGATGCTTTTAAATATTAAAAATTACCTTTGGGTAAAGACAGAATAGAAACACTGTACTCTAGTTGTTAAATGTATTTGTCATAGGAATAGAGGTTAGCATTCTGAAGCTGCATGTATACGAGAGTTAAATAAGTGAATGAATTGTGGAAAATGGGAGCCGGGTCTCTCATGTCAGAGGAAGAAGTCCCCCATGAGCACAGGGGAAAGACTAGAATGAACTCTGTGGGGATAGAGTTAGAAGTCTCAGTATGAATTCATGTCTATTTTAATATATGTACAGATAGACACAGGAACAAATGTAGATACGTGTGTATGCATGGGTTAGCATACTTCTGCACTGCCTTGCTCTGGCTGCTGAGAGATGGATAGTGACACCCCAGAAGCAATGAACTCAGACCTTGGTTCCTAAGGGTCATTCTCCAATGAAAGGAACCAACCCCCCCCCACCCCCCCGCAGGGAGAAATGGCCAGTTACAGGACTAAGTCTGGGAAAGTACAAGGTAACTCTAATGCCTAAAGTAGTGTCATAAAGTAAGGAAGTATATATACATATTAGAAAAAGATGGAGTATGAAAAGAGGACATAAGCATCAACCTGAAAGAACTTCCAGTGGATTAAGTAAATAATTATAATACTAAGTTATAACCCAGATTATATTAAAGATCCATGAGTCTGTATTGATATAGACAAATAGTTAATAAATAAGGAAGAGGTGCCAAATCTTCACCATAGAAGAATTCCAGATAATTAATCCAGAAGGAATGAGGAAAGTAAAAAGTCACTAGTAGACACCACAGTAGTAACTGCAAGAAACACTGAGTATGGTGAAATTGGTAGGCAAAACTTTAAGGAGAAACAGGACATTTGTATTGCCTCAAGGGACCTCCCCCAAATGTGGTAGTTTTTACATATGTCCACAAATTCTTTGATACTCTTCTCCCAGGAGGTAGAACTTAATTTCTCACCCCTTGAACTGGGTGTGGAGTGTAGGTTGAACTCAGTCTTTCTCATCTCTGAGTAGGATATGGAAAGGGAAAAATTGTAATGTAGAGAAACCTGGCAGATTACACCTTAACCAAGTGCTCAAGTTTAACATCACCATTTATAATATTATGTATATCATACCCTGATATGGGGGCTTCCGTAATAGCTCAGTGGTAAAACGATCCGCCTGCAGTGCAGGAGACACAGGAGACTTGGGTTTGACCTGTGGGTCAGGAAGATTCCTTGGAGGAGGAAATGGCAACCCATGCTAGTGTCCTTGCCTGAAACATTCCATGGACAGAGGAGCCTGGTGGGCTACAGTCCATGAGGTTGCAAAGAGTCAGACACAATATGATGCAATGAGAAGAAAGCTTCATCTTTGTGATATTCTTCCTAAAAACTCATTAGCTCTGTTGTATCCTGAGAAAACATCAGACACTCCTAAATTCATGGCATTCCACAAAATACATGAGTGGTACTCTTCAAAAAATGTCAAGGTCCTGAAAGAAAAAAAGAATCTGTCACAGATTGAGGAGACATGATGACTAAATGTGATGTGTTCCTGTGTATTGGATTTTGGAACAAAAAAAAAGGACACAAGTAGAAAAAGTGGTAAAATCTCGATGAAGTCTGTAGTTATCAGTTAGATACTTTTACAATAGTTATGTAAGATGTTAATATCAGGGAAAGATGCAGTTAATGATGAATGGTGACTCTCGGTTCTGTCTTTTGCAACTCTTACATGAAAGCTTTTCCAAAATAAAAACTTATAAAATAAAATATTTGTTGCACAAAGAAGTTAATAGCCACCACCAAGGAAATCTTGAAGCCAGTGAGAATGTGGGACAGCTTTATAGTTCTAACACATCCTGTTCTAACACAATGCTGACAAACGTAAGCCTTCATTTCTCAGATCTAGTTTATATTATTCCATGTTGATCTTTCTAACAGCCAAGAGAGTGAAGTCAGATGGCATAGATGAGGAAACCGAGACACAGAAAATAGTTCCCACCTTCTCATTGAACAGATGAGGGGGCTCTATCCCAGAAAAAGGGAAGGATTTGTCCCAGTCACAGAGCAGGTTAGAAGGCCAGTCCAGGAGTAAGACTTCTGGCTCCGCTTTCTTAAAACCATCTTGGCTGCTGTTTCAGGGCAGCTGTAGACAAAGCTTAAATGTGGACTATTTGGGAAGGCAAAGCAGAGTAATTCTCATCTTGCCCCCACCCCCTTCTCACCTTTGAGTTAAGCAATAAAGCTGAAAAGATCCTTCAACAAACAAATCCCTCCTCATTATAGAATCCACAGGCACATCAGCTCTTAGGAAACCTGCAAGGCAAGCTCTTTAGGAGGGAGGGCTGTTCAAACATGCCTGTCTAGGTGCCCTCTTTCCTGTTCACTCTCAAGAAGACAGAATGTCTGTTTCAGGAGCAGCAGTTCAGTGAACATCTGGGCTCCCAAGCCCTTGTGGTGGACCTGGCTGGTGCGGGGGTGGGCGTGTAAGCAGTAGGCCTTCAAGGCCAGGATGTACCCTGGCCACGGCACAATCTACAGTTTTCTATTCCAAAGTTGAATTCTTTCTCAATGTCGGAAAATGCTCCAAACTGTTTGTTGTTGATGGAGAAGGGCATTTGTGTAGTCAAACTCACTGGGTGATCGGATAAAGATCATCCCCAGTTCAGAGGATGAGTCTAGAGAAGATGAGCCTCATTTATTCAAAGCAAAAGTCAAGCCTCACTGTCCCTTTTAAACTCTGAGGAAACTGGATTAATAGGAAATGGTGTTGTTCCTGAAATTGGGGTCAGGAACTCTGGGCAAGGCTTGGCTGCACCAAGAGGTGGAGTTGCTTTAGAGAAGAACAATGTTTGTTTGCTTAAGTCACAGAAAGACAGAGAAAAGAACTCAGTTGGGCATCTTATTTGAGAGATGGAGAATGGTTCCTCTATTTGCATAAACAAAATATTAAAGAAACCTATATCTCAGGGGAAAGGAATGCAATCATTCCAGTAATTAACAATTCCCCCAAGAAGTGTGGTTTGCATCATACATGATCTTCTCATTTCGATCCTCTTGGTTCCCGGAAAACAGCGTTTCTTCTCCAGGGCCCCATGGAGGAGAGATGGAGTTGACAAGAAGGCCCTGCATACCTATGATGTCAGAGTCCAAAGTTTCAACTCTTGGCTGATCAGCTTTTAAGATTAGAAAATACATCGTGGCTCAGTGAAAGATTTTGGGTGTTGCTGTCTCACCAACCTGGGTTTGAATCCCAGTCCTACTTGGTAGCTGTGTGGCTGACCTTCGGAGAATTGGCTAGCCTCCTTGCATCTTCAGTTTTTCCTCTTTCAATGGGGATGAAAGCTTCTATTTAACAGTAATGTTGGGAAGGCCCCCCAGAGGGTTGCATCGTGTAGTAGGTGTTCAGGACGTATTCTCCTTGAGTATGTCTTGACCGTCTTCTCTCTAATTTACTCTTGAGTAGTCTTGTTATCTAGGAATATGGGAACTTCTTTCTTCTTTCTTTTTTTAAAAAATAACCGCCATATGGAGCTATGGAAAATTTGATTTTAATGATAACTTTCAAAACATTCAGCAGATTAACTGATACTTTTATTCTGAGCAAGCTGATCACACTCTCTACCTCTCCTTTGTAGCCATTACCATCATTTTAATTGGCTAATTGTGAAATGAATTGTTGAATGATGATCTGTCTTATCAGAATGTCAGTTTTTTAAAAATATGTATTTTAAAATGTATCTGTTTATTTGCTGTGCCGGGGCTTAGTTGCAATATGTGAGGTCTTTAGTTTTGGCACGTGGAGTCTTAGTTGTGGCATGTAGAGATCTAGTTCCCTGACCAGGGATTGAACCCGGGCCCCCTGCATTGGGAGCACGGAGTCTTAGCCATTGGACCACCAGGGAAGCCCCAGAATGTAAGTTTTCTGAAGGCAAGTTTAGTAGGGACAATATCTGTCATGTTTATTATCATCCCTCATAGGACATGCTGGCTGGTGTTCACGTGCAGGCACATGTGTGTACGTGTATATAATCCAATAAGTATTTGCATGAACAAATGAATGAATAACTTTGGAACAAAACTAACAAACAAGAGGAAGATATTTCACAGGATATTATGGAAGATGATAATGCATTAGTTTTTACTTAAGTTTTGACTGAATTGTATATGGCATTTTAGCTATAAATCATGAGATGACTATGGGCATATCACTAGAATTGACAGCTTCAAATCCCAATTTTGTCACTTCCTAGCTGTGTGGCTTTAAGCAAATAGGTCCTTTTGCACCTCTGAGCCTCCAGTGTTCTAGATGCAAAATAGAAAATAATATTTAGCTCTGGGCTTGGCTGTGAGCATTAATATACATGATGCTTTAACATAGTACCTGGAGATCTTACATGTATGATAAAGATAGGACCTTTGAGAGGTAGTGGTTTGTGTGTTAGAGTGCTTGGCTGGGTTCAAATCCCGATTCTATTATTTATTAGTTGTGTTACTTTACACAAATTACTTAACCTCTTGTGTCACATGTTTTCTTGCATACAAAATGGGGATGATAATTATATTGATAATATACCTACCTTTTATGGTCACTGTGAGATTTAAATATAATTATTATAGGTAAAATTCTTGAGTGGTGTTTTATGTGTATGTGTAGATGAGTGTGTATATACACACATATATATTAGGCGTACTACAGGTGTTGTTATTCTTTGGTAGAGTATGTTTACCCTTTGAGGGTACAGTCATTTTCAGAAGCAACCATTTAAGTGATAAAGCTGAGAAACAGAATTTTGGGTAAAAATTTCTTTAGCCCTAAGTGTCAGGAGCCAGGAAGTCAGGCATGACTTGGACACTGTTTTGACTCTCGATGGGCCTCTGGCCAGGCTGAGGAGACAGACATACATATCAGCATTTCAAGAAAGGCCAGCCAGGTCCTTGGAGCAGGAGGCAGGAAGCTTAAATTCTAGTTCCAGCTGTGCTTTGCACTTGCTGTGTGGCCCTGGACAAGTGCCTTTCCCTCTCTGGGCCTTTATGTTGCAGAATTTAAGTTTGGTGTGATCTGCGGAGCTGTCCTGCTTTGTTGGTCCTTGGAACTTATGATTTTTATTCGTTAAGTTGGTGCTGCTTCCAACAGTTTCCATCTCCCGAAGCCTGTGCGGCCTCTGCAGGAAGGTGTGTGAATTCCACCTGCTGAGAGAATTCCAAACTGCCAGCCTCACCTGCCTGCCTTGAGTAAAGGCCTTTCTTGGGAGTCATAGACCTGTTCCCTCCCCTCACTGGCCGTGACAAGGGAGAGCCCAGGCCAGTGTCTGGTCTTAGAACCCTATGTGTACGGTACAGAGGCTGTGCCCAGAGGTCTGCAGGGCTCCTTCCTCCACCTGGTGCTCTCAGATTGTTAGGATGGTAAGAGCTGCTGTCTTCTAGTGCAACATTTCCCAAACTGAGTTTGTATTCTGTGGGATGTGAATAGGATTCAGTAACATAAAAGGTGATGGTGAGGTTCCAGCCTCAAATAGGGGGGCAGAATATTTCGTTAAATTTAAATAAGGATCCTCAGGTCTTAATTACATCTGGAATTTCCTCAAGGAACAGTACAGCAGATAAGACAGAGGTAGTCTCACAGAATAAGAGCACAGGCTGGGTTTTGGATCCTGGTTCTTCTCTTTCTAGCTTTGTGACCATGGGGAAGCTCACGAGCCCTTCTGAGCTGCAGTTTCCTCATTTGTGGTTCAGAGGAAATAAAGTGGAGCCTACCTTTTAGGACTGTTGTGAGGGCAGAATGCAGCATTGTGTGCAGAAGACTCTGCACAGGGCCTGAGACGTGAACAGTCAGTACATCATTCCTGTTGTCCCGTTCAGGGGGCTCTTTTGTGGAGACAGTTCTGAGCGTCTCTCAGGATGCTGGTGTCCCGTGAACACAGTGTGGCGAATGCTGATTGCTCTGCTTCTTTTGTGCTGCGTTGCTCTGTCACCCTGACGTGGGAGGACTCCTGTCAACATCTGCCCTACCTCTTCATCCAGTTGCACTGATCACAAGATCAGCGATAGGGACAGAGTCTGGGCACCCTGTACTGGGTTCTGAAAAGTCAGGTGAGCCCAGGGAAGGATGAGTAGGCAGGTGTGGTGGGAGCAGGGGCATGTGAGGGGAAGTGGTAGAGGAAGAAGGTGGAGAGGTGGGCTTGAGTGAGGACCTGAGGCCAGGATGAGGAGTGTGGACGTTGCCCTGGGCGGCGGGGACTTGTGCTGGGGTGTTTGAGCACAGCTGCTTGCTCCAGTGTGCCCGGAGTGCTGGCATCTATCTGCTCCAGTTGTCACGGCTCCTCTGCCCCAGGGCATCCAGGGCCTGTCTTGGAGGGCAGCAGCAGGAGCAGTGCACTGCATCAGGAGACAGGAGTTACGGGGAGAGCGTTAGCCCCCACTCAGTGCTTGGAACCGGTTGCTTTACCTGTCTGTGTCTCAACCTCCATGTCTGTAAAATGGGAGGAACCATCATTCCTGAGCAGCCTAACCCACAGGGCTGCATACTTTCATTGAGAAAGTATTTCAACCATCCCATTAAGTGGAGATGCTACTATATTCCAGGCCCTGTGTTCAGGCCTACAGAGGGTTAGATGAACAGCATTGATCCCTGCCCTTGGGTGCAGGGTGGGGGCTTATAGTATGCTGGTTACTGTGCAGTGAGATGTGACTATGGTCAAGTTAAACCCTCGAAAGGGCCCTTTGCCCAGTGTGGGGATTGGAAGGCTGTGGGAAGAGGAGGCATTCAAAAAGATTCCCCAGAGGAGGTAGCATCCCTAGTAGTTAGTGGGTGAAGAAGGAAGAAATGAAGTTCTAGGCAGAGGAAACTGAATGAGCAAAGGTGAGGAGATAGGGTATGCCACAGTTTGTATGGGCAAACAAGTAGCAAGTGAAAATATTAGCATATTACGTTTAAAGTGTGGAAGGAGATTAATGGACACTGCTGACAGGAACAGTGCTTGCATTTAAACAGATGCATCATCTAAAGCTAAAGAAGTGAAGCTCAAATAGGATAATTTCAGAAATTAACTAGTATGCTTTTTTTTTTTTTTGGTCTCCCTTGAAATTGTAGCATGGTCCCTTTGGTCTCTATGATAGGTTACATCAGTGGTGTTGGGCAGACTGCGGGTCTTGAATGCCAGGCTGAGGGGTTTGCTGTGCAGTCTGCAGACTAATGGAAGAATTAGCCACAAAAGCCAGGGGATTTAGAATGGAATCCGTGGCATTCTCTGCATGTGCAGGGCTGGCTAGGCGAGGAGGTTCCCAGAAGAAAAACAGAGAGACCTTTGCCCTCCTCCTGCACTTAGGCAAAAAGTAGAATTAGGATAAGGTTGGCTGAGTGATCTGGCTATTGTGCCTGCCCTTTGGGTGTCAGCAGCCAATCTGCCATAGTGCTGGGGGCTTAAGGCTTGCTGCTCAGGAGGCGGGGTGGTGAGCCCCAGCCATTGCCTGGGCTTTGAGGAGCTCCTGCATGCAAATAAGCCTGAGCCAAGGAATTAGTGCTGTTGTTCCCTGGAGCAAAGGGCTTGGAGGTACCTCCCTAGCTGGGGATGCACACTTTCCAGCCTGCTGCCACTGGTGGAGAGTCTCTCAGTCCATTTCTCCAGACTCTTTTGGAGCCTCTGAGCCTGACAGTTGAAATCTTCCATTGTGCGGTCCCTCGGGTGGAGAGAAGCAAGGGCTGGGGGACACAGGGCCTGGGCCAGGGCATGGCTCTGCCTCTAGCCCATTGTGACACCTTGGGCAAGTCTCTTCACCTCTGTGAGCCTCATTTTTCTCATTTCTAGAAGGAGGAACATCCTCCAACGGCACGTATGAGCATTAAATAGTGTGTTTGGAGAGCTTTGCCTTAGTGTGTTTGGAGAGCTTTACAGGGAAAGAGGTGTCATAATTTTATTAAAAGAGGCAGGAAGGGAGAGCAGAGAAACATGGCAATAATTAGAAATGTGAATGCCCCCTTACTATTTAAAAAAAGAATTTATTTACTTATGGCATACTGGGTCTTCGTTGCTTCACAGGCTTTCCTCTAGTTGCAGCGAATGGGGGCTGCTCTCTAGTTACAGTGAGTGGACGTCTCGTTGCAGTGGCTTCTTCTGTTGTGGAGCACGGGTTCTAGGCTCTCGGGCCTCAGTAGTTGTAGTTCATGGGCTCAGTAGTTGTGGCTCCTGCGCTCTAGAGGACAGGCCCAATAGTTACGGCACATGGGCTTAGTTGCTTTATGGCATGTGGGATCCTCCTGGATTGGGGATCTAACCTGTGTCTCTTGCATTGGTAGGCAGATTCTTTTACCACTGAGCCACCAGGTAAACCCACTAAATGCTCCCTTACCATTTGATAATCTTAAATTATGGCAAAGTTTTTAGGAATAGTAAGTATGTTTTCAGCAGGCTTCAGCAATATGTGAACCGTGAACTTCCAGATGTTCAAGCTGGATTTAGAAAAGGCAGAGGGACCAGAGATCAAATTGCCAACATCCGCTGGATCATGGAAAAAGCAAGAGAGTTCCAGAAAAACATCTACTTCTGCTTTATTAGCTATACCAAAGCCTTTGACTGTGTGGATCACAAAAAACTGTGGAAAATTCTTCAAGAGATGGAAATACCAGACCACCTTACCTGCCTCCTGAGAAATCTATAAACAGGTCAAGAAGCAACAGTTAGAACTTGACATGAAACAACGGACTGCTTCCAAATCGTAAAAAGAGTAAGTCAAGGCTGTATATTGTCACATTGCTTCTTTAACTTATATGCAGAGTACATCATGTGAAATGCCAGGCTGGATGAAGCACAAGCTGAAATCAAGATAACCGGGAGAAATATCAGTAACCTCATATATGCAGATGACACCACCTTTATGGCAGAAAGCGAAGAAGAAAAAGAGCCTCTTGATGAAAGTGAAAGAGGAGAGTGAAAAAGCTGGCTTAAAACTCCACATTCAGAAAACTAAGATCATGGCATCTGGTCCCATCACTTCATGGCAAATAGATGGGGAAACAGTGGAAACTGAGAGATTTTCTTTTTTGGGGGGGGCTCCAAAATCACTGCAGATGGTGACTGCAGCCATGAAATTAGAAGACACTTGCTCCTTGAAAGAAAAGTTAGGACCAACCTAGGCAGCGTATTCGGAGAAGGCAATGGCACCCCACTCCAGTACTCTTGCCTGGAAAATCCCATGGATGGAGGAGCCTGGAAGGCTGAAGTCCATGGGGTCACTAGGAGTAGGACACAACTGAGTGACTTCACTTTCGCTTTTCACTTTCACGCATTGGAGAAGGACATGGCAACCCACTCCAGTGTTCTTGCCTGGAGAATCTCAGGGGCCGGGGAGCCTGGTGGGCTGCCGTCTCTGGGGTCGCACAGAGTCGGACACGCCTGAAGCGGCTCAGCAGCAGAGCAGCAGGCCGCATATTGAAAGGCAGAGAGAGATTGCTTTGCCAACTAAGGTCCATAAGGCTGTGGTGTTTCCAGTGGTCGTGTATGGATGTTAAGAGCTGGACTATAAAGAAAGCTGAGCACTGAAGAATTGATGCTTTTGAACTATGGTGTTGGAGAAGACTCTTGAGAGTCCCTTGGACTGCAAGGAGATCCAACCAGTCCATCCTAAAGGAAATCAGTCCTGAATATTCATTGGAAGGACTGATGCTGAAGCTGAAACTCCAATACTTTGGCCACCTGATGCGAATAACTGACTCATTTGGAAAGACCCTGATGCTGGGAAGGATTTAGGGCAGGAGGAGAAGGGGACGACAGAGGATGAGATGGTTGGATGGCATCTCCAATTCGATGGACATGAGTTTGAGTAAGCTGCAGGAGTTGGTGATGGACAGGGAAGCCTGGAGTACTGCAGTTCATGGGGTTGCAAAGAGTTAGACAGGACTGAGTGACTGAACTGAACTGAAGTATGTTTTGGTTGTTTTTTAAATTAACTGTATCACTTAAAGGCTTACACTGAAATATTTATGGACAAAAATAGATGATATTTGAGATATGCTTCAAAATAAGGAAAGGAGAAGACTGAATTGCCAAAGCAATCTTAAGAAAAAAGAACAAAGTTGGAGGAGCCATGGTCCCTGACTTTAGACTGTGATCCCACGAAACTACAGTAATCAAAGCAACATGATACTGGCACAAAAACATGTACGCAGGTCGTGGAGCAGGACAGAGAGCCTGGAATAAACTCAAGCGCCTACGGTCACGTAGTCTATGGCAGAGGAGGCACCAATATGTAATGGGGAAAGACAGCCTCTCAGAATAAGTGGTGCTGGAAAAACTGAACAGCTTCACGTGAGAGAAAGAAATTAGAGCATTTCTTCACACTGCATGTGAGTGAAAGTCAGACTCTTTGCGACCCCATGAACTATATACTCCATGGAATTCTCCAGGCCAGAATCCTGGAGTGGGTTGGGTAGCCTTTCCTTTTTCCAGGGAATATTCCCAAGCCAGGGATTGAACCCAGGTCTCCCACATTAAAGGTGGATTCTTTACCAGCTGAGCACAAGGGAAGCCCTGGGGGCTCAGAGCGTAAAGCATCTGCCTGCGTTGTGCGAGACCCAGGTTCAATCCCTGGGTTGGGAAGATCCCCTGGAGAAGGAAATGACAATCCACTCTGGTAATCTTGCCTGGAAAATCCCATGGACGGAGGAGCCTGGTAGGCTACAGTCCATCGGGTCCCAAAGAGTTGGACATGACTGAGCGACTTCACTTCACAGTGTATACAAAAATAAACTCAATATGGTTTTAAAACCTAAATGTAAGAGCTGAAACCACAAAACTAGAAGGGGGAACATAGGCAGAATACTCTTTGATGTAAATTATAGCAAAATATATTGATCTGTCTCCTAAGGGAAAATAAGAGCAAAAATAAACAGATGGGACCTAATTAGACTTTAAAACTTTTTATTATGGTTTATTACAGAATATTGAATATAGCTTCCTGTGCTATGTAGTGGGACCTTGTTGTTTATCCATCCTATATATAATAGTTTGCATCTGCTAGTCCCAAATTCCCAAGCTGTCCCTCCCCTGCCCCCTGTCTTGGCCACCACTGGTCTGTTCTCTCTGTCTGTGAGTCTGTTTCTGTGTCATAAATAAGTTTATTTGTGTTATAGTTTAGATTTTACATATGAATGATATTGTATGGTATTGGTCTTTCTGACTTACTTCACTTAGTATGATAATCTTGAGGTCCATTATAGCTGAGTAATATCTCAAAAATGACAGAATGACCTCTGTTTGTTTCCAAGGCAAACCATTCAATATCACAGTAATCAAGTCTATGCCCCAACCAGTAACCCTGAAGAAGTTGAAGTTGAATGGTTCTATGAAGACCTACAAGACCTTTTAGAACTAACACCCAAAAAAGATGTCCTTTTCATTATAGGGGACTGGAATGCAAAAGTAGGAAGTCAAGAAATACCTGGAGTAACAGGCAAATTTAGCCTTGGAATACGGAATGAAGCAGGGCAAAGACTAATAGAGTTTTGCCAAGAAAATGCACTGGTCATAGCAAACACTCTCTTCCAACAACGCAAGAGAAGACTCTACACATGGACGTCACCAGATGGTCAACACCAAAATCAGATTGATTATATTGTTTGCAGCCAAAGGTGGAGAAGCTCTATACAGTCAACAAAAACAAGACCAGAAGCTGACTGTGGCTCAGATCATGAACTCCTTATTGCCAAATTCAGACTTAAATTGAAGAAAGTAGGGAAAACCACTAGACCATTCAGGTATGACCTAAATCAAATCCCTTATGGTTATACAGTGGAAGTGAGAAATAGATTTAAGGGACTAGATCTGATAGATAGAGTGCCTGATGAACTATGAATGGAGGTTCGTGACATTGTACAGGAGACAGGGATCAAGACCATCCCCATGGAAAAGAAATGCAGAAAAGCAAAATGGCTGTCTGGGGAGGCCTTACAAATAGCTGTGAAAAGAAGAGAAGCAAAAAGCCAAGGAGAAAAGGAAAGATAGAAGCATCTGAATGCAGAGTTCCAAAGAATAGCAAGAAGAGATAAGAAAGCCTTCTTCAGGGATAGGTGCAAAGAAACAGAGGAAAACAACAGAATGGGAAAGACTAGAGATCTCTTCAAGAAAATTAGAGATACCAAGGGAACATTTCATGCAAAGATGGGCTCAATAAAGGACAGAAATGGTATGGACCTAACAGAAGCAGGAGATATTAAGAAGAGGTGACAAGAATACACAGAAGAACTGTACAAAAAAGGTCTTCAAGACTAAGATAATCAAGATGATGTGATCACTCATCTAGAGCCAGACATCCTGGAATGTGAAGTCGAATGGGCCTTAGAACGCATCACTATGAATAAAGCTAGTGGAGGTGATGGAATTCCAGTTGAGCTCTTTCAAATCCTGAAAGATGATGCTGTGAAAGTGCTGCACTCAATATGCCAGCAAATTTGGAAAACTCAGCAGTGGCCACAGGACTGGAAAAGGTCAGTTTTCATTCCAATGCCAAAGAATGCTCAAACTACCGCACAATTGCACTCATCTCATTCGCTAGTAAAGTAATGCTCAAAATTCTCCAAGCCAGGCTTCAGCAACACGTGAACCATGAACTTGCTGATGTTCAAGCTGGTTTTAGAAAAGGCAGAGGAAACAGAGATCAAATTGCCAACATCCGCTGGATCATGGAAAAAGCAAGAGAGTTCCAGAAAAACATCTATTTCTGCTTTATTGACTATGCCAAAGCCTTTGACTGTGTGGATCACAAAAAACTGTGGCAAATTCTTTAAGAGATAGGAATACCAGTCCACCTGAGCTGCCTCTTGAGAAACCTATGTGCAGATCAGGAAGCAACAGTTAGAACTGGACATGGAACAACAGACTGTTTCCAAATAGGAAAAGGAGTACCTCAAGGCTGTATACTGTCACCCTGCTTATTTAACTTATATGCAGAGTACATCATGAGAAACACTGGGCTGGAAGAAGCACAAGCTGAAATCAAGATTGCCAGGAGAAATATCAATAACCTCAGATATGCAGATGACACCACCCTTATGGCAGAAAGTGAAGAGGAACTAAAAAACCTCTTGATGAAAGTGAAAGAGGAGAGTGAAAAAGTTGGCTTAAAGCTCAACATTCAGAAAACGAAGATCATGGCATCCGGTCCCATCACTTCATGGGAAATAGATGGGGAAACAGTGGAAACAGTGTCAGACTTCATCGTTTTGGGCTCCCAAATCACTGCAGATGGTGACTGCAGCCCTGAAATTAAAAGATGCTTACTCCTTGGAAGAAAAGTTATGACCAACCTAGATAGCATATTGAAAAGCAGAGACATTACTTTGCCAACAAAAGTCTATCTAGTCAAGGCTATGGTTTTTCCAGTGGTCATGTATGAATGTGAGAGTTGGACTGTGAAGAAGGGTGAGCGCCGAAGAATTGATGCTTTTGAACTGTGGTGTTGGAGAAGACTCTTGAGGCTCCCTTGGACTGCAAGGAGATCAAACCAGTCCATTCTGAAGGAGATCAGCCCTGGGATTTCTTTGGAAGGACTGATGTTGAAGCTGAAACTCCAGTATGTTGGCCACCTCATGTGAAGAGTTGACTCATTGGAAAAGACCCTGATGCTGGGAGGGATTGGGGGCAGGAGGAGAAGGGGATGACAGAGGATGAGATGGCTGGATGGCATCACTGACTCGATGGATGTGAGTCTGAGTGAACTCCCGGAGTTGGTGATGGACAGGGAGGCCTGGCATGCTGCGATTCATGGGGTTGCAAAGAGTCGGACACGACTGAGCGACTGAACTGAACTGAATATTCCACTGTGTGGGTGTGTACACACACACACACTCTCTCTCTCTCTCTCTCTCTCTCTCTCTCTCTCTTTCTCTCTCTCTCTCACTTATAGATACATACACCACATCTTTATCCATTCATCCATCAATGGGCATTTAGGTTGTTTCCACGTCTTACCTATTGTAAATAGACCTGTATGAACATAGAGATACATATAGCTTTTCAAATTATAGTTTTGTCTAGATATATGCCCAGTAGTAGAATTGCTGGGTCATATGGCAACTCTGGTGGACTTCCTTGGTGGTTCAGATGGTAAAGCGTCTGCCTACAATGTAGGAAGTAAGTGAAGTTGCTCAGTCATGTCAACTCTTTCCAACCCCATGGACTGTAGCCTACCAGGCTCCTCTATCCATGGGATTTTCCAGGCAAAGTACTGGAGTGGATTGCCATTTCCTTCTCCAGTGGATCTTCCCAACCCAGGGATCGAACCCTGGTCTTCCGCTTTGTAGACAGACGTTTTACCATCTGAGTCACCAGGGAAACCCAGGTTCTATTTCTGGGTTGGGAGGATCCCCTGGAGAAGGAAATGGGAACCCACTCCAGTACTCTTGCCTGAAAAATCCCATGGACAGAGGATCCTGGTAGGCTGCAGTCCATGGGGTCGCAAAGAGTCAAACATGACTGAGCGACTTTGCTTTCACTTTTCACTTTCATGGCAACTCTATTTTTAGTTTTATAAGGAATCTCCATACTTTTCCATAGTGGCTGCACTAATTTGCATTCCAACAACAGTGTATCTGGGTTCGCTTTTCTCTACACCCTCTCCAGCGTTTGTTATTTGCAGACTTTTAAATCATGGCCATTGTGACCAGTGTGAGGGGGTACCTTATTGTAGGGGACCTAGTTAAACTTAAAAGCTTTTGCAAAGCAAAGGAAACCACTGACAACATGAAAAGACTGCCTACTGAAAGGGAGAAAATATTTGCAAAGTTATGATCGATAAGGGGTTAATATCCAAAATCTATAAACAGTTCATACAACTCGATATATAATGTCCCAGTTAAAAATGAGCAGAAGACCTAAACAGACATTTTTCCCAAGAGGTTATACAGGTGGCCAACAGGCACGTGAAAAACTGCTTAAGACTGCTAATCATCAGAGAAGTGCAAATCAAAACCACAATGAGATATCATCTTACACCTCTCAAAATGGCTGTCATTAAAAAGTCTAAAAATAACAAGCACTGGCAAGGATGTAGAGAGAAGGGAACCATAGTACGCTCTTGGTGAGATTATAAATTGGTGCAGCCATTGTTTAAAACAGTATAGAACAACTGTATTTAGCAATTCCACTGCTGAGTATATATCCAAAGAAATTGAAAACACTAACTTGGAAAGGTATGTGCACCCCAGTGTTTATAGCAGCTCTGTTTACAGTGACAAGATATGCAAACAACTGAAGTGCCATCCACTGGATGAAGAATGTGTGGTATATATACTGAAGAGGGGGCTTCCCAGGCGGCTCAGTGGCAAAGAATCGGCCTGCCAGTGCAGAAGGTGCAGGAGACGTGGGCTCCATCTCTGGACTGGGAGGATGCTCTGGAGAAGGAAATGACAACCCGCTCCAGTATTCTTGCCTGGAAAATCCCATGGACAGTGGAGCCTGGAGGGCTACAGTCCATGAAATTACAGAGAGTTAGGAACAACTGAGGATCTGAGCTTTAGTATCCATAATAGAATATTACTCAGCCATTAAAAAGAATGAAATTCTGCCACTTGCAACAATGTGGATGGACCAAGAAAGTATTATACTTAGTGAAATAAGTAAAATAGAGAAATATGAATACTCTGTTATTACTTATATGTGGAATCTAAAAAAACAAAAGAAGTGAATGTGTATAATAAAACAGAGACAAGCCCACAAATATAGAGAACAGACAAGTGGTTCCCAGTGAGGAGAGGGAAGTGGGAGGGGTGAGACAGTAGTTTGTGTCTCTTAAACCCATACCCCTATGTATGCTATAAATAAGCAACAAGGGTATATTGTACAGAACAGGGAAATATAGCCATTATTTGGCAGTAACTTTAAAAGGGGTATAGTCTATAAAAAATTTCAATTACTATGTCATAAACCTGAAACATATAATATTATGAATCAATTAAAAAAAAAAGGGAGGTAGGAAGAAACAGAGAAGAGGATAGGGATGAGGGAGGTGGAAAGAAAGTGACTCCAGAGGAATGACAAGGAGGCTGGAATGTGGTGAAGTACAGGAAGAAGATGAGTCGAGGGAAAAAAGAGGCACCAGAGGGCATGGGGTGGGGAGAAAGTGAGGACAAAGAGCAGAAGCAGTCAGCCCTCCCTTCTCTTTCTCTTCCTGGTCCCTAAGGGTCAAAACGTCTCCAGCCACCTCAGCTGCTGGTTGTGGAAGGTTAGGAGATGGGGAGGCCAAACTCGCCTCCCCAGGGGTCCCATCGTTTCCGAGCAACCAGAAGCAGGTCAGCACTGTGGGGTGGACAGCGCCTGACTGGGCAGGACATTGCACTCACTCCTAGATCCCTCTGTGAGGTGCTGGGTTTCAGCCCCCCAAGTCCAACCTTTAACTCCTCCCTTTTGGGCAGCTTTCTCAGCTGGCTTGGGACCTGATCGAAAGGACCAGGCCAGGGTGGGGCTGGGGCATGATCTCTCCTGGGGCAGGGCCTGACACATGGAGGGACATCTTTCAGGACCACCCCAGGTACCAGGGGTTTCCTAAGAAGTATGAGGGGAAGACCCTTCCTGCAAAGGCTCAGGGTGCTTGGAGAGATACAACAGATGGACATGAAATCCTTGGAGAACAGTAGGAGGGATGTGGACTAAGCTTCAGCATTCCTGGAGGCCTGTTCTTGGAGTCTCACTGAAACTCACCCCTGCCAGTCACCAGCTATGTGACCCTAGGCACTTTCCTCACTTCTCTGGGCCTCAGTTTATACATCTGTAAAATGCACATCATACTCTCTGCCCTGCCCGGCGCTCAGGAGCTGTTTGAACACATCTAGGATGATGGATGTAGAAGCACTTTGTAGACTCTGGCACCCTCTATCCATGTGAGCTCTCACCCCTGGATTCCAGCCTGTGTGGCCAGGGTGTTGAACTGTGTTTCTCTGTTGGGCTGTAGTTTTTATTCAAGGATCACATGAGAAACCTCCACATAAGGGCAGTCCCTTGACCTTCTTAAGTTATTGTTGACATTTTGTCTCTTGTTTTGTTCAGTGTATGAAGACATACTTGCTCTATTATTTTTAGAATATAATATGAGGGAAAGATGTGTGTTTCTTGAAGAACAGATTCCTTCATCAGAAAGTGAAAATTACATAATCTATCCTTATTTTCTATTAGTCTCAGCTACTAGGAAGATGAGAGTAAAATTTAAGCTCAGTAATAACAATATGGGGCTTCCTAGGTGGCTCAGTGGTAAAGAATCCGCCTACCAATGCAGGAGACACAGAAGACATAAGTTCTATCCCTGGGTGAGGAAGATCCCCTGGAGAAGGAAATAGCAACTCACGCCAGTATTCTTGTCTGGAAAATCTCTTGGGCAGAGGAGCCTAGCAGGCTATGGTCCTTGGGGTCGCCAGTGAGTCAGACATAACTTAGCAACTAAACAAATAACAATATAGGTCATTTTTATGCATTTTCTTCCATTTTTTTAAACCTGATTTTAATTTGCTGCTGCTGTTTCAGGTTGAGTTGATGCCAAGCTGATCCAAAGATGAGAACCATGCTAACAAACCCGAAACACTCCATTCCAGTCCTAAAGAGCAACACTGTTGAATAGGGAGATAGCACACATTTCACCATCTTTGTTAGTTTCCTGTGGCTGCTGTAACAAAGTACCACAAACTTGGTGGCTTAAAGCTGTAGAAATTTATTCTTTTATGGTTCTAGAGGCCAGAAGTTTCAAATCAAAGTGTCAGCATGGCTGTGCTTCCTCTGGAGGCCCTAGGAGAGAATCCATTCCTTGCCTCTTCCAGCTTCTGGTTGTTGCCAGCATTCCTTTGCTTGTGACGGCATCACTGCAATCTCTGCCTCTGTCTTCACATCACCTTTCTCTGTGTCTTCTCCTCTTCCGTCTGTGTCAAAACTCCCTCTGCCTCTCAGGAGGATACATGTGTTTATGTGTAGGGTCTGCATAGATAATCCAGGATTAAGCTCCTCCTCTCAAGATCCTTAACTTAATCACATCTTTTGCGATGAAAGGTAGTAGTCATGGGAAATTAGGAAATGGACATATATCCTTGGTACACTGTTGAGCCCACGATTCCATCTGAGAACCCTAGATTCATAGGCTCATCCACTGTCCCTCATTCATTGTGTAACTCAGTGGTTAGGAGCAAAAGCTCTGGAGTCTTTTGGGTTCCCATCATACCTCTGTCATTGGCTGTGGGACCTTGGGAAAATTCCTTGATCTCTCAGCACCTCAGTTTTCTTGCCTCAGAAACTGGATAGTAGCTCTCTTGTAGGGTTTTTATAAGGATTAAACAAAATGCTCTGTAAAAACACACAGCACAGCACCTGGCCCATAGTAATCACTCAATAAATGTTAGCTACTATTACAGTTGATGGTTTTAGGATATGTCTACAACTTCCTTAATATTCCTTCTTTCAAGAGGTGAGGCTTAATTCTCCTCTGGAGTATTGACTGGACCTAATGCCTCACTGACAATGAAGAGAATAAAGCAGAAATAACAATGTGACTTCAAGATCTGGGTCATAAAAGATGCTGTGGCTTGGCCCTTTCTCACTTCTTCAAATCACTCACTCTAGGGAAGCCAGCTTTTATGTCATAAGAACCTTGTGGGAAGGAACTGAGGTCTCTTGACATCGGCCCACAGTAAGTGATTTCAGAAGAGGATCCTCCAGTTCCAGCCCAGCTTTCAGATGACTGCAGCCCTGGTCCATACCTTGATTGAAATCTCACGAGGGACTCTGAGCCAGACTACCCAGCTCTTGGCTCTCTGACCCACAGAAACTCTGAGATAGCAAATGTTGTTTTAAGCCACTGAGCTTTAGGGTAATTTGTCATACAGCAGCAGCTAACTGATAAATTAGTTATTTATTATTTAATCTTTAAACATTAATTACCTATTGCATGCCAGGCAAGGGAGATTATACAGTTGGCAGAATATCTGCTTTTAAAAAACAGTCTAGTGGGGATTGGAGTGGGGCATGGAATATAAAACAGTGTTTGCAATGGAGTGTGCGACAATGCCTGTGTGGTCTGTAGCACAGACAAGGTAGAAAAATGCCTTCTTAAGACAGCATTCTATAGAGGGGGCTGCTGATCTGGCTGGGCCTGGCTGGAATATCAGAATATAGGCTGAAGTTCAGGCAGAATCCAGTCGGTGTACGATCTGCATCTAACTACCCGAAGGGACTTTGAGAAGGATAAAAACCTCAGTAATTTATTAAAATCCCATACTAGAGCTAAATATACACCTATCCCATGATCCAGAAATTCCACTCTTGAATATAAATCAAAGAGAAATGTAGCTCACCCAGAGATGAGATGATTCATAGCAATGTTATTCATAATATCTGTAAACTGGAGGTGTCCTAGTGTCTATAAACAAATTTCAGTATGTTTACGCCATAGAATGTTTCTCAGCAGTGGCAGAGAGCAAACAACTGGTATATGCAATAATGTGAATGAATCTCAAAAACATGCTGAACAAAGAAGCCAGGAATATATCGTATTTATAGGGATGTTGTTGTTCAGTCACGTGGTCATGTCTGACTCTGTGCAACCCCATGGACTGCAGCCCTTCAGGCTTCCCTGTCCATCACCAACTCCTGGCGCTTGCTCAAACTCATGTCCACTGAGTCAGTGACACCCTCCAACCATCTCATCCTCTGTCGTCCCCTTCTCCTCCTGCCTTCAATCTTTCTCAGCATCAGTCTTTTCTAATGAGTCTGCTCTTTGCATCAGGTGGCCAAAGTATTGGAGCTTCAGCATCAGTCCTTCCAATGAATATTCAGGACTGATTTCCTTTAAGATGGACTGGTGGGATCTCCTTGCAGTCCATGGGACTCTCAAGAGTCTTCTCCAGCACCACAGTTCAAAAGCATTGATTCTTCAGCACTCAGCCTTCTTTATAGTCCAACTCTCACATCCATACATGACTACTGGAAAAACCATAGCTTTGACTAGACAGACCTTTGTCAGCACAGTAATCCCTGCTTTTTAATATGCTATCTAGGTTGGTCATAGCTTTTCTTCCAAGGAGCAAGCAAGCGTCTTTTAATTTCATGGCTGCAATCACCATCTGAAGTGATTTTGGAGCCCAAGAAAATAAAATCTCTCACTGTTTCCATTTTTTCCCCATCTATTTGCCATGAAGTGATGGGACCAGATGCCATGATCTTAGTTTTCTGAATGTGGAGTTTTAAGCCAACTTTTTCACTCTCCTCTTTCACTTTCATCAAGAGTCTCTTTAGCTCCTTTTCGTTTTCTGCCATAAGGGTGGTGTCATCTGCATATCTGAGGTTATTGATATTTCTCCCGGCAATCTTGATTCCAGCTTGTGCTCGGCATTTCTCATGATGTACTCTGCATATAAGTTAAGTAAGCAAGGTGACAGTGTATAGCCTTGACATACTTCTTTCCCAATTTGGAACCAGTCCTTTGTTCCACGTCCGGTTCTAACTGTTGCTTGACCTGCATACAGATTTCTCAGGAGGCAGGTATGGTGGTCTGGTATTCCCATCTCTATAAGAATTTTCCAAAGTTTGTTGTGATTCACACAGTCAAAGGTTTTAGCATAGTCAATGAAGCAGAAGTAGATGTTTTCCTGGAATTCTCTTGCTTTTTCTATGAACAGTTCTATGAAGACCTACATGACCTTCTAGAAAAAAAGATGTTCTTTTTATCATAGGGGACTGGAATGTAAAAGTAGTAAGTCAAGAGATACCTGGAGTAACAGGCAAGTTTGGCCTTAGAGTACAATATGGAGCAGGGCCAAGGCTAATAGAGTTTTGCCAAGAGACCACACTGGTCATAGCAAATACCCTCTTCCAACATTTATAAGAATATATAAGCAGAAACCAAAATCAAGATAAAAGACATTTGCAGAACTTTATGCGTTTAATACCTTAAATAAATGGACTACTAAAAAAGAATGAAGCATATTATTAGGGAAGAATTCCATGTATTTTAACATATTTATCGTACATAAGAGTATATGTAGTATACTACAAATCAGTGCTCTCTGACATAAATATTCAGCTCCTTGTCAGAGGGTCTCATTGGCTTAACTGTATGACTAAGACAGCAATTCCTAACTGGTGTACACTGGAGTACCACAAAGGTGTGAACTCAATTTCAGCTACAGTAATTCCGGATGTGGTTGGAATATTGAGCTGGAGAGATTATAGGATCAAGGGTAGCCGGAGTACAGCTCACTGGGAGCGAGAAGTAGGGTCACACACAAGAGCTCTTTGTGGGTATGTTAGGGCTTACAGGGCTTCCTGGGTGGCGCAGTGGTAAAGAATCTCAATCCGTTATGGGTCTGCCTGTTCCACTTTCACACGTCTTTCTCTGAACTTCTGTGCCACTTGCAAGTGGGGGATGTTTTCTTGTCTCGTGGCCTTAATATTTGAAGACCATCTTTAGGCTTATGACAAGAGCTTGCAAGTGCAAGCCTAGGGAAGTGTTCCTAGGGAAGTGTGTTTCCTCTGTCCATTCTTCAAGATCCCGGCACCCTGCTCCATGCCCATATACTGGGTTATGGAATTTCCATTTATCCTGAGGTTACTGGGGAACCGTGGGAAGCTTTTGAGCAGTAAAGAGACACAATTAGATTTCTATTCTTAGAAACTATCATGGCTATCATTAATGGAGCACCTTTGTCCCAGGTGCTTTAGACATGCATGGCCACAAGAGTGCTCTGGCTGCGGGGCGGACAGTGGGTTGGAGGCCATCAGGAGGTGCAGGCAGAGCAGCCAGGGCTGCTGCTGGGGGAGAGTGGGTGAAAGCCTGAACCAAGACAGTGGCCCCCAGTTGGGAGAGGTGTTCAGGTGGCAGGGTTGCCTGGTGACTGCCTCAGAGGAGTGAGGAAGGAGAGGGAATCTGGGAAGGACTCCTGAGGGTCTGACTTAGGTGACTATGGAGAATTTTGGAATGAGTGGCATTGAGGATTCTCAGTATCCTATAAACCCAGCTCCCCAAAGTGGAAGGAGCCCTAGAGACTACCTAGTCTCATTCTATATCACTTACCTCTGATAATTCCCAAGCTGACTGTAGGTAGTCTATGGACATACCATTTTTTATGGTTGGGAGACTATTTTTATTGTATTAGTAAACACTAGCATGTGAGACCCATGGTTTTATAGATTTTATTGCTTAGCAAAAGGCTAAAGAAGCTATTTCAATTTAAAAAGTAAGTTTATAAAAGGAAAAATATTGTCAGTAATACCACACTTATAAGGTGGCACTAGTAGTAAAGAACCTGCCTGTCGATGCAGGAGACGTAAGAGACATGAGTTCAATCCCTGGGTTGGGAAGATCCTCTGGAGGAGGCCACAACAATCCACTCCAGTATTCTTGCCTGGAGAATCCCATGGACAGAGGAACCTGGCAGGCTACAGTCCACAGGGTCACACAGAGTTGGACATGCCTGAAGCAACTTAGCACACACGTACAGAGATATGGTTGAAATTAGGCACAAGTGAAGTTCAGGGAACCTGCCACCACCTGGAACACTAATCTCCATAGGATGCTATGTGGTGAATGCCCATATTTCCCTGTGGGACCCACCTGAACGAAGCCTAGCTGTCCAATCAGCTCTGGCCCATCGGCCCAGGGGAATCCACAGAGACCTCTCTGAAGTTGCCCACAAAGGCAGATCCGGTTTCTCTTGGTTAAGGATTTGATGGTTGCTGTAAGAAGGCAGTGACAATGAACATGCTGTTTCCTGGAGGCCTTCAGGAGCCTCTGGCTCAGGGAGGTGAACTTGTCTTTACCCGCCTGCCCTTTGTGCCGGTCTCTGCCTCGTGCTCAGAAAAGACTGCTACACGCAAGCTGGAGCTTCATGTGTGGATCCAGGGACTTTGTCTCAGGAGGCGCTGTAAGGGATGGCATGCGTGGTGCCCCTGGGACCCCTGAACCACTCACTTGCAGGTGGAGGGCGGCCCTGGGCACCCCGGCCATTGGACAGTGCATTCTTGCCTAGACGAGGCCTTCCCTGATGGGCTGGGCCTCCCTTTGTGCCATTCCCCAGCACAATGCATGTAATCCTGCCGACCTGCCCAGCAGAGGCGGGCAGGCAGGAGCAGCTTGGTTTCCTGTCTTGTTGAATGGCTTGAATGGGTGCTGGGCTGACTGTTAATCCCCCAGCGGCTGACTGTGCTGGCAGGGGGGTAGAGGAGGAAGTAGGGGAGGACAGCCGCTCTCTTGTCTTCTTTCCAGGCAGGAGGCTGGCGCAGCCCTGCCCGGCACAGTTCCACCTACGTTTAAAGGCAAGATGTGAGACCAGCCGTCGGGCTGCTTGCCAGAGCCCGCTTAGAGCACTCTGCCCTTCTCCAGTACTGTACTTGGCCAGAGCTGGGTGAGCTAGGATTACAAGCAGGGAGCTCAGGGTGGAGAAAAGGAGCTTCAAGACCCTAGCACGTCAGAACTGGAAGCAGCCTTAGGGATTCTGCTCCCCCCTCTCTTTTACAGATGGGGAAACTGAGGCCCATACAGGTCAGGGACATGTCTAAGGTCACACAAGAAAGAGACAATAGCTGACTTCAGTCAGGTGGCCTTTCCAGTGGACAGCAGTTGTTTCCTAGGCTGCTTCCTGGAGCATCTGCAACTACTGGGAGGCATTTAGTGCTCCTGACCAAGACTTAAGTGGTCAGATGTGCTGGGAGATGCTGCCTGGGGACCAAGTACATGGAGGAGTGGAGGGCACGACAGGTCCTGCAGGTTGATGTTAATGCCGCCCTTTCCAAATATACTTGGCAGTGCAGTTCTCTTTTTCAGGTAGCACCTTTTCTCACATAGAAGTAGTACCTATTCTAAAGCACACCGTCTGGAAATTCTGCACTAGTCCATGCTATAGACTTTCCAGAAGTGATGATGAAGACGGTGAGGACACCTCTATTTAAACTCTGGAGTTTAATCCATGTGGGAGCCTGTACAATGGGAGGGATCTCCTCTTAGACTGAGACTCACCTGGTGTTTGTTGAACATCTCTTATTAACCAGGGACCTTCCACCACCTTATCTCTGCTGAGCCTCCCAATAACGCCTTTAGAAAGGTAACAGAATCTAGACTTTACGACTGTGAAAACTGAGACACGTGAAACCAAGTTAGTTGCTTAAGGTCACACAGCCAGCAGTCAGTGAAAGCAGGTTTTAAGCCGAGGTCCACCTGCCTTCAATTCAGTGCTCCCGCTCTCTGCTTCCAGTCTTTTGCTGTGCTCCCGTCTCCTTTTCCCCTACAGTCGGATAGTGAGAAGCAAATACATCAGACTCGAAAAGAAAGGAAAAATGCCTAGGTTCATACCCTATTCCACTCTTGATGCATTGTGTGACCTTGGACAGACCTTCTCCCCCGTGCCCCCCCATCTCAGCCCCTCCCCCTACCAGCCCCTGGGACACTCTTCTGCTTCAACATTCCATGACCCATTCCACGACTCTGGTCTCAGGCCCACAAAGGTCATCCTGTGGGGGAGGGTCAGTCCAGGAACGGGTGACAGGAGGCTGAATTCATGTGAGTTCAGGCCAGGCCAGCCGCCTGCCTGAGCAGGCAGAGTGTGTGCCGACTCACTCCTGACAGCCTGTGAGAGCCATGGGAAACTGTCACCCAGGGCTCAGGGATGGAGTCGGCCCTGCACGATGCTGGTTCTCAGGAGCATGACCTGTGACACCCTCACATGTAATGACCTCCTTAATAGGTGATGGAGAAACTTGCAGGACTGGTGAGGGTGGGGCCAGGAAAGGGGCAGGCAGGCATTGTGGCATGCTAGACCTGACCTCAGCTCACTTCTTATAGTCTGTATTTGTCATTACTTAGCCAATTGGTCCACCTTCTTTTGTTTTAAATTAAGGCGATTGTCTTAGTTTAGGTTACCCGAGAAGGAGACTCTAAAACAAAGATTTGACTTAGACTTTGTCAAGACTTTGTCTAAGACTCTAAGGCAAGTGGTTTGTTTGGGATGGGATCTCAGGAAATGCTGCCAGGGAGCCTGAAAGTAATGCAGGGATGGAAAGAACACAGTGAATGACATGCTCTCCAGCAAGTGGCCCTGTGAGCAGCTGGAGCTTGACTGTCCTGCAGGCTCTGGGAATGAGTGTGTATGGCCTCAGGGTTGACCTGTCTGAGGGGCGAGACAGTACCCCCCAACTCGGTGGAGATAGTACCCCCCAGCCACTGGTGAAGAACTACTGCCATGGGGGACTGTTAATTCCCCAGCATATCTGGCCTGTGCTGGGAATGACCAGTAGAGAGAGCCCCCTGGCAGAGTGGGAGGAGCTGTGGGCACGTGGGCGGGGAACAATGTGTTTGCCACAGAGGACTGGTAAGCCAAAGCTGCGACTCCTACACCAGAGAAGGGGTCTGAGTGCCTCCAGAGCTTGCTGGGGGGTAGGGATGGGAGGATGCTGAGTGAGCCAGTTGTCCTGTTGGAGTTTCAGTCTTCTCGTCTAGCAAGTGAGAAGGGAGCCCCTGCCCTGCCTGTCACAGGCCCAAATCATAAATTGTAAAAAGATGATGTGTATATATTGGTCTTAGCTTCACTTGGCTCAGCAGTAAAGAATCCACCTGCCAATGCAGGAGACCTGGGTGCCATCCCTGGGTCAGAAAGATCCCCTGGAAAAGGGAATGGCAACCCACTCCAGTATTCGTGCCTGAAGAATCCCATGGACAAAGGAGCTTGGTGAGGTATAGTCCATGGGGTCCCAAAGAGTCAGACACAACTGAGTGACTAACCACCACCACCACCATATATTCACCTTGCTCCCTGTCTTTCTCATCATCTGCCTGTCCCCATTACCGCACACCAGTTTTCAGTCACTTCAACCGGGATTGTGAGCATTTTGGTCATTCCTACCCTTCCTCCCCCTTAGAAAGCATCCATCCTCCTTAGAAAGGGAAAGGACTTTAGATTTAGAAATTAAGATTTTTAAGTTCAAGAGGAAGCAGAATGATATGGAATCAAGAGGCCAGAAATATTCCTTAATATTGAGGGCCTACCATATGCATAGGCTGAGGGTGCTCAGTGGGGACACAGTTCCCAAAGGAGCTCTGTGTCCATGGTAGAGGGTGCAAGCCCCTTGTCCTCCTGTGGCTTCAGTCTCCCTACCTGTAAAATGGGCCAGGCGGTTCCTGGGGTCCCTTCAAGTGCCATCATTTTTTACTTTAAGTACAAAACCCCCAGTCTTCTCAAGATCTTCAGCTTGGGGTCAGTGGAGGAACTAGAGGCCAGGGCCCCTGTGTGTCTGGAGGTGATGGGTGGAGGCAGGGAAAGATTCACTCTGAGCCCTCCATGGAGACCGCCATCGTGCCTGGCCTCCATCTGCCGTGAGCACCGTGTAAGCTCTGCAAACAGCGGCTGAAGATGGTGGATTTGGGCAGCATTAAGCTGTATTAAGTTGAGCTGTTTCCACAAAGAGTACATTTTAGGATAAACATGGCACCAAAGATACGCTAAGAGGATGTAGCACTTGTATTAATAAGAAGTGGCTTCATGCCATGCACAGCACCTGGTGCAGAGAACTGCTCCCTGACTCCACCCACCCACATGTTGGACTCTCTAAGGAAAAAATTGCACAGCATTTCCTTCTCCTGTTTCTCCTCGAAGAAACACCTCTTGAGGCCCTAGGCACATGATCCAGGCTGAGCCAATCAGAGGACTCCAACCTCCTGGCTACCGTGATTGGTTCAATGATGATCATGTGACCCAAACCAGGCAGATTGGAGTCCTTTTCTTGGAATTTCTTTTAGCTAGTTGGAAAGAATTCTCTCCTGATACGATGGAGGTGTGAACTTCGAGCTTTTGGAAGCCATATCCTCACCGATGGTGAAGCCTGTCTGTGGCAGAATGGAATGAAGCCAACAGTTAGAGATGAGAAGCTGAGAAGAAAGTGTCTTGGTGTCTGAGTCCCTGGTCCCAGACCTCCCTGAGGCCAGCTCTACCCTTGCCCTTATTGGTTACTTAAAATAATAAAATGCCTTCTCTACCTAAGCCTTCTTTGTTAAGAAATAAAACTTTACTTGAGCTTTATTTCTCTCACCCCTAGGCAAGAGAATCTGAAATGAGACTAGCACCTTCCATTTATTGAGCTTATTGCGTGCCAGGAGCTTTTCACTGCATCCACTTGGGTAATCCTGCACACAGCCACGTGGGCCATGATTATAATGCTCGTTTTACAGATGAGGAAGCTGAGATGCAGAGGGTTGAGGGACTTACTGAAGGTCAATCAACTGTTAGTAAGTGGTCAAGCACGGATTCAGACCTAGGTCTGGCTAACACCAAAGGCTGTGTGCTTAGCCCTTTTGCCACAAGACTCTTCCACAACCTTAAGCCTCTCTGGTTTTCATCCCCTGGGCAGCCACCTACAGAACAGTTTCCTTGATTTGACATTTTGTGTCTTGGTTTCTTGGGGAGTGACTGAATTGCAAATAAAATTAGCATCGTAAATAAACTTTCGGTATTGAGGTCTTATGATTGCCCTCAGCAGCTTAAAGTCAGCCTCCATGTTTGATTTCTCCTCACACTTTCACCAAGCTGAGCAAACGCTTTGTAATTAACATCCTCGGGACTGTGACATTTCTGATCCTAGGAAATCCTAGTCTTAAGAACTGTAACCAGTGTTGTTCTCTCCAGAGGCTTAAAGAGGTAAAGTAACTTGCCAGGGTTGCCCAGCTTGTCAGGGCAGAGCAGAAATTGGAGCCCAGTTCTCCATTTAGTTTATTCTTTTTCCAATAAATTTCTGAGTCCTTACATCCCTCAGGCTTCCAAACCCTCTGCCACAAGATGCTTGTGTCCAGACACAGGTGAGTGATACTGATGCTATCACTGGTAGAGGGTGGTGCAGAAAGCCCCACCTTCTTGCTTTTAACCAGCGAGAGCTTGAGTTTCCCTCATTAAAACCTCCCATGGGACCTTAGACAAGCCTGTGGACAGGGAGTTGGGGCAGAGTAGCTGCCTTTCCTTCCAAAAACAGAGGGTTCCCTCAAAGCCAGTGTAGACTGGAGGGGATACAGGAGAGCTCAGGGCTAGCCTTGGCACTGCCAGTGAATCTCTGAGTGACCTTGAATAAGTCCATCAAAAATAGCCACTCTTATCAAGCAGTTTTGAATGTGCAGATGTTCATAGCTATCGAATGAAGTAGGTTCTATAGTCACCCCACCTGACAGTGAATCTGAGGCACAAGGCAATTAATAACACATTCGAGTCAATGTGACCCAACTAGCAAGTGACAGAACTGCGATTAGAAGCCAGGAAGTCTTATTCCAGAGTTCATTCTGTTAGCCACCCCACTGTATCACCTCCCTTTTGAATTGTGAATCAGAGTGGTTGTTTAGTCTCTATGTCACATCTGATTCTTTGTGACCCCATGGGCTCCAGCATGCCAGGCCCCTCTGTCCTTTACTGTCTCCCAAAGTTTGCTCAAATTCACGTCCACTGAGTCAGTGATGCCATCTAATCAACTCTTCCTCTGCTGAAATCAGGATATTTCTGCAATCAAACTATTCCAGTTTTGGCAGAAGGAGGGTACACCAGTCAGTATGATTCTGAGGTTGAAATCACAAATTTTGTATTAAGATAAAACCAGAGTAAATTTATGCAGTCTCCTTCAAAGGAAGCTCACGTGGCTTCTTTCATAAGAAAAAGGAAAAAAGTCCCATTCTCTGCTATTCCATGGATGAGCATTATCTCAGCAGGGTCTTTCCCAGACCTGCAAAGTTAACTGCAGTGTGTGTGAACTCAGAAGGTCCTCTGGCAAGGCAAAGAGAGTTCTCTCTCATTTTACTGATGAGAAAACTGAGACCAGAGTGGGGAAAAATATTTGTGACATGCATGTGTGTATGTATATGTTTGTTTCTGCATACATGTGTAAGAAGGGCCCTAGGTGCTCCCGCAGCCCTGGACCTCAGCTGTGAGAGGAACTCACAGCTGTGATGCTTGGAGGGAAACGTTCCAGCTCACTGCCCGTGTATGGAGTCATTCAGACTTAGCTAAGTACACAGCAGTTAGGAGCCTGTGCTGCAGCAGCTGAAATCAGCGGGCAGCAGAAAAATGTGGGTGTAGCTCCCTTTCCGCTCCTCCCTTCCCCTCTTCTCCCCCACTTCCCACAGGGTGGAACTGCCTGGAACAGGCCCAGCCCAGCCCATGAGCCTGCACATGCAGCATCCAGGAACAACTGCAGGGAGCTCAGGGGCACATGTAGGAACATGCTTATGTACTTATGCGTGTATACAGACATGTATACATGTATGTATACACATGTGTTATACATACATATATGTACCCACATATGTGTGTACTTGCACATGTGTACATACATGACTTTCTAGAAGGAGTATTTGGGAAAGGTATGGGACTCTGGGTTCTGACTCAGCCTCTGAATCTCTGGTGACCTGTGAGCCTTGTTTCTCCATCTGTATAATGGGCATGATGATGTTTTCCTCCCAGGGCTGTTACAAGGATCTGAAAAAAGAAGGCAGGTCTGAGAACTCGACCTGAAGGAGAATGGGAGGCAATTAGCCTAATGCTCACATTTCAAGATAGAGCTGCTGAAGCTCAGAGAGGGACCCAGGGCAAATTAGACACAGACTGGCTAGAACACAGGCCTCCTGACTCACCAAGCACGGCCCTGAAAAGAGCAAGGTGCTGTTTAAGGCAAGTTCTTGCTTTTGCATTTGAGCATCCACGTGGATGTGATTTTGAGACCAGAATGCTTTGTAAACAGCATTTATTAACACAGATTCGCATGTACTGTGCCAAGGTGGGGAGGGTCCTCTTTCTTTGTGAAATATTAGCTCAGATAGGCATACAAAAGACTGTGAATCTGTGCTTAACATATTTGATTTGCTTTCTGCCTACAAGTTCATACTAAGCCCTTGCATGCATGTATGTATACACATATGTTATACATACATATATGTACCCACATATGTGTGTACTTGCACATGTGTACATACATGACTTTCTAGAAGGAGTATTCGGGAAAGGTATGGGACTCTGGGTTCTGACTCAGCCTCTGAATCTCTGGTGACCTGTGAGCCTTGTTTCTCCATCTGTATAATGGGCACGATGATGTTTGCCTCCCAGGGCTGTTACAAGGATCTGAAAAAAGAAGGCAGGTCTGAGAACTCGACCTGAAGGAGACTGGGAGGCAATTAGCCTAATGCTCACATTTCAAGATAGAGCTGCTGAAGCTCAGAGAGGGACCCAGGGCAAATTAGACACAGACTGGCTAGAACACAGGCCTCCTGACTCACCAAGCACGGCCCTGAAAAGAGCAAGGTGCTGTTTAAGGCAAGTTCTTGCTTTTGCATTTGAGCATCCACGTGGATGTGATTTTGAGACCAGAATGCTTTGTAAACAGCATTTATTAACACAGATTCGCATGTACTGTGCCAAGGTGGGGAGGGTCCTCTTTCTTTGTGAAATATTAGCTCAGATAGGCATACAAAAGACTGTGAATCTGTGCTTAACATATTTGATTTGCTTTCTGCCTACAAGTTCATACTAAGCCCTTGCATATCTGTCAGGCTTTTTATTGACATATCAATTCAGCTTTCCCTAAAAGATAAACTCCGAAATAGAGGCAAGGCAGCTGGGTTTAGGGCCAGCTGGAGTGTTTGCCTAAGACCCTGACCCTGGGCTTCCCCATTTGTAAACTGCCAGGCTTATGCTTATTGCTCTTCTCGGCTCCCACCTTCCCTGGCCCCTCAGGTCCGCCCCAGCCTCCACTTCCTCCCTGCGACTCTCAGTTTGCCCTCTTACTGCAGCTTTCCATACATACGCCCAAATGTCTGTCAGCTTGGGTGCCCCTCCCAGCAGGAACCAAACTCCAGTGCCCCTCACAGGACCCAGCCCGCAGTCACTGCTCAGGAAGTGGGAGGGCTCCCAGGTAAACTTGGAGTTGAGGCATGCAGGTCACAGGAGGAAGGAAGATAGTACGTAAAGCCCTGGGAAAGCCAGCATTCCTTTGCCCCTCAGCTCCTGCCACCCAGCCTATGTAGCAGGTGGCAGAGTCTCCTACTAATGATCACATCTGTTTATTTCACATACCATGTGCCAGGCACTTCATATATGTTAATTCTAATAAAGATTGAAGGCAGGAGGAGAAGGGGATGACAGAGGATGAGCTGGTTGGATGGCATCACCAACTCAATGGGCATGACTTTAAGCAAGGTCCAGGAGATGATAAAGGACAGGGAAGCCTGGCGTGCTGCAGTCGATGGGGTTGCAAAGAGTTGGACATGACTGAGTGACTGAACAACAGTCTTAATCAGCTCTGATCCCATTTTCAAGATGGGGACCTGAAGCTCAGAAACCTTCATTTATTTGCTTCAGGGAGAGGAAGTGGGATTGGGCCTCAGGTCTGTCTGATTCCCAAAGCCATGCTTATTCTGTGATATGACAGACGTCTTCCTGATGCTCCCAGGAGACTTGGGACTAGGAGATTACCCTCTGCAGGGATTTTTTCTTGTTATAGAGGTAGGGAGGAGAGACTCTTCCTGGACCCTGCCTCTTCATGGGCTCTCTTTCATCCTCTGATCTCGGTTTTCCTATGAGTACAGTGAGGAAAGGGAGCAGATCCACCAAAATTTATTGACAGTTCTGACAGATCATCCACTTTCATCACTCGAACTTTTAGGAGCAAAGACGGGGAGGCAATGGGGCAAAGGGAGGACCCAGTGGTAACAGCTGTCCTCAGAAGGGGACGGGGAAGGACTCAGGCTGCCTGGGATGGTGACGGTTCACCTTTTTGGTCCATAGCCCATGGAAACTTGGAACCCAGGAAGGCTTGCACATCTGATGAGCTGCAGAATCACCAGGGACACTTGCTAAAATGCAGATTCCTAGGTTCTGCTCCTGGAGGACTGGGGGTGATAGGTTTGGGACAAGAGGAACAGGATTGTGCATTTTTTTCCTGATCATTTCTGTTTCTTTTTAAAAAAATTTTATTGAAGTATAGTTATTTACAATTTTTGTTAATTTCTGCTTTATAGGAAAGTGACTCAGTTGTACACATATATATTCTTTTACATATTCTTTTCCATTATAGTTTATCACAGGATATGGAATATAGTTACCTGTGCTATATACAGTTGGACCTTGTTGTGTATCCATCCTATATATGCTAGTTTACATCTGCTAATCTCAAACTCCCAATCCTTCCCTCCCCTACCTCCTTCCGCCTTGATAACCATAAGATTGTTCTCTGTGTTAGTGAATCTGTTCCTGTTTCGTAGATATGTTCATTTGCATCATATTTTATTTTTTTAATTTTTAAATATTTTTTAACATGGCAGTAAGTTTTTTTAATATAAATTTATTTATTTTAATTGGAGGTTAATTACTTTACAATATTGTATTGGTTTTGGCATACATCAACATGAATCCGCTACAGGTATACACGTGTTCCCCATCCTGAACCCCCCTGCCTCCTCCCTCCCCGTACCATCCCTCTGGGTCGTCTCAGTGCACTAGCCCCAAGCATCCAGTATCATGCATCGAACCTGGACTGGCGACTCATTTCATATATGATATTATATATGTTTCAATGCCATTCTCCCAAATCATCCCACCCTCTCCCTCTCCCACAGAGTCCAAAAGACTGTTCTATACATCTGTGTTTCTTTTGCTGTCTCACATACAGGGTCATCGTTACCATCTTTCTAAATTCCATATATATGCATTAGTATACTGTATTGGTGTTTTTCTTTCTGGCTTACTTCACTCTGTATAATAGGCTCCAGTTTCATCCACCTCATTAGAACTGATTCAAATGTATTCTTTTTAATGGCTGAGTAATACTCCATTGTGTATATGTACCACAGCTTTCTTATCCATTCATCTGTTGCAGTAAGTTTTTACCACAGAAAGATACTTGTTTATTTGTTTATTTTTGGCCACACCATGCAGCATGTGGAATCTTAGTTCCCTAACTAGGGATTGAACCCACAGTCCCTGCACTGAAAGCACAGAGTCTTAACCACTAGACCATGAGGGAAGACCCCCATTTATGTCGTATTTTAGATTCCACATATAAGGGGTGTCATATGGTATCTGTCTTTCTCTTTCTGACTGACTTTGCTTTGTATGATCATCTCTAGGCTCATCCAAGCAACTGCAGGTGACATTATTTCCGTCTTACGGCTGAGTAGTATCCATCGTGTGTGTGAGGGTGTACCTCTTCTTTGTCCATTCATCTGTCAATGGACGTTTAGGTTGTTGGCATGTTGTGGCTATTGTAAATAGTGCTGCTGTGAACATAGAGGTATATGTGTCTTTCCACATTGTTTTTTTGTCTGGGTATACGCCCAGGAGTGAAATTGCTGGATCATATGGCAGCTCTGTTTTTAGTTTTTTGAGGAACCGCCATACTGTTTTCCATGATTGCTCTAATGTACATTCCTACCAACAGTGTGAAAGTGTTCCCTTTCCTCCTCACTCTCTTCAACATCTATTATTTGTAGACTTTAATGACGGCTGTTCTGACCAGTGTGAGATGGCACCTCACTGTAGTTTTGATTTGCATTTCTCTAATAATCTGTGGTAGTGAGCATCTTTTCATGTGTCTAGTGGCCATCTGTATGTCTTCTTTGGAGAAATGTCTGTTTAGATCTTCTGCCCATTTTTCAATTAGATTGTTTGTTTTTGTTATTGAGTTGCATGAGCCCTTTGCATATTTTGGAAGTTAAGGCCTTGTTGGTTGCATTGCAAATATTTTCTCCCAGTTTATAGGCCGTCTTTTTATTCTGTTTATGGTTGCTTTTGCTATACAAAAGCTTGTAAGTTTGATTAGGTCCCATTTGTTAATTTTTGCTTTTATTTCTATTGTCTTGTGGGACTTACCTAAGAAAACACTGGTATAAAAAAAAAAATTGGTATGATTTATGTCAAAGAATGTTTTGCCTGTGTTCTCTTCTAGGAGTTTTGTGGTGTTATGTCTTATATTTATGTCTTTAAGTCATTTTTAGTTTATTTTTGTGTAGGGTGTGAGGAGGTAGTCTAGCTTCATTGATTTACATACTGATCCTGAAGCAGCCAGGTAAACCAGGAATTTTACAACAACTCTTTTAGAGAGAATAAAGGCAAATGAAAGAAAACAACTCAATCCTAGATATATAAATACAAAAGAAAAAATATCAAGAAGCAAAAAGAATCATACTTATATATCTTATACATATATCATATCTTCTTTATCCATTCATCTGTTAATGGACACTTATGCTGCTTCCATATCTTGGCTGTTGCAAATAATGTTGCTGTGAAATTGAGGTGCATGTATTTTTTCAAGTTAGTGTTTTTGTTTTAATATATACCCAGGAGTAGAATTGCCAGATCATATGGTAGTTTTATTTTAGTATTTGAAACTCTGAGGGGTTTTAACTGGAAGGGGGCAAGAAATCTTCTGTGGTCTAGGTAATAAGGCATAGACACAAGTATATATATTTGTGAAAATTCATCAAGCTGTACTCATGTAATGCACTTTACTGAGAATGTATTATACGTCAGTTTTTTGATATTAAAAAATAGTAAATATTGGAAATCTCAATGAACTACAGAATGCTGCCATCAAGCAAACTGTATTCACTCACCAGAATGCAAACTAGAATTTCAGTTATTGACAGATAGCTCCTCCTTGCAATTCAATACACCTGGAAACAAAAAACCCTTATAAATAACTCTTAAGTTAAAGAGAAATCCAAATGGAAATTACATTATTTAGAACTGTATTATAGGAGCGCCATTTCTTAGTTCCTAGTACATAGAAGGAACTTAAATATTTGTTGAATGATCGGATATCAGATCTGTGAGATGTTGCCAAGGTAATACTCAGAAGGAAATTTACACCATTAACCATCCTCACTATTAAAAGGGAAAACTTTAAGGAGTGGAATCACCAAACTTTCAATCCAAGAGGCTAGGAAAACAGTAAAATAAGCCCAGAGAAGTGTAAGGACGAAACTGATATAGGTAAAAGGAGAAATTATTGAAAAAGGAACAACTAAATCAAGCCCCAAAACCCAGGACAAATGATCAACAAAGTGAAAGCCAGTTCTTTGAAAAGCTGATGAAATAGTTTGGTCTTAGGGATAACTAAGGGGGGAAAAAAGACACAAACAACACCAAGAACGAAAATAAGGGCAGGGGTTAAAAGAAGATCTGACTATAGACACAGAAATTTAAAACTGTAGAAAACAAGTAGTGCGGTAACTGGTAAACGGAACTTAAGGATGGGCATGTCCAATGAGCTTCCTGGAGTTTCCTGTCTCACTGAGATTCAAAGTAATAATGGCAGGAGAGGGATGGGGGGCTGGGTGAAATAGGTGAAGGGGGTTAAGAGGAATATTTCCAGTTATAAAATAAACAAGTCATGGGAATGTAATATACATAGGGAATTTAGTCAGTAACATTGTAAATACTTTGTATGGTGTCAGATGATTACTAGACTTATTGTGGCAATCAATTTGTTTTAGATATAAATGCCTAACCACTGTGTTGTACATTTAAAACTAATGTAGTTTTGTATGTCAACTATACTTCAGGTATACAAAAACAAAAAGCAAAATACAAACTGGTTTGCATCAGATGAAGTTCCCTTTATCCACCCTCAATATTAAAAAAAATCAAAACAAAATGGTGGCAGAATCAGGCAAGAAAAGCAGTGCAGTCAGGGGTTATAGTGTGTGTCCTTAAAGGGCAGAAGCACAGGTCCCGATTGGGTGTGCAGGGCCTCCTGGAGACAGCTCAGCCAGTCAGACCTCCCATCCCTGCACTTGTCTCCTCTTTGAACTCAAGAGGGCTGGCACTATGTGCAGAGATCTCTGGGCTGTTCTAGATCTGGCTGTTTCACCTCTAGGATGCTTTGGATGTGTAAGGTTCCCTCTCTCCAGCTGCCCCAGGGCATTTCCTCCTGGGGTGGTCGGGCTCAGTGTATCTCCAGCCAGGCTCACTCAGTGGGAGGTCGGGAGCCGCCGCACCCAGGACCTCCTCCTTCCTCCTGAAAACTGTCTGGGCCAGGGACCCAGGCCAGAGGAATCTAGGGTGGTGAGGATGCTGGTCCCCTGTTGAGAGAGAGCAGCCACATCATCTCCCACAGTTGCGCCCTACTACAGAACCCATTGAATGATTCCTACTGTATGCCCTTCTCTACCCATGCCCACCCTGTCTCTTCCTGACTGAGCCTTGCCAGTGGTGTGTTAGTAAATGTTAACAAAAACTCTCTTTAAAAAAGATACCTGCATAGATATTTGTGCATAAGTTTATATTTTCTCTTTCTCCCAGTTGCTCTGAGGGTGGGCACCAGGTCTGATTTACCTCTGTCCTTCAGGGCCTGGCGTTGAGGAAGCATGTGCCAAGGCCACATGTTAAGCCAGCCCCAGAGGCCTTCCATGACCTGACCCTCCTGTGCACAGCCACCACCCCTCCACTGTGCCCTTCAGCCGGCCCTGTCGGCCACATGGAAACTGTAGGGACAGGTTCTCAGTGGCAGGGCAGCCACTTGGCCTCAGTCTCCCTATGTGTAAAGAGGGGACGGAAAGAAGGAAGTGCAGTGATACTCCTTCCAGTCTCTTTTTCCTAGGCAGATAGTTATGGGCTGTTATTAATATATTTGATCTGGGCATGCTATTTTTTTTTTTTAGTGTCTTATGGTTTCTCAAGTAGTATCATAAGCAATTTTCACATTCCTGTATAGTTTTCAAGTTTTTCACTATTCGTGAATGCATAATGTCATATTTAATTAAAATTCACTTTACCTTTCTTTTGAGAAATTTATACAGTTTTTGTTTTCTGTGTAGAACCAGTTTTACCTGATCATCACCAGCATTGAGCGTTTTCATCTCAGAAAATACATGCACATTTAAACATCACGGACTCTATTATTGTTTAATGCTTTTGTTTTAGTTTCCAGTGTTGTTGGACATTTTTCTATCAACTATCCCAGCACCTCTTTTTTTGTCTTTTAAATTTTTATATGATTTTTAAAGATTACAATCCATTAACAGTTACTGCAAAATCCTGCACTCTTAAATAGAGAGCACAGATCACAAAGCAACTTGATTCTTAGTGTCTTGTGTCATTACCCACACCAGGAGCTCTGGAATGTGTAGACTTTCAATCCAGAGTATGATTCTGAGTGAATACAGCTGTCATTTATACTCTTTTGGACATTTCTCCTGTCAGGCTGTTAAATATTGCTTTTTCCTAGGGTCAGTAGGCCAGCTTCTTGAGTCTTTGTTTGCTTCTACTCAAAAACCAGACACAATAACGACGCTTGTTAGAACTGCCTAGAAGAGAACACACTGGGCATTGGAGCCCAGTTGCTTCATTGTGAAGAAGGTGCCTGTCATGTGGTATAGCCGCCCAGAGGCCTTACAGGTTTGTATCCTAACTCCTAGCTGGCGTCTGCAAGTCTGAGGATGTTGGATCAATGATCCCAAGAAAGAGGAGTGACTGTGTTTGGTTTTGTAAAAAAATCACACTGGGAGGACAAAGGTGGATACCAAAACATTTACATATGCATTCAGCTTGACACTTTATGAAGCCCTTGAAACACGTTATAGATCTTTACAGCACCCGTATGGGGTAATTATTGCTTTAACCCCTTTATGAACTAGGATGCTCAGGCCTGATGAGATTCTCTGACTTACCTGAGATCCCTCAGCTAGTCTGTGGGGCTTGGCCATGGACCTGGGGCTCCGGACCCTTTCTCCCTACCTAGATGCAAGGTCTGCGTGACTTGAGCTCCTGTGTGTCTGCTCCTTCACGTGTTCGCTCATGTTCAGAGTGCAGGATGTGGGGAAATTGCCCTTAAGTATTAATACAACAAGGGAGAACCAAGCAGGTGAGCTCACAAGGTCTTTTGTTTGGGATGGTACCTGTTTATCTAACTGACTCTCCCCAAATTACTAACAATGTCTCTGCAGCCAGGAGACGGGCCACCCTGTACTTGAGACATGGGCGTCTGTTTGAAATTCATAAAGTCATGATTCAGTCCATCCTGGTGCCTTGTGTTGGACAAATTCTAGAAGAGAAGGGTTACTATGGGGAAAGAGTCACTGATGGCATCCTGGGACACGCATAGTAACTGGGATTTCTGACGGCAGGGTGGTCTGTGAGCTTCTGTGGCACATGAAGGATTCCCTGTTAAGTAGCCCTCTATCGGAAAGGCATTAGTCCCAGTGTAGTGAGGACACAGCATACAGTAGGGCATGTGGGCTGTGGTCACATCAGAGGGACTTCTCCCAGACAGCCCAAGCCCACTGGAATCTTGTGTGATCACCTGTGTGACCCTGGGCAAGTCAGTCAACTTGTTTTGCCTACACCCAGGAGACCTGGAAGTGACCAGGAGATTGCCCACCACCCCGCCTCCCCCATAACCAGGGGTAACCAGGGATACAGAGGTGTAAACACTCCAGCTCCCTGCCCTTTACTAGGATGGCCCTGGGGTGTGACTTTCGCCAGAATTCCCTTGAGGGGTGAGCCAATGATGTTTTCTGAGCGGCTTGTTTGATAATGACCTTTGCTGGGCCCCCTTTCCTTTCTGATCCTTCTTCCCCATGTCCTTACCGGTTTGCTCCAGGTCTCTTCCTAGTAAATCGCTTGCACATGACTCCCCCCACCAAGGTTGCTTTTACAGAACCTGATTTAAGGGTCAGCCGTGGAGATGCTGCTGTCTTGGCTGTAAGACAGAACTCAAGCAGGCTCACAGAGACTCCTCTGTTTTTCTGTCACTCACTCTAAAAGGAAATCTGCTAGGGTCTTGAAGGGAGAAGGAATTGGAAAAGGTGTGAACTTTCAGTTATAAGTAAGTACTAGGAATGTAATATACAACATGATTAATACAATTAATATTGCTGTGAAGAGAGTAAATCTTGAGTTCTCATCACAAGGAAAAAATTTTTTCTTTTATTTTGTTTCTCCATGAGATGTTGAATATTCACTAAACTGATTGTGGTAATCATTTCATTATATATGTATGTCAAATCATTACACTGTATACCTTAAACTTACATAGTGCTGTAGATCAATTATATCTCAATAAAGCTGGAAGAAAAATACAAAAAAAGGAAACTGCTAAAAGTTTAGCTTTTCAATAAAGCATTAAGCAAACTTTTTTTTAAAGCTCTTAAAAAATTTACTTTTGTAGCATTTGAAAGGATTTTTCACACACATGGTTTCATTTGAGCCTCATTACATTGCTGATAGAGGAAGAAATTGGTATATCGCCTTTCTCAGATGAGGAAATTGAGGCCCAAATTGATTAAGTGAATTGCCCGAAGTTACCCAGACATACAGGGCAGAACCAGGTGTAGCAGCCCAAGTTTTCTATGCCCTGGTGTGTGTGCCACAGGGCTTTGTTTTCATAGAATTGTGGATGAATTGTTTTCGCTGATTTTTAATAGGGTTTGTTAGCATACTTATAAATCCTTATGTAATGTTCTCAGAGGCTGGCTTAACCCATTATTTTTAAGCAAAAAACCCTTTTAACATAAATTTTCTCATTATAAACATAGTATGTTCTCACTACATAAGATCTAGGATATGCAAAAAAAAAAAGCAATATGAAAAAAATTTTCATAATTCCTATAGAGTGTCTTCTAATTTTCTAGCATTTTCTTCTATTCCTTTCTTTTTTCTATGCATAGTTATTTCTTTATGTGTTAAAAACTTAGAATAATTATTCTTGGTTACTACCATACTTTGCCAATGCATAATCATCTTTACTGATCTGTAAATACCCCTTTCTCTTTTTCTAATCTCCATGCTTTTTTTTTTCACAAGATGAGCTTGGTATATCTGGTGCTAGAAAGTAAAGCAGTGCTCAAAAAAAAAAAAAAAAAATGATGGGGGCAAGTCAAAAGGACACAGGAATCAGCTTGAAGAGGAGCCCATGAGCCAGTCTGGGATAATTTGAGTATCAAAATAATTAAGAAAATAAGAAACAATGAACCATTGAAAAATAGGATTCTGTGAATCTGTGCTGATAATAAATAGATCAATAATAAATGGATGAACACACAGAGAAGAGGAAAGGGCTCTCGCTTACAGTAAAACACCAGCCAGTAAATGTGAATGTTAGGGTTGGAAGATTTTTGTTTTGCAACCGTCATGGTCAAGCTTGGTTGAAATAAGAATCATCATGCTGACACAAGTTTTTCAAGCTGAAATGAAAGGATGCTGCTTAGTAACGTGAAAACAAACGAAAGTATAAAACACACTGGTAGTTCCCAGGAGACCTCCCTATAGTTATCTTCATTCCAGACTTATCTAATCTGTTGTGAGTGAAAACTGATTGACTCTTTTAAATTCTACTGAGCTTAATTATTCATTTATTTCTGGCATCTCTAGCTATAAGGTAAGGGAAACAGTGCTGGATCTATCTAGGTGTAGGGTTGGATGGCCAATCTCCTCTCTGCCCGTTCCTGCTAATTCAAATACCACTCCCCCTGCCCCCCAACCCCGTCAATGTAAACAGCCTTGTTTTTCCAGATAGTATATTCTATTGTTTTATTTGAATAATAGGTAAAAAGAGAGAAGATATTTCATTTTGGATGGTGGTAAACATTTATTAGAAACCTCCCAAGTTGTTTTTAAGTTTCATACAATTTGGAAAGAATAAAGTCCAAGTCAGGGAGACAGAGGTTTGAGAGCTGTGTGTGGATTTAAAGAATGTTTACCCAGCCCAAGTAAGAATTGTTTGCCACTAAAAGATTCCCAGGAGTAGCCACAGGATTGGAAAAGGTCAGTTCTCATTCTAATCCCAAAGAAAGGCAATGCCAAAGAATGCTCAAACTACCGCACAATTGCACTCATCTCACGCGCTAGGAAAATAATGCTCAAAATTCTCCAAGCCAGGCTTCAGCAATATGTGAACCGTGAACTTCCAGATGTTCAAACTGGATTTAGAAGATGCAGAGGAACCAGAGATCAAATTGCCAACATCTGCTTGATCATTGAAAAAGCAAGAGAGTTCCAGAAAAACATCTATTTCTGCTTTATTGACTATGCCAAAGCCATTTTCCACAATAAACTGTGGAAAATTCTTTAAGAGATGGGACTACCAGACCACCTGACCTGCCTCTTGAGAAACCTATATACAGGTCAGGAAGCAACAGTTAGAACTGGACATGGAACAACAGACTGATTCCAAATAGGAAAAGGAGTACGTCAAGGCGGTATACTGTCACCCTGCTTATTTAACTTATATGCAGAGTACATCACGAGAAACACTGGGCTGGAAGAAGCACAAGCTGGAATCAAGATTGCCGGGAGTAATATCAATAACCTCAGATATGCAGATGACACCACCCTTATAGCAGAAAGTGAAGAAAAACTAAAGAGCCTCTTGATGAAAGTGAAAGTGGAGAGTGAAAAAGTTGGCTTAAAGCTCAATATTCAGAAAACTAAGATCATGGCATCCGGTCCCATCACTTTGTGGCAAATAGATGGGGAAACAGGGGAAACAGTGGAAACAGTGACTGACTTTACTTTTTTGGGCTCCAAAATCACTGCAGATGGTGATTGCAGCCATGAAATTAAAAGACACTTACTCCTTGGAAGGAAAGTTATGACCAACCTAGATAGCATATTGAAAAGCAGAGACATTACTTTGTCAACAAAGGTCCATCTAGTCAAGGCTATGGTTTTTCCAGTGGTCATGTATGGATGTGAGAGTTGGACTATAAAGAAACTGAGTGCCGAAGAACTGATGCTTTTGAACTGTGGTGTTGGAGAAGACTCTTGAGAGTCCCTTGGACAGCAAGGAGATCCAACCAGTCCATCCTAAAGGAGATCAGTCCTGAGTGTTCATTGGAAGGACTGATGTTGAAGCTGAAACTCCAGTACTTTGGCTACCTGATACGAAGAGCTGACTCAGTTGAAAAGACCTTGATGTTGGGAAAGATTGAGGGAAGGAGGAGGAGGGGATGACAGAGGATGAGATGGCTGGATGGCATCACTGACTCAATGGACATGTGTTTGGGTGAACTCCAGGAGTTGATGATGGACAGGGAGGCCTGGCGTGCTGTGGTTCATGGGGTCACAAAGAGTCGGACACGACTGAGCAACTGAACTGAAAAGATTCCCTGTGCACTGTCCGCATCCCCATGTCCTGCTGCAGAAGGTCGAGTGGCCTTGCACATAGGCTCATTCCCTGCATTCCTGATCCAGGGGCACACAGGCTGGGGAGCAGCCATTGGGAATTAGGACCAGAGGCTCATGGTTCTTGTCAGGGTAATTCACATACCCCCATACTCTTCCTTAAAAGGCTGAAAAGCAGAAGATTGGGGCTTGCATCCATTTGGAATAGAGCTTTAGAAAAAGAAACAGGGAGGCCAAGGTCTAGCCATCATTAAGACCAGTGACCTCAAATGACATTTACATAGTATATGATGATTTGTCACCTGTGTCTCATCAGTCTGCTAAAGAGAAAAGGGCTATCTCTTGAAGGCTGTTTCACCCTTATCTACGGAGTCATTGGGTAAACTTGGGCAAGTAATTTGTCTTTTCTGGGTCCCAATTTCCTCATCTGTAAAAGTAAATGGTGGCCTAGGTAATGTCTAAGTTGGTCCCTGGCTCTTCCTTTGTAACCCACCTGACAACTCTAAGTAGATAGGGAAAAGAGCATTATTCCCATTTTATAGATTAAAATGACTGGGGTAAAATAAAATAAAATGAAATAAAATGACTGGGATGCACCGAGTGGAAGCGTCCTGGCCAAAGCTGCTGTGTAAGTGGGTTTGAATTCTCTAACTCTTCTGTTGCTTCTATTACACTGAGGACCCCAATGCAGAGTTGTGATTGGAATTTTTGGTAGTCCTTCACCTGTACTCCTGCAAGTGAAGGAACAGTGTGGGTGAAGGCCCAGAATCCTGTCTGTGCAGCCCAGGCACATCTGCTTACCCCTCATGTTCCTTACTTTCTCTTTATGGTTTTAAGAATTGGCTTATTGATGTTACATAACCTTGGTTTTCCATCAACACTGAAAGAAGGGCCCGCAGACAGACAGATCGTCAGAAATAACCCTGGAATGACAAGAATGCAGCCATCTCTCTTAGGCTTGTTGGCAAAAGACGTGCTGACTGATTCTAAGTGCTGAACTCAGAAGCGCCCCCAACAGGCCAGGTAAACAGCAGCGACAGTCCTTCACAAGATGGGAACTGTGCAGCCACACCCCACTCTGCCGTGAGCTTCACCCACGTCATCTCATTTAATCCTCATCGCAGTCCTAGTCTCCACTTTACAGAGGGGAAGACAAAGTCTTCAAAGTTGAGGAGTTTGTCCAGAGAGTCTCCGTATATGGGTTGGAATTGGGGTGGAATCTGAACCAGGTCCATCTGTCTGTCTGTCTGCAAGGATAAGGTCTATTTTTGTTACCCCATGACCACATGCTACCTTCCACATAATTTGGGGGAAATTTACAAATCTGTAGGCGCACACACACAAGATTTAATGTTCATCTGATGAGGAAAATGGTAACTGGTGGGCATGGAAAAGAAGGAGATTTCCCTTTCAGTATTTATCCTTTACCCTTACAGAGTGTTGACCCTGTATGCATGCATTAAGAATTCAAATGAATTAATTAAATTTAACAAAAAGTGATCTGTGTGTTAGTTTCTTGTGGCTGCTGTAACAAATTACCACTGCCTTGGGGGCTTAAAACAGCAGGTGTTTATTCTCTCACAGTTCTAGAGGCCGGAAGTCTGTAGTCAAGGTGTTGCAAGGCCGCACTCTTTTCTGAAGTTCTCAGGAGAATCCATGGCTTGCCTCTTCCAGCTTCTGGTGGCTCCAGGCCTTCCTAAACTCGTGGCCACATCACACCAATCTCTGTGGTCACATTGCTTCTTCCTCCTTTTCTTTGTGTGTCTGTCTTATAAGGATGCATGTGATTGCATGTAGGGCTATCTGAATAATCCAGGATAAATTCCACCTCTCAAGATCCTTAATTTATTCTTGTCTCTTGCTGTACAAGAGGCACCAGGGATTAGAATGTGGACATATATTTTGGGATTCAGCTTTCAATACTTAGGAATTAGGAAGTAAATCTTTAGCCCTTCCTGGCAGAGGTTATTTTCCCCTAGTGTATCCTTTTGGATAAGATGCTGGTGTCTAAACAGTCTAAGCAGTTGTTGTTTTAAAGCTTATCTAGAGTGTTTCTGTGGCTTTCTTGGAGAGTTATATCCCCAAGCTTGGGAGTCAGCCTGGGTGGGTTCTACTATCAGTGCCTCCATTTGCCACCTGGGGGGACCTTTAGGAAAACCAGTAGGCCCATTTTGCCAGATTCATGTTCCTGAAGTACAATTCTGATGACAGTACATCTCTTCCTTTGGACCTTCAGTGGCTCCTCAGTACCTGCCAAATGAACTGCACACCCCTTGCCTTAGCATTCAAAGCCAGATCCCTCCTTCTATCACTCTTTGGTCCTCTGCATCCCTTGACTGTGTATATACCAGGCTTTGAATCACAAGCCTCTCCACTGGTCTCATCCGGCCCAGTGAACAGTGGCTCCTTGTGGGCAGGAAACAAGCATCTTCTGCATGATCAGAGCCAGGAACAAGAAATGGTCTAGGATAAGGGTTCAATGGTGTGTGTTAAGTTGAATTTATGTAAAAATAATAGAATCTATACTAGAAGGACGCTGAGTGGTTGTGTGTTCAAAGTCCTTCCATGGTATAGACAGGGAAACTAAGACCCAAACTGGGAAATTACATCTTCTAGCCCAGGCTTTCAGGAACACTTGAAGGATTAGAATAAAAAATGGAAAGGTTGCATTTGGGAAACTGTATTTATTTGTAATGATGTCAGATGGCAAAGAGCATGCATTTCATGGTGAGGTTTGTCTGTTTTAAAGAAAAATACAAACAATTTGGTTTCTTTCTTACTATTCTCTGGCCATCACCAGCAGATTTCAACCCTAGTCTTACACATGTCCTGGTTAGACTTTTCTTTATGCTTCACTCTAATTTTTTCCTAATGTTTTCTTACTAAATTTAGAGCCTGAACTGCCCCCCTTCCCCCCGACTCAAAGTTTTGAAGTTATTTTTAAGAGTCCCACTTTCCCAGGGAAAACACAGGCAGGCAAATGAAAGCTGCCCCACAGAGCACATCCTCCTAGCTGGTAACACCTCAGAGAGGTGGACCAGTCTTCACCATCATCCGTGTCATTTGGCAGAGCGCATAAAGGGAGACACAGCGAGGCAGGGCAGAACACCCGTGGCCGTTGTGAAAGCCCAAGCCACCTTCCAGTTCTGCCTTTTCTTCTGAATGTGCAGCATCTGTCAGCCACAGGTGAACACCCAGCAACAGAGGGCCCGGCACTGGGGCTCAGACAAGCTGACTGCGGAATTACAAGGATTTTGTAATAAGAACCCATTCATTTTGTCAGGTTGAAAGAAAGAAAGAAAAGAAAGAAAGTGAAGTCGCTCAGTCATGTCTGATTCTTTGTGACCCCCATGGCTCCTCCATCCATGGAATTTTCCAGGCAAGACTACTGGAGTGGGGTGCCACTGCCTTCTCCAGGGGATCTTCTTGATCCAGGAATTGAACCCAGGTCTCCCGCGTTACAGGCAGACACTTCACCATCTGAGCCACCAGTGATTTTATGTTGGGTTGAAATATCTTCTAATGGCACACAGACAAAGACAGCTGTACTTTGGTTTAACAATTTTTTTTAATGTGGGCCATTTTCTTAAGGTCTTTATTGAATTTGTTACAACACTGTTTCTGTTTTATGTTTTGTTTTTTTGGGCCATGAGGCATGCAGGATCTTAGTTCCCAGACCAGGGATTGAACCTGCACCCCCTGCACTGGATTGCCAGAGAAATCCCTGGTGTAACATTTTATATGGCATTTTATGCCTGCCTGAAAGCAGGGGTGCAGGTCTGCACAGTGAGGTGGCAGGGCCAGAGATTAGGGTGCCAGAGTCCAGGGCTGGGATTCTGAGCTCTCACTTACCAACTTTAATTTTGGGGCCCACAAAGCAGAGCTTGTCCCTCTCTATTGTCACAGAGCTTCTATCTGAAGCTCAGGTACATGTCACAATAAACCGCTGAACGTGTCATGTCACCCAGTTCCCACCATCAGGTTGAGTCCCATTCTGTCATTCCCTTGTGGAAGTTGGGCTCTGAGAAGACACCAGAAGACCAGAAGGGACTTGTGAGCTTCATCACATGTTTTGTGCTTTGACGTCCTTTATAAAATGGCTCAGGAATGACATGCACTTCTGAAACTCACCCCTCCCATCCCCCAACACACATACGCACACCCTTTCCTGGCATGCGAAGCGTGCTTAGAAAGGGGAAGAAAAACCCAAACCACAAAACCCCACATTCCTTTTGAGGGCTGTATGTGTACACACCCTAGACCTCTGACCCTCTTTGCATGCTGAACAGGGGTTTTTGAGGCTTTAAGTCAGGAGTCTTGGACTGTTAAGATCCCACTTTACCAGGTCCCAGACTTATGGTTTCAGCATTTCCCCTCTTGGGGGTTCTGTTTCTTCATCTGTGAAATGGGGCTAATAAACCCTGGTCCTGTCTAACCTCCCAGGATTGTAATAAGGATAAAACAGAATAAAAATGGGGTGAAAATTTGGAAGTATGAGGCTTCATTACACTGTTTCAAGTGGAAACAGTCTACTTTCTGTTTCTGAGGTGGTGGGTAGAATTAGGAAAAGGCAGAGGACAGGCTGGAAAACCAACTGAACGTTCCCCAGAGACTCCTGCACTCCTCTCAGCCCTTGCTAGTCCCTTCAGCGCTCATCCAGAAAGCCCTTGTCTTCGTACCAAGCACAGGGTTTCCCTTCACTCTAAAGATGATGAAAGCAGGAAAGAGGACACACGAAATCAAGTGTGTCTAGAACACCATCCACATCCTTTTTTCCTAAGTTCTGATAAAATGTTTATACCGCTGAGAAATGCATTCAGATGAGTACTTTATTTAAAAATCCTATGTCGGAAAGAAAAAAGACATATGGCTAGAATTATCTGAAACAACCATAAAAACTGAAGAAACAAGAAAAGAGTCTAGTAACAATTCCCCATACCTCTGAATCTGGGGGAAATTGCTGTTAATTATAAGGCAGACAGAAATGGATGAAGAAATCTATCAAAAAAAAAAGAGTCTATTAAAGATGGCAGAGAGAGTAGGAAGGCCTGGCATTGTATAATGTAGATTCCAAGGAGTTGTTTACAGTTTCTATTTACAAAAAGGAAAAACACAGAAGTACTAAAAGAATGTGTGTGTGTGTATATATAGGAGGCTATTTCTATAATTTTGGAATGGTGATTGTCTTTCTAAGAATAACTCAAAGACAAAAGCATAAAGAAAAACATAGATTTGACTTATTTTTCTATGTAAAATTAAAATTTTTAATTTATTAAAAAACTGTAAACATCTTCTACATGGCTAGTGGAATTTTTAAATGATGTGGCCATTTTGGTAAATGGTCTAGCAGTTTTTAAATGTAGAATTATCATATGACCCAGAAATTACACTCCTAGGTATATACCCAAGAGATATGAAAATACATGTCCCCACAAAAACTTGCTACTTGAATGTTCATAGCAGCATTATTCATAATGGCTAAAAAATGGAAACCACCCACTTGGCTATCAACTGATAAAAATCTGATCTGCCATACCATACAAGGGGGTATTATTCTGCCATAAAAAGGAATGAAATAGTGATACCTGCTACGACATGGACAAGCCCTGAAAACATGCTGATTTATACTGAAAGCCACCAAAGTCTCTACTTTAAAAAGGGTGAATTTTATGTTATATGAATTTTCCTCAATAAAGATATTATTTTAAAATAAACATAATGGCAAAGCTAATGACAAATAAAAAATTGTAACATTTCACAGAGATGGGTAATATGTGTAACACACGAGTGCTTATATAAAAATTTGAAAATAAAAAGGCCATTAAAATTGGCAAAAACTAAGAAATGCATTTCACAGGAGAAGCAACACTAAAGACCAATAAGCATTTTAATATTTATGCTCATTTTGGAATTTTGATGTTACTGTGATGACTAGACCTGCTGCTAGATGTTATCATTTAGCATGCTAATAGTAAAGTCATATTTTACTATGTCATACTCGGAGAAGGGGTCCTCAAGCTTTTTCAGAACATCAGTGTGTCTATGGCCCAAAAAGAGGTAGGAATCCCTGTACTACAGGAAACAGGTAAAAGAAAGTATGGCATATTTGTAAGAAATAGAAATGCTATATGGCCATTAAAACTGATCTTGTAGGTGGAATGTAGAGGAGTTGGAACTCTCAGACAGTCAGGAGAGTTGAAATTGGTGTGACCATTTTGGAGACTTTTTTTCTTCAAATGCTAAATATGTGCATATCTGTGACCTAGCAGTTACACTCCTAGCCATGTATGCATCAGAAATGTACACATATATTCACCAAAAGACATCTACAGAATGTTCATGTTCTACAGAATATGAACAGCTACAGCAGCCAAAACCTGAAAACATCCCCTGTGTCCACCAACAGCCAAATGGATAGATAAACTGTGATGTATTTATATAAAGGAATATTCTATGGCAGTATGTGTGAATGAAATGTTGCTATATGCAATGACATGAATTAATCTCATTCATCTACTGTGGAGTGAAAGAATACAGATGTAAGAATAAATACTGTGTAATTCTATTATTAATTAGTATATAAATAATGTTAAAGATTTAAAAAAAACAGGCAAAACTCACTAGAAATTAGAAGTTAGGATCATGGCTTCTTTTGCAGGAGACGAGATAGTGTTTAGGAGAACTAGGAGACAGTGAACGGAGAAGGCCACGGCACCCCACTCCAGTACTCTTGCCTGGAAAATCCCATGGATGGAGGAGCCTGGTAGGGTGCAGTCCAAGGGGTCGCTGAGGGTCGGACACGACTGAGCGACTTCACTTTCACTTTTCACTTTCATGCATTGGAGAAGGAAATGGCAACCCACTCCAGTGTTCTTGCCTGGAGAATCCCAGGGACGGGGGAGCCTGGTGGGCTGCCATTTATGGTGTCGCACGGAGTCAAACACAACTGAAGTGACTTAGCAGCAGCAGCAGCCAACAGGAGACAGTGAAAGGTTTTTTGAAATGCTGGTAATGACCTGTTGTTTTATATTCAGTTCAGTTCAGTGGCTCAGTCATGTCCGACTTCTTGTGACCCCGTGGACTGCAGTATGCCAGGCTTCCCTATCCGTCACCAACTCCTGGAGCTTGCTCAAACTCATGTCCATCAAGTCAGTGATGCCATCCAACCATCTCATCCTGTCATCCCCTTCGCTTCCTGCTCTCAATCTTTCCCACTATCAGGGTCTTTTCTAAGGAGTCAGTTCTTCGCATCAGGTAGCCAAAGTATTGGAGCTCCAGCTTCAGTATCAGTCCTTCCAATGAATATTCAGGACTGATTTCCTTTAGGATGGATTGGTTTGACCTCCATACAGTCCAAGGGACTCTCAAGAGTCTTCTCCAACACCACAGTTCCAAAGTATCAGTTCTTCAGTGTGCAGCTTTCTTTATGGTTCAACTCTCACATCCATGCATGACTACTGGAAAAACCATAGCTTTGACTAGAAGGACCTTTGTCGGAAAAGTAATGTCTCTGCTTTTTAATATGCTGTCTAGGTTGGTCATAGCTTTCCTCCAAGAAGCAAGTGTCTTTTAATTTCATGGCTGCAGTCACCATCTACAGTGATTTTGGAGCCCAAGAAAATAAAGTCTCTGTGTCCATTGTTTCCCCATTTATTTGCCATGACGTGATGCGACCAGATGCCATGATCTTACTTTTCTGAATGTTGAGTTTTAAGCTGGCTGTTTCATTCTCTTCTTTCACTTTCATCGAGAGGCTCTTTAGTTCCTCTTTGCTTTCTGCCACAAGGGTGGTATCATCTGTGTATTTGGGGTTATTGATATTAATCCCTGCAATCTTGATTCCAGCCTGTGCTTCATCCAGCCTGGCATTTTGCATGATGTACTCTGCATATAAGTTAAGTAAGCAAGATGACAATATACAGACTTGATGTACTCCTTTCCCCATTTGGAACCAGTCTGTTGTTCCATGACCAGTTCTGTCACTTCTTGACCTGCATACAGATTTCTCAGGAGGCAGGTATGGTGGTCTGGTATTCCCATCTCTTGAAGAATATACAGTTTGTTGTGATCCACACAGTCAAAGGCTTTGGTGTAGTCAATAAAGCGGAAGTAGATGTTTTTCTGGAATTCTCTTGCTATTTCTGTGATCCAATGGATATTGGCAATTTGATTTCTGGTTCCTCTGCCTTTTCTTTTTTTTTCTTTTCTTTTTTTTTTCCTCTGCCTTTTCTAAATCCAGATTGAACATCTGGAAGTTCTTGGTTCATTGGTACTGGATATAAAAGTAGATTCAATATATGAAAACATTTTGAACTTTACACTTATAATTTTTGCATATTTTAGATTTTTATGTTCTACTTGAATCAAAAGTTGCTTAAAAATGACACTGTAGAAAATTTCAATAAAATGGAACGATATTCCTGTCATATTATATTAAAATATAGATTAATACAGGTGAAAATTGTACGTAGGGTATGCAACCATCTTTTCCTTCATGATCATCTCACATATATTTTTGTAAAAGCATAACATATTTCCAGGAGGATATACAAGTGAATGATGGGAGTAATTGCTTCTAGAGAGGGGGACTGGGAAAGAGATTTATTTTTTACTTTGTGCCCTTTGTAATTATGTGTTTATGTTGGCTATTTAATGCACAAATAAATTAATGATAATGCAGATTATTATTTCATTTCTGTGATAATAAAGGTCTGGCACTAGCCTTATCGAAATGATAACCATGTTTACCTCTGGGTGATGGGATTATGGATGGTTTATCTTTATTTTTTTTTAAACATGTCTGTATTTTCTCAGTCTTCTAATGTGAACATAGTTTGGTTTTTTTTTTTTTTGGCTGTGCTGTGCACCTTGTATCTCAGTTCCCCTACAATGAAAGCCTGGAATCCTAACCACTAGGTCACCAAAGAACTCTCAACATGTATTTATTTTGATAATAAGAAAGTCATTAAACTTGTTTTTGTTTGTATTTTAACTGCACCATGTGGCTTGTGGGATCTTAGTTCCCTAATCAGGAGTTGAACCCAGGCCCACAGCAGTAACAAATGCTGAGCTGTAATCACTGGACTGCCAGGGAAGTCCCTAAACTTGTTTTTGCAGTTCAATTTTTTAATCAGTGTTATTGAGATATATTTGCAGACAATCACATGCAGTGATTTTATGTAAACAGTTCAGTGTTACAAAGGTGCACCATCTCCTCATCACTCAATTAAGACACAGAGTTTCCACCTCCTTGAAAGTTCCCCCATGTCCCTTTGCAGTCAGCTCCTCCCACTCCTAAGGAACCAGCCATTGATCTAATTTCTAGCACCATATAGCTAAGTTTTATCTTCTCTAGAAGGTCACAGAAATGGGATTATACAGTATGTAATCTTTTGTGTCTGGCTTCTTTCACTCCGTTTGAGGTTTGAGATTAATCTATGTTTTGTGTGTATCAATAATTCATTACAATTTTTTTAAATGAACAGTAATGTGCTAAGCACTTACTGCTTTCTGATCTGTGGAGTACAACCGCATCTACACAGGAAATAATCCTCCACAGCCTCTCCAGGCACGGCTACTGCATGCCAGCTGCTGACTTACACCCTCCCCGTCCTGGAGGAGAGACAGCAGTAACCCCCTTCCCCCGCCCCTGGCAGCTCCAGTCCCAGGTGAGAGCCACCGGGCTCCTTGCTATTGTTCTGCAAGTGACAGCCTCCGGGGCAAATGGAAAACCATCAACCTGAAGGCTGTCAACTGCAGACAAGAATTCCTTTCTTTGTCAGGCTGGGTGGTCTCTGTGGCTTCAGCATCAACCTGCACAAAAGATGATAAGCATCATGTGTGCTTGTAGAAAAACTTCGCCACCACCCAGCGACTCTAACCACACTCCTTTGTGAGGCTGGGATTAGCCCGTGTGAGGCTTCCCCTGACTGTGTACAAACGTCAAATTGCAGCCCCAGGAGGGCATTCAGAGGTCGTTCAGTCCATTTCTCCCCATGGCAATCCTGACCACCTGCATGCTTCGTGAAATATATGTCCCAGAATCTTAGTCATAGACATCTAGAAGGTCCCTTAGAGATCATCTCGTTCAACCCTCTTGGGCTTCAAAAAAGGATCCAGACTTTCCCAGGGTCACACAAGGACAAGAACCCCTGTCCTAGGATGGGTTTCCCTTCCTTCTGGGGTGCTCGTTCCATTACCCCAAGCTGCTTTTGTTAATAAATGAACCCCCTGCCCAATAGTACAATGTAAAGCATAATTTCTAACTTTTCAACGAAGATGTGTATGAGTGTGTGTGTGAGAGTGTGTGTGTCCGTGTCCCTGTCCCCCACTGGCTTTGCATAGGTAAAGGCTTGCACCTGTGTTGAGTGTGGCAGGCCAACCTCATTTACAGAGTAGTTTGGTGCCCTCTACTGGTTACACCACCACCAACAGCTTACCCTTTCCTGGGCACTTACTGTGCAGAACATTCAGTGTGTGCCATTACTGCTAATTTCAAATTCAAAAAACAGGCCTCCACTAGGCAGTTTTATCCTTATTTTATAGATCAGAAAATAGAGGCTCTTAGAAATCAGATATTCTGCCCAAAGTGTCTGAACCTGAATTCAAACCTAGCCTTGTGGGATCCCAAGTTCCTTCCATGCTTCTTTGTCAACACCACTTGTCACAATCCTGACACTGTGTGTAGCACATTCCCATTAAAACAACCTGTACATCCCTCAAAATCTGCCAGGATGTGGATGTTAACGCCTGTTTACACAGCGGGGAGGCCTGGGCTGCAACATCAATGGCATGTCCAGGGTTCATGTCCAATAGACCCTGTAAACTCACTGCCAGGCTGCTGCCCAGGAGAAGCACACACAGGGTCCACAATGGAACTTCTTCCCAGGGCAGTCTTCATACAGGAGAGGGGTTGGGAGACCGTGTTCCCACCCAGGGAACCTACCTGGATTCCAGGCCCCAAGGGACTCAAAGATAGAGAAAGCACATATTCAATTTGTGGGGAACCCTATCCACTAGATTCCAGAGCCCCTGGTGTGTGTGTGTGTGTGTGTGTGTGTGTGTGTGTGTCTGTCTGTGTGTCTGTGTAATGAGTGAATGGATAGACAGAGTGGCTGAGTGGCAGAGGCTATGCAGGTCAGGGGTGGTCAGGCGGGTGTATTGAACGCTATAAAGAGATTGATTTCAGTTTAATTTGAAGAATCTGTTCCTACCAGTTGCAGCAGTCCACATAAAGAGATGGCTGAATTCGTAGGGTTGGGGTCCAGTTACCAGACATGCAAGCAGAAGAGTTAAGATGACCCCAGCAGAGATGTTGTAGAGGGATTTCCAGCCCCTGTATGATATTTTATTTTTTAAATTAAAAAATATAAACATCAACATGAGTCAGCCATAGGTGTACATATGTCTCCTCCATCAGCATCAAGATTTAGAAATTGGGTGATTTCATGTAAAAATCCCAATTTTTTGGAGAAGGAAATGGCAACCCACTCCAGTATTCTTGCCTGGAGAATCCCAGGGACAGAGGAGCCTGGTGGGCTGCCGTCTATGGGGTTGCACAGAGTTGGACATGACTAAAGCAACTTAGCATTGAAGAATTAATAAATAATATTTTTTAAAAATCCCAATTTTTAGCTCCTCTTTAACAGAGTGGGAAGCCTGGCTTCACTGGGCCTGCTGCAGTCCTTTCACAGATGTCCCTTCATTTCCCTGTTGTCACCCCAGAAATGAGGATGACTGGGATGCCATTTCTCATTGTACATTGCTGTTTTTTAATTATAAAAATAAAACATTGTTTTAGTTTTTTCTTAAAAAAAGGAAAAATAAAAGATCAAGTCATTTGTTTTAAAAAATGGAGCCCAACATATTTATCTGTGAAAGTGAAGAAACTTGAATACATTTAAAAGGCAGGTGCTCATTTTAAAGGTTTACATTTAAAAGGTTGGTTTTCCTTGCCAGCTTGGACCTCAGGACAATTTGAATTTGCTGCCCTAGAGTGTCTTTGGCGTCTCCTTGTTCCTGCTCTGTGGACCTTGGGTCAGATTTTCACCTGATTGCCATTTGGGTCTTCAGCTTCCAAGATGAGGGGCCATTGGAACTGCCGTGAGTGTAGCCCTGGGTCTCGTGGTGTAGGTAAGAAGAAATCCTGCCCAGTGAGGCAGCTGTGAATTTCCACTTAAGTGAGATGATAAAGGCCTGGCAGACCACACTGATGCCTTTGCCCAGGGAAACCCTTCAGAGACGCAGTGCCGTGATCACAACTTTTCTAAAGTGGCCATCCTCCCAGCACTTTCCTCCTAGCCCTTCCCTCCCCAACCCAGCCACATAGATGGTGCTCTGATTCCTGGAGTGTTGTTCAGAAGTGGGAACATACTTCTGTTATGGTCTGAGCAGCTCATTCGGCAGGACAAACCTCTCCCTCAGTTCAGATACCCTGCTTTGATTCTTGTCATCTCAGATCACGTCCTCTCTTTTCATCAGTCACATCACATGTTGACCCCCACTGAGTCTGTGGGACACCAAGACCTTCAGATTGCTTTTTCATGAACCCTTGTCAAGAGAGTTCTACCCCTACCTTAACCGAAAATCATAGACAGTGCCGGTTGAACATGCAGGATATCATCTAATTTCAGCTTCCGCTTACACAGAAAAAATCACTTCATCAAACACACTGACAAAATTGTTGAAGTGAGGAAGTTCACACAAACACACTGAATATTTTACCCATAGTTCTGCTCCTCCAAGAATGGATCTTGATTTTGTAAAACAAAAAAACCCCCAGTACATTAACATTCTTCCTCATTTAATACCATTCATAAGTTTGATTAGTACGATTTCCACATTTTCACGTAGGTTAGTATCACATTTTAGATATTCTGCTTATCAGAGTCACTCATCGTTGTAGAAAACTTAGAAAATACAAAAGCATAAGGGAAACAATTAGAAAACTGGGATATCTATCATATAAAAACTTACAATTCAATAATAAAAAGACAAATAATTCAACTTTAAAATGGGCAAAGATCTTAAATAGACATTTCTCCCAACAAGATATGCAAATGGCTAATATGCACATGAAAAGATAATCCACATAATTAATCTTTAAGGCAATGGAAATCAGTTTCTTGAGAGGAGCATCATTAATTTGTTGCTGTATTCCTGGTCCTCAGCATAAGTCCTCACTTGGAGCATGGGGCCTTAAAGTTGCTGATTGAATGTATGTACAAATGAAAGAATGAGTGAGTGAGTGCATGAACAAAAGAATTGCAGAGAGGGAAATAGTCCAGAAGCAAGAAGAATGCAGGACCAGCCTAGAAGATAGGAAGATAGAGCATAAAGTTCAGTGAAAATTCATGGAAGGTAAGCACCCAAAGGCAGCTGGAACAGATGATGGGGATTAACTGCAGGCTTGGTGTCAGATGCTATTATAGTCCATGGGGTTGCAGAGTCGGACATGACTGAGCAACTGAACTGAACTGGGGTCAAATGATTTTTGAGCAAACGGTTAAAGATGTACTCTTTTCTTGGGGAGGTGCCACACTGTGCAGCTTGTGGGGTCTTAGTTGCTTGATCAGGGATTCAACCCAGGTCCTCAGCAGTGAAAGTATTTGCAGTCCTAAGTACTGGACTGCTAGGAAATTCCCTAAAGCTGTACTTTAGAAAAATGAAACTGTAAGACCAAGTATAAGATGGGTCAGGAGAGACTGGGAGACCAGCCTGGAGGCTGTTCAGGGAAAAGACAATGGGAGCTGAACTAGGCCTGCTGTAGGACCAGAGAAAGGATGGAAGCCAGAGACACTCATCCAATTTCCAAACATTATAAAAACTGTAAAAACAAGTGTGTCTGGTGACAAATAGTTCACTGTTCAATGGGACTCCAACTATTAGAGGAAGTACTTGCCAATAAAATTTAAGTGGTTTGTGGTTTGAAGTTGCAACCACACTTTTTATAAAGGTAATTGAAAGGAAAACAAAAACTCCAATTGGGGGTAGTAAGAAAACAGGGAACCATAAGACTATCACCCCATTATGTCGATTGGAGTTCATCCACATAATGAATGAGCCCTGGGTCACATTCATCCTCCTTTGGCCCTATTTAAGAGTGGCAACAATAACTCTCAAACCAGACTTCAAACAGAGACAGTCCTGTCTGTTTCAAGCCATGAAGTGCATTGCAGGGACCATGTACTAGGGTATTACCCATGTAGAGTATTGCAAGGACCTGGTTTCTGATCCCAGCTCTGAATGAGTACTAGTGGAGAAGTAAGAGGAAGACATTCTGTTAAAAATGTTGAGACTTAAAGTTTAGTGGTTGAGATTATTGATACCGGGGCTGGGCTGTGCCTGGTTGATCTCAGCTCTGTCACTAGATTACAACCTTGAATAAATTATTTAACATCTCTGTACCTTATTATCTCATCTATAAACTGGGATTAGTGAATACAATCATTGAGTAGCTACAAAAATTAATTAATAAATTTTAAATGCTTAGGAGCACCTACTATATACTAAGACCATAGTGTTTACTGTTATTATTATTATTGCAAAAAATAATGGCCAAAACTAGGCAACAGTGGAGTGGGCTGTTCTGAAGTAGAGTGTTCCCTGTTTCCACAGGTGTGTAAATACCAGAGATGAGTTGGTTGTCGGGTTCAGCTTTGGACATTGAGTTTTCAGTGCTGGTGAGGCCTCTGAGTAGGTTTATTCAGCATTATTCGTTCTGTTTATTTAATTCCACAAACATTAAATGAGCAGCTACTCTGTGCAGATGCTGTGCTGGCGATACTGGGATGAACTAGACGGTCCCAACTCTCAAGGACCTGATAATTTAGTTAAGGAGGCAGGTAGGTATCACTTCTTATGTGGAGGAGCCACAATACCAGCACATGTGAGGTTGACAGGAGCCCAAGGAAGGAGACAGGCAGGTTTCTTGGAAAAGGCAGTAAGAAGCAAGGTCCCTTGGCCTACATTCAGGACGTGGGGAATGCAGAGTGGGAAAAGATCTGCCCTTGCTGGTGAGTGGGTGACTAGATTTTGGCTTTCAGCACTGATAATCATCTTTCCTAGTTCCTGTCCTTAGTTGAATTGTTTGGACCCTCCTACTTCTTATTGCTTCTGGAAAGAATATGGTTGTTAGTCTTTAAGATGTTTTCTAAATCCCTTTGCACATACATTTTATTGATCAAGGTTTCAATATGATGGTTTTGCCTCAATCGCTTTATCTTTTGGTTCAGGGAGGTTGAAATCTGAAGTTTTTCCAGAAGGGCATCAGTTACAGACAAAAGAGACCGCATTTCCTGGGTTACTAAAGCAATACAGCTTAGGTCTATAGGATCAGGCTAATTTCTGTGTTCCTGTGTGCTTATCCCAGACAGTTGCCCAACTTGGTGTGCTCCTTACCATGGATGTTCTCCTATTGTAAATTTATGCCAGTGATGTTCAAAGTGACCACATTAAGAGGTAAAGCACAGCAATCAGGGGTAAAAAATGAAAGTTAAAAAGAAAGCCACACATATGTACTATTTACTAGATGATAAAGACAAATATGTTCACATCCTGTCCTCTCAGGCATGACTAACCCCAGTAATGCTCTCAGAGAGGAGGTCTACCAGGAAGTGCTGCCAAGGTTTTCATTCCCCTCCTGGCTCCCATTCCTACCTGCCCGCTCTTTCTCAAGCTCTGTTAGGGCTTTCAGTTCTTCCTGTGCTTTGTTCATTACTCCTCTTTCAGCCAGGATCACAGTTGGTCTGGGAGGTGAGAGGCACAAGCAAGAATACAGATGTAGTCAGAGATTGCTCCTGACACTGAATGGGGTGAGGCAAGAACATATTTACTGCTCTGTTCTCGCTTGCTTTCCTTTTGTGCCCCCACCAAGATGACTCATGCCGTTGTGCTCTGGGCAAGCCCTGCAGCCTTTGTCACTGTGTGGGGTGTGCAGATTGGGGCATGTACTCCTCTTTTCTCTAAAGGAGGAGCCTTGGTTTAGCCTGGTTGCGGCTTCAGCTAACAATTCAGACCCAGTTACACAAAACTTGCTAACAAAGGTCAGGAAGCCCAAGGAGAGGGAGTTACCAGTAAAAGGAAACCCAAAAGGTTGTCAAGAGTTAACAAAATACCAGGACCGATACGGCATCTGAGCTATGGTCCCTGTCCTTCAGGATTCAAGCTTGGAGTGCTTTCTTGGGGAGGAGATTCCAGGGGCTAATTATTCTCAAAAGGTTACCTTGGGAGAGAACAGTTATCTTGTCCCACACAGAAATATTGCAGTCTCAAAGGCTCTTTGTTTGTTCAGTCGCTCAGTTGTGTCTGACTCTTTGTGATCCCATGGACTGCACCACACCAGGCTTCCCTGTCCTTTACCATAGTCTCCCGGAATTTGCTCAAACTCACGTCCACTGAGGCTCTTAGAGCTGCATAGAGTCTGCTGCTGCTGCTGCTGCTGCTAAGTCACTTCAGTCGTGTCCGACTCTGTGTGACCCCATTGATGGCAGCCCACCAGGCTCTGCCATCCCTGGGATTCTCCATGCAAGAACACTGGAGTGGGCTGCCATTTCCTTCTCCAATGCATGAAAGTAAAAAGTGAAAGTGAAGTTGCTTAGTTGTGTCTGACTCTTCGTGACCCCATGGACTGCAGCCTACCAGGCTCCTCTGCCAATGGGATTTTCCAGGCAAGAGTACTGGAGTGGGGTGCCATTGCCTTCTCCAGCATAGTGTCTAGGGGGGTCATTTAGGGTGCTGACTCTCAAAGTGTGCTGCCTATTAGAATCATAGGGGTGGGAGAGAGGGTGCTTTATAAAATCCTAATACCCAGATCACGCCCCTGACCAATGACATCAGACTGCTTTTTCACATTGCTTCCAGGGTGCAGCCAAGTTTGAAAACCTGTGGACCTGACCCTTACTATTAGACCTATGGTTAGTGGAGCTGCAACTCCATTAGGGAGCTCACTAGAAAGGCATAGCTCGAGTCCCACCATGGACCTACTGAATCAGAATCTGCATTTTAAGTGGATCACCAGGTGACTTGTATGTGCTTTACAACTTGAGAAGCAGTTATTCTTCGTCAAACATTGGGCAGTTGGCAACAAGGGGCCCAAATTCTGTCTACTCACTGGAGCTACCCAGTAGCTCTTCCCTTAGAGGAGCCCTCACACTCCACTTTACAGAGTGTGACACCTGGATGGATTCATTAACTTCCATTACCTGCCTGGGCCCGTCAGAATTTGAATTTTTAAAAAACTTATGAAATTTACCATTAGTAACATGTAGTACATTCACAATGTTGTGAAACTGTCACGACAGAACATTTTCATTACCCCCCAAAGGAAACCCCACACTAATTAAGCAGTCACTTCTCATTTCCTTCTCCCCTCAGTCCCTGCCAACCACTAATATGCTTATGTCACTATGGGTTTGCTTATTCCACATGTTTCATGTAAAAGAAATGCGCAACATCCTCAAGGTTCATTCATGTTGTAGCGTGTGTCAGTACTTCCTTTCTATGGCCGAATTATTTTCCTTCTCGGATACGCCACATTTTATCTGTTTATCATTTGACGGACATTTGGGTAGTTTCAATCTTTTGGTTATTGTGAATAGTGCTGCTGTGAGCGTTTGTATGCAAGTTTTTGTGTGAACACCTATTTTCACTTTTTAAGGACTTCAGTTCTTTCTACCCAGGAGTGAAATTGCTGACTTATATGGTAATTCTCTGTGTTTGACTTTTTGAAGGATAGCCAAACCGTTTGCCATCAGCAATGTTGTTTTACATCCCCCCTAGGAGGATGCTAATTTTTCCACATCCCTGCTAACATTTGTTACTTTATTTTCTTTTTTCTCTAAATTCTAGTCATGTAATTGATGTGAAATGGTCTCTCACTTCACTTTTGATCTGATGCTTTTCCATTTCACTAATGATGAATATCTTTTCATTGATGAATATCTTTCCATTTTCATAAATGCTTGTTTAGCCATTTGAGGAAAATATCTATTTAAGTCCTTTGCTCCTTTACACACCGTTGTCTTTTTGTTACTTAGTTGTAAGAATTCCCTTTTTAGATACAGGTATATCGCTTGCTTTTCAAGTTTGCTTTAGGTCATTTTGCACTTATGAAAGACCTTCACTAGTACCCATTTTTGCATTAAAAAAGTTAATTTGTATTTGAGTATAATTGCCTTACAATGTTAGTTTCTGCAAAGTGAATCAGCTGTACATATACATATATCCCATCTGTTTTGGATCTGCTTCCCATTTAGGTCACAGCAGGCATTGAGTAGAGTTCCCTGTACTATACAGTAGCTCGTTAGTTATCATAAGTTATCTGTTTTTACACAGTAGTCTATATTTGTCAATAGCAATCTCCCAGTTCATCCCTCCCTTTTCCCCCTTGGTATCCACGCCTTTGTTCTCTACATGTGTCATATTTGCTTTGCAACAAGCCATTATAGAGGCAGCGCACTTTGAGAGAGTGACACCAAGAAGCTCCCTCCCCTGGATCTACCCTCAGCACCTAGGCATCCAGTCACCAGAGCTGTGAACTGTCTCTGAACATCTGTGCTTTATCTTCATTTATTTTGTGCGTATGCATTCATTAGCAAGATGTGTTCTAAGCTAATTGCTTCTTTGCTTTGTGGCATTTTGGTTTACAAAAGATTTTTTAGGAATGCTCTACTTTTGGATAGGGGACATGGAAACCTTTATATGATTTCTAAGTGTCTTCTCCCATTCTGTGAGTTGTCTTTTCACTTTCTTGATAGTGTCCTCTGATGAACACAAATTTTTAATTTTGATGAAGTTAAATTTAACTGATTTTTCTTTTGCTGCTCATGCTTTTGGTGTCAAATAGAATTTGAGATTTTATCACCTGGACAAGATCAATGGATAGGGAACAATCTGAGGGGAAAGGCAGTAGTGATGGCTTGAGGTTTCTGTCTCCAATTCAACCAGAAAATCTCAGCATTTATATGCTTTATATAAGGTCTTTCAGCTTGAATATATGTATAATTGATAGAACCACTAACTTAACGTTTCTCAAACTTTAATCATTGAATATTAAGGGAAACTGCAGTGTGCCAGCTTGCTCTAAAACCGAGTTCCAAATAGTAAATGTAGTAATTAGAACTTAATGTTTGCTGGCTTTAGTTAAGTTTTATTTGTAATAAAGAAAAGGCATACATTTTAAGAAAATCATGCAATGTTTCTTTTGCTAAATTTGCCACACATTTGGGAAGTTGGGATTTGGCTTAAATTCCAAACCCACTGTCTGCTTGGTGGCAGCTCATCCACACTGAAGAAATATTGTAGGAAAAGATAGCTGAGCTCATACTTACTAGCCTTGGGTACCTGGTGCTACATCTGCATGACGTCACACAGCAAGTGAAAATCCAGGTGTTCTTGGCTGTTTAAACCAAAATCTAAAAAGACTCTGTCCCCCTAGGCCAGGCATTCAGTGTATTCAGACCAATCATCTATTGATCTCTCTTGAATTGGCACTACTGTAACTACTAGCTGCCATCATTTTTGGAAACTTTCTGTGTGTCAGGCATTGTGCTAAAAGGCTACATCTAATCCTCCCAACAACTGTGGAAGTGGTTCCATAATTATCCTCATTTTACTACTGGAGAAACTGAATTCAGGTTAAATAACTTGCTGAAGTCATGCAGACGGCAAGTGTGAGGGATAGGGTTTAACCCAAGTCTGACTCCAGTTCCAAAGAAAGGCAATGCCAAAGAATGTTCAAACTACTGCAAAATTGCACCCATCTCACACACTAGCAAAGGAATGCTCAAAATTCTCCAAGCCAGACTCCAACAGTATGTGAACTGAGAACTTCCAGATGTTCAAGCTGGATTTAGAAAAGGCAAAGGAACCAGAGATCAAATTGCCAACATCTGTTGGATCATAGAAAAAGCAAGAGAGTTCCAGAAAAACATCTACTTTATTGACTATGCTAAAGCCTTTCTGTGGATCACAACAAACTGTGGAACATTCTTAAAGAGATGGGAATACCAGACCACCTTACCTGCCTCCTGAGAAATCTGTATGCAGGTCAAGAAGCAATAGTTAGAAACAGACATGGAACAATGGGCTGGTTCCAAATTGGGAAAGGAATATGTCAAGGCTGTATATTGTCACCTTGCTTATTTAACTTATATGCAGAGTGCATCATGAAAAATGCTGGGCTTGATGAAGCACAGGCTGGAATCAAGATTGCAGGGATTAGTATCAATAACCTCAGATACACAGATGACACCACTCTTATGGCAGAAAGCAAAGAGGAACTAAAGAGACTCTTGATGAAAGTGAAAGTGGAGATTGAAAAAGTTGGCTTAAAGCTCAACATTCAGAAAACTGAGATCATGGCATCTGATCCCATCACATCATGGCAAATAGATGGGGGAAACAATGGAAACAGTGACAGACTTTATTTTCTTGGGCTCCCAAATCACTGCAAATGGTGACTGCAGCCATGAAATCAAAAGACTCTTGCTGCTTGGAAGAAAAGCTATGACCAACCTAGATAGCATATTAAAAAGCAGAGACTTTTTTTGCCAACAAAATACATCTAGTCAAAGCTAAGGTTTTTCCAGTAGTCATGTATGGATATGAGAGTTGGACTATCAAGAAGGCTGAGTGCTGAAGAATTGATGCTTTTGAACTGTGGTGTTGGAGAAGACTCTTGAGAGTCCCTTGGACTGCAAAGAGATCAAACAAGTTGATCCTGAAGGAAATCAGTCCTGAATATCATTGGAAGGACTGATGCTGAAATTGAAACTCCAGTACTTTGGCGACCTGATGCGAAGAACCGACTCATCGGAAAAGACCCTGATGCTGGGAAATATTGAAGGCAGGAGGAGAAGGGAGCGAGAGAGGATGAGATGGTTGGATGGCATCACAGACTCGATGGACATGAGTTTGAGCAAGCTCTGGGAGTTGGTGATGGACAGGGAGGCCTGGGGTGCTGCAGTCCATGGGGCTTACAAACAACCGGACACGACTGAGCAACTGAACTGACTCCAAAGTCCATATTGTGAACTACCAAGCGAAACTATTATTTATTTTAGAGATGACCAGGTTCTGATCATTGATCTCTGCGCTGGCTCTTGCGCTGGATTATATATAAACCAGCAGGTACCTTCCGCGCCAACGCGTGCGCAGACTTCTTCCTCCACCCTTTCCTTCCCCACTTCCTTCTCTAATTGCGCAGTTGCACTCGGCGTAGGAGGCGGTGCTGGCGACTTCGCGAGGGGGAGCCCCGGGCACGCTTTGGACTACCAGTGCGCGTGCGCGTAGCTAGAGCCACGGACCTTTGGGGAGGTTGGAGATGGCCGCCGCCGGGGAAGCTTCGTTGGAGCCGGCGGCTTCAGAACAACCAACGGAGCTGTCTGCCTCAGTGCGGGCGAGCATCGAGCGGAAGCGGCAGCGGGCGCTGATGCTGCGCCAGGCCCGGCTGGCGGCCCGGCCTTACCCGGCGACGGCAGCTGCAACTACTGGAGGTTTGGGCCCTTGGCGGCGCCTGCTTCTTCTCTTCTCTGGGGGACCGGGGGCCGCATCCTGGATGGGGCGTCCCTCCTCTCGCGTCTGAGCGCAGACGCTTGTGCAGGGTAGGGGCGGGTGGAGGGCGTAGGGGAGGGGGGTAGGGAATCCGCTCGTCGGAGATTGTCACTGCGGACTGTCCAAGACCACAAGGCGACCCTGACTCCCAGCCCTGGCCTTTCTTCTCTGCCTTGGGCAGTCCAGCTACCGTCCTTAGTTTGGGGATGCAGCCTCCCTCGCCGTCTGGAGGTGCCAGCCAGTGTCTCAGCTCTCCTCTGCTCTCTTCCTGCAATTGCCACGGGTCCCAGGGGGTGGTCTTTGTGTAAAGCTTTTAGACCTTATAGCACATTTGAGTAGTAGTCCTGCACCAGCTCTTTCATGCATCCACATAACACGGGCTGATACGCAGTGCTTGCTATGTGCTGGGAGCAGACAGACGCTAGCTCCTGGCTTCGTGGGGGTAACAGAGGGGCACCTGTTGTGCTTCACGTTTTTCAGATTGGCTAATTTGATTCAAACAGCTAACCTGGAATTATTTAGGGCAGAGCTTGGTATCCGTATTGTACTGAGATGATAACTGAGGATCAGTAAAGAAAAGGGGGTTTGCTCAGGTTCTTCCCAGTAAGTGCAAAGGCTAATCAGGACTAGAACTCGGGTCGTCTGACCCTGGATTCAGGGCCTTTCCTTGCTCACTAGTTGCCTCTGCTATACCAGGCATTTCTTTCACTCTTAGGATGAAGGGCTGTTCTTGGATTTCACCTTTCCCTTTTCTTAGAGCCGCACTTGGCTGCCTATTTCTTTGCCTATCATGTAATTCTCCAGTGGGGGTCAACTAATCATTTTCGCCAGAGAAGTATAGTTTGGTTGACATGTGGTTCTTCAGTTCACTCCCTCTATAATGTGAAGCACCTGTGTTCCTAAACCTATGTCCATATCTACATGAGCAGTTGAGCTCCGTCAGAACTGTGTCATCTACTACCCCTTCTCATCAGCCAGGGGAAAGGCAGAGTGAAAAGAGCTAGCTGCATGTCTATATTCATTCACACTGACGCTGAATCTGCACATTTTGACCACTTTTAAGCATTCTAGGGTCAGGACAAGATGAAGATTTCTAAATGTGTAAAATGGCTATAGAACAGGGGTGGAAAGTAGAGCATAAAGTGGTATTAAATGTCTGATAATGGAAAGCAAGGCAGCATGAATATCTTGTAAGATTTCTTGGGCTTTACCAAAGAACTGAACTGTGTTGTTGCATTGTAGACAGCCTGTGCTTCGAGTTAGGTGCTGAGATTTTTGTTCTTTGTGATACTTTTATTTCCATAGGTATAGTTTTCATATTCTGTGTGTGCTATGACATATGCCTTAAAAAAGACCGAGAAGAACTTGCTTAGAATGTGTTGCTAAGAGTAGTGCTAAGGTCCTGGGAAATACAAGGCATAGCAGTAGAGAGAAATGGGGCTTTGTTTTTGGCATGATTTAGCATTGCTCAGGATCCTGCTCTAATTATAGTATTAATAACTACAGCTTCCCTTCTTCTTATAACATTCATGAAATCAAAATCATATTCTGAGTCTGGTACATTTTCTATTCAGTAAGTAAATATTCATGGAATGCTAAACTATTTTTCAGAATTATAGAGATAAAAGAGCTCAGGCTAATGCAGGGATATAAGGAGATGAACAGGCGATATAGTAAAATATGAAAATTGCTGTTAACTGTAGAAACAGGCTTATTATACTCTAATCCCTTTATATAATAGAAAAAGAAATCGAGGCCAGGGAAGGGGAGTGATTTAAGCAAAATAATACCTCTTTGTCTTAAAGAATTAGTTATACCATACGTTAATGTAAAATGCACTTATCTGAATTTTACCTGTGTGGGTGCTCATGTCTAATACCATGGTATCAATATACTGTACTGACACTTCCAGAACCTTAGAAATTTCCCTATTGTCACTTCCTAGTCAGTTACTCACCCTCAGAAGTAACTACTCTTCTGACAATTTGATTAGTACCATCTGTTTTTGAACATTGTATAAATGGAATCATACAGTATCTGGCTTCTTTCGCTCAAAGTAATACCTGAGAGATTCATCCTGTTGTTACATGTATTAGTAGTTTGTTCATTTATATGTTCTATAGTACTCTTTTATGTTGTTACATTGTAGTTTTTCCACTTCCCTTTTGATGGAAATTTGGGTTGTTTCCAGTTTGGAGCTATTACAATGAAAACATTTGTGAGCATTTTGATATATGTGTTACGGTGGACATATGCACACATTTCTATTCCGTATATACCTAGAAATGTAATCCTGGCTCCTAGGGGAAATGTATATTTAGCTTTAGTATACGCAGAATACATCATGAGAAATGCTGAGCTGGAAGAAGCACAAGCTGGAATCAAGATTGCCAGGAGTAATATCAATAACCTCAGATATGCAGATGACACCACCCTTATGGCAGAAAGTGAAGAAGAACTAAAGAGCCTTTTGATGAAAGTGAAAGAGGAGAGTGGAAAAGTTGGCTTAAAGCTCAACATTCAGAAAACTAAGATCATGGCATCCGGTCCCATCACTTTGTGGCAAATAGATGGGAAAATAGTGGCTGACTTTATTTTTTGGTGTTCCAAAATCACTGCAGATGGTGATTACAGCCATGAAATTAAAAGAGGCTTACTCCTTGGAAGGAAAGTTATAGCCAACCTAGACAGTATATTAAAAAGCAGAGACATTACTTTGTCAACAAAGGTCCGTCTAGTCAAGGCTATGGTTTTTCCAGTGGCCATGTATGGATGTGAGAGTTGGACTGTGAAGAAAGCTGAGCGCCGAAGAATTGATGCTTTTGAACTATGGTGTTGGAGAAGACTCTTGAGAGTCCCTTGGACCGCAAGGAGATCCAACCAGTCCATCCTAAAGGAGATCATTCCTGGGTGTTCATTGGAAGGACTGATGTTGAAGCTGAAACTCCAATATTTTGGTCACCTGATGTGAAGAGCTGACTCATTTGAAAAGACACTGAGGCTGGGAAAGATTGAGGGCAGGAGGAGAAGGGGATGACAGAGGATAAGATGGTTGGATGGCATCACCAACTCAATGGACATGTGTTTGGGTGAACTCTGGGAGTTGGTGATGGACAGGGAGGCCTGGAATGCTGCAGTTCATGGGGTCACAAAGAGTTGGACACGACTGAGCAACTGAACTGAACCGAGGCATTGCCAAACAATCATTGTATCAATTTAGAATCTTACCAGCAATATATGACAGTCTCAACACCACATCTTCATTTGGTATTGTCAGTCTTTTTCATTTTGAGTATTCTGGTGGGAGTGGTGGTGTTTCATTATGGTTTTAATATGCATTTTCCTAATTTCTAATGATAGACATTTTTCTTGTGGTTACTGGATGTTTTCATGTTCTCATTTGTGAAGTTTCTCTTCAGGTCTTTTGCCTCTTTTTAAGGCTGGTTTTCTCTCACTGAAGTGAAAGTGTGAGCTGCTCAGTTGTGTCAGCTCTTTGCGACCCCTTAACAGCCCACCAGGCTCCTCTGCCCATGGGATTCTCCAGGCAAGACTGCTGGAGTGGGTTGCCATTCCTCTTCTCCAGGGCATCTTCCCAACCCAGGGATCAAACCTGGGTCTCCTGCATTGCAGGAGGATTCTTTACCATCTGAGCCACCAGGGAAGCCTGTTTATAGGATTTCACTGTGTATTCTGGATATGAGTCTTTTGTCAGATATACATATTGCAAATAGCTTCTGCCAATTTTCATCTTGTCTTTTTACTCTCATAATGGTGTCTTTTGATGAATAGAGGTTCTAATAGTTTTTTTTTTCTTTATATATTTTATTGAAGTATAGTTGACTTAAAATGAATGTTTCAGGTGCACAGCAAGGTGGTTCAGTTATACATATACATGTGTTATTTTCCATTATAGGTTATTACAGGGTATTGAGTATAGTTCTCTGTGCTGTACTGTAAACCTTTGTTGCTTGTTGAATATCTTTTTTTTTAATTAGAAATCTAGCATTCTGTTCATACTGAGTCAAGCAAGTGGATTCAAACTGTCATAAACTTTTTAGTTAGGCAAAATTCATGTTTTCTAAAATTATTATACATGCTGTTTATATATTTGTATATAAAAGCTTTTCTACTACACTTGATAAAGGCTTGAGAAAGAACATAAAAAAAGATGGAGAAATTGGAAAATTTGGGAGCACTGAATATGAAATAGAAAATGTGAAACAAACTCTATAAAAGTAAAAGATCACCATGTAGTCCAGTTGTTTTTAAACATGGCTGCTCATTAGGAACATATCTGGAGCTCTGGCGAAGAATAGCGATACCTGGGCATTTGTATTTTTCAAAAAATTCCAAGGTGATTCTGATATGCATCTGGACTTTAAAAAGTGATTACAGGTTTTTCTATTAAATGGTAGTTAGGGTGATATATGGAGAAGGCAATGGCAACCCACTCCATTACTCTTGCCTGGAAAATCCCATGGACAGAGGAGCCTGGTAGGCTGCAGTCCATGGGGTGGTGAAGAGTCAGACACGACTGAGAGACTTCACTTTCACTTTTCACTTTCATGTATTGGAGAAGGAAATGGCAACCCACTCCAGTGTTCTTGCCTGGAGAATCCCAGGGACGGAGGAGGCTGGTGGGCTGCCGTCTGTGGGGTCGCACAGAGTTGGACACGACTGAAGCAACTTCGCAGCAGCAGGGTGATATAGAATTCTATTATTTTTCTGTTGACCAGTCATGATACAACAGTATTGAGTAATAGTTACATAATCACAGTAGTAAAAGATGTTTGTCAGTTTTCACAGTCAATAGCCAGACAAAAAATAAAAGAGAGTTACAGTTACAAGCCATAATGGGAACAAGATTAACTTAACAATATAAAATAATTACATACAACTTGGGAGGTCAAGCAGAGTAATGGAGTAAGTGGAAGTGTGTACATGAACATTTTCATCTGCCTAGCCAGTCTGTCTTTTAATTTTCTTAATTGTTTTGGGTTTATTTTCTGTAGGTCTTTTCCTTCTCTTGTGTTTCCTGCCTAGAAAAGTTTCTTTAGCATTTGTTGTAAAGCTGGTTTGGTGGTGCTGAATTCTCTTAACTTTTGCTTGTTTGGAAAGCTTTTGATTTCTCCATCAAATTTGAATGAGAATCTTGCTGGGTAGAGTATTCTTGGTTGTAGGTTCTCCCCTTTCAACACTTTACGAAGTAGAGGGAACGGCAGGATATAGTTAGAGTTTCTGTTGAGAAATCAGCTGATAACCAGATGGGAGTTCCCCTGTATGTTATTTGTCACTTTTCCCTTGTTCCTTTTAATATTTTATCTTTGTCTTTCATTTTTCTCAGTTTGATTACTGTGTGTCTTGGTGTGTTCCTCCTCGGGTTTATCCTGCCTAGGACTCTGCTTCCTGGACTTGGTTGACTATTTCGTTTCCTATGTTAGGGAAGTTTTCAACTATTATCTCTTCAGATATTTTCTCTGGTCCTTTCTCTCTCTCTCTTCTCCTTCTGGGACCCCTATAATGCGACTGTTGGTGTGTTTAATGTCCCAGAGGTCTCTTAGGCTGTCTTCATTTTTTTTTTTTTTCATTCTTTTTTCTGTAATCTGTTCTGCAGCAGTGATTTCCACTATGTGTCTTCCAGGTCACTTACCCATTTGTCTGCCTCAGTTATTCTGCTGTTGATTCCTTCTAGTGTATCGTTCATGTGTGTTCATTTATTTTTAGTACTTCTGACTCTTTGGTAAACATTCCTTGCATCTTCTCCATTCTTTTTCTGAGATCCTGGATCATCTTAACTATCATTCTGAATTTTTTTCCTGAAAGGTTGCCTATCTCCACTTCATTTAGTTGTTTTTCAGGGGTTTTATATTGTCCCTCCACCTGGGACATAACTCTCTTTTTCATCCCGATTAACTTTTTGTCATGTGATTTTTGTTCTAGCTGCTGTGGGATTGTGGTTCTTCTTCTTCTGATGGTCTTATACATATGTTCCCTGGAGAAGGAAATAGCAATCCACTCCAGAATTCTTGCCTGGAGAATTCAATGAACAGAGGAGCTTGGCAGGCTACAGTCCATGGGATCACAAAGAGTCAGACATGACTGATCGATACTTTCACTTTCTGGTGAATGAGGCTAAGAGGCGTCTGTAAACTTCTGTCTCCTTTTGGCTTCTTTGTCTTTGGACATGGGGTATCTTTTTGGGTGGGTTCTAGTGTTCTCCTGTCCTAGTTGTTCAACAGCTAGTTGAGATTTCGGTGCTTTTGCAGGAGGAGATGTATGCACATCCTTCTACTCCACCATCTTGTTAAAATTTGAAGTCATAATAATTTTCGGTCAAGTTCAATTAAGCAGTTTTTCTTTTATGGTTGATACGTGTATGTCGTGTGTAAGAAGTTTTTGGCTACCTCAAGTTCATAAAGTTATTTTATGTTTTCTTCTAGAAGCTTTATTTTACCTTTTATGTTCAAGATTGTGATCCATTTAAAAATTGTTCCGTGTATATTGTATGCAATAGAGTCAAAGTTCACTTATTGGAATGACCATCTTTTCCTCACTGTTTTGTAGAAGTGCCTTAGTCATAAATCCTAGTATCATTTATTGAAAATACTAACTTTTTCTCACTGAATTGCCTTGGAGCCTTTGCTGTAAGTTAAGCCTTTGCTGTAAATATGTGTAGATCTATTACAGGACTCTATTATACTGGTCTCTCTGTCTTTGTTTCAGTGCTACACTGTCATAGTTACTGAAGCTTTGTAGTAAATCTTTAAATCTGGGTAGTGTAAATTCTCTAGTTTTGCTCAGGATTATCTTGGCTATTCTGTGTTCTTTGTATTTGCATATAAGCATTAGATCAGCTTGTCAGCTCCCATTATTCCTCCCCACCCACAACAGACACATGCAAGCACCTACTCGGGTTTCAAATGGGATCACATTGAATCTTTAGGTGAATTTGGGGAGAAGTGACTTTGATTTCTGTTAGTGGTGTTTTTGAGGTTTTACACATCTATTCCTAGGTATTATTTCTTAATTATAGTTGTAGATTCTTGTGGCTGTCCTCTATTACATAATCATATCATCTGTGAATAAATGCTGATTTACCCTTTTCAGCCTTTATGCTTGTCTTGTTTTCTTGCCATATTACAGTGACTGGGGCCTTCAGTATAATGTTGAATAGAAGTGGTAATAGTGGACATCCTTGTTTGATATATATTAAATTTTTGAAAGTTCCTCTTTATACAAAAGGGAGCATACGGGCTTACCTGGTTCATTTCTTGACGACTTCTTAACCTTTGTAGGCATGGCTAATGTAAAAGCAGCCCCAAAGATAATTGACACAGGAGGAGGCTTCATCCTGGAGGAGGAAGAAGAGGAAGAACATACAGTTGGAAAAGTTATTCATCAACCAGGTAAAGTGGGTTTTCAGAAAACAGATATCTAGATTGGTCATTTTGAATAACATGCATGATTTTTTGCAAACTGATGTTAAAAAATGACACATTTAGTCAGCAAGTTCGCTTTAAAAGAATGGTAAAATTTGGCAGTTTTGGTAGGAGATTAAAAATTAAACAAATTTGGCAGATTCATTTAAAAATGCGGTTTATATGCTTAGAGTTGATGCTCTTGGTCTTATAACAGGTTGATAGAATAAATACTTAAAATTATCTTGATAGGTTGAAATGAGAGTCTTGAAAGCAAGAGATAAAATTTAGCACATTCTTTCTTTATGTTTAGAGGAAAAGTGGTTTCCCCATTTCTCAAGTATTCTTTCAGAGCTTTCTTTTTAACGGCTACATAGTATTCCATCTGATGGCTGTACCATGGCTCATTTAAATGCAGCTCTTTTGTTTCTTTTCTCTATTCTAATAATTATTACTGCAGTGAATATATTTGGAGGTAAACTTTTGTCCAGCTCTCTGATTCACAGCAGTAGGGTAACTGACCCAAAAGTATGTATACTTCTGGTAAAGTTTACATATTTAAAAAAAAGTTAAGTTAACATATATAGAAACAGTAAATAACCTAAAAGCAAATAAACAAGTGGATGTATTTTTCCAAATGAATTAATACATATTGAAGAGGGGCAGGACGGAAGGAACTAGTCCAGATGACTTATGAGCGTAGTATTTGACAGTATATCCTCAGTTTGAGATAGGTGGGGCAAGGGGGAAAACTAAACATTCCTGAACTCATTTTATAGAGTGATGTGAGGGAAGCAATTTTGAAATTATTTTAGACGTATTATTGGCTCAAATAGACGAATGTATTTCTTGATGTTGGGAGCCAGCGTTCTCATTGTGGAAGAAAGGACATGCAAATGTAGAACGGGAGAAGGCAAGAAAGAACCCTATGGGAATGGATCAAAATCGGATAGATTAAAATCGTGGGTATGAACTCATGATTTCTGAAACATGTATATGGGTATGCATATGTATATGTGTAAACTAATAAATGTACTCAGTAAAGTTTCAGGAAACAAAATCAATACACAGAAATCTGTTGCATTTCTGTATACTACTAGTGAACTATCAGAAAGAGAAATTAAGAAAACAGTCCTATTTACAACTGCCTATTTATCAGAAATAATAAAATACCTAGGAATAAATTTAACCAAGGAGGTGAAATACTTGTACACTGAAAACTGTAAGACAAAAATGAAAGAAATGGAAGAAGACACAACTAAATGGAAAGACATTCTATACTCCTGGGTTGGAAGAGCTACTACTGTTAAAATGTCCATAGTACTTAAAGCAATCTACAGAGTCAGTGCAGGCCCGGCCAAAATTCCAATAGCATTTTCCCACAGAAAGAGAAAAAAATTTAAATCCATATGAACAATGAAAGACCCTGAATGGCCACTGAATCTTGAAAAAGAAGGACAGAACTGGAGACCTCATGCTCCCTGATTTCAAATTCTATTTCAGAGCCATCCTAATGAAATAAGTATGATATTGGCATAAAAACAGACACATAGATCAGTGGAACAGAAGAGAGAGCCCAGAAAAAACCTACACTTATGGTCAGTTAATTTATGATAAAGGAGCCAAGAATATACAATAGAGAAAGGACATTAGTAAGTGGAGTTGGGAAAACTGGACAGTCACATGGAAAAGAATGAAACGAGGCCACTGTCTTACATCATACAAAATAATTCAAAATGGATTAAAGATTTAAATGTAAGACAAACCGTAAAACTCCTAGAAGAAAACTTGAAAGGCTCCTTGACATTGCTCTTGCTAATGATATTTTTGGATATGACACCAAAAGCAGAGGCAATAAAGCCAGAACCTTCATAATTGGAAATAAAGCTTTAAATAAATTATAGCTGATATATTTTTAAAAAATTAAAAATAAAACCAGAACAGTTAAACAAGTGGGACTGCATCAAATTAAAAAGCTTCTACATAGCAAAGGAAACCTTCGAAAAGACCACCTACTGAATGAGGGAAAATACTTGCAAATCATACATCTGGTAACTTGGATTTTGTTAGGGTTTGGAGATTAGTGAGATTAAGAAGTGCTAGAATATTAATTGACCTTCTTGTACTGGAAGTAGGTAAGGTGAGGCAGTGATAGCAATATGTTGAACGAATTATGAACAAATGACAACTCCATTTTTCTTTCCACTGCGGCTAGTGGTAGTTCTCAGAGTTGGGGCTTGGCAGTGGCAGTCATCCTAAAGACCTATTAGTGAAACTTTCAGATTTGCTGATAAACAGAAAACAGTTCTATAGGATAAAGATCCTTAGCTAGGTATATGAAAGCTTTTTTAAAAATTCTGCTTTACTTTACCTGGAGTAGTTTCTATAGTGGGTGTTGAGGTTGTATAGCTAAGTACAATCTCTATCCTTCAGAGATTTTCAGTCTAGTAGTGGAGACCAATGAAGAGGAAGCCATTTACTCTGTTGGCAGGAGGTGGAATGGAGGGAGTTTCCCACTTGAAAGTGAATTCTGTATTGTCTCTCTTTTACTTTTGTTTTGCTCTTTACTGTTCTTTTCTGTGTTGTATGTTGAGTCCATCTCCCTTGTGTAAGCAGCTCCCCCATCTTGCTTCCACCTTGGGACTAATCTTTGTTCTCTCAGCATACTGTGGTAGGCTGAATAATGGCCCCCAGCAACGTCCACATTCTAATCACCCTGGAGTCTGTGAATTTATTACCTTACAGAGTGAAAGGCACTTTGCCAATAAAATTAAGGTTAAAGACCTTGAGGTGAGGAGATTATTCTGGGTTATCCAGCCGTAATCACAAGCATCCTTAAAAGTAGGAGAGAGGCAGGAGAGTCTGGGGTAGGTGTGATCATGGAAGAAGTCATAGTGATATGAGAAGCTACAGTTGCTGGTTTTGGAGATGGAGGAAGGGAGTCGTAAGGAATGCAGGTGGCCTCTAACTGGAAATAGCAGGGTGATAGATTGTCCCTCCAAAACCTCTAGAAAGGAGCGCAACTCTGCCAACAACTTGCCTGTAGCCCACTGAGACCTGTGTCAAACGTATAAACTACAGGCTGTGATAAAATAACTTTGTGTTATTTTAGCCACTAAATTTGTAGTAATTTGTTATAGCAGCAATACAGAAGTATTAATAATACAAGTGCTTTACATGTGGTTTGTGTTCAACAATACTGAATGAGTTGATAATTTTTCCCTTTATATTACTTCCTTTCTCATTTCTTTTTTCCCTTAAAGTTTTTGTTAATAAATGGAAGATTACTTAAAGTTTTATGTTGTCTTATGTAAATATATTTGTATCAGTCATAAAATACATTTTGTAAGCTAATACAAATGAAGGAAAATGTATTCTAATTACACACAAAAAGGAAACTTAAGAATGAATTTTCCATTCTTTAGGACCTGTTATGGAATTTGATTATGTTATATGTGAAGAATGTGGTAAAGAGTTCATGGATTCTTACCTTATGAACCACTTTGATTTGGCAACTTGTGATAATTGCAGGTACTTATTTTTATTTCAGAGCATGTTCTAAATTACTGAAGTTTAACGTTTGCATGTAGGTTTAGGGCAAAATACTGATTTGATCCATTTGGATTCAACATTTTCATAATAATTTTGGAAGTTTCCTAAAATTTCTGTGTTTTCCATTTTGCCAAAAAATACAGGAAGCCTGTACTTAGCAGTCATGCCATATCAATAGGAAGGATGGCTCTGGGTCTGCCGTGGATACGTCCTTTTGCTTTTTTCTTTAACCATCTCCTAGTAGCAGGTTCCTAATCCTTCTCTTACCCCACCCCTAAGGATCCATTTGTTTTTTTCTTTCTTTGACCACCATGTAACCACCTTGGTCAGAGGACTGGCACACCTTCAGTGAGAGGAGGAAAATATAACCACTCTCCCGGTACTTAGAACACCTCTTTCCATTCATTTTCTGTTCTGAATTGGCAGGGAAGAGAATAGATGAGGAACAATCAGATTCTTCTGTCATTCCTTTTTTTCTCCTAGCCTTTATTTCTTTTTTTATATCACCACAAATTATCCCTCACTACTCTACTTGGTTCTGTCCCTACTGCTTACCTCAGCCAAGTCCTGTGTTGGTGTCTTTCACAGCTGAAGATCCCACCTTGGATTCTCACTCAGCCTCTTATCTGCTCCCTGTCCCCACTTATATGTTCAGCCCCAGATCAACTGCTCACATGCCTGGTGGACCTGCCCTTTCAGAGTCCCGGCTGCAGACATTGAGAGCCGGCACCATTGACTTGTTGCCAAGTAGAATCTTTAGGAGACAGAATGGGAGATATTTCTGATCTCATGATCAGTAATGGGAAATGTTCTGGTACCCATTGGAATTATGAATCATAAACTCTGTTCCCAGTGTTTATGCATAACAGTGTCATTGATGCACGCAGTGGTTAAGGTCCACAGTGTTATCGCTTTAAGTACAGATAGCGTTCAGGAACTAAGTTACCACATATAACCTTTTTCCATGAGAAAATGGAAGCCAGTGATTATCAACTTAAAGTTACGTAGTAGTCTGCTGGAGCAGGAAACGGCAACCCACTGCAGTATTCTTGCCTGGAAAATTCCATGGACAGAGGAGCCTGCTGTGTTACATGGAGTTGCAAAGAGTTGGATATGACTGAGTGACTGAGCACAGCACATGTCTGGAAAAATATTTGAAAAGTTTAAACATAATTAGGGATATAGCCATCCATTCGGTTTCTTTCCAACATCTTTGACAATTATAGAATTCATACAATGATAGGTTTCCTTCCTTCAGTTTATACTTCCAAATTATTTAGTCATCTTAAAGTTATTCTTGATTTTTAACTGTCCTCCCCCGCCCCTCTCCTGTCCTGTACCTACCTCTTCAGGATTCACTGGTTCAGTAAAGGACAGCTTCACTCTGGTTGTTTCTGTATTCCATGTTTAATTCCAAATCCATTTGGTTCTGTATTTAAGGGCTTAAGCCATATCCTGAATCTGTTCGTTTCTCATTCTCTGTACACTTATGCCTTAGACTGGTCTCCTGCCAGTTTTTACCTGGACCGCCACAGTAGTAGTCTTCTAACTGGCCTCTTCTCCCACTTTTGCACCATTAGTCTCTTCTCCTATAGCCTTTTACTCAAGGCTTTTTAACAGTTCCTAATTCATTCAGATTCAACAGTACATGAATCGTGAACTTCCAGATGTTCAAGCTGGATTTAGAAAAGGCAGAGGAATCTGTATGCAGGTCAAGAAGCAACAGTTAGAACTGTACGTGGAACAACAGACTGGTTCCATATGGTGAAAGGAGTACGGCAAGGCTGTATACTGTGATCTTGCTTATTTAACTTATATGCAGAGTATATCATGCGAAATGCTGGGCTGGATGAAGCACAAGCTGGAATCAAGATTGCTGGGAGAAATATCAATAACCTCAGATACACAGATGACACCACCCTTATGGCAGAAAGTGAAGAGGAACTAAAAAGCCTCTTGATGAAAGTGAAAGAGGAGAGTGAGAAAGTTGACTTAAAACTCAACATTCAGAAAACTGAGATCATGGCATCTGGTCCCATCATTTCATGGCTGATAGATAGGGAAGCAATGGAAACAGTGCCAGACTTTATTTTTGGGGGCTCCAAAATCACTGCAGATGGTGACTGCAGCCATGAAATCAGAAGATGCTTGCTCCTTGGAAGAAAAGCTATGACCAACCTAGACAGCATATTCAAAAGCAGAGATATTACTTTGCCAGCAAAGGTCCGTCTAGTCAAAGCTATGGTTTTTCCAGTAGTCATGTATGGCTATGAGAGTTGGACTATAAAGAAAGCTGAGCATTGAAGAATTGATGCTTTTGAACTGTGGTGTTGGAGAAGACTCTTGAGAGTCCCTTGGACTCAAGGAGATCCAACCAGTCCATCCTAAAGGAAATCAGTCCTGGATATTCATTGGAAGGACTGATGCTGAAGCTGAAATTCCAATACTTTGGTCCCCTGATGAGAATAACTGACTCATTTGAAAAGACCCTGATGCTGGGAAATATTGAAGGCAGAAGGAGAAGGGGATGATAGGGGATGAGATAGTTGGATGGTGTCACTGACTCGATGGACATGAGTTTGAGCAAGCTGCGGGAGTTGGTGATGGACAGGGAAACCTGGTGTGCTGCAGTCCATGGGGTCACAAAGAGTCGGACACAACTGAGCAACTGAACTGAACTGCACTGAATCCATTCAGAATAAAATTGTCTTCACCATCGCTCACAAGACCCCTGCCTATCTCTGACTATCTCCCATCACTCCTCACCATCACTTAACTTGAAGCATTCTGATCACACTGGCCCTCTTGCTTATGAACTCCATTTGCAAAGCATACTCCTATCCTAGAGCTTTTGCATTTACTCTTCTCTCTGCTAGAAATATTTTTTCTCTAGCTATTGGGAATGTTCTCTGACTTCTTAAAGGCCCTGCTCAAGTGTTCCCTCACCAGTGGCCTTCTCTGATTACCCAGTCTCCGGGAATTCCTATTCCTTTACCGTGCTTTGTGTTACAGTACTTTCATCTGTCGTCGTGTTTGCTTATTGATTGTCTTTTCCTAAATAGAATGTAAGTTTCATGAAAACAAGGTTTATTTTATTTCCTTTATCCTGAGTGCCTTGAACAGTACCCAGCATGTAGATGGAGAACGAATGAATGAGAAGAGCTGTGTAATTGTCTGTGTCTCCATTTTTACCTGGGCTTTCAGAAAGAGCCGACTGGAAACTCACCTGTGCTTGGTACAGTTGGACCTTGTGTATTTATATTCCTTATATGCTGACTTTACGCTTTATATTTTCTTAATTATCATTTATATTTGCTATACTCATGTCTTTTCAAATTCCTTGTGGAAAAGAGGAACTTAAGTAAAAAGAAATTCTTAAGAGGTTAAATAACATGGATCTGTTGCTGACTCATGCTTTTTAGAATTAATATTTTTCTGTTGGAATTCTTATGCTGCTAATCTGACCATGACAGTTTTAGGAAAAAGCATTTATATATTTCTTTTGGCATGTATGCCCCTAGGTTTTGGGGCTACTTGAAACTTTATTTACTTTATGTAATGGACTTAATCTGTTTTCAGAGATGCTGATGATAAACACAAGCTTATAACTAAAACAGAAGCAAAACAAGAATACCTTCTGAAAGATTGTGATTTAGAAAAAAGAGAACCAGCGCTTAAATTTATTGTGAAGAAGAATCCTCATCATTCACAGTGGGGTGATATGAAACTCTACTTAAAACTACAGGTCTCTGATAAGTTATATTCAGTCATTTTAAACCTTGGTTTAGGTGATGTTTTAACAACGAGCTAGTTATAATTAGTTTAGTTTTTACTTACCGACTTAAAAAGATCCTGTTGTTTTATTGTTTTGCATGAGTCATAGTCGTACATAATGACATTAAATACATGTTTACTTATTATGTTTTTTGATGTAGCACTTTGGAGCAAATATATTACTGTTGGGTCATGTTAGAAGTACAGTTTGGAAACTAAGGAAAGCTTGAAATAGAGAAGTCAGCCTGTGTTTCCCTTGCCCACCCACCCCCCAAATAAAATCATAAAAAAAAAATTCAGGAATTTCCTAGAATCTAATTCCAGTTTCCTGTATCTATCCCAGAATGTACAGATATCATAATATTCTTTTTCATGCCATTATGTGAAAAATACTGGGAGGCATTGCTTTAGAGCACAGTTTGATTGGAATATACTAGAAAATCCTGTATGTTCTGATAAAGAAGCCATGTGTAAAACCAAACATATACTGAATTTTCGCTAAGTGTTCGACACTGTTGATTAGAAGATTCACTGTTATGTACCATTAAAAATGAAAAAAAAGTACTGGTATTTAAACAAACCCATTGCTCTCTTATCACTTGGTGCTTTTATTTTACTGAACTAGTGTCATTAGACTTACTGTAGTTTTTTCTTTTTCCCTTTTGCTATAAGTCATGCTTGTGTGTACTTAAAAAGGAAATTGCAGGTACCACAGATTTATTAAGGTATTCCTAAACTTCCTTACATGCAGAGTCCAGTTCTTCTGAACCACTTTTTGACTCAGTTGTTAAAATACCTTTAAGTACATTAGTGATGCAGCATTTTCAGGGATGTTTAATTGTGGAAAATGTGGTGTTAGAATTTATGAAGTAACAGTATATATCACTTTGTGTTACGAAATTTCAGTTTGGCTTTATTGATGGACATTTTGGTCCCCTTAACATATTGTGAGAGATACCGAGCAAGTTCTCAGTGTGTATATTATTTCCCTAAATGTAAATAAATATTTGCAAAGAGTATTTTGATGTATGTACTCTTTATAATATTTAATATGTATTATAGATATATAAAATTCAAAGGTTTTAAACTAGAATAAAGACTTTTTAGATCATTCAGCTACCAAAGTTTTTTTTAAAAAATTCATATTTTGAAGACCAAAATTAGTTGAATGGATGTAAACAGTTATTGATTCAGAAGTAGAGTAGCATTGATTGATTTCCTATGATGGGAGATTTTTAGACATTACCTCATATTTAGATCTGCTATGGCTAATTGGTTAGCAATTTTTTTTTTTGGTGATCCTGCCAAAATTCACCAAATCTTTGATTCATGTGAATACAAAAAAGCAATTGCACTCAGAGGGCAGCTTTATTTATATATACACAGGCATCCCTGGTTCTGTTGTGCTTCACAAATATGTAATCTGATTCATCATTTATTTACTGAGGGTTTCATAAGTTTAGATATAGATATTATTAGAGTTTTTTCTTATCAGTATTTAAAATCTTTTAAATTTCAAATAAATATTTGTAAAGTTTTACTTGATCATTCTTTGAGACCTATGGATTTAATAATTATAACTATTTTACAGCAATGAATCACAACTAATTGAAATATGGATTCTGTATTTCAGATTGTGAAGAGGTCTCTTGAAGTTTGGGGTAGTCAGGAAGCATTAGAAGAAGCGAAGGAAGTTCGACAGAAAAATCGAGAAAAAATGAAACAGAAGAAGTTTGATAAAAAAGTAAAAGGTAAGTAGCTGCATTTACATCATGAAGGACTGTGCTCTACTGCTTTGCAAAAAGCCTTTAGCTAAGTTCCTCCAGTTTAAAGATATAATTGAATTTTATTTTTTTTCCATGAATTTAAGAACAAAAGGCTTAAAGTTTGGGTAGGTTGTTGTTTGAGAGTCTTAAGTCCAAATCTCACAATACTGCAATTCTAAAAAAGCATGTAAGCCCTCATCTTAAAATGAATCATAGCTTTGTATAGGAATGGTAGTAGGGTCAGGCATGTGCCTCTGGTTAAGGATTTGGCATCAATTCAGTCTTAAATTATGACCCACAGGGTTATCCAAAGTGAGATTTCTACCAGGAAACCTCTCTAATTGCTTAACGTGAAGGAGCAATGTCTTTTAAGTCTTAGTCATCTAACTTAACAACTAGAAGGTACCTTCTAATGTCAGATAGTCTGTCTAATCATTTTTATTTTTATATGAAAAAAAGACCTGGAAAGGTAGAGTGACTTGTTACATAGTTTCTGGAAAGTTGGGACTGGAGCCAAGATGTTATGACTGCGAGTCTGCGTTCATTCCTCTGACCATACATCTGTCTATCTGTGTTACTCTCCATTCCTTTGTCCATCTGTCTCTGTATTTATTTGTCCATCCATCCATCCATGTATGCATATGTGCGGAAGTCTGTCTATCCATCTGTCCACCAGTGTATCCAATAGTTACTATGTCCCAAGCACTGTGCTGATACAAATGCTGAAATCAGTTTATCAGAGGAGAAAAACTGGTAAAGCCATCATAATGTGATAAATACTGTGATAGTGATGAGCATAGGCTGTTAGAGGAGCGCAAAGAGCACTTGTTGCTGTAGCACAGAAGCCCCAAAGAGAGTCTTGAATAAGTAGGCGTAAATGTTCTTTAGTAACCGTAGAGTCCCACTCTGGTGTCTAGTTTATATAAATAGCATATGTTCTGTGTATGTACAGGGTTATACATATACTAAATCGATCCATTTAAAATGAGTGTCTTAGGGGGGCGGTCCTAAGATGGCAGAGGAATAGGACGGGAAGACCACTTTCTCCCTCACAAATTCCTCAAAAGAACATTTCAACGCTGAGCAAACTCCACAAAACAACTTCTGTAGGCTGGCAGAGGACATCAGGCAACCAGAAAAGCAGACCATTGTCTTCGAAAACAGGTAGGAAAAAAATACAAACGACAAAAAAGGAGACTAAGGACGTGGGGAGGGAGCTCCGTCCCGGGAAGGGAAGCCCCTCCCGGGAAGGGAATTTTAAGAAGAGAGGTTTCCAAACACCAGGAAACTCTCCCTGCCGAGTCTGTGGCGAGCCTTGGAAACACAGAGGGCAACATAACAGGAAAGGAAAAATAAAGAAATAATTAAAACCAAGAGATTACAAGCTCAACAGTAACTCCCCCAGTGGAAAAGCAGCACAGACGCCTGCATCTGCCACTAGGAAGTGGGGGCAGGGCAGGGAAGTGCGGGAGGCGTGTGCTGCAGTGCTTTGTAAGAATCAGGCAGGAACGCCCCATGCGCAACCAGAACGATCTAACTTGGGCTAGCAAACCAGACTGGGGGATAGCTACCGCACGAAAAGCTCGAACATAAGACACCGCGAGGACCAAGCACAGAACAAAGGACGGAACGGAAAAAGCCGGCTGCAGACCATCCCCCGCCGGGGACAGGCAGCCAGAGCCGTAAGGGCTGGAAAGGGGCAATTGCAGACCCGGAGAGACTTCACTTACCAAACTGCAAGCAGGCTTCCTTGCTAAGACTTCTGGGCGTACTGGACAGTCACCATCTGCCTCACAAGGGGCGCCAGCGGTCCACCCAGAAAACTGAGCAGCAGAGGCAGAAAAGGCGACAAGTTGCAGCGATCGCGCTCGCCAAACTCCTGAGCTACTTGGACCCAGAAAGGGCACAAAACGCAGTCCCAACCGAATCTGTGCCTCTGAGGGCTGCCTGAGTGCCGAACCTGAGCGGCTTAGACCGGGAAAGTGCACGCAGCCTAGAGCCGGCCGCAGACGGTTCCCGGCTGAGCATCGTAGAGCCGGAGTGGTTTGTACGCCGCGAGAAGGGACAGGTCCAGCGGGGCTGAGACACTGTGTGCACACGACAGCGCTATTTGTTTGCAGCATCCCCCCTCCCCACAGAGTGACTGAACTAGTGAGCCTAAAAAACCAGCATAAAGAAGTTAAACAGAGGGAACCACCTTGGAAGTGACCCCACACTGCCCACAACATCAGAGAAGGGCCAGATATATTTTTACTATTTTTAAAACCATTCCTTTTTTTTTTTTCTAACTTTTTTTTTAAATAGTTAAGTCTTCTATTTCTCCTCTAATTTTTACTTCTATAACCTATTATTACTATTCAAAAAAAAAGACTTTTTTTTTTTTTAAGGCAAACACCATATATAGTCTTTGGGTGGTTATTGGTTTTTTTCTTTTTATTTTTTAATAATAATTCTTGTGGCTTTTTTTTCCTTTCTTTTCTTTTTTTTCTTTCTTCCTTCTTCCTTCTGCTGCTTTTCTTTAATATTGTATTTTTGAATATCCAACCTCTACTCTAGATTTTTAATCTTTGCTCTTTGGTTTTTGTTGTCAATTTTGTACATTTAAAAATCCAAACTTCACTACCCAATTTTACCTAAGAGTGAGATTACTGGCTTGACCACTCCCTCCTCCTTTGGACTCTCCTTTTTCTCCACCAGGTGGCCTCTGTCTCTTTTCTCCCCCATCTCTTCTCTATCCAACTCTGTGAATCTCTGTGTGTTCAAGATGGTGGAGAACACCTAAGGAACTGGTTATTGGCAGGATTTGTCTCTCTCCTTCTCATTCCTCTCTCTTATCCTCCTGGCCACCTCTGTCTACTTCCTCCCCTCTCCTCTTCCCTGTATAACTCCGTAAATACCTCTGAGCGGTCCAGACTATGGAACGCACATAAGGAAGTGACTACTGGCTAGCTTGCTCTCTCCTCTTTTGATCTCACTGCATCTCATTCCAGTCACCTCTAACTACCCCCTCCCTCTTCTTTTCTCCTTGTAACTCAGTGAACCTCTCTGAGTGTCCCTCAGTGTGGAGAAACTTTTCATCTTTAACCTAGATGTTTTATCATTGGTGCTGTATAGATGGAGAAGTCTAGAGGCTACTGTAAAAATAAAACTGAAAACCAGAAGCAGGAGGCTTAAGTCCAAAGCCTGAAAACATCAGAGAATTCCTGAATTCAGGGAACATTAAGCAATAGGAGCTCATCAAATGCCTCCATACCTACACTGAAACCAAGCTCCACCCAAGGACCAACAAGTTCCAGAACAAGACATACCACGCAAATTCTCCAGCAACACAGGAACACACCTCTGAGCTTCAATATACAGGCAGCTCAAAGTTACTCCAAAACCTTTGACATCTCATAACCCATTACTGGTCACTCCACTACACTCCAGAGAGAAGAAACCCAGCTCCACCCACCAGAACTCCAACACAAGCCTCCCTAACCAGGAAACAGACAAGCCACTGATACAACCCCACCCACAGTGAGGAAGCTCCGTAATAAAAAGAACTCCACAAATTACCAGAATATAAAAAGGCCACCCCAAACGCTGCAATATAATCAAGATGAAGAGACAGAGGAATACTCAGCAGGTAAAGGAACAGGAGAGCTGCCCACCAAACCAAACAAAAGAGGAAGAGGTAGGGAATCTACCTGAGAAAGAATTCTGAATATTGATAGTGAAAATGATCCAAAATCTTGAAATCAAAATGGAATCACAGATAAATAGCCTAGAGACAAGGATTGAGAAGATGCAAGAAAGGTTTAACAAGGACCTAGAAGAAATAAAAAAGAGTCAATATATAATGAATAACGCAATAAATGAGATCAGAAACACTCTGGAGGCAACAAATAGCAGAATAACGGAGGCAGAAGAAAGGATTAGTGAAATAGAAGATAGAATGGTAGAAATAAATGAATCAGAGAGGAAACAAGAAAAATGAATTAAAAGAAATGAGGACAATCTCAGAGACCTCCAGGACAATATGAAACGCTCCAACATTCGAATTATAGGAGTCCCAGAAGAAGAAGACAAAAAGAAAGACCTTGAGAAAATCCTTGAGGAGATAATAGTTGAAAACTTCCCTAAAATGGGGAAGGAAATAATCACCCAAGTCCAAGAAACACAGAGAGTTCCAAATAGGATAAACCCAAGGTGAAACACCCCAAGACACATATTAATCAAATTAACAAAGATCAAACACAAGGAACAAATATTAAAAGCAGCAAGGGAAAAACAACAAATAACACACAAGGGGATTCCCATAAGGATAACAGCTGATCTTTCAATAGAAACTCTTCAGGCCAGGAGGGAATGGCAAGACATACTTAAAGTGATGAAAGACAATAACCTACATTCCAGATTACTGTACCCAGCAAGGATCTCATTCAAATACGAAGGAGAAATCAAAAGCTTTACAGACAAGCTAAAGCTGAGAGAATTCAGCACCACCAAACCAGCTCTCCAAAAAATTCTAAAGGATATTCTCTAGACAGGAAACACAAAAAGGGTGTATAAACCCGAACCCAAAACAATAAAGTAAATGGTAACAGGATCATACTTATCAATAATTAACTTAAACATAAATGGGTTGAATGCCCCAACCAAAAGACAAAGACTGGCTGAATGGATACAAAAACAAGACCCCTCTATATGCTGCTTACAAGAGACCCACCTCAAAACAAGGGACACATACAGACTGAAAGTGAAGGGCTGGAAAAAGATATACCATGCAAATAGAGACCAAAAGAAAGCAGGAGTGGCAATACTCATATCCGATAAAATAGACTTTAAAACAAAGGCTGTGAAAAGAGACAAAGAAGGCCACTACATAATGATCAAAGGATCAATCCAAGAAGAAGATATAACAATTATAAATATATATGCACCCAATATAGGAGCACCGCAATATGTAAGACAAATGCTAACAAGTATGAAAGGGGAAATCAACAATAACACAATAATAGTGGGAGACTTTAGTACCCCACTCACACCTATGGACAGATCAACTAAACAGAAAATCAACAAAGAAACGCAAACTTTAAATGATACAATAGACCAGTTAGACCTAATTGATATCTATAGGACATTTCACCCCAAAACAATGAATTTCACCTTTTTCTCAAGTGCTCATGGAACATTCTCCAGGATAGATCACATCCTGGGCCATAAATCTAAACTTGATAAATTCAAAAAAATCGAAATCATTCCAAGCATCTTTTCTGACCATAATGCATTAAGATTAGATCTCAATTACAGGAGAAAAACTATTAAAAATTCCAACATATGGAGGCTGAACAACACACTGCTGAATAACCAACAAATCACAGAAGAAATCAAAAAAGAAATCAAAATATGCATAGAAACTAATGAAAATGAAAACACAACAACCCAAAACCTGTGGGACACTATAAAAGCAGTGCTAAGAGGAAAGTTCATAGCACTACAGGCATACCTCAAGAAACAAGAAAAAAGTCAAATAAATAACCTAACTCTACACCTAAAGCAACTAGAAAAGGAAGAATTGGAGAACCCCAGGGTTAGTAGGAGGAAAGAAATCTTAAAAATTAGGGCAGAAATAAATGCAAAAGAAACAAAAGAGACCATAGCAAAAATCAACAAAGCCAAAAGCTGGTTCTTTGAAAGGATAAATAAAATTGACAAACCATTAGCCAGATTCATCAAGAAGCAAAGAGAGAAAAATCAAATCAATAAAATTAGAAATGAAAATGGAGAGATCACAACAGACAACACAGAAATACAAAGGATCATAAGAGACTACTATCAGCAGTTATATGCCAATAAAATGGACAATGTGGAAGAAATGGACAAATTCTTAGAAAAGTACAATTTTCCAAAACTGAACCAGGAAGAAATAGAAAATCTTAACAGACCCATCACAAGCACGGAAATTGAAACTGTAATCAGAAATATTCCAGCAAACAAAAGCCCAGGTCCAGATGGCTTCACAGCTGAATTCTACCAAAAATTTTGAGAAGAGCTAACACCTATCCTACTCAAACTCTTCCAGAAAACTGCAGAGGAAGGTAAACTACCAAACTCATTCTATGAGGCCACCATCACCCTAATACCAAAACCTGACAAAGATACTACAAAAAAAGAAAACTACAGGCCAATATCACTGATGAACATAGATGCAAAAATCCTCAACAAAATTCTAGCAATCAGAATCCAACAACACATTAAAAAGATCATACACCATGACCAAGTGGGCTTTATCCCAGGGATGCAAGGATTCTTCAATATCCGCAAATCAATCAGTGTAATTCACCACATTAACAAATTGAAAAATAAAAGCCATATGATTATCTCAATAGATGCAGAAAAGGCCTTTGACAAAATTCAACATCCATTTATGATAAAAACTCTCCAGAAAGCAGGAATAGAAGGAACATACTTCAACATAATAAAAGCTATATATGACAAACCCACAGCAAACATTATCCTCAATGGTGAAAAACTGAAAGCATTTCCCCTAAAGTCAGGAACAAGACAAGGGTGCCCACTTTCACCGCTACTATTCAACATAGTTTTGGAAGTTTTGGCTGCAGCAGTCAGAGCAGAAAAAGAAATAAAAGGAATCCAAATTGGAAAAGAAGAAGTAAAACTTTCACTGTTTGCAGATGACATGATCCTCTACATAGAAAACCCTAAAGACTCCACCAGAAAATTACTAGAGCCAATCAATGAATATAGTAAAGTTGCAGGATATAAAATCAACACACAGAAATCCCTTGCATTCCTATACACTAATAATGAGAAAGTAGAAAAAGAAATTAAGGAAACAATTCCATTCACCATTGCAACAAAAAGAATAAAATACTTAGGAATATATCTACCTAAAGAAACTAAAGACCTATATATAGAAACTATAAAACACTGATGAAAGAAATCAAAGAGGACACTAATAGATGGAGAAATATACCATGTTCATGGATCGGAAGAATCAATATAGTGAAAATGAGTATACTACCCAAAGCAATTTACAAATTCAATGCAATCCCTATTAAGCTACCAGCCATATTTTTCACAGAACTAGAACAAATAATTTCAAGATTTGTATGGAAATACAAAAAACCTCGAATAGCCAAAGCAATCTTGAGAAAGAAGAATGGAACTGGAGGAATCAACCTGCCTGACTTCAGGCTCTACTACAAAGCCACAGTCATCAAGACAGTATGGTACTGGCACAAAGACAGAAATATAGATCAATGGAACAAAATAGAAAGCCCAGAGATAAATCCACACACATATGGACACCTTATCTTTGACAAAGGAGGCAAGAATATACAATGGAGTAAAGACAATCTCTTTAACAAGTGGTGCTGGGAAAACTGGTCAACCACTTGTAAAAGAATGAAACTAGATCACTTTCTAACACCGCACACAAAAATAAACTCAAAATGGATTAAAGATCTAAATGTAAGACCAGAAACTATAAAACTCCTAGAGGAGAATATAGGCAAAACACTCTCAGACATAAATCACAGCAGGATCCTCTATGATCCACCTCCCAGAATACTGGAAATAAAAGCAAAAATAAACAAATGGGATCTAATTAAAAGCTTCTGCACAACAAAGGAAAATATAAGCAAAGTGAAAAGACAGCCTTCTGAATGGGAGAAAATAATAGCAAATGAAGCAACTGACAAACAACTAATCTCAAAAATATACAAGCAACTTATGCAGCTCAATTCCAGAAAAATAAACGACCCAATCAAAAAATGGGCCAAAGAACTAAATAGACATTTCTCCAAAGAAGACATACGGATGGCTAACAAACACATGAAAAGATGCTCAACATCACTCATTATTAGAGAAATGCAAATCAAAACCACAATGAGGTACCACTTCACACCAGTCAGAATGGCTGCGATCCAAAAATCTGCAAGCAATAAATGCTGGAGAGGGTGTGGAGAAAAGGGAACCCTCCTACACTGTTGGTGGGAATGCAAACTAGTACAGCCACTTTGGAGAACAGTGTGGAGATTCCTTAAAAAATTGCAAATAGAACTGCCTTATGACCCAGCAATCCCACTGCTGGGCATACACACCGAGGAAACCAGAATTGAAAGAGACACATGTACCCCAATGTTCATTGCAGCACTGTTTATAATAGCCAGGACATGGAAACAACCTCGATGTCCATCAGCAGATGAATGTATAAGAAAACTGTGGTACATATACACAATGGAGTATTACTCAGCCGTTAAAAAGAATACATTTGAATCAGTTTTGATGAGATGGATGAAACTGGAGCCGATTATACAGAGTGAAGTAAGCCAGAAAGAAAAACACCAATACAGTATACTAACACATATATATGGAATTTAGAAAGATGGCAATGACGACCCTGTATGCAAGACAGCAAAAAAGACACAGATGTGTATAACAGACTTTTGGACTCAGAGGGAGAGGGAGAGGGTGGGATGATTTGGGAGAATGGCATTGTAACATGTATACTATCATGTAAGAATCGAATTGGCAGTCTATGTCCAATGGAGGATACAGCATGCTTGGGGCTGGTGCACGGTGATGACCCAGAGAGATGTTATGAGGAGGGAGGTGGGAGGGGGGTTCATGTTTGGGAACACATGTATACCCGTGGTGGATTCATGTCAATGTATGGCAAAACCAATACAGTATTGTAAAGTAAAATAAAAATAAAAATTAAAAAAAAATAAAATAAAATGAGTGTCTTAGCCATCATAGGTAATTTTGCTTATTTTTTAGGATTTAGAAGAGGTTTTGGAGGGTGAATGAAGATAGCTGAAATGTCTTAAACAAAAGAGCCAAAAAAAAAAAAAAGGTCAGCCTACTTTGTTTCTTCTTATTGTGAGGTACTGCTTTCCACCTTTTCAGTATAAGAGTAATTCATGTGCAATACAGAGAAGTTAGAAAACTACAAAGAACTTATAGCCCATAATTACACTACCCAGAGACAGTCATCAGTAACAGTTTAATGTCTGTTTTTCCAGTTCTTTTTTATGCATAGGCCCTTAAATTTTTTTTTATAAAAATGGAAGCACTATTGGACATTTATGAAGTTCATAAAGTTTATCTATCCTTTATCTCTGTATCTCAGTTTCTTCAACTATAAAAATGATAATACCACCCACCATATAAAAGTTTTTGTAAGGAATCAATGAGACATTATATGTAAGTTGCTTAGATGAGAACTAGGGCAGAGTGATATCCCGTAGGTAATATAACTATGAGATATTATGCCTGTTATAAGAACGTGGCAGCTCTGCATGTGCTGCTTTAGAAGAGCACTCTTTACAGAAGTTTCACTTTTTCCCCAATAGATATTATATAATGGAGGCAGGTAAAAAATTCACTTGTATATCCTTGGACTTACTCACATATTTGTCAGTTATTACTTTATTCTTTAATTATGGGACGGGGAGAAGAGTTTGGTGTGTTTCAAGTTTCCAATTTGACATTCTTAATTTTGATTACAAATGAAAATTTTGATATATAAATTGATCAACAGTGAAGAATAAAAATCAAAGTTGAATTTAAAAGAAGTTTATTAAGACAGATAATCTCATGATAAATACATCTTTATATAAATTATAGTTACTTAACATGCTTCCTGAATCAGAGAGTAAGCACATTTTCATGGCTTTGTAGAGGGGCTTCCGACAGCAGCCTGTGCCGTGGAAGAGGATTTCATCGCAGGATCATCCCCACATTAGCCACTGCTGTACCACAGTCTTCTGAAACACCTGTGGGGCTGATTGAGAGGATTTGGAAAGGCTTCTTTTGAAATTGGTTCTTTTCTTTAATCTCTTCCATGTTTTACCCCAAGCCTTCCTCTCTTCCAGCATCAGGGAATCCCCTGATGGGAGGGGTAAGGTACCTTAAGGGGTGTGAAAGAGGAGGGCATATTTATAGACTAATCATATATCAGCCTAAAGGCTTTTGTTAACTCCAGCTCCTTGAATCTTCTCAGCTCTTCCCTTTCAGCTGCCTCTTTAAACCACTTCCCTATGATCTTTTGGCATAGACAATAATATACAGATAAAGGAATTAAGAACTTGTACCTTCAGAGTAAAATACTTTTTGAAAAGGGTCTGTCTACAATTTTACTTAGATACTGTTTCTGTAGTTTGGTCAAGATGTTCACTAAAGGTGGCTGAATTCTGATAATTTGACTGACAACAAAAGGCATCTGTTTAATTTCTTTATTTTTTTAATAAAACAGTTCTATTAAGATAGTCACACCTACTAAATAGCATGAATAGAACATTTCTTTCAAGATTTACACAGCCTAGATAATTTTTAAAATAAGTATAAACTCAAATATAATTGGCTATATTTCTCACTATGTTAAATTTCTGCTATTAACCACCAGATGAACTACTGTGCATTTTCCTCCTCCTTGAAGAGTTTGAATTTTCCCTGAAGTTTTTCCTGGAGCTCTTAAGACTGATTTCTTAAGTTTATTCCTTAAGTGCTTACTAGAAGGGTGTGTTTTCCAAGACCCTGTTACAAATCTAAGAATGTTTTTCTGTTTCTCTTGCATTTGAAAGCCTGAGTTCTCTCTGAGTTGTATAAGCATTATTCCATTGTCTTCTGGTGTTTAATGTGTAGAGGTCAATGCTGTGCCTTCTTTAATTATGGCTTCTTCTTGTTGATTTGCTTTAGAGGTTGGTGGATATGTTCCTGTCCTCCTGACTAGGCCACAGAGGGCTGAGAGTGGAGTAGACACTGTAGAGATTAGAAGCAAGGAGCTTACTATGCAGTTTGCTCAGAAGGCTCAGGACAGAGAGGAATAAAAGCAAGTCTAAAAGTTTTCTTAGTTGAAAGAAATTGGAACCTGGTTCCTCTTGGTCTTCTGATTTTGATCCACAAAGAAGCTGACACAAAGTTTACTTCTTTATAGAAAGGTAAGAGATTACATTTACCTGCTTTAGAATATGGTCTTCTAATTTAGCAATTTGAGAAAGACTTGATCTTACAAGAAAAGAAAATTATAGATAGTATATAAGGGGTGTGTGGTGTGTGTATGTATGCCTGTATAAATTTAGATAAAGTGAAACAGAATTTTCTCGTTGGCAAATTCAAATTGTTCAAATTCACATTGACTGTCTTAGATCTGACAAGGCAGAAAGAGAAATGATGGCATCACTGGTGCTTAGTTTAATTAGATTTTTATAAAGGCAACGTATGTTGGCCTTGATATTGGATGGAAACTTTGAACTTGTGCAAATACACAGAACATTCTGGGTTTGCATGGCTCCTTTCCACACATAAGGTGGTTGTAAAGTTTCTTTAAAGTTATACTCAGCTGTCTCTTAATACTGGTAGAGGTTAGCCTTCTTTAAAAAAAAAACAAAAACCGGAATGATTAATTTTCATCGTTTGTTAGTGTGCACTTTTTTCCCCCAAAAGAGATGGGTAAGAAAATCCCATCTAGGGGCTCCTTCTCAGTTTGTGAACATTTTACATTCTGGGCCTGTGGTTATATTTATGGGTATTTTGGGGCTTCTCTCAGGAGAGTTTGAAGGACACAGTTGCCTATCCTTGGTTTCTGGAGGACAAAATAAGATGAAAGCTTCTTACGTTTTGTTATTCCCTTGCAATTTCTCCCCCTCTAGTTACCAGTGGGCACCCTGTGTCAAAACTTCCTGCCCTCCCATCAGGTATTTAGCTGTACGTGGTCTCCCTCCACTAATTCTTTTATTTTAAGTCTACCTCATAAGCATTGCTGGGCTTCTTTGAATACAGGCTGCCTCTTTTGCAAAATTAAGATATTAAGCTGGATGAAGTACAAATTTTAGAGTGGTATAAAATATATTTTTCACTGAAACAAGCATTTAGGGGAAAACGTCTTTGGGTAAAAAATAGAAGCAGTCTCTGAAGGTAATCAGTAGCAGCAATGATGGTTACCATGAACGTTTTTGTAACCTTCCAACAGAAGTAGTCCACAGTTTGTTGTGTTGTGAAATTCTAGGCCAGGGGGACCAGGAGGTGGGAACATGGCAAACTGCTGCTCTCTTTGCCAGTCTCAGGCTTGCAGGCCTGGTTGGCACATCCCTTTCCACGCCCAAGGTTTCCCTAGCTCTCCTGAGGCCTCAGTTCAGTTCAGTCGCTCAGTCGTCTCCAACTCTTTGTGACCCCATGAATCGCAGCATGCCAGGCCTCCCTGTCCATCACCATCTCCCGGAGTTCACCCAGACCCACTTCCATTGAGTCCGTGATGCCGTCCAGCCATCTCATCCTGGATCGTCCCATTCTGCTTCTGCCCCCAATCCCTCCCAGCATCAGAGTCTTTTCCAGTGAGCCAACTCTTCTCATGAGATGTCCAAAGTACTGGAGCTTCAGCTTTAGCATCATTCCTTCCAAAGAAATCCCAGGGTTGATTTCCTTCAGAATGGACTGATTGGATCTCCTTGCAGTCCAAGGGACCCTCAAGAGTCTTCTCCAACACCACAGTTCAAACGCATCAATTCTTCGGCACTCAGCCTTCTTCACAGTCCAGCTCTCACATCCATACATGACCACAAGAAAAACCATAGCCTTGACTAGACGGACCTTAGTCGGCAAGGTAATGTCTGCTTTTGAATATACTATCTAGGTTGGTCATAACTTTTCTTCCGAGGAGTAAGCGTCTTTTAATTTCGTGGCTGCAGTCACCATCTGCAGTGATTTTGGAGCCCAAAACAATAAAGTCTGGCACTGTTTCTACTGTTTCCCCATCTATTTCCCATGAAGTGATGGGACCAGATGCCATGATCTTCGTTTTCTGAACGTTGAGCTTTAAGCCAACTTTTTCACTCTCCTCTTTCACTTTCGTCAAGAGGCTTTTTAGTTCCTCGTCACTTTCTGCCATAAGGGTGGTGTCATCTGCATATCTGAGGTTATTGATATTTTTCCCAGCAATCTTGATTCCAGCTTGTGTTTCTTCCAGTCCAGCGTTTCTCATGATGTACTCTGCATATAAGTTAAATAAGCAGGGTGACAATATACAGCCTTGACATACTCCTTTTCCTATTTGGAAGCAGTCTGTTGTTCCATGTCCAGTTCGAACTGTTGCTTCCTGACCTGCATACAGGTTTCTCAAGAGGCAGGTCAGGTGATCTGGTATTCCCATCTCTTTCAGAATTTTCCACAGTTTATTGTGATCCACACAGTCAAAGGCTTTGGCATAGTCAATAAAGCAGAAATAGATGTTTTTCTGGAACTCTCTTGCTTTTTCGATGGTCAAGCGGATGTTGGCAATTTGATCTCTGGTTCCTCTGCCTTTTCTAAAACCAGCTTAAACATCAGGGAGTTCACAGTTCACGTATTGCTGAAGTCTGGCTTGGAGAATTTTGAGCATTACTTTACTAGCATGTGAGATGAGTGCAATTGTGCGGTAGTTTGAGCATTCTTTGGCATTGCCTTTCTTTGGGATTGGAATGAAAACTGACCTTTTCCAGTCCTGTGGCCACTGCTGAGTTTTCCAAACTTGCTGGCATATTGAGTGCAGCACTTTCACAGAATCATCTTTTAGGATTTGAAACAGCTCAACTGGAATTCCATCACCTCCACTCGCTTTGTTCGTAGTGATGCTTTCTAAGGCCCACTTGACTTCACATTCCAAGATGTCTGGCTCTAGATTAGTGATCACATCATCATGATTATCTGGGTCGTGAAGATCTTTTTTGTACAGTTCTTCTGTGTATTCTTGCCACCTCTTCTTAATATCTTCTGCTTCTGTTAGGTCCATACCATTTCTGTCCTTTATTGAGCCCATCTTTGCATGAAATGTTCCCTTGGTATCTCTAATTTTCTTGAAGAGATCTCTAGTCTTTCCCATTCTGTTGTTTTCCTCTATTTAATTTGCATTGATCGCTGAGGAAGGCTTTCTTATCTGTCCTTGCTATTCTTTGGAACTCTGCATTCAGATGCTTATGTTTTCCTTTTCTCCTTTGCTTTTCGCTTCTCTTCTTTTCACAGCTATTTGTAAGGCCTCCCCAGACAGCCATTTTGCTTTTTTGCATTTCTTTTCCATGGGGATGGTCTTGATCCCTGTCTCCTAGCAAGCCTTTTCTCACTTTTCTGTGGCCTCTGACCTTACTACCCTTTTTTCAGTCTCAGCAGTAGTAGCTGACCTCTACTTTCCCAAGTTTTAAGTTGCTTAAATGAAGTAATGTGAAAAACTATTACTAATCTGTAATCAAACAAATGTTTTATTTCACCAGATGTTGACATTTTTCCACTTGCTTTTTTCTCTTTCGTTCACACACATATTTTGGTGAACCATTTAAGAGTTATTTGCAGGCATTGTGATTCTTAATACTTCAGCATTTATCTACTATAACTGAGGACATTTTTCTACTGACCAAAAAATACCACGCTCAAACTGTACATTATAACAGTTACCCAGTATATAATCTATATCGTCTTTCTCCAGGTATTCCAGTGTCCCTTATAGCTTTTCAGTTGTTGGATCCAGGGGCCTATCAAGGATGATGCATATCCAGAGTCTCTTTTTTCCCTCAGCCTTTTTCTTTTATGATAATTTTTGAAGAGTCCAGGCTACCCATTTCCTGAAATGTCCCTCCATTTGGTTTATTAGCAGTTTGTTTCCGCATGATTATCTTTGGATCAGTCACCTCAGGAGACACATGGTATCACTTAACTAAGGCAGTATCTGCCAGATTTCCCCATTATAAAGGTACCCTTTCCCCTGTATAATTAATAGAAAATCTGTGGGGTGACTCTTAACACTATGTGAATATCTCATTCCTTAAGTTTCATTCAGTGGTTTTAGCACACAGGTTGAATCTTGTCTGAGTCAGTTATTATTAGGGTAAATATAAATGGTGACTTTCTGTTTCTGTTATTTCCACCGTTATTATTTGGTTTCTTTTGGAAAGAAGAGCTTTTTTTTTAGTAGCAGTTGGAACCATGGATTCTTATTCTCAAGTCAGTGTCACAGTCTGTCCATTCCTTGTTGTTTAGTCACTTAAGTTGTGTCTGACTCTGCGACATCAGGGACTGCAGCACGCCAGGCTCCTCTGTCCTCCACTGTCTCTAGGAGTTTGCTCAAATTCGTGTCCATTGAGTCAGTGATACTGTCTAACCATCTTATCCTCTGCCAGCCCCTTCTCCTTTTGCCTTCAGTCTTTGCCAGTATTAGGGTCTTTTGCAATGAGCTGGCTCTTCATGTCAGGTGGCCAAAGTATTGCAGCTTCAGCAATAATCCTTCCAGAGAATATTCAGGGTTGATTTCCTTTAGGATTGATTGATTGGCTCTCCTTGCAGTCCAAGGGGCTCTCAAGAGTCTTCTCCAGCACCACAGTTTGAAAGCATCAGTTCTTTGGTGCTCAGCCTTCTTTATGGTTTGCTCTCATATCTGTATGTGATTACTGAGAAAACCATAGCTTTGACTATACAAACCTTTGTTGGCAAAATGATGTCTCTGCTTTTTAATATGCTATATAGGTTTGTCTCCATCCACAGTGATTTTGGAACCCGTGAAATGAAATCTGTCATTTCTTCCACTGTCCCCCCTTCTGTTTGCCATGAACGGATGGGACTGGATGCCATGATCTTAGTGTTTTTAATGTTGTGTTTCAAGCCAGCTTTTTCACTCTTTTGCCCTCAAGAGGCTGTTTAGTTCCTCTTCACATTCTGCAATTAGAGTGGTATCATCTGCCTATCTGAGTTTGTTATTTCTCTTGGCAATCTTGATTCCAGCTTGTGATTCATCCAGCCTGGCATTTCACATGATGTACTCTGCATATAAATTAAACAAGCAGGGTGACAGTATATGGCCTTGTACTCCTTTCCATTATTCATCTTAATGCCCAAATTTGGCCAGTGGACGTCCCTTCAATCTAGCTCCTGTCTTTTAAAAAATGTTTTTATTTGGAAATGATTTCAAACTTAAATAAAATTGCAAGGATAAGAATGGTACAAGGGACACCCATATATTCTTCACCTAGATTTACCTAATGTTGACACTTTATGCCATTTGCATTCTTTTTGCACATTTCTTTTTATGAACCGTTTAAGAGTAGATTATGTATATTGCCAGCCTTTTTTATCCCTAAATACTAAAAATGCAAATTTCCTAAGAATAGGAAGATTCTTACAAAAATATAGTATCTATATTTTTATTTAGTCATCCTTATTCCAGTTTTGTTAGTTGACCCAATTATGTCCTGTGTAGTTTATTCATTCTAGTATAAAATCTAGTCTAGGACCAGGTATTGGCTTTAGGTACCAAGTCTTTCTAAATTTCTTTATTCTGGAATATTTTCATAGCCTTTATCATTTATGACACTGGCATTTTTGAAGAAGTCTTTCCCCTTCCTCTATCTTTTTTACAGTAATATTTTTCACGTGGGGTTTTTCTGATGTTTCCTGATGGTCAGATTCAGGTTATTCATTTCAGGTTGGATAGTATATAACTGATGTGACTTTACCAGAGTATCACGTCTGGAGGCATGTGATATCCATCTGCCCTTAGTGGTGATGTATTTATTTTTTATTTGATAGGCAAAAGTCCTGTAAGACCATGTAAGTACCTGCTTCTGTTCAACACTCCCCTTAAGTTTAGCATCCATCCATGGGTGGTTCTTGCCTGAACCTAGGATGATGGTTGCAAAAACTGTTTTCTAACTTCAGCACTCATTCCACATTTAACACATTGCAAGTCAGCCCTGATAGCATCCTCTCCCCTACTTATTTGTTACTGGTGTGGATTCATTAATTCCTGTTCTTCTCAGTGGCTTTTGTTTAATTTCTGTCCTTAATTATTTTGGTGCTCAAATTGCCTCAGATTTGGGCCAACAGAACTATCTCCAGACCAGCTCTTGTGTCCTTTTGGCATGTCTTCATCATTCTTTGAGCACATCTTTCTAACTCAAAACACGCATATATGTATCCGTTGAGTTTAGTCACTCCGTCGTGTCTGACTCTTTGCAGTGTCCATTCAGTCAATGATGCCGTCCAACCATCTCATCCTGTCATCCCCTTTCCCTCCTGCCTTCAATCTTTCCCAGCATCAGGGTCTTCTCCAGTGAGTCAGCTCTTCACATCAGGTGGCCAGTATACATATACATTATATACCTGTAAGGTATGAGTTCACACCCAGTTCTAATCCAAAATTTAGGGTTTATTCTGGTTTTCTCCCTTTCCTTACTTGTAACTCCTTTCTCTGACAGTCAGAATCCTGATTTCCATTATTGTTTTTAATATGTGTAGTTATTTGATTGGTGCTCCTGAATGTAACTAATTTCCCTTCGTGTGCTGCCTCCTCTTCAGGAGACCTTCCTTACTTGCCCTGGGCTCTGCCCACCCTACCACAGATGCTCGCTTTGCTTGCTGCTCCTCATGGCTTTAGGACTAGATTTTTCAGGTGGAGAAAGAAGTGGCAAGAAATGAGACAGCAGGTTTCTATTAAATTTTTTTATTACTTCCTTTCTAGCACAAGTTTTTTCAGGAATGCCTAGTAAATATTAAAGACAGGCTTTGTTTTTGTTATTATAGACCTTGATAGGTTAGCTGAAGAGTGGGAAGAAAAGCCATAAAGTCAGAATAAAACATTATGTTCAGTTGTGACAATTATGGATAGTAAGGTAGATTTTGTTCTCTCAAGTTCACAGAATGCTCAAATGGGCAGAGGTTAGCTTAGTGATTGGCATGCAGTCACATTTTGAGAGATTTTCTTCATTGGGTAGTAAAGGAAAAGTGGCCAGAATACATCACAACAAAGCTGAAAAGTAGGTACTGGAACTTGAAGAAACATCTTCTTGTCATTATCCGAAACCATGAGGCATCTGTGCAGTTCTGGTTAGCATACTGTTTATTTTTTATTTTAAAAATATCTCACTTTTAAAATAAGGTTCTTCAGAATATGGGAGGATATAGGAATAAAGATGAGAGTTTAGAACATGATAGATATAAACTATCTAGAAGTGTATACACTGAAGCTTGAAAGCGGCCGGAAATAGAGTGCTTTTCATACTGGAAGTGTATGAAAAGGCAGCACAGCCTAGTGGTTAAGAACATGGACTGAGCTGGACTGTGCCTCTGCCTGTTTGACCTTAGGCACAACTTATGTAACCTCTCTGTGCGCTAGTTTTCTCATCTGTAAAATTGGGATGATAGTTGTACTTATGACACAGTGTTGTGAGGATTGAATGTGTTTAAATACTTAGAATAGTGCCTGATACATAGCCTTATTTGTTTGCTTATCCATATGTTACAGTAAAGGCTAAACATAAAAAGATTCAAGTGGTATTTTGATACTACTTATAGTAAAATGGATTAAAGAAAATGTATGATTACTTGGTATACTTTGATTTTTAAGGCTGAGATTATAGAAGGTAATGATCATACTCTCCCTTAGGTAGGGCAGCCAACAAGACAATGCTGGATCATTGGTCAGAGTAGAAGAAATTTGCTTTTTATTCATTAAACTAGAAACTGAGATGTTATTAGCTTATTTTCTAATGAACACAAAGCATTTGGTTTCCTCAGGTAACATGCAGTGTGAACTTTAGAATGTCCTGGTTGCTTTTCAGAACATCCAACACAATTCTTTCCTTTGTGAAAAGGCTGTTTTGTATGACGTAGTAGGAAAAGTTCTCAACTTTGGAATACATGACCTGGGTTCCCCTGCTATTCATATCTTTGTTCAGTTTTCCTACCTGCAAAATAAAATGAAGTAAAACAACTCTGTAGTTCTTTCCAGCTCTTAATAGCCAGTGATTCTTTTCTTTGTTGTACTTTGTAACAATTACTAGCAGTTTGTCTCCTAAAATACTGCTGTCTTCTATAAAATAAAGAATTCAGTAGATATTAAGGTCAGTTGCAGAAGCAGCTTTTCTAAGATGAAACATCAGCAGAGTGGCTGGGTTCTTGGTTTTCTAGTTTTCTTGCAGAGTTTGACTTGCCTCTTAGAGAAGTAGCTCCTGACTGTAAGGAACTTAAATCATTATCCTCAGTCATCCCAGTTGATTCCCCTCTCATTCTTTGGCATCCTGTTTTCCATAGTCAGCTGCTTAAACTATTCTTTGCATGTCTTCTGAATCTAGTTTCTTGCTGTTCTTCTAATCCACTTACCCCATTTCTGAACCTCCTGTTTCAAACTAAAACCAACAGTGACTTGAAAGATTCCACAGACCAAACTAGTGAGCTAAGAAAGTAGGCTTGCCAAAACTGTATCATTAGTTTTGACTTGTTATAAAATTAAGGCATAAACCATATTTAGTTAAACACAGCTGAAAAGCAATGGATTTTTAATTCAGCTGAATAGCACCACTGAACAACTGGCTTTTATTTTTTCCTTAGAATTACGGCGAGCAGTAAGAAGCAGTGTATGGAAAAAGCAAACAGTTGCTCATCAACATGAGTATGGGGCGGAAGAAAACCTAGAGGATGACATGTACCGGAAGACTTGTACTGTGTGTGGCCATGAACTGACATATGAGAAAATGTGATGTTTAGTTAAGTGACCTGTTCTACAGTGTGGAAATTTAGATTGGTCCTGTTCAAAATTCACCAAAATGTAAAGTCTTCATAAATGAATGAAACACTTGTATAAATAATGCTCCAATAATTATGTATGATGTTATGGCTTAACAGCAAGTTTCAGTTAAGGTCCAGCAGGTCTGGTGGGCAAAACACTAAGTGTGTGACCATTTTTTTCTATAATAAGGGTGGGAGCTGAGCAATAGAATGGGTTTTAAAGTGTTAGCTTAGAGCTAAAACTGAGAAATAAGCGACCAAGCCAAACCCTGGATTGAAGTAGAAGGAAGAGCTTTTAGCAGTAAAGGCAAAAGCTGGCCGAGCTGGATTCATATCCCAGGAACCAGCAGGGATGGTGGTAGACTGCTGCACCCCAGACCCTGGGCCAGGTCTTCTAGACCATGTCTGTCTCTAAGGGTATGAGGGAGCTTTGCTGGGACAAGTTTTCTGTATCCTTAGGGTTTATGATAGATCTTAGGATCATTGTCTGGATATGCCTTTTCAAATCAGGGTAAAATAGAAAAACAGCTAAACTGTTGATCAAAGGTAATAACTTGTTAACATTCACTGTGCATTTTCTGTATGTAATGCAAACACTATGCAAAGTGCCTTACAGGTATTCTCATGTAATCCTGGGAGGGAAAACAGCTTGCTTCTATGTTTATGTAGCACTTCTAAAGGAATGGTAACCTACAACCTGACATCACCCCAGACATTTGGATCAAGTTTAAATAGTCAAATATTACCCTATCTTGTCAAAAGGATTACAGGGTAGTTACCTGGTAAGAGCAATTGATCCCAAGTGCTTGATTAACAGGGTGCATGCATTCTTTTTTTTTTGATAAAAACAAATTCAAGATAACTTCAAGTTGTTCTTTGACAGGACTTTTTATCTTACTGCAACAAATAGGAAGTTTTTATACATTTTCATGTTTTTCTTCAGATCAGCTCTTGGAGATTATGCTTGAAGAAGGGCAAAAGTCAAAACAAGTCAAAGCCAAAGACTTGAAACTGTCATTACTAACTGTTCTCTATATAAGTATTCAATACTGAAATGGTTAATACGTTTTTCGAATATTGATTTTTTTCATGTGCTATGCTGAATATTACAGCTCAGTAAAAATAGATTCTGAATGGGCAGCAAGACCTTCTTTGGACAAAATAAAAAGCTTCCGGCAAGTAACTAGGGGTTCAGGCTGCTGACAACTGCATTGGGAGATAAGGAACCCTTGAACCACCACATGGACATAGTTTTAGATTCCATTTACTAGCTGTGGACCTTGGGTAAGTTACTCAGTGGGCTTGTTTATCTGTCACATAGACATAATAAAAAATCTAATGACTGTCATGATTAAATATGGCAAATCTATAGCAAATGACACGTAAGTTATTAATGAGCATGTATTATCGAGACCAGTATAGCTACGACTTGTCTAGTTGAGGTGGGCTTCCAGTCAATCACTCTTTACCTTCATCAATCTAAGACAGTTCTGGTGTCCAGATATCACTGACAGCCATATATGCTCTACTCAGGTCGCCAAGTTCTGTCCTCATCTTTCATTTTCAGATATAACTGAATTGTTAATAAGTCATAGAAATCACTGCTAAGTACTTTCCAGGAAAAGCAAGCAAACTTTATCTTCATTTGAACTGCTTTCTGAGTAACTCCTGTGAGCTTTAGAGTCAAGGAAAACAAAAATTATGTTTACTTGGACAAAAGCATGTTAAATGGCATCAGTGCAGTTTAAGAGCATATTGATTTATTGCAAGGTACGATGTACAGTGTGACGTGCTGTTCTTATCTCTGTGAGCTTCATTTGTGGGGAGAGCGATTGTTGAATGTTTGTTTCTTCAGAATTCAATCTCTGGTTTGGTTTTTCCATATACCTAGTTTGCCAGACTGGGTAAGAGCAGGGTCACATTAGTGAGCAGTTGTTAGAAGCACGTGAAGAGAGGGTCTAAGAGGAAGGAGGTGGATCAAGTAAAAGTATAAGAAGCCACACTTTGCAATACATTATGAAAGGATTACAAAGCAGCCTAGGGTCAGAATTACCAGAGCCTTAAATGGTTATCCTTTAGCTTCTTGAGGACAGGAGCCATTTCTAACTAATTACATAGTTTGTGGGAAGGAGAACAGTATAAACAAAAGAACACTTAGCTAAGCGCTTGGCTTTTAGTTCCCTGCCAGTAACTTGCCATGCAGCTTTAATCTTGTGATTCTTTGTCTTAAATGGTATGGTGTTTTAAAATCCTAGGAATTTCCATCTACTGAGTAGACTATATTCTGTAGCCACTAAGTATATGGTAAACCAAAGAGACCCCATATATTATGCACCATAAACTTATGTACTAAGTTTAAAAAAAACACCTATATTGTATAAATGAACAAAGCTACTTCAGTTGTGGGATTATTGCTAAATTTTTTCAAAGGTTCAATGAAATAAAAACTAAAAATGCTAGAAATCTGGAATGTCAGATAACCCCTTGTTATTTTACAATGTACTTTTCTTATCTTAGTTAAGCCTCAACACCATATAGGAAACAGGTTTAGGAATTAGTTACTCGGACCTGATTCCACAGAAATAAAATCCAAACCTACATCTAACACTAGGCATTAGTCAGTCTAGCTACTTTTAAGTCACACTTTAACACGAAATTCACTATATGAGCTTGGACAGATCTGTCTCAGGTTTGAGATCAGATATTCTAAGATGATAATTCCAAAACTTGTCTGCATATTGCAATTACCTGGGAGCCTTAAGAACTACCAGATATGTCTGTGTTTGAAAGACTGTGGTTTAATATTAATTTAAAAATAACTAACTTTAGAGTCCCAGGTGATTTATGTTCAGATTTAGGAATTGCTACTCTAGTAACTTTTTAAATAGTATCTTAAAAATACTACAGTAATTAAAAGTATTTTGAAGAGAAAATTTCAGATGGAGGTATTTTACAAAGAAATCACTAAAGTAGACTGAGATGATAAATCATGAAATACCAAAGTTTAAAAAACATTTTTAGTTTTATTTCAGCCATGTTAGGTTACCCATGAGCTGCGAAAAGCTATGCTACTTGATAATAAATTCATCAGTTCTATATACTACTTGGTAAATAAGCTTGACCCTCTAGTGTTTCACATACCTCAAATTAGTTATCTTTTGTGCCTTAAGGAGAAAAAAATATCAGAGAAAAGTTGTATTTGTCACATATATGATACATCCTATGCATTATCACATTACTGTCATTAGGGAATATCTGCTTTTTAGGGGAAACTAAGGGTAATCAATACCATATTTCTTCACTGTCCTCTCTCTGTTTCTTTTAGAAAGTGACAGGATGCTACAAGAAAGCAAGCATTCAAACAATCAAAAATAAGACAGATTATTTTGAGATCTTAAAAAAAAATCTTGACAGGAAAGGGAAAAAAAATGACCCTTAGGCCTGCAGGGCACAGAACTGCTGGAACACAGCCAGGATGTGGGGGTCTAACTCAGCAGTGAAGAGCAGGTTCTCCAGGGTCACCATGTACTGGTGGATTGTCTGGTGATGCTGCAGACACAGAAAAGGGGGAAATGTTTAGGTTAGGAAAGGGAGTACACAAGCAATCTCCCAAACATTCCCCTAAAGCCTACCCACGTTGTGGAGTGATGCGAAAGAGTAGAGAAAAAAGCGGTTTAGCTGCTAGGAATAATAACCCTGGAAAGCCCAAATATGGAGAAAATGTAGGGGGAAACGAAAAAGAAAAAAACGATGGTCAATAATTTAAAAATTCAGTTCTGGTCTGTTTCTATGCAATTTATAATTCATGGCAGTGGCAGCACCACCTGCTACTATTCTAGATGAGTTCAGCTGGTTCTTTCCCCTAATTGAAACTGAAGTCGCTCAGTCGTGTCCAATTCTTTGTGACCTCATGGACTATAGCCTACCAGGCTCCTCAGTCCATGGAATTTTCCAGGCAGGAGTACTGGAGTGGGTTGCCATTTCCTTCTCCAGGGGATCTTCCCAACCCAGGGATTGAACCCGGGTCTCCTGCACTGCAGGCAGACGCTTTAACCTCTGAGCCACCAGGGAAGCCCTTCCCCTAATTAGGACAGAGTATATAGTATGACTTTTTAAAAGTTGCCCAGACAAGGGATGCACTATGAAGAAATTTTGGAAATCATTCCATTTTTTGGTTAGGGCATTAAGCAAAGAGATGTGTTAAGAAAAAAATATTTAACCTATTTATATTTCAGAATTACCCAGTGATCTGTTAAGTATTCCACAAAACAGGAAACCCAAACCTCACTGTTTTTTATCTTTTAAAATAGAGGTTATCTGTCTTACTGAAAATCAGTGACTTACTGAGCCTAACTGGAAAAGATTGTCAGAAAATCAAAGTCTCTTCTATATGTACATATATAAACTTTAATATACTCAGATTCCTATAGGATCAGGGTGTTGACAATAAATAAGCCTCCAACAAAAAATTTACTCTAGATTTTTCAAGGAACTTTTTTCTCCCTTTAAGCCTTCTGCTTTAATCACTCTTGTCTAGAACAAACCGATAAGGATTTGCTTGGGGTGTTGGTGTCTGAAGATACCACTCTACTTCAAATCTAACTTAAATCTAACAGAGTATGTGTTGCGGTCTGCTTTCTGTAACAACCTCAGGGAACTTACTAATAGTGCCTCCAGAAGCACTGTTATCATTTGAGCTTTGGATTTAAAGAGGTTCTTAAAATCTTATTACTCTTCCCTTAGCATTTTTCTATTTTGTGTCACAGCTAGGCTCTCCAACAAAAAGAATGGCAATTAGGAGTCTGAGTGATATAGAGCCAATTTTAAGCCTAAATATTCTGATGAGCAATGGTAGGAACAAATGGACACTAACTAAAGGGCTTACAGGTACCATATAACCTAACAACTTTGATGCTTTTTTAAAACAGAGAATCCCTGTGGCTGAGGATGTGCTGTGTTTAGTGGCTTGGTCGTGTCCGACTCTTTGCGACCCCACCAGGCTCCTCTGTCCATGGGATTTCTCAGGCAAGAATACTGGAGTGGGTTGCTATTTCCTTCTCCAGGGATCAAACCTGGGTCTCCTACAATGCAGGCAGACTCTTTACTGACTGAGCCACCACTGCTTAAGTCATGTCATTTTGCAGCTCTATTACTTACAGACTGCATTCTAACTGAGCTAGGAGAGAATTCCCATGGCTGAGAACAGTGATGTTTATTATCCTAATCAAAGTTTTCCACAAACCTGTAGGAAGATCTGCTGGAGCCTCTCTATACAGTTCTTATACCATGGTGTTAACACACTGGTCCCATCAGTCTCACAGCGTACCAAGTGCTCGGTCAGGATCATGATAAAACGCTGGAAATAGGGTACAAAGTTCCAGAGGTGTTCGTAAAAATTCTTATACTTCAGAAACAATCACACTTTTGACCAAGAGACCTCAAAGGTATTGCTTGTTTCACCCTATCTTTGTGGTGTGAACCCCTGACTTTCATGATTCGATAAACACTGAAGTGTGAAAGGCAGACCAGTGATAACATGTGTTGTTTAGTCTTTGGTCCCTAAGTTGTTTTTGACTTTTTGCAACCCCATGGACTGTAGCCCACCAGGCTCCACTGTCAACGGGATTTCCTGGGCAAGAATACCGGAGTGGGTTGCCCTTTTCTTCTCCAGGGGCTCTTCCCTTTCCAAGGGGTCAAACCCACATCTCCTGCATTGGCAGGAAGACTTCTTTACCACTGAGACACCTGGGAAGCCTGATGAGGTGAGTAGCACATCATTTTTGACAATACAAAAATAACCTAACCTTTAATATTTAGATTACTTATGCTAGTAATTTTTCTTAGACGCGGCTTTAAGGACATAATCAGAAATGTTAACAGGAATGTATACACAAAAATCTTCAGGATGGAAAGCAATCATCTAAACAGATCTACAAGTACTTAATAACAGCATCCCCCGTTTTTTTAAGCAAGAAGAAATATACATGGTAACTAACAACAGAATTACCTCCGATTAGTGAACTTTTATTTCCTATGTAAATTTTTATACATTTAAGACCTTACTCATAATGATTAAAAACTTTTAAAACTAAAGAAATAAACTGTTTTTTTTGAACCTATCAATGTCCCAAGTCACGATACCTGAAATATGACAAGGAAGAGATTCTTTTGTTCACTCTGAGCAGACTCCACTTTTTCCTGCAGTCTTTCTATTTGTTCTTCAAGAGCCCCATCTTTCCTGTCACTGCTTCTGTCATCATCATCACTTCGCTACAGAATGCCAAGGAACAAAAGGAAACAACCATTTAGAATTCCAGGGTAGTAAACCCCAACAAGCAGACCTGAGGATTTTACTGTGTCTGGTCAAATACTATCTGAAGACTTCTATTCCACAAGAAAAGAACCAAACATACAGGCAAACAAACATCCGAAGTCCAGTAAGTGCTTATCTAGGCCAGGGAAATTCAGTGGCACTTGTCCTGGGTAATGGCATTGGGCTTCCTATATAGCAGAATGACTTATGCCTTTTACAGGACAGTCCACTCAAGGAGGAAATGTATGTCATAGTCTTCATTCAAAATGAAAACAGCTTTGTAAAATGTACAGTTGATTATTGTTATTTACAATGGTGGTTTTATGAAATTGCTGTAAACTCTGAACACTGAACTGTTGCTCCTAGGAGAAATATAGGGCTAGGGTCTTGGGAACCTCTCATCACAAAACTTTAACATAAATTTGCACTGCCCTCACAATAGCCACACGTGACTACTGAGCACTTAAATGTGGTTAGTGTGACTAAGGAACTGAATTTTACATTGTATTCAAATTTTATTAAAGTTACATGTGGTTAGTGGTTATCATATGGACACCACATATCTAGAGAACAGGGTGGTGTGAAGTCAAGTCTCTGGAGTAGGTTCACGTATAAAATCGGGATGATGCCATTTACCTTAACAGTGACTTAGGTTTGTGTAAGTCATCAAACCTGCTTTTACCTTTTTCTGGTAAATGTGTGTAACACTGGAAAACTGTCATGAAGAACAACAGTACTATCTGCTCAATCTCAGGAATACATCCAGCTCACTGCTGCCCCAGATGGCTATAATACTAAACATATTAATAATACGAGGAGTATTTTATGGGCCCGGAAAAGACTGTCTCCTCTTGCCCTGCTCCCTCCCCACCCCCGTACCAGGGAAGGGGTGAACACCATGAGTCTTCTCTTTCCCTCTTGAATCAGAAACTTTTATAGAAACACCAGTGTCCTCCTTCCTTCTCCTTTGGGAAGGCAACAGGATGGTAAACTATGGAAAAAGTAAGCTTTGTGGCTTGCTTAACAGGTTCACCATGCAGGAAAACGACAGAGAGCAGCAGGCACCAGTCCTTCCCCTTCCTCCATTTCTACAAACAGCTCTGCATGATTTGGTCTCAAAAAGCTCCCATCAAGGCAATGAATATTCTCAATGATTTCTTATATTATTTTCTTTGACTATTTATAGTCGACACAAGGCTTACCCGTTTGTGTTGCCTTGCGAGTTTTTCTTTAGCCTCTTCTAGCTCTTTCTGGATCTTGAGTACGTGTTTGTTCATCTTACGAATTGTGGAGTGCAAGATTTCCCAAACAAACAATCTTAAAGTAATAAGGCATTTGGTTACTGTATGTTAAACTATACTTAAAGAAAATAAGACCTCTTAACTTTTGTAATCTACACATACTTAAGGTCTGATATAGCCTTCTATTCTTTAGGCAGAATAAGGTATATTTCTCCAGCAATATAATTTTTCTTGCACAATCAATCATGCACACGATCTAGCTCTACCCCTTAGATCCAGATGAGCTTCCTGAAGGCAATACTGGGTCCTTGTCATTTTTCTTATTTCCATCCCCTACTAGACACACATAGAATGTATGTATACATAGTCAGTGAAATGGCAAACCAGAAAAAACACCCTAGAAACAAAAATACATTTTTCTCTCTTTTGAATGTAAACACTATTTATTGTAGTTTTTTTGAAATGGAAACCTAATCTGAGGCTCATTCACATGCTTTATACTAGCACAAACTCAGCCAATTCTCTTGGAACATGAAAGAACCTCATTAGTTGATAATAGCTATCAACTGCTGGGCCTTTAGGAATGAGATACTTATGTCAACTACTTTTTCAAACTACTCAAGTACCAGGATCACCTGTAGGTGCTTTAAATGTTTATTGCATAAATATCAGTGTGTTTAAGTAGCTTCTTAACTTCTTTTTGTGTCTATAACATCATGTCTCCTAACCCCAGGATATACAGCACAGAAGAGTACTTCCTTCTACAAGTTTTAATCTGGATGATGACAGTTTAAGTGGAATATTATAAAACAAGGTCTAGAATGTTAGCAAACAGGTTAAAGGAGCAGAGTACTTTAACTCTGCATCAGTCAGCTGGTCAGAAAGGCTTTGCAGAGTTAGAGTTGCAGACGTAAACCACTAAGGATGATGGCTAACACATACTTGAGTGGTTTTCTGAGATGCTGCACATCTGAGAATATCCTTCTGTTGCTCTCATTTCTGAGTGCCAACTTGGCTGGTATGATAATCTTAGACCACACTCCTTCACCCTAAAGATTGAGCTTAGAGCCCTAAGCCAATAACAAAGACAGTGAAGAGGATAAAGGTTGTGATGGATATTTATGTCTTTGCAAGTTAATGGGTTTCCTATTTTGTGTCAACTCCTGTTGTCCTAGCCCTGATCAGGTATAAAGCCTGTGGACTCTGCTTCATGTCTAAGAACCAAACTTAACGAAGTCTTTTTCCTTTAGGGGGAATGAGTCGAGAGAGAATTTTCTGTGTATTATATCTAGGATTTTTATGACTAAGGTGAGACCTCCTTCCCCCAGTGGCATTCAGGTGCCCACCAGGCTTTCCTCAGTCCCTCCATAATGTGTACTTAATCTACAATGGACTGATTTCTGCCAGTTCTTAGTGTGAACTCCTGCCCTGTCTCATTGTCTAGTTGAGATCCTGACATACAGCCTGATCTCTTTGCCCAACAGTTTGGATCCTTTGTAAGCATTTCTACTTTTAAGTCCTAATTCAACTTATATGTGTGTCCCTAAGAGACACTGCAACCAGACTGGTTGTGTGTACTTCCGTTGTGCAAGAAACCCTGCCGAGTCCAGAGTGGACCACTATGATACTAGTATTAACCTGGTCTGAACCAGAATTTGGAGCTCATGTATAAGAATTCTTAGAGAATAGGAACTTTGTAAAATAACCCATTTTACCTAGTAAAGTCACGAGATAATTCTGAAGAGAAGATCCAATTTGCTACTGCAGCACAGTCAACAATCTGCGTACGAATCATCTTATCTACTAGTACAGCAATCATCTATAGTCACAGGAAAGAAGTTATTCAGGTAAGTCACAGTTATATGTAGGCCACAATAATCCCACTGCTACAAAAGTTAAAATAGGATGGCTGTGAACATTCAGTAGCTATGGAACTGAACAATTTGACCATTAGGTCTCAAGATTTGTTTTCCCTTCTGCTTGGCTCTGGTACTTTTTGTAAGAATATAACAACAACACAAAAACTGAGCAAAAAGAAACTCTGGATGTTAATACTTAAGACATACTGACCAGAGATTTAGTAACACATCTTTTGTTACCTGGATGTTATTGACTGTAGATATTTCAGTATTCATTTATATAATAAACTGCTGGCCACAAGCGTTAGTTAGTGCAAAAATATCCTGGTTAATAATGTGTCAAAGTTAATCCTAAAGTTTTATCATGAAAAATGTCTTAAATATACTCCAAAATTTATTTTAATGCCTCTTTATAACACATGGTATTAAAACAGTACAGTAGTATATTGAGATTTGAGAAATCTGGGGCCTGTTTAAAAATAGAAACTGGATAGATTAAAGAACTATCTCCTACCCAATTGGAGAACCTTCCAAGAAATAAGCATTCTTACTTAAAATGTGTTGAGATATTATAATATCAAACCAAATCATAACACTTGCTCTTTAGAGAATGACTCAAGCATCATTACTTTCACAGCACTAAAATTATAGATTTAAAAACTGTTTGAAGGGCACAGCCAAATTTCATGTTCTACAAACTAAAACAATGATATCAAGTGCCTTCTTTTTATACCTATACAATCAGCATCTCAACATATCTAATTAGTTTTTACCTGTGGATGGTTCCGCCAGACCTCAAACATGACTCTTAGAACATGTAATTTTCCTTCATCACTTTCAGCTAGGGTTTTGAAGACTTCATGAAACCTTTTCATGGTTGGTGGGGGTGGGGGCAGAAATAGCACATATAAACTTATTGAGGATCTTAATATTTTCAAAGCTTTACAACGTTACTCAATTTCCAGTGCAGTATATACATACAGAATAAGCAAACATGATTAACCATTAACAAATATAAAAGGTATGATTAGGAATTCAGTTTGTATGGCATTTGTCTCAAAAGCTTAGAATTACAAAATACTATCTATCAATCCAAGGACTCTAGTTTACTGTGTACTTAAGGATAGATGGGGGCTAAGGAATAGTCTCCTAACACAAGTATAGTATTCTGCCTGCATCTTCTGTGGGAGCCCTGCAAGTCTCATAGACTTAGAAGTTGAGATGGGGTGAGGAGTCTAGTTTCTCTGCCTGACTGGGAAGAATACCTGTATGTTCTTTCTTCATTTAGACTGTATGATGAGTTAAAAAGTTCTGTCTTTAGATGTCAACCTTTGGGTGGCTCCCAAAAATGCAGCTGGCTCTCAATTCTGCTCACCTTCTTTTTAGGAAGATCCTTGGACAAGGTGGGAACTTTTTGACTGTCCTATGGACCCAGGTGTTTGTTTCTCTACAGGTTTATGTGAAAAAATGTACACTTTTTATATAGGTGCAAACCACAGACAGGAGCCATAGGATGGGGATTTTAGCTACCACAAACCAAAACCCATTGTATCAAATTATATGATACTATTAAGATCTTTATATTCAATAATCTTAAGGCAGAAACTACTACACCCTGGTATTCACCCAGCAAAGTTTTAAACCCTCAAGAGAGCATGTGTGTTCTGGTTGTACTTACTTTGCAAGAGCACTGAAGGAGTGGCTGAACGACTTGGCTGCTAAGTGTAGCAAAGTCTGTACAAAGACCTCAATTTTCAGTGGGTTAAAGCTGAATCCTTCATCTGAGCAACAGTCCACAGTAAAGAGAATTAGGAAGATTAAGTATAGCAATTCTTTGGTCCCTAACCTGTATTGCTAAACACATGGCACACTCATATCCAAATACTAAGTCCCACATTCAAGCAATGTCTCAAGAGTACTAACAGACAGTAAAAGACCCTCACTGATTAACTGCATATACTCAAAATATAAAACTAAGCATGACCTTAATTCTGAAGTTTTTGGGGATTGTTTCCCAAATTCTTCTATATGATCCATTTCTTTTTACAAATACCACATAGATTTCTTTGTTCTTATCTCTCTACATGGTGGCAAGATAAATAGTAAAAGAGAAAAATACAGTAAGCCCTTTACACTTTAGGTCCATGTCCTAAGATGTCTGACAATGTCTAAATTTAACATTCTGAATTATACTTTCTAAATATATTCTAACATAATACAAATTTCTTAGGAAAATCTAAACAAAATCTGAGTAATAATCTAAACACCATTAATATTTCAAGTCATTTTTCTCTGCACATCATTATGTACAGATCTAACAAAATTTTCCTCCTAAATGGTTACCCCGTTGTCCCAGTAGACTTTATCTGTTTCACTAATTTGTCTTTTTTTGTTTGAGTTATTGTAGTTTCCAAGATGTTTTAATAGATGACAAAGCAAGTCCCTCTCATGCCTTTTTGTCTTATCTTTCGTTGATGATAAACTTACAGTTCAATTTGGAGAGAACATCCAACTTTATAATACACCAAGTCTTCCTGTGCATGAACCTCTCTAGAGTGAAAGCAGGCAATGCTTAAGGGAACAGATACCTGTGTTCTGGGGAATAACTGACAGGCTGTCAGGCTAAACAAATACACTGTATGAGAATTATGTTTCTACTTAAACCTGGCCCATACATAGTTCCATTCAACAAATATTTAATTCCCTTACCATCATCATCATCCTGATTAGGATTAGGGACGTCTTTGAGAATGCTGAAGATTTCATCATTGGTTGCTTTACTTTTAAAGGCAACAGCTAAACAGAGGGCAACCGAATGTCCAGGAAGAGAGTCTAAGCACAGAATGCAAAGAGTTAAATAACTGAAAAACTTTTTAAAAATTACTTTCTTTAACAACAGAGTACTCTCCATCCTAAGGTCAATATTTATTCTGTATAAAGATAATCACATATGAAAGTTTCATTCAATATGTCAATGGCTTTTCACCTAAAATAAGGCATAATAGGTTTCTTGTCTCAACACTTCCTTAAGAACATGGAGATAATTAAAATTCAGAGTGTGAGGCAGGTATGGATCTTCCTCAGGAAACACAGCTGCAACTCTCCTTTGATGGTCTCAAATCCCTAGGCCGCTAAGCTGAAAGGCTGAGAATCAATGTATTTCTCTTTCATTTTGGTCAATGATCCTCCTTTTCCCTAATACAGTGGAAACTAAGTTTGGGCTTGAACAAGGTGCAGGCTGCCAACTTAAGACAGACTCTTTGCTTTTCTCTTTTGCTGAATCCACATTCGTGAATCTGCATAAGCCAGATGCTTGTGTGCTGTGACTCCACATGGTTACTGTTGGTTAGTATCTGTCAGGTCCTTACTGTATACAATCTGTGCTAATACATGTTGTACGGCATCACCAGAGCAACTGGAAATCTACTTTTAATGTAAGGTAGACAAAGAGGTAGCAAAAAAAGGCAATTCTGATACAGAATATGAGTTACTAAGCACTCGTAATGAATAAAGTCAGTTCCAACAATTCACATGTGCTCTGTACTTTTCTTGAAAGTGGGAGAGAAAGGGAAGAAAAATCCTCCACCATCAACAAGTCTACATTCTAGATAAGGAACCAAGATACTCACATAAAAAGTAGCCAGAGAGTAGCACGAAACTGGCTTGCTAAAGGTTAAGAAAATATTTACAAGAGTGGAGCTTGGGCTAGATCCTGAAGAGAGAACAGGAATCAGAGAACAGAAAGGGATAATGGTACAAACAAAGGTAAAACCAAGAATGAGAAGCATGGAAAAAACAAAGTGGGCTTGGCTGGAGTGGAAATGACAAATCGTCAAGTAGAAACAACAGTTTAGGTGAGCCTTAAACGCTAGGCTGGAGGCTGAGTTATTTCTGTGGGGAAAAAAGAAAGCTCAGTGTTCAACAGAAGTCTGAACTCTTTGATATCAAAGACTGTATCTTATGGTTCTCTGAGCCAGTACAAAGCAGAAATCAAAATGTGGCACTTCTAAGTACCACATCAAGCTCTGCTTTTTGCAGAAAACACAGTGATCAAGAACAAAGCTGCTCAGTATTTAAGTCTGGGCTTTACCTCTTTGAAGCCATTCCCTCATTGTAAAACTGGTGTTAAAAACATACCTATTTCTCAAGAGTTGTTTTAAGGAATAAGTGACACAGTAACAGAGCAAACGGAATATGCAGCACTGGAACCGAGTTCTGTTTCAAGGAAAACAGGTGTAGTCTGAAGTGCAGGTGGAGAAGCAGGGGTGCAGTATGAGAAAGCAAGGGAGAGGAGTGAGTTTTAAGATACAAAGAACTGCTACACAACACGAAGCGGAAGGCTCACAGAGGAGCTGAGTACAGTGCCATGGAAAAAGACTAACGGCAACTCCACACCTGCCTCCACCACTGCTCACCGGTGCACAACCTTCCCCTCCAGTAAGTGTAAAGCACAGTATGGCATATCAAATTAAACAGTCCCTTTGATTTACAGTGCAAATCTCAGTAGTGGCGTGACCAAAAAGTAAGAAAAGTATGTTTAAGAATTTACTTCTAGACTAGAGGCACACTGCAGGTAAAACACAGCCTCTATGTGCACCTACGTTCCCACGCCTGTACTGTGAGCAGATGATAAATCGATTCATGTAATCAGAATTGCCATGACAAACACATACTTTCATTTTAGTAAGTTCTGGCTATAAATTCATCTTGCTATACTTAACAACACTTAAAATGTCATGAATAAAACATTATAAACAATATTAAAAACAGTTACAAGACAGTAGTAACTAAGGAAATCACAGTAAATGTTTAAAATTATGACAGGGCAAATAAAACAACAGAGGCTGGTGAGAAATCACCTTTCAAACAGAGAAAATATAAACCCAAGAAGAGAAATAATTCACTTTCTCCACCTTAGATAATTGACTTAATATTTGCATTAGTACCTTTGAAAAACAGAGGATTCATTACTTACTGCTACTTTCATCTCCATACTTGTAAATGCAGGTTGGGTTTGCAGGACATAGAGCTGAGAAGGTAGGAGGGACAAAATCTAATATACGCTGATGGTAAGACAACCTACAATATAAATAAAAGCCTCAGAAAATACCATTCATCAGTTTCATTCTTTGGTAATATCCCACTTTACTCAGAAGATCAACACCCTGCACTCAGCTGACAACCAAGAAGTAAAGGGGCAACAAGTCGTTTTAACTCCTGTCTGGGCCAGCACACCAGAACTCACGTCTTCTTCAGAACTTTCTGGTTTGTACTGAGATGTGGGCCAGTGGGTCCACAAGCCTGATGGCCAAGGATGTGAGGTGGTGATGGTAGGGTGGGATGAGGTGAAGGAAACAGTTTGTATGGTTGGGAGATTGGTTATATTGTAATAGATGAATACTTATCAAGACAGTGGGAGACAAGTTTCTTAATGTCTGCCAAGGTATTTAGAAATCATGGCAAAGGGGAAGGCTAGGAAGAAAAATGATATGTTGGGTTGGAACTGGAAAGACACACACATCTAGGTGGATATAAAAACAGATTTATGTATGTATGGGTATATGTGTGCATGAAGATATTCACTATGCTTGTCCATCTAGAGGGCGGAAAACCAGTAACACCCTATAGCAATAAACACATCAAGTGTCCAGACCTTGCTACTTAAATACCATGCTCCACTAAAAGAAACTCCGCCTCTTTGAATGAATAGATGATTCCAGGAAGGGGGCCAGGAAACATAAGAAGAGCCCAGAACATCTGTGCCAGAAATAAGAAAATGCTCAATGAATGGAGGGAGAACATTAAAGAAAGGAAAAAAAGACACAGAAGGCACAAAGGACTCCCAGTGGACAAATCAGGGGCAATTTAAGCATCAAATTAGTAATGACAGTAATGAATTATAATCCACTGAATGAAATAGTCTCTACTGATATACAAACATAGGAATTAATAAACAGGTAAAAAAGGAAAGCTCTTTCTTACAGTAGAAAGCAAACTAATAAATGTAGAAAGAATAACAGAAAAAGGGAATCATCACCTGAGGATCATCATAGTGGTGGCAAATAAAAGTACGAGTTGCAGTGGAGATCTGATGTAAGACGGGAGTGTTACCTCAGGATATTTCCCACAAAATATTAATCAACTACAAAGGGAAAAATGGGGAGTTTCAGGTTGAGAAGCCTGACGTGGCCATATAATTAAGATTAACATCTTTAGTGGTGGACAATGCGAGACTTGAGTCATGAGGATGCACCAAGGCGACACAACAAAGTAAGGCCCGCATTCTTTAAAACTGACAATGATGTGAACAAGAAAGAATAGCAGTTCAAGGTGAAGGAATCAGAAGAAAATGACAATTAAATGCTATACATGCTCCTGGATAGAATTCCGGACCAGAAAGGAAAAAAATACTGTTGGGATGGTTGGCAAAATTTCAGCAGCATCTGTGATTGTATAGTGGTATTACTGTATCAGCTCAGATCCTGATCTGGAGGGCTGTGTGCTGGTCATGGAGAAGTTTTTTTTTTTGTATGGGGGAAACATACCACCGACTATTAAAGGATGATCAGACATCATATCTGCAACTTGTTTTCAAAAAGTTCAGAAAAAGATCAATATAAAGGGTAGATATTATACAGAGAGGGAAAAAGCACTAGACATTAGAACAAATGTAGTAAAATGTTAACTAGGGGATCTAGATGAACATGATACAGAGTTCTACTGTGGCAACTTTCCTAAAATTTGAAATTATTTCGAAGTATATTTGACAAAAATGAACTTTTGGACTTAATTCACATAGAATCCAGACGGCATAGCTGCCCTAATTTCTCAGCCTAAATCTGAAAGGGAAGAAAGATAGGTACCTGGATTTTAAAAATGATATTCTGGACATACATTCAGAGAAGGGAAACCTCCCCCACAGAAATGAGACCACCTAAGCTAAGGAGAAAACACAAAGAACTTACCTCATACATTTTTCTAGAACTTCTCTTACAAACTTTGGTTTGGGACTTTCTGGATCTTGAGTAAGACAATCTGACCTAATGACAAAATATAGTTTTACAAGTTCTTACACATAATCTGCACCTATATCTACCTTGTATTAAGCTGCAAATAGTTCCCTTCTACCTAGATTATTTCATTTATATATATATATAAAACGAAATCTTTCAGATCACAAAAAAGATGGCTTTTATATTATAGTTTTAAATATTACTTTTGAAAATGGTAAATTGTAGAGAAAAGACAGAGATAACATTACTTACCAATCCTCCCAGCTCCAACGGAATTGGAAGTTACTTAGATGATGGGAAAACCAATTAATAAACCTACACAAAGGGTGGGGGATGGAAAAGGATGAATGGTTGCAGTTTATAATAGGAATTCACATAATTCTTCAGACAAAGACGACCCTATTTTCACCCTACCTACAGCTGTTACTTTCTCCTGCCACCTACCCTCTGTGCAAATCCTGAAACTCATCTATTTCAAAAAAATAACAGTCCCCATCTCACTCCTCCTAACAGTGCTATCCTTTTCAAGAGAGTAACAGATACAACTCAAGTGCCTGTTTTATATCAAGAACCTTATATATGTTTATATTATATAATGTCTCACAGTAACTGCTGAGGGATGTATTATTCCATTTAACTGACAGTGAAACAGAGCTGTGAGGTGCAAAAAAAAGATCAAAAACATTTTATAAATGCAAGAGCCAAAGCGCAGGCTTTCATTATCATACCAGGCCCTTTCTACCACAAACAACAAAACGTACCATCAAAGCCCCTTTATCTCTTAAAAGACACCCCTGATCTAACTAGACAGGGATCACTTTAGTATACTACATAATACTGTGAAATTTGTTTAAGAGCCCAGTAAATACTTGCTGAATGAATGGCATAGTTGGAATGCCCAGAGCAACCGGCAGTTTATTAATTAGACTGGGAAAAACCTCAGCAGACACCTTAAAGCATATCCCTTATGTCCCTATAATTTCAATCATTAAAACTACTCAAGATAATAGGTCAACACACAGGGTAGCCTTTTCTGATAGTTTTCAAATATTGCATTTCAACAATGGACATGACAGATTATGGAAAATATGCACTATCTGTTCTGAGCTAATCTGGGAAAGTGACAGAGTAAGAGAGCATGTTAGCTAACAGAGGCAGGAAGATTTCACCCAAAAGACAATAGTGGGCATGCCAATCAACACAGCTATAAAAATCCAATATGGTCTTTTGTATAAACCAAGTCTTGAAGTTGTAGTTATAGAGAAGTTAATTATTTTAGAAACAGACACTATCTATAAACAAATACATAATATATAAACATAATAAATACACGCGATTAGACTCTGCTTCTACATATGAATTAGCATAAAGTCTATTTTAAAAGCTTACCTACCTAATTACAAAGGGAAAGTGTAACCATACCAAAGCACCAAACAAATAAGCAATGAAATTAAAGAAAACTTCAGCATGGGTATCATTTCACATTGAAAATTAAGACTAGAAAGTGAAATGCTATATTACAACAAGTATGAGCTTTATTATATATAGGATTATTTGGAGGAGGCAAGAAAGAAAAACCAACTTGGAAATTCTTAAAAGGGCAAAAATTTTTCTGATCAAATACTTTTATAAAGTACAGGGAGTAGAAGCTGCTAACACTATAGAAATAAGGCAGGGACTTCCCTGGTAGTACAGTGGCTAAGACTCCACGTTCCCAATTTAGGGGACGTGGGTTCGATTCTTGGTCAGGGAACTGCATCTCACATGCAGCAGCTAAAACCCACTGCAGCCAAATATTTAAAAAAAAAAAAAAAGAGGGGGCAATACTATACCTGTCTACACATGTAGTATTCATCGTGTCCAAACGCATATATAACATTTCAGTTGCCTGTGCAAGCTGTGAATTTCAGGATAAGGAAACTATACTCTCTTTGAAAATAAATCTGTAATAGAAAAAACGAATAACATTTCCTAGAAGTCCATGAAATGGCTAGTAATTTTCAAGTAACTGCTCTTTGAGGTATCAATGATATACAATAACACCTGACCTGTATACACCTGTGAAATCAAGATAATAAACATTTACATCACCTCCAAAATTGCTACATTCTCCTTATAATCCATCCTCCCTTCTTCCCATTTATGCCCCCAAGCAAATCTTGGTCTGTTGTCACTACATTATTTGCATTTTCTAGGATTCTGTGTAAATGGGGTCATATACTATCCATTCATATTTGTTTGGCATCTTTTATTCAACATATATTTTGCAATTCACTCATGTTGATGCCTGCATTGAAAATGTGTTTTTTTTTTTTCAACCTGAGTAGTATTCCATTGTATAATTGTAACAAAATTTGCTTATCCATTCATGTATTGATGGATACTTGGACAGTTTCCAGTTTGCGGTTGTTACACATAAAGTTATTAACATTAATACTCTTAGTCAACAAAGAGTAGAGTGGCTGATTGTATGGTATATGTGATTTTTAACTTTTAAAGAAATGCCAAACTGTTTTCATGAAGTGATTTAAACCCACCAGCAGAAATATTTAATAATCTTGTAAAGCCAGGCCAAACAGAGGACGTTAAAAAACAAAGGAAAGGATACAACTTGGGGTAGAGAGCCAGGCTGAAGTTTGCACAGTTCAATGAGAAGTGTTGTGTACATCACATCGATATGAGGCGGTGCTGGAAGCTGAAACAGCTCTGCAAAGATCACCTACAAGGGAATCACAAGTCAGCACTCAATTCAACAGCGATCCATGCACTTCTACTATTTAGAAAGACCTCAGTGTTCTAAATTTTGTGATATTCATAATTTTGAAAAGTAACTTTTTAACCTTAAAAACTATGCTCTCTAAAACACAAAGACCTATGATTGAATACCATAATAAAGATTTCTTATCTCTGTAACTCAATCAATAAGAATATGCAAAAATTAATGCTTAGCTGCTATTTCCAGAGAATTAAATTTCAACTTTGAAAGTATCAGAGTTAGTTCAGGGAGGTAGTTTACTAGGGACTCATAGAGCCATCAGAATTTCAGCTCTATAAGAAATAAAAGCCCTTTGTAGACTCTGAGGATGGGATCAGAAGATAGTTAAGTCATTCTGCACAGTTACTACCTTTTTGGTAGTCCCAGACATTTTGGCCATGCTCTTGTTCAGAGACTTGTTTTCATCCTCCATATATAATTTGTGGGCCACATACCTAGACTTCTAAAGCCTAGTTTGCATTCCTCCTCCTCACTCCCATCTCCCACACTTTTGTATGAATTTCTAAACATTTTGCAGATTTTAAAATGTGACTTACGTTTTGCACTTCAACTGACATGTCAATGAGTGAAATCCAGTAGCCTAAGCATGCTCTCAAGTTTTGTAAAGACAGAACAGATGCACTGTTTATCTACAGTGCACAGATGCACTACACCACTGTTCACACTGGTAGAGTATGAATAAAAAGTGAATTAAAGAAGACACTGTAATTATGTTCACACTGAGGGTTTTAACATAAAGGAATAATATAATTGACAGTTTGACTCATGTATCAAGTGAAAATACTGTTTTTGGGGAAATAAATTTCTATAAGGTGTTCAACTGTATGAGTTAATATGGAATCAAAAGCATTATCTATTCTTTTCACTTCCAAAACAATTGGCTCTTTTGATTTCTAAGAATAAATAAGGATTCGTATTTCCCTACCCTTGTGATACAGTAAATAATATACTAGTCCAGAGTATGCTAGTAGTAAGAAACCAGATAAACACAGTTAAAAAATGGGTTATCTGCCTAAAGATTATTATAATGTATTTAAGCCGCTTATACATATGTTCCCTGGAGAAGGAAGTAGCAACCCACTCCAGTATTCTTGCTTGGAAAATTCCATGCACAGAGGAGGCCTGGAAGGCTATAGTCCATGGGGTCACTAAGAGTTGGACACAACTGAGCACAGACATGCGCACGCACACACACATCTGTTAAGTGGCCAATGTACTGCTAGAGTTAGAGGTAACTTACAGTATCCATGATAACTATCCATGAATGAAGACATACTAAATCAATAAATTATAGGCAACTCAAAATTTTGTTTGGTTATTGGGCTTAACCTTCTCTTTTCTCTTGACTAACATGGTTAACAGAGCTCCAAAACTGAAAGCACTTTCCTCTTTTCTCTGTTAATCTTCATTATCTGACAAGCAGCAAGAACAATAACAAAAGGCCAAAAGCAGACTGCACTTTACAGTCAACAGAAAGATTCTGAGACTTTGAAACAAGCTCCATCTGGAATGCATACCTCAACTATGTGGTAGTTCAAGGGGATCTTGTTCTTCCCAGGATAACTCACTAGCTGTGCAGCACTAGAAAAAGTGTAATTTAAGTTCAGTGAGTATACACAGATATATGAAAAACCAAATAAGCAGTTTCAAAAGCAGTGTGTGTAGATATAAAGGAAATATTTTCTGAAATGTTCTAGATTTCAGTTACTTCATCTAACTACAGCACAAATTCTACCCTAAGGGAAACTCTTTAATGTATATCCAAAACTCCTTGAAAGATCAGAAAGAATGTAAATAACAGTAAGGAAGTACATTCAGATCTACTAACTTAAATAGTTTTATATGGTAGACTATCCCCAAAATGCTATATTCCTTTCCATCTTAAAATCCAAACTAAAACTTTCCAAGGTTTTAGAAAACATTAAAAATAAACTTCCAAAGCTTGATGTCTAACTGCTAAGAAACAGAGCAAAACCATTAGTATTCATTTATTCCTGCAACATTCATCCCCAAAATAGCTTGTCACTCAAATTAATTTATCCAGAACATATGGAAAATATCCACATAAAAGAGCAGGCATCATATGCATAACACTATAAAGCACTACAGTACTATATAGCATCCAGAAAAGTACTATTTGAAGCTGAAGTGCTGCCAGAAAGCAAGTCAAGTGTTTTCGGAATTGGTTGTAGTGAGCCGGAAACCAGGAAGAGGAAGACTTTCTTACTCTTAACATATATTTTGCTCTTTCTAAATCATCAAGATTACTACTTTTTTGCCACACTAGTAAAAGTACCATGAAAAGCATCTTACCAAGTCTTCCTTTCCTTCCAATGGGACTTAATGATGCAGTGAAGATTCTCTTCTATTACAAATCTTTCCACTGAATGACTCCCTGGCATTACAGGACCCTGGAATCAAAATGACAGCTATATACTACAGGGCCAGACAAAATAGTTTTCCTTTCTTTAACAAAATATATGAGAGCTTATTATGTTCCAATACTTTTTATATTGGATTCTGAGAATAAAAGTTCACAAGCGTGAAAGCTCTGTATTTCAACAAATTTTACTTCTGTGTTCACCTACCTACAAGAGAACTAGAACATCAGTTATAGTTTTTCTTCTTCTACCTGACACTACTGTCTCTGCCCACCTCAGGTCTTAAATGACTAACTAAATCATTAACTTAAATGCAAACTAAATAATTTTTTGTATATTGTTAGTCCTTGATTTATTTTTTTACACAATGAGACTGGATTACTTCCATAAAAAACATGGAGAGGGGGCTTCCATGGTGGCTTGATGGTAAAGAATCCACCTGCCAACGCATGGGACATGCGTTCGAGCCCCGATTCAGGAAGATCCCACGTGCCGCAGAGCAACTAAGACCACAACTACTGTTGTGCACCACAACTACTGAGCCCAAGCACTAGAGCCCAGGGGCGGCGACTACTGAGTCTATGTGCTGCAGCTACTGAACCCTGCATGCCCTGGAATCTGTGTTTCGCAACAGGAGAAGCCACTGCAATGCAAAGCCCAAGCACTGCAGCAGAGGAGCCCCCACTTACCGCAACTAGAGAAAAGCTTGCACAGCAACAAGATTAAGCACAGCCAAAAATAAAATAAATTAAAAATAAAACTGGAAAAAAAACAAACACATGGAGGGGGGGAAATTTTTATTTAAAACACTATGTAGACATAAAAAATCACATATATGTTGAAAGATATCCACACTGTTTTTTTTTTTTTTTTTTAAAACACACACATGGAGGGGGGGAGATTTTATTTAAAACACTATGTAGATATAAAAAAAAATCACATATATGTTGAAAGATATCCACACTGTGTTGTTTTTAAAAAGGTTAAAGAACACTATCTATGTATTGTTTAATTTTTAAAAATATGCATAGCAAACAGGTTCAATGCGTTTATTTTTATTTCCTTTTTTGGTGACCACTGTAGACTTTTAATGGTGAGTTTTACTTTACCTTATAATTTCTAATCAAAAAAGAAAAACAAACTTCTTTTTGAAAGACCAGAACTAAACAACCAAATCCTCTTAAGATATCTTGTATATTTATGCTCTTCTGGCAAAGGATGATGGGCACATCACAGAGGCAATTACAAACAGTACAGGAGAGGCAGATTTTGATGTCCTATTCTAATGTTCCCTTTGCACAAATAAATACCTAATCACAAAGATTCTAATAGTTTTATTGTAAAGTAGACTTCCAATTACATACACCTAATTAGACCATTACATAAAGTTGACTAAAAGCATTTTATTATATATGGAATACTGCAAGTGGGTAGCAAGTTGATAACTCTGTATTTATAACCGATTACCCTGGGTCAGGAAGATCTCCTGGAAATGGCAATCCACTCCAGTATTCTTGCCTGAAGAATTCCATGGACAGATGAGCCTGGCAGCGCTACAGTCCATGGGGTTGCAAAGAGTCAGACATGACTTGAGCAACTGACTAACCCATTACCCAACAACTATTAACTCTAAGATAGAATATACATACACTAAAATTTCACTGATCAAAAGCAACTTTCCATAGAATAGAAGAGAGAGGCAGGGGAAGAAAACTCAAATTTGACCTTAGGTGGTAATATGGGTTCTTACGCCAGTGGTTCTCAACCAGGGGCAATTTTGCCCCTAAAGGAACATCTGGCAATCTCTGGAGACATTTTTGGCTGTCACAACTGACACGCTACTGGCACCTAAAAGGCAGAGGCCAGGGAGAATTCTAGGCATCAAACAATTCATAAGACAGCCTCACAACTAAGGATTCCACAGCCCAAAACATCAATTGTGCTGAGGCTGAGGAACTCTGCTCTATGCTGACTGGAACGTACAAGCAACAGGTGTGACAGAGAGCCTTGTGGGCTACAGTCCACGAGGTTATGAAGAGTCAGGCACGACTACACCACCACTACCACATGGCACTTTAGTTAGGCGAGTTTCTATTCAGCACCAATCCAGTGATCACTATGCTTGCTGCTTGGGTGTTAAAGTTAACACAGTCATTTAAACACAAAGGCATAAAGTAAAGCATAGTTAAAATGTAAATTTTTATACTAAATGTTATTATCAAAATTATACATTTTTTAATCTGCTAAAGGATAAAGGCTATCAACAACTTGACCTCATAATAAAAATATATATATATTTAAGAACTATAAAGTCAGTTTATACTTATCTTTGGGATTTTTAAACACTACTGAGCACTTACCATGTGTCATATATCATTCTGTATACCTTATGTGTGTATATTAACAATTTAATCCTCATTACAACTTTGTGAGCTATATACTAATTATTATTCTATTTAGGAAACTAAGGTAAATAACTCACTCAAGATCGCACAGCTGAGATATGCCTAAATCGGGATTAAAACCCAAACCAACCTGGCTCTTGAACCTATACTTTTTGATTGTACACCACGCTGTCTCTTCATTTATACAAGCTAAATATGATTTCTTACATAATGAGGTGACTCCATTCACTGAATTAGACGTTAACCTCACTGCCACTGACCCTCTCAGACAACAAATGACTCAAAATTGAAATGTCCTGCAGGCATAATTCTAACAAGATGAAACCGTAAGTACAACATAACACAGGCCCTTTGAAAGAAACCTTTGCTGACCATGCACATACCTCAGGATCATCTGTGTAATCAAACATTCTGAAGATGACCCTTGGCATTGGGTACACCGAGTCTTCTGTGTGAGGAGGTGGTGTGAATGGAGGCAGGTTGTGCTGCAGTGCTTCACACAGGATGCTGTCAAAGGCAAGATAAGGTCTTAGGATGTGCCGCTCCTGCCAGCGATCCTTTTTCAATTTCTGAATCTGGGCCCAGAGGCAATCTAAATACTAAAGACAGATTAATTTTTAACAATTAATAGATATTTGGAGGCTAGGTGAAATAACATTTTGACTAGACAAAACCAAAAATCTACTACTTTCTAAAATACAGGGTACAAAAGCAAGCTAACTTACTAAACACATTACAAAAGAATAGTGCTATGTTTCTGTACACGTTTTAATTACTTTACAAAGTCTGTCTGGGGCTGTTATACCTTATTTTTTCCAATTGGGCATTTAAGTAAAAAATACATCAACTCTATGATATCTGGAATCCCAGAGAATAGGGAATGTTCTAAGGACATTCTAATATTTATTAAAAATACACTATATGCCTAGGGCTATGAGGAGCTAAACCCCTGATATGAAGTGTGAAAACATAGCTATGGTATACAAATGGGATGACTGGGTATGTCAGAGATTAAGAATCTACTCTGACTGTGCTTGTATCTATCACAAGAGACTAAAGTCAATTTACCTCTTCTTGCGGATGTGGTTTCTCTGCGGTCCATACTTGTAACATGGGTACATGAGTCTTTTGGCGTCTTCTAAGAGTTAAAATGAAAATCTACATTTAGGTTTTTAAAAACATGAAAAGATGTTCAGTTGCTTTCATAATTAAGAAAATGCAAATTACAGGAGTGTAACATTTTAACCTGCCAAATTGTCAGATGGCAGAATCGTTGATAATGTATTGTATTGCCAAAATGTAGGCAAATACAGTTTTGAAAACACTGCTGGCAGAAGGCTAACTGATAAATAATCAATCACTTTAGAAGAGATCTGGAAGAGTAAAATCTCTTTGGAAGGCAATCTGACTAAACAATCTATCAAAATTAGAACTGTTAAGACACTTCAACCTAGTAATGCCATTTCTAAAAATTCACATAACCCACAAACACATTTGCACATGTACACAAAGACATACGTACAAAGATATTCACTGAAACGCAATTTAAAATAGCCAAAGACTTGCAATAGGCTCAATGTCTACCAACAGGAAACGAATTAAAGAAATTATGGTACATTAAATGAGTCAAATACTGTACAGCTGTTAAAAGAATGAGGTAGAGCTAAATATTTTACACAACAAATCCAAACTGTATTAAGGGGGGAAAAGGAAGTGTGCATAGAAGAACAATCTGTATACTGAAGCATCACTTGTATAAAAGGAGAGAAGGATATATTCAAATGTTAGAACATTCACACTCTTATTTTCATTCTTCTTTTGCAAACATGTATATATTATTAAATATAAAACTACAACTTTTGAAAAATATAAAACATTTAAAAAATACTGAAGGTAGCTTAGTGTAATAAGAAAGCAAATTTTTATCTTTAGACTTCTTCAGCTTTATTTGTAACTATGTAGATATTAACAATATCCAAAGAGGTACCTATTAATAGAAAACCAAACTTAAAACAGAATTCCCTGGGCAAAACCTTAAGGGGACACAAAACCATTACCATGCTGCTGTGCCCTTACTTAAGATAGCTTTCAGTGCTGGCAAAGATTCGGTCCATCTCTGCATCTTTCTTTTCATACAACTCCTTTCCAACCCAGGGCAAGGACGACAGAAATGCATACACGTACCAATCCCGTCGCACCTGAAGAAGTTTTTAAAAGGTGCCTTTAAGATAGGTGCTAGTGAAGTTTCATTCACATCATATTTATTCCTGAATGAAATCCTATGGACACTATTTATAGGGCTAATGAAGACGTCGGCTCATTCAGAGCATTTTCAGATATATTAATCTTATTAGGCAGAATCATTTAACTAATATACATATGTCATGAGGATCGACCATTATGCCAGTTGGCTTACCTTTCAGATATTAAGAATTTATAATGTAATATCTATTAATCTGTTTTTTTTTTTTTTTTTTTTTTGCTAAAGGGCTATTAGTGAAAAACTCCTCATACCATATGAATGAAATCCAGCACAAAGGGTTTTCTTACCTGAGGCACATCTTCTTCCTGAGTTACACTTACAAAATTTTCAAACATAGCAACCATTGATGGGGCAGCAATGACATGACAGTTCACAAGATCAGACAGAAAACGGACCTATTGGGGAAAGCAATTTCTATTAAGTCCAAATGTCCTTTATAATATTTATAAAACAAGCATTTTTCCCAAGGACCAAATCTAGGCCACTACCTGTTTTTTAAGGAACTTGTAAATTAAGAATGGTGTTTTAGACATTTAAAGGCTTGGAAAAAAACAAAATAATATTTTGATTCATACAAATTATATGAAATTAAATTTCAGTGTCCACAAATCAATTATTACACAGCCATGCTCATTTGTTTACATGTAGTCTTTGGCTGCTTTTGTGCTCCAATAGCAGAGCTGAGGAGTTGTTAAAGAGACTATATGAAGGACAGGAATCTGCATGTACAGCTTTACATTTATACTAGCCTAGGAAGTCAAAGTGAAAGTCACTCAGTTGTGTCTGACTCTTAGCAACCCCATGGACTATACAGTCTATGGAATTCTTTAGGCCAGAATACTGGAGTGGGTAACCTTTCCCTTCTCCAGGGCATCTTCCCAACCCAGGGATAGAACCCAGGTCTCCCATATTGCAGGCAGATTCTTTACCAGCTGAGCTACAAGGGAAGTCTACTACACTAGAACCTAAACTGTAATATTCTAGCTACTGCAACCAATAATTTTTGTTTGGTTGAGAAAAATTTTCACTGGACCACAGAAATGGAAACAAACAGAAATTTATTGGGTGTCCTTTGTGTGCCACCGCTAAGCACTATTAAAGTCTCTGTCAAACGGGAGCTCATAGACTAGTGGGACGTGCACAATCTTGACCCAAAAGGATGACTCCTATACTAGAAGATAAAGAAAAAGTGCTCTAGAAACAGGGATAAAGGGAGTAAGGGAAAACATCATAAAGTAGGTAACAATCAAACTAGGTCATGAAGAATCAGTAAAGTATCCTCAACTGGAGAGGCTTCTAAACAGAGAGGTTCAAACACAAGGTGTGTTCAGGGACCCACAGGTAATTCTGACAGAGCTGGGAATATATGGAAGGCAAAGAGAAACAGACAGGGGCAACCATGATGGGTCAAGCTAATGAAGTTTGAACTTAATCTTATAGCCTAATCAGTGTCCAACTCTTTCGACTGTATACTCAGTAGAAAAGAATTTGATCACGTACCTTCAACACGCATATATATTTATTCCTAATATACAGAGGCCCACTGTCTACACATATTAATACGGCTGTCAGTCTAAATGTTACATGTTAATAAGGCTTAATTCCATTTCCATTTAGGAAGGCATGAACTATACTAGAGGCCCTGGAGACAAAGAAGGGACAAATTGGAGAGAAATTTATGAGGTAGAACTGACAGGGCTTGGGGACTGCTTAGAGTATGGCAAAGGGAAGACAAAAATCAATGTTCAGGTTTTTGGGTAGCTATCCAGTAAATACCAGCCACTTGTGTGGGTTGGGGTGAGGACTGAGAAAAGGAGGTATGAATAATGTATTAATTTAGGGATAAACATTCAGGCAAGTTTCCTTAGGGCTATCTAGGAAGCATCTGCAACATAGGTCTGGAGCTCAGGAGAAACGCTGAAGCAGGAGTTAAAACTATAGTGGGGAGGGGGAGGGTCATCAAAATAAAGGTAGTTTACAAAGCTATGAGAATGGGAATGCTTTAAAAGAGAATATTTGAAAAAAAGTGAAGTGAGGACAGAATTCTGAGAAACACAGAAATTTAAAAGGGGCAGAGGAAGCTGACCCAGAAAAAGGAGCCTGAGAAATAAAACACAGGTGGCAGCAGGAGGTTGTGAAGAAAGTGGTACAGCAGAAACCAAGAGCTAAGAAGTGTAAAGCATCATTTATTATAAGGAGGTCAATCTGGATTTAAAGTTAAAAGAAGCCGTATCATTGGATTTGGTAATGAGCTCTGTATCTTTAAGAATGGTTTCAAGAGGGCAGCTGTTATGGTGAGTGGAGAACTGTATTTCAAGAGAAAAGATAAATTATTTGGTTGCAGCTCACCTCTCTCCTCCATTCCGACACTAAGTTCATAATATACCAGAAACCTCCCAAAAGTCAAAAGGCCAAAAACTTACCAAATATACAGCTTCATTAAAATTGTTTGATTTCAATGATTCTTTCAGTTGGCGAATCATGGCTTCTACAAATTCTCCACCGAAGTTGTAATTCCTGGCATTCAGTAGTCCAACTAATGTTGTATAAATGGTCAACTTCTCAGGTAAAAGACGTGCACTGATTTCAGAAGCCAGTACGACAAGAAGATCCAAACACAACAGCATTACGTTGCTGAATTTTATACTATATAATTTTTTAATCATTTTATTAACTTTAGAAAAGCATTACATTTAACTATTATTTTTAAAACTACTTCGAAAAAGGCATAAATATTGAGGAGAGTTGTAGACAGAGCTACCTCAATTTTTTCACTTTGATTCTACCAGTTAATCCTAGAGTTAAAAGAAAATAAAACACTCTAACTGTGAAGTCATCAAATTAAAATAGATAAAACTCTAGACTAGCTTTTCTTCCAATATGCTTAGTGGAATTGAATAGCAGATTTACAGAAAATGGTTTCTGTAGTAAAATACCTAAGAATTGTTGAATGAAACAAATTTTTTTTTAATACAGAATCATTAAGGGGGAGACAGAGCAATCAACATTCTAAACTCAGCTGACCAAATGTCATGGGATCAGAATTCCACTTTGAGAAACACTATTCTAGTTCCTTAGAAAAACTTCAGAACTAATGCCAGTTCCTATTAAACTGTTGAATTTTTAACACAATACTCTAATAGAGTAAGATTTCTTCACATCTCAATTTGCTTACTCAAGTGTGTTAATTTTCATTAAAATTATTTGAAAAGTAGAGGATCACAGTAATAAATTTTTGAAAAAAAGCAAATGTTGATCCCTAATTTAGGCAGCCTTTAGCAATTAGCTCAAAAAGAAAAGCGAATGGGAACTCATGATCATTCAGATTCTCTTAACATTTTTTGCATTTTCCCAAGGTTCCTAGCAGTGTTAGGGACAATTCAGGCCATCTCAAAGTCATGGCTTCCAGAGTTTAAACATGAATCTACTCCATTCCCATAAATGTTTTCAGAACAGAAAGAATCTATGGATAACTATAGTCAAGTTATTTTTCTTAGCAGTTTCCTAGTGTGAGGACATGTCTTTCTGAATATTAATCGATTCCTTCAAAAAACTGTATCTGAATTTATTTATACTTTATGAGAAGTTAAAAATCGACCTATAGTTTCAATCTGTGGGTATACTTGTATATTTAAAAACTGAGTTGGAGGCAATTTAAGACAAAAACATTGTTTTAAAATAACTGAAATAACAACGAAGTCACTTTCATAATGAAGACTCTTTTATCCAGAAATCATAGCCACTTCTCTGCAAAGCATACAGTTTAGAGTAATCAATGTCTACTTAAGTGATAAGAAGTCTGGATTGCTAATTCCACTGTTGGGAGAGACCGTTTCATGATCTCACATGAGACTTTCCCACACTAATGTCCTTACAAATTAAGTGCTGATACTCATTCTAGCTAACCTAACTCAGAGAAAGATTATGCCTATTATGTCACAGCTCCAAAAGCATCTTCAGCCTTCTAGAAGGGCTAGTACTTGAGTGACTGACTAGTTCTCAAATTTGTTTGATATTACTGATTACAAATATAAATTAAACTCTAATATATACATTTAATTGTATGTGCTTAAAAGAAGATTGCTAAATGTGAAGTTGTCTGCTTTCTCACTTAAAAAGCAGTCAACTCAAATGAGTCTAAGGATTCAAGAAACAAAAAAAATGCTCAATTTTCATGCTATTTATCTCTAAGAGTTCACCAAAGGGCCAAAGATCATTTCATCTGACAAATTCCCCATGGAATGAAACCAGATGATATGGAACATAAACACATCTTCCGAACATTCCCAAGCATTTAAGAGTAGATAATACATTATCACCTGGATTCATAAATCTTTTGTATACATACACTGTACAAAGAAGCCTTAAGATCTTGCTCTTGTAATTAGGAAGATCAGCTTCCAAAACACCAGCCAAGCCTTCTAGGTTGCTCTCCAAAGAGCAGGCACTCTGTAGAGGATAGGATAGCATATTAAATATCTGTCAGGTACCCAGCAATTAGTGCATTAAAATTTTCCAGGTGATGATAAAAAAGTTACACATAAGGCACTCTGACAGTTTAGTATAAATAAATTCAGGTTGTTATTATTCTTTAGAAAACCCTGTAAAGAAAACAAATGAAATTTAAAAAGCAGCGTAACAAGTATTAGAAGTGGGAGGACATCCCAGGCTCTGCCTACTGATATTTTGTAACGAATTCACTCATTATATGACTGGGCAAACTACCTCAAGTATCCAAATGGTCTTCATTTGCAAATTGAGCAGACTGCTTTCTAAGGTCTCCTCTAAGACTTAAATTCTATGAAAATTACTAAAAACATTTAACTCTTAACTATCTGCGTTACAAAGCTTTTATTATGCACCTACTTTGGGATGTAGATGCATGGCCATACAAAATTTGACCACAAGTTAGACCATCAAGTTTTCAGATGCAGAATTAATCAAGCACAGTCAATTAACACTCTAAGCCCATCACAACCTGTACCTATTTTGATCGTACCTTTTCTCCTACTTTGCATATTAAAGATTCCAAGTGATCTTCAGTTTCATTTGCATCAGAGGTCTTTCTCCTTTTGTGAGGTTGTCCCCCTGTTTCAAGAATGTAAAAAAGTGAACATTACAGGATGAATCTATTACCAAAAACTTTAACTTTTTAGTGCTATAATCTCTTTCCTACCTGAAGCCCTACTGTTTACACACAGCAGAAGTGCTTAGTAACTCAGACAAGGCCAGATACAATCAATAAACAAGGCTAGACACAACCAACAGACTCTATACCCTGGGGCATCATAACTCCAAGAGGCATTATTTAAGTTCTGTGAGAATACTGTCCCCACAGAACTATGCAATGCAGCAGCCCTGTCCACTTCTTGGATAGGTAGCAAAGGTGCCATATCATGCTAGTCACTAGCAGTGAGAAAACTCCCTATAACACTCATGTATGGCTGTTCCCATTCTTTAAGGGCTTGAGTTGTTTAATCATCCTCAGTCGCTCGTTCCTAAAACCTGTCAGTGTCAGTAGTACTCATTATTCTAATAATGAAAATTATGTAAACTGATGTAATATGGGTATAAAAACCAAGCTGAACATTTGCAAAGACTTGATGAGGGGGTAAGCTTTTGTTTAAAACCAAAAGAAGAAGAAACTTCAAATGATGGGAAAGGAAGCATAAAATATTAGGACTAGTTTTACAAAAGTTTCTGAGCTCTTAAGTCTTCAGTGAACAGTTTTGGTTCTATAGACCATAGAGGCACTAGGGTCTGGTTTATCCCAAACAAAGAGAATTACAATCGGCAGACATACTCAAAAAAATGTCCTGAGCATGATATCGAATAACTGGTGAGGAAGAAAGTACATGATTGTCATCCTTAAGTACTGGACGATCAATCATTTAGTCTTGGTGTTAGTGATCTCTTACCATTTTGTCTAAAACCTCATACTCTTACCTCACATCCTTTTGTAGAATAACGTAAGGCTGAAAAAATTTCAAATACTAGTGTTAAATATGAAAGATGATGCTGTTGCTACACACAGTGTTGGTCACTCTCCCAATATAATTCAATTTTCACTTCCACCAATTAAATTATTAGGACAACAAGCAAGCAATAATCTGTAACTCTACCAGGGATCAGTATTAATAATGAAAATCTGCAGATATAGGGGCACCCAGGACCAAGTTATATTTTTAATCTCCAGACTTGTACAGCCAGAGGAACTGAACCATTTTTAGAGTTCACAACTACTTACTTGCCACTGGAACATCTGACAGTGAAAAAAACCCCAATGATTTCCATAAAACACAGCACCTGGCTATTATAACATGGAGTGTTAAAAGCTTTTTCAATGTCTGACATGATCTTCAGGTACCTACCACCTGAACACAAGCTGATTAAAAGAAGCAAAAGGCAAAGGAGAAAAGGAAAGATATATCTGTCTGAATGCAGTGTTCCAAAGAATAGCAAGTAGAGAGAAGAAAGCCTTCCAAAGTGATCAATGCAAAGAAACAGAGGAAAACAATAGAATGGGAAAGACTAGAGATCTCTTCAAGAAAATTAGAGATGCCAAGGGAACATTTCATGCAAAAATGGGCACAATAAAGGACAGAAACGGTATGGACGTAACAGAAGTAGAAGATATTAAGAAGAGGTGGCAAGAATACACAGAACTATACAAAAAAGATCTTAATGGCCCAGATAACCACCATGGTGTGATCACTCACCTAGAGCCAGACATCCTGGAATGCAAAGTCAAGTGGGCCTTAGGAAACATCACTACAAACAAAGCTAGTGGAAGTGATGAAATTCCAGCTGAGTTATTTCAAATCCTAAAAGATGATGGTGTGAAAGTGCTGCACTCAATATGCCAGCAAATTTGGAAAACTCAGCAGTGGCCACAGGACTGGAAAAGGTCAGTTTTCATTCCAATTCCAAAGAAAGGCAATGCCAAAGAATGTTTAAACTACTGCACAACTGCACTCATCTCACATGCTAGCAAAATAATGCTCCAAGCTAGTCTTCAACAGTACGTGAACCAAGAACTTCCAGAAGTTCAAGCTAGATTTAGAAAAGGCAGAGGAACCAGAGATCAAATTGCCAACATTCGTTGAGTCATAGAAAAAGCAAGGGAATTCTAGAAAAACATCTACTTCTGCTTTATTGACTTTGGGTGGATCACAACAAACTGTGGAAAATTCTTAAAGAGATGGGAATACCAGATCACCTTACCTGCCTCCTGAGAAATCTGTATGCAGGTCAGGAAGCAACAGTTAGAACTGGACTGGAACAACAGACTGGTTCCAAATTGCAAAAAGAGTATGTCAAGGCTGTATACTGTCACCCTGCTCACTTAACTTATATGCAGAGTACATCATGCAAAATGCCAGGCTGAATGAAGCACAAGCTGGAATCAATATTGCCAGGATTAATATCAATAATTTCAGATACACAGATGACACCACCCTTATGCCAGAAAGCAAAAAAGAACTAAAGAGCCTCTTGATGAAAGTGAAAGAAGAGACTGAAAAAGTTGGCTTAAAGCTCAACATTCAGAAAACTAAGATCACGGCATCCGGTCCCATCACCTCATGGCAAATACATGGGGAAACAACGGAAACAGTGAGAGACTTTATTTTCTTGGGCTCCAAAATCACTGCAGATGGTGACTGCAGCCATGAAATCAAAAGACACTTGCTCCTTGGAAGAAAAGCTATGACAAACCTAGACAGCATATTAAAAAGCAGGGACATTACTTTGACAACAAAGGTCCATCTAGTCAAAGTTATGGTTTTTCCAGTAGTCACGTCTGGATGTGAGAGTTGGACTATAAAGCTGAAGAACTGATGCTTTTGAACTGTGGTGTTGGAGAAGACTCTTGAGAGTCCCTTGGACTGCAAGGAGATTCAACCAGTCCATCCTAAAGGAAATCAGTCCTGAATATTCGTTGGAAGATTGATGTTGAAGCTGAAACCCCAGTACTTTGGCCACCTGATGTGAAGAACTGACTCATCAGAAAAGACACTGATGCTGGGAAAGATTGAAGGCAGGAGGAAAAGGGAAAGACAGAGGATGAGATGGCTGGATGGCATCACTGACTCAATGGATATGAGTTTGAGCAAGCTCCGAGAGTTGGTGATGGACAGAGAAGCCTGGCATGCTGCGTTCCATGGGGTCGCAGAGAGTCGGACAGGACTGAGTGACTGAACTGAACTGATTACCATCTAAATGGAATCAGTGTTATAAAAGGCCACAGGGTGAAACGCTGTGTGCTTTGACTCCCCAACCCCTCACTGATCATTAGGATCTAGTTTAAGTAATCACCGAGTATAATTTAGAAGGGATAAAGAGAAAAAAAAAAAAAAGCATGCAACATAACTGTTGCAACATATTCCTGAAGATAACTGTCTGTATAAAGATGTGGACATGTGCAGTATCACGGTATCAGTGACCCTGAGTCTCTAGTATACATCAAGCTGAAGGCACAGAATCTGCATAAAGGTTCCACCACCCAAAGAGCCAAACCCGACACAAAAGGACTTCTATTTTCAGAATTCATTCACTGAAAAAAATTGCATATTTGAAGGAACATTTACATAAGCTATCAGCCAGGACATTAAAATAGCCGTATCCAAGAGCAATGGTTCTCAACTAGGTTGGATTTTGTCCCCCAGGAGCCACCTGGCAATCTCTGGAGACATTTTTAGCTGTCACATGGGGGGGAGTGCTACTGGCCTCCAGTGGGCAGAGGCCAGGGATTCTACTAAACATACCACAGTTCAGAGAACTCCCACCAACAAAGAATAATCCAGCGCAAAATGGCAGCAGTGCTGATGTCGAGTAACTGTGTTCTAGGAAGCAGAATATACTAAACGTTCTTCAGAATCAGATTCCAGTAAGGTTAGGAGAATGCAGATGCTAAAAAATGACTGAATCAGAACAGTTTTTTTTTTCCCCCCTTTTAAACCTTAACCATTGTTCATTTCTTTCTGGCCCATCTACTTTGCTAACTCACATCCCACCTCCACACCATCTCTAAATTAACCATCCAGCTGGCCTGTTTTCAAATCAGTTTAGAATCATACCCCAGGCTTTAAAGCAGCCTCCTAGGCACTCTTGTAAGACTGAACAGAAGAAGATACTGCCGTGGGGAGAGAAGGCAGGATTTTTGAAGAAAAACTAGAAAATACAAATATTCAGTCCTATCTCTGAACTGCAACACTTCTTTCCTCTCTTCTTCCCACTTTTAGTACGTTTGGAGAATAAGAGGCAGAAAGTGTTAAGAAGCAGAAGATGCCTGACTCTCAACTGATACTGGAGAGACTATAAGGGGGAGGGGGACTTAACAGACACCATGTGAACTCACACACAGTAATAGGATACTGAACTCAAGAGAACGTGGGCAAGATCACAGGCAAGGAGAATAAAACTTAATGAATAAAATTTGTGGAATCAGCTGAATATTTTCACCTATCCTCAAGAAAATATACCTAAGGTAGTTCACAAAAGAAGAACAGATTTTATATTAACAAGTACCTAAGTAGAAGTTTTACAATGGAAATTAAAGTTACACATTAGCACTTCATTCTGACACCCTTGGTTAGTATAGAAGAGAGAAGGAATTCTCTATTAAAACCCATCAGAAAAAATCTTAATAAGCCAAATAATTTTCCCCCCTGTAAGGTGATCCTAATTCTATATGGATACATTATACTACATTATTTTATATCCTTATTTAGAATTTACATGCATTACAAAAAATTTTAGACCCACAAAGTGGAAACAAAAACCAACTAATGTGAAAGAGAAAGTGAAAAAAACCAACAAGAGAAAAGGGAAAAGTAAAGGTATAAAAGTCACTTCTGAAACAAACTATACTCTTCCTCAGAGTAACAAACCCCTGCACTTCTATTTATTTTTTCTATAGTTAAGCATCAATTAAAAAAAAGAGTTACATTCTAAAAGGTAAGGATCTAATACTAAGTAGCTTAAAAGGGACTAACATGGGGTTCTGGGCCAAGGTTATGGACAATATAAATACTGTCTTACAAGAATAAAACAATACATTGAACAGCTACTGTATGCATATCCAGAATAATTGAAAAGCTTCAGATATTCTTAAAAAGAGTCTAAGGAAGGAGTCAGTTTTAGCACTGGACCAGTATCCACACACATTTATTTCCATTTTCATTGTCTATAAATCTATCCCCAGGTGAGCTTCATGGGTATAGCCTTGGATCCTGGACTCTGAAGTCTCAACAGGTACAGTTTTAAGTCATATCTGTGAGCTGACCCTCCCTTACCTCTCTGACCTCATCTCCTACAACTCTCCCCCTTTCTCACTCTACTACAGCAACACTGGCCTTCTTGCTGTTTGAAGATGACAGGACTATTCTAGCCTTAAGGCCTTGGCATTCAAGGTTCCCTTTGCTTAGACTACTGCTTTCCCCACTTTTTAATTAATCAAATGTAAATACACCCTCACCTCCTGCAGGTTTTTGATCAGATGCCATTCTCAGTGAGGCCTTCACTGACAAACCAATACAAAACAGCAACTCCTCCCTGACAAGAGCCCTACCCTCTTTAACTGGTTTTATTTTTCTCCACCATACTTAACACCATATGATACACTATATTTACTTGATTGTTCTCTGCCTGTATAAGTGAGACTGCACCTTTTATCAGCGACTGCTGTACTGCCAGGAGTTAGAACTGTGCCTGGCACTGTTAAATATTTGTTGAATAAATTATTGTGTCTAGTCAAGCACACACAGAGTCATGGAAGTCAGGGACTGGTAAGAGCTGACAATAATCCAGAAATGCTTAGATGCATCTATTTAACACAATAATTTGGCCTATTTTAAAATAGCCTTCTATAATACTTAAGTTTTCAAAATTTCTGGTTTTAGAAAAATTTAGTAGGCATTTAACCAAAAGAAAGTTATCTAAAATATGTGACTCAGATCACCATTTAGAATAAACCCTAGCTGATGATTACCCAAATTGTGGCAATTTACGAAAGCTCCAGACTTGGTGTAGTATCTAAGAGGGGTTATAAACTGCCCTTCAACTACTAAATTATTTATAGTAAATGCTGCTTAATTAACTCCTTATTTTGTTTTGTCTTTATTTATTCTGAGATTTCTGCACCAAATGGACAGTGATTTAGCTGCCAGAAGCTAACTCCTAAGAACGTTATACCAGCATCCCAATAACCAAAGCAAAAGTTGTTTTTCTACAAATTTACATCCAATTCTCCAGGATGCCCCTTGGAAAGATTTTCTCTCCCTTTAGGGATACCCTAGAAAGGAGATGATGAAAGAGTAGAGAAAACATGAGAAGAACAAAGACAATGGGAAGAACTTTAAAAGACCCAAGTTCTCCAAATCCCAAGCGATGACTTCCAGGAGATTAAGTTAACAAATCAGATACAAAGAACACGAAAACTATTTTCTGTGCCCTGTATGTACATTATGTTGTGTTTAATAAAAATCAAAGATACAGCATAGGAATACCTGTGTAATGTAACTCTCGACTTGCTTTCACTGGTATCTGGGCACTGCTAATGCTGTCTCCATGTTAATTACACTAAAACTGTAGACCTCAGGTGTGAGGTGAGCAGGCTGGGGTAGAATATCCTCCCAAGCCAAGCTCTAGGAGAAATCTAATACACTATTAAAACTAAGTGGGGGACATCCCTGGTGGTCCAGTGATTAAGACTGAGTGCTTCCTCTGCAGGGGGCATAGGTTCAACCCCTAACCCTAAGATCCTTATACCACAGCCAAAAAAAGAGAAAGCAACAAAACCCAAACCAACAAACCAAACAAAAAACCTTAAATTAGTGGGATTCTACTCCTACCCCTAAGTTACCCAACATTCAAGGAGAGAAAAATGTCAGTGGAGAAAATTAATTCAATTTTTTTTGTTCTGTACTTTTTCTTAGAGTCACCATCTGCCAATGATTATCAGCTCTTAAGCATTATCAGGTGATAAAATACACATCTTCATGAGCAATTAGTTACATGTGTTACCTCTCACAAAACCAAAAGGTTTGTATCATTATTTCTAAGTTACAGAGTAAGGTTTAAAGAGGTAATATAACCCAGGCAAGATCACAAAGTAAACAGCAGGGTCTGGCTTTGAAAAGTCCTCTGATTCCAAAGTCTGGCCTCTTAACCACCAAACTACACTCTTCTCGAAGAACAATACCCTAAACTATTAGTAACAATAACTGTTAGGTTTTCTGTTTGTTGGATGTGTGTTCTTGACTGATTTTTGCAAGATAAATATCTTTTCTATTTTTAGCTAGCAAAATTATTCTTGGTTTTTATTACGATGGCAACTCCATGATCCCCATGAGCGCAACCATCCAAATGGTTGATCGAAATCTCTAGGAGCTCTCCAGTTAGTCTTCCGACACTCTTTATTACACGAGGGAAATATGCTTACAGTCAACTCAAAATGTAACACAACAATCTACGTACATCTCTTTCTTAAGAGACCTCTTGGGTTTGGATAAGACACCGATTTCTTTCCCTATCGCTTGGAAGAAGGCAAGACGACGGATGACGGGTACAGGAGAAAACTCAGATCGGGATTCAGCAGATCTCTCATCTTTTGAGAGTCCTTTTTAAGTGCAATTTGAGGGTCAAAACGAGACACTGGGTTGAATGGGTCCCTAAGAAGCGGAGGCACAGACACAGGTGTAATTCCCTGCTCGGCGATGCTAAGAGCCAAATTTTGAAGAGTTCCTAGGGACCGGGGTCCACCAGGCCTCCCCGTGGCCAACGACTGAGGAACTGGGACCGGGGGAAGCAGGGGCTTTCCCAAAGTTGCCCGGCCGCACTCCCGCCGTGCCACCCCCCTTCTCTACGCGGCTCCCTGAACGCTCCCAGAAGAAGGGCTTCCCGTCCCTTCTCTCGAGACCCGAACACCAGGGAAGCCAAACCTCCGCCCACCTGAGCGCGGCCTCGGCGGCCGGGCTCAGGGCACTCACCATCGTTCTCGTCGCTGTGCCGCCGCCGCGACATGCCGCACGCTGGTGCTCCGCGGAGCTGAGACACCGGTCACGAAGCGCGGCAGGAACCGTCAGGCCGCCGGCCGGCGGGAGGACAGCGGCGATGCGCGCGGAGGGCCCGGCGCGCAGGCGCTGTCGGTCGCGGCGGCTCCCGGAAGCACAAGGCAGGATGGCTGGATGGCTCCGCGAGCTCGGATCCAGGAGAGCCGGCTCTGGAAGCTCACCAGGCCGGTGGCTTCTGTCCAGCACGCAGCGACCCTCTCGGGTTACCTCCGCCTCTTGGCTGCTTCCTTCGCCCGCCTTCGCTGAAAGCCCTTCCGGGGCCACGCGGAGAGCACCGCCTCTTCCGCCAGGCCGAACCCCGCAGGCCGCGAGCCACGCCCGGAGGCGGGTCGTCTAGGAGCGACCCTCTAGTCCTCACCTCCACTTCAGCCCCTCTCTCGGGGCCTCCGCGGGGTTTTCCCGGCGGCCCTTTCGCCAACGGCCTAACTTCCGGAGCGAGGTGCGGTACGGCGTTCCTTCCTAAATACAGAAGGGGGCTGGGAGTGCGGGGGCGGCGAGCGGTGGCAATTGCTAGGCGGAGACTGCTCGGTGAAGAGAGATCTGAGAAAGGATCAGGACGGGCGGGTACGTGCTCATCTTTCTCCCACTTCCCGGCCTTTGCCGGCTGGGGAAGGCTGGGCGGAGAGATTAGGCCAAGCCCGGTGCGCGGGGTGAGGCCGGGGTGCGAGGCGGCTCCAGCGTCCCGGGGACAGAAGGACCCTCCGAAGCGTGAGCCAGCTACTCCAGGGTTACTCTCTGGCCGTCATCTGATCTCTCGATCCTCTGACTTGTGGTTTAGGAAAGAACGAGTGATTGCTTTAGTAACGTTTTCAATACTTATCGTGTACCTCCATATGTGTATTTGAATATCCCTCGCTCTGACATCTCTGGTGAGCGCTACAGCTGCGTATCTAACTGCCTGGTCCTTAGCCATATGAAATTTTCACATTTCTGAAATGGAACTTTTGTTTCACTCTCCTGGCCTAATCTGTTCTTCCTTCAATTCAGTCGCTCAGTCGTGTCTGACTCTGCGATCCCATGAATCGCAGCACGTCAGGCCTCCCTGTCCATTACCAACTCCCGGAGTTTACTTAAACTCATGTCCATCGAGTCGGTGATGCCATCCAGCCATCTCATCCTCTGTCGTCCCCTTCTCCTCCTGCCCCCAATCTCTCCCAGCATCAGGGTCTTTCCAACGAGTCAATTCTTCGCATGAGGTGGCCAAAGTATTGGAGTTTCAGCTTTAGCATCAGTCCTTCCAATGAACACCCAGGACTGATCTCCTTTAGGATGGACTGGTTGGATCTTCTTGCAGTCCAAGGGACTCTCAAGACTCTTCTCCAACACCACAGTTCAAAAGCATCAATTCTTCAGCGCTCAGCTTTCTTCACAGTCCAGCTCTCACATCCATACATGACTACTGGAAAACCATAGCCTTGACTAGATGGACCTTTGTTGGCAAAGTAATGTCTCTGCTTTTGAATATGCTATCTAGGTTGGTCATAATTTTCCTTCCAAGGAGTATGCTGTTGTTCCGTGTCCAGTTCTGTTTAAATTTCATGGCTGCAATCACCATCTGCAGTGATTTTGGAGCCCCCCAAAGTAAAGTCTGTCACTGTTTCCACTGTTTCCCCATCTATTTCCCATGAAGTGATGGGACCAGATGCCATGATCTTTGTTTTCTGAATGTTGAGCTTTAAGCCAACTTTTTCACTCTCCTCTTTCACTTTCATCAAGAGGTTCTTTAGTTCCTCGTCACTTTCTGCCATAAGGGTGGTGTCATCTGCATATCTGAGGTTATTGATATTTCTCCTGGCAATCTTGATTCCAGCTTGTGCTTCTTCCAGCCCAGCGTTTCTCATGATGTACTCTGCATATAAGTTAAATAAGCAGGGTGACAATATACAGCCTTGACATACTCCTTTTCCTATTTGGAAGCAGTCTGTTGTTCCATGTCCAGTTCAAACTGTTGCTTCCTGACCTGCATATAGGTTTCTCAAGAGGCAGGTCAGGTGGGCTGGTATTCCCATCTCTTTCAGAATTTTCCACAGTTTATTGTGATCCACACAGTCAAAGGCTTTGGCATAGTCAATAAAGCAGAAGTAGATGTTTTTCTGGAACTCTTTTGCTTTTTCGATGATCCAGCAGATGTTGGCAATTTGATCTCTGGTTCCTCTGCCTTTTCTAAAACCAGCTTGAACATCTGGAAGTTCACGGTTCATGCACTGCTGAAGCCTGGCTTGGAGAATTTTGAGCATTACTTTACTAGCATGTGAGATGAGTGCAATTGTGCGGTAGTTTGAGCATTCTTTGGCATTGCCTTTCTTTGGGATTGGAATGAAAACTGACCTTTTCCAGTCCTGTGACCACTGCTGAGTTTTCCAAACTTGCTGGCATATTGAGTGCAGCACTTTCACAGCATCATCTTTCAGGATTTGAAACAGCTCAACTGGAATTCCATCACCTCCACTCGCTTTGTTCGTAGTGATGCTTTCTAAGGCCCACTTGACTTCACATTCCAGGATGTCTGGCTCTAGGTGAGTGATCACACCATCGTGATTATCTGGGTCGTGAAGCTCTTTTTTGTACAGTTCTTCTGTGTATTCTTGCCACCTCTTCTTAGTATCTTCCGCTTCTGTTACCATATCATTTCTGTCCTTTATCGAGCCCATCTTTGCATGAAATGTTCCCTTGGTATCTCTAATTTTCTTGAAGAGATCTCTAGTCTTTCCCATTCTGTTGTTTTCCTCTATTTCTTTGCATTGATCGCTGAGGAAGGCTTTCTTATCTGTCCTTGCTATTCTTTGGAACTCTGCATTCAGATGCTTATATCTTTCCTTTTCTCCTTTGCTTTTCGCTTCTCTTCTTTTCATAGCTATTTGTAAGGCCTCTTCACACAGCCATTTTGCTTTTTTGCATTTCTTTTCCATGGGGATGGTCTTGATCCCTGTCTCCTGTACAATGTCACAAACCTCTGTCCATAGTTCATCAGGCACTCTGTCTATCAGATCTAGTCCCTTAAATCTATTTCTCACTTCCACTGTATAATCATAAAGGATTTGATTTAAGTCATACCTGAATGTTCTTCCTTCAGTCTTACCAATTTCAGTAAATAGCACCATCCGTTCTACTGCTTAATGCAAAAACATGGATAGGAGTCATTCTTAGGTCCTTTTCCTAAAGAACAATCTACCGGGAAACCCTGCTGGCTCTACCTTCAGAACAGATCAGAATCAGCTCACGTTACTCCTTTGTTGACAGCTCTCCAATGACTTTCTATTGTAAACTCCATAACTTCTACAGGGTTTTACTCTCGTCACTGTATTCCAACCACTCTGACTTCCTGCACCTGCAGTAAGTCAAGCTGGTTACCACCTGAGGAATTTATACTATTTCCTTTGCCTGAAGAATCTGCTCCTAAATCTGCATGGATGGCTCCTTGTCTCAGTTCAAACATCGGGCCCTTAGTGAAGTCTGCCCTGGCCACCCAATCACTCTTACTTCGTTCGACAAATATATTATATATGTCATGTGCCAGGCAGTTTTCTGGATGCAGAGGTGAACAAAAGAAAACTCCTGCTTTCTTAGTGATGATGACTCATTCAGGAACCAGCAAACAGTGCAATCAGGTAGTGAGTAAAAGCTGGAGAAGATGAGATTAGGGAGGTGGTAGATGGGGCTTTGTAAGGACCTTGGACTTTATCCTGGTACATTTAGAAGCTTTTGGAGGGCGATCTGACTTATTTTTTAATCGTTTCCTCTGAGACTTCCTTGTTGATCCAGTGCTTAAGAATCCACCTGCCATTGAGGGGACATGGGTTCCATCACTGGTCCGGGAAGATATCATATGCGCGTGGGGCAACTAAATCCTGTGTAAGTTTACTGAGCTCTGAGATCTAGAGCCCGGCCAGCCACAACTACTGAAGCCTGGGGGCTTAGAGCCTATGCTCCACAATAAGAGAAGCCACCACAAGGAGAAGCCCCTGCACCACAGCTAGAGAAAGTCTGCGTCCAGCAACAAAGACCTAGCACAGCTAAAAGTAAAATAAATAAAAAAATTTTAAAGTTACCTCTGTGGCTTCTACAGGAACAGGGAAGTCGGGCAACTGTAGTAATTCAGTCAAATGATGGCTTGAAGGAGGCTGGTAGTGAAGGTGATGCATTGTGGTCTGATGTGATTGTATTTCAAAAGCAGAGTTGATAAGCTTTTCAGTCATCTGAAAAAATAAGGAAATGAGAATCCCAAAGTTTTTGTCTGAGTAACAGGAAGAATAGAATTGTTGTTTACTGAGGTAAGGAAGACTGAGGAGGAGCAAGAATTTGGTTTTAACAGTTGCATTTGAACAGCTTCCTAGCCCTCACCACAGTCCTGCAGGGTAGATACTGTCATCCCCATTTTACGCTTTTGGGAACTAGAACTCAGAGAAGGTAAATATCCTGCCCAGGTTCACTTACTTGCACCCAGCTGCACCACAGTCCAAAGCACATACTTTCCCTAGTCTTTCTTGTTATTCTTAACACTTATCACTTGTAACATTTGCTTTACAAAAGAATGCATCATGTTGGTGTACCATGTTCCTTTTGACAAGATTTGGCCACGGTAGCAGTCTGTATATTTCTTTTGGCTCATTTCTTTGAGCTTCCCTGGTAGCCCAGCTGGTAAAGAATCCTCCTGCAATGCGGGAGACCTAGGTTCCATCCCTGGGTTGGGAAGATCCCCTGAAGAAGGGAATGGCTACCCACTCCAGTATTCTGGCCTGGAGAATTCCATGGACTGTATGGTCCACGGGGTCGCAAAGAGTCAGACATGACTGAGTGATACAAAGTGTAAGTTTGACTCATTAAAATGAGGCTCTCTAGATAGTTATCTCTTCTAAGGAAGGGAATTTGACCAGCTCAAAAATTAGGGGACAAAAGAGAAAAGTATTTATAATTAAAGGTACTGCTGCTGCTAAGTCACTTCAGTCATGTCCGACCTTGTGCGACCCCATAGATGGCAGCCCACCAGGCTCCGCCATCCCTAGGATTCTCCAGCCAAGAACACTGGAGTGGGTTGCCATTTCCTTCTCCAGGGCATGAAAGTGAAAAGTGAAAGTGAAGTCGCTCAGTCGTGTCTGACTCTTCACCACCCCATGGACTGTAGCCTACCAGGCTCCTCTGTCCATGGGATTTTCCAGGCAAGAGTACTGGAGTGGGTTGCCATTGCCTTCTCTGAATTAAAGGTACTAACACACAGCTTGGTTGATTTTGGTTGCACCTGATACTTTTTTTTTTTGGTGTGTTTTCCCCTAAATGTTGGCATGGCTTACCCTCTAATTCAGGTTTCTGCTGAAATGCTTCTGCCTCAGAAAGACCTGGACTACCCTCTGAGTTCTAAAGAGTCCTTCCATCACTCTTGTCTCCTTACCTTGCTTATTTGTCTTCAGAGCCCTTTCTACCATCTGACTTTTTTTAAAAAAAGCAGTTTGATTCATTTGTTTCCCTCCTCTCTCTCCCCACTGGAAAGTAAGCTCTAAGAAAGAAGAGACCTTCTCTGTTTCTTTCACTACTTCATCTTCAGAGCTTAGAACAGTGCAGGGCATAGAGTTGGTGCTAAATAAATATTTCTTAGATGGACAAGTAAATGAATGGATAGCTTGGGCTACCGGGCCATGCTCATTTGGATGACTGATTTACTTCAAGTAGTAATCAAAGACTTGGATGTCGTTGTTTTTCCCTTGCTTACTTCCTAGGTGATAGCAGAAAGGAACCTACCCCACAGCTGGAGCCAAACCAGATGCCTTCTTCCACTTCACCAGACCAAGGAGATGATGACCTGGGGGCCTGTGTTTTAAGGTTTTCAGACCTGGATTTGAAAGACACAAGTCTTATCAATCCCAGTAGCAGCCTCAAAGCAGAGTTAGATGTCAGTACCAAGAAGAAATACTCATTTGCAAAGAAAAAGGTAAAATTGCTGTTGATGTTTCAGGATCATGTAGGTACCGTTAATGCAGATATGTCCAGAAGTAACTCATCGAGGTTGTCCTCCAGGGAGTGGAGCGCTGGTGGGACACCAGGCTGCTGCCACACTCACGGTAAGTTCTAGTCAGGTCTGGCCACATTTGGCACTTGTGACATTTGCTTTACAAAAGAAAGACTGCATCATGGTGGGTACTGTGTCCAGTGATTAACCAGTTCTTAGTTAATCTTAGTTTAGTGCCAAGCGAAGGAGGATCATAGGAAGGTATGGCTCGGAAACACCTAATTTACGGTGGAGTACTTGACAGATTCTAGATAGATGGGTTCGATTCCTTTTCCCACCTGGGGTTATGGGAAGAGTCCCAGGAGCCTCAGTCATAAGAGAACAGACAGGTGTCAGGGCAGCTGCTGTCTCAGACCCCGGGTCCGGCCCAGCTGGCGGGGCCCGGTTGGCAGGGAGAAGGAACAGAGTGGCTTGGAATGCTGCAGGCCACCAAGAATTGGCTTACAGTGTGGTAGATGGATGCTGCTCCTCTGGGCCTTGACTAAACCCTTCTCCTGACTGAAGAAATATAGTTGAGACTTAGTTTTCTTACCTCCTTCCTTGAAAATGAAACCCAAAGGATACAGATGTTTTGTTGCTGTTGTTATTTTGCAGTAATTTCAAACCTAGAGAAAAGCTGCCAGAATTCTACAGACAGTCCCTTTTGCCCAGCAGCTCCATTCGTGTCTCATCAGTGGCCTCAAATGGCTTTTATAGATCCACTCTGAGGTCACGTGTTTAGTTGTTATGTCTCAAAAGTCTTCAATCTGGACCACTGTTTCATTGTTTTTCCCTGAAATCAGGACCATGACTTTTTAGACGGTGATAGTAACGTGTAGGACATCTCTCATGATTTTTCACTCGTTTCTTTGTGATTAGATTCAAGTTATGGTTTTTGTTAACAAGACTGCCCCACAAGAGACACTGTGTTCGTTCATCTGGCTGCTTTCTGTCAGGCAGTCACAGTGCCAATTTGTCCTGTTACTGGCGATGTTAAACTTGGGTACCCAATTAAGGAAGTGCCTTGTCATATTTCTTTGCTTTAAAATTATTCTTTTTTCCCTTTTAGTTATTCAGTATTTGAGGGAAAATAGTCTGAGACTATGTAAATAGTAAATAGCCTATTTCACAATGAACTTTCATCTACTAGTTTTAGATCCATTGGTGTTTCTTTGCTTCAGTTGACTATTACTGTGATGATTTCTAAATGGTGACTTTCTGATTGCTTCATTCCTTCTATATTTCTTACTTGGCAGTCTTCTGTAAGGACGAGCTTTCTTTGCTCCCAATTTATTTGTATCAGTATGTACTCAAGAATTCCATTTTATTCAGTGGGCAATAATCCATTATCATCATTTTTTATTTTGATTGTCAGATCATCTCAGATTTGGCTGGGATTCTGGCTAGTATCTATGTCTTTTTGACTTGCCCCCATCATTCTTTGAGCATTTCCTTACTTTCTGATTTAACAAGATGTTTCAGGGTCATATTGTTCTTTCTCTGTCTCATCCCTGGAGTCAGACATTTCTTCAAGGAACACTAGTGGAAAACCAAAGCCAAGGGGCTAGATAAACTCCCTTCTACTAAGGTGCTGCTTCTCTCAGGACATCTGGTGGACAGAGCTAAGAATAGATGGTGGATAGAGCTAAGAATCTATCTAGACGAAAAACACATACATTTCTAAATATCATACTTTTATATTTACTTTCATATCAGTATAAACCAGATGAGTTCATACTCACAGAACCTTCAGTTCTGTTCCCATATCACCAGGTTTATGTTTATAACTTCCCTATATGATGAAGTTTGATGGCAAACCTAGCTCTCTTTAGTCCCAGTATGTATACTTAATTGCTTATTCCCCTGTACGCAGTCAGTCTCCCCACTCTGCCAAGCTGCCTCCTCCATCAGCGCCTGCCTTCCCCACACAGGCCTCACCCGCTCTTAGCTACCTTCCTAGCTCTGGCCTACCTCTCTCTCCTGAGCAGACCCTGCATGGGCCCTGACTGCTGCTGAATCCTCAATGCCTTGTTCAGAAGGCCCTAAAAGACCAGTGGCAGGCCACATTCACACTGGGCCTCCCACCTCACTCAGGCCTGCCTGAAGACTTTTGATGAAGGAAGAAGGGAGGAAAGAAGAAAAAAAAATTCAGATTATATACTGCATTTTTTAAGGATCATGACTTCTTGAGGCCTCAATGATGCTAATGAGGCTTTGGATGCAATACCTTACATTTGTATATAAACTAATAGTCATAGTAATTATTGATGTACAGTAATTGCCAGCTGAAATAATTGTGTAGTACTCAGGCTGTTCCTTGTAAAAAGTATTCTCCTTCTTTCCTTCTAAGTGTTTCCTTCATAGTACCCTCAATTAGAGAACAAGATTTGAAGTTCTAAGTATAATACAAAGAAGCAGTGAAGTTGACATACTGCTCTTTTTTTTTTTTGGCCTAGACAGAATGATCAACTGCACGAGAGGCTAAAAAGTGCCCTCCAGTGTAATTTCAGACTACCCCATCCTGCTTCAGTCTGGGACAATCCAGATATGGTTGTGTACAGATTGAGGAAGATCTAAAATGATGCTCCATATCTATAATTATTATTCTTCAGAGTGCCTAATTTTGGATGCTTTACAGTAGTCTTCAGATGCATTGAGAAAATTGTTTAAATATTACATTAATATAAATTCTTATTTATATATTTTAAATAATTTTAAACTATATATATAAGCACTATGTGTGTATGTGTGTATGTATATGTATATATGTAAAAATATTAATACCTTTCTAGAAACCAAGAGGGAAAATATCTTGAAAGACTGATAATCATAGATGCCATAAACTGTACCATAATGTATAAACTTCAATTTTGACATCAAAAAACACCATAAACAAAGTTGAAAAACAAATGACAAGCAGAGAAACAAATTTGAATAACTATGATCAATAAAAGGTCACTAAAACTACTTACAAATCAATAAGATAAATGCCACAGTAGAAAAATAGGCAACAGGTGTGAATAGTCAAACTAGAACATAGAATCATTATGAAAAATATTCAACCTTGCTGCTAATCAAAGATTGGAAAATAAAAACAGGGTATTTGGTTTTTATTTGGGTCAAAATTGAAAATACTGACTACAAAAAATACTGATAAAATGCTGTGAATAAAATGGAATCCTCATGCACTGCTGCTGAATGTGTAAATTGGTAATGATTTTTCAGGTAGTCATTACTTAATCACAGTTTAAAATGTATGCTTCTTCACCTCCAAAATTTTCTTCTAAATATTTATTCTAAATAGATGGTTAAAGAAGTATACAAAGATTTATGCTGACATGCTCCTTCACTATTGCTTACAATTGCAAATATTGGAAACCAAAAAAGCTCATTCATTTAGAATTAGTTAAAAGAATTATGGTACATTTATAATTTTCTCTTCTGTTTAATTTTTTTTAACAATTTGCCTAAATCCTCTTTATAATAACAATAAAGTTATCTTCCAAAAACCAGATCAAAACATTTGGTACATTTCTTTCCATGCTTTTCAATATATTTAAAAAAATTTTATTTATTTGGCTGCACTGGGTCTTAGTTGGGACATGCGGGATTTTCACTGTGGCTTGTGGCTCTAGAGCACACAGGTTCAGTGGGCTCAGTTGTCCCATGGCCCATGGGACCTTAGTACCTGGACCAAGGATCAGACCAGGGTTCCCTACACAGGAAGGTGGCTTCTCAGCCACTGGATCACCAGGAAGTCCCTCAATGTACTTTTTTATGTAATTGAGATTACATGATATAAGGAAATTTTATTCAATTTTTTCCATTTAACATTATACCATAAATATTTCCCCATGTAGTTTGAAACTAGCTGCTTAATATTCCATAGTAAGTATATTCCATAATTTCTTTGACCATTTCCTTTTTGGAGGAAGTTCAATCTCAGGAAGTTCTGCAGAATTGTAGGACCTAAAGCTAGAAACTCCTATGGAAAAAATTTCACTGAGACTTTCATTCTAACCTAAAACCTAAGGTTATTTACTAGTGACATATTTGAAATGTAATTGCAGGCATTTGCCCTTTTCGTTAAAACTAAAGAAGTTCCAGCACCTCCTTGTGAATGTAAAGAAAAATGGTGGAAATGCTGTCAGCAACTATTTACAGACCCAACCAGCATCCACAGACACGTGGCAACACAACATGCTGATGAGATTTGCCATGAGACTGCTTCTGTTTTAAGGCAGCTGGCTGTGACATCAAGCACCTCCAAGAGTCTTGAGTCTGCAGACAAAAGGAACCCTTTCAAAGAGGACCTTGCCCGTAACCAAGAAGTGTCTACTTGGCTCCCTGATATAAGCTGCTTTAACCCTGATGAGCTGATAAGGTAAGAATTTCATTCTGTACCTTTTGTTTCATAGAAAAATGTTTTTCTAGTTGGAATGAGATACCACCCGTCCACTAAAATGGCAGATCCTTAAGGCACAGAATTTCTCTACTGCCTAAGCTAGGGCGATAAACATGTTCTGTGTGTCATAGAAGACCACAGCCTATGCAGTAGCGTATACCCATGCAGCTGGCAGTGCACTCTAGGTATCTGGGAAGCCATCCTATGTCTTTACTTCTCTCGGGAGAGGTAAAGAACAGAAAATGGTATTTCCAAAGAGAAGTCGGAAGGCCCAGAGATGTTCATGATTAGAAAGTGTCAGCTTAGAAAGGGGTTTTTATTACCAGATGCGGTTTTCTGAGCTGAATATGTTTTAGAAAGTAAATTAACTTTTAGAACTAAGGCATAGGGTTAGAAGTTTAGATCTGCCTTTGAAAACCTCACCGCATCATAATATTATGTTAATTGTAGAGGACAGATTTCTGACTTTAAGGAATTCCTAAACTATTCAGTGAATAGAAAATGCCCACATTTGATACACTTTTGTCACTGGTTTTAATACCAGTTCCTTTTGCTTATCAGAAAGAAGGGAAAGAAAGAGAACTGAACTTGGAGTTAGACTTGAGCTAGTCATTAAATTCTTCATACCTTTACATCCGTACCTCTAAAACTGGAAATGATGCCTGCTCTGCCTACCTCACAGAAGTGCTCTAAGAATTATATAAAATGATGATGGTAAGAGCTCACATGAACTGTAAAGTGCTATACAAATGTGGTCTCTTCATTTCTATATGGACCTGCTTTTTAGAAAAACAAAGAAAAAGGATACACAAAACATTTAGCAGATGGTATAAGACAAGCTATGCAGTTATCAGTTAAAATTGTGTGGCTCAGACGATATAGGAATTTAGAGAGAGGAAAACAGATACACTAATAGACAAGCGCGTGTTAGACGAGACTGGGCCCTGAAATAAGAGGGCACTGATGAGAGAGTCACAGAGCTCAGAGCTGGGAGGGACCTGAATTACCATCTATGACCGCATTCTCTAAAATATCTCTACAGCACTAGCTCTGGAGGGTGCTCTCAGGTATTGAAAAGAGGTGCTAAAGACAATTAAATTGGGGAGACATTAGGTCAAAATGTTTGTTTTTTACGGAGCTTCCCAGAGCCTTCAATATATGAGGGGCTTTCACTGTGACTTTCAAAGAGGGAGATACTGTCTGCAGGATTTCTCAGACAGGTGATTTCATGGAACAGCTTCAGAGCACACTTTGAGAAAGCAGTTTATGTCACTCCTCTGGTTTTACAGTTGAGGAAATCAAGGCTCAGGGATAAGACACCCACCCAGGGCCCATGAGTGAGTGAGTGAGCGAAGTCGCTCAGTCGTGTCCAACTCTTTGCGACCCCATGGACTGTAGCCCACCAGGCTCCTCCGTCCATGGAATTCTCCAGGCAAGAATACTGGAGTGGGTTGCCATTTCCTTCTCCATGGCTAGTTAGTTAAAGGCAGCACCGTGCAGTGGGAAGAGTGTGGATTCTAGTGTCAGAAGACTAGTGTTCCGTCTTGACCGTCACTTTGCATCTATTTCATGCCGGATGAACTGGGCTCAGTTCACTGAGCTATAAAATGGTGATGATGATAACCTGTCTCAGGGGTAAGAGGATTACATGAAAAAATGAAAGTGAAACCATTTTGTACAGAGAGATTCAAAACAGATACTGCCTTTTCTTAGAGGATAAGCCAGAATGGACTCAAATTTAAAAAGGAGTTATTAATACCTGTTTCATGGATATGATGATTAAACAAGGAAATCAAAGTAAGCTCACTTTTTAGAAAGGAAGGAGTTTGGTGCAGGTATTGTCTTCTTTAGAGCAAATACAGACCAGAGTTGCTTCTCAACCCAGGAGAAGAATGATAGTTAGGAGCCAGGGCAGGCACGAGTCGCTCCAGTAGGCCTTCCCTCTTGACTGTGCCTGAATCTGCTTTATGAATTGCAGCCTCTTCATGCTAGTGACTCATTTGCTCTTTCCCCATGGTTTTCTTTTTATAGTGGCCAGGGCAACGATGAAGGGGAGGTGCTACTTTATTACTGCTACTGTGACCTAAAGGATCCTGACTGGGTCTGTGCCTGGCAAACAGCTCTGTGTCAGCACCTGCACCTCACGGGCAAGGTAACACTTTCTCCCTTATCACTTATCCTTCACAGGGCTTATCGCCTCCACCTTGGTTTGCTTGTTACAAAAAGGATTCACCAGTTGGTTCTTAGAAATTAGCCAAATCCTGCTAAGCATTTAAATAGAATACTAAATAGCTATTAACATGATGTTTTCTGTTGGTGGGAATATAAGTTGGTACAGCCACTGTGGAAAACAGTGTAGAGAGTCTTCATAAAACTAGAAATAGAATTACCATACGATCTAGCAGTCCCATTCCTTACAATAATATATATCCAGACAAAACTAATCCAAAAGATACATGCAGCCTTGCATTCATAGCAGCACTATTCACAATAGCCATCAACAGATGAATGGATAAAGATGTGGTACGTACACATATACATATACTGAGATACTACTCAGACATTAGAAAAGAATGAAATGACGCTATTTGCACCAACATGGATACAACTAGAAATTATTACAGTCAGTGAAGTCAGACAAATACTGTGTGATATCACTTATATGTGGAATATAAAATATGATATAAATGAGCCTATCTATGAAATAGACTCATGGACATAGAGAACACTTGTGGTTGCTAAGGGGGAAGAGGTTGGGGGAGGGATGGAGTGAGAGGTTGGGGTTAGCAGATGTAAGGTATTATGCATGGAATGGATAAATAACCAAGTCCTACAGTATAGCACAGAGAACTACAGTCAGTATCCTATGATAAACCATAATGGAAAAGAATATTAAACATATATATATATAACTGAATCACTCTGCTGTACAGTAGAAACTGGTACAACATTGTAAATCAACTACACTTCAGTTAAAAAGAAAATGGTGTTTTATAAGACTATATAAAGGCATAGACCAAGGATTAGCAAACTTTAGAGCCACATACACATAGTAAATACTTCAGACTGCACAAAACTACTCAACCTTGGCATTTTAATATGAAAACAACCATAGACAATATGTAAAAGAATGGGTATGGTCAGGGGTTTCCCTGCTGGCTCAGTAAAGAATCTGCCTACAGTGTGGGAGACCAGGGTTCGCTCTCTGGATTGGGAAGATAACTGGAGAAGGAAATGGCAGCCCACTCCAGCATTCTTGCCTAGAGAATCCCATGGACAGACAAGCCTGGTGGGCTACAGTCCACGGGGCCACAAAGAGTCGGACGTGACTGAGTGACTGAGCACAGCACATGTTCCAGTAAAACTATGTAAAAGTGGGCATTATATTCTGATTCTTTGCCTGATAGCTCAGTTCATAAAGAATCTGCCTGAAGGATCGACCCTGGTTCGATTCCTGGGTTGGGAAGATCCCCTGGAGAAGGGAAAGGCTACCCACTCCAGTATTCTGGCCTGAAGAATTCCATGGACATACAGGTGTGATACCAAGTTGCTTCTTAATTTTCCTAGAACATGTCAGTCCTTTACCATTTTGTGGTTTTGTTTCCTTTCTCTCTTGAATTCAAGAGGACAGGAGCTTTGTCCTAACCGACTGATGTACTGTCAGTGCTAGAAGGGCTTCAAATATAGCAGACAGTAAATATTTGGAGAAGGTTGAATGAAAAATGAATGTTTGGAATGAAACCACAAGCATGTGTATAAAAAGATGACAGGTAGTAAATATCAAAATGTTGGTCATGATTATCTCTACATGATAGGATTATGGATTTTAAAAAAATCTTTGATAATTACATATATATTTTTTCCCTCTGGTTATGACACTAACCTTTCCTACACTTGTCCCAGGGTTTTATTCCCTGAGGCAATCACTGGATCGGTGACATTTTTCACACCCATGTTTTCTTGCAGATAGTGACTGAAAGTTGCATTTACTTCATCAGTTCATCACCAAGTCCTGACATTTCTGCCTCTAACATATCCTTTGATCCTCCGTTTCCACCTCCTTAGACCTAGCCCCACCCTCTCTTACCTCATTCATTTCAGTAGCTTCCGGACTACTCTCCATTCTTCCATCTTTGCCCCCATTTAATCATTTTCTACACAGTAGCCAGAATGATCTTAAAAAGTAAATGAAATCCTCTCCCTCCCTCCTCACAATCTTTCAGTGTCTGTGCAGTGTATTTAGAGTAAAACCCAGATCCTTAACGTGCCCTTAAGTTTCCTGCATACTTTGGCCCCCTTCCACCTTTTCTACTTATCTGATGCCATTCTTTACTCATTGCTGCTGCTGCTGCTAAGTCGCTTCAGTCATATCTGACTCTGCAACCGCACAGACGGCAGCCCACCAGGCTCCTCCGTCCCTGGGATTCTTCAGGCAAGCAGACTGGAGTGGGTTGCCATTTCCTTCTCCCTTTACTCATTACACTCCAGCAAAATAGCCTTTCAGTTTCTTGGAGCCCACACATTTTTTTTGGTGCCTTTGGTCCTTTTTACAAGAAAACTTTCTTCAAGGAACTTTCCCACACCCACTCATTTCTCCTAATTCTTACTCAGTCTCCACTTCTCAGTTTTAATGACACTTCGTCAAAGACATCTTTCCAGACCTTTAATCTAATTCACTTTTCCGGATATACTATTTCACTGCATCTTGTAGTTATTTTTCATAGCACTTGTCAGTTTGTGACTTTTATCTTAATATCTGTGACCTTCCTTAGTTTGTAAGTTCCCAAAGGGCAAAAACTATGTATTTTTTACTCACTATGTCTGCAATTCCTGGCAAAATTGCTGGTGCATTGTGAAAAAAAAAAAAAAAAGAACATTTGTGGCTTATATACATATATCATCATCTATCTTTAGAGAACACCTTGAAAGATGGAACAGAAACCTGAGTGCACAAACAGGCAATCAATCTCTGTAGTTTGGGGCAAGGTGAACTGGCAGTGAGGGTCTCTGTCCACAAGGTGGCAGCACCTGCCTGGCTCTTAGGTTTAAATTCTAAGGCTTCAGGGACACATGCCAAGTTCTCAAGTTTCGTGTCGGTAGGAGATTTGGAAGAATGTTGGCATTTGTAGGGAAAGGGGAGAACTTGAAAATTCTAGAATTATGGAAAGAAGCTTCTGACCCCTTGCTATATACTTCTTACTGCCTCAAGAAATTTGAGCAGATGCGTTAGCGGCTTTAGAAGGAAAATTATAAGAGATGGACCCCAAAAGATCTGGTATTGAATCCCACATCTACCACCTCCCAACTCTGCCCTTGGGTAAATTACTTGATTTCTCTTAAATTACTTGATTTCTCTAAGCTTCTGTTTCCTTTCCTGTCAAGTGGGAATTATATCTACCTTTCAGGATTATAATATAAAGACAGAAACTTTATAATATAAAGGTGCTCATTAAATGCTAACTGTTGCTCTTCATCTCTGAGATATAAGGCTTTCCTCACCTAGCAGCTACTTTGAAGGTTTCATTTGAGGAATCCTTCAACAGGAGTTGAAAGTCTAATGCATGGCTTTTAGAGGTTGACCATCCTCAGTATTCAGGGAGTGCACATACTTATATTTTATTTGGGTTCTGGGATTAAAATAACATAGGAAAGAGTCTTCTGGCTTACCCAAAAGACAGTTACACAGAAGCCCGTACCTCTTCATCATATTTGCCCCTGTCAAAGACAGTTTTGGGGTAGATTTCTGGTTAATGCTGGCTGAGCTCTATTTTTCTATGTTGTCCCTTAAAAAAATGAATTGGTAATAGGTGCAGTAGCCTGTACAGCAGAGATGGCATATGCTTCCTGCTTCCCTGTCAGCCCAGATCAGGCTCACTAGACTGCATCTCTCTCAAGGAGCCTAGATGTGACTCAGAATCATGGAACTTTGGAGAGCTACTGCCAGTGAGTAGGCCCTGGCTTGTGAAATGAATCCCATTTCTATCCATGCTCTAAAGAATTGAGCCAAGTGAGACAACAAGCAAGTACCTTCTCTAGGCCCTAATAAAAGGGGAGCCTTTAAAAGTTTTCAAATTCTAATGCACTGGTAGGTATCATTGTTATAATTATTATATAAGTAGCAATGTAATAACATAGAACTTTGCTCTAAATTACTTCTCTTTCCAGAGAATACCATGATACACAGTGTTGCATTTTAGAAAGCTATGCTATGCTAGGTCACTTCAGTCGTGTCCGACTCTGCGACCCCATAGATAGCAGCCCACGAGGCTGAGGCTCCCCTGTCCCTGGAATTCTCCAGGCAAGAACACTGGAGTGGGTTGCCATTTCCTTCTCCAATTCGTGAAAGTGAAAGGGAAGTCGCTCAGTCGTGTCCAACCCTCAGCGACCCCATGGACTACAGCCTACCAGGCTCCTCCGTCCATGGGATTTTCCAGGCAAGAGTACTGGAGTGGGGTGCCATTGCTAGCTCTTCTAAAGATGATCCATCTTTAAACTTATCAGAAGGGTTTTGTGGTACCAGAACAAGGAACTTTGCAGGGCCCCCAGAGCATTGCCTCTTACGGTATGGGCCTTAATCCAGGCTTTAATGTCCCCCAACCAGTGAAGCATTTCAGAGAACAGAGGGTTTGAGAAGCCAGAAAGCCTCAGGTTTGGATTCTCATTTGCTCAGCAAATACACATCAAATGTCTGTTGTGGGCAGGTACTACTCTAGACACTGAGATGCAACAAAGAACAAAACAGACACAAGCTCCTCCCAGTAGGTGGGTTTGCAGTGGTGGGCTTACCTGCCCCCCGCCCCCCACCCCACCAACCATGCAGAGGGTGCTCGTGTGCATTCCCGGCCCTCAGATGTGCTCTGTGCTTTAGGACTTGAGGAATATCTCCTCAGCAGTTTTTCATTATTGGTTCTTCTTCATCTCTCTTATCAAGATGAAGAAATTGAGGTTCAGAAAAGAGAATTTTCTCAGGGCCACTTGGCAAGTTTAGTGGCAAAGTTGCATCCTGATTCTAGATCTGCTGCCCTGAATTTAGGTTAAGCCTTGGCCACTGGAACATCATAGCAAATGGGGCTTTCCAGTTGTTTTATCCATTTTATTCTCTGGTTCAGCATATGTTAACTGAGCACCTCAGCTGAGCTACGGGCAGTGCCATTTCAGAAAATTGCAGGCATCTTTGTGTGGCAACACTCTGGTGTCCATAGCAGTGTTTCTGCTTTTCCTGTTAAGTTCACCAATACACATGAACCTGTTCTGCCCTGCAGAAATCCGAACTGAGCTACAAATAAGCGCTTCCCCGGTGGCTCAGTGGTAAATAGTCTGCCTACCAACGCAGTCGGACACGACTGAGCGACTGAACTGAACTGAACCAATGCAGGAGATGCAGGTTCGATCCCAGGGTTGGGACGATCCCCTGGAGGAGGGCTTGGCAACCCACTCCAGTATTCTTGCCTGGGAAATCCCATGGAGTCAGACACAACTTGCCAACCAAAACAAAGAAACACGGACGGCTGCATTCCCCTTTTCACTGTATTGTGTCTCAGGTTCGAATTGCTATGGAAGGAATCAATGGGACTGTTGGTGGAAGCAGACTGGCCACCAGACTGTATGTCAGTGCCATGCTTTCCTGCCCTCTGTTTAAGGATTACCTGTGTAAGGATGATTTTAAGGTAAGAGAGATTGAAAATAAAATGGACTGAGAGCCATTTGCTTCTGCTTTAGTGCCTCTTCCCACTCCAGGCTATGAAGAAGATCACCATAAAGAAGGAAGCCGTGCTGGACAGAATACCACTTCCCCTCTAGGTCTTGAGGCAGCTCAGTAGAAAGAGTATGCTCCTTCCATCTTCCAAGTTGCCACCACGTGATCATGGGCCTTTTTATATAGAGTAAGGACGTTACAGCTTACACACACTAAACTCAAACTTAGCCATATTTGCTCACTTGAGAGACCACCTATTTCAGGGGATCACTGCGTGTTTAGTAAACCTGGTGGGATCAGATCAGCACTCGTACCACAGCGGGAATGAAGCTGTTGCTCTCTGAAGGAGAGACTTTATGCTTTAGTGTCATGGGTTACAGAGGTGGTGGCAAATACCTTGCTAGTACGTGTTAGTGTTGGTGATGATGGTATGAAAAGAAAAGGTTGTGACTCCTGAAAAAAGCTTGGATGCAATCTTACATATACAAATTGCTCGGTGGTATTTCAGTTTTATAGTCAAATACTTACTGCTATAGAAACACCGTTTAAATTTGACATTTCTACACATGGTAGATACGCAGTAAAGAAGTGCCAAATATAAGGTTACATCTGTTGTGTAATAATAGGGTAGCTGAAGTATTAAGAAACCTCAAATTAGGAACAGCTCTTTCAGTGGGAGAAGGGAGTTAGAGCATAGAATGTTACAGATAATTCAACTTAATAAATATCTTATACCTGGAGATGGGAAAGAAAGACTGTAATCTGTTTTGTTTCTCATTGGCTAGACCAGCAAAGGAGGAGCTTGCTGTTTTCCAGAATTGCGTGTTGGTGTGTTTGAAGAAATTGTGCCCATGGGGATCAGTCCCAATAAGATCTCCTATAAGAAGCCTGGTATGCTTGCTTTAAGAAACATTTTCCTTTTCTTCATAGGGACAAATCTTAATATAGGGACAAACCTTAATATAGAGACAAATGTGAAAGCTAGACATTCTGATCAGCAAGGGTTGTAATGAATTCTGTCTTCAGAATAGCTGTGGGGTGGCTGACACTTGCGTTATTCAGTGCTCAAGTTGGCTCTTCTCTTTGGTGCTCTGGTATTTGGAGACTCACTGCTTAGAATGACCTGGCTTAGTTATTCTCTTGGTGATGGTTTAGAAAGAAGTTGTTTTCTCTTTCCAAAGATAGCAATTTGGGAAGAGTATAATTATTACTTGTAAATAGTTCATCAAATGGATAAGACATACAGACTTCTTGCTACAGAGAGCTAGCAGCTTCCAACACTAAAGCAGTTTGTTTGCAAGTGCTGTAGAATGTTCTCTCTCCCCCTTCACTCATGGGTACCATAGGTGGTTGAAAGACATTTGTTTGGCTGGGGTTTTTGGTTTTAATTTTTACTATGAAAAATTTCAAACATTTTAAAAAGTAGAAAAAATATTACAGTGAACGCTCATGTTCCTATCCTGCAGCTTCAACAATTACAGATTCAAGGCCAACTTTCATCAGTCCCCACTCCCTTCCCCCAACCTAGATTATTTAGAAGAGAATCCTGATGTCATATCATTTCATTCCTATTTTAGTAGATCCTGCTAAAAAAATAAAGGATTTTTAAAAAATAAATAATTATAAAACCATCATATCCAAAACATTTTAATAGTAATTACTTAATATTATTGAATATCCAGCCAGGGCTTAAAATTCCCAGTTATCTCATAATTTTTAAAGTTTGTTTCTATCTGGATTCAAGTAAGGTCTTCTCATTGTGACTGAGCCTTTTAAGTCCCTTTTAACCTAGAGCCTCCATCTTTTATTTTCCCATGCAATGTATTTTTTGAAGGAATTAGAAAATTTTGCTTGTAGTATTTCCCACAGTCAGGATAATGCTGACTGCATCTCTATGTAATGTTCCTCTGTCTTTCCTGTGAATTCTAGTCACATTTATGGTAGTGCTGTCTAACAGGAATATTATGTGAGCCACGATGGAATTTTACATTTCCAGTAGGCACATGTTAAAAAGTAAAAGGAAACAAGTGAAATTAATTTCAGTAATACCCTTTATTTAATGCAGTGTAGCCAAAATATTATTTCAACTTGTATCCAGTGTAAAAAATTATTAATAAGATATTTTAGGGGCTTCCCTGGTGGCTCAGTGGTAAAGAATCTGCCTGCCAATGCAGGAGACACGAGTGTCCCACCTGGCTGCAGAGCAACTAAGCCAGTGTGCCACAACTATTGAGCCTATGCTCCAGAGCCAGGGAACTGCAGCTGCTGAGCCCACGTGCCGCAACGACTGAAGCTGGCGTGCCCTAGAGCCTGTGCTCTGGAGCAACAGAAATCACAAGAAGCCTGCACGCCGCACCTAGAGAGTAGCCACTGCTCACCACAGCTAGAGCAAAGTCCACGCGGCAACACAGACCAGCACTGCCAAAAAGAAATACAAACTGTAACAACAAAGAGAGATGGTACTTTCTTCTTTTGTGGTATACTAAGTCCTTGAAATTCTGCACGTGTCACCCTTATTACGGAGAAGGCAATGGCACCCCACTCCAGTACTCTTGCCTGGAAAATCTCATGGACGGAGGAGCCTGGTAGGCTACAGTCCATGGGGTCTCGAAGAGTCAGACACGACTGAGCGACTTCTCTTTCACTTTTCACTTTCATGCACTGGAGAAGGAAATGGCAACCCACTCCAGTGTTCTTGCCTGGAGAATCCCAGAGATGGGGAAGCCTGGTGGGCTCCCGTCTATGGGGTCACACAGAGTCCGACACAACTGAAGCAACTTAGCAGCAGCAGCACCCTTATTACAGCACATCTCAAACCACATTTCCAGTGCCCGTTAGCCACATGTTGGCTAGTGGCTACCATATTAGACAGCTCACATCTAGAGGCTTGATCAGATTCAGGTTTGATTACCATTTTTCTTTTCTTTCCTTTTTCCCCCAAGTCTACTTCATAGGTAGTATTGTCTCCTTTCATCAGGAAACAGGTCTGGCTGGCTCTATGTTCATTTTTTAATATGTAAATATTTAAAAAGGATAAGAGTTAAACCAGAGGGAAATGGGAGTAAGATACAAGCATCTGGGGAAGGAGACACATGTATGAGGACAGAAGGCCCCAAAGTCTGCTTAGTGTCCTCACCTTGGCAGGAGGACCTCGCCGGCACTACAGGACCTCGCCGTGGAGGTGAGGGGAGAATGGGCTCCAGGTAGTGCTGTGCGGCCTTCATTTGAGCTGCGTTGTTTGAAAGCACTTCTTCTAAGCAGGTCTATGTGAGTCAGTGATCAGGCCTCCACAGGGCCAGGAGAGTAGCCACAGTAATAGCAGCAGCAGGAACAGGTTGGGTTCCCTGCAGCTCCCTGTAAGGGGAAGGCTCAGCAGATTTCCATGCTTGTCATCACAGTTTTGAACCTCCCTTTCCACCCCACTGTTTTGGTGACTGTGTAATTATGTGCCAATCACATATAAAATCCAGCCTTGTTACATTCTTCCCTGCAGTCCTCAGATGGGCAGGCAGGAATCTAGCTCTGGGTCTCTAACCCCATCTGGTGCCCAGCAGCTTCACGGGGCTGTCGGGATCCATCATGAGTGGTAACTGACGCACTGGAGCCCCCACCCATGAGGTGTGGTTGCTCCCCTGCCAGATTCACCAAAAGTTCTTCACAAGCTACTGAGATGTCTGGACCCCTAAAGGTATAGGAATATTTCTCCCCTGGAGCGTAGAGAAGGCAAAAGGCCCCAGCAGACAGGTTCTTTGCTTTTCATCTCCTTGTATTTTACTTCATCTCCTTTCTCTCCTTCTTCTAGCCTTTCATCTTTTCTCTCTTGCTTCTTTCTCAAATTTCATTCCTGCTGTCAACCCCTTTTCTCCTTTACTCACGCACACAAACTTAAGACACATTCTTCTCTGTTTTTTTTTTTAGAGACTTATTCAGACTTTGTTCCATAACCATATGCTCACACCTGCCTGAGGTTCTTAACCTTGGACTTGATGTTGGTATAGAACAGTTTCTAAAGCCTATAGTCAAGCATATACATGTCCAGGCCCCTCCATATACAGGAACAATTGAACACTGGCCGTAACATGGACCAGCAAACCCATATGGCAGTCTACATCTCTACAGTCTGGCTTTTATCATTGGGTTAGGCCAAGTATGAGAATGCAGAATTCTTTGGCTAATTATTTCTAAACTGCCAGGTCTCTACAGCACTCATCTTAGGAGGGAGAATGAGGACATGGAATTACTAAATTCTGTCATTATGTTGATCAGATAGCATTATTTTCAGACACAATTCTAACTATGAAGAGGAAATGTTTAGGTGGGGAGGAACAAATGGAAATCATTGAGCTGGGCCCTGTGTGATTTGGTTTTATTTTAACCAATTTTTTGTTTGGTTTTAGGAATCCATTTATCCCCAGGTGAATTTCATAAAGAAGTAGAAAAGTTTCTGTCTCAGGCAAATCAAGAAGAAAGTGATACTATCCTATTGGACTGCAGAAACTTCTATGAAAGCAAAATAGTAAGTAAGAAAACCACAACTGAGTTTCTGCAGCACAGCATGTTTCTGAAGGGGACACTGTGTGCCCACCTGTGGCCTAGTCAGTGGCTCTCCTCCCGCTGCTAGCAGAGAAAACCTGAGCCTTTGAACCCAGAATCTGGTGAGAAAGGCTAAGAAAATACGGATTAAAGACATCTTGCACAAAATGAACTGTCTCCTATATGCCTACCCCTAGACACATGTCAGGATCTTGTCAAGTTTGCCTTGGGCAACCTCTCCAGTTCCCCAAGGTCTCTGAATGGGTAACACACAGCCCACCCAGCCTTGTTTCTAAGTTTTAGCTCTTGAAGTTTGAAAGGTCAGAGTATGGGATGAAAACGGCAGCGAGCAAGTGCTTCCTTGCCAAGGCAGGGCTGAGGAGTGGTGGTTGACACAGAAAGAATCTTTGTTCTTACCAGGTATGTTTTTCTGATAATTTTATTTCTGCTGCTTCTATATTGTAGGGACGATTCCAGGGCTGCTTAGCCCCAGACATCAGGAAATTTAGTTATTTCCCTAGCTACGTTGATGAAAATCTAGAACTTTTCAAAGAGAAGCGGGTGCTGATGTATTGCACTGGGGGCATCCGTTGTGAGCGGGGTTCAGCCTACCTGAAAACCAAGGTGAGTTTGCAACCTTAGGGCACTGCAGGCATGGAGGCGAAGGAAGCTCCCACCCCCAGCCAGCAGGATTTATTGTCCCCTTGTATGGTTCCAGCATAGAGTTTCTAAGTATAAAGTCTGAAGTTCTTAAATCTCAAGATGTGAAAAGCACTCATCAGTCTTAGAGACTCATCAAGTACAAAAGGGAAAGATTAATTGACATCTCCCTTTTCCTAATCCTTTTGCTTGATCCTGAGAAGAGCAAATTCAGTAACATTACATGTCCCAACAGGTGTCTACCTATATTTAGGGAGCCACAAAAATAGTTGGGCTTCCCAAGATCTCAAGAGTGAAGGCCCTGACTGCTGTCCTCAGCCATCCCCCTAGCGGGCAAGGTCTGGCCAGTTGGTTCCTCGCCCCCCTTGGTCAGCAGTTCTTCTGTGTCCCACAAGGGAACCAGGACCCCCATTCTGGCGTTCCTACCACGTGTCGCTTCTCTGTGGAGCTTCCTACTGGTCTCTGCTAGTCTCCTCAAATTTCCTCTTGTGTTTCCACACACAGGGAGTGTGCAAGGAAGTGTTCCAGCTCAAGGGTGGCATCCACAAGTACCTGGAAGAGTTTCCTGATGGTTTTTACAAAGGGAAGTTGTTTGTTTTTGATGAGCGTTATGCCTTATCCTTCAACAATGGCATAGTGTCAGGTAGGTCAGCACTGGCTCAGAACCGCAACTCCTGAGCAGGCACACCCTCTGATTAACCTTCTGGAAGGCAGGCCAGTACTGATTACGTGACGAATAAAGCAAGGGAAAAGGACTGCCCAGCACCACCGTTTCCCACCAGAGCTGGGGATGCGGTGGTGGAGCAGGCAGAACCCTGACCGTTAGGAGGCCTGGGCGAGGATCTGACTCTGTTGATTACTAGTTGAACAAGTCCTTTAAAATGGGAATAACCTCACTCACTCTGTCCACTTGCTAAGAGTTGAACCAATAGGCTAAATCTAGGGTCTTAACCTGGAGTTGGTAATATTGTACTAAAGGGGCCTATAAATTTGGACTGGAAAATAACTTCATCTTTGGTTTCATAACCCCTCACTAAATATAGCACTTCAATTATGAATGTAAGAAGCAAATCAGGTGTATTGGTGTATTGGATGTACTTGTGACTTTGTCATCAATAGAAATCACAGTATTTTCATTATTACAGCTGCTGTGAATATTTCAAAATAGCATTTACGTGCATCATTGCTTCAAAATGGAAAGTTATTAGGCCCATCACTAAATCTTATTATTTTGTGTGTTAAATACCATACTGTATCCCAGACTTTGAAGAATATTGTTATTTTGTATTTCTGTATAGTTGGTTTCTTTTGTGATCTTATGTATTTTATTTTCTGCATTCATGGCACAAATAAAAGAACCCCTGGTTAGATGGTGTGTGGACACATGTGTTATGCATGTTTAGAGTGGTGGGTGGGGCATTCCAGGGTGGGAGCTGAGCCCAGGGCCAGAGGCAGAGTGGCTGCAGGAAGCCTGTGGTGAGACTGTAGTTTGGAGTCCACAATGACATGTGGTACCAGATGAAAGCAGTCAGGAGGAGGAAGATGAAATTAATCTTTAAGCAAATAGATCTTCATTCTGGATGCCACTGTTCTGAATGGGAAAGGTCATAAGCAGACAACCCTAGTGACTGTCAGAATTTTTTAGAGCTTCTTTGACCAGGGACTGAGATTGAATTAATACCTGGATAATAAATAAGATGGGAGTTTATTTCCTCTCCCCTTTCTTCTTGATCTTTTTATTCATTTTAATGGTCTTATTTTGTCTCTCTTATTGGAAGCAACTTCAGGTCTCTGATGGTGCTAGAGGGAGAAAAAAGGGGGGAGAGAGGGCCCCAAGGTAGCTTAGATAAGCTGGGTAAGGAGACTTGAAGAATGATGTTAGCAGTGGTAATAGGAAGTCAGCAGGGAAAAGGGGCTGAGAAAGTAGATACATGAGCTTTAGGACTTGTGTGGCTGAGTGTGCCCTGGCAAGAGCAGATCCACAGGCCTGGGGAGACGGGTGTGGACTGCAGAATTTCGATGTGCAGTCACCTGTATTCAGGCGTGTTGTGTCTTGGTGCAAAAGGGAATGGTGTTAAGGAAAAAAGCCAACAAAGGGTGTTGGCCAGCTTGGGACTAGTTAATGAAACAGAAAAACGTTACTACCTGTTTTCTAAATGGGGAAAAGAAAAATGGGTCCATGAATGCTAGAATCAAAAGACAAATCCCAGAAGCAACCTAACCCAAAAAAGTGGGGACGGGTGGGGGAACCTTGTTGGTTAGAAGACAAGAGATTTACACTGTTTAGAAACCTTCCCCAGGCCCGAAAGGATACATTAGATGCTGATGAGCAAAGGGCTAGGTTTAGGAACTGGTGTGTGTACACGCATGTGTGCTTGTGTTCTTATAACAAGGCTTTTCTTTCTTCTCAGAATGTTCCTACTGTGGGGTCCCATGGGACCACTATAAACTCTGCTGCACTCCCCAGTGCCGCCAGCTCGTCCTGACCTGCCCTGCCTGCCAAGAACGAGGATTCACAGCCTGTTGTGCCACGTGTCAAGACAAAGGGAACAGACAGGCTGCAAGCCCAGCCCAGAGCAGCTTTAAAGAGGAATGCGAGTGTACAGCCCGACGGCCACGTGTACCGAGGGAGCTCTCACAGCGGGGGCCTCTCGCAGCAGGAGCCTCTTCCCTCGAGCCCGGGGCCCAGGCTGGATGTTGATGGGAGCGGCCCCTCTGTGTTCCCCCAGGCCTTCACACAGCTAGGTCTGGGGCCGCCACGTATTGGAGAACATTAGGGCTGCACTAACAAAGACACAGGGACCTTCAGAGCTGCCAGAGCCACCATGGTCAGCTAGTCACCATGTTAGCACCTGTCCTCCACAAGAGAAGGGAAGAGGAATTTGGGTGCTGACCTCTTACCAGAGACATTCTGGCTCAGAAGGTGCTAGAGCACAGAAAAAGGTGAGCTTTGTGGGATCCCAAAGTTCCTAAGGCAGAGAGCCTTGAACCTGGTGACCTGACCTGCCCCTTCTGCACAGGGCTGGCAGTAGTCATTTTATCAGCACACCTGTCTGTCCTGATGGCAAAAATGAAAGCTGTGTCGCCCTAGAAGTGGACTTTTCAGAACCGGGTCTCTTAGGTCGATCCACCATCCACCCCTACCCTCCTCTTTTCCCTGCTAGCCTCAGAGCACTGGACCAGGATCTGCCAACTGCAGCACATGCCCCACCTCTTTCTGTAAATAAAGTTTTATTGGACTAGCCACAGCCATTCACTTACATATGATCTTTGACAGAATTAAGCATTTACAAGAAAGACATGGCCTGCAAAGCCTACAGTGTTTACAGGTGTACCTCGGAGATGCAGATTCAGTTCCAAACCACCACATCAAAATGAGTTACACGAACTTTTTAGTGTCTTATTATATATAAAAGGTATGCTTACATTATGCTGTAGACTATTAAGTGTACAATAGCATTGTGTCTAAAGAAACAATGTATATCACCTAATTAAAATTCTGTATTGCTAAAAAATGCTGTCATCTGACAATGTGGGGTTGTCACAAACCTTTAATTTGTAAAAAAAGCATAGTAAAGCAAGATATGCCTGAACTATCTGGCCCTTTACAGAAAAAAAAAAAAAAAAAACCTTGCCACCTCTAGTCTAGACGAACAGCTCATCTGGTGGAGAGGAGGCAGTCTTAAAGATATGGCCATCTTCACTTTTTATGGATTTGAGAGATTTCCCTGTAATAGTTTCTGCTTCTCTCAGCATCCACACTGCTAGCTCTTAAGCATCTTTGAGAGTACCACATTATGAGCTCGATGACACTGACATCTGGGTGGCAGTTTTTAGGTAAACACCTCAGAACATAAGACATCCTGCGTGAGGTTACTGAGCACTGCTGTGGTGGTTTCCCAGCCTCTGGCCAACACGTCAGGCACAAGACCCAAGAAACACATGCACAGCCATCCATAGACCAACAGATTTAATAGTATATTGCAGTTTCCAGTGATGCAGAATACAGCTGCAATTGTGTTTCAAGGAGAAGCCGAGTGGGGCTGGCTGTCCCTGCAGCACGGAGCCACTCCTGGGCCCATCTGCAGTCTCAGCAGACACTCCTCCATGGTGGTGAGCCCTGGCTCCATCTCTGGTTACCCTGTACTGTCCACATCATTACAGTTCAGTGTGCAAGACTTTTTTCATCAAAAGCCTCTCTGCTCAGTGCTCCTCAGCTTGGTCTATGTTCGTCTGCTCTTTGGCCTGTCCTTTGTTCTAAGATTTGCTGAATCACTCATAAAAATAACTCCCCAAGCAACAGAAATACTAGTTTAACTGGCACTGTGGTATATTAAAAGGCACAAGGGCAGTGTGGCTTAACATTTTTGCTGGATCCCAGGAGATGCACGTGATGTTAAAAAGGGATCTGGCTGAGATGCCAAAATTACATATTCAGAATTCACCATCTTGGGTGGTTTGGCCAGGTTTCCTAATTCTCAAATATCTAGATTTTCTTCACCATTGCCCTTGAGAGGCTTCACTGACAGGCGAGATCAGCGGTGACTTGTCTAATAAGTGATGTGACGGTGCCTGAAGTCTGTAAGCATAAGCCATGATGGACTGGAAATTCATCTCAATAGTGATTCACCTCACCTAAGGCACTGGCCTACTACTGACTGTGCAATTATGAGTGTTTTCAAGTATTTGGCCGTAGGTTTTCACATCCATTGTAAGGCTGGTGTTCGGTAAGGAAACAATTCTTCTGACTCCAGTACTGTAAATAAATCCCAGATGTTGATAAAGAACACCCAGGGAAATGCTTGTTGCCTGGAATTGGTTTTTGTTTTTTCAAAAAGGATGATTTTTAAAATGAATTTTCATTACTGGCTTTTTCTTTCATTCCCTGGTAACCAGCAAAAGGATCATTCTTTGATTGCTGGCAAAGCTCTGTGGGCTTGTCTTTCTTGAGGTTAAAAAAAAAAAAAAACTTCTTGATCCAGAAATCAATTTAGCAACTTTAATCTTGAGGTTCTTAAAATTTAAAGGAGGACTAATAAAGAATGATGATCTGTTTGTTAAAGAGCTAAGATAAAATTTGTAATAAAATATTTTATAATGCTTTTCAACCATGTGGAAGAGGGTGCTGTTTGTTCATGTTACACATTTTAAATAGACCGGAAACACCACATACCAAGGTCACTGAAACTGGACTTCTGGGGTTAAGTCACTGCTGCTCTAACATCGTTTTCAGTAAGATCTGCCGGTTCAGGGGCTTCTTAGTTTTTAAATAATAAACAGACTGAATTTCTGTGACTAAAGAAAAACTTCACATTAACCATAGTTTATAAAATTTTCAGCTACAACCACTAGCTAACCTAAAACCTTAGTGCATGAAGAACTGAACCACAACAGGGTTTGTGCTGGCATTCTGCCTTCTGGTTCCCACCGCAGAGCACAGCTTATCAGTAGAACACGTCCAGTTCAAAGGCGTGGTCGGCGCCCGCACACACTAGACGCCGCTCCGGCACTTGGGAATGATGGGCCCGGTCAGGTCTGCCAGCCTCCTCTTCCTCACTGGAAAGGAATGGAGATGAGACGTGAGCAGCTGTCCCTGGGCCCCAGAACCACCACCGTGGCTTGGAAAGCGCCGGGAAGCTTCTTGACAACTTTGCTGAGCACACTCTGAAGTCTGTTTTTAAAGGACAGCTTGTGAGCCTTTACTGAGAGGAGGGCCTGTAGTGGTGTAGATTCGTTCAAAAAGCACTTGTGAAGCGCTGGCCACACAAGTGTAAAACCCACTTTATCCAACTCTACTGTCATCCTTTGTATACAGAGGCCGCATGGTTGAAGATCCTTACTCCAGGTCAGATAGAGGTTAAGTTCAGTCCATCTTAATGAAATCTTAACCTGCTGGTAAGGTTTCCCTCGGCCCTTCCTCAGAGTTCTTGGCCTGCCTGTGTAAACAACAGCATCTGCCCTGAAGATTACGCTGCATTATCTGTATCCCCTTATGGTTAACCTTGACATTTTCCCAGAGGCAAGACAATATCAAGTCCAAACACTGTTCACATAGCAAGGGAGTTAAATGTCGCAAAGAGGAAAGCATTAGCCAGGGGGTTGCAGGCAGAGTCACTAGCTTATGAGATGGCGGTGATGGTGGGGGCCAGGGGGAAGGGTCCCCTTGTTGTAATAAGGGAGAGTGTTTGAAACAAAACAGTGTCTGCAGATGAAAACCAAGCAGCAAGTCACATCAGCTACAAGAGAAAAGCAGGTCAAAGGCTGTAGAGCCAGTGGGTGGCAGTCAAGGGGGCTGCAGGTGTGGCAGAGACAGGATGCTACTGTGAGAGGGAAAAAGTTTGTCTACACAGACACCTTCTAGTTCCCGAGCTAAACAAATTTAGATCTCAGATGGATGCTTACAAGCTGTAACAAGAACCGAATCGGCCTGTGTGTGACACTGAGTATATAAAGCAGAACCACCCAGGAAGGTGTGTTACTCTGGTTGTGGCTAGGAGCTGGTGGGGAGACACACAGTTTGCCCCATCTGGGGCCTAGAGTTCAGCTTTTGCCTGGGCTGCTCCTCTCCCCTGCACCTCCCTGGAAAGAGCAATGAACGCAAATCGGCGGGCTGTCTCCCGGAGAGAAGACAGTGTGTCTGGCCAGATTCCTGGAGACCATCAGAATGTGTAACAGCTTGGGGGGAGACGTGGGGGGAACCACCACCAAAGCCCAAAGAGCAGAAGAGGTTTGCCCAGAGTGATGAGAGGGTTTACACAAACCAGGCTTGGCAGCATCTCCACGTTAGCTGAGTAAGCATTACACCCCATTTACACTCAGCCCCTCACTGGAGCCCCTCCAACAATTCCAGAGTGTCAGTGCAGTCACCACTGCCATGCCATGGATGAGGGAATTACGGCAGGGAACAAAACAACAGAGCTGGCACCAGACGGAACCAAGGCTGTGACTCATCTTAAGCCTCGGTCCAGCGCCTCCCTCGGTACAATCAGGCCCTGTCTATGCAGGCTGTACACATACACGTCTCATCTGGGTCTCACAAGGGGACAGCTCCCTTCCCCTGGAGAAGAGAAGGGAGCCAGGGTTCCTGAGGGCAAGGTACCAGAGCCGGGACTAGAACCTGAGGCCCCAGTCTGTGGCTTGAGGTAAGAAAGGAACCCCATGGGGTCTCCCCCAACATGCCCTCAGTAAGTATGCTGGGCTGCATATGCACAGGGTTCCCCAGGCACTGGCTTCTACAGGAACTGGATGCGGAGAAAAGAAAGGCACCACTTTGGTATTATTTTCCCCCATATTAATAATGAAGAAACTTGAGGCCAAGAGAGGAAAAGTATCTTGCCTCAAGTCATAGTGAATAAAAGACACAACTGGGAGCAGATGCCAGGTCTTCCTTCAAATCAACCTGCTTTTTCCTTCCATTAAAGCAGACTCCTCTACATTGCTTATCATTACAACTGCCAGAGACTCCTTCACTGTCAGAGCCTTCCAGCATCTCAAGTCATCAGGACCAATCCCCATCAGCATCTTACACTCCCTCCACCACTTGCCAAGCTTTATACCTCCATCATGCCTTTGGGGCATGTCTTATATACATTTATACGCAGTAGCAATGACAAGAGTGCTGTGATGTGTCAAGCACAAGGATCAGAAATAAAGATTAACAGGGGACTAAGATAAATCTACAAGAAATTAGATAAAATATTACAAGTACGCTGGTAGAGCTCATCAAGTATGAGAGGCCCAGTGAACAAAGTGGTCAGATCTTCCAAGGATGGTGGGTAAGTTGTCCATTGAATCTTAAACAATAAAGGGGTAGATGGTGGGAACGTGCAGGGAGCATTAGGAGTAATAGTTCCCCAAAGGGCAGCTTTTGCCTAGGTCACTGGGAGACACTCAGCCTTCCTGGACTGGTTGATACCAATATGGCAAGGCGGTGGCTTATTGGGGTGTCAGGAGATGAATCTGGCAGGGCCTCACCTGGAGTGGAGGCGGACAGCACAGGTTCTGGGGCCAGAACGACTACCAGATCCGGTCCCACTTCCGCCCACTGACAGCAGGTAACTTAACTACTTCTCTAGGCCCCATCTCCTTACCGCAGGATGGGGATGACAACAGTACCTGCCTCACCTGGTTTTTGGGAATGTTATACGAGTTAGTAAGATTGAAGGGTTTAGGGCAGTGCTTGGCACACAGTAATGGCCATGTAAGTATCAGCTATGATTGCAAAGGGACCTGTAAGCCACGTCAAGGAGTTTAACCTGAGAGCAGTGGGAACATAAGAAGGGTTCTAAGCAGAGTGGTGGGATAAGCTTTGGGATGAGCACTATGAGAGATGCCGGCCCTAGAGGAGCTGCAGGGGCCCGGGGACACCACAGAATGCTGGGTATGGGTGATGAGGGCTGGACCAGGGCCCAGGAGACATGGATGGTGAGGAGGTGGCTGGCCAGGTTGGGGAAGCACAGACAGAGGGGCCGATTTCTGGCTTGAAATGGTGAGGAAAGTAGTGCTCTTTCCCAAGATGATAAAACTGATTTGGGAGGCACATGTGTGTGCTGTGTCTTGGGTGCCTGTTGGGTCTACCTTGAGGAAACAGTAGAGGAGTGACTTTCCCAGAAACGGATGTTTTCTGCTTTCAAACATGTTACTCTCTCCCCACCCCACCCTCTCCAAAAACATACAACTGTCTTAACCTGGAGGCTGCAATTCAGATTTCATTACGGGATGAGAGCGTCAGTGGCAGAGTTACAGGACCCTGAGCAGCAGCCTGGCTGTCAGCTATAAACAGTGCGGAGACAGGAGTCGTCTGAGGTACCACCTTGGGAAAGCAGAGATGGGGATCTTTGGCTCCTTCCTGACGCCTTGCTCTCTCCCATGGAACACTGCTAAGAGCCCAGGGCGGGAAGGACCAAAGACACGCCAGTCAGGATGGGTCCTGGGCAGGCTGCTTGTCTGCAGAGCCACTGGCTGACCTGTGGGCTTGAGGACTACATGTCTCCCGAGGAGCCCACCTGCCTTGCAGGCAAGCAAAGCCTAGGCCCTGCAGACCTGGCCCATGGCCAGGAGCCAGCTCAGAGGTTGGTCAGAGAGAGAAGGAAGCCAGAGAGGCCTGTTCCCTTCCATCTAGAGCTTGCTCCCTGCCGCCGAACTGCAGCAGCAGACGAGTCACAACCGCCGTGGCTGGGCTCTAATGACAAACGGGTTTAGCTGGGAAACGCAAAAGCCTGTTGGCTTCATCAGAGCATCAGAAGCAGGATGAAAAAAACATGTTGCAAAGAGAGTCAGAATTTCTTTTAGAGAAGGACACTGATGCACCATCAGAATTGGAAGTGTTTCTTTCACAAAAAGTTAGCAGACAGGCACAATTTGCTCTTAAAGTTAAAATTCCTACTTCACCAACTGGTACTCTGTTGTGTGCAGTCACTTAGATCATTCTGCTCTAATTCCTTCTGTGGGAAAACCCAACGGAACCGCTGCACAGGTCTCGGGGGGAACCCACTTTAATACCCTGTCATTCCCGCCTAGGAAACGGCCACTGTCCCACTACCCACCTGATTTCCTCACCAAAGTCCTGAGCTCAGCACTAAAGGCCTTTGGCTCACAGCCTCCCATACCTACCCCTCAGCCCCATTCCCGTGAACAACCCATGTGCCTGGTCATCGTCCCTGCCTTTGCCCATGCTGTTCCCTCTGCTTGCAAGGCCCTTCCCTTCCTTCTCTGTGGCCTCCCGCTTCTCCTCTTACAGTTCCTCCCTCCTTTCAGAACCTCCTGTCTCTCCTATCCTGCATACTGGGTCCTATCACCCTGCCTTTGCCAGCAACCCCACCAGGAACTCCTGCCAACCTCCCTCTTCTTCACAAGGCTGACTCAAGCCCACCCCCACCAGGAGGCATGGCTTAACTGGCCTCTATCCTCACAAATTATTTGCTTGTTTTGTCTGCATACAGTTTGTAGGCCTTCCTGAATCTAGGGATCTGACTTTGAGTCTTTTTCTCCACTAAGAGGTTGTAAAGGTTTTTGAATCAGGGAACTGGCTTTCTGCTACCGCTTACGTCACCTCGCACAGCCCTGGGCACCCAAAAGGTGCTAACAAAGTACTCACTGTAACTAAGGTGTGACACTGTAACTAAAAAAGGTGTGACTTGACCGAGCCACTGCCTAGAAGTGCAGTCCCTCCCAGGCCTCAGTTCCTCCAGAAGAGGACGGAAGGAGGAGCCTGAAGTCCCGTCCAGCAATGGCACGCAAGGCTCCTGCCATGACCTCACCAAGTCCCTGGTGATAGGAACTGGGCCTGGATTTTGGAACACAGACTCTCAGGACATAGTGTCCTCAAGGGCCATTTCCTCTAGCCTTCAGCTGATACCGGGGACCCCCTACAGCACTCCTGACTCATCTGGAAACTTCTAATCCTAGAAAGAAGTACTCCAAGCCATCTTGCCACTGGAAGACCAAAGCTCAATTAGCCCTGAGACAGGCACTGAGGAACACATAAGACGTTTAATCTGAGATTTAAAAAAAAAAAAAAAAAGTGAGGTTCCTGCATATCAGAATAGAACTCAAGGCTTTTTAGTGCTGGTTCTGCAGCCAGATCACAACTGAGCCAACAGAGTCTAGGTTATGGGCCGTCCTCAGCAATTCAGTGTAGCTATCACTGAGAAGGGGGGTGACAGAGGATGAGATAGTTGAATCGACTCAATGGACATGAGTTTGAGCAAACTCCAGGAGATAGTGAAGGACATGGAAGCCTGGCATGCTGCAGTCCATCGGGTCGCAAAGGGTCAGACACAACTAAGCAATTTAACAATAACCTCTGTTACACCATGATAATTATAATTCTTAGTGGTTTGTGTTTGCTCATGTTTTATTGCAAATAAGGACACTTCACAAACCAGGACACTTAGTGTGGGTTTTTGTTTGATGGACTTTTCTAGATCTGCAGCTCTAGAAAAAAGTAACAGCTGGGGTAAGAAATGAATAAATAGCTTCTTAAGAACATGAACCTATCACCTTCAACACCCAGTGCACTATAGGTCTTTGACAAATGTTTGTTGAATTGAGTAGCTCTGTGGCTATCTAAGCACAGGTTCTGTGAGTACCTGCCTCGTGCATACACACCTACACACTCACCCCCATTCTTCTAGGCCTTTCGTGTATTAACCTAGCTTCGGATTCATCACCAGGAAGTGACACACCTGAACTCTGAGACGTGCTTTAGTGTTAAGCTCCTTGCATTTTAGTGAGTGTCAGAAACAAAAACTAAACAAAAAGAAACACATTTAGAGCAGGTTCAAATTTGATGAAAAACTCACTGAACACATCATCCTTTAAAAACAGTTAGCTCATAATTCAATCTCAGAAAGCAGCTTTCTTCTTTTTAAAAAATTCATTGTTTCCTTCTAAGAATAGTATAACTTGCTTTGTCTTCCTCCTGCCTTTGAGTCTAGGTAACCAGTTGAATATAATGATAAATTAAGTTAACAGGCCCACTCCTTTTCTTGTTTTTTCTTTTCTCCCCCCTCTTATTTTCCTATAGCCTCATCAAACATACTCCTCTTTGGATACTATCAAGTTCTTCAAGCAGGCAGCAGGAAAACACAGGAGAAACAACTACCCACAGAGCTTGAGAACAATTAGCATCTGGAACTAAGTGGGTGATTGGTCTTTCTTTTTGCTCAACTAACTTGTATTTCTATTCAGTATTTACTAAGAAAGAGTGTGACATTTTCTTTTTATTTTTTTAGTAAAAAATACAAACTATGCCTGTAACTGAGATAAAATGAATGTAACCTGTTATACTTTACTATGAAGTCAACATTTTCAACCTTTACTTTAAAAGCAATATGAAATCGCCCAGGCTTCAGGTGTGGGTAGTAAGGCTGATTGTTTGCTTTGGGATCTGGGGCTTGGGCCAGACTGTATGATTTGGAGAGGATTCTGGGCTTGGACACGACTGAGCAACTGAACTGAACTGAACTGAACTGGGCTCCAAAAAAGGTATCAGAAGAGGAAGAGACTCAGTGTTGGCTTTCTGCCGCCTACGTTTCACTCACTAGGCTAACAGGCTGAGGGTGCGCTCTGGGCCCAGTCCTGTGCTGAGCTGAGCTACCTTTGGGGAGGAGGGCCTGGCCTCGGCGTCTGCAGGCAGGGCTCTGGCAGTCTGGGGAAGGTTCCGGGGGGGAAGCAAGACGCAAACACCGAAAACAAGAGTATGGGATTAGTATGAAAACCGAGAGTCAGGCCCAGGAAGAGGCCTGCCTTGGGCAAAGCAACAGTGGAGTTTTCCCTGCCATATCTCCTCCGACCGGTACGAAGAATGACAGGCGGCGGCTAGGGGGCTTAGGTCCACTCACCAAGGTCGTTGTTGTTCATCATGGCGTTGGACGCTCGCAGCCGGGGTCCCTGCTGGGTGAAGTGGTAGCCGAATTTGAGGAGCGTAGCATTTTTTTCCAACATGCTCACAATCTCCATTTCCACTTTGTTGCCCAGAGGCTGGCTCTTTGATTTAAAAAAGAAAGAAAAAACAGTCACTTCTTGCTCACTTGTGCGGCACCTAAATCTTCTCTACCCGCAGAAACCCTTAGCGCTGGGCTGGGATTTTAGTACCTCCCTGCCCGAGCCCACTCCAAGAGCAGGACAACCGGAAGCCGGAAGTGTAGAGAAGTTGAAAGGTCAGGCAGCCAGGAGCCAATGAGCTGGGATTCAAGCCTAGTGTTGCTGAAGGCCAAGAAGAGATCTTTCCGCTGCCCCACAGCAGCCTTCTTGGACTATCTGAGCAGGAAAGGACTTTCATATCGTTTAGTCTCAAGGAGATTTAAAAATCCCACAACCCAGGCTATCCCTCATACTAATTAAATCACTGGCTGCGGTACTTGGTACTCGGTACTCGGGCGTCCATGGTTTTTAAAACTCCCCAGGTGATTTCAAGGCAAAGTCAGGTTGGCTAACCAACCCTAGAGATTTGTAAATCTCTTCAATTTACAAATGAAGAAACAGGCCCAGGGAGGGAAGAGGATTTGTCTAAGGTCACACAAAAGATTGGGACTGCTACAGTTAGCTTCCTAGGGCCTCACTCTGATTATGCTAGTTCTCCAACCCCAGATCCATAGTGATCATCCGACAAAGATAGGAAAACATGACAATACACAGTGTTGGGAAGGATACGATGTGGATATCCATCCTTCTTGTTTATAATAGTGGGAATAAAAGGGAAACAAACATTCATCAAGAGGCAGTTTCTCAAATAAAAGATGGTTAAGCTTTACAGTAGAACATGGGCAGCTGTACAATAACAATGTGACTGTTTGGGCCCAAGCCTGGAAAGATGCTGTGACACAATCTTGAATAGACGAAGCCTAGTGACAAGATGGGTTGTACTTATTACGTAAAGTTAACTATATTTCCCACACATATACATATGCCAAAGTATGGTGATAAGCTTACTTAAAGAGATCTCTTTTCAAGAAGAGTTTTTGTTTTCTTTTTGTATTGAGTTTTCTGTTACCATGTATAATAAGATATTAAAGAGTAAACATAATCTTAAAAAGGTTTAAAAAGACACAGAAGGAAAGCTAACATAGTATTATTTAATGATTAAAGACATTCCCCCTCAAAACAAGAACAAACCAAACAATGTCCACTTTCACCAACATTGTCTGGGAGGACAATTAAGTAAGAAAAAGAAAGAAAAGTCGCCATATAGAGAAGGAAGAAGCAAAACTATTTCTATTTGCAGGTGACACAGTACTGTATCTAGAAAAGCCTAAGGAATCCACAAAAAGCAATTATTAGAGCTGATCACCACGTTCAGCAAGCTGTTCAAAACCCATCTGTGTTTCTACACACCAGCAATGAACCACCACCTCAAAGTGAAATTAAGGCAATAATTTCATTTACAATAACATTAAAACACTTAGGAATAAATTCAATAAAGAAACAAAGACTTGCATGCTGAAAACTATAAAAGAGCATTGTACATTAAGGAGAACCTGAATAAATGTAAAAACATCCTATATCCATGGATCAGAAGACTTAATACAGCTAAGAGGGCAATACTCCCAAACTGACCTAGAGAAGCAGCAAACACACACAGAAGCGCCACCGATGACTCCTCACGGCTGATAACTGCTGCCATTTATTGAGAGTTTACTATGTTCCCAATGCCCTGTGCCCAACCTGTAGGGTCTCAGTTCATTCAATAACCATACTGGATAAGCCCTGCCTTCTCTGCAGCCTGGCACTCAGGCCCTGCACAGTTCTGTCCTTGCCTTCCTTGAAAGTGAAAGTGAAGTCGCTCAGTCGTGTCCGACTCTTTGCGACCCCGTGGACTGTAGCCTATCAGGGTCCTCTGTCCATGAGATTCTCCAGGCAAGAATACTGGAGTGGGTTGCCATTTCCTTCTCCAGGGGATCTTCCCGACCCAGGGATTGAACCCGGGTCTCCTGCATTGGAGTCAGACGCTTTAACCTCTGAGCCACCAGGGAAGCCCTTCGCCTTCCTTTCCTCTCTCAATCTGTCCTCAGGCTGGTTACCCCAGGGGTGGAGAGTCTGGGACCTAATGCCTGATGCAGGCAGAGGTCCATTCTAAAGGTTCGTGTGTCCTCTTGCCTCCATGTGGAATGCTCCTACCCTCCCTCACCCTCCTGGTGATGTGTCATAGTGCTTTAATTTGTTGTTGTTCAGTTGCTCATACGTGTCTGACTCTTTGCGACCCCATAGACTGCAGCACACCAGGCTTCCCTGTCTTTCACCATCTCCCAGAGTTTGCTCAAACTCATTTCCATTGAGTCGGTGATGCCATCCAACTATCTCATCCTCTGTCATCCCCTTTTCCTCCTGCCTTCTTCTTTCCCAGCATCAATGTTTTAATAGCTACCAGAAATGCCCCCCTCCCTGATGAGGCCTTCCTGATCTTTACCTCGGGAAACCATCTTTCCCTACTTGACACTCAAGCGTTGTTATGTCCCTCTCTACTCCCAGCCCAGTCAATCTGCATTATTGGGTCACCTGCCTTCATAACTGTCTCTCCCACTAGACCTGTGTTGTTCAGTAGAGCAGTCACCAGCTGCATGGGGCTCTTTAAATCTTTTTTTAATGACATAACATTAGTTTCAGACATATAGTATAATGATTTGATATTTATATACACTGTGAAATGATTACTACACTAAGTCTAGTTAACATCCATCCCCATACATAGTTACATACATAGTTTCTTATTATGAGAACTTTTAAGATTTAGTCTTGGGAGTTCCCTGGTGGCCCGGTGATTAGGATTCTGGATTTTCACTGCTATGGCCCAGGTTTAGTCCCTGATTAGGAAACTGAGATCCCACAAACCACACAACAACAAAAAAAAGTACTATCTTAGAAACCTTTAAACATGCAATATAATATTATTAACTATAATCATCATACATTATACCTCCATGCATTACTTTTTTAAAATTAATTAATTTATTTTACTTTACAATACTGTGTTGGTTTTGCCATACATTGACTTGAATCTACCATGGGTGTACATGTGTTCCTCCATCCTGAACCCCCTCCCACCTTATTAATGGAAGTTTGTACCTTTTGACATCTTTCACCCATTTCACCCACCCCTTACCCGCTGCCTCTAGCAACCACCAATCTGTTCTCTGTTACCTTTTTTTTTTCTTAGATTCCACAGATGAGAGGATATGGTATCTATATTTCTCTGAATTCACTTCACACAATATCCTCTAGGTCCATCCACACTGTCACTAATGGCAAAAATTCATTCTTTTTACGACTAAATAATATCCTATTGGATATGCCACATTTACTTTATCTATTCACCCAGCAACGCACACTTTGGTTGTTTCCATGTTTCGGCTATTGTAAATACTGGTGTAGTGAATGGGGATACATATCTTTTCAAATTAGTGTTTTCATTTTCTTTGGATAAACACCCAGAAGTGAAATTGCTGGATTGTATGATGGTTCTACTTTTAATTTTTTGAGGAACAGCCATACTATTTTCCATAGTGGCTGCACCAATTGTAATTGCCACCAATGGTGCCCAAGGGTTCCCTTTCTCCATATCCTCTCCAAAACTTGTTAATTCTTATCTTTTTGATAATAGCCATTCTAACAGGTGTGAGGTGATAGCTCATTGTGGTTTGATTTGTATTTCCCTGATGATTAGTGATTTTGTGCAACTCTTTATGTACCTGTTGGTCATCTGTATGTCTTCCATGGGAAACTATCCAGATTCTCTGCTCATTTTTGATTAAAAAAAATTTAAATAAATTTTCTATGGAATCTAAAAACATACAAAGGAATATATATAGTAAAATAGAAAACAAACTAGTGGTTACCAGAGGGGATAGAGAAGTGGGGAGTGGCAGTATATAGATAGGGGATTAAGAGCTACAAACCACCGCATATAAAATAGATAAGCAATAAGGACATCTTGTAGAGCATAGGGAATTATAGATATTATCTTGTAATAACTTATAATGGGATATAATATGTAAAAATTCTGAATCACAGTACATCTGAAACTATAATATTGTAAAGCAACTATACTTCAACTAAAAGTTAAATAAAATTTAAAATTCAGTTCTAGTCTCAGAGTCCCTGGAGAAAGGAAGGGCTTGAGAAAGGTAGTAAGTAGAAAGCTTCTTAAGATGTATGCACATTTTCTATTTAATGCACATTTCTATTTCAAGTGTGCAAGAGCCACTGGCTAGTGGTTGCCATATTGGTGCAGATACAGAACACTTCCATCAACAAAAAATTCTGTTGGATGGTTGCTAACCTAGACCGTGAGCCCTTAGAGAGCACATAGTACCCTGTGTCTCTAGGGCAAGGTCAAGGCATTGAACTGAATTGAGAAGATACATCAGCCCAATATCCAAAAGGACAAGTGTGGAACTGCAGTTGAGACTCTTGATAGAGAACTCCTCCCAGGTATCCTGAGTTTACTGGAGCTTGTGTGGGTTCAGACAGAGCCGGAATTACAGACTAGGGCAGGCAGAGGGAGGATAGTAAGATTCCACCAGCCCCTCTGGCAAGGCTTCTGATAGTGCTGGGAAGAGCTCAGGCCTGTCCTCGAAGGACCCAGCACAGTCCTGGGCTCTGGCCGGCTTGATCTGGCAGATGATACAGACTGTCTGAGACCCAAGTAAGGAACTGGCATGTCCCCTGCCCACCCCACTAAGCAGGAAGCCTGGTCTCTCCTTGCTGTCACTTGTCAGGCAAGCTCTGCTAGAAAGCAGGATGGACTAGTCTTTAAAGCACCAGTGTCCCAAGTGGAGGGACTGCCAATGACTGCAGGGGCCGCTTCGGCAAAGCTGACACATCGTGCTGCCTGGTTGAGAGCACGAAGCACTCAGATGCAAACTGCCCCTTTCGACTGCCCCACCTTCCCTAGAAGATCGGCAGGGCAGGCAAGAATAGGCAACCCTGGACTTGGGGATGAGTAAACTGAGGCTGTGTGTATATGGAAGCCAGGCTGTGCTTTCTCTGCTTAAATGAGAGCCAAGGCTAGAGCTGAAGCTGGAGCTGGAAGGACTTCAGAGGATGCTCCAGCATCACCTTCTCCAACAGCCCTGGAATACATGCAGACACGTCAGGTGTGTGCCAGAGGGTACATTAGATAATCACAGCCTGTCTGCCTGGAGTGTTAATCTCTGACCCAAACCACATTTTTACATTAAAATAGAAAATGTGCATACATCTTAAGAAGTTTCCTACTTACTACCTTCTGAAGCCCTTCCTTTCTCCAGGGACTCTGAGACTAGAAGAATGTCAATCACTTCATAGATGAGAGAGGGGGCCTTGTGGACAGAGTCAGGACTAAGACTCTGGTCTCTTATTATCTTGTGATCATTATGTCCTAGGCATGGCATAAGCACTTTACATAAGCTAAGTCAATTTCTCTTCCCTACAAACCAATGGAATATGTAGTATGTCTCTTATAAACAAGAGACAAGATAAGCAGAGATATTAAGAAATTTCCCTCCAATCACAGAGCTAGTCAGTTGCAGAAAGGATTTGCACAGTTTACCCCAGAGCCTGGCTAGTTCCCACTTCAGTTGAGTGCCTCTGAAAGAGCTCATAAGGTAGACTTGGCTTGGCATGCAGATTGCCATCTAACCATCAACAGTGGCTGGCGAGGCAGTGGACTGCTTGTCCCTGGAGGTGTGTGAAGAGATGGCAGACTGCATCCCATCAGGGTCTCCTAGATGTTGCTGGGGGAGGCTTAGGCTCCGTGACCTTTAAGGCCTCCAGAGCCTGCACTGAGTCTATCACTAGCTTGCTTGGGATGGCATAACAAATTAAGAGGTGACCTTGACAGTGTGTATAAGACACTTAGGAGCCTCTTGTGGGGAGACTGAAGTGGAGCAGCAGACTCTGGCAGTAGGGCCAGGGAGAGGGCATTGGGAAGAACTCTTGCCCCACTTCAGACATGCTTGAAAACGTGTGAGTAAATATAATCTCATTATTAACAATTCTAATGATACTAAAGCAGATGAAGTAAATTAAAAGTCTCTCTTCACATCATTTATACTCATTCCTACCCACTTTCCACAGAAGAAACTACCATGGCCAACAGGATGTGTTCCTATGGATTTTTTTTTTCTATGCAATATGTAACAAAAATATACAGATTTTTCTTATTTTTCATTTTTTCCCTTAATGGATTCATACTGTACTTATTGTTCTGTAACTTATCTTTTTCATTTAATGTTTTCTGGAATCTTTCCAGGTCAGCACATGGAGAACTACCTCATTCTTTCTAACTGCTTCATGGGATGCCCTAGTAGAGACAGATAATTTGCTTCCAGTTTTCCCTGTCATACACAATGCAGGAGTGGGCTTTGCTGGAGAGGGAGGAGTATTCTTCAGGCTGGATGTGGAGATATAGTATTGGTGGGTTAAAACGATAGGCATATTTTGAATTAAATGTGTGACTGCCCTGCCCAAAGGACACAAACACTGATGTGCCCTTCAGGGGTGTATGACACCTCTTGCTCCCTCAGCCTTCACTCTGACCATGTATTATCAATCTGAGGAGAAGATGATCAGATTCACTACTTAATGAAACAACCATCCAACAACTCAGGTGCAACTGAGCTGTGACCTGGAGCTGGACAGAGGTGCCATGGACACCGAGAAGCTCACTTGATACATTCCATGGGGCTGGTTATGGCCTTTTCTTTAATCCAGAAAATATGGACAACTGAGAACACTTGAAGAAACAACGGAAAGGAGCCTTGGGAATTATCTAATCCAACTTCAGAGTCCCACATCCTGGCTGATATTAACATTCCCTCCTTTATTACAGCTGCCAGATTGTTTTGTTCCACTTACACACCCCCCTGGGGATGGGAGTACACCACTCTTTGCCTGCTCCATCCTTGGGTTGCTCCGCTGGTTAGAAAGGCCCTTCTGGTCAAACTGCGGCAATGAAAAAGGATAGAAATGATTCTCACTCTGCCAATTAAAACATGCCTGCAGGACTGCCCTGGTGGTCCAGTGGTTAAGAATTAGCCCACCAATGCAGGGGACATGGGTTTGATCCCTGGTCTGGGAAGATCCCCCATGCTGCAGAGCAATGAAGCCCATGCACTGCAACTACTGAGCCAGGGCTCTCTAAAGCCTGTGCTCCACAGTAAGAAGACACTGCAATGAGAAGCCCACACACCACAACAAAGAGTAGCCCGAGTGCAGCAACAAAGACCCAATGCAGCCAGAAAAAAAAGGCTGCAAGGTCTTTGACACTCCTCCCTTCAAAAGGTAGAGCCTAATTCCTCTCCCCTTGAGGGTGGCTTTGCTTAATGACTCATTTCTAACAGACAGAACATGGCAGAAGTGACTGTGTAACCTCCAAGGTTGGCTCATTAAAGGCATTTTTGGCTTGGCTTTCTTCTTTCCCTGCCTTGGATCGCTAGCTCAGGGAGAAGTTAGCTGCCATACCATGGGGACACTCAAGCAGCCCTATGGAGAGGTCCACATGGCAAGTAGCTGAGGCTTCCTGCCAACAGCTATGGAAGAAGCCACTTGGAAGCAGTTCCTCCAGCATTGGTCAAGCCTTGACTGTAATCTCATTAGAGACTGGGCTAAATCTATGCAGTCAAATTGCTTCTGGATTCCTGACTCAGAAATTGTGAGCTAAATGCGTGTTCATGTTGTTTTAAGTGGCTAAGTTTTTTGGGGGAAGGGAGCATACTTTGTTACACAGCTGTAGATAACTGATAGACTCACAGACAATGTTGACCAAAAAAAGCCAGACACAGAAAGATTCCATTTATATGAAGTTTAAGAACAGGCAAAACTCGTCTCTGATGACAGGAATTAAAATATTCATGCATTTGCAGGGTGCTGATTGGCAAAGGGGCCTGAGGGAGTCTGCTGGGGTGCTGAAGTGTTCCGCATCTTGAACTTGGTGGTAATCACACAGCTACACATAAATTCGTAAATCCACTGAGTTGTCTACTCAAGATGCATTTGCTTCAGTATATAAAAGTTAACTTCAGTAAAAAATAAACTCAAGTAGGAAAGGAAGAGAGGGAATAAGAGAGGAAAAGAAAGTGGTTAAAAGTTGTTCCTTGCATAAGCTAGAATCTCTCGGATGTCGGTCCTCCCCACTCAACCCTTCCACCACTGACTGGGCCTAATTAACAATAGAAACATTTCCCCCCTTGATTGAGAAAAGACTATATGTCAGGTATATGAGGCATAGCCCTATTAGGCGAGTAGGAGTATTATTCCCATTTTACATGTAAGGAAACTGAGGCATGGATACAATAAGTGACTTCCCCCCATTACACAGAAAGAACATGACACAGCTGGGGCTTAGCCAGGACTCAATCCCTTGCTTGACTTCAAATGTCAGAGATTTGAAGCCAGGGGGCCCCTGGGCCAGCCTGTCTCCTGCCTAGCTTTTCCAAACACAGCCTGCAGTGGGGCCCTGACATGGTGTGAGGTGGTCACTGTCACAGATCTTTATTCTGGTTTATTCCAATCTGCATAGGAAAAGGGTTTTCTCTATCACTTCCACTGACTTCATCTCATCTCTCCCTTAGAGTGAGGGCAGTAAAAGAACATAATTGACATTTAGAGGAAGGGACAGTGACACACACCTGTCCTCTCAAGGAGGCTGAATACTTCCAGACTGAATTACTTCAATACAAAATGAGACTACAGACTCAAAAACTATGCACAGACGGAGAGCTGCTGCTTAGAAGCTAAAACTATAAGGAACAAAACAAAACACAGTTGGTCTTGCTCTCTTACTTTTCAAGAGTGTGTTTTCCTTATATCTTGCAAAACCAAAAGCTATATTCAGCCTCATTTAAAAAGCTGCCCTGAGTGTGGAATCTAAAATTAATGGGTGTCACCATGTGTGAAAACCTTCAGGATCCTATTCTAGCATAGCTGTTGTTTTCTAAATTTATTTCCACTAGGAAAACAATCCAATCTGAAAAACAAGAAAACATGATCCACTTCCTTTAGCTTTTTTTCAAAATATTAAGCATACTCTCGCTGTCAAATATTGGAATGAAATGCGAGACACCCAGCGAAATCCCCCTAGACTTTGCACATGTCTTCATGTGGAGAGGGAGCCTATTTTCAGGCCTTGTCTCTGCTGAGGGGCAGGGAGAGTGTCCCATGCCCAAGTGTCCTGGGAAGGGCCTGCTGGAGGGAGCTCTGTGGGAGAGGGGAGTGGATCAAGAGGGGTGAAGAGCTGCTGCTTGGGACATGGTTGGCTTGGGATGGATGGGCCTGCAGGTACCCCATGTGTCCTGCCTGCCTCCTGCACGCTGGAGGAGGGTCTCTCCTGTCTGTTCATTAATGCAGCCTGTTTGGAAGCTGGGTGCTTCAGTTCTAGCCTGGTTCTGAGCCTAACCTGATTCGTGACATTGGGCATGTCCCATCCCTTCTCAAATCCTTGGTTTCCCCCTCTGCAAAAGGGAGGCTGGACTAGGCATGTCTCAGCGCCCTCAGCTGCAGCCAGCCCCCTGCACCTCCTGCTGCCCCAGGGTGACTCCAGGCAGCAAGAGCATGGATGTAAAAGAGAGCCTGGCTGAGTCAACAAGCAGCCTCAGAGTCCTATCCTGAGTCTGTGTTCTGAACCAGCCTGCAAGGCTCTGTGTCACCCTGGGCAGAAGTCCCCGAGTCCCTCTCCTTGGCCTTATAAGGAGAAGGGAGGACTCTGACACAGGTTACAGGCACAGGGCTGAGGAGAAAGCTGTGGCCTCTGGGGACCTCGGTGACTAACAAGAACGAGGAATAAATCCAGCGCCACTCATCACCTCCTCTTGGCCACACTCCCCCAGAGCCCACACCTCCTGGGGCACTGAGAGAGGCATGGGTGGCCTTCCCCTAGCCCGAGCAAGCAGAGCCCCCTTCTCGAGTCCCGTTTCAGCCCCCCATGTCCCCCACCAGGTCTCAGTCCAGTCTCTAGACTCAGGCTCCCAGGAGTACCTCCTCACGGTCCCCCTGCATGTGGGTGGTCAAAACCCCCTCTGGTCTCCAAGCCCTGATGCCCTCTTCCTGCCCCCAACCCTCTCCCATCCAGCTGGGAACCATCTTTGCAGAGCATGACTGTGATGGGTGCTGATGACAGCCCACAGGCCACTTCCCCTCGAACTACCCACTCCCAGCCCTTCGGGCTCCCCCCAGCTCCCTTTCTGGCTTTCCTCAGGCGGTCCCATTAGTCGATTCTGAACTGACTCTACAGCTGTCCTCTCTCCTTCTCTTTGTTCATGTGGTTCCCTACACTGGGGATGCCATGGCCTCCACTTTATCCTCTGACATACTGTCCACCCTAGGGTTTATCTCAAATTCCACCTCCTCCAAGAAGCCCTCCCTGATACCTGCTCCTGACTGAAAATTTTCCCCACAGTACCCCACTGTGTGTGGCTTGCTAGACCACCTGGCTGGATGATCAACTGCACACTTGTCTGTCATCTCATCCAGTGTGGAATCTCAAGAGAACAGAGCCAGTATTCACACACAGAGGCCAACACAGCCCTGGGTACAGCAGGCACTTACTAAACCCTGAGATAAAACAAAGGGAGACACTCCTAGGTTGGGGTGGGAGCAGGTGGTGACCAGTGCTCTGGCCTGGCACCAGAGGAAAGGGACAGCTGAGAAGAACCAAGACCTGCACAAAACTACAGTAGATTCAAGAACCCAGACAGGCACAGTTCATGGACTTCAGAGTCACATAGACCTGGATTCTAACCTTGCCTCTCTTACTTCCTATATGACCTCAGGCAGGTTACATAGCCTGCCTGGGCCTCAGTTTCTTCATCTACAATAGTAGGGTAGGCTGTGACATCCACCCAGAGAGTCTTTGCCAGCATTAAATGAGATAATGGATACATGGTACCTGCTCAGTATATTAACTCTTAGAATAATGTGTGAACTCCCTAGGTCACCTTCAGAGTAAATATAAAAGTGAACAACTTCATAGTATTCACCTCTTAGCTCCTTAGAAGTAGAGATTCTTATTATTCCCATTTTACAAATGAGGCAACTGAGGCTCAGGGAAGTGGATGTCCTTGCACGGATGTTTAGCTGGGGTGAGGGTGATGGTCGGCTCGGGCTCTGTCTCCGGCGGGGAAGCACTGGGAGGGGAAGTGGGCAGCTTGCTCCCTGTAAGCTGCCACCACAATGACCTGAAGCGAATGCTCTGGGTCATCTTTGGCCGACATTCTGCCCCAGGAATCAGGTTTCAGCTGACGCTGCGTAGATCCTGACTCCCTGCCCGGGTAGGCCTGGTGTCACATGAGTAGCCAATCCCAGGGCTTGGCCTAAGGCTACTGCCAGGCATGTTACATGCCTTTGTTCCATCTGATCTGCCCCCTCTGCCTGCAATAGAGCAGGGTCAGCAATGGAAGAAAGGATGGAAGCAATGGGGGCTGGGAATGGGTGCTACAGCAGCAGGCTACTGGCATGTGAGGGATGGAAAGAATTTAATGCAGCAAATTCACATGACACGGCTGCTGCAGGCTCATATGGCCTCTCTTTATGAATTAGAGAAAAGTGCCTTCTTTGGATGAATAAAGTCCTGTACGAAGTTTTAAATAGTAGATTATGAGTTGGGTTTTGTCCCGTCTCCTCATTAGACAGTGAACAACATATACAACCATCCAGGGCAGCCCTGTTTATCAAGTGCCACTGCAGGACCAAGTTCTGAACTGGGTATTAAGATATGGAGATGACTTAGACACAGCCCCCGCTTCTGAGAAGCTCACAAGAAAGCCAAAGTGCTAGGAGAACCAGGGAAGGAGCTCTTAAACTCTCTCCGTGGGGAGGCTCAGAGGCCCTGTGGCAGGCTGAAGGGAGAAAGCAGTTAAATGCTGGCTCTTGCGGGGGGTGGGGGGGGGGCGGGGGGGAAACAAAGGTTGGATTTGTAGTGTTTGCCAATATCCACAGTGTAAATACTCTCACTAGGAGCAACTTCAAGGTACCAGTGTGCCATCACTCAAGTGGAGTTGGGAAGGGACATTTACAGTTAGCTCCAGCAAGGTGGTTCAGGCTGGCTCTAGGACCAGTGGGAGAAGGAGCGACTGCAGCCCAATCAGAAGGAAGAGGAGGATTTCTCTAGGCAGAGAAGGGGTCAAGGCAGGGGAGGACGTTCCTGGGGAGAGAAAAGTATAGCTCTAAGTCATGGAGCCATGAAAGCAAGTAGGGAGCAAACTGTGAAGAGTTGTGAAGGTTTAAGATTGGGAGAAGTGTTAGTCGCTCAGTCATGTCCGAACTGGAGTTCACTGAGCTCCTCTGTCCATGGAATTCTCCAGGCTAGAATACTGGAATGGGTAGCCATTCTGTTCGCCAGGGGATCTTCCCAACCCAGGGATCGAACCTGGGTATCTCACATTGCAGGCAGATCTTTACCATCTGAGCCACCAGGGAAGGCACCGCCGAAGTCTTCTGGAAGCTGGTGATGCTTAACCTCTTGACGCAGGTCACCTGCCTATATGAGTCGTTAAGCTGTGGATTTAACTTCTATGCACTTTTCTATATATTTGTAGTATTTTTTTAATGAGGATAAAAAGTAGAGATAATCTCATTCAGGGACAACCACTGTATACAGCTTTGTTCTATTTCATCCAATCTTTTTCCTATACACACATTTATATGACCATTCAGCAAACATTTTTATGTAGGGAAAAAAAGCAGGTTCTCTATCAAACCATAAAGAAGAAAGCATTTTAGCACTAGAAGTGACATGCTCTACTGGAAAAGAGTGGGCTTCAGAGTCAGAGACCTGCATTCAAATCCTGCTTCTGAAAGTGCTCACTTGGCAGCCCTGAGAAAGCTGCTAGCCTTTAGCTTCTCTGGGCCGTTTTCTTTTCTGAAAACTGAGACTGATAACACTCACATCCTGCAGGGCAGTTGGGAAGATCAGAGATGATGTGTATAAGATGCACAGCACATGGCCTGGCCCACAGAGAACCCTCAACACATGCAACAGACATGATACTGTTATTAGTATCATCTTAGAAAGTTAGAACTGAAAAGGTTGCCCTGAAAATAAATGACTGAACTATGGAAGTTATAGAGAAATGATAACCCTGTAAGGAAAAAGGCAAACTAGAATTTGCCCAGGGAATAACCTTGATGGTATTCAAAAGCCCACTGAGTGGTGTGGGTGGGGTGATGGGTAAAAATGGTGTTGTTTTGCCTAGTGAAGAAGGCTCTAGCGGTTTATAAGATCTGTGCATAAGATATACCCTATATGCAGCAGAGAACAGAATTAAGCTCAACAAACAGGACTTATAGGGAGCTGACTTCTACTGGATATAAGAAAGGATATTCTCACTAAAAATGAAAGGGGTGATCTCAATAAAGAGTGAGCCTCCCCTCATTAGGGGTACCCAAGCAGAAGCTGGTGGAGCACTTGGTGGGAATGATGAAGAAGGAACTGTGAGCATGTAGAGGGTATGGACTGGATGACCTTGGAGGGCTCTTTAAAGCTGGGCTCTGGAGCTTTCATAAGCAGCAGCAGCTGTTCTGTCCAGTCCCTACAGCAGCAAATGAAAAAATGCAGAACTGCAAGCATCAAGTGAAGGACACAAGGAGGCCCTTGCCCACCTCACCTGGTTATCGATCTTCAGTTCCACCAGAGAAGTGTTGTATGGAAGTGCTTCCACTAAACGCAGGATCCCAGCTCCGGAAATGAAGTTGGATTCCACGTTCAGCGTCTTCAACACCTTGTTCACCTTGAGCATCTCGGCAAGGGCCTTGGACCATAGGAGTAAAGGTAGGGTACCGTGAATTACCTGATCAAGGCTGGAACCCCTGTGGGTAGAACCTAAAATATTGAGGGAGCGTTGCTGGGAGTGAGAGTCCTTCACACACAGTCAGGGGCCAGCAAGAAGATCTCCTCAACTTCCTTCACCAAGCACCATTCTGTGTCTCTCCTCTCCTCTGGCTTGCTGTGGCTCCAGACCCCAGCTGGAGAGTTTCAGCTCCTTAACCTGCATCCAAATCTTCTATTACCTGGTTCCTCCACCCTGATCAGCCTCAACTCCAGCTGCCCCTCTTGGTGGTGCTACCCTCAGTTCCCCCAGCACCCAGCACTCTCCCTCTACTCTGCCTTTCCTCATCCTTCCCTATCACCTGGAATGCCCTTCCCTTCTGCTTCACTTGTCCAAACCCTGTCCATCCTTCCAGGCCATTCTCAATGCCCCTTTATCTAAGAGTCTTTCCCTAGCTTGCTGTGCCTGCCCTCTTGAACCTCACAGACTTTATCCATAACCTCCCTCATGGAACTTGTGTTCCTGTGTTTAGAGTCGTTTTTATAGAGGTTTTGTCTCCTCCATTAGCCTATATACTCTTGGTGGGCTGTTGGTGCACCTCATTCACCCCAAGGGAGCCTCCCACCCACGCAGTGCTCAGCACACAATAGGTTCTCAGTCACTGGTCACTGGACTAGTGGAGTCCCAAGTTCCCTATATTGCTTTCAACTTGTCTTTTCTGTGACCCTGTTGGAATTCTATGGAGCTGTCATTCTCTTTGAACAGCAGAGAGGGGAGCCTGGGAAGCCATCCCACTGGGCAAGTGACCAGGGCAAATCGGAAGACAGAAGCTCAGGTGGCCCCAGCACGTTGGAGGACTTCAGCCAGGGGGTGTAGATGACAATCAGAGCCTCTGGAGGAAATGAAGTAATTAGCAGGTGGTGGAAACGATGTGTCATGGAGGAAAGGAGACACCAGCAGCTGATGAGCCAGGATGTAAGATCAGTGGGTCCTGGTTGTCTGAAATGACGATCTGGTCCAGGAATGCCCTTCCCACTGGCCCTGCCTGCTGAAGCCTTTGCAAGGCTCAGCTCCTAGGATGCCTTCAGAGCCCCAATCCTCAGCTCCCCTGCTTTCGTGTACTCCAGGATGACATGTCAGCGTCCTCTCCAACCCTGCGTAGGTTGGACCCTCCTGAGGGGATGGACCCAGTCTGTGCCCACCCACAACATCCCTCTTGCTCCCCAAGAAAGGTGTGGCCTGATAATCAAAATACTTGACAGCTAGTATGTAAGTATAGCAGGCTGATCCAGGTAGACATACTAGTGACTGAGCTGGCCCTATAGGCAGTGTCATACCAGGTGTCAACTCTGTCTGCCAGACCAGAGTAAAGAAATGGGCAGGAGAAGAGCTGGGGCAGGCAGTGCGGACACTAATGGAGCTCCGGTAGCTTGTTACCAATTGTCCCAGAAGTATTTTCATCTTCAACAATGGGTATCCTGGTGTGAAGGGTATGACATCAGCTGTTGACCTGGCACAGGGTCAAGTCCCCGTAAATACTTGTGGAGCCGAGCTGACTGCCAGCACAGATGGGCTTGGTTTCTGAGCCAGCGACAGCAGTGGACAGAGCATGTGACTGCCAGCTGTGTCTCTGTGGGCACACTCAGGATCCACTGGAGATATCCTGAGGTCAGAGAACATCTAACCAGAGGTTCTCCACTGGCAGCAGTGAGAGACTATGAGCTATTTCTATCATTTCAAAAACAACCAAGGAAATGTCCTATGTATTTTAAAAATGAGAAAATAATTGATTGCCATGAATGGACTTCAAAGTAAGGAAATCTATCAGGATGAAGAAGGATAGTGTGGGCTCAATTATCCAAGAAGACATTCTCATTCTTAATGAGAATGTGCCTAATAACAGAGCATCAAACTATATGAAGCAAAAACTAATAGAATTGCAAAGAGAGAGAGAGAGATGAATCCACTATCATATCTGGAGACTTCCATACACCTCTGTGGATATGGACACCTCTAGCAGGTCAAAGACAAGGAAAGATATAACTGAACACAACACCACCATCAATCAACTAGATATAATTGCCATCTATAGACTATTTCATCCAACAATAGCAGAATACACATTCTTCTCATGCACATTGGAACATTCACCAAAATAGACCACATTCTGGGCCACAAAACACACTATAACAAATTTAAAAGAACAGAAATCATACAATGTCTGTTCTCAGACCATAATGGAATCAAACTAGAAATTCAATCACAAAAAGATAAGTAGAAAACTCCCCTAATACATGGAGATTAAGCAACACACTTCTAAATAACAGATGGATAAAAGGAGAAATCTCAACATAAATTAAAAAGTATTTTCAATTATGACTAAGCGGGATATTCCATCACATCAACAAGCTAAAAGAGAAAAAAACAGTCATTTCAATAGATGCAAAACAAGCATTTGACAAAATCCAACATCCATGGATGATAAAGTCTCAGTAGGTTTGGAACAGAGAGCAATTCCCTCAAATTGATTAAGATTATCTACAAAAAAAACCCCTTACAGTTAACTTCATACTTAGTGGTAAGAAATTTGAAACTATTTCTAAGATTAGGTACAAGGCAAATATACCCCCTCAGCCCTCTTTTTCAACATTGTAACAGAAGTTCTGTCCAATGCACTAAGGCAAGAAAAGGAAATTAAAAACATATAAATTGGGAAGATGAAATAAAACTGTCTTTGTTTGCAAAGATGAGATGGTTGGATGGCATCACCAATTCGATGGATGTGAATTTGAGCAGGCTTCAGGAGTTGGTGATGGATGGGGAAGCCTGGTGTGCTGTAGTCCATGGGGTTGCAAAGAGTCGGACACAACTGAGCAACTGAACTGCACTTGTTTGCAAATAACATTATTGGTTACACAGAAAATACAAAATAACTGACAAAGAAAACTCCTGGAACTAATAAGCAATTATAGCAAGGTTGCAGGATATGGTTAATAAAGAAAAGTCAACTGCTTTCCCATAGATAGCAATGAACAAGTGGAATTTAAAATTTAAAGTACAATACCATTTTTGTTATTACCCCAAACAATGAAATACTTAGGTATAAAGCTAACAAAATATGTACAAGATCTATATGAGCTAAACTACAAAACTCTGTTGTATGAAATTAAAGAAGAACTAAATAAATGGAGATATATTCCATGTACAGGAAACCTCAATATTGTCAAGATATCAGTTCTTTCCATTTTGATATAGCTTCAATGTAATCCCGGTTGAAATTCCAGCAAGTTATTTTGTGGATATCAACAAAACTGATTGCTACTAAATGTTTACTTGCCATGGCTGGTAGGCTAATTCATGTACCTTTTAACCTGCTATGAGTATTGTAATAATCATATTGTACTGTTATTCTTTATCTGTCTACTTTGGACCATTACATTCATGAAAGTGGGAGCTGTGACTATCTTGGTCACAGTTGTATTTTCAGAGCCTAATTCAGTGCTGGACATAAACACTCCATAAATATGCCTTGAATATTTTAAAAAAAGGACTTGATGGCTACTTTATAATAAACACAATTTAATCTAATCAGAGATCAAATTTCCAACATTCTTTGGATCTTAGAAAAAGCAAGAGAATTTCAGAAAAACATCTACTTCTGCTTTACTGATTGCGCTAAAGCCTTTGACTGTATGGATCACAACAAACTGTGGAAAATTCTTCAAGAGATGGGAATACCAGACCACCTTACCTGCCTCCCGAGAAGTCTGTATGCAGGTCAAGAAGCAACAGATAGAACCAGACATGGGACAACTGAAAGTTCTAAATTAGGAAAGGAGATCATCAAGGCTGCATATTGTCACCCTGCTTAGTTTACTTATATGTAGAGTACATCATGAGAAACGCTGGGCTGGATGAAGCACAAACGAAACAAGATTACAAGGAGAGATATCAATAACCTCAGATATGCAGATGACACCATTCTTATGGCAGAAAGTGAAGAAGAACTAAAGAGCTCTTGATGAAAGTGAAAGAGGAGAGTGAAAAAGCTGGCTTAAAACTCAACATTCAAGAAATGAAGATCATGGCATCCAGTCCCATCAGTTCAGTTCAGTTCAGTCGCTCAGTCATGTCCGACTCTTTGCAACCCCATGAACCGCAGCACACCAGGCCTCCCTGTCAATCACCAACTCCCGGAGTTCACCCAAACCCATGTCAATTGAGTCGGTGATGCCATCCAACCATCTCATCCTCTGTCATCCCCTTCTCTTCCTGCCCTCAATCTTTCCCAGCATCAGGGTCTTTTCCAATGAGTCAGGTTTTTGTATCAGGTGGCCAAAGTACTGGAGTTTCAGCTTCAGCATCAGTCCTTCCAATGAACACCCAGGATTGATCTCCTTTAGGATGGACTGGTTGGATCTCCTTGTAGTCCAAGGGACTCTCAAGAGTCTTCTCCAACACCCCAGTTCAAAAGCATCAATTCTTCAGCACTCAACCTTCTTTATAGTCTAACTCCCACATCCATACATGACTACTGGAAACACCCTAGCCCTGACTAGATGGACCTTTGTCGGCAAAGTGATGTCTCTGCTTTTTAATACGTTGTCTAGGTTGGTCATAACTTTCCTTCCAAGGAGTAAATGTCTTTTAATTTCATGGCTGCAATCACCATATGCAGTGATTTTGGAACCCAGAAAAATAAAGTCAGCCACTGTTTTCACTGTTTCCAGTCCCATCACATCATGGCAAATAGATAGGGAAACAGTGGAAACAGTGACAGGCTTTATTTTTAGGGGCTCCAAAATTACTGCAGATGGTGACTGCAACCATGAAATTAAAAGACACTTGCTCCTTGGAAGAAAAGCTATGACCAACCTAGACAGCATATTAAAAAGCAGAGACATTACTTTGCTGACAAAGATCCTTCTAGTCAAAGCTATGGTTTCTCCAGTGGTCATGTGTGGATGTGAGAATTGGACTATAAAGAAAGCTGAGTGCAGAAGAATTGGTGCTTTTGAAGTGTGGTGTTGGAGAAGACTCTTGAGAGTCCCTTGGACAGCAAGGAGATCAAACCAGTCAATCCTAAAGGAAATCAGTCCTGAATATTTATTGGAAAGACTGATGCTGAAGTTGAAACTCCAATATGTTGGCCATCTGATATGAAGAACTGACTGAATGGAAAAGACTCTGATCCTGGGAAAGATTGAAGGCAGGAAGAGAAGGGGACGACAGAGGATGAGATGGTTGGATGGCATCACCGACTTGATGGACTTGAGTTTGAGCAGGCTCTGGGAGTTGGTGATGAACAGAGAAGCCTTGCGTGCTGCAGTCCAAGGAGTCACAAAGAGTCAGACATGACTGAGCAACTGAAATGAACTGAACTGAATCTAACCTGAATTATTTTTAAGACACAGGAAAGATCAAATAAAATTGAACACTGGAAACCACCAATGAAGACAATAGTTTTAGATATGGAGAAACTGAGGACCAGGGAGAGGCAGGCCCTTGTCTACACACTGAGTGGAGACAGAGATCCAACTTTAAGGTCCATGTGACTTGCATTTAAACCTCAACTCCACTTCTCACTTGCTGTGAAACTTTGGATAAAGCGAGTTGTCTGAGCTCCTTCTACCCTACGTTCTTCATCTGTAAAGTGGGGAGCCCTGCACTTCTGGGATCTGGGATGATTGTGGAGATTAACTAGGATAATTATGTACAGATGGTGCCTGGCTAATGGCTGTTCTGTCTACACTCCCTCCTGGCTCCTAGCCCTGTGTCTTTCACCACATCACAGCTCACCACAAGGGTCCTTCATCAGTGGCACATGGCCAGTCCTGAGGCCACAAATGTCAACTTTCCTGTTTCTATGCCTCCCACTCTCAACGCAACAGAACAGAAAGGTACATACAAATGCCACAGGGTCATTGCTCCGTGTTCCCACGATGCTGAACTTCTTCACATACGAGTTCTCTTTGAGGGCTTCTGCATATGCCTTGAGAGTGGGTATGGGGATATTCTGCAGAGAGAAAGCCAAGCAGTGACCAGCAGTCCTGCCAGGGGCAGGCAAGGCAAAGAGATGGTGCAGTAATTCTCTCACAACTGATGCAACCTGATGCCCAGCATGTCCCTGACCAAAGAGCTGAATGGGCAAAGGGTTCCTGCTTTGCCCTAGATGGCTGAGAATTGGAGAGAACTTTCTGGTAAACAGATTGAGAGAGTCTTCCCTGAACATTTCAGGTGGCACCTGTAGTTTTCTCTTTGTACATGCAGAGACCGAAGGAGCAGGAAAACATCAAGGCAAAGGTGCAGGAGAGTGTTGTGCCGAGAGCTCAGGCCTGTGGGTGTGTGCAACAGGCAATGTTGCTGACTTGCTGTGTGACTCTGGGGGAGTCTCTGCCCCTCTCTGAGTTTGTTTCTGTAAACGAAGGTGGGGCATTGCCCTAGACAATCTTTAAGAGACATCTGTCCCAAAGGGTCTCAGCCCTAGTACACATTGGAGGTGCTAGGGAACTTTCATAAAATGCTGATGCTCAGGCCTGCCCGGGACCAATAAAATCAGAATCTCTGTGGGGAGAGGGACTGGGCATTGGCATTTATTATTTTGTTAATCTCAAGTGAATACCACTGACCTAGTCCAACTGCCTCACATGCAGAGGAGAAACGGGCCAGCCCTTGCCTGAGGCCCCACGGTGAAGGCACAGGGCCGTGGCCAGGTCCCCCCATCCCACACTTCTCTGAGCCCATAGACGTGGCCAGGGTGCACAGTTCTGAATTGTGCCAGTGTCTCCCACGGCACACATGGCAGATAGTGGAGGTGCCCGAATGGATCTCGCATTTCAGAGCGTCACTTTAGCCCCCATGGGAGCAAAGCGCAGGGAGGCCAGGTGGAGGAGACACGGCAGTTGCAGGTTTCCAATCTGATTATGCCAGGAGGCTGGCAGCCACTTAAAAGAAAGTGGAGAAGAAAGGAAAAGGGAGCTGGGAAGTGAGGGGCCCACTTCTTAGCTTACATCCACCCCCTCTGAGAACTAATCTCTCTGGCTCCCGGGCTGAGCAGGTGAGCAGGCAGCTGGGCCTGCTTCTGCATTCCTCCCACAGCCTGTCCAGGCGTCCCCGCTCTGCCTGGTGGTCACACAGGAAGGGTCCAAAGAGATGTGGGCCAACACCCTAGAGCATGACTTTGGACGCTGGGCCAATGGTTCCCATCTAGGGTTGCAGAATGAGGCTGAATACGTGCATGAGGTGCAGGTTCAGGGTTAGGCCCCTCCCCAGGCTTGGGTTACCCCATGAACCTGGTGGGCACCAGGCTTTTCCAGCCTTGAGATCCCTGTAGCCATATGTGTCTGACTCATGATTTATCTCTGAGAAACTCTCAGTGTTGTGGATAAGGTGGTGGGTTTCCAGAGTCGAAGCTGGGTTGGCTGTGGTGAACATCTGGGTCTGATGTCAGGCCCCAAAGGAAACCGAGATGATGGGCTGTGCTGGTTTATACTGTCCTCCTTCCCCAAAGTTTTGCCTCTATTCCTGACCCAGGACACTGCTGTCTGTGTGCAGTCTGGTCTGGGCTGTCTGGTTCTGAGTGGACTCGGCTTCCCCCACATTCCCACAACGGGGGAAGCAGAGTGAAGGGGGCCTCACCCGGATGTTGTTGAGGTTGACCTCTTCAAGTTTCGGGTCATTGTTCTTTATCCTCTCCAGTGTTTCTTCCACATCGGTGGCATTTGGTTCTTCGTCAGGCACAGGCTTGTACTGTGTAGGTTTGATCACACCTAGAGTGACCGACAACAGGGAGATGGCTCACAGAGATGGGGTGTCATTTCCCCTCAACACAGGACATCAGAAGGAAGTGGCGGTCGAGCTCAGGGACATGGAAGGCTGGGCCTCTCGGGGGCTACTGAGGGGAGGGTAGGAGGAGGATGGTGAGGGATTGGGCCAGGAGTCTGGGCCCTACTTGGATAATGCCTCTGCCAACTTGCAAGAACTAGGGGAATTCACTAAACTGTCTGAAGCTCGGTGTCCTCACAGTAGAGTGTGAACAGTCGTTCTAACCAGTGGGTTCCTGTGAGGATAAAATGAAGACTGGATGGGAAATAAACATGTAGGCCTTCCAGAGGAAAGGGTAATTGTGCTTTGGGCGCCTTTATTTCTCTTTGTGGCCAAACTGCCAGCTTGGAACAATGTAGTGGAGCAATTCAGACAATGCAATGTTGGCACAGGAAAGGACAAGACTTGTGGAGCAAGAGAGGCACCCAGAGACAGACCCGTGTGGACACATGGACATTTATGATCCAGGTGGAGCCCCAAGCCAGAGGCAAGAGGACAGACTTCGCAAGGAGCGGTGCTGGGACAATGGAATATTGATATACGAGAGTGAAAGCTTGATCTCATTTCACACCGCACACAAACACGAACTCCAGGAGGATTACAAAGTGGAGTATAAGAAGTAAATCTCTAAAACTTACAGAAGAAAATAAAGGAGGCTGTTCTGATAATATTGGGATGGGGACGGCCTTTGTAATCAAGTCACAAGGATCCCAGGAGAGTAAAAAGAAGAGGTGGGCAGTTTTAGCTAGTAGAATTTGAAATCTTCTGCAATGAGATTGCAGAGAGTGAGAGGAGGTAGGTAGCAAGACTCTGGAGGAGCCCTCACTTCCGAGATGCCCTCGCAGTGGGGCAGGGAGCGGGGCCAGTACTCACTGTTGAGTCCCTCCTTGTTCACGATGGAGCTGCTGCCCAAGGCCTGGTAGTACTGCTGGTTGCTCATGAGCGTGTGCATGCCGAGGATAGCTGCGGGGACACAAGGGCCCGTGACGCGCCTCTCAGACAGATAGCTTCCCAGGCACAGACATTCCATGCCCCAGAAAGTTTTGCTCACAGAAATGGCAAGAAACACTTTGGTTTTATTCTTGCCTCTATTGATGTGACTGTCCAATCTCTATCCCCAGCCTAGGTGTCTCTAGTTCCTGGCCTCAGATTCCTAGGTGTCCCCCTGACCTGTCCAACCCAACTTGGCCAAAACAGAACTCCTCTTTCTCATCTTCTTATCCTGGCTGTCCCCTGGGGTGGAACCTCAGTCACATGGCACCCTTCCCCTCAAATCCTCACCCTCCTGTACAGGATCCCTCATTTGTCCCATCTCCCACTCCGTCACCTCTGTCCTGGTCGGGGCCCTATCAGTTCTCGCCAGTGATTCCAGCTGTGGATTCACTGGTATGCTGGCTCCGGTCTCTTCTGACCCTCCCCCAGCAGCGTACAGCACAGAGCAGTCAGAAAGATCTCTCTGGAAATGCAAGCCTGACCGTACCCTTCTCCTGATCAGTCATTCTTTCATCCATTCATTTGTTCGGCATTTACTGAGTGCCAGCATCATGTGTCTGGCTCCGGGCTGGGGTGGGGTGGGGGTGGGGATAGCGAGGAATAAGAGAGACAGGGCCTCTGCCATGTAGCCTACAATCTGCAGGGAACTAGAGACTAAGCAAGTCACAACTGAAAACATAAGTGCAGAGTATGCTGAGTGTTGTAAAGAGAAAGTTCAATGTGTTCTGGGAGAAGAGGACAGAGGGATGGGAGCGATGAGACGCTGGCAGAGTGAAAAGAAGGTAGAATATTTTGGACAGAGGGATGGTGGGTAGGAAGCCACAGGCCAGGGAGAGAGGGGGAAACTGAAGATGGATGGAGGTGAAGCTGGACCTGCGGCAGAGGGCACCATGCCCTCACCAGCTGCTTCTGTGGGGCTAGAGAGCACACCGTCCAGGAGTGACCCTCAATCACTGTGCACCCGAATCACTGGGAATCTTTTGAAACTCCTGATGCCCTGACTACCCCAGACCAAGGAAACCACAATCCCCAGGGCTGGGGCCAAGCATCTGCCTTTTTAAAAGCTCCGCGTAATAACACAGCATTGTAAATCAATCAAAACTATACTTCAATAAAAATGTAAAAAGCTCTCCAGGTTTCAGCGGGCAGCCAAGGTTGAGAACACTGCCTGATGTCATCCCCCTGAATCTTTACAACAATGCTTTGGAGTAGATTTGATTCAAATAGGCCAGGTCACACCCTACAGGGCCTTCTAGGTCGAGATAAGAAGTTCAGATATTTTTGTCTAGGTGTGGCCTGAACTGGGAGTGAGATGGTCTGACTCAGGTTCCTGTTACTCAGGCTGAATGCGGAGCATTGACCACAGAGGGCAGGGACAGGCTTGTGGGACTGTGAGGCTGGTGCAGTGTTCACTTGGGAGGATGACGTCTTGTGACCCCAAAGCCTGGCTTCACCCATCCTCCCTGGGCTGGCCCTGCTTCAGTAGCCTTTTCCCTCGCCCAGACCTTTCTGTTCTGGCAACACCAACGGCCACTGCTCAGTGGCTGCTCCTGCTTCTGCCAACGCCACCCATTTGCTGGCGAGCTTCTTTCCATCTATACTACCTACCGCTGAAATGCAGCTCACCCCCGCACTGGAGAGTTTTGAGATTTAGCAAATAAAATTACAGGATACCCAGTTAAGCTGTAATTTCAGATAAACAATTAATAATGTTCTGATATGAGTGTGCCCCATTCAGCATTTGAGCACTTTTTCTGTGAGAAACTTGTTTATCTTAAATTCAAATCCAACTGAACATCCAGTATCTGATCTAACAACTCTTCCTCCCCATCCTTTAAGTCTGGAATAATGCTTCCTTCCCGGAAGTCCTCCTGGATTCCTCCTTCCCTCTAGCTCTCTCACAGCACCTGGTGTCCCTGTCACGGTCATAGTCAACAGAGTTAGCGCTATCTGGGTATATGTGTTCCTCCCCTACTAGACTGTGGGCTTCCAGAGATCAGGGAAGAGTATTCTCTGTCTTGGACCTCTTTCAGAAGATGATATTTGGTAAACATTTGTTCATTAAAAAGAAAAAAAAAACTCCCCCGGCCATTTCATTAGATGCAATTTCTAGTTAAAGAGACAACATGGGAAGCTTTAGTGAAGAGTCAAGAGACCCAAGTTCCAGTCCTGACTCTGCCCCTGATGCTGCTGTGTCCTTGGATAAGTCCACTCCCCTTTCTGGGTTTCAGATTCTCCTGTACAATGAGGGGTAAGACTAGACCACTGGTTCTCAATCATGGCTACACATACAAATGACCCAGGAACTTTACAACACCACCAGTGGTCCTCCTGGACAAACTGATCTAATCCCTGGAGATGTATTTTTAATCTCCGTGGATGATTTCTGATGCTCATTGGGAGCTAAGAACCACAAGACAAGATGATCTGAAAGTCCCTTCTGTTTCTCACATTCTATGAGTCTTCTCTGCTAAAATTAGACCTGCCTGCTCATCGTTAAGAACTGGTAAGGAGAGAAGCTTCTGCACTGTTTTGAGCTCTGTGGGCCTTAATTTAGGCTGCATCTCCGTGGGCAGAGGGAGCTGAGGCTTGATTCAGCAGCAGGTGCATCAGATCACCTGGAGTCACCTTCTGGGATGGGCTCTTCCAGCTCCACCCAGACAGCGGCTCTGATGGTGGTTCTGAGCTGCTTCTGGGTTTTAGGGTTGGAAAAACAGTTTGCAAATGTTGCTGGGAATCATAGGAAAGATGTAACCTCAGATGGCTTCTCTTAGAGTGTATAGAGTGGTGGGAAAATGGAAAATGCATTTTGTGCTTGAATGATAGCTCTTCATAGTGGTCCAGAAAGAGGGGGCCGAGGCAGGAAGGTTGCAGGGAAGGGCTGGGGGACAGAGGAAGGAGACCTGGACCCTGGACTGAGCCTTGGCACTAATTTGCTGAGTAACCCTGTCCAGATGACTTCCACTTTTTGTGTCTCAGTGTATTCACCTCTAAAATGGATCATGTTTGAGGGATGATCTCATACCTTCTCATGGGCCTTAACAGCCACATGACAATTTCTCACCGTCTCACAGTGTTTGATTTTTACGAGCAGCATCCAGGACAGGTACTGTCAACCCCCATTTTCCTAGCAGGCTCAAGAGGGTAATGGTTGGTCAAAGACCATTTGGTGAAGACCCTCCTGGCTTCTAAGTTAATGTCCTCACCTATACCTCCACATACCAGGTCACCAACTGGTCTAAAGTTCTAAAATTTCCCCTCGACCTCAGAATTCTAAAGACAGACGACACATATTCTAGGAGGTAATGTATATCAATAGCAGCCATAAGAAGAAATAAAACAACTTTGCAATTCAGAGGAGATTAACGTTCCAAGAAGGTGAGAGGGAGGAGGATTGGAGGGGGAGGGGCCAAGTAAAATCTCCACCACTGAGCAGACTGCCCGGTGGCTCCGAAGCCGGTATTCCCTTCTCCAGACCCGAGGACCAAACCATGACTTTCTCCTCGCTTGGTTTTGCACACTCCATGTCACCAGGAGTGAGTGACAGAAAAACAGCACATCAGCATTGCCTGCTGCTTCATTCTTTGTAGATACGGGCAGGGCTGAATTTAGCACAGGGGAATGTGATTTCTTACCAAAAAAAAAGAAGTCTAGATCTTCCTCAAAACTCAAAAAGGCCTATTTTTGAACTCTGAAAAAGAACATCGAGTTCTCTTTCTTCACTCTGCCTTGGCAGGGTTCACTCAGTTGGTGATTTGACTCAGGACACAGAGAGACAGCAGCACACATCCTTGGCTCCCTCAGCTGCCAAGTGCACAGGCTGACTCGGGCAGAAGGCCGGAAGGTATTTCCTGCATCCTAGGAGCAGGTGAAGGAAGCTGGCTCTGGCCCAGGACCTCAGAGCAGTTGAACCAACTACTTCTGAATAAGCCACACCCTGACCCTTGTAGTGTCGGGGGAGAAGAGATACCTAAGGACTTCAAAGTACAGCAGAAGCTGGGTGGTCTGACTAAGACTGCCTCTGATCGTCCTAGGAGCTGGGGGCACCAACTGCCCTGGGGTGGCCTGGGGGTTCTGAAGGGTAAGTTCGCTGCTAAGTCACTTTAGTCGTGTCCGACTCTGTGCGATCCCATAGACGGCAGCCCACCAAGCTCCGCCGACCCTGGGATTCTCCTGGCAAGAGTACTGGAGTGGGTTGCTATTTCCTTCTCCAATGCATGAAAGTGAAAAGTGAAAGTCAAGTCACTCAGTTGTGTCCAACTCTTAGCGACACCATGGACCGCAGCCTACCAGGCTCCTCCGCCTATGGGATTTTCCAGGCAAGAGTACTGGAGTGGGGTGCCATTGCCCTACCCTCAATTCCTTCTTGGGTCCTGCCCTGCCTGAAAGTTCCCCAAAGGTGAGTCAAGGTCATGCCCCTGACTGGGGAGGGGAGGCAGTGATCATGCACTTGCTTGCAGCTGACTCCCAGTGGCCTCGGAGCTACAACTCAAGGCCACGTGCCACGAGTTAGCACGGTCGGGGGCCAGCACATTGCTCATCACCTATGAGGACACCGCATGTTGATATTTGTATGTCTCTGTTCTGTCCTCTTCACCACATCCTGGGGCCCCCAGGTCAGGGACTGAATCTGATTCATCCCAGCAGTATACGCTGACTCGTGAGTGAATGCACAGATGAGAAAACAAAGAGTGAGTGAGAGTTCACAGGTCTGGCTCATGTGACACACCTACTGGATGTCCCCTTACACGTTCCTGTCACAGCCAGGTATCAAGCCTGCCGCACGTGCACCTGTAGAGCAACGGCTCAGAGGGGCTGCCTCATCCCCAGCTCAGAGCCTCTTTCCCACTGGGATCCATCTCCTGGCCTAGCTCACCTCTGCTCTTCCTCCTTTCGGTTCAGCTTTGGTCCCCACCTCATCTTATGGCCCCACCACCTGACGAGTCCTCTCCTGCACTCGGCCCTTTCTCCCTAGGACACTTGCTCCCACCTGTCCCTGCATGTTGGCCTCGGGGTTTATTAAACTTCAGCTCTGCACAGGCAGGAACCAGGCTGCTTTCTTATGGTTAGTCCACTGCAATTGGAAGCTTAGTTAACAGAAATGCTCTGCCCGAGAATCGAGTTGCAGGGCGCAGGGAGGACCTGCAGACCCTGTGCCCAGCACGCCCTCCTCTTCATTCCCTAATGCATCATCCACTCGGGGCTCCAGCTACCACCAGCAACACCCCTAGCACTCCAACAAGATGTCCCACCTCCAGCGACTCTTAAATTGATTCCTGGCTGGGCAGCTCTCCTTGGTCCTTGCAGGCACCCAGCTCTCTTTTCTGGAGCCTCAGACCAAAAGCCCACACTCATCTCATCATCTCAGCCTCTAGTCCTCTGATCCAGCTCTAGGAGGAGCTGGTCTTTCAGAAACACATCTCAGACACAGGCCACCTTGGCCCTTGGCCGCCTGTCCCCTCCATCCCCTCAGCCTCCCAACACCACCACCTCTCTACCCAAATCCTTGCTTTCATCTGGCCTCTCCCAACACTCCCCAGCCCAGGCCTCAATGCTTTAGTGTGACATCTAGAGCCTTTCCTAATTCCTATCCTCGCCCCGGCCAACTCTGAGATTCAGCCATGCACCCTTCTCCCCACTCTGTGTCCACCTCCCTACCCTGGAAGGCTTTATCCAGGATGTACTGGGTGGTGATTTGTGAGCAGACCCTAGAACCAAGCTGCCGGAGTTCAAACCCATGGGCAAGGATAACCTCACTATGCTGACTTTCTCTATCTGTAAAATGGGGCCTTCAATAAAACTCACTTCATAGGATCACTGTGGTCAGTAAATGCAGCAAGGTGTGGAAAGCAATGCCCACAGCAGCGAGGACATAGTTAGTGGTCAACGAATGTTCCACACCTTCTTCCATGGCCACCTTTCAAAGATAGCTGACATGCACCAATAGGCATCCAAGGCTAGCCAGTTAATGCTGGTGTCGCCCTGCAGCTCCCGCTCTCCTTTCTGGGCGTTGGAAGTGTGTGGCATCATGAACAGATACTAGGAATCAGCCATGCCAGCAAAAAGAAAGAGGAATAGTTTTAAGAAATCAAGACAGAAACTTAGCATGATATTGCAGTTCTATTTTGGCATAGGAACTGCCGGTTCTGACAGTGGAGTCATTTGATAATACCTCTGAACTGCCTAATGAGGAGCATGACGTCATAAGGGTGATCAGAGGAGAAGGACCAGGACAAAAACAGTGGCTGGGGTGAGCCAGTGTGGAGATGCTGGATAACTGTGCCCCCCACCCACTGCCCAGGTGCACAGATGAACTGGAACGCAAGCAAACTCTGAGTTGGGAAGACAGTTTGGTCCTAATACCGGAGCCTAATGTGGGATCTAATGTGACAGGTATGGGTTTTGATGAGCAAAGCAGTTGAGTATCCTGACCTAAGTGCTGCATTTCCAGGGTCACACCCTCACTGCTGTGTACTTCATAGTGAAAGTGAACACCTTTCTCTCTCAGCCCTGACACCCTTCAAGCCACTGCCCTTTGCCTTTTCCCAAATGTTCCGCCTCCCCAGGAAAGGCTATCTGGGTTGAGGGTCTACACATTGGCTCCCCTTGTTCACTCCTCGGGTTGCTGCAACCTGGCTCTGGTTCCCCGTCCCCCTCTCCCCTAAGAATGTCATCATACTGGTACACAACACGCACAAAAAGCTGGAGGATGCGAAAAGCGTAAGACACTGCAGCCACCTGAGTCCCCTGGCAACAGCAGCCTCACTGGCCTCTGGCATTGCCTCTGAATCTCCCGGCAGGCCCTGAACACTCATACTTTCTTGCTAGCTCTTGTATTAGGCTCTGCCCATCTTGATTTGGCCTTGGGTTCCCAGCCCATTCGTGGTATCCATGGTGGTTACCTTCATCCTATTTCCACTCTTCTCCCAAAGACTTCTCCCCCAGCCAGGGCCCTAGCCTCCAGAGCCACAGACCCCACTCCCACCAGGCCTTCCACCCTAGAGCTTGCCGATACTAATGACACCCACCTCCCTATCTCCAGTGTGGACCCTGGAAGAACTCGAGGACTTTCATATACACCTGCCCCCCTGTGGGTGGCCATTGGCCTTATTTCCTGTATACTTGTCCCTCTCTCACTGTTACAGCTGAATTTTGTCCCTCCAAAATTAAACTGATTATGTTCTGCTTTGTCCCTCTACTATGTTGAATAAGGTAATTTCTAGCCCCTTAGAATTTGTAACTGTTTTCAGAGATAAGGTCTCTAAAGAAGTGATTAAATGACAATGAGGCTGTTAAGGTGGGCCCTAATGCAATCTGCCTGGTGTACTTACGAGAATGAGATTAGGACACACAACGGGACCCCAGGGGACACATGCACAGAGTGACAGAGAGAGACGGTCATCTGCAAGCATGGGAGAGAGGGCTCAGAGGGAACCAACCCTGTGGACCCCTTGGTCTTGGACAGCTAACCTCCAGAACTATTGAAAAAACACAGTTCTGTTGTTTAAGTCATTAGCCTGTGGTATCTTGTTAGGGCAGCCTGGGCAGACTAGGGCACCCACCTTCACTAACAACACCAACTTAGTCTCTGGAGAAGTGGGCTCCTCCCCTGAACTCACAGTTGACCCCGTCTTTCCTCTCCCCTTCCTACTTGCCTTGAGTCTCTCTCTATCCCATCCACCCTCCTGTCATTATCTGGGTGAGGGTTAGTAGCCCCCCAAGACTGCTGAATTAAAAGACCGGCTACCCCACTGGGCCAGGGAGCACAGCATGACGGTGGGCACGCTACAGCCAGAGCCTGACCCCCGTGACAAAGGGATACCAACAAGTGGGGCAGGGACCAGACAGTCATAAGGCGACAAGAGCAGGTGGTGAAGGCCTCTGGATGCCAGGCCACCTTCTGGAGTTTTCGGGGCTGTTTGTGAAGATCACATGGAAACACACATGAAGATGGAGGGTGCTGTATGAATATGAGATATGGGGTGATAGGCTCCAAGTCCAGCTCTCTGAACTGTGCAAAGTGGTAAAATCAGATGACCTGTTCCAGGCATCTGTGAGCCCCCTGGACCGGAGATGCCGGCAGCCCTCTGTCTCCTCCCCTCTCGTCTTTCTTCCCAGGAGGCCTGGGCAGGGTTTGATGCAATGGCTGGTGAAGGGCTTAGGCTGCTCTCACATTCCTCTGGGATGGGCTCCGAGGTGGAAAGGGTTTGGGTGTTTTTATCTCTATTTCACTCATTTCGGTTCTTGATAATAGGTTTCCATCTCCTCTAGTCCTTTTTAGAAACAGAGAGGGTATTTACGTTGAAATACATCACTCAAGGCTCCCCTGCTGATGCAGGTCAAATGCTTTAGAGGACATGGGGAAGCGTCAGGAATGCCTCCTACCTGCGATGTCACAGAGTTCCGCATCCGAGGCATTCGCCAGGGCCTCCTCCAGCTCTGGCTCCAGTGTCACACTTTCCAGCACGGGGTCCATCGGCTTCTGCTTGGGGACCCAGACCTTTCCTGAAAACACATGAGATGCCAGTTACACGGAGTGCCACTGCACTGGGGCAGCCTCTGGCGATGACCCCAGGTGGGCCATCCAGAATCCTGTGGATCCCTCCATGCCAAGATATCCTGAAAACGTCTCTCTCTGGGGACCCAGTGCCAAACTGGCTCAGAGAAAGGGAATCAGAGATCTCCAACAAAGCACCCCTTATGTTTAAAAAGAAGAACTTTAGAACTTGGTCAGAGGAGACTGCTCACTATTGAAAACACTGGTCATTAATTTTAACAATCAGTAAGCAGAAAAAAAATGCAAAAGAAAAATATAATCGAATGCCAGGGTCTGGAACGCTCTAAACAAGGGTTCTGGTATGAGAGAAAAACTTAGAAACATTTCTAAAACAAATACATGCACTCAGATTAGTAAAAGAGGAATAGGGAGAAACCTGGGACACTATATTTTTAAAGTGTCAGACTCATAACTGAATGAGAGAGCAAAGAGGCACACACGGGGATGGTTGGCGGCTGCAGAGTGCACCAAGATGGCCTTTTGAAGAAATTATGGGGCATCCACACAATGGCGATCCCACAAAAGGATGACAGAGAGCTCTACTCACTAAGAAAGGAAAACGCCCAAGACAACATGTGTGAAAAAGTGAGAGGTTAACAGGCAGGAAGGCCAGGGGTCTCCAAATGGAGGAAATTGGCTGCTAGTCTATTAAAATTCTCTGTTGCTATGATGACACCTGGTTCCACCCGAACTTAACTTTTCTCAAACCTTGAGCTAACCAATGCATTTTTCTTCTGGAAATGTTTTCCTTAAGCTATGTTAATGAAAACTATGTATTTGCTTTGGAATTTGCCTTTCTTCAAAATGGTTCCACCAAAGACTAACTTTTGGCTGACAATGGCTCAAAAAACCCGTATTCATATCAATTGTTTTATGGCTGGGGGATGACACACCTCGTGCCCTCCTATCTCAAAAATGAACATTGTGGGAGAGGGGCCTGGTGAAACTCCGTCAGCCTTGAGGTGTCTTTCTAATCTGATTAATAACTTTCCAACAGACATAAAACACCTTGCTAAAACTGGCAGGGGGGCACTCTCTGTCCCCCTTCTGATGTCTATGTCAGAAGGTTTCTCTGTCCCTTTTCATACTTTAATAAAACTCTGCTACACAAAATTTCTTGAGAGATCAAGCCTGGTCCCTGGTCCCGAAGCTAAATCTTCTTCTTCGGAGATCAATAATCCAACACCGTTCACTGTAAGCTATCAAAAGCAAGCTTACAGAATAGCATAGATTATTTAATTATGGTTATAAAAAACTGCATGTGTGCATGCTAAGTTGCTCAGTTGTGTCTGACTCTGTGTGACCTTATGTACCCACCAGGCTCCTCTGTCCATGGGATTCTGCACGCAAGAATACTGCAGTGGGTTGCCACGCAATCCTCAAGAGGATCTTCCCGACCCAGGGATTGAACCCACAGCTCTTATGTCTCCTGCATTGGCAGGCAGTTTCTTTACCACTAGTGCCACCTGGGAAGCCTGAAAAATTCCATACACATACACACACACACACACATATATCTTTATTCATGCAACATGTTTATTGAGTTGCAATCAACCCTGAATATTCATTGGAAGGACTGATGCTGAAGCTGAAGCTCCAACACTTTGGCCACCAGATGTGAAGAGCTGATTCACTGGAAAAACTCTGATGCTGGGAAAGACTGAGGGCAAGAGGAGAAGGGGGAGACAGAGGATGAGATGGTTGGATGGCATCACTGACTCAACGGACATGAGTTTGAGCAAACTCCGGGAGACAGTGAAGGACAGGGAAGCCTGGCATGCTGCAGTTCATGGGCTTGCAAAGAGTCAGACACAACTTAGTGACTGAACTACAATTAACAATTTATTGAGTCCTTTCTATGTTCTAGGTACCTTTCTTGGCACTAGGTGGACAGCAGGGAACAGTTTACAGTTTAGTGAAAGAGGACAGGTAATAAGCAAACATGTAAAGATATCAGATAGCACTAAGCATCACAAAGGAAAATAAAGTCAAGCAAAAGATTAGGAAGTTCCAGGCTGGGGTGTGGGTGAGGTGGACTCTGCTCTTTGGGATAGGGTGTTTCAGGGAAGATGATCTGTGTGCTGGAATCCGACAGAGTGGGGAAATGAGACCCTCAGATCAGTGATAAGATGAGGATGCCCACTTTCACTGCTCCTACCCAACTGTGTACATAAAGTTCTAGTCAAACTGAATGGACAAGAAATAAATGGTATCCAGACTGGAAAGGCAATGACACCCCACTCCAGTACTCTTGCCTGGAATATCCCATGGATGGAGGAGCCTGGTAGGCTGCAGTCCATGGGGTCGCTAAGAGTCAGACACGACTGAGCGACTTCACTTTGACTTTTCACTTTCATGCACTGGAGAAGGAAATGGCAACCCACTCCAGTGTTCCTGCCTGGAGAATCCTAGGGATGGGGGAGCCTGGTGGGCTGCCATCTATGGGGTCACACAGAGTCAGACACAACTGAAGCGACTTAGCAGACTGGAAAGGAAAAAGTAAACTTATCTCTGTTCCCAGACGATATGATCTTATATGTAGAAAACCCTAAAGATTCCACACACAAAAAAACAGGGTACAAGATTAACATACAAAACTAAGCTGTGTTTCTATACACCAGCAATGAAAAATCTTAAAGGGAAATTAGAAAAATAATTTCATCTACAATAGCATCCTAAAGAACAAAATACTTAGGAATAAATTTAACCAAAGAGGTGAAGGATTTGTACAATCTCCTGCATTGGCAGGCAGAGTCTTTTATTGAGCTACTTGGAAAGCCCACAAAACACTGCTGAAAAAAATTTAAAAAGACCTAAACAAGCAAAAAGGAATCCCAATTTTAAAGATTGGAAGGCAATATTAAAATGGTAATACTGCCCAAAATAACCCACAGCTTCAAAGCCATCTTTATCAAAATCTCAATGGTCTTTTTTTTTTTTTTTGCAGAAATAGAAAAGCCAAACCTCAAATTCATATGATTGTAAGGGACTCCAATCAGTCAAAAAATCTTGATAAAAACAAAGTTGGAGGATTCAGACTTCCTGATTTCAGAACTTACTATAAGATTAAGCAATGTGGCACTAACATAAGAACAGACATACAACACAATGAGGTAGAATTGAGAGTCCAGAAATAAACCCATACATCTTAAGCAAACTGACTTTTGATGAACTTGTCAAATCCATTAAATGGGGAAAAATAGTTTCTTCAAGAAATGGTTCTGGGACAACTGGATCTCTATCTCACACCATACACAAAAACCCAACTGGAAACAGATCAATGACTGAAGTATAATAGTTAAAACTATAAAATTCTTAGAAGAGCACATAAACATAAATCTTCATGACCTTAGATCTGGCAAAGTATTCCTAGATATGACAAAAAAGAATAAGCAACTAGAGAAAAATTGATCAATTGAATTTAAAATTTAAAACCTTTGTGCATCAAAGGGCATCATCAAGAAAGTAGAAAGACAACATATAGAAGAAGAAAAAATATTCAAAAATCATGTACTTTTAGTATTCGGAATACATAAAGAACTTAACAACTCAACTACCAAAAGAAAAACAACCTATTTAAAAATGAGCTAAGGGCTTATAGACATTTCTCCAAAGAGGATATACAATTGCCTCTCGGTATCTGAGGGGGATTGGGTGCTCGAGTCACATATAAAATGGCATAATATTTGCATATACACACATCCTTCTGTATACTTTAAATCATCTCTAGATTATTTATACCTACTACAATGTAAATACAATGTAAAAAGTTGCAAGTGTGAGACAAATTCAAGTTTTGCTTTTTTAAAATTTGTGGAATTAAAAACAACATTTCTGATTCATGGTTGGTTGAATCCAGGATACAGAACCTACAGATATGGAGGGTCAGTTGTACAGATGGGCAGCAAGCACGTGACAAGATGCTCAACAACATTGGTCATTAGGGAAATGCAAATCAGAATTAGAATGAGAGACCTTCTCACAATCGTGATAATGACTATAACAAAAATCAAAAGTTAAAATGGAAACTAACAAGTGTTGGCAAGAATGTGGAGAAACTGACCCTCATATATTGCTGGTGGGAATGTGAAACGGTGCCGTTGCTTTGGAAAATAGTTTGGTACTTCTTCAAAAAATTAAATGTAGAATTACATATGATCTAGCAATTTCACTCCTAGATATATACCCCAAAGAACTGAAAACAGTTATTCAGGCAAATACTTATACAGGAATGCTCATAGAAGCACTAATCACAGTAGCCAAAAACTACCAAAATGTTTATCAATGGATGAATGGACAGACTGTGGAATATCATTCAGTAATAAAAGGGAATGAATGAGTCTTGAAAACAATATTCTAAGTGAAAGAAGCCAGACACACAAAGTCACATATTTTATGATATAATTTAGGGGAGATATCCAGAATAGGTAAATCTATAGAAACAGATTGGTGATTGCCAGGGGTAGGGGACAGGGGGCATGGAGAATAACAGCTTATTGGGTACAGGGTTTTATTTTGGATGAAAATGTTTTAGATCTAGATAGAGATGGTAGTCACACAACATTGTGTATATACTAAATGCTACTAAATTGTTCACTTTAAAATAGTTAATGTTATGTGAATTTAATAATTAAAAAAAAAAAACAAAAACTGCTCACTTTGGCTATTGACTGAGAATAACCTGAAATGGGGCCAGGATGGAAGCCAAGAGATGGCTGATGGTTAGGAGTCTCCTGCAAAAGTCTAGATGACAGATGATAGTGACTTGGACCACAGATGAAGAGGGATGGGAAGTGCAAAGAGAAATGTCCACAAGGATATTCACTAAAATAGGACCAGAGGACCATCTCTCAGTGGAGAGAATTACTTTTTTTATTACTTAAAATGTTTACAGCAAAGATCAGTTACCTATATAAGCAGAACAGGCAAAAAATCATCTGGGAGAAGATGTATAATAACTTTCACCAGAGGTGGATCTGGGAAAGGGCAAAAAGGGCGAAAAAGAAAACAAACTGTGAAAACAGCTGATGCAGTGACTAGGATGAACATTCAGTAAATATTTAAGACTTTAGTTTATTACACTACTGTAGCAGGTGCCTCCATAGAGGTGGTGACTCAGATATCACAAGACTCAGACTTCTTCCCTTCCTTCATCTTACTAGTTGGGATATGGCTATGATGACTGGAGTTTCAGCAGCCAAAAGAACCATGAGGACAAAGATGTATTGCAAGGATGGCAGAATGAAAAACTGGAAAAGCTCTTGATTCCTAACCCCAAGAAAGATGTCTTACCAACCTTGGAATGCCTAGCCCTGCAGCTCTACTAAGTAAAAGAAAACTAAATATTCATCTTCAGTTTCTTTCATTTTACTTGTTTCTCTAGCACATGGAGCCAAATCTGCATAATGAAAATAACCTGCTTGGAACTTTGTTCTGATTCCCCCACTTGAATGAGAGTGAAGGAAAATCCAAATTCCTCAAGATTTTGCACCAGTTTATGGCCCCTACTACATCCTGCTAGATCTTGTAGTGACTGATATGCGATTTCCCCTCAGCCTAGGCTCCCTCTAGGCCTGGTGTGGGGCAGGTGCTCAGCGGGGCTGGGCTGAATGGCCCTGAGTCTGCCTTTTACAGCTGGAATGTCTCCTTCCACACTCTCTCTGTTGAGACCCGCACTTATTCAATATACATGGACTCCAACAATCATCATGTAAATATTTTATGATGACGATGATGCTGGTGGCGATGATGTTAGTGATGATAAACCTTTTAGGCTTGTCATTATTGTAAAAATAGAATAAATTATAGCTACCCTCCTTGGGTCAGCCTGGCCTTTGATGAAGGCACTCAGGCTCTGGGAGTCTGGAGAGCTGTTCCCGGCTCAGGGCCAGGTCAGCATTCTGCGAAGGGGCAGCAAGATTGGTTGGTGCGCAGCCCAGATTCCCTCCCCATCCCCCATCTCCTCCCCTGGGAGGGGGAGGGCTACACAAGGGAGCAGATGGCAGCAATGACTCACCAAATGTCCACCCAGGCCTGTTCTTGACACTCACAGTCTTGCTTTCCCCAGTTTTCAGATGTGTAGGTGGGCTAATGGGAGTTTTAAGACCCCTCGAAATCCAGAGATTTTTTTAAATCTTTACCTGCTGCACCTGAAATCACTCTTCAAGGCAAAAGTACCTTGCTTAAAACAAGCTTGCACCTATACTCTCAGCCAGGCACACCTAGGCTTTATGGTCCAGGCTCCCTTCCCCTGCCTCCCACTCCAGGATGCCTCAGATCACACAATTTTTCCAAAGCTCTGTGATCCAGATGTCTCCTGGGCTTCCCTGACCTTCCAAGTTTTTGGTAAAATCTGGACTGAGCTCCAACTGCAAGCACTGGGTGGCTTGACATCCTCCCTGCAATGTCCATCACTCCCTGCTCTTTCATTTTATTATTTATCAGGCAGTTACTCTGTGTACTGGACTGTGCTAACACAACAGGGCATGCCTGCTCAGTTGCTCTGTTGACATAGGGACAAAGCCACAGACAGGGACCCTTGGCTCACCATGCTGACATCCTTAGGGGGATGACAATGGAAGAGGCAAAAAATAAAGAATTACCCAATTAATTAATTAGAATTAATGCTTTCATTCAACAGCTATTTACTGGGTGCCTACAATGTGCTAGGGTTTGTGAGGTACAGGAATATAACAATGAACTAGACAGATGTGGTACTAGTACCCATGGAGCTTATATTCTAAGGAAAAAGTCTACAAGGTCCATTATGCATGTAATCAATTTGAACGCATTACTTTTCACTTTCATGCATTGGAGAAGAAAATGGCAACCCACTCCAGTGTTCTTGCCTGGAGAATCCCAGGAACAGAGGAGCCTAGTGGGCTGCCGTCTATGGGGTCGCACAGAGTCGGACACAACTGAAGTGACTTAGCAGCAGCAGCAGCTTTCATTCAGCACCTCTCTCTTGAGCCCTGCTGGGTGCTGCAGGAACTGTGTGAGCAAAAGTGTCTGAGTGCCTGCCTCATGGAGCTTACAGGCCGGTGTGAATAAATTGTTCTGAAGAACACACAAAGGCTTCTGAGATGGAGACTAACTGAGGGGGAGTTGAATGGATGGAATGTGCTAACCAGTAGGGACAGGAAAGGCTTTCCTGAAAGAGGAGACAGTACAGTTGAGACCAAGAGGGTAATAATAGCTGATACTGATATTGCATTCATGATGGGCCAGGTGCTGTGCTAAGTGCTATATATATATATATATATATATATAAACTCAATCTTTAGAACACCCTCAGGAGGCTGGTAATAATATTCTTTTCATCACCCCCATTTCACAAATGAGGGAACGGAGGCACAGCAGGTTTAAAAATGTACTTGAGGGAATTCCCTGGCAGTCCAGTGGTTAAGACTCAGCTTCCACCACAGGAGGTGCAGGTTCCATCCCTGGTCGGGGACTAATAATATCCCACAAGCCTTGCAGTGCGGCCAACAAACAAATGTACTCAAGTTCACACAGCTAGTAAGGGGTAGTGCCAAGATTGCAGCCAGAGTAGACCCAGCTCCAGTCTATGCTTCTAACCATCACATCTCTTACAGAAGAGGGGAGCCAGCCCTGAAGAAAGCATGGAGCCAGACAGAGGACCTGCATTCCAGGCAGAAGGCATCTGTGCAAAGGTCCTAAGGTGGACAAAAGCTGGGAGTGTCTGGGAAACAGAAAGAGGCCTGTGGGGGCAGCAGGGCAGTGAGCAAGGATGAGCACGATCCCAGAGGACAGGAGGAGGGTTTGGAGTGTAGGGGAAGTTCTGGAAGGGTTGGGTAGTCGGGGTGCCTCTCTGTTCCCCGATTCTGGATGGTGTGCCTTAGGCTGGGGCAGAGAGTCACAGGGGACAGATGAAGGAAGGGGAGCTGCAGCTGCCAGAGAGAGGGGCTGTGGGGAAAGAGCAGGGACAGTTAGGTAGGGAGAGGGTATCTCTTGTTTCTGGTTGGAGGGCACAGACTTTGTCTGGCCTCATGTCCTGGTATCATTTTAATAGTTCCTTCCTTCCCTTTCAACTGTATCAGGTTTGGATGAAGAGTAATCAGGACACCCTAGTTAGAGGGGACTTAGGGGGACGTGTTTCGGGCCTGGTTGAGCCCCAAACTTCGCTAAATCTACCTCACACATTGATGCTTTTGGAGCTGGGCTGTAACTTTGGGCCAGGCAGGGATGAAGGCAAGGCGGCCCAGTCACATCTGGCCCAACGCAGGGCCTGGCTTACAGCTGGCACTCAGTGATGCATGGAGGGGTGACGTACTCAAAAGCACAACATTGTCCAGTACCTCGCTTCTCCCCTGTGTAGGGGACCAGATCTTCTCGGTCCTTAAACTCCTTTGCTTGCTTTTCCAAGTGATCCAAGAGCTCCTCCCTTCTAAAGGGGCCTGTGGGCGCCTTGGTGGTCTGATCCTTCTGCCTCAGGCCCGCGGGCAGCAGTGCATTCTACAGTGGTGGTTGCGGGGCGGGTGCAGAGAGAGAGAGAAAGAGAGAGAGAAAGAGAGAGAGCGGTCAGCTGCCGAAGACTCGCATTTCTCCAGAAACTCCTCACTGAACCACGGGAGTGCCATCTAAGTTGTTCATTCACAGGTAAGGAAACTAACACCCTGGGAGGGGCAGGGACTCGCCGAGGTCATGGAGAGACACATGAGGTCACAGCAGACAGGGGCCGAGCTCGGCTAGGACTCAGGTCTCTTAACCAAACCCGTTCCCAGTCTGGAACATTTTATAAAGGCATGAGGGCGAGGGTCAGCTGGCCAGGGGCCAGGCACAGCAGGGGGCTGCCAGAGCATCTGCTGAGGGGGAAATAGGATGACATTAGGGTTTGGATGCATGAGGGTATTTCCAGCCGCTATGTAGAAAGTAGCTGGGGAGAGAAGCAGCCTGGAGGGGGCAGAATGAGTTAGGACCTTGGATGCAGAATCAGGGAGGAAGAGGCAGGCCCCCCAAAACAAGCAGAGAAAGCTGGGCAGGATGGCAGGAAGGGCCAGGCAGGCTGTCAGGCTGCAGGCCCCAGTTGGCCCTACCCGCTGCTTCCTACCCTCCTGACCATCGTGCTCATGCACGCTGGCTGTTAAATATTTTGAACGTTGCCCTTGGAGATGGGTCTCTCAAGAAAGATATCGTCAACCAATCCCCGTGATTTCTTCTTCAAACATGGGCAGGCTTCTAGGTGTGGGCTCACTACGAAAGCAGGCTCCTAATCAGGGTGGATTTGAATCACACGGGTTTCACTTTAACTCAGTAATGCAGAGATCCAAAGACACTCATGGCTGGAAAGGATGCTCAGAGATCAGCAGCCACTGCATACGCACTCCCTTCAGGAGGAAACTGAGGCCAAGGGCAGAGAAAGGCTTGCGCAAATCTAAAACTCAAATCAGGCTCCTTCTTCAGACTTGAGGGAAGAGGGAAATCTTCTGGTCAGATCAGTGCTCTCCCCCGCCCCCGTTCATTCAGGGAGGTCGGGAGGATCCCACGAAGGGTGATGTGAGCAGAGTCTCACCTCACTTCTTGCTGCACTCCCACACTGGATAAATCAGACAGCCATTCAATGTCCCATCTCTGTACCATTCGGTAAGAACATGCATCTCTTCAGTCACCCACTCACACTCCAAATCCTTTCCTAAATGCCCCCTCTGAGAGGAGAATGCTGTCCGGTACATGAAGAGAGCTCTGGGCCTGGCACATGGGGGGATAAAGCTTGGGAGGCAAATACTACTGTTTGGCTGCAGTCTGATATTTTTTTTACAGGATAGTTTACCACTGTGCCATTTCCATAAGAGCAGTGGGTGCGAGATCAGGACACTGAGTGTGAACCCAACTCTGGGTCGAGCAGGGCCTGGTACAGACATCAGTATCAGTATATACTGGGGCTCAGAGAGTGGGGTGTTGTCCACGCAAATGGACTTAGGCCACAAGTCAGGAAGGACACCTGGGAATTGGAGAGGACATTATGAAAGAATGGCCAGTAGGTAGAAAACTGAGCCTTGACTGGTTTGTGGGTGATCGCCAAGAATGTAAGTGGTGCCACAGATGCCCCAGTTTTCCCTGAGCAGCAGTCCTTAGACACTTTCCATGTGATGATGGTCCATGGATGAGCCATGTCCCAGGTGAGATAAGACTTCCTGTGGCTACCTGTGTGTGTCCACTCAGAGTAACTACATCTACTATAGCTCAGCTGAGGGGACAGCCTGCCTGTCCTGCAAACGTCCATCTGTGATTACCCGTGATGAGCAACCAAATTCTTTGTGACATGCTGGCACCTCACAGTTGACCCCACCCCAGGCATAAGCCCTCACTTGGAGTAACGATATCTTCAGCACTGTGATCTTGGGCAAGTCAACTAACCTCTTTGTTCCTCCATTTCCACAGTTGTAAAACATGAATGATAGCCACTCTCTCAGAACTGTTAAGAACACTCAATCAGATAATGCAGAAGAGTGCTTAGCACACAGTGCCTGACACAGTGAGCGCACAAATTACCGCTGATTATTGTTGCTGCTCTATGATCAGATAAAATACATTTTGCCAGGAGGTAGGCTACCCAGATATGTAGGCTGGACAGGGGATGTGTTATCCAAATATGTCTTAGAATTCAAAAAATGAATATATGCAAATATAAAATGAATTAAGCACGTGAAGCAAGTGGTTCTCAATGATCCCCACAAGGGAAGACCTGACAGATTCTTGTTACCATGAAGGATTTTGATGGTGGTGAGGTGCTGGGGTGCATTCTAGCCTCCGAAAGTATCAGTATTGTGGTGGTAAAAACCCACGAGGTTGTAACTGAGGGGAAAGGCGTTTGCAAACTTATATCTCTTTTTGAGTATATCTGATAGAGGCCAGTGATTTGAAGTAGAGTTTTTTCAAAATTTTGGTTTTTGGTATCTACACGAGATAATGGATGTTCACTAAACTGACCACAATGTATGTAAGTCAAGTCATTATGCTGCACACCTTAAACTTCTATGCTGCTGTATGTCAATTATATCTCAATAAAACTGGGATGGGAAAAGTAGGGTTTTCAACCTCGGCACAGGAGAGATTTGGGGCTGGATGGTTCCTTGTCAGGGGAGCCGTTCTGTGCATCCTTGCTGTTTAGCAGCATCTCTGTCCTCTGCCTAACATGCCGCTAGCACGTCTCCAGGTTGTGACAACCAAAATATCTCCACACATCCCCAGATGTCCCCTGTGGGGGGCAAAGTCACCCCTGATTAAGAACCACTGTGTTAAACCTGAAACCCTTATCATTACAATACGGGAGTAAAGATGCTTTTCATGTGTTTTAAAAATATTACTTATGTGGCATGTTAAAATGTAGTTTTATTTATCTTCATTGAAAGCAGTTGATTTTTAAAAAACAAAAACATAACAGGCTTTTTCTAACAATTCTCTGCTTATTGAATCTTTAAAGTAAATACTGGGAGCATTATCCTTGTTAGGAGTTTATTTTCATTCCATTAAATGGTACGTTTAGTGAAATATAACATGATTTTCAACTAAAACCATAGCCAGTTGCATATTTTAAAACTCTTATTTATCATTTTAACTTGTTTTCAAAAACAGCATATGATAGAAAAAATAGCATGTGAATTCACCTGATATACAAAAATTAACTCAAAATAAATCAAAGACCTAAATGTAAGAGCTAAAACTATAAAACTTTTGAAAGAAAACAGGCATAAATCTCTGTGACCTGGATTAAGCAATGGTTTCTTAGATATGATTCTGAAACAAAAAGCAACAAAAGAAAAAATAAATTTGACTTCACCAAAATTGAACATGTTTGTGCTTCAAAGGAAACTAAGAACTAAAAAGACAATCCACCGTTTGGTAGAAAGTTATTACAAATCATATATCTGAGAATGATCTAGTATGCAGAATACATAAAGACCTCTTAACTTAAAATATAAGACAAACAACAGAATTTAAAAGTGGGCAACAGATTTGAATAGACATTTCTTCAAAGAAGATATAAAAAATAAGCACATGAAAAGCTTCTCAACATCATTAACAAGAAAACACAAATCAAACCCAGAATGAGCTAGTACACGTCACACCCTTTTGCCCATAAAAGAGATGGGTAAAAACAAGTGTTGGTGAGACTGTGAAGACATTGAAACGTCCATACACTGTGGTCCAGTTCAGTCACTCAGTCGTGTCCGACTCTTTGTGACCCCATGAATCGCAGCACGCCAGGCCTCCCTGTCCATCACCAACTCCCAGAGTTCACTCAGATTCATGTCTATCAAGTTGGTGATGCCATCCAGCCATCTCATCCTCTGTCGTGCCCTTCTCCTCCTGCCCCCAATCCCTCCCAGCATCAGAGTCTTTTCCAGTGAGTCAACTCTTCACATGAGGTGGCCAAAGTATTGGAGTTTCAGCTTTAGCATCAGTCCTTCCAATGAAGGGAAATGTAAAAAGTGTATCCCCTTTGGAAAACAGTCTGGTAGTTTCTCAACAGATTAAAAACAGAGTTATCGTTATGAGATAGCAATTCCACTTCTAGGTAAACCCAAGAGAAATAAAAGAATATGTTCACACAAAAACTTATACATGAATGTTCATAGTAACCTTAGTTATAATAGCCCCAAAGTAGAAACAACTCAAATCTCTATCAATGATGAGTGGATAAAGAAAATGTGGTCTATCCCTACAACAGAATACTGTTTTACAATAAAGAGAAATGAAGTGCTGGTGCATGCTACATCATAGATGAAACCTTGAAAACATCATACGTAGTGAAAGAAGCCAGTAGTAACAAAGGACTACATGGTGTCTGACTCCACTAATATGCACTGTCCAGAACATCAAATCTATAGAGACAGACAGTAGATTATTGGTTGCCTAGAGAGCAGGAAGTAAAGTGAATGTTGTTCAGTCATGTCCAACTCTTTGCAACCCTATGAACTATACAGTCCATAGTATTCTCCAGGCTAGAATACTAGAGTGGGTAGCCTTTTCCTTCTCCAGGGATGGAACCCAGGTCTCCCACATTGCAGGTGGATTCTTTACCAGCTGAGCCACAAGAGAAGCTCAGGAATACTGGAGTGGGTAGCCTATCCCTTCTCTAGCAGATCTTCCTGATCCAGGAATCGAACCTGCATTGCAAGGGTCTCCTGCATTGCAAGCGGATTCTTTACCACCTGAGCTATCAAGGAAGCCCCAGAGCTGAGGAGGATGGTGAGAAATGCAAAATGACAGCTATCAGGAACAGGATTCTTTCTGAGGTGATGCTAAGTTGCTTCAGTCATGTCTGACTCTGTGTGACCCCATAAATGGCAGCCCATCAGGCTCCCCCGTCCCTAGGATTCTCCAGGCAAGAACACTGGAGTGGCTTGCCATTTCCTTCTCCAATGCATGAAAGTGAAAAGTGAAAGTGAAGTCGCTCAGTCATGTCCGACTCCCAGCGACCCCATGAACTGCAGCCTACCAGGCTCCTCCATCCATGGGATTTGCCAGGCAAGAGTACTGGAGTGGGTTGATGAAAATGTTCTAAAATTGACTATGGTGATTGTTGTATATCTCTGTGAATATACTAAGAAACACTGAATTGTATACTTTAAATGAGTGAATTTTATGGCATGAGAATTATATCTCAAAAAAGGTGGTTTTTTTTTAATGTTACTGAAGGAAAAATTTAAAAAATGGCCAATGCAATACATTAAGTGCCCATAGAATGCTAAGAACACAGGCTCTTTGTGAGTCAGTGGCCAAAAATGACTGGGCAGGCTAGAGCTGGCCAGATTTAACGTGGCGTTTTGTTTTAAAGAGTGAGGAGCCACATTATGTAAACTAGTCATGGAGGCGTTATATGGGTTAGAAATTATTGCCTTAGATCTCTTATAACTATTAGAACCTAAAACTGACTCTCAGACCCAGCCATTTAATGGTAAAGAAAGAGTTTCCACAACATTTTGTCATCACCTTTAACCAGGAGAATATTTGCTGAACATGTTTGTGTAGAAATGTATCTTTTCTTAAATTCCTTACTCATTTTACAAACACTTATAGGGTGAGTATTACAAAGCCAGGTAGTGTGCTAAGACACAGGGCCAGGGCCCGACCAGGGACTCCGTAATCTGGAGTAACTGAGTAAACAGGGAAAGCAGGCTAAAAGGAGAGAAAAGTCTCAATTACAGCATGTATGCAAAACAATGAATTATTTTAGCTTTTAAGGTTAATCAAGATGCTAAAGTGGGGTCCACTTTACTGAATAGCAAAGAATAGTTGATAACTAGCCTCTACATTGCTGTAAAAGTCATTTGCGTCCATGGTGCCTGTGGGTAAGTGGAAGCATCTAACCTTTAAGGCACTTAAGTCTTGTTTTCCTAATCTTAACGTCTGCACAGCGTAAACTTGCTGGGCATGTGCTTTCTTTACAGTTAGTTCAAAGGGAGGCAGCCGTCTGCTTCTCCAGGACAGATGTCACTTCTGCATGAAGGAATCCGTATCTACTTGCACACATCACACGTACACACATCTTCACTCCGAAGACCAGTGGATTAGGGTGAGATTGGCTTTGGGAGATAGCTTTGGGGTATACGACTCTGAGCATGCCTGCAAGGTCCTTACTTACAATTAGAAATTTACTCATGTGAGGAGGCCAGTGGGTAATGTATGGGTGATGTCTCTGTTATCTCCAAACAGGAAAGTTGGTGGTGTTGTTTTGTTTTGTTTTTTTAATTTGGCCAAGCCATGTGGCATGTGGGATCTTAGCTCCCGGACCAAGGGTCAAACCTGCATCCCTTGAATTGAAAGCAGAGCGTCTTAACCACTGGACTGCCAGGGCAGTCCCTAGTGTTGGTTTTAAGGAGGAAGAATTTCTAGGTACTCTTTGATCTTAGCCAAAATATAAAATTATAGCTGTTATACACTTGGGAGCGAGGAGGACTGTGGCACACTGGAGATTTCAATGCCTCCACATTACCCAGCTCTAGCTAAGAATTGCCGTGGGTGGTGTTATTAGATCTGCTGATCTTTATGTGAAAGCTCTTGATTTTTAAATATTGACACATGATCCAAATATTTTAAAAACAATGTTCAGACCAAATAAAACACAGCTGGAGGCCAGTCTTAGCCCATAGGTTGCCATTTTGCCATGTCTGATCTGAGTTCCTATCAGACTGAAATTCCAGACAGAGGAAGTTAAGATACTCATTCATTTATCCCTCAAATGTTTGCTGAATATCTTGCTCATTTCAGGCTCTGGGCTAGAGGAAGAAAGAGGCAGATACATCTTTTTTTTTTTTAATCCAGAGGTTTAAAAAATTGTTTTTAATAATCATAAGAGGTAAAACTAAGCAATCTCTTCCTGTACTTTCCTAGTTGTAGTTTTTTAAATGGCAATTTTCTTTTAAATGTTGTAAATTTAAAAGCTGGATGTACAGCTTGATAGGTTAGTATCTTTATTTAGTTTTCTCACCCAAGCTCTGGAATCCAGCTGCCCAAAGCATGATGGAAACTTTGACAAATCCTCAACTGCACTGTTAGGAGCTCTAACACCCTGTGAACAGGTGCAGTAAAGGCCAAATATTAAGTATCTGCACAATTATCACTGCTATAGATAGTTGGGGCTACATGAGGAGCTATCTCGGCTATAGCCACTGCAGGTTGGTTAGCAGAGTACATGTGCACCATGCATACACACAAAGGCAACACATATGCACGTGCATGCACACGCACACACACACTCAATGTGTTAAAAGGATCTCAGGTTGGCAGCTCAGAGCTGCAAAGCCTGGAAGAGAGCCCCTGAACCAACTCTCTCATCTCCAGTTGGGTAAACTGAGGCATGGGAAACTGAAGTCACTTGCCCAAAGTCACACACCTCGTTAGTCACACATCCAGGAAGGCTGACTGATATATAGGTGACATGTACATAACTAGTATCTCAAGGATCAGTATGGCTGTCTTCAGACTGGTGGTTCAGCATATATACAATGTCTTTCAACCCGATTCTTCACAGCGTATCTCATGACACAAGGCAGGGCCAAACCTGTCCCTCCTGGTGTTCTTATCCTCCTTTTCTGCCTCATGTTCAAGGAAGATGTTCCATTTCCCTGCTGTTGGGGGACATCCTGAGACAATGAATGAGTGATCACACTCCACAGGGGCTCTCAGATGGGGAGACACACACAAGTGTGAGCAGCTTCCTTCACCTGGGGCTTCCTGCAGGAGGTGGTCCCTGAGCTGAATGAGTCCCAGGGCACAGGCAGGAAACAGCCAGGTGAAGAGGAGAGAGAAGAGGGAGGTTACCAGGGGACAGAAAGCACAGCACAGAGGCTTGGCAGAATGAGAGCGCCTGACTTGTCAGGGGAAGGAGCCTGAGGCTACAGGGTTCAGAATCATCTTTGTCCCGCAGGCACCAGCCTAGTTCAAGCCGTGGTATTTACTGCTGAGAGCATCAGGGTAGCCTCAGGCTGGCTTGTGTACCTGACCTGGCTGGCTTGTGTACCACACCCACTTGTGTAGCTGACCAGCTACACAGTCACAGATACTCAGCACCTCCACTAACCCACAGAATCATTATCAAATTCATCAGCCTGGCATGGAGAGCTTTTTCCTGATGTGACCTCAATGAACTCCAGCCTCCCCATCTTCTCGCTTTAAGTATTCCATGTTCCAGCCACTCCAGGCTGCTCCGCATTCCGCAGCCTCGCCCCACACCGTCACCCTGCCAGGGCATCACTCAAGCTACGCCCTCTGCCTGGAACTCCACCCCTCCTCCCCCACTGCACTCATCCCTCAAAGCCCTTCTCTCGGGCACCGTGTCCAGCCTTTGCAGTGCTCCCCACACCACTCTGGTGATTCTCTTTCCAACCGCCCGGAGGCATCTTGCCAGTTCTTATATAATGCTCCTTCTAATTTGTCTTGGAGCACATTTATGCCATATCCCTCTCCCCAAAGAGACTGAATGCCCCTCGAAGGCCAGCTGAGATATATCCTAGTCTTCTCTGAATCCCCAATCCCAAGTAATAGGTGCTAATGTGTTTTGAATTGTCCAGAATCACACAGCACTGATGCTCCAGCAGGGAAAAGATGGTATTTCTTAGACGCCCTTCAGGTCAGCATCACACCTGCTACCCTGAGATGTTTGCTGGTCTACCCAACTGCTGCCCCGTGCAGCTCTGGGGAAGGGGAAACATTATGAAAGGTGCTAGAGTTGGGGTGCCCACCATGGGGCCAGAATTTACTGATGGAGATTTTGGGAAATGCCAAACTAGAGAGTAAGACCTTTGTAATGTTTCCTTCAGGGATCTGGATTGGTTAAATTCCTATCAGCTCCTCCATCTTCCCCTCAGAACTTTCGGCAGAGCAGAACATCAGGCCATAAAACTGGCAAACTCACAGCGACAGACTTCAAATAGTCCCCAATATCATGTCTCCCCTCTCCAGTAATAAAAGCACTCCACGCTTGGCTGAACAATGGCCACCATGGTAAAAGACTACATTTCCCAGGCTCCCTTGTGGCTAGGTTGAGTCACAGTATGAGAATGTCCAGTGGCAATTTCCAGTAACTTTCCTTAAAAGATACTTGAAAAATGGCTTTTTTTCCTTTTCTCCCCACCTCCCACCCTTTCCCTCTATTCTAATGTCTGGATTGTAGTGATTATGGCCACCACTTTGGACCATGAGAATGGGGGCTACACCTTAGCGATGGAAGGAAGATGAGCTGAATGATCCTTGGGACTCTGGGAAGTCTGGGGAGCTAAGCTCTGTATCTGGCCTAGACTTCCCACCTCTGGACTTACTTGAGAGATGAATAAAACACTGCTTGGTGGTGGTTTAGTCTCTTAAGTCGTGCCCAGCTCTTGCAAGCCCATGGGTTGTAGCCTACCAGGCTCCTCTGTCCATAGGATTTTCCAGGCAAGAATACTGGAGTGGGTTGCCATTTCCTTCTCCAGGGGATATTCCAGACCCAGGGATCAAATCCAGGTCTCCTGCAATGCAAGCAAATTCTTTACTGACTGAACTACCTCTGCTTCAATTATGTTATTTTGAATCTCTATTACTTATAGACAAACTACATTCTAACTGACAACCTGGGTTCTCATCCCAGGCCTTTGAGGCCACACACAGGGCACTGGTGCTCTTGGACCTTGAATCCCCTTTCTGTAAAATGGTCAAAATCATCTTTTGAAACTTCAGAATAAAAGTTTGAACTCTATATTAGAAGCAGATTATGGCAATCAGTTTTGTCACCACAGGGCATAACTGTTCACTTCCATTCAACTGAAAAGACACCGCATTATGGGGAAGCCCTGTGAGCGCAGCAGCATCTGACTGTGCAGACTGTGTGCTGCACAGCTCCAAGGGCACTATATGTCCTCTGGTTTGTATGAACAGTGGTTCCTGGAGCTACGCAGTGCACAACTTGCACAACTGTACCTGGCTGCCCTGTGTCTGTGGTGGTACAATGCGGCTCTAAATTGCAAAAACCCTACATATGCATGTTCAATAAACATGTATTAAGCACCTATTATGTTCCAGACACTGGGCTAGGTACTTTTCCATCTGTCATGTGAACAGTCAGAATTGGAAACTGGGAGGTCTAAAGTCCAATTAAATGCCAAAACTTGGTATATATATTGGTCTGTATATTTGAATGAGCTGGCCAACACTTTCAGATAGGAAACTTGCACATAAAAATTCAGATGTCCAGTCTTTCTTGCAAACTTAGATGATGGGACCGTACTGGAGAGCATCTGGTGGAGTGGAATAGCAGGTGCCCTCTAGCCAAACGCAAACTCTCCCGTCTGCCTCAGTCCCCACCACTCCCTACTGTCTCTGACACAGAGGTCCACAAACAGTTAACAGTCATTGGCTCTGCTGTTGCTTTTATTCCTTGAGGGTGAAGTGGTAAATGAAAACTTCCTTACGTCCATCTCTCTTTTCAAGAGCAGAAAAGTAAGAAACGACCCAAGATGGCCAAGTGCCTCAAGAAAACTGGCCCAGCTTCCTTCCTTCATTATATTACCTACCTGATGTTGTGGGGGCTTGTCTGCTGCCTCTTGAGTAGAAAGTGAGGGAGTGAGAGAGATGGGGAAGAAACTGGGGGAGTGGGAAGGCAGGGTTAAAACTTTACCATGACTTTTCTTTAAGGGTAATCTGAATCAAATTAAGCAACATTTTTATATTTGTTAAATTTGGATAATGGGAACACAGGCATATTCTGTACCCTACTATATGTTTAACATATTTCCTATTAAAAACATCAAAATGAAAAGGGAAATGGCTCAGTGGGGCCCTCTTTGGTGGGGCAGGTGCTTCACTGGGAGCTTAGAGGGGGAGGGTCAGGAAGGGTTCCCAAGGGAGGGGTGGAGAGGTTGGGCCTTGAGAAATGGGAGGATTCTGACTTGAGAATAAACGGTTCCAGATCCAAGAAGTCACCCAGAAGCAGAAGCGAGGAGGAGGGGATTCTGGAGGCCTACCTGGAGGAAGGTGGCGGGGTGCAGAGCAGGGTGGGGAGGTGGTCAGGGTGCCAGAAGACCGAGGGTGGGCTGGGGACACACCGACACCTGGCCTCACTCGCCCTGACCCCACCAGGCCCACCCTTGGCTCCGTGCACGGCCGGCAGTGTTTCTAAGGATGTGTGCCTATTTTTAGAGCAGAGATTTATTTCTTTCCATTTCAACTGTTTACTTCTGTCCTGGGCTTGTGAATCTGCCGGCTTGTGTTACAAGGGAGAACCACAGCCCTGTGGACCAGACATGGCTGCTTCCTGCATGGCCAAGAGTGTCTTCTGGTTTATGGGACAGGATGCGGGCCACAAATAGGGAGGGTTTATGATTTTGTGGACTGTAGTTGGAAGTCATGCAGTGTGATCAGAAGTCCCAGGATTCTGTCCCGGTGCAGTGGCTGATTTGCAGTGTGACCCTGAACAAGTCCCTTCCCTTCCCTGGGTTTCAGGCTGCTGTTGTTATATTGATTTCTCATCACCAAAGTGGCGATAATACTCCTAACCTCAGGAGTAATGATTCGATGAGATACAGAAAGCACCAGGTGAATGACATGTGTGCAGGAGAAACTCTGTAAACCAGGGTTTCTTTTACCCGTGCTGTGTTCGTACAGGCAGGGATTGAGGTGGGGCTTAGATCATCTCTAAGGGTCCCTCTAATTCTGAGATCCTACAGTTCTAGAGGTTTTCTCCTCCATCATTTCTCCCTGCAATTCATGGTCCCAGAATTCTTAACACATTATGGGCTGGGGGAGGCAGGTCTGTTGCCTACCGGCTATGTGATTTCGGGCATCCGTTTCCTTTTCTTAGGGTGGTTTTAACCCCAACCTGCAAGGATCAATCCCACAGAATCCTCATGGAGATTTTATGAGACAAGGCCCATAAAACACAGGTCAGCACCTGACACGTAAGATGATCTCAACAGAGAATCGTTGTAGTGTTAAAATTATTGTTGCTGGCAGGGGCCTGTTGTTTTCTACTGTTGTTTTTATAATGTGTCACAGATTCCCAACTGCAGACTTCAGAATCAATTTGAAGGATCCAATTTCTTTATAAGTCTGGGATTATCTCTGCCTTCTTTCATGCAAATATTTTGATCCTCTTACTGAGACACTAAAAAATATTACTCCTTTTCCTCAAAGCCTCATTAACAAGTAACATGTATAGTTAAATTTTTTAGGCTGGTAGTTTTTGTTTTTTTTCTTTTTTTAAGATTTGTATTTATGTGAAAATAATGTAACAACTTCAAAAGAAACTGAATTAGAAAAAATAATTTGCTGGTAATTCCCAACTTTGTTCTCCAATTTGCCTTCCAGGCTCATCCCACACGCCTTCACTGGAGGTGGTAGTTAACAGCACAGGCTACTGTGTCTGACTGTCTGGGCTGGAGTCCCAATTCCTGGGCAAGCTACTTCATTGCTCTAAGCCTCAGTTTCCCCATCTTTAAAATGACTGTGTGTGTGTTAGTCATTCAGTTGTATCCAACTCTTTGCGACCCCATGGACTGTAGCCTGTCAGGCTCCTCTGTCCATGGAATTTCCCAGCAAGAATACTGGAGTGAGTTGCCATTTCCTCCTCCAGGGACCTTCCTGACCCAGGGATTGAACCTGGGTCTCCTATATTGCAGGCAGTTTCTTTACTGTGTGAGCCACCAGGAAAATGGGGCTGATAACCAAAACTTTCGGAAGACTAAAGAAGATAATCCATGCAGGGCTCTGTCATAGTAAATGTTGACTATCTATTGATGCTCTAAGAACTCATACACTGTACCCTGACAGGTCACGGTGTGACCTGTCATTCTCAAACATCGCTATACATTGCCCATTTTCCCCACTGTCTGGTATGGCTGAGCAGCTGGCTCAGCTTCAGAGCGGCATCCACTTAACTCCACAGAGACAAGAAAGGGCAGGTCCTCTTGGGGAATCAGTCAACAGCGGATACTTTTAGCACATGGAGCATTCCTCTCCCGTGGGAGTCCAAGTGCAACAATCTCATGATAAGCTCGAGTTTTTCCAGGCTGCAGACTAAGAAAGTTTTGAGGACTACTTCTTCTTTTTTTTTTTTTTTACTGTGCACAAGTTTGGAATCTTCTGCTGCAAACAAAGCAGCTTTCCAATTCTCCGTACTCTACTGTGTCACATGACACTGAGGCTTAACAGTTGCATCACTGCAAACCTAACCCCCTCCAACACTACCTGTTAACTGAATTCAGGTCATAAGACTGTGAAGAACTGTGCATAAAATCAGAGATGCTTAGAGCTGGAGGAGGTGTCAGAGGGCATCTAGGCCAACTGTGTCCATTTTGCAGACTGGGAAACTGAGATCCAGAGAGGGAAAAGCACTTGCCTAAATTGGGAGCAGAGTCAGGATTAAGGATCTCTGCATCTCAGGTTGTTTCTAGGAGGAAAAGGGGACAGTCTTTCATACAGTACACTCCCCAGCTATAAAGCCAGAGCACATGCATGGCTCAAGCTCTCTTCCTGAGGACTCCAGTGAAGCCTTTTAGTGTCAGGGCTAAGAGTGGACTCAGAGCTGTGTCATGGTTCTGCCACCGCCTCACTGCAGTTTCTTGGACAAGTTACTTGACCTCTCAGTTTTCTCATCTGCAAAATGGGATGACAACAATGCCTGTACCACAGGATTAAGATGACAGTTGAATGGATTAATATTTTCAAAATGCAAGAACAGTGTCTGCATATAAAAAGTGCCCTCTAAGCGCTTGTTGAACTAAAATTAAAACAGGAGGGGTATAGCATATAAGAGAGAGGACAGTGGGCCCAGACATGTGACCAGTGCAAGTTCCCTCCTCTCTCTGGGCTCGGGTTCTGCTCTGTGAGTTGGAGGGCTAGACACCCGCTGGTCTCTGCGTCCCCTCCAGGCCAGTGGCCCGGAGGCCTCTTGAGGTCTGCATACCTTTGGCCTCTCCCTGCGCTGTGATTTCAGAACATGGGAGGAGGTCAGGTGAAACTCAAGCTGGAATGTCTGTGCTCTCAGCAGGAATGGAGCCCCACGAGACCTTTTCAAAGCTCCCATCCTGACTTGCAAATCAGGTAATAGAGGCACCTCAGTGAAGGGCCAATTGTGAGGTGGAGACAAAAACCCCAGTGGTCTTGGTTATCTCCTAACCTTGCTCTGATTTCTCTTCTCTTTTTCTTGAACTTAGAGAGAAAGTGGTCTTTGAAAATGTCCACTTGAAACCACAATGGTATGAGGATCCCAGGTCTCGGATTGCCAACCCTACTCCAAAATTCAAGTGTATTTGAACCTTCCTCCTGCCAGAGGGGGAGGTGGCACACTTTGGGGCCTGCTTGAAACCTGAGTCTTCCACGCCCTGGTCCTGTGATACAGGGCGAGACAGTCAGCTCTCTGTGCCCCAGGCTCTCCATCCCGCCTGTGTTCACAGGCATACCTTCCTGTTAACCACCTGCAAGAAGGGCTCAGGTGTGTAAGGGCACAGAGGCCCTGGGAATTTGCTTCTGGGGCCAGATACTTTGATATTAGGAGTGGGGCCATTTGCCAGTTTGGAAAATGGAGCTCCAAGCTGAGGCTCAAACAGTTCTCAGGGGCTCTACTCTGAGAGGGTTCCTCTATCTGCCTAGTCCAAGGTCTGATGTCTGGCTCTGAACCTTGTCATCATGCATCCAATTTGCAGCCACAGCCTAATCCTAACTCATTTCCATCCAGGGACTCAGGGCAACTCCAACAGCCTGGAAAGCCAGAGGCAGAAGGCTTTGGGGGCTTCTTGGGGAACCTGTGCTTTACCCTGGGAGCAGCAAAGATTCTTCAAGATGGTGGAAGGGTTGCAGAGAAGGGCAGGGCCCTTGTTTATCTTTAGGGAAGATCTCTGTCAGCAAACCCACCCACTCTCTGTCCTCGGAACTCCCTGGGCTGCTGAGAGAAGTCCACAGTCTTTAGTCTGCCTTACACCTCCCTCTCTCCCCATGTCTAGCCCCCTTCCAGGCTCAGCTAGCCCTCCACCGGAACCCCACCTACACTCCCCACCACCGACTGCTCTCTGTGCCTGAGCCTCTGCTTGTGGCCTTCGCTCAACATACAATTGTTTTTATTCATGGCTTAGAAGAATCCAGGGCCCAGTTTCAGTATCACCTGCTCTGTAAAGCCTCCTACCGAAAGGATTCATCCTTTCCCTGAGCTCCTTGTGTGCTCCCACTTGGGGTGTGGCTTATTGCGCCCGCTCCCCTCTGGACTGAGCACCTGAGGTCAACTCCAGTGGCCTCGCCTCGGGGACCATCTCCTCCTGGTTGGGTGTAGGTGTGGGCAAGGGGTTGTGGGCAGAGGATACATTTCTGGAGGGGTTTGTCACTCTGTGGGGCCTAAAACCCAGGACCCCTAGACAAGGATTCTGGGTTATCTTAAAGAAGACATTTAATCAAATCTGGAGGTAGGACCAGTTTATAAGCTCATGGAAACGTAGTCCTGAATGGGGCCAATGAGGCTCCATCATTCCATGGACTGGGACAATAAGGTCTGAAGGACAGCAACTGGCTCAAGGTGATGTGAATGTGAGAGACACAGCCAGGGTTGCCCCTGGAACATCTAACCTCTTGTCTTGCATCTTCTCTGCTAACCTACACTCCCTGTACACGAGCTGTGGTTACTGGAGGGTTAGTGAAATGGTACAATAGTATTTACTGTATGGATCACTGTTAAACTAGGTTTGAAGAGTGACAGCTTTTTTAAAAAAGACATGAAATATCCCATTTTTAATGAAAATATATCAAATGGAAAATTTACTTAATTCAGTGATATTCATTCTGTACCTTCTCTGAACTGGCCATCGGCCAGGGTGCCAAGGATATACAGATACAACGATAGTATAGCAGGCCACCTTGGAGTCCCTCCCTTGGTTCTGTCACAGCTCCGTGGTGACTGGCCAAACCACAGATGTGACCAGTGAGCTTCCTGTCTTGGGATGCCATAACCTGGCTGCAGAGGCAAATTCTGAGCTTAAACACATTTATAGGTACTACTTATGAAACGCAAAGATAAGGACATCAAACCAGTGGAAGTAGATCTTTGTATATTAGTTGTTTAGTTGTGTCTGACTCTCTGCGACCCCATGGACTACAGCCTGTCAGGCTCCTCTATCCATGGAATACTCCAGGCAAGAATATCAAAGTGGGTTGCCATGCCCTTCTCCAGGTTATCTTCCCAAACCAGGGGTCGGAGCCATGTCTCCCACGCTGCATGCAGATTCTTAACCATCTGAGCCACCAGGGAAGCCCTTTACTTCTCAGTTAAGTCATTCCATGACAGACATTCCCTACTGTCCTGAAGCAGCTGGCTTGACGGAATGGTGGATAGGGCTTTTGAAAACTCAGTTCCAGTGCGGCCAGGTGGTGAAACCCTGCAGGGCTGGGGCAGGGGTCGCTCTGAGTCTGAACATGCTCTGATTCAGTGTCCAGTATGTGGTGCTGCTTCTCCATGACCAGGACTCACGGGTCCAGGAGTCAAGGGTCGGCACAGGGATCCAGAAATTGCCAACATCCTCTGGATCATAGAAAAAGCAAGAGAATTTCAGAAAAACATCTACTTCTGCTTCACTGACTACACCAAAGACTTTGACTGTGTGGATCACAACAAACTGGAAAATTCTTAGAGATGGGAATACCAGACCACTTTACCTGCCTCCTAAGAAACCTGTATGCAGGTCAAGAAGCAACAGTCAGAACCAGACGTGGAACAATGGACTGGTTCCAAACTGGGAAAGGAGTACATCAAGGCTGTATATTGTCACCCTGTTTATTTAACTTCTATGCAGAGTACATCATGCGAAATGCCAAGTTGGATGAAGCACAAGCTGGGAGAAATATCAATAACCTCAGATATGTAGATGACACCACCCTAATGGCAGAAAGTGAAGAAGAACTAAAGAGCCTCTTGATGAATGTGAAAGAGAAGAGTGAAAAAGCTGACTTAAAACTCAACATTCAAAAAATGAAGATCATGGGATCTGGTCCCATCACTTCATGGCAAATAGATGAGCAAACAATGGAAACAGTGACAGACTATTTTCTTGGGCTCCAAAATCACTGAAGATGGTGACTATAGCCATGAAATTAAAAGATGCTTGTTCCTGGGAAGAAAAGCTATGACGAACCTAGACAGCATATTAAAAAGCAGAGACATTATTTTGCCAACAAAGGTCCATCTAGTTAAAGCTATGGCTTTTCCAGTAGTCATGTATGGATGTGACAGTTGGACCATAAAGAAGGCTGAACGCTGAAGAATTGGTGCTTTTTAACTGTGGTGTTGGAGAAGACTCTTGAGAGTACCTTGGACTGCAAGAAGATCATCCTAATTATTCATCAGAAGGACTGATGCTGAAGCTGAAGCTCTGATACTTTGGCCACCTGATGTGAAGAGCCAACTCATTTGAAAAGACACTGATGCTGGGAAAGATTGAAGGCAGGAGGAGAAGGGGATGACAGAGGATGAGATGGTTGGATGGCATCATTGACTCAATGGACATGAGTTTGAGCAAGCTCCAGGAGGTGGTGAAGCACAGGGAAGCCTGGCATGCTGTAGCTCATGGGGTCGCGAAGAGTCAGACATGACTGAGACTAAAAAAACAATGACCCACTCACTATCACAACTGGTACCCCTAGTGACCCACTGGCAAAAGTTTTGCTTCCTGTTCCTGTGACCTTATGCTCTGCTGGCCTCAAGGTCTTAGTTCCAAAGAGAGGAATACTTCTACTAGGAGACACAGCAACGATTCCATTGGATTGGAAGTTAAAACTGCCATTTTGGGGGCTTCTTATGCCTCTGAATGAATAGGCAGAAAGGGAATTTCTGTACTGGCTGGGGTGATGTGTGTTGATTACTGAGGGGAAAATTAGGCTGCTGCTCCAGAAGGGTGGTAAAGAAGGGCATCCCCCTGAAATACAAGGGATTACTTGTATTTCTATAGGGCTTTCTCAGTATTACAAGGCCCAGGAATTAAAGCCAATGGAAAACTATAGTAACTCAATCCAGGCAGGACTACTAATGGTCCAGGCCCTTTAGGAGTAGATTCATTCCATCAGGCAAAGACTCACAGCCAGCTAAGGTGCTTGCTGAAGGCAAAGGGAGCAGAGAATGGGTAGTAAGAAGGCAGTTATAAATACCAGCTATGACCATGTGACCAGTTAGACAAACGAGGACAATATTGTTATGAGTATTTCCTCTGTATTTTTATGAACATGTTTGTGTATGTGTGAGTCTATGTATGTGTGTATGCATTAAGTAAATATCTTTGTTTTCTTCCCTCTATTATTCTCTTAATATGTAACAAAGAATGTACTGATTTTATACGGTGGCATTTAAGTATTGTTAATTTTATATCATAGTATTAAGTTTCAGGCTATCAAGGAGAAAAGTAAACATTACTGAAGGACTTTACTTCTTCTTCTGGAAGGTACCCAGGATATTTGTATCACATTAGGCAGAATTATGACCTTATTATTGTCCTATATGGAGATAAGTATGGTTTAAAAAGATGTGTATGGGTGCCAAGTTGACCACAAGTGGACATGTGATGATTAATTTTATGCATCAACTTGACAGGGTCACAGACTGCCCAAACATTTAGCTAAGCATTATTCTGAATATGTCTGTGAAGGTATTTCTAGATGACATTAACATCTGAATTGGTAGACTGAGTAAAGCAGATGGCCCTCCCTAAGGTGGGTGGGCCCCATCCAATCAGTTGAAGGTCTGAATACATATACAACAAAAAGGCTGAAACTCCTACCAGTAAGAGGGAATTTCTTTCTGCCTGACCTTTTTGAGTTGGGTAATTGCTTTTCTTTTGTTTTCTTGCCTTTGGACTTGATCTGAAACACTGGCTCTTCCTGGGTCTTGAGCCTGCTAGCTACTGGACTGAAACTATACCATCAGCTCTCCTGGTTCTCAGGCCTTTCGACTCAGGCTAGAACAACACTTTCAGTTGTCCTGGGTCTCCAGGTTGCCAACTGCAGATCCTGGAACTTGTCAGCCTCAATCATCATGGAAGCCAATTACTTACAATAAATTTCTTTATATCTAAATCTATATATCTATACTATTTGTTCTTTTAGAGAATCATGACTAGCACAACACACATACACGCACACACACCCCCCCACAAAGGCGAGACCACTCTAGGGCTATTGCCACAGAAGGAATGGTGAAATGGTGCCCCAGGCAGTTAGCCTGCCCCTCCCCCAGGCAGCAAGAGTCACCGTGCTGCGTGTGTGACAATGTGTCCCTTTCGGTGCCTACTCACATCAGGGTCCAGCTCATCCAGCTCGTTTTCCAGGGTCCTTAGCTCCTCTTCTGTTAGGGCTCCAAGGATTTCATCTTCATCCAGGTCGCGGTATTTCTCTAGTTCTCGTCTGTACGACATTGTGAAAGAGCTTTCTGTGCTGACCTACTGGAAAGAGAAAAACCTTAGAAAGATCCTTCTTGGATTCATTCTCAGAGCAAGTAGATGCTTGTCACTCACAAGGAGGCCTGGGCATGTTTTATGAATTGTCAGGATAATAATTACTATAATGGAATCCTGAATTAAGTTGGATTAATTCTCTAATAAACTGTGCAAGGTTAAAGTCCTGAGGGCATGCGGCTCAACAAAATGTAATTGTTGTAATTGGCAAGGCCATTAGTTACAAGTAATAGATGATTATAAATGGCCTATGAGTGCCTGAAAACTGTTTCATTCTTCAAGTAGTTCAAATATTTTCTGTACAACTCTCCACCCCATATATCCTTATGGAAAACATGCTGGACATTCTGCCAAGGCCTATCTTAAAAGCAGGGTGAACATCAGTGGTCCATTGAGTACCTGCTGTATGCAGGCTCTTCTACAACATCTCATTCAATCCTCGTGAAGAACAGCTGACGCTAATAGCTAAATTGTTAAAAAAAATTTTTAATTGTTAATAGGGAGAAGACTCTTGAGAGTCCCTTGGACGGCAAGGAGATCCAACCAGTCCATTCTGAAGGAGATCAGCCCTGGGATTTCTTTGGAAGGAATGATGCTAACGCTGAAACTCCAGTGCTTTGGCCACCTCATGCGAAGAGTTGACTCATTGGAAAAGACTCTGATGCTGGGAGGGATTGGGGGCAGGAGGAGAAAGGGATGACAGAGGATGAGATGGCTGGATGGCATCACTGACTCGATGGACCTGAGTCTGAGTGAACTCTGGGAGTTGGTGATGGACAGGGAGGCCTGGCGTGCTGCGATTCATGGGGTCACAGAGTCGGACACAACTGAGTGACTGAACTGAACTGAATAGCTAACTTATACTACCATACACCAAGCTGTGATTAAGTGATTCCCAAGGACATCCTATTAATAATTTAACCTCTGTGGCAGGCATTCATTCCCATCTTGTAGATGAGGATGCTGAGTTTAGAGAGGTTGCTGCTGCTGTTGCTAAGTCGCTTCAGTCGTGTCCGACTCTGTGCGACCCCATAGACGGCAGCCCACCAGGCTCCTCCGTCCTTGGGATTCTCCAGGCAAGAACACTGGAGTGGGCTGCCGTTTCCTTCTCCAATGCATGAAAGTGAAAAGTGAAAGTGAAGTCACTCAGTAGTGTCTGACTCGTAGCGACCCCATGGACTGGCAGCCTACCAGGCTCCTCTGCCCATGGGGTTTTCCAGGCAAGAGTACTAGAGTGGGGTGCCACTTCCTTCTCCTTAGAGAGGTTGAGGGACTCACCAATCACACTCCCGAGAGGCAGAAGGATCACCATTTGAACCAGATCTGCTGTGTTCCAAGCCGGCACCGTTCTAGCCACTGCATCCACACCTTTTCACAGACCCCCTAACTTCATGGCCAGAGGGAGACCTCCTTGTCCAGAGCTTTCATTTCACCTCTGAGGGAGCTGGCTCAGAGAGGAAGTCACTAACGGGAGGGAGGGGGTCTGGGAAAAGGGGGTCCAGGGCTGCCACTTGCCAGCTGTCCTCCTTGCTAGAGACGCCTACTGCTCATTCCCCATGGCACAGAGGTACCTGCCACCCGTGTCTGGATCCCGTCTCTGCTACTTCCATAACTAGGACACTGTCACACTTGAGAACTCATTCAATCCTGGTGCCACACCCTGTAAATTGAGTCTTTTAACTAAAACCATTTTGTCAACAAAGAAGCTGAGGGATGGCTTAGGCCTTGACTCGGAATCCCTGTCACCGGACCCCAGTGCTTCCATTGCACCACACCGCCTCTCACCTAACACTGAATTGTGTCCCCTCCAAGTTCTTCTGTTGAAATTCTAACCTCCCCACCTCAGTAACCCAATACCATGATCCAAGTAAGAATGTGACAGTACTTGGAAAGAGGGGTGTTGCAGATGTAATTAAAGTTCAGTGAGGTCATGCCAGAGAAGGGTGGGCCCCTAACTCAATAGGACTGGTGTCCTTATGAAAAAGGGAAATGGAAACAGACAGGCACACAGGAAGAGCATCACGTGAAGATGAAGGCAGAAACGGAGGTGATGCTTCTACAAGCGGAGGAATACCAAAGATTCCAGCAAGCCACCAGAACCTGGGGAGAAGCCTGGAACAGACCCTCAGCCCTTGGAAGGAACCAATCCTGCCAACACCTTGATCTTGGATGTCTGGCCTCTGGAACTTTAAGACAATAAATCTCTGCTTTTTAAATCAGTCAGAGTGCAGTACTTTATTATGGCAACCATAGCAACTAATACCATCAGCATCAGCTTTCTTGCAGCAGTTTGTGGTTTCAGACCCCAGTGCAAACAAATACAAACAAAACCCATGGCTCATCTGTGAAATGATTGATGGAATTTTCCAGAGTAGAGAAAAACAAAACCTAGGAAAAGAACCAACTTATCAATCAAAAAGCTGGGAGAAATTGTTGATCTAAAACAAAGTAATTAAAAATAAACAAAAACCAAAGTTGACTCAGCTACCAGAAGCAGCCTCCATTTCAGGAAGAAAGCAGAGATCCATGCTATTAGTGCAAGCCTGTGCCTGTGTGGGGCTATTTGTAGGAGAAGCCAGTGTGTGTGACAGCTGGCTTGATAAGAAAGGACTTGATTCCCAAATACAGAAAAGGCCAGTGCTATCCCTTTTTCTAAGCATGGCTCAGCTTGACCTGATGTCTTCCTCTGACCAGACCCCAAGACTGCAGTGTTCAGACTATAAATGGGCCCCCCCACCCCTTGATTCATTTCTATTTGTTTCCAAAGAAAGCACAAGCAACCGACAATGGTATAGATGAAAAAGAAAAACAACCCTTCCTGAAGGCTCTCAGAGAATGGCCTAATTTGGATTTTCCTGAGTAGGGAGCCAGGAGAGGCCCTGTGATTTCCATCTCAGGGCCAAGAGGACCCTAGTGGAGGGCTCAGATGCTTCCCGACCATCACAGAGACATCTCCAAACTAGCCTCTCTCAGATGGGCTGCAAAACACATTTCTGGTGCTCAGACAGATCCTGGGTTGTACACAGTTGCACGGGACTCTGGACTCCTCCTGACTTCTCAAAACTGTCAGTGTGCTTGCTACAACAGAGGTCTGTCACCACGATGGTGAGGCTGCAAGCAGAGCTACCCTGACCTCTGGGCCAGGAAACTACATCTCTGAGAAACCTTTCCTGGAATCGGAACCTCACGGAACAAAGTTTGGGAAACACAGCCTTGGATTCACCTCTGGTTCACATGAGGGACAAGAAGGGACTGGGGGAGAGGACCAGCTGAGACAGGTTTGGGACCCTGGGAGCTGCCCATGCTTGACTCCTTAGCCAGTTGACTCATTTTCCTAGATGCTTTGCACTAAAATCCTTAGAAAAAGTCATGGACGGACCCTGGAGAAGGGACAAACTGGGACAAGGGAACAGACAGGGGAGAGAGGAATCCATGTCAAAGCAGACAGGGGAGAAAGGAGCTGGGAAGAGGCGAGAAGACATGTAGGTGGCAACTAGGGGCCTGCCAAAGGCGGGGTGGGGCTGGCTGGCAGGCACCTTCAGAGATGCCCTCCTGAGGGCTGCAGTCTTTAAAGTTCCTGGAGAAGTCTCCGTCTTAGTGCACACAGGAAAATTACTGTCTCACTTACACACTCAGAGGTGCCAATGAATTTAAAAATCATATTTCAAAGGATGTAAAAGGCCCTTTCTAATGTCAAGTGTCCCGTGAACAGAGTGACAAGGTATTTCATTAAATAAGCTGAGAGGAACGGCGAACTCCTAAGGTAAACTATGAAGCTGTCGGCTTCAAGCCACACTCATCCACTTGGCTCCCAGGGGTGGTTTCTCTAAAGTGAGATTCTTCTCCTGTGTTCAGTGACGTGTGGAAACTGGAGGTCAGAGAGACACAAGGTGGGAGGGAGGTGAAAACACCATGTTAACAAGAGCCCACTGAAAGCTCGGCTTTAAATGATGGCTTGGAAGAGAGGGTATTTTATAGCTGTTAGTAAAAGCCTCTGTTTCCTACTAAAAGAGGTGTCACAGATGGACACAGTCTGAGATTCACAGGACTTTGGCCAGAGTGCCAGCTGAGGAGGTAACTCTCTGGGGTGGCCCTCGATAAATCCCTCCTCTCCCCTGGGCCTCTGTTTGCTCATCTGTAAAGTGAGTATAAATGGACCAGGAAGTTCTGTTTGCAACCTAGCCCCCAGGGGTGGTGTTTACCCTGTTCTCAGGGGAGACCTCAGGTTCCAAGAAGTTTCTCCAGACCCCTGCAAGGGGGTTAAGTGGGAAAGACTAAGCAAGGGTGCTTCCCCAGTACTGCCTGATTTATTGGGGGTTCCATAGAAGATTGCTCTTGACAACAGGATTCACCTACTAAAATAAAAGGTTGATATCCACTGGACTGAGTTTCTTCATCTGCACAGTGAGGGGACCACAGTACTCAAGCTCTGAGTCAGGGAAGCCCCTGGAGTACCCATAGGTGCTATGATGATTAGCCTGCAGCAAGCAGGTAAGGGGCAAAAGCCTGGGGCTGGGGCATGGTTAGCATGGGCACTGCACCTATCAGACACATTATTGCGAGGCTCCCATAGCTACTGCCACTGCTGGGGCTGCTCCCTTCCCCCGCTGCATCCCCTACACTCTCATCAGACTGCCATGCCCTCAGGTAAGGAGCTGTGTCTTATCCTTATGGTCCTGGTGCCTAGCCCTGCACCTGGGGATGGTGTTAGTTGGGCACGAGTACATCTGGGCTTTGATCTAGTGTCTTGGGAACTTGGAGCAAGTCCCTCTCTTCTTGGGTCCTCTGCTTCCCCATCTTTAAAGTGGAAAGATCTCGGAGGGCTGGGAACCCGAGAGGAGAGGGATGGGCAGGAAGGGGTGATGCTGCTGCCTGCCTTACAGATGGGCTCCTGAGCAAGAGCTGGTGAGAAAAAGAAAAGGACAGTTCGACCAATTTAAAACACATTTAAAAACATTAGTCTTCCAAACCCTGTGTATTTTTACATGAATGGCATGTCTGGCCTCCCAGCTTCTCAATGACAGGAACTTTAAGCTGCTGCTAAATATGCAAAAAAGAGAATTTACCACCTGTGCCAGGGAGTAAAAGTAGGCAGGGTGGACAGTAAAAATGAGTGGGTCAAGCACTGAGGCCATCCCTCAGGAAGCTTCAGGAATGGAAGCTCTGGAAGCAGTCCCTGGAGTACCAACAGATCTTTCCCAAGAGGTGGGCACAGTCACATCTGCTGATGGCTCCTCCAGCATCTGCCCCGGGGGACACTTGGCCAGGAGGTGCCGGAGCCGCATCTTGATTTACAGACCACACTTCCCCGAGGTCGGGAAGAGCTGAGTCACAAGTTTAAATGAATATTTTCCAGTTATACCATCTTGTTATTTCAGCCACAGGAAAGGGAGGTGGATTTACAAAAACAAAGCTGATTTCTCACAGCCTCTCCCCTCTGTTTTTGTCTCGTCTTCTCTTTGGGAAGACATTTTGGCCACACGGGATTTACGCCCGTCATCCCTCCGCCTCTCCCTTCCATTGGGTCCCCTGTCCCTCCCGCGAGAGCAGTCTCCCCACTGCTCTCCTCCCCAGGGCACCTCTGGGGGCAGCAATGCTTTACACCACATGACCCCTCACCTCTCCTGATGACTGGACAGAGTAGATGCTGGGTTCAAAGACAGCTGATTCATTGGCTAGTCAATGACCTATGTGGTGGCTTGGATTTAAAAAAAAAAAAAAAGAGTTGGATGAATGAGCTCCTTCATTTCCTGGCATTTTGTACTGGTTCCTGAGACTGCCCTAACAAATGGAGGGGCCTCAACAGAAGAAATTCACTGTTTCTCAGCTTAGGAGCTGGAAGTCCAGAATCTAGGTGTGGTGGGGTTGGTTCCTTCTAGAAGCTCTGAGGGAGAATCTAGTGAGTTGAGAGATGGGCAACATGGTGTCCCCAGAAGAGTCCCATCCCTGCTCCTTGGGCCTGGATGGCTGCCGCTCATGCTGGATTCCCATCAGACCCTCATCCCACCACCATCCGTACGAGGCCCAGCCCCTCCTCATGCTCCCTCGCTGCACTCAGGCTGAGTCCCTGCTCCTTGCAGCCTAACAAGTACGTGACTGTCTCCATCTGCCTCCTTCCTTTCTCCCCACTCCTTCTCAGGCTCCCTGATGACAGGTTCTTCTTGGCCTGCCTGTTCTCCTGGCTACTGCCCTCTGCTTACATCTCACACCCTCCCTGGGGGCTATCTCCGAGGTGGGGGGGTCAGTGTCCAGTGATAAGCTGATGGCCTTCCCATGGTCTCTCCAGCCTGGGCTCTGCTGGGCACATCTCCCGGAGCCCCTCTGGCTCCATGAGCTCAGCCCTGAGTGTGGCCACCTTCCCACCACCACCACCTCACCCTGCTGCCATCAGCCACCCAGGCCAGACACCTGGGAGCCAGCCCAAAACCCTCCCCTCGCCTGCCCAAGCTCTGGTAGGTCCCCACACCTGTCAATCCTCTCTCTCATTGACTCTTTTGAATGTTACAGTTTTTGCTGTTGCTGTCGTTTGATTGTGGTAAAATGCATAACACAAAATTAATGTAACCATTTTAAGCGTACAGTTAGTTCTATAGGATTAAATACATTCACGCTGTTGTACAACCGTCACCACCACCCATCTCCAGAACGTTTTCATCTTCCCCGATGGAAACTCTGTCCCCCTTGAAGCCCTAAGCCCCTCCCCTCCCCAGCCTCTGCAGCCCCCATTTTGCTCTCGGCCTCTGCGCATCTGACTACTCTAAGAGACTCGTCTGAGCGGAATCGCGCACTCGTCCTTTGGTGACCGACTCGCTTCTCTCCATCCTTCTGCGCGTCTGTCGCTCCTCTCCCTCTCTCCCTCGTCATGGCGCCTGCCCGTTTTGCATCCATGTTATCAGTTCTCCTACCTTCTGTCCACATGTCCCTCAGCCTCCAAACGGTGCTTGTGAAAGCCAGTTCTGACGCTGCTCCTGAGTTGAAGCCTCCTTGAACAGTCCCCATTATGACAGATGCAGGGCCAGCTCCCCAGCCTGGGGCCTGAGGCGCTCGGAGACCCGGTGGGCTCTGCGCCGCCCCAGCTTCCAATCCCCACCACCCCTCCCTGAGCACCCTGACATTCTGGGTCCGCTCAGCCTGGATGCCCTCTCTCCACCTCCATACTGGAGAGCCGAGGCCTCCTGCTGTGCTTCCATGCCCCGTGGAGGAGACCTTGGCCCCCATACCCTCCAGCCCCCCGGCTGGACTGGGCGGGCGTGGCGCCCCACCTAACCAGCATCTTGTGCACAGGTCAGACCGCAGATGCCGTTATTGCAGGTCAGTCGGGGATACAGATGTCTGGAGCTGGGGAACACCTGAATTCTAGCCCAGGCCAGTGACTGCAAAGGGAAGAAAGTCAACTGAAGAAAGTCAGCTTGACTGGATGGGGGGGGGGGGGCGGGGGGGTAGGCTGTGGAAGAGGTAGACAAGTGGGTATTGGCTGCGGCAGGGCTTGCCTTCCTCAATGTCTACATTTTGGAACAGCGTCATAAAACACGAGGCAACAATTACAGCAAAACAGTTCCAAAGGGCAGATTAACTTTGCAGATCAATAGAACAAAGCCAAAACACCACTCTCATGCCTGCAGTCTCATGTCCCCTTGCAAGGCAAGACACGCGTGCCTCGGTGTGCTGTCACCTGTGATTGGGTCCAGAGAGACAGGGAGAGGGAGAGTGCTAGGCCGAGAGAGCCCAGTCTCCTGCGTGACAGCCTGGCTGTTCACCTCGCCCTGAGGAGGGACTCTCCCAGCCAGGGCTGGCTGAGGAATCCACCGAGTCCAGCGCAAAACAGGACTGTGGCGGCCTGAGTTCAGACAGGGAGAAACTGCCGTTAAAAGTACCAAGACATGAAGTTTTCCCTTCCTCTCATGGTCTCTGTCCCGATCTATCACACTGTCCTTAACACTTATGATTGGATATCGTGATGTACACAGGTGCCTGGGTGCTGTGACTCAGTGCATGCAGGCCAAGCCCTCTGGCTGCCAGCTTCCCTCCCCTGGCCCAGGTGGGACACACACGCTCTGCCCTGGTAGGGCACCCACCAGTCGGGCCAGGGATCTCCCCTTCCAGTGGGGCCATTGTCCAATACGCAGAGATGGGTGATCCCCATGGTACCCCAACTTCTGCACCAGGACACTAAATGCCTGGATCCAGGGATGACAAAAAGGCTGTCTTGCAGAGCTGCCAGCTGAATGCACCCGGGGCAAGAGCCCCGGTAGCAGCTGGGTGGGGGTGGCGAGGGGGAGGCTGTTTGGATCTGGGGGTGTCAGGAGGCCAGGCAGCTGGAGTCTAAGAACCCGTCCCTAGGGAGAAAATAGGCAGCAGGAGACGGGACCTCCTGTGAGCTCAGACTCAAAGCCCCCGTGTGTGCTCCATTGTCCCCAGGGCTTCACTTAAAAATATACATCCAAAAGTAAAATAAAGAATTTCAAGAAAATGACTGCTGAGCACAGGGTACTTCTGAGAGCAGGGGTCCATATAGCTGTACAAACTGCAACCCGTTCCTAGCCCTCTTCCCAGGACACCTCCCTCCCCCAAGGCCCCAGGGCTAGACTCAGTCTTGGCTCACCTAGGAGTGTCCTTTCCTTCCCGAGTATCTTCCAACTGATTGGAATCTCCAGTCCCTGGAGTCCACAGGAAGTTAGATACATTGCACAGTGGCAGAGGGACATTGGGATAGGATCAGGGGCCTTGCCTACCAGTCCTGACTGTGGCTGAGGGCTTGCTGTGTGGCCTCAAGTACGTTGCTATACCTCTCTGGATCTGTTTCCACAACCTAATTCACTGTTTACTGAGCACCCACTTTGTGCAGGGCATAGAGGGCTTTCTTGGGAGAGACAGAAGTTAATAGGAGAGTTCCGATCCTCAGGAAGCTTACAATTAAGTCGGGAGGATAAGACCCACATAGAAATTCCTGAAGTGGTATCACATACATCCTCTCTTCACCCGCCACCCTCAGCAGGAGGCTGAGCTAATGATAGGTGAAAGCATGGACTAGGGGTCATGCAGTCCTGGGCTGCCCTGCCTCTAACTGGCTGGGCAGACTCGGGCATGGCACTCAGTGCCTCTGAGCTTCATGGATTCATTTGTATGGTGAGGGCACAAACTGATTTCTTTCTTCTTTCTCAGTCCCACAGAGCTCCAGCCCAATAAGCCTACCCAACAAGTGTTAGAAGGATGGTCATGGCTGGGCAATCATGAGGAAGGTTTGGGGCTTCTCCAGAGACTGTCCATTCAACATAAATCAATGTGGGACCCCAGAGCCACGGTGTGACCTCAGTTGCATTAGTAAAGTTACGGTGGGCAAAGTAAGTGCATGATGGTCTTTCTCAGCTTCAGGCTAGAGCTCAGCTCTGGGCCCCAACTCTTGCACTGGGGGTGTGTGATTTCTTTCTTTTTTAATAAGGCATTGGCTATATACAGTCAAGTGGGCAAGTCTTAGGAGCACAGCTCCCTGAATCTTCCCATATGCATACACCTATGACAACACCACTCAGATGAAGGTACAGACCATTTCTAGCCCAACAGAAGGCTTTCTCATCCCCATCCCAGTTCATCACCCTCAAAGGTAACTAGCATTTGAACTTTTAACACCATCTAATAAACTGGCTTTGACTATTTTCAAACATCATATAAATGGACACATACATTGGTTATGTTCTTGTGTCTGGCTCCTTTCACTCAGCATTATATCTGAGATTCATTCATGCTGTGTGTTAGAGCGGCAGGTCATTCTTTTTTCATTGGTGTGTAGCATTCCATTACCTGACTCATATAATTTATTTACTCTACTGTCAATGGACATTTACGTTATTTCCAGTATTTGGTAATTATAAGTAGTGCTATGAATGTCTTTTGGTAGAAATAGTCACTTATTTCTGAGTATGTACCTAGAGTAGAGTTTCTGGATCACAGCATAGGCATATGCTTAGTTTCAGGAGATACTGTCAAACAGTTTCCCAAAGTAACTGTATAATTTTACATCCCCACCAACAGTGTTTGAGAAACCCCAGTTGCTCCACATCCTTGCCAACTCTTGGTATTGTCAGTAAGTTTCCATTTTAGCCATTACAGGGGTGGGCGGCTGTGTCTCATTGTGCATTTCCCCGATGATGAAGGATGTCAGCTGAGCACGTTTCATATGATTATTGGCCACATGGGTGACCACTCCTGTGAAGTGGGCCTTTTCTCTTGAGTATTTCTAGCTAAGTCCAGAGAAGGGGGGCAGGGTGTCATATGAAGAACAGCTGAAGGACAGAGGGAACATGGTCGCACTCAGCAAACTTCTAATGGACTGACCTGCGGAGGAAGGAACAAAAGTGGTCTATGGATCTCAGCACTCAGGAGACAGAGATTTAAAACTGAGGTGACCAGGCATGGATTTCTGATCAGCACAAGAAACTGTCTAAAAATAAAAAATGCCCGAGGAGGAGCTGGGCTGATTCAGGAGGTGGTGAGCGCTTGTTATGCCAGGCATGTGAGCAGAGAGCCTAGAGCCCTAAACGTGGTTTTCCAGGGAGGGTTGAGACCTTGACTGATGGCGGGTTTGGGGAATTGACAAGATGAGATTATAAGGCCCCTCAAGACCTGGTTCTGTTATGAAAGATATGTTTGGGCCACTGAGTAGAGAACATGGGGACTCAGAGATGATCAGTTCTCTTTGAAAGACTTGTTTTCTGGTTTGTTTGCCTTATTCTCCCTGGCTGATCTCATTCTCTTACTCACAAGGGGCCTTCTGAAAAAAAGCAGGGCAACAAAACACAGCATTTGACTCCATCACTCTCTGCAGTGGCTATGAGCCAGATCCCAGTTCACATGGAGCCTCAAAGGTCCAAACGTCAAAGTGGTCAACAGGTTTAAATTAGAAAAGTGCGTGTATGTGTGTGTGCACCATTCGTTCTGCACCTCCTGAGGTCATCACTGTGTCTGAGTCACCGCATGAGTCACTGTAAGCAACAGTGTTTCAGGAAAAGATGCTGAACCCACTGCCCTGTCCCAGCTGGCCAGTCCACCTGCCCTGCAAATCCTGCCATACTCCACACTGTAGTTCCTTCCTCCTACCTCTCTGAAACTGCCCTGCCTCAGGCCACCACAATCTCTCACCAGCCTCATGCCCTAACCCTAACCCATGACATCTTTCTCCATATCAGCTGAAAGGGTACTAGCAAGCTAAATAGCTAACACCAAGGGAAGGGGCCATCAGGGTTCTGCCATCAGAAGCATCATGCTATTGTACCCCATCTACCTTAAGCCTGAAAGCTACTTGAAGAAACATCCTTGTCTCCCATGGTCCATCACAGAGTCCTGCCTCTCTCAGGGGCTGAAATCAGGTTTGTTGAATAAGTGAATGAATGGATGCCTGGCATTATTACTGGCATTGGCAGCCATAAAACAAAAGCCTTGGTGGAATTAAAAGTTGCCTTGTAGAAAAGCTTGCGAACTCACTCCTACTCTCACTCTCCATTTCACACCTATGAACCTTGTCACCTTGCCTTACAGCAGCAGTTAACAGACGTACAGCTTTATGAAGCACATTTTTGTATTTTCTAAAAAGTCAAGATGAAAAAGTAGCATGGGGAATGCCAAAAGGCAAGCTGTGGGGGGAAATACTTGTTGTACATTGAATAAGGGCTAACTTTTTTAATAGACAAGAGTTCCTAAATTGTAAGAAAAAGAATAGCCCAGCAAAAATATGGGAAGAGGGAAAAAACAGGCAATTCACATAAAAAGAAACAGAAATGGCTAATAAACCTATGAGCAGAGAATGAAATTCACCCATAATAAGAGAAAAGTAAATCGAGAAATGAGACATCAGTTTTCCTCTATCAGATCAACAAAGGTAAGAAGTGCCTTGAATGTTGGGTGATGGGTAGATGGATGGAGGAAAGAATGGAGAGAGCAGAGGAAAGAAAAAGGGAAGGCTGGAGAAAGGGAGCGATGGAGACACTGATGCATAAATGGCTCCAGGGAAACAGGGAAGGAAGACACAAATTCTGGTTGAAAGAAAGACAAATAAGGAAGACTTCATAATTTGGGACCATTTGAGTTATATCTAAAGGATGAGTTAGATTTAGTGAGAATCCCTGGTGTTCACAAGATGTGGAGATCAACATTCTCACACAGAATAGAAGGATGCTTTGGTACACTGTATATCAGGACGGATTAAGCCACATCTACCCAAATGCATACATGCTTTAACACAGCAATTCCACTTCTAGGAATTTATTCTGCTAGTGTAATCACTGAATTGTACAAAGGTATACATACAAATTATCTGGTTATTATCTGAAAGTGTCAGTCACTCAGCTGTGTCTGACTCTTTGTGACCTCATGGACTGTAGCTTGCCAGGCTTCTCTGTCCATGGGGATTCTCCAGGCAAGAATACTGGGGTGGGTTGCCTTTCACTTCTCCAGAGGATCTTCCTGACCCAGAGAGTGAACCCAGGTCTCCTGTATTGCAGGCCAGTTCTTCACCATGTGAGGCAGAGAATAATCAGAATAACTGGAGAATCTGGTTATTATCTATATTATCCCCAAATTGGAAACCACATAAAAATTCATCAATAGGGCAAATGAATTATAGTGCAGATGTACAATAGGATGCTACTAACACCATCCTTGAGGCTACCATTGCCTGTTATGTCAAGGTACCTTCTAATTACAAGCATTATTCTATATGTACCACAAGCTTGGCACAGTGCCAAACCCTTTATGTGGATTATCTCATGCAATCCTAATTAAGTCTGTGAATTAGGTACTTTTTAACTCCCATTTTCGTTGAAGAAATGGAAAAGCAGTAATCTGACTGCAGCAGTTTCCTGGGGCTGCCATAACAAACAACCACAAACTGGATGGCTTTGAACTCCAGAAATTCACCCTGCTGCAGTTCAGAAGGCCAGAAACTGGAAATTGAGACATGGGCAGGGTTGGCTTCCTCCGGAGGCTCCCAGGGAGACTCTGCTCCATGCTCCTCTAGCGTCTGGTGATGACCAGCAACCTTGGGCATTCCCTAGCTTGTACCTGCATCCCTCCAGTTTCTGCCTCCGTGGTCACACAGCCTTCTTCCCTGGGTCAGTCCACTCTATGTCTCATAAAGACCCCAGTCATTGCAGTTAGGGCCCTCCCCAACCCAGCATGACCTCATCTTAACTCATTACATATGCAAAGGCTCTATTTCCGAAGGTCACCTTCTGAGGTTCTGGATGGACATGACTTTTCAGGGGACAGTACCTAACCTCCTAAAGTGGCCTAGGTAACAAGGCTCATAAGTAGCAGAGCCAGGACTTGAATCCAGACAGGCAACCTGTACTCATCACCACTGCTCCAAGCCGCCTTCTCATAAGAGCACATACTCTCATTAGAGTACTCACATACTCTCATGTGCTCTCATAAGAGCACCTACTTTTCTAATATGAATAATGTTCCAGATGCTGGCTTAAGCATTTTACCTATAATAACTGAGTCCCCACAACAACCCCACTTCAATCATGTGTGAACTGAGATCCCCACAGTAACCCTACATTATAGATAGGGAAACTGAGGCACACAGGGTTAACAGTTACCCGAGTTTACACAGCCAGTAACTGACAGAACTTAGATTTGAATCCAGGAAGGTATGTTTATAACCACTATGCAAAACTACCTCCCAAGACTCAGAACCAGGGCTAAGAAAACAGTTCTTTCTCCTGAAGGACTGGTGTTTTTCAATCAGACATGACGTGGCCCCTAATTCATCTCTTCTCCCTTTCCCCTTTGGCCATCATGATTTATCTCAGAGCTGATTGGAATGTCCATCTTCAGCTAGGACATGAAGTAACTCCTCTCCTTACTCTGTGCTGTGCATTGTGAAAGGCCTTCAGAGTGACCCATGCATCCACAGAAACGACATGCAAACTGTTGTGTGCATGGGTATATTCATTTTTCTGGAGCAAGGGTCCATGACTCCCACCAGATTCTCAGAGTTTCATGATCCTAATTTTCAAGTTTTCTGCCATCTCCCCTCCTCTCTCCCTTTCTTCTGTTTTTACCAATTATGTGGCTGCTGTGGGTTTACTTTAAGCAATCTCATAGCCTTTTAATGGTGTAAGTGAAATGCAATAGAAAAACCATAAACAAATGTACTCAATGCTGCCATTCATTCTGACTTTTTAAGTTTTCTTGGATTTGCGAGGAGGAAGTCCGCCTTCCTGGCTCCTCTCTTTCTTGTCTTTTAATGGTTCTTAGGCAGGAGTCGGGTTCCCACCCCTGCATGGGCCAGGTGCTCACGCTGGATTCATGGATAGCAAACGTGTAAGCGATGTGCACTGAGAAAACCCAATCAGACACAGGAGCCTGGAGTTCTGGCACTCAGGGGGGAATCAAGGTTGACCAGGAACTAGGTAGCTTGACATAAAAGTCATTTCTGAATCTAAATTTCTCTGAAGAGGAAAGGAGAAGGCAGGAAGATAGAAGGTGGAAATAACCCACAGCTGCAAGTCTGACCCTTCCAGCAGCCTGCCATTCCTGGGGCTTTTTCCCTGCCAGTGTGCTCAGGACACGTGACCCCACCATGTGCCCCAGCCACCTGGCCACAAGGCCCTTACCCAATCCCCTGCCCCCTTGCTAGTCTCCGCCCCCTGAACATCGAATTACCCGGGCTTCCCACATGCCCCACTGCATACCACACGCCCTGGCCTTGTCATGCCCCTCACGCCCCCTATGTGACAAAAACAAAACCAACCAACCAAACAAAACAGAAAGAGCCCTGGATTTTTGATTCGGATCAAAGTTTAAATTAATTCATTTGTAGATTTTAATAAAAGCACTCTCCTAATGCAATGGCCCATCAAGTTGGACCATACAGAAAGCTGATGCCTTTGACCCAAGAATTGATGCCTTTGAATTGTGGTGTTTGAGAAGATGCTTGAGAGTCCCTTGGACAGCAAGGAGGTCAAACCAGTCAATCCTAAAGGAAATCAGTCCTGAATATTCATTGGAAGGACTGATGCTGAAGCGCCAATACTTTAGCCACCAGATGCAAAGGGCTGACTCATTGGAAAAGACCCTGATGATGAGAAAGATTGAGGGCAGGAGAAGAGGGCATCAGAGAATGAGATGGTTGAATAGTATCACTGAATCAATGGACAAGGGTTTGAACGAACTCTGGAAGATTGTGAAAGACAAGGAGGTCTGGCATGCTGCAGTCCATGGGGTTGCAAAGAGTCTGACACAACTTAGCAACCAAACAACAAAAAAATGCAATCACCAAGGGAAAACTGAGAGAAGTCATGGGCACCTTGGTGCCCAAGGTTTCGTGTCAGAGTATGCAGGACGACCCTCACATTATGGAACGTGCATTAGTCCTTATTAGGAATCATTAAGCTTATTATTTAAGAAGCTTATTAGAAACTTAGAGTCTCAGGCCCCCTCCTGGGCCTACTGAGGCAGAATCTGCATTAACAACATCCTAAGTGTCAGACTTTATTTTGGGGGGCTCCAAAATCACTGCAGATGGTGACTGCAGCCATGAAATTAAAAGACGCTTACTCCTTGGAAGAAAAGTTATGACCAACCTAGACAGCATATTCAAAAGCAGAGACATTACTTTGCCAACAAAGGTCCGTCTAGTCAAGGCTATGGTTTTTCCTGTGGTCATGTATGGATGTGAGAGTTGGACTGTGAAGAAGGCTGAGCGCCAAAGAATTGATGCTTTTGAACTGTGGTGTTAGAGAAGACTCTTGAGATTCCCTTAGACTGCAAGAAGATCCAAGCAGTCCATTCTGAAGGAGATCAGCCCTGGGATTTCTTTGGAAGGAATGGTGCTAAAGCTGAAACTCCAGTACTTTGCCCACCTCATGCGATGAGTTGACTCATTGGAAAAGACTCTGATGCTGGGAGGGATTGGGGGCAGGAGGAAAAGGGGACGACAGAGGATGAGATGGCTGGATGGCATCACTGACTCGATAGACCTGAGTCTGAGTGAACTCCGGGACTTGGTGATGGACAGGGAGGCCTGGCGTGCTGCGATTCATGGGGTTGCAAAGAGTCGGACACGACTGAGCGACTGAACTGAAGAGATTCTAATGCTAGAGACGCACTAGTGCAGAACATAAGGACCCCGATTTCTCGTTTACTAAACCCTGGAGAGCACTTGGGTTTTCTCCAGGGAGAGCACACCCCCACTGGATTACCTGGAATGATTCCTATTGGGGTTCACTGGGCTATCTACAAAAAGGGGTCATTATACCAGCCCTTCCTCCCTTTCCAGGATTACTGTGAGTTTCCAGTGAGATCATGGGTTCATTCCATTTATTGTGAGAAGGCTGAAAGAGGTTGCAGAGTTGGTGGGGAGCAGAACAGGTGCAGTTTCTGCCCTCAGGGAGCCGACATGGTGGTGGGATGGGGAAACACGTAGCTGTAGTTGTGTAAACGTCACGGTTACACAGGACTTTCATTTGCTTATTCTTTTACATATTCACTCATTCAGTGACCTGCCATCGATTAAAACATAAAACACTAGCACTCTGCCCAGGGTTGAGCTCTGAGTTTGACACTGGGGAAGCAGAAATAAATGAGCCATAAACTCTTGCCTTCAAGGACCTATCAATCTGGTCAGATATAAGGATGGAAGTAGCTGATTACACTTAGAACTCACCATAGCTGTGGCTGTGGGAGCACAGGTGAAGCAACAAGTTTGCTGGGAAAGATTGTGGGCAAGAGGAGACGGGGGTGACAGAGGGTGAAATGGCTGGACGGCATCACCGACTCAATGGACATGAGTTTGAGCAAACTCTGGGAGATGGTGAAGGACAGGGAAACCTAGCTTGCAGGAGTTCGTGGGATGGCAAAGAGTCAGAAGTGACTTAGCGAATGAACAGCCCAAGTTTGCCATGCAGATAAGGAAAAGGACAGCATTCCATGCAGAAAGAATAGCAGGGGCAGAGGCAGCAAGGCAGCAAGTCACATATGTTTGCACCATGACCAGAAGGTGCAGAGAACTGGGAGGAGTGTCAGGAGATGGCTTTGGAGTAGCAGCTTGGAGTCAGATCTTTGATAGTCCTGGTGATCAATGCCAAGGAATCTGGCAGGAAGTGGGGAGTCCCTAAATGGAGAGGAATAACACTGTCTAAGCTACGTTTTATTAATACAAAGATCTTTACACAACAGCATGAGAAGAAAACACTGGGGCAGAAAGACTCTTAAGAGGCTCTGACATTAGCTCAGGGGAGAGATGGCAAAGTATTTGACTGGGGTAGTGATTATGGGGACAGACGTGAAAAGAAGAGATACTAAGTAAGGTAGACTGACAGGACTGTTGACCAAATGAATGGGGTGGTGACAGGTAGGGAGGTTTCTGGCTCAGAGCCTGGGCGAACGACGTTACTGTTAACCAAGAGGTGGGAACACAGGAAGAAGACTGGGTGCTGAGGCTGAGTCAGGCCTGTTGGGTGTGCAGTGCGTTTGGGACACCCTCTGGCTTTGTCCAATGGCTGGAGTCATAGATGCCTAGAGGTGAGAAGAATGGTCCAGGCTGGGCACATGAGTTTGGGAGTTTGAGTGTTGAGTGGGTGGTAGGAGCCCTGGGAGTGAATAGGACAGGAGGAGGGTATGGGGTGAAAAGGAGCAAGGTGGAGAGTGGCACTAAGATCCAAGAGAAGGCAGAGATGAGCCCAGGACGGCTGAGTGAGGCTCAAGGCCCTTCTGCTCATCACCCACTAGAAGTATCTCCCGGAAATGGACCTCTCTAGAAGCCCCAGAGTGAGTCGGGGGCCAGGGCTGGGGCCCTGAGAAGAGCCAAGACAGAGACAGGTCTGTTTTTCTCCAAGAGGAAAACAAAAGGATGTAAGAAAAGGAGAAACAAAAGAAATGCTCGAGCTTGTTTAGTTTCTCAGATGAGAAATGATCTGGATCCAGCACATCCTAACATTGAAGAAAAACTCCCAGGCTGTCCTAGGTTGACTTCAGTGAGCTCACTCTTTCCTATTGTTAAAAGCAGAGCGTCTGGTCTTATTGTGCTTAATCAAAGGAGGATTTTACACAACAAAACAAGAAACGGGAAATGGTTCCCCAATCCTGCCATGTGATTCATGTTATTCCATACAGACCATTTGTGGCTTTAAACTGGTAATAGCTCCTAGTGGCCAAATAATTGATCACTTGGTGTTCTGGCTTTAAGCAAAAAGTGAAATGGCCTCTTTAGAAATGTTGGCAGCCTGGCTGGCCCATTAGTACAACCGAAAAATCAAAACATTGCCTGGAAAAGGCCATTACGACTGGGCTCAGCAGGAGTCATCAATAGATGATGTCATTTCAGAAATAAGCCAGCCAAGGTCACAAGGCCTCTGGCAGCATCAAACGACCCTTCATGGCCCATCACCACCCCCCTTCACAGATACGAAAGTCTCCCAAGGGGACACCAGGTTTTGAGCCAGGACTGGCTTCATTTTACCCTTTCTTCGCTCAGCCCGAATCTAGAGGAATGCTATGTTTGAGAGCCTGTGCCATTCAGCAGGTGGTGAAGGAAGGCCCTCAGCCTCCCATGCACAGTCCCTCAGACACTCTCCTCTCCCTCTTCCCCTCTCCGGGGTCTGTGGTCTGGCTCAGCCTCTTCTCACACTCCTCAGCCTGGAAACCCCTCCTGTCAGCTCCTACTGCCTTCTCCTCCAAGCTTTTAGAAGATCTGTGGGCTCTGTCTCCACACCCTCAGCTCCCATTAGCTTCTTCCTCCTCTCACCAGCATTAACAGCATCGCAGGTACCAAGCACAGGACCAGGGGCTTTCCCTGCATCATCCCCCAGACACCAATCCCCACAGAAACTCATGTGAAATGGATGCTCTTATTATCCCCATTGTATGGAGAAGGAAATGGGCTCAGACAGGTTGGGCCACTGACTTCAGTAAAGCAGTGGCAGATCCCGTTTTTGAACCCTCAGCAATGCCCTGGCCAAAGTCACCCTCAATGCCTGCCAATCATGGTGGCCCTTTCCCAGCCCTCATCCTGTCTCTCTGCACCAACTGGCACTGCCAATCTCTCTCCTCGCTTGGCTCTTGGGAGTCAGTTTCGCCTTGCTCTTTCCTTCCTCTTCACAGAGTGGGTTCCCCTGAATTTTATCCCTGGCACTTCACTTTTCTCATGAGAGAAAATCTTCCAGGGAAACTCTGAATCCAGTGGAGACATCATGCCCACTTGCTCAAGGTCACTCTAAGTCAGTGGCAGGCAGGGTGTCCTAACATCCAGGTCAGCCTGTTACTCACAGCTGCCACTACCTACTCCTAGTTGTGCTTTTTGCTGAGCAGCAGGAAGCAGCCCAACCCCAGAGAAGGGAGAAAGTGTGAGACCCTGATAAGGTGGGGCAGAGGCTATTTTTAGACAACACAGGCTTTCCACTTAAACTCAGGAGTCAACATCTTCTAAATGGTGGATCTGCAAGGCTGGTTCATTAAGTAGAATTAACACATCAGAGTGACAGCACTCTTTGCTCTCACTCTCTGCCTACTTGATGTGTTGCTGCAATTGAGGAGAACCTTACTATTTGTCTCCATTTCTTCTTCATTCTATCTGTGAGGCTTTAAGATGGTTTTAGAAAAAAAAAAAAAAGATCCAAAGTAAAGGAGAAACAAAAATGAAACTTCCAGATGAGGGTGGTGTTGTCTGAGTAAGAGAAAGTCCTAAACAATAGCAGACCAAGGAAGGGGGAGCATTGGTGGGGTGCTTGCGGATCCCCAAGGCCTGCCTGAGAAGCAAGTGTGAGAAAAGAGTGAGAAAGGCTGGTGGAGACTGTCTGGCACGCCCACTAGTGTGTGACCTTGAGCAGGGGGCCCTGCGTCCCTTCCCCAGAAACAACATGGGAGGTTTCCAGGTGCCCCCGCGGAGTGCCTAGAACCTGGGTTAGGGTCTGGTTTTGTGATTCGGACAAGGAAAAGCTTAGGCCAGGTCATCTCCAAGGGTCTGAGAGGGCCAAGGTCAAGGCTAGAAGAGATGGGGAGGGGGAGGAGGTGTGTGTAGGGCTCCGGACAGCATCATAAGCTTCATACAGATGTGAAAACAGAGGGCAGAGAGCATCGGGACTGGAGCCTCTAGCCCTGCCCAGTTCACTTGGGCCTATAGCTGTTTGACTCACAAGCTCCTTTGCGAAGGTGATGGCTGCCACCCAGCAGAGATGCCCATAATTACCGTGGAGCGTGCTTCCTGGGTGTATATGGCCCAGGCTTTCCGAGGGTCCTACTAGGTCTAGTATATGATCCGAGTCAGAGGGAGCGGCAGAGTCGCTGGTCTCTGCAGCCCCTCCGGATGTGCGCGTCTGTGCCCCCAGGGTCCCAGGCCTGGAGCTGGTGAACAGGTGGGGGGAGAACCGGCGGTCAAGAGCGCTCCCTACTGCTTTCGGCCCAGCCACCAGCTCCAGCGCGGAGCCAAACCCTGCCCCCACAAATGGGGAAATCGAGGCCCAGAGAGGGAGGAGGCTTATCAAGTCCACCCAGTGGGTTGACGATACCCGGGGCGGGGGTAGGGGGACTTCTGCCTTCAGGCTCTCCCCCTCTTCTTTCCGCCTCCGAGCGAAAGGCGAGTTACCGTGGGGCTTTAAACCTTGTCTTTTCCCGCAGTTTGGGAAACTTTTCCTGCCGCAACCAGGAGCAGCGCGAGCCCAAGTATCAAGTCCACCTGAGCGCGTAGGCGCCCCACTCCCACCTGCACAGCCTCGGTAGCCTTACCCAGGCTGCGCCTGAGTGCCGGCTCGGCTGCACCTGTACCCGCTGAGCGCCCGGGGCGCCGCGCGCTGGCCCCGCCATGACCCCAGACCTCCGGAGCTCCCAGGTCCTTCTCCCATTTACAGATGCGGCGCCAGGGTCCAGAGAGAAGGGCGCCCTAGCCGGGGCCACGCGCGCCGAGTGGAGGGGACGCGAGCGCCCAGGTCCGGACCCAGACACCCGGCTCCCCAGCCCCAGAGGCAACCCCAGGCGGCGGCTATTTATAGAGGGAGCCACGCTCAGTCCCTCTTGGCGGCTGCGGCGGCGACAGCTGAATATTTTGCCCAGATATGGCTGGGGCCCCGGCGCGGGGGCAGGGAACCCCGTGAGCACGAGGGGGACCCCTGGCCAGTAGGACGCTTACCGAGCCGTGGAGCCGCGGGGGCCGGCGGACGGGCGCGGGCGGCGGTTGGGCGAGCGCAGGCGGCCGGCGGACGGGCGCGGGCGAGCGGAGCGCGGGGCTGGACGAGCTCCCGGGCGGCCGCGAGCGGGCGGGCGCAGTGGGCTCCGGGGGTAGGAGCCAGGGGCGGGCCCGGCTCTGCGTTGTCACCGCGCCCCGCCCCACCCGCGCAGCTCTCCCTCCTTAGCTCTCCCTCCACTCGGGGGCGCCGGGGCGCAGCGCACAGTCCCCCGCCGGGTAGGGACGTCCGCTGGGAAAGCGCGGGGCAAGGGCTCCAGCCGCCCGGAAGATGGGCTTCTTGACCAAGTGGGTGCACGTCACCTCCTGTCTTCGTCTCGGTTTCCCTACTTGTACCAGGTAGTTGTCTACTAAAAGGTGGGCGGATTTCACTTCTGCTGGGTCTAAGACCTAAGAATCGGTAGGTCCTCGGATGGAGCAAAGCCAGCCAAGCGGTTGCCACACCTTTACCTGCTTTAATTGAAGCAACGACCCATCCCCGTCTCATCAGTAACCCAGCTGAGTCTTGTTTGAGCCCAAGCTTTAGTCACGAACAATTTGTGAACACGTAGTTCCATCAGAGGCACATGGTTAAAATAACAACCACCCAAAAAAGCCCCACCTGTTCTTTCTTCCAGTTTTTTTGAGATGTAATTGACATACAGCACTGTATCTTTAAGGTGTACAGCATAATGGTTTGATTTATAAACATAATAAATTTATTATCACGAGTTTAGTGAACATCCATCATCTCACATAGATATAAAACAAAAAATTTTTTCTTGTAATGAGAAATCAGGATTTACTCTTAAAAAGTTTCATGTGTTAAGTATATTTATCCTGTACATTTTATCCTTAGTACATATCTTACAACTGGAAGTTTGTACCTTTTGACTGCTCATCCAAGCCCTGCTCCCAAAACAAAAAATGTGATCTTTTTTTCCTAGAGTTTGTTTTTGATGTATAATTGACCTACAACATGTTAATTCCTTTTGGACAACATAGTGGTTAGATATTTCTATATATTTCAAACTGATCACAAGTCCAGTGATAATGTCACCATACAAAGACATTACATAGTTACTGACTAAATTCCCCACATTGTACATTTCATACTTTGTTAATTTATTTTGCAGCTGGAAGCTTATACTTCTTAATCTCCCTCATCTATTTCTCTCCTCCCTCTATCCTGCACCTCTCTGGCAACCACCTGTTTGTTCTGTTTATAACTCTGTTCCTGTTTTATATTTGTTCATTTGTTTCGCTTTTTTAGATTTCACATACAAGTGAAATCAATAAAAGATTTGTCTCAGTTATTTTGCTTAGCACAATACCCTCTAAATCCATTCATGTTGTTGCAAATGGTAAGATTTCATTCTTTTAATGGCTGAGTAATGTTCTATTGTGTGTATGTGTATATATATATATATATATATATACACCACATCTTCTTTATCCATTCATCTATTGATGGGCACTTAGGTTGCTTCTGTATCTTGGCTAGGGGTGCATGTATCTTTTCAAATTAGCGTTTTTGTTTTCTTTGTATAAATCCCGAGGGAATTTGCTGGATTGTTTGGTAGTTCTTTTAATTTTTTTGAGGAACCTCTACCATTTTCCATAGTAGTTGCATCAATTTACATTGCTACTAACACTGTACTCGGCTTCCCTTTTCTCCACATCCTCAACAACTTATTTCTTGTCTTTTTGAAAATAACCATTCTGACATGTGTAACAGCTCATTGAGGTTTTGATTTGTATTTCGCTGATTAGTAATGTTGAACATCTTTTTATATGCTTATTGGTCATCTATGTCTTCTTTGGAAAAACACTTATTCAGACTTTCTGCCCATTTTTAAAACTGGATTAAAAAATTGTTCATTGTATGAGTTCTTTGTATATTTTGGGTTTAGTTCAGTTCAGTCGCTCAGTCGTGTCTGACTCTTTGTGACCCCATGAACCGCAGAACACCAGGCCTCCATCACCAACTCCCAGAGTTTATCCAAACTCATGTCCATTGAGTCAGTGATGCCATCTAACCATCTCATCCTCTGTCATCCCCTTCTCCTCCTGCCTTCAATCTTTCTCAACATCAGGGTCTTTTCAAATGAGTCAGCTCTTCGCATCAGATGGCCAAAACATTGGAGTTTCCGCTTCAACGTCAGTCCTTCCAATGAACACCCAGGACTGATTTCCTTTAGGAAGGACTGGTTGGATCTCCTTGCAGTCCAAGGGACTCTCAAAAGTCTTCTCCAACACCACAGTTCAAAAGCATCAATTCTTCAGCACTCAGCTTTCTTTATAGTCCAACTCTCACCTCCATACATGACTACTGGAAAAACCATAGCCTTGACTAGATGGACCTTTGTTGGCAAAGTAATGTCTCTGCTTTTGAATATGCTGTCTAGGTTGGTCATAACTTTCCTTCCAAGGAGTAAACATCTTTTAATTTCATGGCTGCAGTCACCATCTGCAGTGATTTTGGAGCCCCAAAATAAAGTCAGCCACTGTTTCCCCATCTATTTGCCGTGAAGTGATGGGACCAGATGCCATGATCTTCGTTTTCTGAATGCTGAGCTTTAAGCCAACTTTTTTCACTCTCCTCTTTCACTTTCATCAAGAGGCTTTTTAGTTCCTCTTCGCTTTCTGCCATAAAGGTGGAGTCATCTGCATATCTGAGGTTATTGATATTTCTCCCGGCAAACTTGATTCCAGCTTGTGCTTCCTCCAGCCCATCATTTCTCATGATGTGCTCTGCATATAAGTTAAATAAGCAGGGTGACAATATACAGCCTTGATGTACTCCTTTTCCTATTTGGAACCAGTCTGTTGTTCCATGTCCAGTTCTAACTGTTGCTTCCTGACCTGCATATAGCTTTCTCAAGAGGCAGGTCAGGTGGGCTGGTATTCCCATCTGTTTCAGAATTTTCCACAGTTTATTGTGATCCACACAGTCAAAGGCTTTGGCATAGTCAATGAAGCAGAAATAGATGTTTTTCTGGAACTCTCTTGCTTTTTTGATGATCCATCGGATGTTGGCAATTTGATCTCCGGTTCCTCTGCCTTTTTTAAAACCAGCTTGAACATCTGGAAGTTCATACTTCACGTATTGCTGAAGCCTGGCTTGGAGAATTTTGAGCATTACTTTACTAGTGTGTGAGATGAGTGCAACTGTGCAGTAGTTTGAGCATTCTTTGGCATTGCCTTTCTTTGGGATTGGAATGAAAACTGACCTTTTCCAGTCCTGTGGCTACTGCTGAGTTTTCCAAATTTGCTGGCATGTTGAGTGCAGCACTTTCACAGCATCATCCTTTAGGATTTGAAATAGCTGAACTGGAATTCCATCACCTCCACTTTGTTCGTAGTGATGCTTCCTAAGGCCCACTTGACTTCACATTCCAGGATGTCTGGCTCTAGGTGTGTGATCACACCATCTTGATTATCTGGGTCGTGATCTTTTTTGTACAGTTCTTCTGTGTATTCTTGCCACCTCGTCTTAATATCTTCTGCTTCTGTTAGGTCCATACCATTTGTGTCCTTTATAGAGCCCATCTTTGCATGAAATGTTCCTTTGGTATCTCTTTCTTAAAGAGATCTCTAGTCTTTCCTATTCTATTGCTTTCCTCTATTTCTTTGCACTGATTGCTGAGGAAGGCTTTCTTATCTCTCCTTGCTATTCTTTGGAACTGTGCATTCAAATGGGTATATCTTTCCTTTCCTCTTTGCTTTTCGCTTCTCTTTTTTTCACAGCTATTTGTAAGGCCTCCTCAACCCATAATTGCATATATCATTTGCAAATATTTTCTCCCATTCAGTAAGTGGCCTTTTGTTTTGTTGATGAATTTCCTTTACTGGGAAAAAACTTTTTAGTTTGATGCTGGAATCAAGATTGCCGGAAGAAATATCAATAACCTCAGATATGCAGATGACACCACCCTTATGGCAGAAAGTGAAGAGGAACTAAAAAGCCTCTTGATGAGAGTGAAAAAGTTGGCTTAAAGCTCAACATTCAAAAAATGAAGACTGTGACATCTGGTCCCGTCACTTCATGGGAAATAGATGGGGAAACAGTTTGAGCTCCAAAGTCACTGCTGATGGTGACTGCAGCCATGAAATTAAAACACACTTACTCCTTGGAAGAAAAGTCATGACCAACCTAGATAGCATGTTGAAAAGCAGAGACATTACTTTGCCAACAAAGGTCCGTCTAGTCAAGGCTATGGTTTTTCCAGTGCTCATGTATGGATGTGAGAGTTGGGACTGTGAAGAAGGCTGAGCGCTGAAGAATTGACGCTTTTGAACTGTGGTGTTGGAGAAGACTCTTGAGAGTCCCTTGCACTGCAAGATCAGACCTGGGATTTCTTTGGAAGGAATGGTGCTAAAGCTGAAACTCCAGTACTTTGGCCACCTCATGCGAAGAGTTGACTCATTGGAAAAGACCCTGATGCTGGGAGGAATTGGGGGCAGGAGGAGAAGGGGACGACAGAGGATGAGATGGCTGGATGGCATCACTGACTTGATGGACGTGAGTCTGAGTGAACTCTGGGAGTTTGTGATGGACAGGGAGGCCTGGTGTGCTGCGATTCATGGGGTTGCAAGGAGTCGGACACGACTGAGCAACTGAACTGAGTCCCATTTGTTTGTTTTTACTTTTGTGTTCAAAAGGCTTACCTTCTTAAAAGCCAAATGTGTTTTCCAGAACAAACCATTTAACAAGAAACTTAAAGTGTTTTAATTTTAAACATGGCTCATAAAAAGGAGTTTGTGTAGATGGAATTATCTTTGGATTATCATAGCAAAGTTTCTGGTGGGGTAGAGCCTGTTAATATAAACTTTTTAATATTGGTGTACAGATCACTAATGAGAAACACTTTTGAACACTCTTGCTTCCACGAAATGTATTCCTACATTGCAAAACCCTCAAGGCTATAAGAAAATACTCTTGTCAAGGGGCACATACCCTATATTTTCAAATAATGCAATGCTTTAATATTTCAGATTTAAAATTTTAAATCCTTTTGTTGTGGAATCAAACATTTGAGAAAAGGGCATACAATGTAAGTGTGCTGGTTCAAATTTTTATTTTTCTTGGCTGCACTGGGTCTTTGTTGCTTCACGCAGGCTTTCTCTAGTTGCAGTGGGCAGGGGCAACTCTAGTTGGGGTGTGTGGGCTTCTCCTTGCATGGTTTCTCTTGTTGTGGTGCACAGGCCCTACAGTGGGCAGGCTTCAGTAGTTGCAGCACACGGGTTTAGTTGCCCCATGGCATGTGGGATCTTTCCATACCAGGGATCACACCCATTTCCCCTGCACTGGCAGGTGGATTCTTAACCACAGACCACAAAGAAAGTCCAAAATTTTTATCATTCAAACACCTGTTGCAGGCAACACTGCCAGCAAAAGTCAACCTGTGCTTTTCTGGGTCACAACACCCTCCTAAAGTTCCCACTTTTCTCTACTCGTGTGGTAATCACTCCCTTACTTGCCTCTTTCCCCCCCAGTTTATATTCATTTGCTCAACTCTGTATTTTAACATTAATCCGTGTTGGTTCACATGACTGTAGTTTGTTTACTCTCATTGCTGCAGAGGTTTCCATTGGATGAATATATCAGTTTTTAAAAAGATCCATTTTACTATTAATGGACATGTAGGTTATTTCTGGGTTTTAGATATTACAGATGTTTAGCTGTGAACTTTCTTTACCAGCATCTTCCTGCACAAGTGCACACATCTTCAACACACTTGGAATTAACAGAAATAGAAACATTTTCCCCATTCTGGCACTTGAGCAGTGGTATCTCATTGAGGTTTGAATTTGCATTTCCCTGTGTCCTATGGGTTGAGCATCTTTCAAGTTTACGGCCCAGCTGGAGTTCCTCTTCTGTGAAGTGTTTGTTCAGATGTATTGCCCATTTTGCTTCTGGATAATTTACTGAATATATGTCATCTATTTTTCTTGTGTGTATGTGTATGTATATATCCTCCAATCTGTGCTTTGCTTTTTCACCTTCATAATAATGTGTTCAATGCACAGATGTTCTTCATTTTAACGTTGTCTAGTACAGCTGACCCTTGAACAACACAGGTTTGACCGTGCAAGCCCATATACAGATGGACTTTCTTCAACAGAAAATACTATAGTACTACTGCACCATCTCTGGACAGTTGACCCTGAAGATGTGGAACCACAGACATGGAGGAACCACATATATGAGGACGTCCAACTGTGAAGCTACACAGGAATTTCCCAGAGCAGGGAGGGTTGGCACCAGTAAACGCCCTCCCCTCAGCATGTTCAAGGGTCAACCTTTTCCTTTATTGTTAGCACTTTGTGCATCCAGTTTAAGGTATCCCTTCTGCTCCTGGATTATAAAGGTAGCTTCCTGTGTTATCTTCCTACAGTAGCCTTTCACTTTCAGGCTTTCAGTCTACCTGGAATTGACTTCTGAATATGGTATGAGGTAGGGGGCAAGTCTCATTTGTCTGTCAAACTGTTTCAGCACTAGATTAACTTTTCACTTATATCAACAATTAATTGTTTTATTTTTAAAAGTAACAGAAACATTCCTGAAGTTAGTAAAGTAGTAGAAACCACCTATTTCTTACCTGTAGACAATTTGAAGATACTTGTGGGTTTTTCTTTGGTTGTTGTTAGGGAAAGAAACCATTATTTTAAAAAAAGTTTATACTACTTTATTTTACTTAAATATTTATGTATTTGAATGTTTTTATTTTATCATAGTGATTATTTAAATCACTGGGATAATCATTCCTGAATTTTGAATCACTTTAATTATAAATGCTAAATGTAAATTTTAAAAAGCTAGAAAGGTAATTTCAACACATTTTACATGAAAAATTTAAAACATCTGGTACTTTCTTTCTGTTCTTACCTCCTCAATGTTCACAAATAAAAATAAGCAAAAGAATTTAAGAATTTTTATCTCTGGCCCTGAAATCCACTCTATATTTCTAATTATTTATGCATATCTTCACACAGAGGTCAACTAGCCTAAACTCAGTATATGTTCAAAATCAAAATTTTAAGCTTCCCAGTCAAACTGAGCTCACCATCCTAGAATTCACAAGAGCCACTTGGGTGCATCTTTTCCTAACTCACATTGTTACCTGGAACTCAACAACTGTAGGAATATTTATAACACGGGGGTCATCAGATACTACAAATCAAGGCTCACTGGCCCCATCCCCCACACATACCCACTAGAACCAGTTGTCAAATATTTACCAGGATATGACTGGACAGATGACTAAGATACCTCCTTCCCTCCCTCCCTCCCTCAAGGTGCTCACAATCTATTTGGAGTGATTGGTGCAGACAACTATTGATATGGAAGCCAGGGAGGTCTGGGCACTATGAGAGGCAGAGCTGGAAGTACAATGCAGTAGGAGGGGAATCGGGAGTGGAACCAGATAAGCCTGGGAAGTCAGGGAGGATACCGACAGACAAGAATGGTGGAGACAAAATGAGTTGCAGGCTGAGGGAAGACAGCAGCAGTGGTCTGGAGGGGAGGAAGACTTATTTTAGAACATCAGCAGTTCTGGATGAGCATGCTTGGGGTTTGGGAACCAGATGAAGGTTCAGTGTGACTGGTGCAGGGAGAAGCAGTGGATAGTGAGGTTGGGCAGGGAGATGGTAGAAGGCCTGGGTTCTTGGTCCACACTCTCTGGGCAATGAGAAGTTACTCGAGATTTGGGGTGGTCTGGGGTGAGGGATGTGCTGGTTTGCCTGGGCTGTTCTTCCAGCAGCACCACTAGTAGTAATGCTGATGTGCTGAAGACTTGGGAGAGACTTCACATGGTGTGGTGACCACCGGCTTTGGGACCCACCACCAGACTAGGGCAGGGTTAAACCATGAAATTCTCAAGCTAACTGGAGAAGAACTGAGCACAACAAGGAAGAAAACATGAACAGGAAAAGAAAAGGGGCCTTTAAGATCAGAAAGCTGAGAAATTATAAGATAATCAGTTTTTGTATTGATAAACATTTTAATTCTAATATTATAGTAGTAATTCAAGTGCAATTCTCTTTGAAAGTCAACTCCATTAAGACAAAACTTGTTAAATATCTTTCATCAAACGTAAGCTTAAAATAAAAAATAAGCATATTCTTTTCAACTTCCCACAGCAGTCAAAGCCATATAGCAGAGGTAATTTTTTTTTAAAAGCCTACTACATTTTTGTTATTGCTAAAAAATCTGAATTAGTTGTCAAGGTCTCAGAATCAGTGATTAATTGACCTTTGAAAGCTCTACCAGATACTCTGACATAAAATCATGAATCCAGATATCGGTGTCCGGCAACGATGTGTCCACTAAATAGACCACTACTTTCCGGTCCCAAGGGTTAGTGTTTTCTATAACTGTCTGCACCAGTGCCACCAGAGGTTTCTTCTCCACATGATTTCGAAACACCATCGAAGCCTCCTCAGACCACTGGTTACACTTCACTCCTAAGAGAAAGACAAGGATTCGAAGATCAATGAAGGGTCAAACGAGTCTTTCTTTGATCTGTTATAATGGAAAACTATTTAGTCAGTTGCAAAGTAGCTTTAGCATACCAGGTTAGACTTGCCTAACTGAAAACAGAGATGCCAAGCAATCTCAAAATAGTCTTGCTTACAGTTTTTCTATTCCGAATGGGGTTACTCCTGTAAACCTTCAATTACAGACACAAATTTCATTTGAATGCTATAAAATGAAGTTATAATAAAGACTGCCCATTTTCCTTAAGTATATGTAGATAACAGATTGATGATGAGAAAAATATATCAATGACATTTCTCTTAGTCACATATTTTTTTCTGATGAACCAGATAGAGTTAAAAAAAAAAAAGAAGAAGAATCAATACACTTCCAGTGTTTAAAGTCACATACATCATCATGGTAAAAGCACTGGAATGAAAGTCTAGAGATTCAGTTACTATTCCTAGCCCTTCCTCTATGCAATGATATGATCTTAGGGAAACCAGCTAATCCTTCAGGCCTCAGTTTACTTCTCACAAAATAAAGTGGTTGGACCAGATGAATTTAAAATCTCATGCATATCTATTAATAAATCCTCATGACTTTTAAACTTGAGAGCTCAAGTTAGAGAATTCTGAATTAGGTTTTAAAACAAAACTGAGACTAGAATTATGTATTTTTCAAGAAATACTATTAAGCCAATAAAAATTAAGTTCACTTATGCTAGATTAGATAAACTATAAATTATGCCCCATAGTGATGAAGGTATGGGAGTTTCATACATAATTTTAAAGACCTATCAGTGAGTGGGCTAATCTCTTGGATTATATTATTAAGAACTTCTGATGAGGGAAGCCTAGAATAGTCTGTAAATCATTGCTTCAGTGATGGTAACAGAGCCTAAACCTCCCAGCATGGTTCGAATTCAGTGACAAGAAGTGGCTGTAGAGTCCCCTGCACAAGCAGCACCAGTGACTGTGACCACAAAGCTGGGGGTGGGGATGACGGTGCCATGCACCCCTCACTCACAGAGACACGCTCACTGGAAGGTTTGACTGTCATGTTTAACAACAGGTGTTGACAGCAAAACCTGAACATTAGAAAGCAAAAATGAAAAATGCAACCATTAGTTATTTAGAACTTTGAGTTCAGAGCAGATCAATGGTAGCCATGCCATGCATAAGATGCCAGTTTTGGTTCGCATCTGCCCACCATGAGAGTTTTGTTTGAAGTCTAGGAGGAGACAAAGAAACTGGCAAATAAGACCATCTCTGTCTATCTATCCCTATCTCTTTTATAAAAGCTGTCAATAAGAATTTATATACACAATTGCTCTCATTTCTGAGATCAAGTTAGTTCTGCCACTACTAAGCATATGGGGTGAGTCGGGGGCAAAGAGTGAGGGTGGCACATGTGGTCATCACTCCCCCCCACTCCCAGCGCAGCAGGACACACAGCCCAGATGCTTGGAGATGTTGGCACCCCTCAGCTCTCTTGACCTCTAGACCCTCTGCTAATGCTGCCAGCTGTCTGGGTACAGCTTCAGCTAGGCACCCATGTTAACTGCTAGTAGAGGGCACATGGAGGGGCCACCGACACTTGCACTGCTTTCATAGAAGATAAAACGAATCTCATCAGACACTATCATAAAGAAGTACCACTCTATGCCTATTAGTTTAGCTCCTCAGATTTTATGAGAGTCAATGGGCTGGTGTGAATGTGCTAAAATCACACACTTCTGTGCTGTTAGCTGCAATGCAAATATTGGCCATGAAAATGGTCATATTCTACAAGCCAGGAATGTTTCATAATTCTGAAAGTCCATTTTGTAAATGCATTATAATTTATGTAATAAATTATGAAATATTAATCATGCAATGTTCTCCTCCTGTTGGTTGTTTCATTGTTTCCATTTGTTTACTTTGGCTAGTATATGTAGCTGTGGGCTTTTTCTTAACTCTACAGTAAAAGCATAAACAACCCAAATGTTCAACAATCCACTGGAAAACAATGATGTTCAGACTCCCCAGAACTTACCTGCTAATTGAGCAGTGACTGCTTGGAACGGCAGCTTGCGGAACATGTCCGCCAGGGGCTGCACTTTTCTCATGTTGACTAACTCATGTTTGCCGTAGTCCAGCTCGTACACGGACACCAGTCCATTGGTCAGGATTCCTTTTAAAAGCACCCTGTGCCACCTAGATGTGCATTGGATTAAAAGAGAAGAAAAACAAAGTCAACACTTGCTTTAAGGGCAACATTTTTTTTTTTATAAAAAGAAAAATTAATATAAATGTTGTTCATCAAAATATAAAACTGTATTGTTATAGAAGTTTTTAGGAGACTGCTTCTTCTTTTTCCAGAGGTTACCATTCTCTGTTTTGCCACTGGCTCATTTGATGGAATTTGTTCACTCAATACCCTTTTACAAGCCTCATGGAGCTGATAAAGGAGAACCACCTCTAAGCAGGAGGAAAACAGTGGCATGGGGGACAACCAGGACAAGGATAATGGATCCCTTCACTCCGATGGGGAGACAGGAGATGGCCACACATTTGGAACAAGGTCCATGTGTGGTGGGCTTTCCAGGTGGCTCAGTGGTAGAGAACCCACCTGCCAGTACAGGAGACACTGGAGACGCGGGTTCAATCCCTGGATGGGGAAGATCCCCTGGAGGAGGAAATGGCAACCCACTCCAGTATTCTTGCTTGAAACATCCCACGCACAGACGAGTCTGGTGGGCTACAGTTCATAGGTTGCAAAGAGTTGGACGCAACTTAGTGATGCCATGTGTGAAAGATAGAAAGAGGAAAGCAAGAAAGAGGAAAGCAGGCCAGGGCTGGCTGAGGACACGAGGAGGAAAAAAACAAAAACATAGAAGACTGTGCAGAGCAGGGTGGAGCAGTGAGGTGGCTACTGTGCAGCTGGGAAGTGGAGTGTGGAGGAATGGAAGAGACAGTCAGACTGGGAAGCCAGGCTGGGAAAAGAGGACAAGAAGTTTTGAACACTGATTGATCATTTTAATTTCGCCAAGTAAGGACTTACAAACCCGAGATAACACGAAACACAAAATTTAATCCCCCTAAAATAAAGAATCTATAAAGGATAGGAAAGCACAGAGTGTGTGGGGGCAGGGGGAGGGAGGAAGAAGAGTATGATTTCAGACCTCAAGTTCAAGATGTGAGAAAGAAATTCACATGAATATACGTTCCTCCTCTGGACCTACATCATCTCAATCAAAATGAGAAAAACCTAGACTTCAAAGTTTAGGTATGAAGGATCATTTTAAAGTCCTATGTCTTGATTACATGATTAAAGAATATTATTATACTAAGAAAAGGATGATTGTCGATAATGTCTAAAACGTAAGTGTCTCTGCTCCTGAAAGGTGTGGGTCAGGCTCTGCCTTGGGCAGCAGACCCAGCCACTCCCAAAACAAGATCATCAGCCACAAGCCCAGTGGAACAGCAGCCTCATCACTGCAACACACGCTGGGCGGGGGCTGGCTGGAGCAGCCGATTCTCCAGCCAGAGCACACTGGGCGAAAACAGGTACAGGAACCCACACACAGATGCTGTAGCATGAACGCCAGAAGAAAGCTACACAGACTGACTTCAAACATTCTATGTGATTGAGTTTCTGGGATGAACTCCAGAAGCCTTCAGATAAGCCCAAAGTGCAGCAAGCAATAATCCATGAACCACAGAGACAATAGGGACACAAAAAGGTATCATAAAAAGTACATGAGCTTTGGGGGCCAAACAGACCTGAGCTGGTGTCCCATCTGGGCCATTTTCCCATCATGTCACTCTAGGCTTTTCATTTAACCTCTCTGTGCCTCAGTCACCTCATGCGTAATGTTTAGTTTTAATTTACTTGAAGAAATAATACATTTTAAGTACCTAACACATTCATTTGGCATATAACAGGCACTTGGCAAATGGTAGCCATTATCATAAGTATTATTCAAATGAAGATAAGCTGTGCAAATAAGACTTAGATTAATCTGAAGAGAAATTTCCATTTGTGGAAATGCCAGTTTGGTGCAGGCTGCTGATTTGTGTAAGTATAAAAGGAGACAAAAACATTTGGCTTCCACCAATATCACTGTCTTTAAGCTGTACCAGGCAAATGACTGACAGTGGTCTGTGCTTTCAGTCTATAAAAAGAGGTACAGAGCAGTGAGGAGAGAACCATCAGAAAAACCTACATATTGCATTTCTATTTAGCTTTCAACTTTCAAAACTAACAGCTTAAATAAGGCTTCAGTTTTGACTACATTACCAATTTTAATACAAGGCTGCATGTGGATCACCTGGAGAGTTTACTTAAAACAGATTCTGGGGTTCCACTGTCAAGAGATTCTGACTCAGCAGTCCAGGGGCGAGGAAGGGGAGCCTGCATTTTTAATAAGTTGTCTAGGTTATTCCTATATTGTGGTAACTGTGGAAACCACTGTAATCGAAAGTATACGTGAAATTCCTAAGTCTTAACTTGCCAGAACTGAGAGCAAAATTTAATAAATAGTCCTGGGTTGTAAGCAAGATAGAAGCTCTAAGCACTTTAAATGGATTCAGTTTGTAAAGTTTCAAAAAATATTAGACAATCTCTTCGTACAGATAAGGCATCCCTTGGTTATCTAAGACAAGTTAACTGATCTAACCCTAGAGTCCTGACTCAGCAGAGCTGTCAGACCCAAGGAGGTGTCGGGGTGGAGTCTGAAGTCCTGAATACAGTCTCCAGTGTTTGGGTTTTCTTCACAGGACCCTTCGCTCCAGTGGGACCTACTCACCACCAGTCACCATTAATCTGCTCCTCAGATAAGAGTTAGCATCAGTTTAGCTTTAACTGTGACTAAACTATCCAACAGCAATTCTGAAGGGTAAATTTATACTATGTTCCTGTATTGAAACCCATTTATGCTTATGACTGTAAATAACATGACATAGTAAAAATATTTTTTTAAAGATGAAAAGCTGTGACATATAACTTGAACGCTCTTCAGAATGAGACTATTATACTTTTCAATTTTGAGTTAAAAATTTTTTTCCTCCCACAAAAATAACAAAATTCTATAAATGCCTATGGTTAAGGTATTTATTGTAAGAATGAATGAAAGTACTTTCTAGAAAAAATAAGCAGTTGATCTTTTTTAAACTGAGTTTAGGGGTATGTGCCTGTGTGTATGCTGGGTCAGGAAGGGTAGGGGGAGAGACAGTTCTTTGTGTGGATCCAAATGTGCAAACATGAGAAAACAGACTGAAAGTATTAAACAAAGCCTCACTGTCCAATGGCTAAGAAAGAAAGTGAAGTTGCTCAGTCATGTCCAACTCTATGTGACCCCATGGACTGTAGCCTACCAGGGTCCTCCATCCATGGGATTTTCCAAGCAAGGATACTGGGATGGGTTCCCATTTCCTTCTCCAGGGGATCTTTCCGACCCAGGGACTGAACCTGGGTCTCCCACTTTGTAGGTAGACCCTTTACCATCTGAGCCACCAGGGAAATACAACGGCTAAAGAGCAGTGAAATATGCATTGCTGTCTGTACCTTATAAAGGTGGCAAAAGCTCTCTAGGAAGCAACCAACTGCCTATATCAAAAATCCTGTAATCTTTAAACAAGGGATTTCTCTTCTAGGAATCTATCCCATAAATAATCAGAGAGTTGAACAAAGATTTCAGTTCAACATTATTTACAACAGTGAAAAGTCTGGGAGGAAAAAAAACCTATAAAAAAGAAAATGGTAAGTAAATTGTGATTTCTCTTTATGATAGAATATTTAGCCATTAAAAATGTTTATGAAGAAATGGTATCACATGAAAAACGGTTCACAGAATTATATTAAAATGAAAAAAGTAGGTATGAAATTACATATAGTAATATACTGATTGTAGAAATACGTACATGAAAAAAACCTAGAAGAAATACATAAGTAGTTTAATAGGGGTTATGCTGGTTGGCTGATCTTGTTTTCTTATACTTTTTTGGATTTTCTAAATTTTCTCCAGTAAATATCTTATTTTTAAAATTTAAAAGTCATCCATAAAAAACACTATTTCCTAAAGAGTAAATATAAATACTAAATATTTTTTCTCACAGGAAAGTAGAAAAAATGTTTAAACCTTCACTTCTGATATAATTAGGTTTTAACAGGAACATGATCATTCAATTTTCAGCTAAACAACATCATTTTAAATATTAGAAAATCACATAATTCACTGATCTTGTTTCACATTCAGAATACCCATTTGTGTAGTTCCAAATGGCACTCCAGTATGCTTGCCTGGAAAATCCCATGGAGTGAGGAGCTGGGTGGGCTGCAGTCCACGGGATCCCAAAGAGTCGGGCATGAATGGGGAACTAATACAAGTCCCCCTGCAGGGATTAAGGACTCTTGGTATCATTCTACAGATTTTTCTTAGGAGGAGAATAGAAGGCTCTGTCTAAGGACCTACTTATTTTCCACTTTGGCAGCATACACTTGGTCTTTCTCCACTGCCACGTGGCGCTCCTCAGACACACTGTAATAGAGAATCATCTCTTCCATCAGAACTTCCAGCTTGTGTATCTCCTGCCATGGCTGGATGACAAAGTAGCCGGGGTGACAGGCCACAGGCACATACACATCCATGTGTTCTCCTGGCTTGGATAAGTGGACAGGAGGTGGCAGTTCCTTTGTAAAGAAAGAGCTGGGGTGGTTGACCACAGACTTCTTGAGGATATCCGTCAGGCTCTTTCTGAAATTCTCTCCAGTGTTGCCCAAAATGGGGGTGTTTGCACTTTTGGTGTTGGGGGAGCTGGCTCCACTGGATATGGCACTCAGAAACACATCCTTCTGATGTTTCCATAAGTCTGCGTTTGTAATCTGGCGATTGATACTGCGGTGAGGATCGGGGAAGTTCTTGGGGGTGAATAAATAAATATGTGCTATACCTCTGGTTTCATCCACTTTTGTAACCTTTGGAAAACACAAAACACCAATTTAAGAAATCCAAGTTCATGCTGGATTCCTAGAGGTCATTATGTTAACTTTAAATATTAAAAAACAGCACTCTGCAAAAAACCCAACTTGCTAAAAATCAGTTTATTTAAGGTCAGATGAGTTGTCTATCACAGCTGGAGCAAAGAATAAGCTTGTAGGTCCAAGCAGTCTAGAAACCAGCAGCACCTTGTAGAAACGGAAAATTTACTAACCTCTAAAAACTGAAAATACCTAAGACTTACTAAAGGTCTGAGTCCAATTACCATGACTAATTTTTTAAAATTAGTGATATGTTAAAACACTCCAGGTAGAAAGAATATCATGGTGAATCCCCATGTGTTCATCATCCAACTTCAACAATAAAAACAACACAAATAGCAAAACATCCTATAAGCATTCTGCTTAGTGCTGGTGCACCCTCAGACAGGGAGGGGAAGGAAAAAGCTTTGCCTTTCACCATATCTTTTGGGACCCTGGGTCCAAATTCCTTATTTGGTCCTAATATCTGTTCTCACCCCTCTTCCTCTTCCCTAGTTACATAAGAGGAGAGGGGCCTTGGGAGAAAAAAGAGGAAGAAAGCTCCATTGAATAGGCCAAAATTAGTCGCCATTTTGCACCTTTTGCCCAGGAGACCTCCGACGACCTGTCTACATTCTTCTGTTGGCAGTGGGAGAGTCTGTACAGAAGCCCCACACGCTGGTAACTGGGACTAGGCTGCTGTGTGCCCCCGAGAGCTGGGTGTCTGTTAATTCTTCTCACCAGCTCCTCTGGTTTATCTTAGGAACAACAAAAATGAGATACTTCTATCTTTTATCAAACTGGGCTAAGAAATGAAAGGCAGGAACACAGACATGAAGACAAGGAAACACCAACATGGCAATCCTTCTAAAGTCATTTACTTTAAAAGTTTTCCTTGTAGCAAGAGGAGTCAATTTAAATTCATCTTTTGGAGGGTTAATGAAGTACTGTTAATTCATTTTGATATTAATGGTACAGAAACACTATTTCAACCATCAACCTCTAAAAACATTTTTATTGACCAATACCCTGGCTTTAGGAACTGAAAATGTAGCTGAGAAAACAATATTCATGTGGCAACTGAAGAATACAAAATGGTGCATAACTGTGTGACTGTCTATGATAAGCCCTAGAGGAGAATGAAGACAGGAAAATCAGTGTGGGCTAGAATAACTGAAATCTCATGAAGAGATTTCTCAAGGACATTTCACTGTTAACTCTTACATGCTTGTATAAAATTGTAACACTATTTACATTAGTTAAAATAGAGAAATACTATCTTACATTTCTTTTTTTTAATGTTATATTTCTATTCTTGGAAATATGAACAGTGTTTTTGATATAAAGATTGAAGAGTATGAAAAAGAAACACATTAGTGAAAGAAAGAAAGCAGTTTATATAAGTTTAATGGCACCCCACTCCAGTACTCTTGCCTGGAAAATCCCATGGATAGAGGAGCCTGGTAGGCTGCAGTCCATGGGGTCACTAAGAGTCGGACACGACTGAGCGACTTGACTTTCACTTTTCACTTTCATGCATTGGAGAAGGAAATGGCAACCCACTCCAATATTCTTGCCTAGAGAATCCCAGGGATGGGGGAGCCTGGTGGGCTGCCGTCTATGGGGTTGCACAGTCAGACACAACTGAAGCGACTTAGCAGCAGCAGCAGGAAAGAGACAAAAAACCAAGATTATAAGCAAAATTTGTTTATAATTCATTTTACTTTAGGAAAAAAAAGACACACAGGACTTACTTAAACGGCCTTTAAAGAAACATTTATCAAGAAATATATGGTCCAGGGCTTCTCTAGTGGTCCCGTGATTAAGAATCCACCTTGTAATGCAAGGGACATCAGTTCAATCCCTGGTCTGGGAAGATCCCATCTGCTGTAGAGCAACTATGTTCATGTGCCTCAACTGCTGAACCAGTGCACTAGAGTCCTCGCTCCGCAACAAGAAAGTAGCCCCTGCTCTCCACAACTACAGAAAAGCTCATGTAGCATGAAGACCCAACACAGCCAAAAAAATAAACATAAGTAAATAAATCTTAACGAAAAAAGAGAGAGATTGTGGTCCTTTGTTGGGTACTTAATTCCTTATCATGGAGCAAATTTAAGAGCTGAAAACTATCTGCTACTTTATTAATAATCAAAAAATTATATAAAAGGTTTAAACATAATACTGCAGATACAGGATAAATTCTTAAATAAAAATTAAACCATGAAATGTCTCATAGCTACACATGTAATCAATCTCCTAACTACAAAAGTGTGTCAGATGTGAAAGCATCAATTTACAGAAAGATAAAATTCTTTCACAAAAACCAAATGAGTCCTTTTGGCTGACAAGCTCCCGTTTATCAAGACTACTAAGATAACTAACCTTAATGCTACAGTCTGAGCAATTCAAAACAGAATCTCTTAGCCAAAGCACAGCATCAGGGGTCCACATGCCAATAGACTGTGGAAGATCTGCTAGACAGCACTTGATAGCCTGAAAATAAAACACAATGGAAAAGAGGGCACACCATCTTAAAATAGGTACTTGAGAGTAATGTCAATATTATTTTCATACAAGTCAAATGTTACCAAGATAGAAAGCAAGCAACAGCTAATAGTGACAATCACAGCTCTTGGGCTGGAGCGTCTATGTTCCTATTTATATTACTACCATTATCTTTATTCCTATGAGCCAGGGTTATAAAGGCATGGTACGGACTTCTCACCTTACAATACAATACTATAATACTGGCCGGCTAGTGTTGCCATCTGATTTCACAGATGGTGAAACAGACTCAGACATACTAACCTGTGTAAGTAAGGTCACAAGGTCATGAAAACAAGATTAGGACTTATATTGAAATCCTTCCTCTAAGTCCAACTTAAAAAAAAAAAAATGAAGTGTCATTTGGAGGAAATCTGACTCACTGTTGAACTCTTTGTGGAGATTTACTGCTGAATAAAGCATTTCTAGAGTACCCCAGGCACTCGTGCTCACTTTTTTGAAGGAGGGCTTCCCTTGTGGCTCAGCTGGTAGAGAATCCACCTGCAATGTGGGAGACCTAGGTTCTATCCCTGGGTTGGGAAGATTCCCCTGGAGAAGGGAAAGGCTACCCACTCCAGTATTCCGGCCTGGAGAATTCCATGGCCTATAGCCCACAGGGTCGCAAAGAGTCAGTCGGACAAGACTGAGCCACTTTCACTTTTGAACGAGGTTGTTACGAGAATTAAGAAGGCTAAGAAAAACTGAAACCTGTCGATACCTAAAAGCCTCATTTTCCCTGATGCTTTCTAGCTCCTACCATCACTGCACAAGCTTCTGGAGAATGTCTACCTCAGGTAGGAAAAGATAACCCCAGGGACTCCCTCCAGTCTCATGGGAGCCTTTGAATTGATGGAGGCAATTTTGTGAAGGAGATCAAATTTACTTCCAGGATTCTTACATTCCTCTTTTCCTTTCTGAGCCCCACGCTCACTGTCACACCTTTCTTCACCCTTGAGGGCCCCCAGTCTCCCACTGTGCCCCTTGGATGAGGCTCCTTTTTGTGTGGGGTGGTCACTGAGAGCAGACGCTACCTAGTAGGCATGAGGGAGTGAGGCAGGCTGTCTGGGGCCTGGGCACTGGAGAGCTTGCACCCTCCCCTACAGAGAACAGCACTCCCAAGCTCCCTTAGAGTGCTGTCCTATAAAAGGGACTGCTCAGTAGAGTCACATTTTCTAGTTTCAGAAGATAGAAGCAAACGACTAACTCACATTTTAAAACACCATACAAGCCAACAGCTCAGATTCAATATTCATGGATCAGCCTTGGCCAAAGGCCATCTGTTTGCTACTCTCAACCTCTTCGGGAGATGCTGTTAGCCAGAGGCTTGGCCTAGCTGGTTATAAAGGTTCTCCCAACTTCACAATTATCAAACAACAAATCCAGTAAGGTTAATAGAAAAACTTATAGTGGCTTTTACCAAGAAGGTACACTTTGCATAACCTTCAGACACTCAGAAGCAGTAGGACAGATCCCCCTTGCCCTCCAGCCCTGGGAACCTTTTCTAGGTAAGGCTGGCCCTGGATGGGTGTTCTAACAAGGGGTACAGAGGTCAGAGGTGTTCAAACTTCTTCTCATCTGGATTTCTATCAAGAGAGGAATGATAGACTATAGTTAATCTTCTCACTGAAATCTATGGAAGTGAAGTGAAGGTCGCTCGGTAATGTCCGACCCTTTGCGACCCTGTGGACTATACGGTCAGTGGAATTCTCCAGGCCAGAATACTTCTCCAGGGAATCTTCCCAACCCAGGGATAAAACCCAGGTCTTCTGCATTGCAGGTGGATTCTTTACCAGCAGAGCCACAAGGGAAGCCCAAGAATACTGGCGTGAGTAGCCTATCCCTTCTCCAGTGGATCTTCCCAACCCAGGAATCGAACCAGGGTCTCCCGCATTGCAGGTGGAATCTTTATCAACTGAGCTATCAGGCAAGCCCCCGAAATCTATGCGGAAAAGGTTAAATATAAACATATCCAAGACAGGTTACTTAATTAAGAACTCTGGAAGTAAATATTGACATATAATATCCTGAAACTGTGTAGAAGGCCAGCACAGTCATCTAATTATTAAAACAGAATCTCTAACTGGACAATATAGCCTGATGACTCAACATGCTTGAAAAAACATTTATCAAACAACATTTTCTAAGTCTGACTGGCGGCCTTGTCTAAGCAAAATTTTACATCTGAAATCCAGCTGGCCACTCCAAATTTGGATTATTTCCAGTTTTGCTGTAAGCTCAATCATTATCAAAACCTGAGAGAGCATCTCACAATGTGATTATGAATGCGTTCAAATTCCCTCCAGTTAGTCTCCCAGGCTGTACATACAGTACCTGAGGTGGCACTGAGATCATTTCTTGGAGAAACCGAGGGGGGATTTCCCTGAGCTCGGACACTTTCACAGACGTCACAGTGCCAGCGTCCAGGAACTGAACATCAAGGGCCCGGCTGCTGTGCACATTTGTGATCTGTGGAGAGACAAGTGTTGGCTGATTTATTAGCATATCCAACAGGCCAAAATGGTTCTGTTCAATTTCATTCCATACAACTCTAAAATGCATTATAAAAAACAACAAAGACTATATGCTGGTTAAATTTTCTCTTATTTTAAAATGTACTTGTTTCCCAAACAGATATTCTTTTACAGTAGAATTGACATCTTGCTGTTAATTCATAAATATAGTAATAATTACTATGTTTGCAACTCTAGGACACCAATGATTATAAAACAATTTGGTATATCATTATATGATGTTGAGTATAAGATGCAGTTCTCCAAAATATTAGCACATGAGGGACAGAAAAACTACTGTGTCTCAGTAATTAGGAAATTAATAGAATTCAGAGACAGAATTTCACTTGTAGTAGGTAAATACTATATATTTTTAAAACATATTTTGCTATTTTGTAGCCTAGTCAGAAAGCCCAATGATAATTTGTATCATTTGGCATAACTAAAAATTGGAACCAAGAAAGTCAGGTCTCCCACATTGCAGGTGGATTCTTTACTATCTAGCCACTAGGGAAGTCCCAGAATACTGCAGTGAGTAGCCTATCCTTTCTCCAGGGGATCTTCCCCATCCAGGAACTGAACCAAGGTCTCCTACATTGCAGATGGGTTCTTTACCAGCTGAGCTACCAGGGAAGCCCAAGAATACTAGAGTGGGTTGCCATGTCCTCCTCCAGGGGATCTTCCCAACCCAGGGATCAAACCCAGGTCTCTCTCATTGCAGGCAGATTCTTTACCATCTGAGCCAACAGGGAAGCCCAAGAATACTGAATAATTACCAACCTGTGGTCAAATGGCAACATCACAATATGAGATTCTGGATGTATCTTTAAATGCCCAGTTTCCCCTAAAGTGAAGTTGCTCAGTTGTGTCTGACTCTTTGTGACCCCATTGACTGTAGCCTACCAGGCTTGTCCATCCACGGGATTTTCCAGGCAAGAATGCTGGAGTGGGGTTGCCATTTCCTTCTCCAGGAGATCTTCCCGGTCCAGGGATTGAACTTGGGTCTCCCGTGTTGTAGGCAGACACTTTACTGTCTGAGCCACCAGGGAAGCCCAGTTTCCCCTAAGACGCCCCTAAAATACCACTGTGGTATTTGCCATTGTTAAATATTTGTGTGTGTTTGTGCTTAGTTGCTCAGCTGTCCAACTCTTTACGATTCTTGGGACTGGAGCCTGCCAGGCTCCTCAGTCCATGGGATTCTCTAGGCAAGAATACTGGAGTAGGTTGTCATGCCCATCTCCAGGGGATCTTCCTGAACCAGGGATTGAAACTGTGTCTGCTGTGTCTCTTGCGTTGCAGGTGGATTCTTTACCTGCTGAAAGACTTTCTCTTCACCATCAGAAAAGCCTGGTAAATATTTACATTGGCCAAATACAACCCCACTGGGGTGGTTATCTGGGCTAAGATTTCACATCTACAACCGCACTAACTGCTACCCAAGCGTGGTGGTGGTGCTTTCAATACGATGACTGTCAAGTACTGGGTCACTCTCAGCTTGAAGTCAGATTCACCAAAAGTGAAGCCTTTTTCTACTGCCCCAGGTAATGCCTGATTAATAGCATAAATTTCTAAACCTCTTAAGATATGATAAACACAAACAGTCCCATGGAACAGTATTTTTAAATCTATTCATTTATTCATGCTCACATACCAAATATATAGATTGGTATGGATGCTTCCCATATCCAGGCATAACTGGGCTACAGAGATATACCACCCCTTCTCAAAAAGCTCCTAGTGCTGTGAGAGAGGAGACAAATACATGCCATACTATACTGCACTAAGGGTGATAATGAAGATATGCATGGGGTATTATGAGAACACACAGGGTGGTTAACTGACCCAGCAGGAGATAGGTATTAGATCTAGCTTTCAGGAGGAAGGAAAGCCTAGAATTGGTACTTTTTTCACCAAAATTTACTTTTCTTATTTTAGTAAAATGCCTACACTACAGAACATTTAGATACTTAAAAAGAATGATATAAAAATCACTCTTCATCTACTATAGGTTACAGTTATCTGTCTAGTCTTTTATCTGTGATTCACAATAATTAGATTTACAAAAATTACAACATGTTTGTACATACTATTTCATAGTTGACAGCCTTCCACACAATGTCTCATAAAAATATTTCATGTCATTTGTCTTCTATGTAATTTTACCTAAGTCTATCCATTGTGACTTATCTAACAAATCACTTTGGATAATTTAAGTTGTGTAAATTTTTGTCACTTTAAGAAATAATCACATTTATTAGTCATGTGTATTTCCTTTTTCACAAACTGAAGTTTTGTAAATTTCACAAATTTATGTCCTTTCAGAGCTGGACCTTAAATGATGAATGGGAGTAAACTAGATTGATTGGTAGGAGTCTAGTTAGAGGCTAATTGTGACATTTCAAATAGAGGGGAGAGGATGGGCAAAGGCACACACATATTTCTCACATGTAGTGACTACAAACATTGTGGTTACATTAGCGCATCAAGTGAGAGGCCAGCCAAGGCAAGAGGTGAGGCTGGGAGACAGGCAAACGGAAGATCAGCAGAGCCAGACATGTCTTCAAGAACTGAGACTTTACCCTGCAGACTAGAAGCCAATGTCACGCCTTAAGTAGAAGAATGACGTGGTCAACTTTATAAAATTGCTAATGAGGGCTTTGGGATCTGATAGATTTGGTTTTGGGCTTCCCTGGTGGCTCAGACAGTTACATGTCAATCACCCTGCTTATTAGCTGAGTTACTTTCCTCATCAGTACAAACAGGAATAATAGGGTTTTGCAAACATTAAATGAGATCAGTCATGTTTAACAAACAACAAGTAGTCCTGTGGAAACAATAAATCTCATCATAAACTGGATGTGTTACTATTTGCATTTTGGGTTGCTCAATCTTAGTGGTACAGAGCTTGACTTGAGGAAGACAACGGTGAAGGCAGAGGAAAACAGTTGGCGTGGTACTGCAGTGATCTGGGCAAGAATTGACAAAGATGTAAAATCAGCAGCATTTGGTGATAAGTTACACTGCGGGGCTGAGGAAGATGTAGGATTCAAAGATAGCTCTTAAGACACAGCCTGAATGGCTGCACAAAGGGAGGTACCACTAAAACAGAGACATGGGAAAAAGGTAACGATGGGGAGAAAGTATTTTGGTTTCAGACACAGAGAACTTAAAGTCTGTGAAATGAACAATTAGGCTGGCTTTTTGCTTAAATCTACAGTTCACCAGGGGCTGGAAAATGAATTTGGAAGTCATTAGGGCTGAAATGGTACCTGAAACTACGAGACAGGATTACCCAGAAGGATAAAGAGGCCAAGAAGACTGATAAGCCAAGACAGGACTTGGGGGCACTGACAGTGACATTTCAGAAGTGGGGATGGAGGGAGGTTTTGGGTGAAAAATAAGAGAAAGAATCATTAGACTATCACAAGGAAGATTAGCATTTGATAATATGGTACTTTAGTGAGAAGAGAATTTCAAGTTTCACCACTATTTGATACAAGGAGGTTTGGAAAGATAAGACCTGGAAGATACTAATTTGACTGCATAATAAAGATGCTTTTACAAGAACAGGCTCTCTGATGGAGTGTGGGCAGAAGTCAAGCGTCAGTGACTGAAGATTGACTGGAAGATGGTGCAGAGTGAAGGCTGATCACTTCTACAGGGAAATGGGGAGTAATGGCCTCTGCATTGAATAAAGTTGGCTGGATGTATGGAATAAGTTCAGAATATGTATGTGCTAAAGTTAGACAAGTTGAAATGTCAAGAGCAAATACATCACTTAAACACAGGATCTGCTTTTCATTAATCATCTTTCTTTCCCTAACTTTCTATGCATCATTAAGAGAATGAATACCTCTGCTACCTGAAAGGTAGATAATCACAATTTGATAGCAATAAAAATAATACTAGATATTTATCTAAAGTATTTGAGCATGCAATGAGAAAGTATTTGAGCATGCAATGAGAAAGTATTTGTCAAAAAGGTATAACCTGATTATCAGTTCAGTTGCTCAGTTGTGTCCAACTCTTTGAGACCCCATGGATCAGCACGCCAGGCCTCCCTGTCCATCACCAACTCCCGGAGTTCACCCAAACTCATGTCCATCAAGTCGGTGATGCCATCCAGCCATCTCATCCTCTGTCGTCCCCTTCTCCTCCTGCCCTCAATGCCTTCCAGAATCAGGGTCTTTACCAATGAGTCAACTCTTCGCATGAGGTGGCCAAAGTACTGGAGTTTCAGCTTTAGCATCATTCCTTCCAAAGAACACCCAGGACTGATCTCCTTTAGAATGGACTGGTTGGATCTCCTTGCAGTCCAAGGGACTCTCAAGGGTCTTCTCCAACACCACAGTTCAAAAGCATCAATTCTTAAGTGCTCAGCTTTCCTCACAGTCGAACTCTCACATCCATACATGACCACTGGAAAAACCATAGCCTTGACTAGAGGGACCTTTGTTGGCAAAGTAATGCCTCTGCTTTTCAATACGCTATCTAGGTTGGTCATAACTTTCCTTCCAAGGAGTAAATGTCTTTTAATTTCATGGCTGCAATCACCGTCTGCAGTGATTTTGGAGCCCCCAGAAATAAAGTCTGACACTCTTTCCACTGTTTCCCCATCTATTTCCCATGAAGTGATGGGACCAGATGCCATGATCTTAGTTTTCTGAACGTTGAGCTTTAAGCCAACTTTTTCACTCTCCTCTTTCACTTTCATCGTGAGGCTTTTTAGTTCCTCTTCACTTTCTGCCATAAGGGTGGTGTCACATGCATATCTGAGGTTATTGATATTTCTCCTGGCAATCTTGATTCCAGCTTGTGCTTCTTCCAGCCCAGCGTTTCTCATGATGTACTCTGCATATAAGTTAAATAAGCAGGGTGACAATATACAGCCTTGACGTACTCCTTTTCCTATGTGGAACCAGTCTGTTGTTCCATGTCCAGTTCTAACTGACATGGAGAAACTAAAGTTGAGAGATACTTTACAAAATATTGCTATTCTTCAAAAGGCCACAAACAACAATGACTGAGCAACTGTCAGGTTAGAGGAAACTAAGATAGGACAACTAAATACAACTTGGAGGACCAGAAAAAGGACATTTGGAGGACAATGTGGGAACGTCAGTATGTTCTGCAGATTAGTTAATAATATTGTCTCAGTGTTAATTTCCTGGTTTTGATAATGGTTATACAAGATGTTATCAATTGGCGATGGTGGGTAAAAGGTAAAGGTATATGGGAACTCTGAAATATTTTTGCAACTTTTTAAGTCTGAAATTATTTCAAAATAAAAGGCTTAAAAATTAAGCATTTATATATTATACACTAGACAGCACAGAGCCTTAAAATTCAAATAATGTTGTGTTCTTTTTAACAAGTCATGCTTTGAAGTTTATACTAAGCACATAACTTTTAGTCATATACCCAGATCTCGACTTTCTAAGACACATTCACATTAATGACAATAATTATTTCAAAACTGATGCTTTTATTGAAGTGGTCATGATTAAGATTTACTAAAAGGGAAAATCAGTACAATTAAGTTATCAAAATGTTGCTATGTTGTATTAAAACTCGATAAAGCAATGATTCTTACCTTCTTAGGGTTGGTTTCTTTCAGAATCTTACGAAAATTACGAATACTTTCCCTCCAAAATATATCATGCACATATATACACACACACACACCCAATATGGATATGATTATGGTAGATGGATTCAGGCACTCCCTGTAAGTAGAGGTCTTTGCACCTAGGTTAAGAACCACTATAACAAAGGAAAGGCAGGAAAAATGAAATTTAGCCCAGATTTGCAAATTAGTAACTGGGAAAACTAGGTATCAAAAAAAAAAAAAAAAAAAAAAAAAGCAGCAGCAGCTGAAAAGAAAGAAACAGCAACCACAAAAATCCAAAACCTGCCTCTGAAAAACAAAGAAATATATGATAAAATATAACAAATCCCTTAAAATTTTTGATGAAGTAGCCTGCATTTTCATATTCTGCTCACTATCCAGTGTATTGTTAACTCTTAGTAATTTTGAAAATGAGAGGGTTTTACCTGCACTTCATATTGAACCTTGAAGTGCTTAAAAGTACTTGAAGCAAAAAAAATTAAGGTGGCAGTTTTTTGGGATCTTGTTTAGACAAAGCTATAAATGAAAAATTGAAGCTACCAAATTGTGCCTTCCTAAATAGCATTGTAAAAGCATTTTAACATCAGTTTACAGATACAAACTATATTGAAGCCAGAATCTGATTCTTTTGCAATTTTTTTTCCGTTTAAAATTTGGTTTTGATTTCGTTTCAAACAAACATATTGACAGACTTTGACAGTTAGCTGAGAAAACAAAAAGCTGAGAAACAGAAAGTGTAATATGACGTCCTCATGCCCATGAGAAAAACATACAAGTCCTGTATTATTAATAACACTACAGCTAGCTATATTGAACTCTGGTCACAAAAATTCTATATACTTGTTAAACATCCACATCCTGATTCTTCAGAATTGGTGTTTGCTGACTAGACAATGATCACACGGGCTTTTCAGAATATTAGAATATTTAGTAGTATTTTGAAGTGCCACATACTCTGGTCAAACCTCTAGCCTACAGCCACGTTCATACAGTTAGTCCAAAGTTATGCTGCCACTGTAGTGTCCCACTCTGACCCCCATGGACGGTAGCCCACCAGGCTCCGCTGTCCATGGAATTTTCCAGGCACAAACACTGGATTGGATTGCCATTTCCTTTTCCAGGGTGTTTTCCTGGCCCAGGGATTAAACCTGCATCTCCTTCATTGGCAGGTGGATTCTTTACCACTGTGCCACCTGGGAAGCCCAAAGTTAGGGAACACTAAGAAAACTGTGGCTCAGACAGTAAAGTGTCTGCCTACAATGCGGGAGACCCGGTTTCAATCCCTGGGTGGGGAAGATCCCCTGGAGAAGGAAATGGTACCCCACTCCAGTACTCTTGCCTGGAAAATCCCATGGACGGAGAAGCCTGGTAGGCTACAGTCCATGGGGTCGCAAAGAGTCGGACACGACAGAGCGACTTCACTTTCACTTTCACTTAAAATTCATAACTGAGCTTGCAAGAAAAATAAAACAATTATTAGGCACTGGAACAGTATGTGAAAACTGAAACCCAAGCAATCTTAGGCAAGGGGGAGGGAGGGCATGAGACTCCCCCAAGAAGTCAGAACTTTCAAAGGGCTACAACATTAAGGGAGGGTGACTCTGGAGAGTAACTCCCTACACCCAGAAATCCAACTCCTATATATGCACCCTGTGAGATGTGCATGGGAAGTTTCAGGGTAGCACTGTTTATAATAAAAAATTTGATACAAGCTAAATATCACTGTCAGGTGAAGGGAGTGATAATGTTGGCATATTCATACACTGTTATATCATATAGCAGGGAAAACAGATTACATCACAAACATAAGGAATGAAAAAGCATGTTTCCGAAGAATCAATACATTTTCAGTTCAGTTCAGTTGCTCAGTAATGTCCAACTCTTTGCAACCCCATGAACCGCAGCACACCAGGCCTCCCTGTCCATCACCAACTCCCAGAGTTCACCCAAACTCATGTCCATCGAGTCAATGATGCCATCCAACCATCTCATCCTCTGTTGTCCCCTTCTCCTCCTGCCCTCAATCTTTTCCAGCATCAGGGTCTTTTCAAATGAGTCAGCTCTTCACATGAGGCAGCCAAAGTATTGGAATTTCAGCTTCAATATCAGACCTTTCAATGAACACCCAGGACTGATCTCCTTTAAGATGGATGGGTTGGATCTCCTTGCAGTCCAAGGGACTCTCAAGGGTCTTCTCCAACACCATAGTTCAAAAGCATCAATTCTTTGGTGCTCAGCTTTCTTCACAGTCCAACTCTCACATCCATACATGTCCACTGCAAAAACCACAGCCTTGACTAGACGGACCTTTCTTGGCACAGTAATGTCTCTGCTTTTTAATATACTGTCTACGTTGCTCATAACTTTCCTTCCAAGGAGTAAGCGTCTTTTATTTCATGGCTGCAATCACCATCTGCAGTGATTTCGGAGCCCCCCAAAAAAAGGTCTCACACTGTTTCCACTGTTTCCCCATCTATTTCCCATGAAGTGATGGGACCAGATGCCATGATCTTTGTTTTCTGAATGTTGAGCTTTAAGCCAACTTTTTCACTCTCCTCTTTCACTTTCATCAAGAGGCTTTTCAGTTCCTCTTCACTTTCTGCCATAAGGGTGGTATCATATGCATATCTGAGGTTATTGATATCCTGGCAATCTTGATTCCAGCTTGTGCTTCTTCCAGCCCAGCATTTCTCATGATGTACTCTGCATATAAGTTAAATCAGCAGGGTGACAATATACAGCCTTGAGGTACTCCTTTTCCTATTTGGAACCAGTCTGTTGTTCCATGTCCAGTTCTAACTGTTGCTTCCTGACCTGCGTACAGGTTTCCCAAGAGGCAGGTCAGGTGGTCTGGTATGCCCATCTCTTTCAGAATTTTCCACAGTTTATTGTGATCCACACAGTCAAAGGCTTTGACACAGTCAATAAAACAGCAATAGATGTTTTTCTGGAACTCTCTTGCTTTTTTGATGATCCATCGGATGTTGGCAATTTGATCTCTGGTTCCTCTGCCTTTTCTAAAACCAGCTTGAACATCTGGAAGTTCATGTTTCACGGACTGCTGAAGCTTGGCTTGGAGAATTTTGAGCATTACTTTACTAGCGTGTGAGATGAGTGCAACTGTGTGGTAGTTTGAGCATTCTTTGGCATTGCCTTTCTTTGGGACTGGAATGAAAACTGACCTTTTCCAGTCCGGTGGCTGCTGCTGCGTTTTCTATATTTGCTGGCATGTTGAGTGCAGCACGTTCACAGAATCATCTTTCAGGATTTGAAATAGCTCAACTGGAATTCCATTGCTTCCACTCGCTTTGTTCGTAGTGACGCTTCCTAAAGCCCACTTGACTTCACATTCCAGGATGTCTGGCTCTAGGTGTGTGATCACACCATTGTGATTATCTGGGTCATGAAGCTCCTTTTTTTGTACAGTTCTTCTGTGTATTTTTGCCACCTCTTCTTAATATATTCTGCTTCTGTTAGGTCCCCACCATTTCTGTCCTTTATCGAGCCCATCATTGCATGAAATGTTTCCTTGGTACATCTAATTTTCTTGAAGAGATCTCTAGTCTTTCCCATTCTATTGTTTTCCTCTATTTCTTTGCACTGATCACCGAGGAAGGCTTTCTTACCTCTCCTTGCTATTCTTTGGAACTCTGCATTCAAATGGCTATGTCTTTCCTTTTTCTCCTTTGCTTTTCACTTCTCTTCTTTTCACAGCTATTTGTAAGGCCTCCTCAGACAGCCATTGTGCTTTTTTGCATTTCTTTTGTTTTTCGTAAAATACATTTTACGATTTATATAAATTTTTAAAACATTCATTCAGTTATACTTTATTCACGTTTTTACTATAAGTATTACTTTAAGTATTTATGTTTTTACTTTAAGTATTACTGTAAGTATGAGGGCGTCAGAGGAGGAGATGGCTGGATGGCGTCACCGATGTAATAGACATGAACTTGGGCAAACTTTGGGAGATACTGAGGGACAGGGAGGCTGGCATGCTGCAGTCCATGGGTTTGCAAGGAGTCAGATATGACTGGGCAACTGAACGACTTTATACATACTATTCATTTCTGTATTTTGATTATTTCTATTTTTAAATATACAGATAGTAAAAGTGTGTTTGTATAGACACAAATATAGTAAAAGTATAAAGCAGTGAAGAGGAATGAGAAATACCAAATTCAGCTGGTATCCCCAGAGGAGGAAGTAAAAAACAAGGGCTGCCGACAGGCAGGGTCAACTGTAATAGTCATGTTTCATTTGTTAAACTGGTGATTTTTTTTTAAACAAACAAACAAAAATGTTGTTTGTGCATGTGAAATATTTCATCTTAAATTTAAAAAATAGTCAATTGACTAATTTTACCTCTACTCGTAGCCATTTTCCTTTGCAGTGGAAGAGGCAGACTTTCCCACAGAAGGGTAATGAAACGAAGTACTCAGAAGTCATGTGCTGCAAAACACAAACACATGACACACTCATTACTCACAGCAAAGAGCACGTTGCCACATGCCTGCTGTGGTGCAGGTCGACTGCTTCCCTGTCCATGATCAGACTTCCAGTGAGGCCTGCACTGCAGCGGACACAGCATGCGTACTGGGCTTGTAGGGCTTCGGTCTTTTTTCTCCTGTGCTTGTTGGTGGCAGCCGTCTACTCTTTCCTTTAGAGTGAATGTTTCTATTCTCCTTCCTTGCACATGGATCATAAATCAGCCCTGTTAACATGTCTAAAAATGATAGCATAGAGGTCAGGATGATTCATCAAGGCTCTGGCACCATTAGTGAAATACAGAGGAGGAGGATGAATCTGATAAAAAGAACAGCCTGGATGAGAGGGAGGTGGTTAGGTTAACTGTCCATTAGGCCTCCTCTTCTCTTCTGTTAACATTCAGATTCAAAGAAAAGATTTAATTCCAAAACAAAAGAAATGTTATCAATACAAATGTGGATATCAGTGCCAGTTCAGTATCTTCATCCTCCTCCTCTCTGTAGCTTGAAGCTGGGGACCTGCCATTGCTTCTTTCCTTCAGGGTAAATGTTTCTACTCTCCCCAAAGGCAATATCTCCCTCCACTTGAGTTCCCAGGGCACTAAGAACTATCAAGGGTGCTTTTCATCACTATAGATAATAAGCACATACATGTAAATGAATAACTATAGTCCACCCTCTGGGTGTCTCAGATTTCTCTAGGATAGATTAGCAAATCAAACTTAAGTAATGCTCCTGAGATACCTCCAAGATATCTGCAATGGAGAAAGAGGTAAAGTTACAGATCTAACGTCTTGATTCTAGGCTGTAGTCTGAACACCAGTTTATTCCGATTCAGCAAATATTTTGGAATACTGATTTTATGTAAGACACTAGATAACATACTACAGTACCTAAATGAATTAGGTACTTACCAGAACCTGGGGAGGCTCAGTCTCTGCCCTCAGGAAGCCTACACTCTAGTAAAGCAAACAAACGTCCAAACAGCTGAAACAATCCTGCGTACAAGTGCTGTGAGGCCCTTGAGGTGCTCTGTAGGTTAGAGAGAAGCGTTCACTTCTAGGGTAAGGGGGTCATAGTTGAAGGGGCACAGGAGTTTAGTCATTTGGAAACCACAGCATATTGTGGATTACGACCACAATGTCCTAATGGAGGTAAGGAAATTCCTTTAGGAACTTAAAAGAAAACCTCCACAGATCTTGATTCAGAGAAAATGATACTAGAATTAAAGGGTAAACTAAGAGTGAAAGTGAAAGTAGCTCAGTCATGTACGACTCTTTGCGACCCCATGGACTATACAGTCCATGGAATTCTCTAGGCCAGAATACTGGAGCAGGTAGCCTTTCCCTTCTCCAGGGGATCTTCCCAACCCAGGGATCGAACCCAGGTCTCCTGCATTATAGGCGGTAAGAGATTATTAATAAGTATAACTGTAGAACCACATTTACCAGGGTACAGGTTTTCTCAGGGACCATGAAGAGCTTGGGGAATGATGCCTTGTAAGTTTTATTCTCCCTGTAAATTCCATGGTTCTGTCTTTGTCCAGGCAGAGGAGCCAGCTGCACAAGACGACAGTCACAGGCAGCTGCACTGTAGGCTCCTCAACTGCACCTTGACCCATCATTGAGCACTTTCTATAAGCCAGGCCCTGTGGATACTCACTATTATTATCCTCATTCTACCCTGCAGAAAGCATGGAGGGGTTCTGTTTCAAATTCTGAAGTCTGGGGATCTTACATTTTTAGAGATTCTATCTTAAACTGTTCAAAACTTAGTGCAAGAATACAATTTAGTGACGCCTCTTGTTTGCAATGCTAGGACTCATCTTGGAAATAGATGCTGCTCAGACATACCTTACAGTGGAAGTATTCCTCTATCTTATGCAGAAGGTCGTTGAGCTTGTTCAGACCCTTACAAGGCACTTGGCAGTAGAGTGTGCCATCGGAGCAAATGTTAGTCACTCTGACATTAGTGTACATGGCATCAACCTGGAACAAAGGACACACCAAGGATGCTTGAGGAGAGTGCAGCTCTTATCTACCTAAGGGGATAGACCTAGTTCACTGAAAGTCTCTGCATTTTACAATTTTCGAAGCAAGCCGGAAGACAGATAGGATAGAATGAAATTCATAATGCAAATGTGAAAAACTAGTTTGCCTATCTCTCTTTCAAAAGGAGTATCTGCTCTCAGTTGTATCAGGCACAGAGTAGATATTCTGCATATATTATATTATTACCACTTTCCCCTAATAGGCTAAGAATATCTTTAACTCTGGTTTATCTTCTTCCCATTAATTTTGTTGTTGTTCATCTGCTAAGTCATATCTGACTCTTTGTGACCCCACGCACTGCAGCATGCTAAGCTTCCCTGTACTTCACATCTCCTGGAGTTTGGTCAAACTCATGTCCACTGAGTTAATGATGCCATCCAACTATCTCATCCCCTGTAATCCCTTTCTCCTCCTGCCCACAATCTTTCCTAGCATCAGGGTCTTTTCCAATGAGTCAGCTCTTTGCAGCAGGTGGCCAAAGTATTGGAGTTTCAGCATCAGTCCTTCCAGTGAATATTCAGAGTTGATTTCCTTTATGATTGATTGGTCTGAACTCCTTACTGTCCAAGGGACTCTTAAGAGTCTTCTCTGGCACCACAATTCAAAAGCATCAGTTCTTTGGCACTCAGCCTTATTTGGGCCTCCCTTGTGGCTCAGCTGGTAAAGAATCTGCCTGCAATGTGGAAGACCTGGGTTTGATCCCTAAGTTGGGAAGACCCCCTGGAGAAGGGAAAGGTTACCCACTCCAGTATTCTGGCCCAGAGACTTCCATGGACTGTATAGTCCATGGGGTTGCAAAGAGTCAGACACGACTGAACGATTTTCACTTTCAGTTTCAGCTTTCTTTATGGTCCAACTCTCACATCTGTACGTGATTACTGGAAAATACCACAGCTTTGACTATACGGAGCTTTGTCAGCAAAGCGATGTCTGTTTTTCAACACACTGTCTAAGGTTTGAGACTACCCTTGTGGCTCAGACGGTAAAGTATCTGCCTGCAATGAGGGAGACCCAGGTTCAATCTCTAGGTCAGGAAGATCCCTGGAGAAAGGAATGGCAACCCACTCCAGTATTCTTGCCTGGAGAACCGCGTGGACAGAGGAGCCTGGCAGGCTACAGTCCTTGAGGTCGCACAGAGTCAGACATGACTGAGCAACTAACACTAGGTTTGTCATGGCTTTTCTTCCATGGAGCAAGCGTCTTTTAGTTTTGTGGCTGCAGTCGCCATTTGCAGTGATTTTGGAGCTCAGGAAAATAATGTCTGTCACTGTTTTCACTTTTTCCCCATCTATTTGCCATGGAAGGGACCGGATGCCAAGATCTTAGTCCCATTAATTTAGAAAAAGAATTATTATATAAATATTTTTGCAATATTAACAGAAGTGAAAACAAACAACTCTCAAAAGATCAATCCCATTATTAGTCTACTTTCTAATCCTTGCCAATGGCCCACGTGAATTTTAGTAACTTTAAAAAAACAGAAAAGGTTTAATTTTAGCCACTTTTAGTCAAATCATAATATGAAGTATGAAGGCAATTCACTGTTGTTCTATTGATAATTATTAAAACAATATTTTTCCAATGTTGTTATGAAGTTTCTAAAATAATCATTTTTAACACCTAATCCTATTCTTTACAGTGGCTGCTCCACAATTTATTTAAAGGTGTCCTTTCCTGCAGACATCTATGTTCTTCACATTTTAAAAATGTTAAAGCTAGCAATTCAATGAACATCTTCACTGATCTAATTTTCCCTTCTTTTGAATTATCTTCCCTTATATTTGCAAAATAATTTCATATAAAATTAATATATGCTCTTTGTAGGAACTCAGAAATAAAAAATCCAATTCTTAATGCTCTTTGTAGGAACTTGAAAATAAAATAAAAATCCAATTTTTTTTTTTTTAAATCCAATTCTTAACAATTACTATTTATGTTTTGGCATTTCCCCCCACTTTTAACTCCCCTCTATCTTTTTTCTCAATACATACGTATTCTGTCTCTATCTAACGTTAGCCTAAAATGTACCGCATTCTATTCTGGTGAATTTATTTCCTGTGCTATGTGTGAACAGACAACAGGGGTCATGGTGGTACCTGAAGGTGAACTTCTAGTGACTTGTCACATATGGCCTTTAAGCAGGTGGCATTGATGTTGATGTCATCTTCTCCTGAGGTATCATACAGAACAACCAGTGGAATGTCAGTTTTTTCAAGTATTTCCACTGCAAAGATCTTCCCACAAGTTAAAGATTCCACCACTTTCACTAAGTCAGGATCATCACTTAGAACTTCCAACCCTGAAAAATATTGAATATTTAAATTTCTATTTAATTAGAAGAAACATTTTAAGAAACATTGATTGTATTCATTCTGGCTACTTACTACAATCATGAATCTACTACAAAATTCTTAAATTTTATAGGGAAGCTTTGTTTTACAAACTTCTTTGTAGTATCTAGCCTTAGGTTTAAAAATATTCATTATAATGTGAAAGTCTTTTTGAATGATTACACTGCTGCTGCTGCTAAGCTGCTTCAGTCATGTCTGACTCTGTGTGACCCCACAGACGGCAGCCCACTAGGCTCCTCTGTCCCTGGGATTCTCCAGGCAAAAACACTGGAGTGGGTTGCCATTTCCTTCTCCAATGCATGAAAGTGAAAAGTGAAAGTGAAGTCGCTCAGTCGTGCCCGATTCTCAGCGACTCCATGGACTGCAGCCTACCAGGCTCCTCCGTCTAGCTGCAGGCAATCTTACAACAAGAAGAGAAGTTGATGATCAATCTGAGTTTCTACCTTAGGAGAAACAGCCTTCACTTTATATACAAGCACATATTTAAAACAAAGAGACTAATGCATATAAAAAATTAGCAACCAATTATGTCTTATAGTCATGGATTTGTAACATTCTTCCTAAAAGTATAACCTTGGTGGTTTTTTTTTTTTTCAGTTTCTAAGTAAGTATACACAATTATTTCTTTCACAAACATGCATTTATTGAAAATTTAGATAGCCTCCCCCCGCCCTTTCTTTTCAAGTACACCGTGATGGCACTGAGAATACCGAAGAATTTTCTGATTTATGAAAGAAAGATTAAATACTGCTTAATGTAATATGGGTACTAGGTGAATTTTATCATAGTCTAATTATTCTTTATTCTTAGAAAACTGTAATACTGGAGTGAGTTGCTATTTCCTTCTGCAGGAGATCTTCCCAACCCAGGAATTGAACCTGGGTCTTCTGCATTGCAGGCAGATTCTTCACCAACTGAGCTATGAGGGAAGCCCATATGTTATGTATAATGTAACAAAAATATATAAAAACATTATAACACTTTTATAATGATCATATCCTATACAGAGAACATTAAACATGAATTTACTTATGCCTTTCAAGAAATAACACATTTAACACCTGGAAATACTTAGTACGCTTTAGGATTTAACTACCCCAAAATACAAAGATGATACACACCAAAGTGGAGAGCTCTTATAAAAGTTTCTTTTTACCTGCGAGCTTACACTTTGTAGCTTGGAATGAGAGTGAACAGAACTTCGGGTTCAATCTGTATGCTTTGCTCTTTTCAACATTTTCACTAAAACCATAGTCAACATAGCATACCTAATGATAACAGAAACAACGTTTAGGTTCAAATAAAATTCTTTATACTTACTTCTTAAAAAAATAAAAACAAAAACTCACAATGCATTTAATTGGCTTCAGTTTACTCCTTTGCCAACAGGGAGCAGAGGGAAGACTGCTGAGCTCCGGTGCCTTCTGTTATCAGCTTGTCAGCAGCACACATATCTGATCTGCCATCCCTGGCTGCTCCACTCTTGCCCTACTATCATAATGCCCGTATCACCTCCTTCTTTTCTGATTTACACCCCTCCATTATTTGTTTCTAGAGGAGGCACACACTGGGGCATTTGTCAGATTCTATACTCCCAAAGCAGCACTTATGATGGCCTGGTCTCAGCGGTTATGTTTCCAGGGACTGAGATGCTGTCTATGACAGCAATGATGTTGCAGCTGGATAACATGAAATCCTACACTGTAAAAGTAGATAATTCTGTTTTTTTCTCAGTGCTGGGAAGCTGGGTTAGGCTTTCATCCAGCTCAGGAAAAGGTCCCAAGTCTGCCGGACAGAGTTCTGTGTTTACAGAAACCTGCATGATGCTTTCTCATCACCAACACAGATCACTGAGAGCCTGGACAGTATGTTTAGTGTATTAATAAAACTTTATTTGAAAAGGACTATATAACCAAAGCCTTTTTCCTTTTGGAGAAAAATTAAATCTAGAGACCTTAAGCTTTGATTTAGAATGACACCTAGGAATAGGAGGTAAAGTGCTAAAATTTAGCATGCTTCTCTAATTAAAGCAGATGATAGTTGTTACAAAAACAAGACAAAACAAGGCAGGGCAAAGGCGTGGCAAAGAAATACCAAAGAGTTTTACTTTCTGCAGTAAAATAAAGTCCACAGCTTCTGAGTACTGAGATTCTGGTATTAAGTATACAAGACAAAAACTCTCCCCCATCAGAGAATCTAAGGAAGAAAAGCACAGAGAGACAACTAAAGTCTTTCCCTGGCCACCTGCTCACTGGGGCTATGGGGCTTACGTATTCCAGGTTGAAAAGGATCATCTGTTTGAGCTCACATCTTGACTCAGTGCTCCCTGAGGCCTCAATCCCTGGCAGGGTCCCCACACTACAGCCAGCAATTTCTCCAACCCCAAATTAGCACCTGCATTTCCTTCCCCAAAACCTCAGGATCCACACAGCTTTTGTTTCCTTTAATAGTAATCACCACCCACAACTTGGATTCTGCTCTTCCTAGGCCTAAAATGGAGACAGCGTGTTCTGAGAATAGAACATAATATGTGAAATCATGATTCCTGGGCAATTCAGAATGTAATCCCAGCAGCAAGAGACAAAAGAATACTGTTCTAAATTCTTCAAAGGGTTTCTATAGCTCTGAAGCTTTTCTTTTCTTTATTCTTTGGAATCATGATATCATGTATTTGCATGTCAGCTGTAGTTCATAAAACATTTGCCCGTGGACGTCCGGCTAGACTCTCACAGCCCTCTGCCCTTCAGTCCCGGGATTAGCACAAGCAGCTTCCCTATCCTCGCATTGGGCCCCAGTCCATTCCTGGCTCTCTGGCTCCCTCAAGTGGTCACAGTTCTCACAGTGCCTTCTGAGTAATAACCAGCAGACACCTCTGGGATGTGGGTCTGGACCAGGTAAAACTGGCACCAACCTGAGGGGTGACCGCCAGTTCCTGTTTCTCATGTTCACCAAAATCTGTGGAAATCAAGGAGGGAATGGATACTTGCTGTCAGGCACAGCAAAATTCAAGAGAAACAAGACTTGTTGAGTAGCTAGTGTTTCTCCTAGTAAGGGGTAAAAGTCATCTCTGTCTGGTTCACGGGATATGGGAACAAGATCAGGCCAGGATTGCCACAACTACTGCTGTCTTAAAGAGCTTACTATCTATAACAAACCAAGATACCCCTTTTATTCCTAACACCAGCCCACAGCTCTCAGAAGCAATGACATAGCCGGTCGCTTCCTGTTCTGTCTTCCATGGGGCACTTCCCTGTTCTGGTTCCCATGACATGGTCCTCTTGGTTTTCCTCATTCTTTGGCCATTCTCACAGTCTCCTTTGCTCCTCTCATGCCCTCCATCTAAGTGCCGAAGTGTTTCAGAGCCTGGTTCTGGGTGATTCTTCCTCTAGGTGACCTGACCTAGCCCCAGGGCTTCAAGGGGCACTTACATGCCGATGCCCCCAACCCTGGTCCTGACTTCTCCCTGAGCTCCAGGCTCATCCAGGTGAAATCAGACAGCTATTCTCAAACCTATTAGGTCCTACAAAATTTTTGATTTTCTTATATATTGATTCTTCTCCCTGACTTCCCAGTTTCAATAAACGGCATGACCATCCACCCAACTGCTCAAGTCCTGAACTCATCAGCCATCCTGAACCTTCTCCTTTCTTCTCTTCCACATCCAGTGAATTAGTGTCCTGTCAGTTCTACCTCCAAACACATCTTGCGTCTGTCTTGTTATCTCTGTCTCCACTGTTTCTGCCCTAATTCCGGTTGCAACTGCTGGTTACTACAACAGCCAACTAACTGGTCTTACTTTTGATCTTTGCCCTACACTACAACCTTTGCCCCACATAGGCAATGCAACAACCTTTGAAGCAAATAAACCAGATAACATCTCCCTGCTTATCCCTTCCTTCACAGTTATTTTCTATTGCAGCACCCTGGTTATTTCCTTCACTGCTTTTCACTGTCTTTTCATTTATTGTATACTTGTTTATTATCTGTCTTCTTTTACTAGCATAAAAGCTTCTCGAGGACAAGCCTTGTCAGTCTTGTCTCTTTCCCTAAGACAATGGAAAAAAAGAATGAAAAGTGTAACAGGCAGATACTAGCATGATGATAGTGTCTGATTTTACAGGTAAGGAATCATAGAAGTCCCAAGGTCACATAGCTAGAAGTGGCAGAATTGGGACTCAAACTCAGGTCTAAATGACTCCATAGTTTAAATTCCCAAAGCAGAGGTAAGGAAGGAAGGGAGGCCCAAGTGATTTTTGCCCTGTAGATCTCAGACTGGGGGATGATCTTGTGGAGGGTTCGCAGTGTTTATTATAAACCCTGACACACTCTTAACATATCATCAGGGTTTGTACAGTTCTTCTCTTCATGAGCAATCACTGTGCCTTCAAGCAGCTAAGTTTTGAATTTCCTAAGGGCAGGGAAACAGTCAGGAAGTGGACTGAAGCTGAGCTAACATCTAGGACAGTCATTCCCCATCATCCAGAGGTCACTCAGGTTTCTCACTAAACACACATTAGTGACAGGGCCACATACTGACTAGGGTCCTAATCATCTGGACTGCCCACCCCCTGCAGTGTTAAGTGTTCTGAGATGTGCTAACCCTGATTTTCAAAGTTTAGACAAAACTGTGTCTTGATGAGCAAGTTCTCATTCTGGGTCTCTAAGGTGAAGGAAGGAAAAGGCAGCAGGGCAGGGGCTGGTCACCATGAACGTGGCCAAGTCTGGAAGTACTGGAGCCTCTGATGGAATAGACTAGTGAAAGAGCCCTCTGACCTTTCCGAGATGACCACAAGGGCAAGACTTGGGGCATGGTCAAGTCTTACTTGGGGTTCCCCTCAGCTGGCTGTGCAAGAAAGGAGAGAATGTCATCTCTTCCAATCTGTATGATTTCCTTCATTTCCAAGTACTGACCCTGATAAGAAGCCCATAGAGCTCTGATCAGTATTCATTAGGTAACCCTGAGGAATAGGAATGCAGGTTTGCTTGTTTTCCTGATTAATTATATCACGGGTTATGGTATTCCAATGGAAAAGAATTTTTTTCTTTGTTTTAACTAAAACTCTAAGATAATATAACTATCACTGACTTAAAAGCTGACAGGGATAATTATTATTATTTCTTTTTCCATATATTATCTTTCCAACTTCTGGAGAAAACTAAATACTGTTAGAGGATACCATATTAGAAGCAATATTTTCATTTGAAGAATAATGTGTTTGTCTTCATAATGCTTGCCTTTATCTTGCCCTCTTCCATTGAAATGACCTGTGCTCGTAACCAAGCATCCTCTTCGGCATTTACAGCCAGCAGCTGGCCAACCTGCACAGTCTGGACTGGGGTGACCTTAGGATTCTTACTGTAGTACTCCTTCATCTCATCTTCCATTAATTCTTGAGCAGCAGAGTAGTCTTTGCCCACGTACCTGAATTAAAGGAAAAGAACACAGATGAAGCAAGCTGGAAGAAGGAAAGCTACAGGAATTCACTAATATTACTCTGTTTTTCTACTGTCATCTTTGGTGCCACGCTCAGATTTGCTTACATCAACAGGGAGGAGAATGTGGATTTAGTAAACATTTATATCTTGAAAGAGGAGAATGCAATACTGTGGAATCATAAAACAAGACCAAAGTCCAACACACCACAAAGCAGAGCAAATGTTCAATAGCAACGCAGTGACCTTGCGAATGTAACAGTAAACAGTCAAGGAGTTTTTAGAGGAGGACTAGGCTGAGAGAAGACTCAAGGGAAGGGAAGAGAGAAAGCGGAAAGGAAGACACCAGAGGAGGCCAGATGAGCAGGAATCAACCTGAGATTCTGACTCAGGCTGCTGGAGATCTGTGTGGATTACTTAGAAGAGAATCTAGTTAATAGTTCTGCCTTAACTAAGGTGCATATGGACAAGTCTCAAGCTCTGAAAAAACAATGAAACTTAACTTCTCCAAGAGAAAAACAAACCCTAGAAAATAAACAAAATCATGTGACAACCCCTCCCTCCAACTTACCAAACAAATCACAACAAAATGCTGAGTTCTGATACCCTTAAAGAGATGGCATGTTTTAGATAAATGCCTCTTTAAACTGTATGCTTCCTAAAGAAAAATTTTTTTTCAGGATACTCTTCTACCTCCTTCTACAATTTTCTGCTCTTGACAACTGCAATCACCTTGTTCTAGTTCACTAGTTTCCCTTCTGCCATAAATAGGCTGTTGTTTCCTTGGCTTTAAGTCCTCAGAGACAATTCCAACAAAGGCCTCCTTCCAGAATGGAAAACCTGGCAAATCAAGTGTGGCTCCTGTTACAGGAGCTATCTCAGCCATGGGATGAAGCCTTTTGAGTTTTAAGGCTATGCTATATCAGCACTAGAGTCACCTGGCCAGGGAGATGGGGGATATGCCACAAGAACAGGGCTTTCTGAACTGTTCCAGCTTCTACTTGGGGCCCAAATAGTCCTATTAGAACTTTAACAAACTATTCCTTTAGGAGTGTCTTCCTATCTTCTTGGTAACTACTAGCAGGGCAGAAAACACTAGAGTCAACCTATTTGTCACTAGCAGAAAAGAAGCTTTTAAAAGCCCCACACAGAATGGAAATAATGCCTCTTTTGGAGGCAAAGGCTGTTTTAAACCCACATATGACATGCATATTATTTACTCCATACTCTATCATTTGTTTATTGAGCTCTACAAATATCAAGGTACTGGCTGCACTCTTGGCTCTGGGGTCTCCTAGGACATCTTCACCTCTGCCTGAGTGCCCAATTCCTGTGACCTAGAGTCTCATGGGGACTCCTGGTAGCAATGCAGTCCTGGATGCTCCACTGGCAGAGGCCTAGGCTCCAGCAGTAGTTTGGTGGTTTGCCTAGCATGGGATCCTTCCAGGAAGGAGGAAGGTGGTGAGAAGCAGCATGAGCTCCACAGGCAGCTTTTGCTCTCTGTAGCCACCAGCAGAGAACGACGCTAGCTACATGCTTTGGGTGGGGTAGAGAGATAATGTCACAGCTGGTTTAATAGTGGGTGGTGCCAAGAATGAAGTCATTACCCCCCAATTATGTAGGCCAACTTAGGTGAGCCACAAATAAAGGTTATACAAAATTAATTTCTGAGATTGGTGACAACAGATTCCCATACTTGGCCTAAGGGTCCCACCACAGCACCTCCGTGTAACTTTGTAAGTTATAAGCCTACCAGGTTCCAGAGTCTATTGCCTGCCTGGGTAAAGCTATGGGTACTGCTGGATCTGCTAAGTTTTCAGGGTAGCTGGGGGATACCAATAACCGAGGGCAGATATCACCTACCATGCTTGCTGGTTGCCTGCCACCCTACTTCACACAGAACGCTGACACTGGGATTCTAAGTTATACTGATAAAGCATATTCAGGTAACCAGAGGACCCTAGACCTAATCATCCTGGAATAGATTGGAACCCTCCTACTGAAGTCTTGGAACTGATCCAGATTCCTGCCAACCCTTGGGAAGAATGTAAGAAATAACATGATTGATCAAGTCCAGTTCTGGGTGACTGGTCTCTGAAAGTGGCCCCCAGTGACTATTGGTAACACAAACCCAAGGATCCTGCCAAGGAAGCAGATTTAGATTTTTTCCTTTATAATGTCAAATGGTAAATGTTAGCAAGGTGCTCCTCAACATCCTTCCTTTACCTCAATTTATTAGTGACCCACAGTGGGAAGCCAAACCCTCAGCAAGCTCTTTCTATCCTCAGGCCACACTTCACCTTTCAAATAAAAGCTCCATACATTTACCACCCCTATATAAAACAGACCTCAACAAAGCTTCAGCATGTTTGAGTTTTAACATTCAAAGATACTTGATTCTCACTTCTTTATCAGACAGTTTGTTCAGATAGAAGAGCTTTAATAGTTTTGCTGCAATATTTTATTAAAGAACTTGGCCACAATTCTTTGTGGCCTTTCTTTGGGTCTTCCCAGCTCAGGTATGACCCTGAGGAGGAGTAAGAGCCCATACCATAAGGGACATTTTGGTTGAAGGAGCCTGGACTCTGTTCTGCTTCAGCCTTTGCCCAGTCTGTCTATCCACAGCCATACCTTGGGCTGCTCCTTCTGGAGATCCAGCTCTACTGGTTCCTATTGTTTATCCCAAGTCAGAAAGGGCAAATTACTGTCTTTCATTTCCTATATCGTCTACATTTTCTCCAAAAGTCCACATCAAGTGCCTGGAGCTGGACTGTTTTTTTTTTTTTTATAATTTCAGTAATCATTAGCCACTTAGGCAATAATTCCTTCTCCAAGGCAATGATATCAAAAGGCTCAAGGAACATACAGAATGATCTCTGTTCATTTCCAAGGTAAACCATTCAATATCACAGTATTCCAAGTCTATGCCCCAATCAGTAATACTGAAGAAGTTGAACAGTTTTATGAAGACCTACAAGACTTGCTAGAACTAACACCAAAAAAAGATGTCATTTTCATCATAGGGGACTAGAATGAAAAAGTAGGAAGTCAAGAGTTACCTGGAGTAACAAGCAAACCTGGCCTTGGAGAACAAAATGAAGCAGGGCAAAGGGTAACAGCATTTTTCTAAGAAAACGCACTGGTCATAGCACACAACCTCTTCCAACAACACAAGAGACAATTCTACACATGGACATCACCAGATGTTCAATACCGAAATCAGACTGATTATATTCTTTGCAGCTGGATTGAGAAGCTCTATACAGTCATAAAAATAAGACCAGAAGCTGACTGTGGCTCAGATCACAAACTCCTTATTGCAAAATTCAGACTTGAATTGAAGAAAGTAGGGAAAACCACTAGACCATTCAGGTATGGCCTAAATCAAATCTCTTATGATTATACAGTGGAAGTGACAAATAGATTCAAGGGATTAGATCTAACAGATATAGTGCCTAAAGAGGCAGGGACCAAGGTTCATAACATTACACAGGAGGCAGTGACCAAAAACATCCCCAAGAAGAAGAAATGCAAAAAGGCAAAATGGTTGCCTGAGAAGGCCTTACAAATAGCAGAGAAAAGAGAAGAAAAAGGCAAAGGAGAAGAGATATATCCATCTGAATGCAGAGTTCCAAAGAACAGAAACGAAAGATAAGAAAGTCTCCCTAGGTGATCAATGCAAAGAAATAGAGGAAAACAATAGAATGGTAAAGCCTAGAGATCTTTCATGAAAATTAGAGATACCAAGGGAACATTTCAATCAAAGATGGGCACAATAAAGGACAGAAATGGTATGCACTTAAAATAAGCAGAAGATATTACAAAGAGGTGGCAAGAATACCCAGAAGGACTATACAAAAAAGATCTTCATGACCCAGATAACCATGATGGTGTGATCACTCACCTAGAGCCAGACATCCTTGAGTGCGAAATCAAGTGGGCCTTAGGAAGCATCACTACGAACAAAGTTAGTGGAAGTGATGGAATTCCAGCTGAGCTATTTCAAATCCTAAAAGAGGACACTGTGAAAGTGCTGCACTCAGTATGCCAGCAAATTTGGAAAGCTCAACAGTGGCCATAGGACTGGAAAAGGTCAGTGTTCATTCCAATCCCAAAGAAAGGCAATGCCAAAGAACATTCAAACTACTGCACAATTGCACTCATCTCAAACACAAGCAAAGTAATGCTCAAAATTCTCCAAGCTAGGTTTCTTTTTTATTTTTCCCAAGCTAGGTTTCAACAGTACATGAACTGTGAACTTCCAGATGTTCAAGCTGGATTTAGAAAAGGTAAAGGAACCAGAGATCAAATTGCCAACATCCATTGGATCACAGGAAAAGCAGGAGAGTTCCAGAAGAACATCTACTTCTGCTTCACTGACTACGCTAAAGCCTTTGACTGTGTAGATCACAACAAACTGTGGAAAATTCATAAAGAGATTGGAATAGCAACCACCTCACCTGCCTCCTGAGAAAATTGTATGCAGGTCAAGAAGCAACAGTTAGTCGAATCGGACATGGAACAATGGACTGTTCCAAATTGGGAAAGGAGTACATCAAAGCTGTATGCTGTCACCTTGCTTATTTAACTTATATGCAGAGTACATCATGTGAAATGCTGGGCTGGATAAAAAAGTGAAAGTCGCTGAGTCGTGTCTGACTCTTTGCAATCCCATGGACTATACAGTCTATGGAATTCTCCAGGCCAGAACACTCAAGTGGGTAGCCTTTCCCTTTTCCAGCAGATCTTCCCAACCCAGAGATCGAATCAGGGTCTCTCCTGCATTGCAGGCAGATTCTTTACCAACTGAGCTATGAACATAAGCTGAAATCAAGATTGCCGGGATAAATATCAATAACCTCAGATATGCAGATGACACTATCCTTATGGCAGAAAACGAAGAGGAACTAAAGAGCCTCTTGATGAAAGTGAAAGGAGAGAGTGAAAAAGCTGGCTTAAAACTCAACGTTCAAAAAAGATCATGACATCCAGACCCATCACTTCATGGCAAATAGATGGGGAAACAGTGGAAACAATGGCTGACTTTATTTTCTTGGACTCCAAAATTACTGCAGATGGTGACTGAAGCCATGAAATCAAAAGACGCTTGGCTCCTTGGAAGAAAAGTTATGACCAACCTAGACAGCATATTAAAAAGTGGAAACATTACTTTGCCAACAAAGGTCCGTCTAGTCAAAGCTATGGTTTTTCCAGTAGTCATGTATGGATTTGAGAGTTGGACTATAAAGAAAGCTGAGTGCCAAAGAATTGATGCTTTTGAACTGTGGTGTTGGAGAAGACTCTTGAGAGTCCCTTGGACAGCAAGGAGATCCAATCAGTCCATCCTAAAGGAAATCAGTCCTGAATACTCATTGGAAGGACTGATGCTGAAGCTGAAACTCTAATACTTTGGCCACCTGATACGAAGAACTGACTCATTGGAAAAGATCCTGATGCTGGGAAAGACTGAAGGTGGGAGGAGAAGGGGGACAACAAAGGATGAGACGGTTGGATTATATTTTTCACTGACTCAATGGATATGAGTTTGAGCAAGCTCCGGGAGTTTGTGATGGACAGGGAATCCTGGTGTGCTGCATTCCATGGGGCTGCAAAGAGTTGGACACAACTCAGCAACTGAACTGAACTGAGTCTACATTTTCTCCAAAGTCCACATCAAGTACCTGGAGCTGGACTGTTTGTTTACAATTTCAATAATCATTAGCCACTTAGGCAATAATTCCTTCTCCCAGGCAATACAAAAGGCTCAAGAAAGCAGAGGGCTAATCTGATATTACACTAGGAAGGTGGTGATTGGCTATTCTGACTTTTCATAAATGCTACATAATTCCAGATTAAACAGTATTTCCTACATAGTGGATGGTTGCTTTTACTACGGATTAGGTATTGCTTCTGACATATTAATATATAGTTACTATTAAGCTTTTGACATAGATATTTTTTTTCAGTTCAGACCATATCATCATTCCAATTTTTAAAACTGTTAGAAATCTTTTCTTCTGAAATAGTTACTTTGAACATTTAACATTTATTAAGAATCGTTATTGGAGAAGCCAATGGCACCCCACTCCAGTACTCTTGCCTGGAAAATCCCATGGATGGAGGAGCCTGGTAGGCTGCAGTCCATGGGGTCACGAAGAGTCAGACACGACTGAGCGACTTCACTTTCACTTTTCACTTTCATGCATTGGAGGAAATGGCAACCTACTCCATTGTTCTTGCCTGGAGAATCTCAGGGACAGGGGAGCCTGGTGGGCTGCTGTCTCTGGGGTCGCACAGAGTAGGACACGACTGAAGCAACTTAGCAGCAGTGGCAGCAGCAAGAATCATTATAACTATATTTATAACTAAAAATATATTATTCTTCCTCAACCAGCACCCATGTGAAGAAAAGCCAAGTAGCAACAGTAGTGACAGTGAAAGTGTTAGCTGCTCAGTCGTGTCTGACTCTTTGCAACCCCATGAACTGTAGCCTGCCAGGCTCCTCTGTCCATGGAATTCTCCAAGCAAGAATACTGGAGTGGGTTGCCATTTCCTTCTCCTGGAGATCTTTACCAGAATTCTAAAGAATTAGAAAATAAACTTGCCTGATAACCACTTCATTTGTGTTGCTCAGTTCAACCACCAAGACTGATGGTGATGTCTCAGTTGGAATGATTAATGGAGGAATTGTCACAGTCTCCATAAAGGTGTCTGTACTTTCAGCAATGTTTTCTTCTATCTGCAAATATTCTTGTTCAACCATAGACTTGATATCATAATTTCCACATGCTTGCTCTGCATCCTTTAGGATTTTGTCAGCGGGCGATGGAAGTTTAGCATACAGAATGGCCTTCTGGGGATTTCCAGAAATGTAGTCTATGGTGCACACGTCAGAAAGCAAGTCAAGATTTTTTAAGGCATCCTCGGGTAATTTCACTTTGTACATGTCCTCAAATGTTTTTGGGAGTGCACTGGCCCAAAGACCACTTGAGTATTTCACCAACAGCTCTGCAACTTTCTCTTTAAAGTCTCCTGGCATAACTGCAGGACACCCTTTGAGTGGTGGTATTTGTTTTGGAGCAGGTAGTGGGGATGGAGGCACTTTTTCAGCGTTCAGTTCACTTCTCAAAAGCTGCTTTCTCTTAGCTGGATAAAGAAGTAAATCCTGACCACCACTGCAAGGTTTTTCCACCTGAAATTTTTAAATAGAGCAAATTACAGATATTTTAATGGCTATATACAATGTGAAAACACATGAATGCATTTTAACTTTGAGAAAAACACTTTTCAAATTAATGAAGAGAACACAAAAGTATACATTTTACTCTTCTCAGTCACTGCCTTTACTTGTGAACATGATTGTGCACCGCATTTCAGAAAGAGGCAGGGAAATTAAATAATATGGATCTCTCTGTGAAACATCTGACTTCCAACAACCCTAGGAAACCACAGGTGCTTCTGCCTTGTACACCACATCTCACCTCATTCTCTCTGACAAATCCAAAGCAACCGCTTAGAAAATTGACAGAATATGAGGAGGCATGAAATCATGGAAAGGTATCAGGACTGTCAGGAATAAACCACTGGGAAGAAAGCTGGAAATATTCGGGCAAAAATGAAGTGCTAGCTCTCTTCTTCCTGCAATATCCTGAGAAAACCCTCAGCTTCTCATTTTGTAGAAAAAGGTCACTCTAGAGGTAAGGAACACTTTTTCCAACCACCACACTAGAAAGAACTAAAAGTGCTGCCCCTCTAATGAACAAGAATTAAAAATGCCCAGCATTTGTACATAATCCAATTTTCTTTTCACAACATTCCAGAGAGGCATGGCATGATGGCATCTCCTAATGTAAGAGGAGGAGGAGAAGAAAAACATGCATGGTACCATTTCCCCAAGTTCTAAGCCTGTCTACTTCTAGACCAGGGGTCACACGCTATAGGCTATTATAGCCCAGTGCAGCCAGCTACTTGTTCTTGCCTAGTCTGTGACCTAAGAATGACTTTTATACTTTTCTAAAGGTGTTTCTTTCATTTATTTCTTTATTTTGGCCTCACTGTATAGCATGCAGGATCTTAGTTCCCCAACCAGGGATTGAACCCACACCCTCTGCAGTGGAAGCACAGAGTCTTACCCTCGGGATTGCTAGGGAAGTCCCTCCCTCTATTTTTAAATTGTTGGAAAAAATGAGAAGAATTACTTTGTGACATGAAAATGAAATTCAGTGTACATCAACAAAGTCTTACTGGCACCCAGCCAGGCTCTTTGTAGTGCACATGGCTGCTTTTGCACTCCAATGGCAGAGTCAAGTAGTTGTGCCAGACTGTGGGTGACAGTCACATAGCTCATGGCCTGCAAAACCTAAAATACTTATTACTTGGTCCTTAACAGAAAAAGTTTCTCAACTTCTGATTAGATAGAAATTAGTATGCATAGCCCTCTGAAAATTTTCTATTTTGTCATATCCTATTCACCTATTCCTTAGCTGAAATTTAAGCCCTTAGGAGACTACCCAGACCACTAAGGTGATAATGCAAGCTTATGAGAAATACCCTCTTCTCCCAAAAGAACAGACTATTAAGGTATGCTGGGTAGGTAGCTTGTCAGTAAATAACATTGACTTCATTTACTAATTTTCTATATAATACTTAGGGAGAGAGACCATAAATACAGTTTGCCCCTGAATAACACAGGTTTGAACTTCACAGGTCCACTTACTTACATGCAGATTTCTTTCACTAAATATGCATTAGAATACTACACAATCCATAGCAATGAAGATCTAGCACAGCCAAAGATAAATAAATAAAATAAATTTAAATGCATTCGATGGTGTGTGAATTGCATCTCAATTGTGAAAATTCAGGGGAAAATGCTGCCTAACACATGTGGCAAGTGTGGATATGGGGGGCGGTAAGGCTATACAAGGGTTTTCAACTGTACATAAGGTTGGTGCCCCTAACCTCCATGTTGTTCAAGGGTCAATTGTATGTATACATAAAGAAGGTATCCTCTTATTACCAGAGAAGAGCTTTAATAAGTCAAAAGATGTAAGTCAATTTAATATTAGATTCCTTTTAATCTTGCTATATTCTGGATGACACCTAAGAGGAGATCTTAAGAATGCTAATATACATGTAAAACATTAGATTTTCCTCCTCATTCTTCTGCCCATGCATGCTTAAGATTTGGGAAAGGTACATGCCTGACAAACTTGAAGCATCAATGAAAGCAGAAGTAATACAGTGTGTGTTCAGCATCTGCAGGTATTCTGTCATCACTGGTGGACTCCTGCTGACACTATGAGACACTCTAGATGGCACTCTAGACACTCTAGAAGTGTCCTTAATGTTAAGGCCAGAAACACAAATATCTGGACACTCCTCGTCTTGCTCTCAATGGTTAGCCCACCTCTCTAGAGACTCATGTTCTAACATATGGTATCTTAAAATGCCAATCTTCACTGTGCTTTAAGACACTTAAGATACATGAACACAGATCGGGTATCCAGAGCAAGTTTGAAAAACATACTTTTTGAGAAAAATGCAAAAAATAAACAAGAATTCTATTTTTATGTGAGTTATTCACTTATCATGCAGAATCCAAGTTTGTATAATTTTAGATTTAGACATGGCAATCTCCATTATCCAAAGTCACTTGAGCCTTCTGGGTCCATCTTAAAACCCTTCTTCAGTCTTCACCTAGCAGCATCTTCTCAACTCTCTGCGACACCTTTGCTAAAGTGGATCAGTTCAGTTCAGCTGCTTAGTCGTGTCTGACTCTTTGGGACCCCATGAAATGCAGCATGCCAGGCCTCCCTGTCCATCACCAACTCCCAGAGTTTACTCAAACTCGTGTCCATTGAGTTGGTGATGCCATCCAACCACCTCATCCTCTGTCATCCCCTTCTCCTCTTGCCTTCAATCTTTCCCAGCATCAGGGTCTTTTCAAATGAGTCAGTTCTTCACATCAGGTGGCCAAAGTATTGGAGTTTCAGCTTCCACATGAGTCTTTCCAATGAGTATTCAGGACTCATCTCCTTTAGGATGGACTGGTTGGATCTCCTTGCAGTGACAGACTTTATTTTCTTGGACTCCAAAATCACTGCAGATGGTGACTGAAGCCATGAAATCAAAAGACACTTGCTCCTTGGAAGAAAAGTTATGACCAACCTGGACAGCTTATTAAAAATAGAAGCATTGTCAACAAAGTTCCATCTAGTCAAGGCTATGGTTTTTCCAGTGGTCATGTATGGATGTGAGAGTTGGACTGTGAAGAAAGCTGAGCGCCAAAGAATTGATGCTTTTGAACTGTGGTATTGGAGAATACTCTTGAGAGTCCCTTGGACTTCAAAGAGATCCAACCAGTCTGTCCTAAAGGAGATCAGTCCTGGGTGTTCAATGGAAGGACTGATGCTAAAGCTGAAACTCCAAAACTTTGGCCACCTCATGCGAAGAGTTGACTCACTGGAAAAGACTCTGATGCTGGGAGGGATTGGGGGCAGGAAGAGAAGGGAACGACAGAGGATGAGATGGCTGGATGGCATCACTGGCTCGATGGACATGAGTCTGAGTAAACTCTGGGAGTTGGTGATGGACAGGGAGGCCTGGCGTGTTGCGATTCATGGGGTCACAAAGAGTCAGACATGACTGAGCGACTGAACTGAACAGATGGGACTGGATGCCATGATCTTCATTTTTTTGAATGTTGAGTTTTAAGCCAGCTTTTTCACTCTCCTCTTTCACTTTCATCAAGAGGCTCTATAGTTCCTCTTTGCTTTCTGTCATAAGGGTGGTATCATCTGCATATCTGAGGTTACTGATATTTCTCCCAGCAATCTTAATTCCAGCTTGTGCTTCATCCAGCCCAGTGTTTCTCATGATGTACTCTGAATTTAAGTTAAATAAGCAGGGTGACAAATACAGCCTTGACATACTCCTTTCCCAATTTGGAACCAATCTGTTGTTCCATGTCCAGTTTTAACTGTTGCTTCTTGATCTGCATACAGACTTCCCAGGAGGCAGGGCGGGTGGTCTGGTATTCTCATCTCTTGAAGAATTTTCCACAGTTTGTTGTGATCCACACAGTCAAAGGCTTTGGCGTAGTCAATAAAGCAGAAGTAGATATTTTTCTGGAACTCTCTCGCTAGATGGAGAAGCTCGTTTCAGTGGAATATAGCCCACCTTACATATCTAAAATAACTCTCACTAGTCCTATGACCAACTGTTGATATAGCTTCTTCTGATCCAAATGAGGATAAGAGTTCTTTAGCTTTATTATCCTTTTCTTTCCAACGAGTTAACTGGGAATATGAGATACTTCAATGTTTGTTTATTAGCCTTCCCCACTCTTAGCCCCAAAGATCCCGTTCCCATCTGTGCTCCAGATGTAATCAGAACCTATTACATAACAATGTACGTTGTCAAAGGTCTAAGCATGACCTCTAAACATGACCAATACCCTGAGTTCTTCCAACTAGGGCTTACTGTCTTAACAGAAGTTATGAATATTTGGTCCACTTGATGTGAATGTGTTCAGGGCAAGAGAAGTCACATTTTTATAGCCTTTATTCCAGACTAATGTTTAAAAATCACCTTTACGTAGGAAGCTTCCAGGGCTCCATCTGGAGCATTTATATTAAGCTTTGCCAGTCAGCCCATCAAAGAGATTTTTGACCAATAAGCCTGAGTTTATCCAAAATACAAACAATAGCCAAAGAATCATCTAATCTAGAAAGTATACTTGTTTCCTCAGCAGTTTTATTTTCATTGTTTAAGGTAGATACCTGATCCTACCACTGCCAATCCCCAAAATGACTAGTTCCTTGAATTGCAGGCACTTTCCAGTTCTTACTGACTTCTTTTTGATCTCTAGAAGGTTGGTTATATGCCAAAATCCACTTTGTTGGCTAGTGATTTGGCCTCCCTAAATTTAAATTAGCATTTACTAAGGTTAAACATAGGCCTGACTTTAGGAACTGAACCTGACACTTAACTGGAGTTGATTCAGACGTCCTTCAACATGTTAGACAAATATTCATGGATAATTTAGTGACATGGAAAATATTCCCTGTCCGCATACTTCATTAGCCAATCTTTGGGGAATGGCTGAAAGGTCACTCAAAGGAAAAAAATCATGAAACTCATTATTTTTTAAAGTATATGTAATTTAAGACAAATATAATTTTTCCAACTTAAAGTCTTAAATTTTTTATACAAGTGAAAATTCATTTTTCTTAGGAATTCCAATGTAATCACCATGTGTCCTCCAAAGCATGTGTCTTTTTTTAATTTGCTGGTCAACTGCCTTAGAAAATATACCTATTACAATACTGTCCCCAGCCTATGAGAATCTCTCCAAAGGCAAGAAACTGCTGGAATGTGGTTACAGTATGGTGTCCACTCTTCACTGTGCTTGGGTACATCTTATCAGATTTACATGTTCTATTGTCTCATTCCCCAAAACAGAACAGCTGTCTTCTGGCCTTCACAAATGACCAAGGTAAGTCAACTGCTACTTGAAACATGGCTGTTATTATTTCCTTAGTGTGATAGCCAGCTGCTAAACATTCCCACTGGATCTCTCAAGAGGGTGCTTTTACAACTTCTAGTTCCCTTAGTCTACTTGATTCAGATACATACCTGAGGAGGGGCTCAAAATGCCTCCTGTTCTATAGAAGACTCAGGATCATAATCCTGCCATTCTCCTCTTCATTTTCTTTGTTTTGGGCCCTACATTCTTTCTTTGGTTTTGGATATCCACCCCAAATATCATGAGTCCCATGATTGGGAACTGACATGATCTCCTCTGGTGATCATCAGAATATTCTAGAATCTAACATGTCTTAAACATTCTATTTCCACAAGTTCATTGTATTTATTTGATTTCTGTCTCATTTGGAATCATGACTTGAATGAGATACTTCTCTCACATCTCTCTGAGCTTCTGTAAGTTTGGAGTTGACAGATTAGGTTTGGTAGATATGAGACCCAAGGATTTAAAACATCAACTTCTTCAGGAGCTCTGCACATTCAAAAAATAAAAGCTTTCATCCTATATACCTAGAAATTATCTCTTAATACTAAGAAGTCTTCACTTCTTCCTAACTTACCTGTGCTGTAAAGTTCTTGAAGCCAAACTCCTTTGAGTCTATGAAGATTCACCTGCTAACTCTGCAGCATGGGTTGCTAAAGTAAACCTACTGTTTCAAACAAAATTAGAATTTTCTTTGGGATTCTGTAACAGAATTGGTACTGTTCAATTAAATCAAAGTTTTCAAAGCAGTTGTATGGGTCTTATTCAACCACAGCTTTCTTTCCATTGGGTAGTGGTTTCTTTGTGTTGAAGATTTTAAATTATGTTCTAAATTTTACTTTATATGGGCACCACTCAATAGAAACCTGAGACAGTATGATAAATCACTATCCAATAAATAGGAAAAAGGAGCTATTTCAAATCCTAAAAGATGATGCTGTTAAAGTGCTGCACTCAATATGTCAGCAAATTTGGAAAACTCAACGGTGGCCACAGGACTGGAAAAGGTCAGTTTTCATTCTAATCCCAAAGAAAGGCAATGCCAAAGAATATTCTAACTACCACACAATTGCACTCATCTCACACGCTAGCAAAGTAATGCTCAAAATTCTCCAAGCCAGGCTTCAACAGTCTGTAAACTGAGAACTTCCAGATGTTCAAGGTGGGTTTAGAAAAGGCAGGGGAACCAGAGATCAAATTGCCAACATCCTTTGGATCACAGAAAAAGCAAAGGAGTTCCAGAAAAACATCTACTTCTGCTTTATTGACTACGCCAAAGCCTTTGACTGTGTGGATCACAACAAACTGTGGAAAATTCTTAAAGAGACAGGAATACCAGACCAACTTACCTGCCTCCTGAGAAATCTGTATGCAGGTCAGGAAGCAACAGTTAGAACTGGACTTGGAACAACAGGTTGGTTCCAAATAGGGAAAGGAGTACATCAAGGCTGGATATTGTCACCCTGCTTATTATATGCAGAGAACATCATGTGAAATGCCAGGCTGGATGAAGCACAAGCTGGAATCAAGATTGCCGGGAGAAATATCAATAACCTCAGATATGCAGATGACACTACTCTTATGGCAGAAAGCAAAGAGGAATTAAAGAGCCTCTTGATGAAAGTGAAAGAGGAGAGTGAAAAAGTTGGCTTAAAGCTCAACATTCAGAAAACTAAGATCATGGCATCAAGTCCCACCACTTCATGGCAAATAGATGGAGAAAAAATGGAAACAGTGACACACTTTTTTTGCGGTGGGGGCGGCGGGGCTCCAAAATCACTGCAGATGGTGACTGAAGCCATGAAATCAAAGGCACTTACTTGCTCCTTGGAAGAAAAGCTGTGACCAAACCAGACAGCACACTAAAAAGCAGGGACATTACTTTGCCAACAAAGGTCTGTCTAGTCAAAGCTATGGTTTTTCCAGTAGTCACGTATGGATGTGAGAGTTGGACTATAAACAAAGCTGAGTGCCGAAGAATTGATGCTTTTGAACTGTGGTGTTGGAGAAGACTCTTGAGAGTCCCTTGGAGGAGATCAAACCAGTCAATTCTAAAGGAAATCAGTCCTGAATACTCATTGGAAGGACTGATGCTAAAGCTGAAACTCCAATGTTTTGGCCATCTGATGCAAAGAACTGACTCATTGGAAAAGACCATGATGCTGGGAAAGATTGAAGGCAGGAGAAGAAGGGGATGACAGAGGATGAGATGGTTGGATGGTATCACCGACTCAATGGATATGAGTTTGAGCAAGCTCCGGGAGTTGGTGATGGAAAGGGAACCCTGGTGTGCTGCATTCCATGGGGTCGCAAAGAGTCAGACGTGACTGAGCGACTGAACTCAACTGATGATAAATCACATTCACCTGGAGACCTGCCTTCCAGCATCCCAAGTATTAGCAATAGATTGTAATTCAAAAGCAAACCAATTAAAAAATTCAATTTCAGCAGGGAGTAAAGACCCCTGGGTACCTAGCAATAACTAAAACATCAAAGAGTCCTTGACCAGAAGCCTGCACCTACGATTAGTTAGTTCACAGAAAGAAAGACTGGTTGATGACCTCCTACAGAGCTCAGGCTTTTTGTGTTAAAGCTGAGAAGTTCTGGAAGGGTTGGTCAATTGAGAAAGAGATGAGGAAATGGTCCCCAGTGAAGAAAAAACTGATAGGTTAAGATCTAAGCCTCTAAGGGCAGTGGGTGGGGCTTATACTTCACACAGTATAATACACGGAGATGAGTTAATACCCAATTTACCATTCCAGACCACCTACATCTGCCACCCTCCCCTGCAGAGGCTCCCACTCTGCCCAGGATAGTTCAGAAAATGATAATTTTTCATCACTTCTGTTTAAGAAAGTACAGGTGTTTGTGGTATATTCCACAGAGAGTTAATCAAAGGGAAAGGTAAAAGGTTCCTTGCAGACTACCCCATCTGTTCACAGACCATCTACCTAGAGAAACTCTTTTTTCACCACCTAGGGTGAGTAGTTTTATAGACATTATATATTTCAAGGTCAATACTCTTTCACTCTCACCCCTTTCCTACTAAGGACTTCACACTGATGCTGACTACAATCATTTGTATTTGGATCAATTTCAAGCCGTTTTCCTTTAGCATGGCCCGAGGTTCAGCACTTGTTCACAGGTCTCCCCAGGAAAACTTTATCCTGGTTAAATGTGTGCAGATCTTTGGGGGATAATCTTGGGTGGCAGCTCTGGCTTTCACTGTGTATTCTAAGCCAAGCAGGTACTAGATATGCTTTTCATTAACTCTAGGGGAGAAATTCACTTCATCTAAGAGTGTCATTTTCTTTGTCCACTGCTCTTTATTTTTCAGTTTAAGCTTTGTTCTGTCCTCTTTCGTGTTACCTCTGTTTTCATTGACAGAAGCACCTTTGTAGCATTTTCTGGTAATGCCTCTGCTTTACCAGTGGGTTTTAACCTGCTTTCATTTAAGCTGGGCTGCCCCTGGAAAAAGAACAGCTGTCCTTTCCTATTCCTGCTATGTTTCTATACTGTACTGGCAGCTGCTCTTTTATAATAAAGTTTGTGTCACTTAATTCTAACAACTCTAAGAGATGGAAGAACAGTCATACTTTAGAGCAGACTGAGGCCCTGATCTGTACGCTGAAAGTAATACCATTAAGTAATGGTCAAGGCAAAAACCAACTCCAAAGACCAAACTCTATTGTACTATTGGGCCTATGGGTAGTTTTCTGTTTCAACTTCTGGAACAGCAACATCACATTACTCCCCAAGTGTCCTATTCTGATTTCACTGCAGTGCAATTTTATCTTTCTCCTACTCAGATGGTCACTGAATTTAAATTTTAAAACTGTTCCAATGTCTTCATTGTATGTTTCTTTTCACTGATGAAAAGTCAGAAAAGATACTGGATTCCAATTCACTATTATGGCTGTACTTTTAAGTCCTGGCTTTACTTCTCAGTGCTGCTTCTGCTGGAATGGCCGTATAGATTGTATCAATACTGTTAAAGCTGAGGATACATCACTGCTGTTTCATTTATGTTCACTTCCTTAGAATTCAAGGTGTTTTTACAGACATATCCAGGCTTTTAAAAAAGAGGCAATTCATGGGCTGACAGGTGCTTTATTTTACATAATTAATTATCATAATTAAAGTTAAGACAAATTCCTGAACATACAAAAGTATATAAGTGGCACAACTGCTATTGCCGCCTTTGATATTATAGAAATTGCAATCCAGAACTTCAGGAATTTTTAAGTCTGCGGTATTAGGAGGACTAAATGACTTAAAGCTCAGTGATTTCTAACAAACAAAAAAATGACATATAAAATATAGACTAACAGTAAAACCTTTTTGTAAAAGCATGAATAATTAGCATCATTAGGTATTTTCCTCATTTATATCATTTTATGTTATTATTCACTAATGTTATGTTCCGTAATTAAGGCTTGATGTGCTTCTAGCTGAACTCAGAATGTTTCCCACTATGTTGAAGCTACCCCCAGTGCTGCTCTGCTAGGCCTTTGAGGAACCAGCAGAGAGTCTTCTCAGCTAAGTGCATCTGTTCCTGTCTGGTTCTAAAGCAGTCCCCACCCACCCCCTAGCTCTCCACATAGCTTCAGGCAAGGCACTGAAGACAGATACTCCATGTCATGCAGGAATGGAGAGGTTTCTCTCGCCACCCATGTTTCAGAAAGTGGAGGATTTTAACAAAATCTCTGGTATTCAACAATCATTGTCACAAGATTTGAAATTCTTGTGTAACAGCTACCTTCTCTGGGAAGCTTTTTTTGACTTGGCTGACTATGCTGCACCCTCCTGTTTACATGTTTCCTTAACACCCTACATTTCTCCTTCATAATAATTTACCCTTACTTGTTCAATGCTTATTTTCCCTGTTGGGCAGGGAAAAGTTCCTTAAGTTCCAGAAGGGCAAAGCTCAGGTCTGTCTTGTTTATTGTTATTCTTAGCACCCAGGTCAGTGAGTGGCTCACAGAAGCATTTTATATATATAATACCAGCCAAATACAATAATTAAAGAAAACATTATTAATAAGGCCACCCCTTCAGAACAGCCAGGAGGTGCTGCTATCTTTCTCCTAGGATCCAAAAGCAATTCTTAGATGCTTGGTATCCTTGGCCAGTGGTCTGCCATCTTGGGCTCTGAGCCTTTCCAAGACAGCTTCTGCACAAGTTCTTTAGGAACACTATGGAACTGGGTCATCATTGTTAATATGGCTTTATATTCTCTTTAGCTTTTAAAACTGTCAGTACACATTTTGCTGCTAGAGAGATCCAAAAGGTTAAAAACAACAGATTCAAAGCATACTTCTGCCTGTATCAAGATGCCATCTAAAAAACTTGTAAAGTGACTTGTAGCACAGAGCTGATCAAACCTCCATCAAGGTAAAATTTCAGAGCTGTTATTTGGTCCCTTGAGCTGATGCGACCCATTCTACACTCAAATGGAACTCCTGAAAGTGATTATCTGGGTGCTAGGATGATGGATGATTTTTATTTTTTATAACTTTATTTTTCAGTACTTTTATATGGAATATTTTATATGACTGGGAGAGAAAGCACTTTAAAAAAAAGAAAGAAATACAGTGCACTCAGATTTCTTCTTCAGTTACACAACAAGCCACATGGAGATACATATCACTAAGTCTTTTTCACCCTAAAATTTCTGCAGTGCAGTGTGTTCTAACCTGTCTGACCTATCTGCAGTAGAATCAGCCCTGGGCATTCTATCAGTGTTCCTGCTTTCCAGCAAGGTGAAAAGCAAGAAGTCAGAAGAAAGGGAAAATAATCATGGTGTAGCTATTTAAAACTGTCTAAAATTGACCATGGTGTAACATTTTGAAACTGTTTACCAGCAGTCTGTTAAAAAAATCAGGCTACTAAAAAGATCATTTTGAAAAATACTGATAGATCTCATTAAAACTGGCAGTTTTGTCATTCTAGACACAATTCACTAATCAATTTCTCACACCTGACAACTGACAGTGATTACATCTAAACAGTCCTATTAAAATTGAGAAAAACAGCATGGAGATAAGAAAGATAACATTTTATTTCTGCTTCACGTTCTACCCGCATTGCCCAGACAGAATAATCATGCAACAAAGATGCATTTGAGCAACCAAAAAATTAAAAATTATTTTAGCACCTGAAATTTAGTAGGAAACCACCCATTTTAGGTAAAGTTTTAACATCAAAGAGACAGGTATTCTGTCACCTGCAATCTTGGCAAAAGAAATTTTGAGGGTCTGTAGACATATGAAGTAGTAAGGATGAGAATTTCTCTCCCAAAGCCATAAATTTAGCTACACAAATACTAGTTATTATCACGCAGTTTAAAACAAACTAATCAGAAGGTGAAGAAAGTGTTAGTCGCTCAACAGTGTACTACTCCTTGCAACCCCCATGGACTGTAGCCCACCAGGTTCCTCTGTCCATGGGATTTCCCAGACAAAAACACTGGAGTGGGTTGCGATCCCCTTCTCCAGAGGATCTTCCCAACCCCGGGATCAAATCCCAGGTGTTCTGCATTGCAGGCAGACTCTTTGCTGTCTGAGCCACTAGGGAACCATCAACCAGAAATATACTACATTAAGAATCTGTGAAGTTAATTTAAAGTTCTTTTACTCCAAAGATAACTTCTTTTTGGAAACTTACTAGTGAGTTACACGTGTATCTCCACAATAAGAGGACTTAAAGTTCATTGAAAACATAAGTTCATGAATATCTATGGATTTAAAAAATAAAAGAACCATATGCATTTCAAGAAGAAGCTCCAAGCCCTGAACCTTCAGATCGAGCAGCCTGGTGAAACCTCAAAAGTCTTCTTTAGATTATGGAAACCTGAGAGGTTCCTCAATGCTGCTCAGCCTGCATTCAGTAAGAATATTCTTCCCAGGAAAGAAAAAAAATGGAATAAATCAAACAGCAACCTTAGAAATTCCTACTACAAGAACAAACCCCATATTCAACATAAATCAGGGATAACATTCTTATGATCATTCTTGACTTTATAGGGAGGGAAACAGTCATATTTCCAGTTTGGTATTTCTTGTTTTCTCACTTCACACCGTGTATTCATCAGCGTATTACATTGCCCTAAGGTGGTCTCAGAACCTAAGGCACTGCTTGGTACCTGCAGGTGTAGAGTTAATGATGTAAGAACAAGCAAGATAGATGGATGGATACATAACCCTTGTCTGGAAAGCACACGGGACCGGAGCAGATGTTAGTGCCCTGGAGGAAGCAGTGGTTATAAAAATACATGCTGTCTTTAGGCCAGATGCCTATAAGAGGGAGTGGCCCATACTGCGCCCAGCGTTGGGGACCAAAATACATATTAAGTTGAAGAAATGAAAGCCCTGTGTCAAATAATAATTGTCATGCATATTTAATTCTATAAGCTTAGAAGCACCAAGTAAAGCTAATGCTACTATTTAGAAGTTATTTTGTTGAATATAGTCTATGTAAATAGCATTAAGAAATATCGAGGGACTTCTTTGGTGGTCCAGTGTTTGGGAATTTGCCTGTCAATACAGGGGAAAATGGGTTTGATCCCTGCCCTGGGAAGATTCCACTGCTGTGGGGTAAGCACATGTACCACAACTACAGAGCCCAGGCGCCTAGAGCCCGTGCTCCCAACAAGAGAAGCCATAGCAATGAGAAGCCTGTGCACTGCAACTAGAGAGTAGACCCCAATCGCCACAGCTAGAGAAAAGCCTGCAGACAGCATCGAAGACCCAGTGCAGCCAAAAGTAACTAATTATATTAAAAAAGAAATATCTAAAGATTAGTTATTTACCTTTAGGAAGCTAGTTTTCTCTCTCTGGCTGAACTAAGATTTCTGATAAACTACTCTGATCCATCATTTTATTATAACAGACTCTAAAGTAGGAACAGGCATGAAAATTGATGTTAGCTCACTTTTCAAATTTTTTCTTCAATGGAGTTTTTAAAAATTTTAAATCTGAATTCTGTATTAATTTTTTAAAGGTATTCTATAAATAATTAGCCAAAATAACTAAAATCTGTTCAGCTGAATGTCTTTAAAAATGCTCAGGAACAAGCATATAAAATTTGAGGCCAACAAAAAATGTTCTATAACCAGTTAAGTTCAAATTATTAAAACGACAAAGCCATCAGTATCTACTGGTAACAGTTCAATACTAAATGGTGTATATATATATATATATGATCATATATTAAATACACAGCAATTACAACACACACAGCTCTCAGCCTAGACGTATTTCTCCTATAAATAAGAACTCATATGTGTTAATCTTAGTGATAAAAGATAAATGAAGCAATATTATGTAAAGTGCTTCGTGCTCCCCAAATAAAAGATGATACGACTAGTAACTCAAAATCTGAAAGTGGGGCAGGGAGGAGGCATCAAGAGGGAAGAATAAGAAGAAACGTACCGTGCAAATATGAGGCCAGTGTTCAAATTGTTGTAAAATTCCTTGATTTAGTTCTTCTTTATATAATTCTTTGTAAAAATGTGGAAGCTTAGATATCCAAATGCCATTGCTATGCTTGTTTAGTATTTCCTTTATGCGGTTTTGAACCTCATCCATTTTATAAGTGTAAGAGGCAGGAGGCGTGACATTTGGTTTTTCAACAGCCTGATTTAAATTATCTTTAAATTAAAAAAATGATAGAATTAACCAGAATGCTTAACATTTCAGATTATCCCTATTATCTAGTATTTGTGTCTTTAGGCTTTGTTGTACTTCAGGCTTGTGGGGGTTAAGCGACTTCAAAGGGAACAGGATTAGGAGAGCAGGACCATAACAACTTCATTCTAAGTTTTAATCCTGAAATAATAAGGAAGGTCAACGGCCACTCAGAGAGGGAACCTAGCCCCTTTATGTTGCAAGGATATGTCACAGTTTAATTTAAACATCAGGATGATGTTTGCTTCATAAAGAATAATGAAACTATTTAACCAATTATTTTCTAATTGCAACCAATAAAGGTTAAATTTTAGACAATAATAGTATATATGTAATGCTAAATTTAAAGCTGTATTTTACAAAGCATAAGGATAATGCCTTAATAGTAAGATCAAAGAAACACTTTATAAAAAATAAACAACTCTCCAGGTTTTAAGACATGATCAATTTGCCCTTTGTTAGTAAGAAAAAATAATTTAGCACTAAGCAAAAGTTCAAAGTTTAAGAACATAAATAAAAGATCTGGTGTCCACAGATAACTATTAATGATTTGTTTTTATTTCCCCAAAATAAGTCATTTATTTTTCATAAGTGAATATTACAGAGCTTTGGCTAGCTCTCTTACATTTATTTTTTATTTAAAACTTAGAATACCTGAGTTAATATCTTAATTTAAGTGTCCACAATAGCTGACATTTCTGGAAGAACTATGAAATTCATTCCAAACCTTTTTAAAATTTTACTGGGATACAGACCAGAGTATATAAAAAATTACCATCTATAAACAAAATATGTTCATATTTTAATCATACAGTATTTCTGCTGGGATTCAACAATTTTTACTTTATCTTATTTTAAAAATTGGCTTGTAGAGACACTTAGGCTGGTTTGGGGATGCTGGCCTCTCAGGATGCTAGGAAACAGAAGGGAGAGCCATCCCTTGAGGATGGCTGGATGCTGACTCGGCCTTACCCACCAGAGGGCATGAGAACTGCCCTTTGCTGAGACTTAGCTTGGCTCAGCCAATAGGAGGGGCCAGGGTTTCCACATCTGTTTCCTATTAAAGGCACAGTTAATTTATAAAGTTCTTCCCAAATAATGTATATAAAAGAACCAGGAAGAAGGAAAAGATGAGTTTCTTGGAACTGGCTAGTCCCTCCCTTAAAGAGAGAATCATCAGTTGGCATGTAGTTGGAGTCTGAAAATGCACCTGCTCCATGGGGCTACTGGAGTTATTTAAGTTTCTGTGCCTTTTGTTCAACAAATCAAGGAAGTAATCTAGGCTGCCAGCAATTAGAAGAGGTTATGTGTAAGAGGTTATTCACCAAGCCCCTGGGTGAATCGTAATCCTTCTGAAACAAGTCCTCTTGGTTCTGCAGAAAAAGCTTATTCTATTTAAAGGATTTACAACCTCTAAAGGGTATGTGGCTTTACCGAGTGGTCATTTTTCAGAAAACGCATATGTAAATATAATTGATAGAGACAAAAATCAACTGTTCCATCAATTTTCATGAGAAATACTCGAGATATATTCCTATGGAAAAAATGATTTCAACTCAGTAAGAATCACATGTAAAGCAGCAAATCATTTAAAACTACATAAATTTCATGCAGTATAAGTACTAATTCTGAAAACCATGTATTCCTCCAGTGGGTCTAACAGCAAGGGATTTATACTTCGGTTGGAGAAGACAAGTGTATGCACTTCTGATCTTCAGATTCTTCAACTTTATTATGTCTTCTATTGTCCTTTTGGATTGTATATATTTATATTCATATTTAGATGCTTACAGTCATTGCACACAGTTTAGGAGCCCAGTTTTCACATAGTGTTAAGTATGTGAAAGTATTTTATGAGTATCTGAAACTATTTTTTGAGTTGACGTCCCCTATTTATGTGCTTTACATCGTACTCTCTAATGAGTGAAAATGACAAGGGACGCAAGGATCTCTGTAGGTAACAAGCGGAAGTGACAGAACAGGCCTGGTATGAGGAAAGTCTCAAGTCAGAATAACAATGACACCCTTAGAGGTATTACTTTGTCTTTAGATCACTACAATTCGTAACTTAAAGAAATCAGAAAAGAGAGGAGGAGAGACATATTACAAGTGGGAGAAGGTGAGAACAAATGTCAAAAGCCACCACTAGACACTCTTCTTAGGGTTCTGAGGCTCCAGAAGCCATAATGTATCACAAAAATAATGTTTAGAAAACATACCACTCATTTCCTTAGTACAGGTTCTTGAGAGATGCATCTGAAAACGTGGTGGAAGGGATGCCTTTGGGCTAAACCTAAGGTATAAAACAAAGGTAAATTAAAATTCAATTGGCAAAGTCAGTACCAAGTTTCAAACACTATACTTTTCATTTAAAGTTTCTGTGGCATTGAGCAGCAAAATAAGTCACTAAAGTATTTCAAAAGGCGAAAATTAAAATGATACCTTGTATCAGCTTTCATATTCACTGAAGGAAAGTATATTAAAGGCTGAATTTAAACTAGTAATTTAAAAGGACTTGGAAGTCACATTTCCCCAATGGCTCAGTGGGTAAAGAATCCACCTGCAATGCAGGAGATGCAGGAGACACGGGTTCAATCCCTGGGTCCAGAAGATAACCTGGAGAAGGAAATGACAACCTACTGCTGTATTCTTGCCTGGAAAATTGCATAGACAGAGGAGCCTGGTGGGCTACAGTTCATGGGGTTACAAGGAGTCAGACACAACTGAGCACACAAATGCATTAAGAAACTAGCAATACAAAATAAAGAAAACTATGCAAAGGATAAACAGTTGAACATAAAGAATATTTTTGAATGTAACTAAAAAATCAAAGACTTGCATTACCAGATACTGAAATGTGTTATACAGGTACAACATAGTTGGACAAGATAAGTAAGATAGTAGAGAGCTTATAAATACTCAACTTACATTATATTAATATCTCAGCACAAGATAAAAGTGGCATTTCAAACCAGAGGGGGGATGCTCAATTCACGACTTAGGAAAGAAAGGTAGATTTCCCACCTCATACCCTCACCAAAATAATTTTTGTGTGAATTGTATTGGAAATAAGTAGAAAATTTTGCTAAATGTAAGGACGAAGAAATACCACCCCCTACCCACAAACAGAAATAATTTGTGTTCATGTCTGCCTGTCTCACTGGATTCCAAATGTCTATTACTTGTGTTTCTAGTGCCTAGGGCACTAATTATTTGTGTTTCTAGGTTCTAATTACTTGTGTTTCTAGTGCCTAAGGCAGTGCTTGGTACATGCAAGAAGGAGTGAATGCTGTAAGAAGGAACAGGATGATTGAATGAATAAAAGACTTCCCAGCAGTGGGTATGGGGCTAGAGGTGATTGTGACACAGTATACCTATTTTTCAACAGTATGGAATATTCTAAAAATTAGATCAATTCTCTGAAATGAAGCACATCGGAGGCGGTCCCAAGATGGTGGAGGAACAGGACGGGGAGACCACTTTCTCCCCCACAAATTCATCAAAAGATCATCTGAATGTTGAGCAACTTCCACAAAACAACTTCTGAACACTGGCAGAGGACACCAGGCACCCAAAAATGCAGCCCAATCTCTTTAAAGCAGGTAGGACAAAATATGGAGAAGGCAATGGCACCCCACTCCAGTACTCTTGCCTGGAAAATCCCATGGACAGAGGAGCCTGGTGGGCTGCAGTCCATGGGGTCGCTAAGAGTCGGACACGACTGAGCGCCTTCACTTTCACTTTTCACTTTCATGCACTGGAGAAGGGAATGGCAACTTATGCAGAACTGGCAGGGAGACAGCAATCCTTTCCCTTGATTCAGAACCCTAAGAAATGTAAACTGGAATCTTTGCCTGCTTTGAGTCAGCTGTGAGGACTTGAGCAGGAAGCAGGGGGTTATGAGCGAAGAATGAAAGAAAGCACAGCAAGGATATGGTAGGGGCTGCTTTGGTTCAAGCCTTGGTGGGTCTAATGCACAGGAAAGAAAACAGTTAACACAGCAAAGAAAAATAGTCAAGGAAAACCACAGGGGCACATGAAAAACAAACACAATAAGATAACAGAGGTCCAACCAGTTTTATAACAGTAAGTATAAAAGACTTATTACTTTGTTTCTTAAAAGACAAATATTTAGGCTGTCCCCTCCCTAAAACGGAGAAGGCAATGGCACCCCACTCCAGTACTCTTGCCTGGAAAATCCTGTGGGTGGAGGAGCCTGGCAGGCTGCAGTCCATGGGGTCGCTGAGAGTCGGACATGACTGAGCGACTTCACTTTCATGCATTGAAGAAGGAAATGGCAACCCACTCCAGTGTTCTTGCCTGGAGAATCCCAGGGACAGAGGAGCCTGGTGGGCTTCCATCTATGGGGTCGCACAGAGTCGGACACGACTGATGTGACTTAGCAGCAGCAGCAGCAGCTCCCCAAAAAAGCCACATTTAAACATACGCCATTTATTAAAGACACACTATTATCCCACTAATATTTAAGGACCTAGTATTACGTGCCAGGCACTGTGTCAGAGTGTAATGATCAACGATGCACAAGAGAAAGATAACATTAGTCTCATGGACTACACATATAGTTGAGAAAACTGACTATGGCAAGCAGCTAGTAAATGGCCTCCCAATGCTTCCTGCCTCTGGTACCACAGCCTTGTGTACTGCCCTCCTTTTGAGTAACTTGCTTCTAATCAATAGGATACTTTAAGGTTGAGGGGATTATACATAATTAGATTACGAAGATTCTAATTTCCACTTTGCTAGCATAATCTCTATTTGCTGGCTCTGATGAAGCGAATGGCCACATTAGGGAGGCCTACAAAGCACGAAATTGAAGTTGGTCTTTGGCCAGCCAGATGAAACTAAGGCAAAACTCAAAAGGAATAGACTGTACCAACAACCATGTAAGTGAGCCTGGAACGGGATTTGTCTCAGCTGACCCCTGACAGTGTGATTGCAGTTGCGCGAGAAACTCTGAACAGGAAACCTAGCTGAGTAGTTCTTAGATTCCTAGTCCACAGAAGCTATGGGATAATAAGCATGTGCTGTAAACTGCTAAATTTGTGGTCATCTGTTACATAATAGATAATTAATGCACTGACTGAATATATATATATAAGAACAAAGTCTACTAAGTGCTGTAATAGGGGCAGCAGGTGTAATAAAAGCACATGACAAAAGCAACAAGCCAAATTAGGAGGTACAGAGAGGAGCAGGTAAAAAGTAAAGGTGATGAACATTTATTATAAATTTATAATAACCTGAGTAGTCTGGCACTGTGAAAGAAGAGATAGGTATAGTCAATGACTCTGAATGGAAAGCCCAGAAATTGAATCATATACTTATAACAATTTAGTATTGATACAGACAGAATTTCAAACCATCAGGAAAAGAAAGTATTATGTTATAATTGATATTAGGACATCATAACAAGAAAGATTCCTACTCTCACACAATTTCAATGTACAGGCTCAGGTGTGTCTAGTTCTTTGTAACTCCATGACTGTAGCCCCCTAGGCTCCTCTGTCCATGGGATTTTCCAGGCAAGAATACTGGAATAAGTGGCCATTTCCTCTTCCAGGGGATTGTCTCAACCCAGGGATTGAACCAGCGTCTCCTGCATTACAGGTGGATTCTTGACCCACTGAGTCATCTCTCACACTATACAACAAAATAAATTCTAGGTGAATTAAAGGTTTAAATGCAAAAAATAAAACCATCAAAATTCTAAAAGTAAACAGAAGACATACTACATAAATTGGGGGTAGAAATGCTTTTCTAAGCATAACACCTAAAGGCAAAAGTCATAAAGGAAGAGATTAATAGATGTAACCAGAAAAATTCAAAGTTTTTGTATACCCAAAATATATAATTAAATAAATAAGGGAGGGGCTTTCCTGATGGCTCTCAGTAGTAAAGAGTTCACCTGCCAGTGCAGAAGACAGGTTCAATCCCTGATCCGGGAAGATCCCACACGCTGTGGAGCAAATAAGTTCGTGTGCCACAACTACTGAGCCTGTGTTCTAGAGCCTGGGAGCTGCAACCACTGAGCCTACAGGCCGTAATTACTGAACTCACACGCCACAACTACTGAGGCTTGAGTGCCCTAGAGCCTGTGTTCCTCAGCAAGAGAAGCCACTGCAATGAGAAACCTGTGCACTGCAACGAGAGCAGCTCCACTCGTGAAACTAGAAAGAAGCCTGCACAGCAATGCAGACCCAGCACAGCCTTAATAAATAAATAGATAAAATTAAAGAAATAAACTGAGGAAACATTGTCAACATATTACAGGAGGAGAAGGTCAACATCGTAACTTATAAATCACTTTTACAAATTAGAAAGAAAAAACAACAAATGACAAAACATGTAAGTTATAAAAGATCCCTAAATGGGCTAATAAACATATAAAAACATAACTTCCTTAAGAATCAAAATCAAAACCATAGAAATTAAAACATAGGTACATTTTTTTTTCACCTTTTAGAACACCAAATAAAAAACTGATGCCCAGTGTTGGCAAGTGCACAAGTAAACTATCATTCCCATCTGTTTCTGGAAAACTCTATCTGGTATTATTGTTTAGAGTACAAATTAATACAGCATTAGTGTGTATACCCTCTTACCCAGAGAGTCTATTTCTACTAATTTATTCTAAATAACTAGTTGTAAATACAGGCATGGATTATTCCACATATATGTTCATTGTAGAATTGCTTGCAATACTGAAAATCATTTATATTTAACAATAAAGGACTAGACTATGGACTAGCCTGACACTAAAAATGATACTGTAGATCTGTATTTAAGAACAGAAAATGTAAATATACTGTCTTTTAAAACAGGTTAAAAAACAGTTAATATACATCTTGACCCAATTTGTATTTTTAAAACTTATATAAATAATATAGAAAGATATTTTTAATGTTTACATTTATGTTTAGAGGTGATTTTTTCTCTTTTACTTGCTTATACTTTGCAAAATTTCCATACGATACACATTAATACTTCTGTAGTCACAACAAAACAATAAATGTATTTTAGAAAATGTTTCCTATAATTATTTAGTATATGACTTTTAAAACCTACAAGATCTGAGAAACATACATTCATTTACTTTAGCTTAATACTTGCAAAATACCTTTTCAAAATACCTTCCCTCTTGCATTGCCACATCCTTCCCCTTTCTCCAACCCTTGATCTTGGCAATCACTTCTCTGTTCTTTATCTCTAAAACTTTGTCATTTCAAGGATGTTATATAGAGTCATACAGTATGTAACTTTTTGAGATTGCTTTCAACTCAGCACAATTCCCTTGAGATCCACTGATGTTGCGTATGTCCATAGTTCATCCCTTTATAATGTTGAGAGGTATATTCTGTAGTGCGGATGTATTCAGTTTGTTGAATCTTTCAACTTCTCAAGGACACCTGGGTTGTTTCCAGTTTGGGTCTGTTGTTAATAAAGTTACTATGGACACCTGTGTACAGGTTTTTGTGTAAACCGAAGTTTTCATATCTCTGGGATAAATGTCTAGGAGTGAAATTTCTGTTTAGCTTTCTTTTTTTTTTTTTAAGGAAACTATCTTCCAACTTATCCTCTATCTAACTTCTAACTTATCCTCAACTATCCTCTAACACGTCTGTCTGTACAATTTAATATTCCCCAAAACAATGCTATGAGTGATCCATTTTCTCTGTATGCTTGCCAGATTCAGTGTTATATTTTTAAATTGAAGTATATTTGATTTGTAACTGTTTACTTTCAGGTATACAGAATGGTGATTTGATATTTTTGCAGATAATACTCCATTGTAAGTTATTACAAGATAATGGCTAATAAGATAATTCCCTGTGCTATACAATGTTTTTCTAGGACTTTTATAGTTTCAGGTCTTACATTTAGGTATTTAAACCATTTTTTAGTTTACTTTTGTATACAGTGTGAGAGAATGCTCTAATATCTTATTTTACATGTAGTCATCCAGTTTTCCCAGCAACAACTTGTTAAAGAGACAATCTTTTCTCCATTGTATACAGTTGCCTCCTTTGTCATAGGTTAATTGATCATAGGTGTCTGGGTTTATTTCTGGCCTCTTTGTTCTGTAACATTGATCTGTGTCTGTTTTTGTGTCAGTAGCATGCTGCTTTCATTACTGTAGCTTTGTAGTATTGTCTGAAGTCTAGGAGGGTTATACTCCAGCTTTGTTCTTTTTTTTCTCAAGATTGCTTCTGCAATTCAAAGTCTTTTATGGTTCAATATGAATTTTAAGATTATTTGTTCTAGTTCTGTGAAAAATGTTCTGGGTATTTTGATAAGGATTGCTTTAAATCTGTAGATTGGTTTGGGCAGTACAGCTAGTTTAACAATATTAATTCTTCAAATCTAAGAGCACTTTGTCCATCGTTGTATCATCTTTGACTTTCATCATCAATGTTTTACAGCTTTCAGAGTATATGTATTTCACCTCCTTAGCTAGGTTTATTCCTATTTGATTTTTTGATGTCATTATAAATGCTATTGCTTTCTTATTCTCTGAAATTCCATTATTAGCATATAGAAATACAACAGATTTCTGTCTATTAATTTTGTACCCTGCAACCTTGCTGAATTTTCATTTATTATTTCTAATAGTTTTGGGGTGGAGACTTTTGGTTTTTTTCTATAAAGTATCATGTTATCTGCAAGAAGTGACAGTTTTACTTCTTCCCTTCCAATTTGGATACCTTCTACTTCTTTTTCTTTTCTGCGGTGGCTAGGACTTCCAATATTATGTTAAACAGAAGTGGAAAGAGCGGGCATTCTTCTCTTGTTCTTGAATTTACTGGGAAGGGTAATCATACCACTGAGTATGATTTTGGCTGTGGATTTGTCATAAACAGTCTTTATTATGCTGAGATAAGTTCCCTCTACACCCACTTTGATGACAGCTTTTAATCCTGAGTAGATACGGAATTTTATCAAATGTTTTTTCTGTGTCTATTGTGATGATCATGTGATTCTGAGCCTTCCATTTGTTAATGTGGTGTATCACATTGATTGATCTGCAAATGTTGAACCATCTCTATGACTCTGGAATAAATCCAACTTGATCATGGTATAAGACCCTTTTTATATATAGTCAGATTTGGTTTGCTAATATTTTGTTGTAGATTTTTGCATTTATATTCATCAAAGATATTGGTCTGTGATTTTCTTTCTTTCTGGCATCTCTGTCTGGTTTGGTTATTGAGATAATGGTAGCCCATGGAATGAATGTGGGAATGTCAATTTTTTGGAATAGCTTGAGAAGAACAGATATTAGTTCTTATTCATATGTTTGGTAGGACTCCCCTGTAAAGCCATCTGGTCCTGGACTTTACTTCCAGCTTTTCTATTACAAATTCAATTTCACTTCTAGCAACCAGCCTCTTCAAACTGTCTTTTCTGTTTGTTTGTTTCAGTCTTGGCTGTTTGTATGTTTCTAGAAATTTGTCCATCTCTTCTGGTTTAGTTGCTAAGTGGCATCCAACTTTTGCGACCCCAGGGACTGTAGCCTGCCAGGCTCCTCTGTCCATGGGATTCTCCAGGCAAGAATACCGGAGTGGGTTGCCATTTCCTTCTCCAGGGGATCTTCCTAACCCAGGAATTGAACCCAGGTCTCCTGCATTGCAGGCAGATTCTTTACTACTGAGCTATGAGGGAAGTCCATCTCTTCTAGATTGTCCAAGTCATGGGCACATAACTGTTTATAATATTCTCTATGATTACTTTCTATCTCTGCAGTATCAGTTGTTATTTCTCCTCTTCAATACTTACTTGGGTCCTCTTTTCTTCTTGGTGAGCCTGGCTAAAAGTTTATCAATTTTTAAATCTTTTTAAAAGACCAGCTCTTGGTCTCATTGATTTTTCTATTGTTTTTATGATCTCTATTTTATTTCTTCTCTGATCTTTATTATTTCATTTTTCTGCTGACTTTGGACTTTGTTTGCTCTTCTAATTCTTTTAGGCAATAGGTTAGGTTTTTAAGGTTTTCTTTTATTGTTTCTTGTGAGAAGTCTTAGTTCAGTTCAGTCACTCAGTCAGGTCCAACTCTTTATGAACCCGTGAACTGCAGCATGCCAGGCTTCCCTGTCCATCGCCAACTCCCAGAGTTTACTCAAACTCATGTCCATTGAGTTGGTGATATATCGATATAGACATCAAGTCTCTATCACTATAAACTTCCCTCTCAGAACAGTTTTTGATGCATCCCCACTTTGGAAAGTTATATTTCCATTTTCATTTGTCTCGAGATATTTTCTGATTTCCTCTGATTTTGCTATTGACCATTTTTTTTTTAGTAGCATGATGTTTACTTGCCACATGTTTGTTCTTTTCCCATTTTTCTTTCTGTAGTTGATTTCTAGTTTCACACCACTGTGCTCAGAAAAAATGCTTGATATAATTTCTTCCTCTTAAATTTGTTGAAGTTTGTTTTGTCACCAAGTATATGATCTATCCTGGAGAATGTCCTATGTGCACTTGAAAAGAATGTGTATTCTGCTGCTTTCGGATTTAATGTCCTATACATATCTATTAAATGAAAAGATGTTTGCCCTTTGGAAGGAAAACTATGACAAACCTAGATGGCATATTAAAAAGGAGAGACATCACTTTGCCAACAAAGGTCCACATAGTCAAAGCTATGGTTTTTCCAGTTGTTAGGTATGTGAGATTGGACCATAAAGAAGGCTAAGCACTGAAGAATCGATGGTTTCAAATTGTGCTGCGGGAGAAAACTCTTGAGAGTCCCTTGGAGAGCAAGGAGATCAAACCAAATCTCTATCCTAAAGAAAATCAACCCTGAATATTCATTGGCAGGCCTGTTGTTGAAGTTGTAGATTCAATACTTTGGCCACCTGATGTGAACAGCTGACTCACTGGAAAAGACCCCAATGCTGGAAAAGACTGAAGGCAAAAGGAGAAAAGGGCAGCAGAGGATGAGATGGTTAGATAGAATCACTAACTCAATAGACATGAATCTGAGCAAACTCAGGGAGACAGTGGAGGAGACAGAAGCCTGGCATGCTACAGTCCATGGGATTGCACAAAGGTGGACACAATTTAGCAACTGAACAACAAGGTTCATTTGGTCTGCTATGTTAAGACCTCTGTTACCTTACTGATTTTGTCTGGATGACCTGTCCATTGATGTCAGTGGGTATTAAGGTCCCCTATTATTCCTGTATCACTATTTTTTATTTCAGCCATTCTGATAGGTGTGTCTCAATATAGGTTTTTTTTGACACATTATCTTATTACTCTCTTATGTCATCTGAAATTAATAGCCTGTTCACACAAAATCCAAGAACACTCAAATAATAAAGCAAATATAATCATATATTAAAGATTGGTCTTCAAACATCATAGCCAATGATGTCACAGTTGCCTACAATCTCACCAACATAAAACCACATTCACATCTCAGTGGTCACCACACCATTCAGTAGAGTTTCCTTAACTGGGAGCGGTTTGAAGCTACTTGTTTGAGCACTATTGATATTTTTTCCCCAGCTCTGAATAGCTGTAAGGAATTCAGCAGAGTTGGAGGAACCTGATCAATGTTGGCATAGTGCCAAAATGTGGCCAATCGAGGCTTTGAGTAAGCAACAGCAGTGCTGGGACCTTCTCTGTGAGATTATGGACAAACTGGGTCATGGTTCTAGGATGGAAAACTCATGACCCCAGCTGGCCAGCTGAATCTCAATGTAGCTTTAATTTATACTTCCTTAATAGCAAATGAAGCTGAACATCTTTTCATGTATTTTTATATTTAAAGTAATTACTGTTATTTTAGGGCTTATGCCTGTACTTTCTGAAGTTCCAAACCATTTTAGATTATTTCTGTTCTGTTGAGACAACTTCCTTTAGACCCTCTTTAGGAGGAAGTCAGCTAATGACAAATTCTTCTAGTTTTCTTTCATCTGAGAATATCTTCTTCATTTCCGTTTCATTTCTGGAGGATATATAATTTTGATTGACAAGTTTTTTCCTTCACCACTAAAAATGTGCCATTTCTTTCCTTTATGATTTCTCCATAACTGTGAATGAAGAACCACCGTCATTAAAACTGGTATTCACCTATGAGTGATGTATCATTTCTCTCTGGCTAGTTATAAGATTTTTTCTTTGTCTTTAGTTTTCATAAGTTTCACTATTGGTGTGGGATTCTTTGAATTCATCCTACCTGGGATTTCCTAAGCAAAGGAGAAAAGGAAAGATATAAGCATCTCAATACAGAGTTCCAAAGAAGAGCAAGGAGAGATAAGAAAGCCTTCCTCAACGATCAATGCAAAGAAAGAGAGGAAAACAACAGAATGGGAAAGACTAGAGATCTCTTCAAGAAAATTAGAGATATCAAGGGAATGTTTCATGCAAAGATGGGCACGATAAAGGACAGAAATGGTATGGGACCTAACAGAAGCAGAAGATATTAAGAAGAGGTGGCAAGAATACACAGAACTATACAAAAAAGATCTTCACGACCCAGATAATCAGGATGGTGTGATCACTCACCTAGAGCCAGACATCCTGGAATGTGAAGTCAAGTGGGCCTTCGAAAGCATCACTACGAGCAAAGCTAGTGGAGGTGATGGAATTCCAGATGAGCTATTTCAATTCCTGAAAGATGATGCTGTGAAAGTGCTGCACTCAATATGCCAGCATATTTGGAAAACTCAACAGTGGCCACAGGACTGGTAAAGGTCAGTTTTCATTCCAATCCCAAAGAAAGGCAAAGCCAAAGAATGCTCAAACTACCATACAACTGCACTCATCTTACATGCCAGTAAAGTAATGCTCAAATTCTCCAAGCCAGGCTTCAGCAGTATGTGAACCGTGAACTTCCTGATGTTCAAGCTGGTTTTAGAAAAGGCAGAGGAACCAGAAATCAAATTGCAAACATCTGCTGGATCATCGAAAAAGTAAGAGAGTTCCAGAAAAAACATCTGCTTTATTGACTATGCCAAAGCCTTTGACTGTGTGGATCATAATAAAACTGCGGAAAATTCTGAAAGATATGGGAATACCAGCCCACATGACCTGCCTCTTGAGAAATCTGTATGCAGGTCAGGAAGCAACAGTTAGAACTGAACATGGAACAACAGACTGGTTCCAAATAGGAAAAGGAGTACGTCAAGGCTGCGTATTTTCACCCAGCTTATTTAACTTATATGCAGAGTACACCATGAGATATGCTGGGTTGGAAGAAGCACAAGCTGGAATCAAGATTGCCAGGAGAAATATCAATAACCTCAAATATGCAGATGACACCACCCTTATGGCAGAAAGTGAAGAGGAACTGAAAAGCCTCTTGATGAAAGTCAAAGTGGAGAGTGAAAAAGTTGGCTTAAAGCTCAACATTCAGAAAACGAATATCATGGCATCTGGTCCCATCACTTCACGGAAAATAGATGGGGAAACAGTGGAAACAGTGTCAGACTTTATTTTTTTGGGCTCCAAAATCGCTGCAGATGGTGACTGCAACCATGAAATTAAAAGATGCTTACTCTTTGGAAGGAAAGTTATGACCAAACTAGATAGCATATTGAAAAGCAGAGACATTACTTTGCCAAGAAAGGTCCATCTAGTCAAGGCTATGGTTTTTCCAGTGGTCACGTATGGATGTGTGAGAGTTGGACTGTGAAGAAAGCTGAGCACTGAAGAATTGATGCTTTTGAACTGTGGTGTTGGAGAAGAGTCTTGAGAGTCCCTTGGACTGCAAGGAGACCCAACCAGTCCATTCTAAAGGAGATCAGCACTGGGTGTTCTTTGGAAGGAATGATGCTAAAGCTGAAACTCCAGTACTTTGGCCACCTCATGCGAAGAGCTGACTCATTGGAAAAGACCCTGATGCTGGGAGGCGTTGGGGGCAGGAGGAGAAGGGGACGACTGAGAATGAGATGGCTGGATGGCATCACTGACTCAATGGACGTGAGTTTGAGTGAACTCCAGGAGTTGGTGATGGACAGGGAGGCCTGGCGTGCTGCAATTCATGGGGTCGCAGAGTCGGACACGACTGAGTGACTGGACTGAACCGAAGCATCCTGAACCTGCAGATTAATGTCCTTAGCCAATTTGAGACGTTTCAGCCATTATGCCTTCAAATATACCTTCCATCTAACTCTTTGTTTTGAGGATCTGATAATACAAATATTAGATCTTTTCTTATTCTCCCTACAGGTCCCTAAGACGCTGCTAGATTTCCTCCTCCCCTGCCCTCCGAGAGAACTCTCAGTCTCAACTAGTTATTTTGTTTTCTTTTGTTTAAGTCTATTTACTCTGTTGTCCAGATTGGGTAATTTCTACTGTTCAAGTTCTTTGATTCTGTTCTTCAAGTTCTTTGATTCTGTTCTCTGTCATATTCATTCTGCTATTGAGCTCATACACTGCATTTTTATTTTGGTCATTTTATTCATTCTTTTTTTTCCTCTTTTTTATTTTTTAAATTATGAAAGTATGATAACACATTTACAGGAGACTTGGAAAATACAGAACAAAGTTATATATAATTCCACTATATATTACAATTATTTTTAAGTAGATGAATTAAGATTTTTAGTTGGAGTTTTAATATCAAACTCTCAAAAATTAATAGAAGGAATATACAGAAAAGTAGGGGCTTCCCTTGTGGCTCAGTGGTAAAAGAATCTGCCTGCCAAAGCAAAAGACACAGGTTTCCTTCCCTGGTCTGGGAAGATTTCATATGCCGTGGAACAACTAAGCCCGTGTGCCACAACTACTGAATCTGTGCTCTAGAGCCCATGAGCAGCAACTACTGAGTCCATATACTGCAACTAACGAAGCCTATAAGCCCTAGAGCCCATGCTCCACAACAAGAGAAGTTTCTACAATGAAAAGCCTGCAAACCACAACTATAGAGTAGCCCCTGTTCTCTGAAACTAGAGAAAAAGCCTGCACAGCAATGAAGACCCTGCACAACCAAAATTAAATAAAATTATTAGATATTATATATTAGATGTATTTAATATTTACTTAATTATTAAAAAAATTATTAAATTATTTTTTAAATATACAGAAAAGTAGGATATAGTAGACTTGAAAAGCACCACGAACATTTGGTTCTGTTTTGTATGTTCTCTTTCTTTGGTGAATTTTCTATTTTTTTTCCAAACAGATTTGCAATTGCAAATTAAAGCATTTTTACAACAGCTGCTTTAAAATCATTGTCAGATAATTCCATCATCTGATTCAAGATAATGTTGGTGTCTGTTGATTGTTTTTTCTCATTTAAGTTGTCATTTCCCTGGTTTTTTGTATAATTACTGACTTTTTTCATTGTAACCTGCATATCTGAATACATATTAGGAGACTCTGGATCCTATTTAAATATCTAATTTTAGCAGGCAGTTATTCCAATTACAAAGAAAGGCAATGCCAAAGAATGCTCAGACTACCACACAATTGCACTCATCTCACAAGCTAGTAAAGCAATGCTCAAAATTCTCCAAGCCAGGCTTCAGCAATACGTGAACCGTGAACTTCCTGATGTTCAAGCTGGTTTTAGAAAAGGCAGAGGAACCAGACATCAAATTGCCAACAACTGCTGGATCATCAAAAAAGTAAGAGAGTTCCAGAAAAACATCTATTGCTGCTTTATTGACTATGCCAAAGCCTTTGACTGTGTGGATCACAATAAATTGTGGAAAATTCTGAAAGAGATGGGACTACCAGACCGCCTGACCTGCCTCTTGAGAAACCTATATGCAGGTCAGGAAGCAACAGTTAGAACTGGACATGGAACAACAGACTGGTTCCAAATAGGAAAAGGAGTACGTCAAGGCTGGATATATTCACCCAGCTTATTTAACTTATATGTAGAGTACATCATGAGAAACGCTGGGCTGGAAGAAGCACAAGCTGGAATCAAGATTGCCAGGAGAAATATCAATAACCTCAAATATGCAGATAACACCACCCTTATGGCAGAAAGTGAAGAGGAACTGAAAAGCCTCTTGATGAAAGTCAAAGTGGAGAGTGAAAAAGTTGGCTTAAAGCTCAACATTCAGAAAACGAGTATCATGGCATCTGGTCCCATCACTTCATGCGAAATAGATGGGGAAACAGTGTCAGACTTTATTTTGGGGGGCTCCAAAATCACTGCAGATGGTGACTGCAGCCATGAAATTAAAAGATGCTTACTCTTTGGAAGGAAAGTTATGACCAACCTAGACAGCATATTCAAAAGCAGAGATATTACTTTGCCAACAAAGGTCTGTCTAGTCAAGGCTATGGTTTTTCCAGTGGTCACATATGGATGTGAGAGTTGGACTGTGAAGAAGGCTGAGCACTGAAGAATTGATGCTTTTGAACTGTGGTGTTGGAGAAGAGTCTTGAGAGTCCCTTGGACTGCAAGGAGATCCAACCAGTCCATTCTAAAGGAGATCAGCACTGGGTGTTCTTTGGAAGGAATGATGCTAAAGCTGAAACTCCAGTACTTTGGCCACCTCATGCAGAGTTGACTCATTGGAAAAGAATCTGATGCTGGGAGGGGTTGGGGGCAGGAGGAGAAGGGGACAACAGAGGATGAGATGGCTGAATGGCATCACCGACTTGATGGACGTGAGTTTGAGTGAAGCCCGGGTTTGGTGATGGACAGGGAGGCCTGGCGTGCTGCAATTCATGGGGTTGCAAAGAGTCGGACATGACTGAGCAACTGAACTGAACTGAATTCTGTTTAAGTTTATCATACACCTCCTGGCCCACTTTTGTAGGCTGCGGTTCCTATAATAATTTAGTTTTCAGAGCCCTTATTGCACTATTCTGGTCTGGTACACTCACCTATTGCTGATGGAGCTCCTGTTTACTGCTGGAGTTTTCGTTTGATTTCTGTAGGTGCTGCCCATGAAAGCGGAATACACTTCCCTAGGCCTAGTGCTGGTAGGTGGGAGGGTGGGAAAATGATATGCAGCAGGTCAGACAGCACTACCTCGGGCCCTCTCTAAGGGCTTTTTGGTACGGCAAGGTCCTCTACTCAATCACTGCTGGTGCTACCTGCAGGAATGGAAGGCTCTTATCTAGGCCATACAGTGCCACTAGATGAGAAGCAGGATACCAGACCATGGAGTGGAGAGTAGTGCTCCTCTGAGCCCACAATCCAGGATGCCTGGTTTTGCTGTCATCTTATAAATTCAATTCAAAATCTTGAAATTTAGGACTAGAACCAGCAGAGACAATGGTACCTTAGTCACCAAAGTCACCAACTGTGCTTTGGGTTAAGATTCAAATTTTAATTATATATTTTCTAGACTTCATAAAAAAATTTATAACTAATCATAAACACCATTAAATACATACCATTATGAAAAATATTTAAAGGTTGCTTTATTAAAAAATACTAAAATATAAAAAACTAGTATCCTTTTGCCTACTTAAAAATATTCTTTCTTTCTAAATATTCTAGTGTGGGGGGAGCACTTAGGGGGAGGGAAACTATCTTTTATACAAAATGGAATCTTTGAGCACTGATTTAAAGGAAAATGATACAAAAAAATTTGTTTTGTATAGGTACAAATACAATGGAAGAATGTGACACTGACTCATCTATACCAGGAAATGGCAAGCTTTTGATGTGACGGGTCTAACAGTATATATTTTAGGCTTTGCAGGCCATACTGTCTATGCACAACTACTGAACTCTGCAGTTGTGTAAAAGCAACCATAGAGAATATATAAACAAAGGAATGTAGCTGTGTTCCAATATAACTATTTATAAAAACAGTCAGTGGGCCAGATTTGGTCCATATATTGTAGTTTGCTCACCTGAATTATCTCATGAAACCATAAAATTCAGAGCCAGAAAGGAAGTTTGAGATCACTGAGTTAACATTTTTATTGGGCAAATGAGGATACCACAGCCCCAGTAGACAAAATAATTTCAGTTATTTCACCTGGCCAATGAATGGCAGCATCCAAACAAAAACTTTAAGGATGTGGTATTACTTCCAGTTCAGTATTCTGATGCATGGATGTGTAATGCTACTGTATTATGGATATGATTATTGGAACACAGTAGAGCATACAAATCAATGAGATTTTATTTAAAACTTACAAAATTAACTGGAAGAAAGATCTTCAGCCAAACTAAATTATGCGGAAGTAGAATCTCAGAACAATTTGTGAGATCTTCTAAAATGAACATTACAAGCAGAGGCTACTAACAATGCACAACAAATACAAAATGGAGATATTCAGAAAATGATGTTTAGGCAGCCAGGAAAAGTGGAGTAACTAGTAATGATGCATTTCTCTACTCATACGTGTACATTACACAAAACAAAGTATTTCCTTCTTCATCTGGACACACATGTTTAAGACTTATTATCCTAGGTTCACCACACTTCTCCTTTTAGCCAGAAAAAGCCCAAATACCTGTTGTTGGCAGACATGGTCACATGACTCTGCACTGGAACATCTTTGAATACTTCATTTCCAATAGTTGTTTGTAATGTGTAAGGCAGCATTTCAGCATCAGATTTAAGTCCAAGAGGGTTTCCTTTGTTTCTTAATAGTGTTGAATTAGGTTTTTTGCTGACAGAAAAATCTGAAGAAAATCCTGGTTGTCTGAGGGTTGCTTTTGGTTTTCCTATGAAGTCAGGCATACATAATGGAATCAATTAGCTTTCCAAAACCCTGGTTTCATAATGTCACTCCCTTGCCCAGATGTTTTCTGTTGGTCTCTGTGCTCACAACAGTTTGTAAGAATATGAGGAGGTGGCCATTAGAGGGTTGGTCAGCAGGGGAATAGCAGATTGGCGTGTACTTAGCAGATGAGCTTCTTCAAAATGTGGCTTCATCTGCTAGGCAAGCCTGTTACTTTTCCTCCACTCACCAACTAACTTGGTGGCAGTCACCTCACATTCTTACAAATGCAGCACACTCAGCAGTATCTTAGTCCTCCCATTGCTTCTCCACCAATCTGGATTCTTCCAACCGTTAGGGGTCTGGTTTCAAGTCTCCTCCTTGCCATGAAGCTCTGCACTGCCATTCTCACAAGGATTGGTCTCTTGCCTAAAACGCTCATTGTGGTATTCGGCATCTACTCTTTTATACTATCATTAAACTATGTCTTGAGAATTTAATTTTAGAAATGATTATTTTATAAGTTCCTTGAGAAAAATGATCAGTAAATACAGCCTGAGCCGCCTATATCTTTATGACTATATAATTCATGCTTTTCTAAAAATAGAGGATTTATAGTAAAAGATATAATTTCCTAAATAAGACATGAACTCAGTTGGTTCATTCAACATTCTATATGAGGCTTTCCCCTCAAATAAAGAGCAAAACCACACTTTGCCATTGTAAGTTATGCTGAGTTACTTCACTTAATAAGTCATGCTTATGTTCACTTAAATTCAAATGGAAGTACTAGCTTCAGGATTTCTCCCTTGACAAATGAATGTTAACAAACATACGTGTTTATCATAAATACAAGCAATATTTTCATATGACAATGTATTCATAAACAGGCTTTACAATTTTAGCATGTGAAAAGATCTTACCTTCTAGAAAAAATGGCATGGTTTTCTTTACTCTCATCTGACAATTAACTTGCCGACCAGTTTTCCTTTTAGAACTCCTCTGTCGAGCCACAAGCTGAGCAATTCTTGCAGTTTCTGTGCAGGCCATGGCATAGCAAGTTATCTGATTATGAGAGGTAAGGGAAAGGAGAAACATTTCTCAGATTCACTCATAACCAGAGGCTGACTTTTCAAAGTGTATCTTTGTGAGTTTACATGTTCCAAATCAAGCTGTATGCAAATATTCATGTCTCTTTCTTTCATAATGTTAGAGCTAAATTATATTTTCTGCAAGAGAAACCAAGCATAGTCCAGCACACTGAATAATCATTTTTCCTTAAACTGAAAAATTCACTTATTTCTTAAACATGTTTTTATTAAGCATCTAAAATGTGCTAGGTATATAGGCTTAACAAATGAACCCAAAGAAACCTGTGATTTGTATACATTATCTCATATACTCTGTGAGATTTATTTTATTTCCATTTTATACATGGGAAAACAGAGGATCAGGAAAGTTAAGCAAACTTCTCAAAGTTAAGCAAACTTCCCATGCAGTGAGGCTATCTCTCTGAATCCAAAGTACATACTTGTAACTGCTATTTGTACTATCTCCAAGAGACCACTAAATTCTAGTCTTGCCAATGAAATGGATTACCTGAGTAACTTGGGGCAAATCAGTTTACTTCAAAAACCCCAGTACTATCAGCTACAAAACAGGGAATAGCTTAGATCTGAGGTTTTTAAACTATTCAGTGGAGTCATAGGATTCCATGAAGATGCCTCATGGGTGTGAGGGCAAGACAGGGCAAGCAAAGGCCCTGGAGCCTCTGGCATCTACTTAAAATACAGCAGCTCAGCTTTTTATATTAAAAAAAAAAAGATAGGATATACAGGATATTTGAAAAAGGATTTAAAAACAGAATGTAGACTGCTGAGGTTAGACGGTCTCTAGAGCCCCATCTAGTGGGGCTTTAATTTTAATTTTAAATTGAAATCAAGACAGGAAAGCAATGAGGTTTTACACCACAGCCAAAACATGCTCATAATCTTTGGTCCAGTATTTCTATTCCTGAAAATATAAGAATACAATTCAAAAGAAGAAAAATTACATACCCAAATATGTACATTAGGGGTTATTTTAATAGTCAACATTAAAAATGTCCCAGAAAGAAGAAGAGTTGAGTAATTTATAGCACAGTAACTATATGAAGCACTACTAAATTACTAACTCATTCAGACATTTGATCATTTATACATTCAACAAATATTTATTAAGCACCAAAAGTCAGGGGCAAAAAAAAACAAAACAAAAACCAATCCCTTATCCATTAGAAACTGGTGAAGGAAAGAGAGGCAAAGAGACTAAACAGTAAACGTTATGTCAAGTGTTATACTGAATGTATTATAAGAGGCCAAGCAGACAGAAAGGGGGGCTTAAATCTTTCTGGGAGAACCAGGGACATTGAAGAAAGTTTTACTATTAATATAATATTTGATTAATTTATACTTTCTCCTTATATAAACTGTATTACAGATAAGGCGAACCTTTGCTGTGTTCTGTGCTGTGTTTGGTCGCTTCAGTCATGTTCAACTCTTTGTGACCCCATGGACTGTAGCCTCCCAAGCTCCTCTGTCCATGGGATTCTCCAGGCAACAACACTAGAGTGGGTTGCCATGCCTTCCTCCAGGGGATCTTCCCAACCCAGGGATCAAATCCAGGTGTCCTGCATTGCAGATGAATTGTTTACTGTCTGAGCCACCAAGAAAGGCCACTCTCCTAACCCTGGGCCCCTTTTCTCCTCTACCCAATGCCTCTCTGACTCACCCCCACACCAGAGGAACAACTATTCTAATTTTTTGTGAGAAATACCCCAGACCTGCGCTACATATTTACATATGAAACATACCTCCAAAATATACTGATTTGGGCGGGGTAGACACCTTTCTGTCTTGGGTGGTAGTTTGTCCAATCTTTCATACTGTATATTGGACAGACAATAAGAAGCAAAACTACTGAGTCATAGGGGATATGTAATAAAAAAATTTACTTGCTACCACTCAATTGCCCATATTACATATAAAACATGATTCCAGAGGAACTAGAAGATTGAAAATTGTAGGATAATCACTATTACTAAAGTAAAGGTGAGAACAGGCTAGGGACAGAAGGGCCTAAAGACAGGGAGAACAGTAGGGAAGGCCCTGTAATAACCAAAAGTGCTGAATGATCAAGTAGAGGCTTGACTAGGATCAAGACAGTAGGAACAGATAGGGGTCAGGTCAGATTATCAGAATTTTAAAGTATCTATTGGCTTCAGTAATCAGGAGGTCACTAGTGACCTAGGCCAAACAGCTGTGGCAGGCCTATAATGAGTGGTATGATATTTAGGCAGTTAAGGTCTCTAATACAGTTATTTTGTGTGGACACTGAGACTGAGTAAACTTGTAATTTTTTAACTTAATATGGTTAAAATCCTATTTTTATAACAAAGAATTTGAGGGTAAAACAAAAGACATGAGAATCTAGGCTGTGCTTTGGATGCAATTCTCTATCACTACTAACTTTGGCTTCCCTGATAGCTCAGTTGGTAAAGAATTTGCCTGCAATGCAGGAGATCCCGGTTCAATTCCTGGGTTGGGAAGATCTGCTGGAGAAGGGACAGGCAACCTACTCCAGTATTCTGGCCTGGCTATGGACTGTATAGTCCATGGGGGTCGCAAAGAGTTGGACACGAGTCTTTCACTTCATTTCACTTCTTCACTAATCTTGGCTAGTGCTTTTCACTTTGACTTCTATCCTAATTATGAGACTGGAAGTACCAGACAGGCAATTAAGAATTGGCTTGCCTCTTTTGAAACACGGTTACCTTCTTACCTCTCCAGACCTACTAGTCTCTATCCTGACAACTGCTGGCACACTTCTCAGATAGGCTTCTAGCGTAGGATAGCCCAATTGCTTGAAAGGGATCCAGTCTCCAGTTAGGGATCTGTACTCTCCTTGGAGCCGGGGTAATGCTATTCCATTCTTATGAGACTGCAGAACAGCCCGTAGCATTTTTGAAACCAGATCTGCTTCCAGCATCTTCACCTACGAGAACATGGTAAAAGGTTACTATAATGATGCATTAGGCTGTGAATTCAAATATATTTTGAGTTTTCACTTGTTTGTATATTTCATAAATTGCTACTGAATACTTTATGTGCTATTACAATACAGGGAAATAACTGTTATGGTAGAGAAAAGCATGGAATACTATGAAAAAACAAGGGAAGTCAGAAAGGCATAAAGACTAGCCTGGGGAAAGGAAGATATCAGGGAATGTTTCCCAGATGAGAGGAGGTCTGATGGAGTTCTAAAGGACAAGGTGCAATCAGTCAGGCAAGGAAGAAAAGGATGTGTGGAGGCTGGGGTCAGGGATGGGGAAAGGTATCAGCCCCAAGTAGAGGGAAGAGAAAATTCAAAAGGCACACAGGTGAGAGAGAAGCACATGGTTGGTTCTGAGAACTCTAGGCAGTTGAGCGGTGGGACATGAATGACTAAAGACTCTAAGCTAAGGATTAAAAAAAGATGGAAATGCAAGAAGTGAGAAGAGGCAGACCCAGAAGAGACTACTTACTATATTATGCTAGTATGTTTGCATTTTTGCCAGAATTAACGTGAGACCCTTGGAGGGATTTTAAATAGCAGAATAAAATAATCAACTCTGCATTTTAAGATCACTCTTTAGTATCAAGGAAAATAAACTAGAAGGAAAAAGATAAATGAGTTGTAAGAACTGAAGATACGGAAATCTGAAAATAGGGCCTTGGAATGCTGATACAAAAAATCAGTATCAGAGCTAATCAGGAAGTAGGATTAACAGGAATTGATTAACTGTTTGAATTACAAGGGACACCTCCAAATTTCTAGCTTAGAAGCATGGTGGATAGTAATGGGAAGAGACAAGTTTTCAGGAGAGGAAGGGAGTGAAATAATTTTGGACATATGGAAGTTGGGATGCCTTTAGGGCAGCCATGTAGTTATATTTACTAGGAACTCAGGTTACAAGTCTGAGCTGCTTATAGACTTGTTGGTCTTCAGCATATATGTGGTATTTGGTGTTCAAGGGGTCAAAAATAAGGTTAAGGTTAGACTCCTGTGGAAGGCTGCCACTTAAGAGACGGGCAGAGAAGGAAGTATCCATAAAAGGCCTTGAGAGGTGGCAGTCCTAAGATGGCAGAGGAACAGGATGGGGAGACCACTTTCTCACCCACAAATTCATCAAAAGATCACTTGAATGCTGAGCAACTTCCACAAAACAACTTCTGGATGCTGGTGGAGGACACCAGGCACCCAGAAAGGCAGCCCATTCTCTTTGAAAGGAGGTAGGACAAAATATAAAAGATAAAGAGACAAAAGATTCAGGGACCGAGACCTGTCCTGGGGAGAGAGTCATAAACAAGGAGGAGTTTCCATACAGCACCAGCGGGTCTGTGGGGAGTTTTGGAATCTCAGAGGGCAACATAACTGGGAGGGGAAGAAAAACCCCACAGAATACACGCCTAACCACAACTCCCAGTGGAGAAGTAGCCCAGATGCTCACGTCTGTGCTGGACAGGGAGGCACTGGCTGCATGCTTAGGGTAAGGACAGGGCCTGAATGCCCTGAGGACCATCTGAGGGAGCTAACCTGAGATAGCAACCCAAACTGTGGGATAACCAGAGAGAAAAAAAGAGTGAACTTTCCCACGAAAGGCTCTAACCTACTTCGCAACTTGGCCCGCTCACAGAACAAAAGATTGAGCCATCACCAAAGGAGAGCTAGCCGGCTGCGTACAGGCCCCTCCCCACAACCAGAAGCAGAGAGGCAGGTGTGTGACAGCCAGAGCCGGAAGGGGACAATCTCAGCCCCAGAGACCAGCATCCTCCAACGAACTGTGAGCAGGCTCCCAGTTGCTAACCACATCTTCCTGGGACCCTAGATGGTTGACATCTGCCAGGAGGGTCGCTCTGAGATTAGCTCCCCAGAGGAGACACATGGCACACCCGGGAAACCAAGCGCCCAGGACCAGGGTAGTGATTAAGACACATGGCCCACCTGGGACAGTGCACTCGCCAAGCACCTGGACACCTGAGCTGCTTGGACCCGGAAAGGGCACAAAACGCACGCCCAACCAAGTCTGTGCCCTTGCAGAGTACCCAAGAACCTGAACCTGAGCAGCTTACACCTGGGAAGTGCACGAAATGCAGGGCCCACTTTGGACAGCACGCCTGCAGAGCAACCTGGAGCCTGAGCAGTGTAGACCCAGAAAGCACATGCCACCCCAAGCTGGGGCGGTGTGGTCCATACTGCGAGCACTCTCCACACATGCCACTGATATCTGTTTGCAATGTTCCTCCCTCCCCACAACACAACTGAACAAGTGAGCCTAAATAAGTGGACCACCTTCACCCCCTTGTGTCAGGGTGGGAATTAAGACATTGAAGAGACCTGCAAGCAGAGGAAGCCTAAAGAAGAGGGACAAGCTCTGGGAGTGACAGGTGCAACAGATTGAAACCCTGTAGTTAACATTGACTAAGCACTGCAAGAGGCCTATAGATCTTGAGGAGAAGTACAAGCTGGAACAAGAAACTATCTGAAACTGAACTGACCCCACAAAGCCCACAACAGCTCCAGAGAAATTCCTAGATCTATTTTTACTATTATCATTTTTTAATATTTTAAAGTTCTTTATTACTTCTTTTATTTTCATTTTTATAACCTACTATTACCTTGCCAAAAAAGACCCTATTTTTAAAGAAAATTTCATATATATTTTTTATAATTTTTGTGATTTTGTTTTGTATTTCTAATATTGTATTTTTGAGAGTCTAACCTCTACTCTAGATTTTTAAACTTTGCTTTTTTATATTTGTTATCAATTTTGTACCTTTAAGAATCTAATTTTCAGTATCTATTTTCACTTAGGGGTGTGATTATTGGCTTGATTGCTCTCTGCCCTTTTGACTTTCTGTTTTCTCCCCCAGTCACCTCTGTCTCCTCCTTCCTCTCTGGGTGTTCCAGGATGTGAAGAACACTTAGGGAACTGATGACTGGCTAGATTGCTCTCTCCCCTTTTGATTCTCCCTCTTCTCCTCCTGGTTACTCTATCTCCCTCCTCCCTCTTCTCTTCTCCATGTAACTCTGTGAACCTCTCTGGGTGTCCCTCACTGTGGAGAATTTTTTCACCGTTAACCTAGGTTCCTGTAAGAATAAGACCGAAAGCCAGAGGCAGGAGGCTTAAATCCAAAACTTGAGAACACCAGAGAATGCCTCATTCCAGAGAACATTAATAGACGAGAGCTCGTCCAAAAGCCTTCCTACCTACAATGAAACCAAGCTCCACCCAGGAGCCAAAAAGTTCCAGAGCAAGACATACCACGCTAATTCTCCAGCAATGCAGGAACACAAGCCTGAGTATTAAAATACAGGGTGCCCAAAGCCATATCAAACCCACAGACACTCAAAAACTCATTATTGGACATTTCATTGCAATTCAGAGACAACAGATTCTGCTCCACCCACCAGAAGAGAGATGCAAACTCCCCTAACCAGGAAACCTTGACAAGCCACTAGTCCAACCCCACCCACAGGGAGCAAGCTCCATAATAAAAGAGGAACCACAAACTTCCAGCCTACAGATATGCCACCCCAAACACAGCAATCTAAACAAAATGAAAAGGCAGAGAAATGCTCAGCAGGTAAGGGAACATGATAAATGCCCACCAAACCAAACAAAGGAGGAAGAGAGACAAAGAATTCACAATAATGATAGTAAAGATGATCCAAAATCTTCTGAAGAAAATGGAGTTACAGATAAACAGACTAGAGACAAAGATTGAGAAGATGCAAGAAATGTTTAACAAGGACCTAGAAGAAATTATTGCCAAATTCAGACTTAAACTGAACAAAGTAGGGAAAGCCATGAGACCATTCAGGTATGACCTAAATCAAATCCCTTATGATTATACAGTGGAAGTGAGAAATAGATTTAAGGGACTAAATCTGATAGACAGAGTGCCTGATGAACTATGGATGGAGGTTCATGACATTGTACAACAGACAGGGATCAAGACCATCCCCATGGAAAAGAAACACAGAAAAGCAAAATGGCTGTCTGAGGAGGCCTTACAAATAGCTATGAAAAGAAGAGAAACGAAAAGCAAAGGAGAAAAGGAAAGATATAAGCATTGGAATACAGAGTTCCAAAGACTAGCAAGGAGAGATAAGAAAGACTTCCTCAGCGATCAATGCAAATTAAACAGAGGAAAACAACAGAATGGGAAAGACTAGTGATCTCTTCAAGAAAATTAGAGATACCAAGGGAACATTTCATGCAAAGATGGGCTCGATAAAGGACAGAAATGGTATGGACCTAACAGAAGCAGAAGATATTAAGAAGAGGTGGCAAGAATACACAGAAGAACTGTACAAAAAAGATTTTCACGACCCAGATAATCAGGATGGTGTGATCACTCACCTAGAGCCAGAAATCCTGGAATGTGAAGTCAAGTGGGCCTTAGAAAGCATCACTATGAACAAAGCTCGTGGAGGTGATGGAATTCCAGTTCAGCTATTTCAAATCCTGAAAGATGATGCTATGAAAGTGCTGCACTCAATATGTCAGCAAATTTGGAAAACTCAGCAGTGACCACAGGACTGGAAAAGGTCAGTTTTCATTCTAATCCCAAAGAAAGACAATGCCAAAGAATGCTCAAACTACCACACAATTGCACTCATCTCACACACTAGTAAAGTAATGCTCAAAATTCTCCAAGCCAGGCTTCAGCAATACGTGAACTGTGAACTTCCTGATGTTCAAGCTGGTTTTAGAAAAGGCAGAGGAACCAGAGATCAAATTGCCAACATCTGCTGGATCATAGAAAAAGCAAGAGAGTTCCAGAAAAACATCTATTTCTGCTTTATTGACTATGTCAAAGCCTTTGACTGTGTGGATCACAATAAACTGTGGAAAATTCTGAAAGAGATGGGAATACCAGCCCACCTGACCTGCCTCTTGAGAAACCTATATGCAGGTAAGGAAGCAACAGTTAGAACTGGACATGGAACAACAGACTGGTTCCAAATAGGAAAAGGAGTACATCAAGGCTGGATATTTTCACCCAGCTTATTTAACTTATATGCAGAGTACATAATGAGAAACACTGGGCGGGATGAGGCACAAGCTGGAATCAAGATTATCAAGATAAATATCAAGAAATATCAAGAGAAATATCTGAGAAATAACCTCAGATATGCAGAGGAACTAAAAAGCCTCTTGATGAAAATGGAAGTAGAGAGTGAAAAAGTTGGCTTAAAGCTCAACATTCAGAAAACGAAGATCATGGCATCTGGTCCCATCACTTCATGGGAAATAGATGGGGCAACAGTGGAAACAGTGTCAGACTTTATTTTGGGGGGCTCCAAAATCACTGCAGATGGTGACTGCAGCCATGAAATTAAAGGACACTTGTTCCTTGTAAGAAAAGCTATGACAAACCGAGTCAGCATATTCAAAAGCAGAGACATTACTTTGCCAAGAAAGGTCCGTCTAGTCAAGGCTATGGTTTTCCCAGTGGTCATGTATGGATGGGAGAGTTGGACTGTGAAGAAAGCTGAGCACCGAAGAATTGATGCTTTTGAACTGTGGTGTTGGAGAAGACTCTTGAGAGTCCCTTGGACTCCAAGGAGATACAACCAGTCCATTCTGAAGGAGATCAGTCCTGGGTGTTCATTGGAAGGACTGACGCTAAAGCTGAAACTCCAATACTTGGCCACCTCATGAGAAGAGTTGACTCATTGGAAAAGACTCTGATGCTGGGAGGGGTTGGGGGCAGGAGGAGAAGGGGACGACAGAGGATGAGATGGCTGGATGGCATCACTGACTCGATGGATGTGAGTCTGAGTGAACGTTGGGAGTTGGTGATGGACAGGGAGGCCTGGCAAGCTGCGATTCATGGGGTTGCAAAGAGTCCGACACAACTGAGCAACTGAACTGAACTGAGAAGAAATAAAAAAGTCAATCAATAATGAACAACACAATAACTGAGATCAAGAGTACTCTGAAGGGAACCAACAGGTGAATAACTGAGGCAGAAGATAGGATAAGTGAGGTGGAAGACAGAATGGTGGAAATGAATGAAGCAGAGAGGAAAAAAGAATTAAAAGAAATGAGGACAACCTCAGAGAGCTCTGGGACAATGTTAAATGCCCTAACATTCAAATCATAGGAGTCCCAGAAGAAGAAGACAAAAAGAAAAGGCATGAGAAAAAACTTGAGATAATAGTTGAAAACTTCCCTAAAATGGGGAAGGAAATAGTCCAAGAAACCCAGAGTCCCAAATAGGATAAACCCAAGGCAAAATACCCCAAGACACATTAATCAAATTAATGAAGATCAAACACAAAAAGCAAATATTAAAAACCAGCAAGAGAAAAGCAACAAATAACACACAAGGGGATCTCCATAAGGATAACAGCTAATCTTTCAATAAAAACTCTTCAGGCCAGAAGGGAATGGCAGGACATACTTAAAGTGATGAAAGAGGGAAACCTACAACCCACATTACTGTACCCAGCAAGGATCTCATTCAAATATGAAGGAGAAATCAAAAGTTTTACAGACAAGCAAAAGCTGAGAGAATTCAGCACCACCAAACCAGCTCTTCAACAAATGCTAAAGGATCTTCTCTAGACAGGAAACACACAAAAGGTTTATAAACTTGAACCCAAAACAACGAAGTAAGTGGCAACAGGATAATACTTATCAATAATTACCTTAAATGTAAATGGGTTGAATGCCACAACCAGAGGACAAAGGCTGTCTGAATGGATAAAAAACAAGACCCCTATATAAGAGACCCACCTCAAACCAAGGGACACATAGAGACTGAAAGTGAAGTGCTAGAAAAAGATATTTCATGCAAATAGGGACCAAAAGAAAGCAGGAGTAGCAATACTCATATCAGATAAAATAGACTTTGAAATAAAGGCCGTGAAAAGAGACAAAGAAGGACACTACATAATGATCAAAGGATCAATCCACGAAGAAGATATAACAATTATAAACATACATGCACCCAACATAGGAGCAGCACAACATGTAAGGCAAATGCTGACAAGTATGAAAGAGGAAATTAACAGTAACACAATAATAGTGGGAGACTTTAATACCCCACTCACACCTATGGAGAGATCAACCAAACAGAAAATTAGCAAGGAACACACACTTTAAATGATACAATGGACCAGTTAGACCTAATTGATATCTACAGGACATTTGACCCCAAAACAATGAATTTCACCTTTTTCTCAAGTGCACATGGAACATTCTCCAGGATAGATCACATCCTGGGCCATAACTCTAGCCTTGGTAAATTCAAAAAAAGTTAAAATCATTTCAAGCATCTTTTCTGATCACAATGTGGTAAGATTAGATATCAACTACAGGAAAAACAGCTATTAAAAATACAAACATATGGGGGCTAAACAACACATTTCTGAATACAACAAATCACAGAATAAAAAAGAAATCCAGTATCATGCATTGAACCTGGACTGGTGATTCATTTCATATATGATATTATACATGTTTCAATACAATACTGTAAAGTAATTAACCTCCCATTAAAATAAATAAATTTATATTAAAAAATAAAGCAAAAAATAAATAAATAAATTACCCTAAAAAAAAGAAATCAAAATATGCATAAAAACAAGTGAAAATGAAAACACAACAATACAAAACCTATGGGATTCAGTAAAAGCAGTGCTAAGAAGAAGGTTCACAGCAATATAATCTTACCTCAAGAACAAGAGAAAAATCAAATAAATAACCTAACTTTATACATAAAGCAACTAGAAAAAGAAGAAATGAAGAACCCCAGGGTTAGTAGAAGGAAAGAAATCAAAAAAATTAGCACAGAAATAAATGAAAAAGAAACAAAGGAGACTATAGCTAAAATCAACAAAATTAAAAGCTGGTTCTTTGAGAAGATAAATAAAATAGACAAATTACTAGCCAGACTCATCAAGAAACAAAGGGAGAAAAATCAAATCAACAAAATTTGAAATGAAAATGGAGAAATCACAACAGACAACACAGAAATACAAAGGATCATGACACTACTATCAGCAACTATATGACAATAAAATGGACAACTTGGAAGAAACAGACAAATAGTTAGAAAAGTATAATCTTCCAAAACTGAGCCAGGAAGAAATAGAAAATCTTAACAGACCTATCACAAGCACAGAAATCAAAACTATAATAAAAAATATTCCAACAAACAAAAGCCCAGGATCAGATGGCTTCACAGGTGAATTCCACCAAAAATTTAGAGAAGAGCTAACACATATCCTACTCAAACTCTTCCAGAAAATTGCAGAGGAAGGTAAACCGCCAAACTCATTCTATGAGGCCATCATCACCTTAATACCAAAACCAGACAAAGATGCCACAAAAAAAGAAAATGACAGGCCAATATCACTGATGAATACAGATGCAAAAATCCTCAACAAAATTCTAGCAAACAGAATCCAACAACATTTTAAAAAGATCATACATCATGACCAAGTGGGCTTTATACCAGGAATTCAAGGATTCTTCAATACTCATAAAACAATCAATGTGATATACCACGTTAACAAATTGAAAGATAAAAACATATGATTATCTAAATAGATGCAGAGAAAGCCTTGAACAAAATTCAATATCCATTTATGATAAAAAAAAAACCCTCCAGAAAGCAGGCATAGAAGGAACACACATCAACATAATAAAAGCCATATATGATAAACCCACAGCAAACATTATCCTCAATGGTGAAAAATTGAAAGCATTTCCACTGAAGTCAGGAACAAGACAAGGATGCCCACTCTCACCACTACTATTCAACACAGTTTGAATAGTAGTTTGGAAGCTCTGGCCACAGCAATCAGAGCAGAAAAAGAAATAAAAGAAATCCAGATTGGAAAAGAAGAAGCAAAACTCACTGTTTGCAGATGACATAATACTCTACATAGAAAACCCTAAAGACTCCACCAGAAAATTACTAGAGCTAATCAATGAATATAGTAAAGTTGCAGGATATAAAATTAACATACAGAAATCCCTTGCATTCCTATACACTAACCATAAGAAAACAGAAAGAGAAATTAAGGAAACAATACCATTCAACACTGTGATGAAAAGAATAAAATACTTAGGTTTAAATCTACCTAAAGTAACAAAAGATCTATGTATAGAAAACTAAAAAACACAGATGAAAGAAATAAAAAATGACACAAATAGATGGAGAAATATACTATGTTCATGGATCAGAATAATCAATATAGTGAAAATGAGTATACTACCCAAAGCAATCTATAGATTCAATGCAATCCCTATCAAGCTACCAACGGTGTTTTTCAGAGAACTAGAACAACTAAATTCAAAATTTGTATGGAAATACAAAAAACCTCAAATAGCCAAAGCAATCTTGAGAAAGAAGAATGGAACTGGAGGAATCAACCTGCCTGATTTCAGACTATACTACAAAGCTACAGTCATCAAGACAGTATGATACTGGCACAAAGACAGAAATATAGATCAATGGAACAAAACAGAAAGCCCACAGATAAATCCACGCATCTATGGAACCTTATCTTTGACAAAGGAGCCAAGAATATACAATGGAGAAAAGGCAATCTCTTTAACAAGTGGTGCTGGGAAAACTGGTCAACCACCTGTAAAAGAATGAAACTAAAACACTAACACTGTACACAAAAATAAACTCAAAATGGATTAAAGATCTAAATGTAAGATCAGAAACTACAACCAGAGGAAAACATAGGCAAAACACTCTCTGACATAAATCACAGTAGGATCCTCTATGACCCACCTCCCAGAGTAACGGAAATAAAAGCAAAAATAAACAAATGGGACCTAATTAAACTTAAAAGCTTCTGTGCAACAAAGGAAACTCTAAGCAAGGTGAAAAGACAGCTTTCAGAATTGGAGAAAATAATAGCAAACGAAGCAACTGACAAAAGAATTCATCTCAAAAATATACAAGCAGCTCATGCAGAGAAGGCAATGGCACCCCACTCCAGTACTCTTGCCTGGAAAGTCCCATGGATGGAGAAGCCTGGTAGGCTGCAGTCCATGGGGTCGCTAAGAGTCAGCACGACTGAGCCACTTCACTTTCGCTTTTCACTTTCATGCATTGGAGAAGGCAATGGCACCCCACTCCAGTATTCTTGCCTGGAGAATCCCAGAGACAGAGGAGCCTAATGGGCTTCCGTCTATGGGGTCGCACAGAGTCGGACACGACTGAAGCGACTTAGCATAGCATGCAGCTCAATACCAAAACAACAAGTGACCCAATCAAAAAATGGACCAAAGAACTAAACAGACATTTCTCCACAGAAAATATACAGATGGCTAACAAACACATGAAAAGATGCTCAACATTATTCATTATTAGAGAAATTCAAATCAAAACCACAATGAGGTACCATCTCATGCTGGTCAGGATGGCTGCTATCAAAAAGTCTACAAACAATACATGCTGGAGAGGATGCGGAGAAAAGGGAACCCTCTTGCACCGTTGGTGGGAATGCAAACTAGTACAGCCACTATGGAGAACAGTGTGCAAATTCCTTGAAAAACTGTAAACAGAACTGCCATACGACCCAGCAATCCCACTGCTGGGCATACACACCAAGGAAACCAGAATTTAAAGAGTTACGTGTACTACAATGTTCATCACAGCACTGTTTACAATAGCTAGGACATGGAAGCAACCTACATGTCCATTAGCAGATGAATGGATAAGAAAGCTGTAGTACATATACACAATGGAATATTACTCAGCTATTTTTTTTTTTAATTAAATTTTAAAATCTTTAATTCTTACATGTGTTCCCAAACATGAAACACCAATACAGTATACTAACACATATATATGGAATTTAGAAAGACGGCAATGACGACCCTGTATGCAAGACAGGAAAAAAGTCACAGCTGTGTATAACGGACTTTTGGACTCAGAGAGAGAGGGAGAGGGCGGGATGATTTGGGAGAATGGCATTCTATTACTCAGCTATTAAACACATTTGAATCAGTTCTAATGAGGTGGATGAAACTGGAGCCTATTATACAGAGTGAAGTAAGTCAGAAAGAAAAACACCAATATAGTAAATTAACGCATATATATGGAATTTAGAAAGATGGTAATGATGACCCTATATGCAAGACAGCAAAAGAGACACAGATATAAAGAACAGACTTTTGGACTCTTGTGGGAGAAAGCGAGGGTGGGATGATTTGAGAGAACAGCATTGAAACATGTATTTTACCATATGTGAAACAGATCACCAGTCCCAAGTTCAATGCATCAAACAGGGCACTCAAAGCCAATGCACTGGGACAACCCTGAGGGATGGAATGGGATGGAGGTGGGAGGGGGGTCTGGGATGGGGGACACATGTACACCCATAGCTGATTCATGTCAATGTATGGCAAAAACCACTATAATACTGTAAAGTAATGAGCCTCCAATTAAAATAATTAATTTTAAAAATTACAAGGCCTTGAGAAAAAAGAGAACAAATTATACCAAAAGAAAGTAGACAGAAGGAATTAATAAAGATGAGAGCAAAATCAACACTGACACATCAGTAATGAAATAAGAAAAGAGAGTAAAGAAAAAAAATCATGAAGCCGAAATTGGTTTTTGAAAATATCAATAAAGCTGGTAAACTTCCAGGTAGATTAATCAAGGGGATAAAAAGAGAAGATACAAATTACAAATAATATGATCAAAGAGGGGGCCACGACCCAGAGGGATGGTATGGGGAGGGAGGAAGGAGGGGGGTTCAGGATGGGGAACATGTGTATACCTGTGGCAGATACATGTTGATGTATGGCAAAACCCATACAATACTGTTAAGTAATTAACCTCCAATTAAAATAAATAAATTTATATTAAAAAAAAAGAATGGCCTGGTTGGATCTCCCTGCAGTCCAAGGGACTCTCAACAGTCTTCTCCAACACCACAGTTCAAAGCATCAATTCTTTGGCACTCAGCTTTCTTCACAATCCAACGCTCACATCCATACATGACCACAGGAAAAACCATAGCCTCGACTAGACAGACCTTTGTTGGCAAAGTAATGTCTCTGCTTTTCAATATGCTATCTATGTTGGTCATAATTTTTCTTCCAAGGAGTAAGCGTCTTTTAATTTCATGGCTGCAGTCACCATCTGCAGTGATTTTGGAGCCCAAAAAAATAAAGTCTGACACTGTTTCCACTGTTTCCCCATCTATTTCCCATGAAGTGATGGGTCTGGATGCCATGATCTTTGTTTTCTGAATGTTGAGCTTTAAGCCAACTTTTTCACTCTCCACTTTCACTTTCATCAAGAGGCTTTTTAGTTCCTCTTCACTTTAGAATTTTAAATTTGTAGTTAGAAGCCTTCACACAAGGAAAACTCAAACCCAGATGGCTTTACTAGCAAATTCTAACAAACACTTCAGAAGGAATTAATACCACTTCTATACAAACTTCCAAAAATGGAACACTTCTGAATTCATTTTATAAGACCAACATTATAATGATACCAAAACCAAGGACATTACAAAAAAAGGCACAGACAGATCAATATCCCTCATGAAACAAAGTGTAAAAATCATAACAAAGTATTAATAAATTAAATACAAAAATATGTAAGAGAAATAAGACATGATTAACTATGGTTTTACTCTAGGAATGCAAGGTTGGTTCAACATTTATAAGTCAATCAATGTAACTGACTATATAAACAGACTAAAGGCAAAAGGAGAAGGTGCACCAGAGGAGGAGGTAGTTAGACGGAATCACCGACTCAAATGATGTGAATCTGAGAAAACTCCAGGAGACAGTGGAGGACAGAGGAGCCTGGCATGCTGCAGCCCATGAAGTCTCAAAGTCGGACACCAGTTAGTGACTGGACAACAACAACAAAGGAGAAAAATCACAATATAAATAGATGAAGAAAAGACTTTTGATAAAGTTCAAAATCATTTATGTAAATAACTCTCAGAAAATAAGAATAGATGGGAACCTCCCTAACCTGATAAAGAATATCTGTGAAAAACCTTCAGCTAACATCATATGTAATAGTGAAATGAATACTTTCTGCTTAAGAATGGGAACAAGGCAAGAATGTCCATTCTCTTCACTCCTATTCATTACCATACTAAGGTCCTAGCTGGTGCAGTCAGGCTGATTTCAACACTTATCATAAAAGCATATTAGTTGAAATAGTGTGATACTAACAAAAGAACAGTCACATCAATGGAACAGAATGGACTCACACATAGTCAACTGACTTTTGACAAAAGATAGCAAGGAAATTCAATGAAGGAAGTTCAATGAACAGTGCTAGAACACTATTCATCTACATACAAAAAAATAAACCTCATACACAAAATTCAATCAAAGTTAACACTATAAAATTTCTAGAGAAAACAGGAATAAGTCATTGTGACTGTGGGATAGGTAAAGAATTTTTAGAGCCATGAAGTAAAAAAACGGACAAATTGGATCTTATTAAAATTTTAAGTTTCTGCCCTTCTAAAGGCCATTAAGAAAATGAAAAGACAAGCCACAAACTAAGTGAAAAGATTTTCATAACACACCTGGTAAAGGTCTCTTAACTTGCACATTTAAACAATACACAAAAATTCAGTAATAAAAAAAGAATACAAAAATGTGCAAAACATCTGAACACATACTTCACAAGAGTACAGATATAGACAGCCAAAAACACATTAAAAGATGCTCAACAGCATTACTCATTAGGAAAATGCAAATTCAATCCATAATGAGGTATTACTATACTTCCATTACAAATTTTTAAAAAAACTAACAATATGAAGTGCTGATGAGAATTCAGAGCCATCTCATACATTTCTGGGGGGCGGGCATGCAAAACAGTACTTTAAAAAATAGTTTGGCAATTTCTTATGAAGTAAAGCATACAATTATCATATAATCAAGCAAATCCACTCTTCGGTCAAAATCTGTACTTCAATGTCATAGTAGCATTAGTCATAATTATCCCAAACTTTAAACAATCCAATTGTCTATCAACAGGTGAAGAGATAAGTAAATATACATCGAGACAATGGAATAATACCCAACAATAAAAAGAAGACTGTTGATACATAAAACCATATGAATGACTCTCACAAGCATGCTAAGTGAAAAAATCCAGATAAAAAGGCTATTCACTGTATCATTCTATTAATGTAACATTTTGGAAAGGAATAATCACAGGCACAGAAAAATTTCATCAATGGTTTCCAAGGGCTTGGGGTTGCTAGGGCACAAGGCAATTTTGGGGGTGATGGAGATATTCTGCATCTTGATTGTGGTAATAGTTATACCAAGATAATGCTCAAAATCCTTCAAGCTAGGCTTCAACAGTATGAGAAGCAAGAACTTCCAGATGAACAAGCTGGATTTAGAAAAAGCAGTGGAACAAGAGATCAAATTGCCAACATCCATCCATTGGATCATAGAAAAAAGCAAGAGAATTCCAGGAAAACATCTACTTCTGCTTCACTGACTACACTGAAGCCTTGTGAATTACAACAAAATGCGGAAAACTCTTAAAGAAATGGGACTACCAGACCACCCTACCTGCCTCCTGAGGAACCTGTATCTAGGTCAAGAAGCAACAGTTAGAACTGGACATGGAACAATGGACTAGTTCCAAATTGGGAAAGGAGTATGTCAAGGCTGTACACTGTCACCCTGCTTATTTAACTTTAATGCAGAGTACATCATTTGAAACGTCAGGCAGGATGAATTACAAGCTGGAATCAAGACTGCCAGGAAAAATATCAGTGAGCTCAGATATCCAGATGACACCACTCTTATGGCAGAAAGCAAAGAACTAAAGAGCCTCTTGATGAAAGTGAAAGAGGAGAGTGAAAAAGCTGGCTTAAAACTCAACATTCAAAAAACTAAAGATCATGGCATCTGGTCCCATCATTTCATGGCATATAGATGGGGAAACAGTGACAGACTTTATTTTCTTGGGCTCCAAAATCACTGCAGATGGTGACTGTAGCCATGAAATTAAAAGACACTTGTTTCTTGTAAGAAAAGCTATGACAAACCGAGTCAGCATATTAAAAAGCAGAGAAATTACTTTGCCAACAAAGGTCTGTCTAGTCAAAGCTATGGTTTTTCCAGTAGTCATGTATGGATGTGAGAGTTGGATCATAAAGAAGGCTGAGCACTGAAGAAATGATGCTTTCAAATTGTGGTGTTGGAGAAGATTCTTGAGAGTCCCTTGGACTGCAAGGAGATCAAACCAGTCAATCCTAAAGGAAATCAACCATGAATATTCATTGGAAGGACTGGTGTTGAAGCTGAAACTCCAATACTTTGGCCACCTGATACAAAGAGCTGACTCACTGGAAAAGATCCTGATGCTGGGAAAGACTGAGGGAAGGAGAAGGGGATGACAGAGGATGAGACGGTTGCACAGCATCACTGACTGAATGGACATGAGTTGAGCAAACTCCAGGAGATGGTGAAGGACAGGGAAGCCTGGCATGCTGCAGTCCACCAGATTACAAAGAGTCAGACATTGACTGAGCGACTGAACACCACCACCACCTACAGACCTATAAACTAAAAGTGGTGACTTTTACTTTACATAAAGTAGATCTCAATAAACCCAAAAAAAAAGTTCCTTCAAGCTGTGCCCTTCTGCAGTCAACTTTCTCCTCATCACCCATATATTGTCCTGGTTCCAATCTGTCCAGTGATCTGCTGTTAGTACAGGTTAGGACTGACTAGTGTTCTTGAGTATCATCCATGTTACTACAGTTAGCAGGAGTTTGTTGCTTTTTATTGATGAGTAGTATTCCACTGTATGGATATACCACAATTTGTTCATCCATTCAAATGTTGATAGACATGTGGGTCTTTTCCAGTTTTGGAGTATTAAAAGTTCAGCGGCTTGCACTGATTACAATAGGTAGGACATGGAAGCAACCTAGATGTCCATTGGCAGAGAATGGATAAGAAAGCTGTGGTACATAAACACAGTGGAATATTACTCAGCTATTAAAAAAAACACATCTGAATCAGTTCTAATGAGGTGGATGAAACTGGAGCCTATTATACAGAGTGAAGTAAGTCAGAAAGAAAAACACCAGAAAAACACCAATACAGTAAATTAACACATATATATGGAATTTAGAAAGATGGTAACGATGACTCTACATGCAAGACAGCAAAAGAGACACAGATATAAAGAACAGACTTTTGGACTCTGTGGGAAAAGCCAAGGGTGGGATGATTTGAGAGAACAGCATTGAAACATGTATATTACCATATGTGAAATAGATCACCGGTGCAAGTTTGATGCATGAAACAGGGCACTCAAAGCCAGTGCACTGGGACAACCCTGAGGGGTGGGGAGGGACGAAGGAGGGGGTTTCGGGATGGGGGACACATGTACACCCATAGCTGATTCATGTCAATGTATGGCAGAAACCACTATAATATTATAAAGTAATGAGCCTCCAATTAAAATAAATAAATAAATTTTTAAAAAAGGTCAGGTGCTTTCCACTATGCAAAACAGTAGAGTTTCTTCAGAAAACTAAAATAGAGTTATCATACAATTCAGCAATCCCATTCCTGGGCATATATTGTGACAACTATAATTCAAAAAGATACTTACACCCTACATTCATAGCAGCACTATTCACAATAGCCAAGACATGGAAATAACCTTAATATCCATAGACAGATGAACAGATAAAGAAGATGTGGTATGTATATACTATAGAATACTGCTTAGCCACAAAAACGAATGAAATAATGCCATTTGCAGCAATATGGATACAAGTAGAGATTATCATATAGGTGAAGTAAGTCAGAAAGAGAAAGACAAATATCATATGATATCATTTATATGTGGAATCTAAAATATAGCACAAATGAACATATCTATGAAACAGAAACAGACTCACAGACATACAGAACAGACTTACGGTTGCCAAGGGGGAGAAGGGGTGAGAGAGGAATGAACTGGGAGTTTGGGGTTAGCATTAATAGATGCAAACTATTATGTTTAGAATATATAAACAATAAGGTCCTGCTGTATAACACAGGGAGCTATATGCAATCTCCTGAGATAAACCATAATGAAAAAGAATATATAGAAAAGAGGAATGTATATATGTGTATAACTGAGTCACTTTGCTGTACAGCAGAAACAACATAGAACAACATTGTAAATCAACTACAGTTCAGTAAAAGAGTAAATAAAGCTGCTCTGCAAAGCTATTTTTCTTTCTCTTGTGTAAATTCAATTTTCTGAAAATTTAATATCCATAATAACTACCCAAGGAAAGCATTATCCTCATTCTGCAGATGAGAAAACCAAATTCAGAGATGTTAAATAATCAACATATTACAGGATATATGGAAGTCAGGATTTTGGTCCTGGTCTATTTGATTCCAAAGCTCAAATTCCTTCTATTATTTTACCCTGACTGGTGCTGAAAAACAGAACTTAGCTTGCCAAAGGGGAGAAAGGTGGGACTACACTAAAGTCTTTGGCTATGTGGATCATAACAAACCTGTCTCCTGAGAAATGGGTCAAGAAAGAATAGTTATAATCCTGTATGGGACAACTGACTGGTTCAGGATTGAGAAAGGAGTATGACAGGGCTGTTGATTGTCACCCTGTTTATTTAACTTATACGCAGAGCACATCACGTGAAATATTGGGCTGAATGAGTTACAAATTGGAATCAAATTGCAGAATAAATATCAACAACCTCAGATATTCAGATGATACCACTCTAATGGCAAAAAAGATCTTCATGACCCAAATAATCACAATGGTGTGATCACTCACCTAGAGCCAGACATCCTGGAATGTGAAGTCAAGTGGGCCTTCGAAAGCATCGCTACGAACAAAGCTAGTGGAGGTGATGGAATTCCAGCTGAGCTATTTCAAATTCTGAAAGATGATGCTGTGAAAGTGCTGCACTCAATATGTCAGCAAACTTGGAAAACTCAGCAGTGGCCACAGGACTGGAAAAGGTCAGTTTTCATTCCAATCTCAAAGAAAGGCAATGCCAAAGAATGCTCAAACTACTGCACAATTGCACTCATCTCACACACTAGTAAAGTAATGCTCAAAATTCTCCAAGCCAGGCATCAGCAGTATGTGAACCGTGAACTTCCAGATGTTCAAGCTGGATTTAGAAAAGGCAGAGGAACCAGACATCAAATTGCCAACATCTGCTGGATCACTGAAAAAAGCAAGAGAGTTCCAGAAAAACATCTACTTCTGCTTTACTGACTATGCCAAAACCTTTGACTGTGTGGATCACAATAAACTGTGGAAAATTCTGAAAGAGATGGGAATACCAGACCACCTGACCTGCCTCTTGAGAAACCGATATGCAGGTCAGGAAGCAACAGTTAGAACTGGACATGGAACAACAGACTGGTTCCAAATAGGAAAAGGAGTACGTTAAGACTGCTTATTTAACCTATATGCAGAGTACATCATGAGAAACACTGGACTGGAGGAAGCACAAGCTGGAATCAAGATTGCCGGGAAAAATATCAATAGCCTCAGATATGCAGATAATACCATCTTTATGGCAGAAAGTGAAGAAGAACTAAGGAGTCTCTTGATGAAAGTGAAAGAGGAGAGTGAAAAACTTGGCTTAAAGCTCAACATTCAGAAAACTAAGATCATGGCATCCTGTCCCATCACTTCATGGCAAATAGATGGGAAAATTGTAGAAACAGTGGCTGACTTTATGACTAGACTCTGTCTAGTCAAGGCTATGGTTTTTCCAGTGGTCATGTATGGATGTGAGAGTTGGACTATAAAGAAAGTTGAGTGCCAAAGAATTGAAGCTTTTGAACTGTGGTGTTGGAGAAGGCTCTTAAGAGTCTCTTGGACTGCAAGGAGATCCAACCAGCCCATCCTAGGAAATCAGTCCTGGGTGTTCACTGGAAGGACTGATAGTGAAGCTGCAACTCCAATATTATTGCCACCTAATGCGCCACCAGCTGACTCATTTGAAAAGACCCTGATTTTGGAAAGACTGAAGGCAGGAGGAGAAGGGGACAACAGAGGATGAGATGGTTGGATGGCATCACTGACTCGATGGACGTGAGTCTGAGTGAACTCCGGGAGTTGGTGATGGACAGGGAGGCCTGATGTGCTGCAGTTCATGGGGTCACAGAGTCAGACATGACTGAGCAACTGAACTGAATGGCAAAAAGTGAAGAGGAACTAAAAGACTCGATGAGGGTGAAGGAGGAGAGTGAAAAAGCCAGTCCCATCACTTCATACAAATAAAAAGGGAAAAGGTGGAATAAGTGGCAGATTTCCTCTTCTTGGGCTCTAAATCCACTACGGATGGTGACTGCAGCCATGAAATTTGAAGACGATTGCTTCTTGGCAGGAAAGTTATGACAAACCTAGACAGTGTGTTAAAAACCAAAGACATCACTTGGTGGACCAAGGTCCATATAGTCAAATGTATGGTCTTTCCAGTAGTCATGTATGGATATGAGAGCTGGACAATAAAGAAGGCAGTGTTAAGTGTTAGTCGCTCAGTCATGTCTGACTCTTTGCAACCCTGTGGACTGTAGCCTGTCAGGTTCCCCTGTCCACGGAATCTTCCAGGCGAGAATACTGGAGTGGGTTGCCATTTTCTTCTCCAAATAATTGATGGTTTTGAACTATGATGCTGGAATTAGACATTTGGAAAGCAAGGAGATCAAACCAGTCAATCTTAAATGAAATCAACACTGAATACTCTTTGGAAGGACTGATGCTGAAGCTGAAGCTCCAATACTCTGGCAATCTAATGTGAACAGCTGACTCACTGGAAAAGACCCTGATGCTGGGAAAGACTGAGGGAAGCAGGAGAAGGTGACAACAAAGGATGAGATGGTTGGATGACATCACAAATTCAATGGACATGAACTTGGGCAAACTCCAGGAGATGGTGAGGGACAGGGAAGCCTGGCATGCTGCAGTCCATGGAAGAGTTGGACATGATTTGGGGACTGAATAACAACTTCCTGACTTAAATGTAAGCTCATGGAAGCAGGGATTTGGATGGGTTTTGTTCACTGCTGAATCCCTAGTGCCTAGCCCACAACCAGAGCTCAGTAAATCCTGAGTGAATGAATGAAAAATTCTCCATCTAGCTAACACCACTCCTTTTCTCTCCTATTCACTAAATAACAGCATAGTGTACATGGGCAATTAAAGGAATAATCCTCAATTTAATTTAAAAAATTATTTTCAAATTTTAATGGCTGTTGTAAACTGATTGAGACAGTTAATCATGTCAAGCTGTGATTGAGATCCATCAGATAGATTATTTCTGGGCCTTTCCACTCTGAGTCCAAGCTCTCAATGAGCAGGCTCAGGTCTGGGCCGTAGAGTTACTGCAAGAAGTTCACACACGTCGAAGTGTAAGCAAGCACTGCTTGAACACTGGTAAATGTCTCATACTAACATACATTCGTATTCCTCAAACAATATGCAGATACAGTTGAGATTCAAAAACACAACTTTGTGAATGAATTGAAAATTCATTCGTTTCAATTCATTCAGTTCAAAAGCTATGAATTTTCAGTAGCTTTTGGTAGTTATATATTTTGTCAACCAATGGATATTAGAAGTACAACTACTTGTGTGTGAAGTTTCACAAAGTTTTTTTTAAAAATTAAAAAAAGCGCCTGACCCTTGAGGAGACTGGGAAGCAATACTTGACCACATGACTAAAATCGAAAGCATTTCTCTCCCTCTCCTTTTTTAGGCATGCTATTTTCATGGAATACTACAATTCTCTATTAGTAAACAAGTCTTTGGAGGGAAGGGCAGTCCCCTGGATTATAAGACTGAAGACTTCAAAGCTGGTGAGAAGTGGAAGGGTGAATGTGGTTGTGCATTTTGTCTGGATGAATGTCTTACTCTCAGGTCTGTGTTCTCATGTCTCATGTCTGTCCAGTTTGCAATTTCTCCTACATTAGCAAATATCAGTTCAGGCACTGAACAAAAACAATGTTACAACTAACGCTCAAAAAATGTAATGTTATTTCTAACCTACTATACTGCTGTAGAATGCTTTAACTTTTGTTAATTCCTTGGTTATCATGGCATTTTCTCAGCTTTCCTGAAGATGGCAAGTTATTCTCAAGAACTTTTATAAAAAGTATACACAGAAGAGTACTTTCCTCTAACTATAAAAATCAAGTTTATTATCTTGGATGTCATCCATTAGAACCGTAGAAGAAAGCTTACCCTGGGAATTTCAACTCAGTGCAGAGCCGCAACAGCAATCCCTACAAAGTGGTTCCCAGACTGCTTAAGCTGCCATTTCGTTCTTTCAATCTTCCTCCTTATTTCTACTCTCTAAAAGTGTTGTGATAAATATAATTTAGAGTTTAAGAGAATTCAATTTATTTTGAGAATGTTATGCAAGCCCTGATGATGGTAAGTTAGGCTAGGCTGGGAGAAATAAGGTTGGTCATCTTTTAAAATCCAGGTTAGAATTCTTAAGGGTTTCCCTGGATAATAAAGGGGCTGCTTGAGCTGAGTAAGAATCCCCTGCTTAAGCAGAGTAAAGTGGAGGTGAATCTGGGGAATTATTTAATCAGAATACTTTAATCTCAAAAACTGACCAAGGTCAGCTAGCAAAGATCTCAGTCAAGGAGGAAGAAACCAGCCACAATGATCACAACAGACTGCACTTGACTTTCATGGCCTTCTTCTCACCCTTTCTCCTCCTTTCCTTGCCTCTCTTTCTGAATGATAAGTGTCGAAAATAGAGTTATATGTGCTTAGCACAATACTTGGCATTCAGTGGTTATATTTTCCTAGAAGCCTGGTATGGATGGGAAATACCTATGAATATATGCATTACATGGCTAAGAGTGCAAAGATACAGGCATTGGTGTACTGGAGACATTTCTAGTACAGCATCAAATCTGAAACATTATAACCTTCCCAGTTTTTCTTACTTGCCTCATTAACATACTTGACCAGGCAAGCTTAGTAAAACCACCAGATCTCTAAGATTTCTCACCTAACTAGTACACAAAAGTCACTTGACTGCTATGTCAATACAATGTCCCTGAACCAATGTATGGCAGCACAGGGCAGTGGCCTGACCTCAGAGTGGGGAGCTGAGAGAAGCATGGAATGCTTGTGGGCACCTTCTCACCATCTCCAAACTGCTTAGTTTAAAAATGAGGAAACTGAGGTAGAAGGTGATTATTCCAGGACTCACATATTTTTATGGCCAGAACCACAACAAAAATCCAGGTCTGGCTCCCAAACCTAGGGCTTGCTTTCAGACAGCTGCTCCAAATGTACAGCATTGGCTTCTGAAAGTAAATTTGACTTGGAGAACATGGAGAGCAACCCTGAGGCGTATTTAGTGACTAGCTGTTAAAGTGGCATGAAATGAGGATCTGTCACATTCTGATTTAAGGGTGTGGCACTCAAATCCAAAATACTTTTCAACTGCTGTAAAAATTCAATCCTTTTACACTATTCCTTTTCTATTTTGCTACACAATTAATCATGAGTACCCCGAAATGCTAACAAGGTGCACCAAGTGGGGCAGGGAGTAGGCGAAAGTAATGACAACCTTTTGGAAAGCAAGGTTTAAACAATGTAAACAGCCTAAAATAACTTTCACTTTCAATATTATGTTTTGTAAATTCACAGTTTTTCTGATACACCTGAAAATGGTCTCTGGAGAGTCTTATTCTGAAGAAGCAGGTTTTGGTGTCCTCTGGATACCTGCCTTTACCATTAGCTGACGCTCCCTGGCTCAGTCTTTTCACATCTGATCTGCTTTCCGTAGCTTCAGTTTCCTTAGTCCTGCTGCCCAAAGACCTTTGGCCAAGCTGGTCATGCTCCCATCTATGCTTTCTCCTCTCAGTTTCTCTTTTCTCAACTATTTCCAACTATACGATTTGATTCATTTTCCTTGTTGCATTTTTTTGTGTCATAAATTTGAGTAGAAGAGTGGCACTCAACCCTTAAATAAATGTAAAGAATTATTAGGGTAAACTGAAATCACCAATCTCTCTTATCCTCTTTAGTCAGCTACTCAATTTTTAGTGTCTCCTTAGGGCACATCCTTCTGGTAAATGGCTGCCCTTCTCCATGAAGATACTACTTTAGCAATGAGTCAGGCCCCTAAAAGCCAAAATGTGTGTGCTGAAAAGACTTTTTAGGCATCACCTAGTCTATCCCAACCCCCTCATTATGCATCAATAAACTGAGCCTAAAAGAAGGAAGGTTTTTGTTTAAGACTCTTTGGAGGCAATTTCTCATCCGGCAACAGTTTACATGTTATCTTTTATTTCCAATTACAGTCTATTTGTTACTACCTGAGTTACTCCTTTACCAACTCTTTTTTTTTTGAAGATAGTAATTAATGCCCTCAGGTGGTGATATACTTCCTTCAGAGAGCAGTTTTCATTTTTATTACTGTAATTTCAACTTCCAAATTATACATGCATTACTAATTACATAGTATGAATAAGTAACAGCTCTCCATAAATCTACATACTGGAGAAAAAGCTCTGAGATCATAAGTGGCTTAGTTAGGAGTTTGGGCCTTAATCCCAGTGCTGCTTCTAATTAGCTATGACCCTTTGAGGAAGTCACTTCAGGTCGTTTTTTCCATATGGAACCTAAGGAAGATGGGCAAGATCTATGGTTCTCAACCTTCCCTGGAGTCCTTCAAGTGCTGAAATAGGGTCCAAAGATCTAATGAAAATGGGTTTGCTTCCTCTGGACAAAGCTGCAGAGCTAAAATACTGAGTTTGCTTTGGGGTCACACTGAGTATTTTGTGCCAATCAGAAGCTTTAACTGCCACATATCCTAACACACACCTTTAGCTAAAAATGATAATTAAATAGTTTACTTGAAAGACAAAATTTTTTTAAAAATTGGCCCAATGAAGAAAGAGTGAAAAGAACAAAGCTTTTCAAAGCACAAAGGTGGGAACAGAAGGAGAAAGTCGGTTTTACATAAAGAAAGAAAAATCAGTTCATATAAATATGAAATTAGATTGCACTCCAAGCACCAAGGAACTGTCCTTTCTGTATTTATGTGCTGACCCTGAAAGTGTCCAGAAGCAAAGTGCTCACTCTTCGTAAAATCTTAGACCTTACAACTAGCAACTGATCAAACACAGAGTAGGCACTTAAGAGTTAAAATACATATACACTGTTTTTTTCTTACATTCATATTAAGTCTCCAACTGGATTATACTGCACAGAGAATTTAAAGAGAGGTCCTTCAAGAAGTTTAAATCTCTTGGTACAAAATACAAAAGTTAATTCAGCCATGTTCAACCGATACACTTAAAAGGGTATTAGCAGGGATTACATTTCATTTCCAATCTACAGGGACTGAAATTCGAATGCACCACCAACTGCTGCTTCACAGTCTCACTGTGTTGAACTAGCAGAGAGGCTGTAGGCCGGCAAAGGGCCCTGCACAAAAGATATGGGTTCTAATCCAACTGGCCCCAGAGCAATTTCCGTCCCCGAGCTGGTACTGTGCATGTAACTGATGCTCTAAGAAGGTTAGTTGAGTGAAACTGCAAAAATCTCTACTATGGGCCATTTTATCTTATATAGAGATCTTAAAAATGTGTCCCTGCATGCAAGAAAACTGAAATCCAATTATGTAAAATATAGGAAGTTTGGTGGAAGGAAGAGTTAACACTTCTTGGCTGTTATTCTGAGCCAAATGAGTTGCAGTAATTAAATCTAAGAAAAGCCTTGCAGGGTAAGTTAAATATTTCCAAGATAAAGAAAAAATTGGGCTCAAAGCAGGCGTGTGATTTGTTCAAGAGCATACAATTAATGCCTGAAGAATCGCAGGGGCGGGGGAGCCCGGTGGGCTGCGGTCTATGGGGTCGCACAGAGTCGGACACTACTGAAGCGATTTAGCAGCAACTGCAGCAGCAGCAGCAGCATACAATTAGTACGTGGAGAAACCCAGTTTCCAACGTGAACCTGCAAAGTCCATGCTATTTGCAGTATGCAACACCTCCACATCAAAGCAGCCAAGAGTTGGTCTAAGTTTCACTTCTGTTGTTAAATTGTATATCACTTAGGCAGGGCACTTTTCTGCAGTCTTTCCACCTGCACGAAAGGGGTGGCGGGTAGGGAGGGAGGGATGACCCAGGTCAGTGGTGTCTTTGTTTCTGTTTTGTAGGGTGGCTTTCAAAATTCGGCCAAGGCTGTTTCGAATAAAGGTATTTCCCTTTCTGGTTCTTTGAAATTGTTTGGGAGGGAGTGGTCTCTTTGGTTATGTATGGCAATGTACCTATCCCCTCAAGGAAACGGGAGCAGAACAGTTGTGTGGGCTTCAAGCTCCCTCCCATTAAATGAAGACTGAGAACCTGATCCTGTTGGGGGATTTGGTGAAAGTTAAGAGATACTCACTATGGATTCATATTTCCCTCCTAATTTAAAGCTCTGTACCCACCCAGGGTTCAGGGCGCTCACGGTTTAAGAGAAACGGATAGTGTTTGTGTCCTGCATTGCTTAAGCGGCCTGCAGACGCTAGTCTGTAAAGAGGAACTTAAAGAGGACGGTGTAAAATACGCGAGCTCAGCCAGGGGGCTCGGATATCCCTTGCTCCGGGCGGGCCGCCGAGGCCGGTCGCGCCGGTGCCGGGAACCACTTCCTGGTCAGCACCATCCGCCCCTTGTCCACACCCACCGCGGGGTATTTCCCTCTCTGCACTGAGCTTCCCAAGCGTCAGAGGTCCGTCCGACTCCGGGGTGAACACCCAGACGGTCCCGTCAGAGATTTAAAACACAACGCTCTGGAACTCCAACTCCCCTGGCGCCCAGCCTGCTTTGCTGAAGTGGGGACCGGGGCATCCTCTGCGGCTACAGGGAAGAGGCCCCAGCCCGTTGGAGTCCCGTTCGGGCTACTGTCCCGCTAGGAACACAGGTGTGCCGCGCTCCCCGCAAACCTCGTCAGACCTCGCCTGGCACCTGTCGTTCCCGCAGCCAGCAGGACCTGCGCTCACCTCGTCCTGAGGGCTCGCGACCCGTCCCAGCGCCTCTGGGCCCGGCTCCCGCCGCCCTCTTCTTCACGGCCACAGCCGCGGCAGCCGCCCACTTTCGGTTTCCCCGCACAGCCTGAGGCGCCGCCGCGGCTTGGGAAATCACCTCAAGACCCCGCCCCGCCCCGCCCTGCTCGGCCCCGCCCCGCTCCGCTCCGCCCCGCCCCGAGTGCCGCCGACCTCGGCTCTGCGCACGCGCGCGCGCCCTGACCGCGTCAGCCCACGCCGGCGTCCGCGCGTGGGAAGGGAAACCGACGCCGTCTAGCGGTTTCTGCGCGTGCCCACGCACGGGCCGACGGAGAAAGGAGACGCGGGGGGCGGCGCTTCCTCGTGGACCGTGCAAGGACTGACTGGCTGGGAGGGCCTTGGACCCAGCCAATGTTAGCATTTATGCGCTCCAGCTATTGCGTTCACTCGTCTTAAGTTTCATTCAAGTCTTGCTCATTCTTTTCTTCAATTCTAGAGCAGTTACCTTTTATTCTCCTAGACACCCACCTGGCCCATTCATTTCTATTAGGTCTTTTCTTAGGCGTCACCCTGGGAGAAGGGTGGCCACACTCTCAAAAATGTCAATCTCCTTCTCTGACAGTCCCGGTGGCCCTTCTCAGCTTTTTCTCTCCTTGGCACTGTCTAGCACACTAATATGTGTTTTACTTGTCTGTTTACTCTCCTCCTCAAATTAAAGCTCTGTGAGCTCTGGGAATCTTCGTTTTGTTCCCTAATCCCTGGCAAACAATAGGCTGATTTAAACATTTGTCAAATTCATTCATTTATTATAAAATTTTTGAACACCTACTATTTATTCACTTGTTTCTTTTATATATTAATCATACCAACGATTATTGGGCATATTGGTTTGTGTCCCTTAAACCAACATTGCACATTTCTCTACATTCATTCTATATGCATTTACAGAGGGCCTGCTCTTTATTCAAACTATTTTTCACAGCTTTATTGAGGAATAACTGACATAAACTCTACTTGTTTAAAAATATATGTTTTGATATATGTATACAGCTGTGAAACTATCACTCCATAAAAATAATGAACTTATCCATGACTCCAGAAGAGTTTCCCATGTACTTTTATCATTGTCAACCTATGTGCCTTACTGTCCTTTGCCCTCCCAACTGCTGGTTTGCTTTCTGTTGCTATAGATTAGTTCGCTTTTTCTAGAATTTTATATGCATGGAATCATACAGTGTGTGTGTGGGGGGGGTGTCTTTTTCAGGGGGTGGAGTGGGGCAGTATCCAGCTTCTTTCACTCAGCATAAGCATGTTAAGATTCATCCATGTTGTGTGCACCAATAGTTCATGTCTTTTTATTGCTGAGTAGTATTCCCTTTTATGAATCTACTAAACAGAGTGTTAGTCGTTCAGCTGTGTCTGACTCTTTGTAATCCTGTGGACAGTAGCCCACCAGGCTCCTCTGTCCATGGAATTCTCCAGACAAGAATACTGGAGTGGGTTGCCATTCCCATCTCTAGGGGATCTTCCTTTCGACCCAGGGATCAAAACCAGGTCTCCTGCATTGCAGGCAGATTCTTTACCAACTGAGCCAGTATGACCCAGCAATTCCATTCCCAGGGTTTATCTGAGGAAAATGAAAGCATATGTCCACACAATGACTTGGACAAGAATATTCATAACATACATACGTAACATACAAACATATTCTTGTTTGTAATAGCCAAAAAAGAAAACAATACAAATGTCCATCAGTAGGTGAATGGACATTTGTACATATCTATAATACAACCAGTTTATACTGAACAACTGCTGTTAAGTGTTTATGGAGGACTACTTGTTGTGAGGCACAGGCCTGTGCTTGAGGAGCTTCTGCTTTAGTGAAAACGGGTAGTGGGCAATGAAGAGGGAGATAGGAAGTAGATTATGGAAGACCTGATGGCCCATGATCAGGAGTTTGGGCTTCTCCTCAAAGGCAACGAGAAACTGTTCAAAGTCCCCTCTGAACAATGCTTGCTCTCTTTGATACTCCTGCATCTAGTCCCTGACAAAGTCTGCTGAAATGCGTTTCCCTGGCACCTGTTTCTATCCCTGCTGCTGTATTTCAGTCTATTTCAGCTCTCTCTCTCTTCCTTCTCTCCCCTTCAGTCAGCTCCAAACACTGCAGTGGATTTAATAGATGTAATATACAACTAGACACAGCTTAGACTCTGCAGTGCTCATAACATCTTCTGGCTCTACCCTGAAGATGGGAAAGATGAAAACAGCAGCTCCCAATTGAAAGAGTGCCAGTTGGAGTAGGAAATTAGGACAAACTCCAGAGTCCAATATGTAAAATAAATCATAAAATGATGTGCATTGACCCCAAGTCTGAGATCCTTTATCCTTGCAAAAAAGAATTCCATGTTTGAACTGTCCTATATATAAAGTAAATGCTTAGCAGCTAGTTTTTTTTTTAAATCAGCCATGTTGATGAATAGTTTACATATAATAAATATTTTAAATTAGTTTGATGAATTTTGACAAATATATTTCATCATGTGTTTACCACCACAATCATTTATCAAACAAGTTCATCATTCCAAAAAAAATTCCTTGTGGCCCTTTACAGTTAATTTCTTTCTCCTACCTCCAGGCCCTGGCAGCCACTGATAATGATTTCTGTCACTACAGCTTTGCCTTTTCTAGAATGTCATATGAATGGAATCATACAATTTGTAGTCCCTTTGGCTTCTATCCCTTGGCTAATGCTTTTGAGAATCACCAGGTTGTAACATATCTCAGTAGTCTTTTCCTTTTTATGTCATCAAATGTATAGATGTGTCATAGTGTTTTTATCTATTTACATTTGACATACAATTGTGTTCTTTCCAATATGGAGCTGTTGTAAATAAAACTGCCATACCAATTACATGCAGGTCTTTGTGTGATCATGTGCTTTTCCTGCATGGAGACTTGGGAATAGAATTGCTAGCTGTAAGATAAGTGTATGTCTGACTTTTTAAGAACTGTCAAATTGTTTTCTAAGGTGACTATATCATTTTGGGCTCCCCTTCTTCTAACTTTGAATGAGAATTCCAGTTATTCCAAATCCTCTCTAATACTTGGAATTGTCAGTCTTTTTAATTTTAGCCATTTCAGTGGATGTATAAAGATATCACATTGAGATTTTAATTTGCATTTCCCCATAACTAATGATGGGGCTTCCCAGGTGGCGCTAGTGGTAAAAAATCCTCCCACCATTGCAGGAGACATTAGAGAGGCCAGCTCAATTCCTGGGTCAGTCAGGAAGATCCCCTGAAGAAAGGCAGGGCAACCCACTCCAGCATTCTTGCCTGGAGAAGCCCATGGACAGAGAAGCCTGACGGGCTACAGTCCATAGGGTCGCAGAGTTGGACATGACTGAAGCAACTTCGCACGTTCGTGTATCTAATGACACTGAGTGTCTTTTCATGTGCTTATTGCCCCTTTATATATGTTTTTGGGTGAAATGTCCATTCTACAGATTTTTGGCTGACACATATCAGGAGATTCTCAGAAGTCCTTGGATAGCTGGCATAGCAAGGGCAGACTAGGAAGTTGTGTGTGTGTGTGTGTGTGTGTGTGTGTGTTTTAATTTTCTTTGGGACTGGTCCAAGGTCCAGGGAATTTAAACATTAACCTCCATGCCCTGAATATAATTGGATTTCAGGGGAATTAAGGGACATCAGAGATAACACAAATTGATTACTCTTTAAACAATGTTTCTTACCATTTTGTGAGGGGTGGGGTCAGAATATGTGAAAGCAACACATAGATACAAAATATGACATATGATTTTAGAGGTTTCAGAGTTCTTGAAGTCCTACTATGAACTTGTGTTAAAAACTTCCTTAGATGAAAGCCTATGTTATGCAGCTGTGAAGCAGAATTTTCAGGATGGACAAGAGGCGTCCATTTTCTGCCTCTTGCAAAGGCATTCTCTCTCAGCAAAAGCTCAAGCTCAAGCTTGGAAGACAGGAGCTGGGGGCAGGAACACCTGGGTCACTCTTTCAGGAAAGGCAGACACAGTTCCCAAGGGCTGTCAAGAGGTCCTTAGTGATGTCAAGAGTGCTCAGGTGGCTTTCAGGGGTAGGCAAGATGGATAGTAGGGGGATCAAAAACAGCTGGCTAAGAAACTATAAAACTCCTAGAGGAGAACATAGGCAAAACACTCTCCGACATAAATCACAGTAGGATCCTCTATGACCCACCCACCTCCCAGAATATTGGAAATAAAAGCAAAAATAAACAAATGGGACCTAATTAAAATTAAAAGCTTCTTCACAACAAAGGAAACTATAAGCAAAGTGAAGAGACAGCTTTCAAAACTGGAGAAAATAATAGCAAATGAAGCAACTGACAAAGAATTAATCTCATACAAGCAACTCCTGCAGCTCAATTCCAGAAAAATAAATGACCCAATCAAAATATGGGCCAAAGAACTAAACAGACATTTCTCCAAAGAAGACATACAGAGGGCTAACAAACACACAAAAAAATGCTCAACATCAGTTATTATCAGAGAAATGCAAATCAAAACCACAGTGAGGTACCATTTCACGTCAATCAGAATGGCTGCTATCAAAAAGTCTACAAGCAATAAATGCTGGAGAGGGTGTGGAGAAAAGGGAACCCTCTTACACTGTTGGTGGGAATGCAAATTAGTATAGCCACTATGGAGAACAGTGTGGAGATTCCTTAAAAAACTGGAAATAGAACTGCTTTATGACCCAGCAATCCCACTGCTGGGCATACACACTGAGGAAACCAGAATTGAAAGAGACACGTGTACCCCAATGTTCATCGCAGCACTGTTTATAATAGCCAGGACATGGAAGCAACCTAGATGTCAATCAGCAGATGAATGGATAAGAAAGCTGTGGTACATATACACAATGGAGTATTACTCAGCCATTAAAAAGAATACATTTGAATCAGTTCTAATGAGGTGGATGAAACTGGACCTTATTATACAGAGTGAAGTAAGCCAGAAAGAAAAACACCAATAACAGTATACTAATGCATATATATGAAATTTAGAAAGATGGTAATGTTAACCCTGTATGTGAGACAGCAAAAGAAACACAGATGTATAGAACAGTCTTTTGGACTCTGTGGGAAAGGGCGAGGGTGGGATGATTTGGGAGAATGGCATTGAAACATGTATAAGATCATATGTGAAACGAATTGCCAGTCCAGGTTCGATGCATGATACAGGATGCTCGGGGCTGGTGAACTGGGATGATCCAGAGGGATGGTATGGGGAGGGAGGTGGGAGGGGGGTTCAGGATGGGGAACATGTGTACACCCGTGGCAGATTCATGTTGATCTATAGCAAAACCAATACAATATTGTAAACTAATTAGCCTCCAATTAAAATAAATAAATTTATATTAAAACAAACAAACAAACAAACAGCTGGCCTGTAGGCAGCAGCCTGACAGGCTCATCCAGATAGTTCTCAAGAGAAGTTATCATGGAAAAGGTATGCCCAGGTGAGAGGCCCAAGGATGAGGAAGGAAGATGGATTTGTTGCCAGTTTATCCAGACTGAGAAAGGTGGAAATATCTCAAGTGTGAAACCTTCATCTAAAGCCCTTCAAGCATTTTTATCTCTATCTGGGGAGCCTATTCGTTTGGAAAGAGCCACCACATTGAACACAAGCCCCAAAACACCTGTAAGAACCAGAGAGAACTAAAGCTGTCAGTGGAGTTGAATCTCTTCCTTTTCTCAGTTCAGCAAGCACCCTTTAGAATCAAGGGGAGATAGTGACAATGTTCCAAGAATACACAAATAGCTCACCTTCTTTTTATCTCACCTGATGGATGTTTTGGTGTTTGCAATACAGCCCAAAATTGAGAGCGGTGACTTCAGATACCCCTGGTTACCCTCATCTCACTTCTAACCTGAACTTACCTGTTTCTTTATACTGTCTCCAAAAAGAAGACCAAAACCAAAACTCTCATTTCTATCACTTTGTTGTTGAGTTGCCCAGTTGTGTTGTACTCTTTGCGACCCCATGAACTGCAGCACACCAGGCCTCTCTTCCTTCATCATCTCCCGGAGTTCGCCCAAGTTCATGTTCATTGCATCATTGATGCCATCCAGCCATCTCATCCTCTGAGGTCCTCTTCTCCTTCTGCCCTCAGTCTTTCCCAGAATCAGGGACTTTTCCAATCTGTTCGCATCAGATGACCAAAATACTGGAGCTTCAGCTTCAGCATCAGTCCTTCCAGTGAATATTCAGGGTTGATCTCCCTTAAGATTGACTGGTTTGATCTCCTTGCTGTCCAAGGGACTTTCAGGAGTCTTTTCCAGCACCACAGTTTGAAGATATCAATTCTTTGGTGTTCTGCCTTCTTTACGGTCCAGCTCTCACAACCATACATGACCACTGGGAAGACCATAGGCTTGACTAGACGGACCTTTTTCAGGAGAGTAATGTCTCTGCTTTTCAGCACACTGCCTAGGTTTGTCATCACTTTCCTGCCAGGAAGCAACTGTCTTCTGATTTCACGGCTGCAGTTACTGTCCACAGTGATTTTGGAGCCCAAGAAGAGGAAATCTGTCACTGCTTCCACCTTTCCCCCTTCTATTTGCCATGCAGTAAACTCCGGGAGTTGGTGATGGACAGGTAGGCCTGGTGTGCTGTGGTTCACTGGGTCCCAAAGAGTCGGACACGACTGCGCGACTGAACTGAAACTAACTAATGGGGCTGGATGCTGTGATATTAGGTTTTTTTTTAAATATTTAGTCTTAATCCACCTCTTTGACTCTCCTCCTTCACCCTCATCAAGAGGCTCTTTAGTTCCTCTTTGCTTTCTGCCATTAGAATGCTATCCACATATCTGAGGTTGTTGATGTTTCTCCCGCTTATCTTGCTTATAACTTATCCAGCCTGACCTTTCTCATGAAGTGCTCTGCGTATAGCTTAAACAAACAGGGTGATAACAGACAGCCCTGTCATACTCCTTTCTTGATCTTGAAGCAATCAGTTGTTCCATACAGGGTTCTAACTGTTGCTTCTTGACCCTCATACAGGTTTCTCAGGAGACAGGTAAGATGGTTTGGTATTCCCGTCTAAGAGCTTTCCACAGTTTGTCATGATCCCCACAGTCAAAAGCTTTAGCGTAGTTGATGAAACAGAGATAGATGTTTTTCTGAAATTTCCTTGCTATCTCTATAATCTGGTGAATGTTGGCAATTTGATCTCTAGTTCCTCTTCTTTTTCTAAACCCAGCTTGGACATCTGGAAGTTCTTGGTTCACATAATGCTGAAGCCTATGTATCTATCACTTTATGTACCGCAAAATGAGCCCTAGGGACTTGACTGTGACATTACTCAGTGTCTTATGTAATTATTCTCCCAGGAAATCTTCCTTGAGGCCCCAACCTGAAAATGATGCCTCCTGTGGCTGAGCTCTTGGAGCCCCTTATTTATCCCCCAAACTTGCTCATTGTGGAGAAGGATGTAGGAAGTGATTCCATGTTTCATCTCCCTGTAGACAACTTGAAAAGACTTTAGATTTAATTCATCTTTTCCCCCCTGAGTTATTTAACTGCAAATAATCTTTAGTAATAACAATTTTAACTCCTTCTTGAAACTAAACAACATGTTCAAAGGTATGTATATGGATGAAACCCAGCCTCCTTTTTGCTTTCATAAAAGGTCAGGAAAAATAGATCCATGACAAAAGGAATCTTTAGACAGATCTATTTTTGGTTAATCATTAACATTATGATCATTCCCTCTCCCATCAGGTATTGCTTCATGAACAAATGCAGAGAAATTTCTAGACAACGGCATTCATTTTAACTGAGTAAGGAGAAACAAAACAAAACAAAAAATAAAAGGACAGATTCCAGGAACCCTGCTAAAATCCCGGCTCTGGTAAAGCTAAGGATGTGCTGATCAAGCAAAACTCCCTAATCTGCCCACAAAGGCCTCCAAGGTGAGTCAGCTGAAAGAGGCTAATCCCTAGAAGAGACTGATAGCTAAAGCTGTAGAGGCCACACAGGCACCGAATACTGGAAAACAGGGGATAATGAAAGCTGTAAGCCATATTGTATAGAGAAAGGTCATAGACCGACAGGGGAGAGTCATGGCTCTCTAAGAGATTGCCTCTATCCCTTCTCAAGCTGTAGGTCATTTACACAGCTTGGCCTTGGACAAGGCCCATATGTAAGGATGATTCCAAGGATGAAACCTATATGAGGGTCAAGACGCAACAGTTAGAATCCTGTATGAGTTCGCAGCTGGTTAAGGGCCCAGTTTTGGGGTAGGGCATGAAGGTAGGGTAACAAATACTGTAAGCAAGGCAGTTAACTACAACATTACTGACTCTGTAACAGTCCATAAACCAGTTGGTACAAAGATTATACTGTATTAGGTGCTAGGGAGGAGGAAGAGAGGAAGCAGGGAGAAGAAACCACACAAGAGGTGCTCAAGTACAAGTTAGCTGATCCTGAAATCAAAGAAGCAGACAGTATTCACAAAGTGTGGCTTCAGATTAAAAGTATACTATTCAGTGAGGACCTTTGTCCCTGTGCTATATGACTTTGGATAAATCATCTGGGGCTTGATCTTTTGTTAAATCAGGAGCCCTTTGGTCTTGTTCTAGCCTCACCTTCTCTTAAGTGACCAAGTTAACCCAATAAATAGCAAAAGAGCTTCTCTTGGGGCTGTTTGGTCAATTCCCATTCATCAGTGGTTCTCTACGGGAGCAACTTCTCTCTTCAGGGGCACTTTGGATTTTCATAAGGTTATTTTTGGTTGTCACAATGATCAGGGGCATTTAACTGGCCAGCTGGATGCTAATTGTCCTGCTGTGTACAAAAGAGTCCCCCACATCAGAAAAGTTTTCTCTAGCCTTGTCTTTGTTCTAGTCAACATGTGAATGTCTTGCCAGTCACTCCGGTAGAGGAGAAAAGCTCTGCTTTCCATATAAACACAAGTAGCTTTTTTACAATTTCACTATACAACTGATTTTCTAGGTTATTTTATCTGTGAATTTCATTTCAGGAGAGTAGAAGAGGGCAATTACAAAATATTTGTTTTAAAAGAGTCATGTAGGGTTGGGTGCTGCTTTTAGAAACTCTCCAGCAACCAATCCCACCCAAAGAGAAGCTGAACAAGACATTCTTATTTACTCCACAGACACAGGGATGGACACATGTATTGCTTAGGATTCTGCATCTCTGTACTACAAAATCACCTGACATTCCCTACCACTCACCATCAGTTGAGGAAGTTGAAACCACTCTTAGAGGGGTCCTTCCTGGAGTTCACTTTGCACTTAGTCGTATCTCCCCACCTTAAGTAGAGGAGGTGGTCTGCTGCCCAACTGTCTTCTCATCCCCTCACACTTGACTTTTTTCATTTAAAACTGGGTTCCTCACTCTCAGCAGCAACTTCCTTAAAACAGGATGTTTTATATTTGCAATTAGAAGTTTATAGTCCTGGGGACCAGCTATTGGCTAAGAAAGGAGCTAGCAAACTGCTGGCTAGAGTAAACCCCCAAAGGAGATTTCCTCTAGGAAAGTGATACTTAAATCTGAGAGCAGTGCAATATATTAGCATTAACATGGCATTTCCCTCCCTTTGTGCAGTACATGTTGCTGAAAATGTGTTTGAAGGTTGATCTATAAGCCACTTGTAAATATCACTGTAATTATGGGAGGTCTATTTACAAAGCATATATATATATCCCTAGTCATAGTCACCACAGTGTTCCAATACTTGGCATGTATTGGCTTGTAACAAACATTTATTCAAATGTCAAGTCTATCCTCCTCCTACAATGCCATGCCACCTTTTTATATACCTGGTGAATTAAATAAGGGGTTTAAGAAACAAATGAAAGAAAACGTATAAAAAGCATAATGACAGAGTAAAATGCTTTTTCCCCTATCAAAACCTCTAAGAGGAGCCATAGATCTGTATAATATAGATTAGCAGATAGCTTGCACCAAATCCAGAAACCAATTTCTGGGCTGAAAATTGTTCAGAAAGAGCCTTGAGTTTTACTTTGTTACTCTTTATCCACAGAATATCTCTTTTCAGATAGAGTTCAGAAAGTTTCCAACTCATTTTGATTTTCTTCTCTGCACCTTTTCCTTCCTAGGAAAGTTAGATAGGCTCTTTGTTCACCTCCAGGCCTGGTGGGTCTTGGGTGGTACAATGGAGAACAGGCTGGAGAACTGAGACCTACTTTTTCTCCAGACTCCTGTTGACATTAACGTGTCAATCAACCGGGAGCCCTTCTTGGCTAGTTCCAATATGTCACACCTCTGTATGGACCACCTCTGTGTCAGTGGGGAACTTCCCCTTGTGTGTGAGCCCTGTCCTTATTGGGCAGGCAGTTCTGAAGGTTAAAATGCTATAGTGATCTCACAGACCCCTCTCTAGTGTGTCTACCCATGGGTCCTAATTCCACCTACTGGCTAAAGAGTAGAATCCCTAAGGAGTGGGGTTTGTCTGTTATTTGGGGAATGCTGTCACAATTCTTCTATGTCTTATCTTGGCTATGTGTCACATTTTCCTCTTCTAAGCAAGCTTTAATCAATCAAATGATGTCTTTCTTGAAAATAGCACCCAGACAAAATTCTAAATTCCAGTTGGTTATTTCCTTGCAAATAAACGAGACCCATTAAAAAGATATTTGTAACTTAGACAGTGGCTGGATGTTTTAAATAGCAGAATTAGCAACTACTTGGTCAAGATCTTTCCTTGGAGATATTTGGAGCCATAATGCTAAGGCTGAGAAAAGCATGGCTCTGGATGAGTTCAAGTCATCCTCTCTCAGTCCTGATCTTACAATGTGTCTGAGAAGGTCAACTGGTCGTTTTATTGTTCAAGGTGGAAAATAAGGCAAGTTGTAATGACTAACTCAAACAATGGCCTGCTAAGATCAAAATCAAGTTAGACCAACAATAAGTGAAAATGCAGACAGTTTACTTGTTTTGTCGGGGTTTTTGTTTGTTTGCTTAAACAAACTATTACCCATGTAGTTCAATTTTCTGGCTCAACCTCAGCTCTGTGAGGATCACTGTATCTACACACATCTAGTCAATCTCTGGTCCATTTTCCATGTTGTTTTTCATGAGCATATTATCATCTAAAGTTACCTGTTTGTTTCCTGATTCTCCCATTCCTCATCCCCCACCCCCAATACAAATCAGGAAAGGGTAGAAACCTTGTCTATTTCTTATACAACACTGAACCCCTGGGACACAGAACATGTCGTAAATAATAAGTACTTGTTGAATGAAGTAATAAATTTAGTTTTTAAACTTATTTTGCTTTTCAGGGTTGTATAAGGGACATAAGGACATGCTGTCTACACACATTTAAGTAGTAGGATAAATGTAATATGGGAGCTTGAAGCCATGCATGCATGCATGCTAAGTCGCTTCAGTTGTGTCCGACTCTATGTGACCCTAAGGACAGCAGCCCACCAGGCTCCCTGTCCACGGGATTCTCCAGGCAAGAATACTGGAGTGGGTTGCCATTTCCTTCTCCCACTTGAAGCCATGTGGGAAAATAAAGATCTCCAGTAAAGGTAATTACATAGTTTAATATAAAAGGAAGTATTTTTGTACTTTTGGTTTGTAAATCTTTTTTCTTACATAATTTAAAATACAAACAAGAAATAATTATAAATCTATGTTACTGGGCACATAAAAGGCAAAACTTGTGACAACAGCATGAAGGAGATGGGAGAGAGAAGGAGCTATATAAGGAGCAGAGTGTTGTATACTATTGAAGCCAAGTGAGTCTCAATTCAAACTAGATTGTTATAAATTGAGAATGCCTAGCACTGAGAGCATCTCCAGGCTCTACTGGCAACACCGACTTGCACATGATCGCCATGCCACACAGGCTTACCTCTGAGGCAGTCTGCAAAGAGAGGCAGATGCAGTCACTCAACGAAGTTCACAACTCAGCCCTGCATACCTCTTCCTGCAGTCCATCCTCTAGCCTCCTCACCCAAAGGCCATGAGTCCCATGTCTGAGAAGACTGGCTTATGTTTTTCCTTCTGCCTGGCAGGACTATCTTTATTCCTGTTGACCTCCTATTCACTGTGCCATGCCCAGTTCAAATATCAACTCCTCTGGCAAACTTTCATGCTCTGCCCTGGGTGTGGATAATCACTTCCTCCCCTAGGTTACTACTGCCATTGACATAGTAACTGTTGTCTCAGGACAGGTAATGATGACAACTTATTTAAGTGTGTATTTTTTTTCTTCCATGATGGAGGTTCCCCAAGGGTGGTGGTTAGAGATCATTCTGCCTCAACTTTACCTACTGATAGCTAGGATGCTGCAGGTGCCCAAGAAATGTGTGTTGAATTGAGTGGGTCAAGAAATAGCACTAACCACACAGTATATGCTATTAGCCAGCCAGAGTAGCTTGCTGTGGCCATCTGAGACTTAAAAAGAAAAAAGAGAGTTAAGAAATACATATAAGATAGTTTTGAGGAGAACTACAACTCATGAACTTCCAGATGTTCAAGCTGGATTTAGAAAAGGCAGAGAAACCAGAGATCAAATTGCCAACATCTGTTGGCTCATCGAAAAACAAGAGAGTTCCAGAAAGACATCTATTTCTGCTTTATTGACTATGCCAAAGCCTTTGACTGCATGAATCACAACAAACTGTGGAAAATTCTTAAAGAGATGGGAATACCAGCTCACCTGACCTGCCTCTTGAGAAGTCTGTATGCAAGGTCAGGAAGCAACAGTTAGAACTGGACATGGAACAACAGACTGGTTCCAAATTGGGAAAGGATTATGTCAAGGCTGTATATTGTCACCCTGCTTATTTGACTTATATGCAGAGTACATCATGAGAAACACTGGGCTGGATAAAGCACAAGCTGGAATCAAGATTTCTGGGAGAAATATCAATAACCTCAGATATGCAGATGATACCACCCTTATGGCAGAAAGTGAAGAGGAACTAAAAAGCCTCTTGATGAAAGTGAAAGAGGGGAGTGAAAAAGTTGGCTTAAAACTCAACATTCAGAAACTAAGATCATGGCATCTGGTCTCATCACTTCATGGAAAATAGATGGGGAAACCGTGGAAACAGTGACAGACTTTATTTTGGGGGCCTCCAAAATCACTGCAGATGGTGACTGAAGCCTTGAAATTAAAAGATGGTTGCTCCTTGGAAGAAAAGTTATGACCAATATAGACAGCATATTCAAAAGCAGAGACATTACTTTGCCAACAAAGGTCCATCTAGTCAAAGCTAAGGTTTTTCCAGTAGTCATGTGTGGATGTGAGAGTTGGACTATAAAGAAAGCTGAGCACCAAAGAATTGATGCTTTTGAACTGTGGTGTTGGAGAAGACTCTTGAGAGTCCCTTGGACTGCAAGGGACTGCAACCAGTCCATCTTAAAGGAAATCAGTCCTGAATATTCATTGGAAGGACTGATGCTGAAGCTGAAACTCCAATACTTTGGCCGCTTGAAGCAAAGAACTGACTCCTTGGAAAAGACTCTGATGCTGGGAAAGATTGAAAGCAGGAGGAGAAGGGGACAACAGAGGGTGAGATGGTTGGATGGCATCACCAGGTCAATGGACATGAGTTTGAGCAAACTCTGGGAGTTGGTGATGGACAGGGAGGCCTGGCATGCTGCAGTCCATGGGGTTGCAAAGAGTTGGACATGACTGAGAGACTAAACTGAACTGAACTGAACAACTCTGATGAAAGAAACCAAAGAAGAGCTAAAGAAGTGAAGAGATATTTTATGTTCACGAATAGGAAGACTCAAAGTAGTCAAGATGTCATTTCTTCCCAAACTAATCTATAGATAAAATGTAATCTCAATAAAAATCACAGCAAGTAATTTTTTGAATATTGACAAACTGGTTTTGAAGTTTATATGGAAAGATAAAAACCAAACCAAACAACAACAATAAAAAAATAAACCAGAACTAACCCAATACTGAATGAGAAGAACAAAGTTGAAGAACTGATACTACCAGACTTTAAGACTTACGATAATGTAGAGCTACAATAATCAAGCAGTATGGTATTGGAGAAAGAAAAGACAAAGAAATCAGTGGAATAGAAGAGACACCAGAAATGACCTATACAAATATAGTCAATTGATCTTTAACAAGGAACCAAAGGCAGTTCAGTGGAGAAAGATAGTCTGATTTCAACGAAGGATTTTGGAATAACTGAACATCCACATGTAAAAAAACACTTTGACATAGACCTTTCACAAAAACTAACCCAATCTGGTTCACAGACTTAGATGTAAAATGGAAAACTATTAATTCTTAGAAGATAACATAGGAGAAAATCTAGGTGACCTTTAGGTTTGTCAATAACTTTTTAGATAAAACACCAACATCTTGATCCATGAGAGAAAAAGTTGGTAAGTTGGAGCTTCATTGGTATTAAAAACTTCTGCTTTGCAAAAAACACTGTTAAGAAAATGAAAAGATAAATCACAGATTGGAAGAAAATATTTGTAAAACATCTATTTGATAAAGGACTATTGTGCAAACTATACAAAGGACTCTTCAAACTCAACAATAAGAAAACAAACAATTATCCAATTTAAAAATGGTTTAAAGATCTGGATACCTCAGCAAAGAAGATATAAAGATGGAAAACAAGGATATCCAAAACATATGAACCCCTAAAACTCAACAAAGAAGGTCTCACAAACCAAAGAAACTCTCAAACTCAAGAAACGAAACTCAAACAATTTTTAAACGGGCAATAGATCTGAACATGGTATCACATCAAAGAAGATAAGCAGATAGCAATAACCATATGGAAAGATGTCTAAATCACATGTCATTAAGGAATTTCAAATTAAAACAGCAATGAAATATCACCAATATATACAGCCCTTCTGTCTCTATCAGAAGGGCTAAATGACAACATCCAATGCTAGTGATGGTATGGAACAACATTGTTGGTGGGAAGGCAACAATGGTATGGTCACCTTGGGAGACAGCTTGGCAATTTCTTGCAAAGCTTAACGTAGTCCCACCATATGGTCCAACAATCATGATCCTAGACATTTATCCAACAAAAGTTGAAAACTTATGTCTACTGAAAAACTTTCACACAAATACTTAACAGCTTTATTCATAATTGTCCTAAACTGGAGGCTACCGAGGTGTCCTTTAATAGGTTGATGTATAAGCAAACAGTGATATGTGCATTCACACATTGGAATATTATTTAGCAATAAAAAGCCACCAAAAGACTTGGAGGAACTTTAAATACATATTGCTTGTTAAAAGCAGCCAGTCTGAAAAGACCACATAATGTGCAATTCCAACAATTTAACACTCTGGAAAGAGCAAAACTACACAGAGAGTGAAAAGCTCCTAGTTGTCAGTGGTTTGGGGGATGGAGAGAGGAAAGAATAGGTGGAGCACAGGGGAATTTGAGGGGGGAAAACTATTCTGGGTGATACTGTAAGGATGGATACGTGACATTTTGAAACTGTCAAAATGCATAGACCCCTAAAACTATGGACTTTAGTTGTTAATAATGTACCAATATTGGCCCATAAATTTTAGCAAATTAACTGTATTACTGCAAGATTAAAAATAGAGTAAATTGAAAAGAAGGGTTAATGAGGACTATAAGGGAACTCTGTGCTATTTGCTCAGTTTTTCTATAAACTTAAAACTGCTCTAAAATATGAAGTTTATCAAGTATTTAAAAAGTAAATTAATGTGGAATCTAAGAGATAACACAAATAAACCTATCTATGAGACAAAAATAAAATCAGAGACATAGAGAATAGATTGGTGTTTGCCAAAGGGGAGGGAGTGGGAGAGGGTTGGATTGGGAGTTTGGGATTAGAATATGCAAACTGATAATTATATAGAACAGATAAACAAGGTCTACTGTATAGCACAGGTAACTACATTCAATATCCGGTGATAAACCATAATGGAAAAGAATTTGAAAAAGAATGTAGGTTTCCTCGGTGGCTCCATGGTAAAGAATCTGCCTGCCAATGCAGGAGACACAGGTTCAATCCCTGGTCCAGGAAGATCCCACTTGCAACTAAATCTGTGCACCACAACTACTGAGCCTGTGCTCTAGAGCCTGCGAGCTGTAGCTAATGAGCCCACGCGCTCCAACTACTAAAGCCCACGTGCCCTAGAGCCTGCGGTCCACAGCAAGAGAAGCCACCACAATAAAAAGCCTGTGCACTGCAACAAGAAAGCAGCGCCCGCTCTCCCAAAATAGAGAAAGGCCCATGTAGCAAAGAAGACCCAGCACAGCCAAAAATAAACAAAGAAAGAAAATAAAGACAAAGAACATATTACTGAGTCACTTTGCTGTACAGCAGTAATTCACACAATATTGTAATTCAACTATACTTCAATAAAATAAAATTTTAAAAGTACATGAGATAATATTATATAAAGCATATAACACAGAAAACCAATTCCAGTTTTCCCACTTTTATTCTTAATTCACTGAAATTATTTTTGTCAGGAGCATTTTTTAAGTGTAAATTACTTGATTTGGGGTCCACATTGCAATTTATTCACTATGGATTCTGCTATTGTAAATGTTAGGGATCATTATTTTTACTAAGTCACTTTTCTGGGGTCAAATTATGCATGCAAAAATGTTTTCAAATATAGTTTTCCTTCTGTTAATTTTTAGTTAATGATACATTCTACCATGAGCAGTTTTAACCACTATCAGTTTTATTTTTTGTGGATTATCCTTCCTATCATATTTACCATGAGGGTCAAAAAGGCTGCAGAAAATGTATCTTATTCTTTGATTTACAGAGAAATAATTCTGAATAGAGTTTTAATAAACATGCTGCTTGCTGTTAAATCTCCACAATCCCTACCCCACCCCACTTATGAAATAGAATATACTTTTCTTAGATCTACTTACAACTGACAAGCAGATGAGCCAATAGTGTGATTTTGATAACCTTTCTGGGAACTAAAAGCAAGAGTCCCACTCATATATCCTGGTTTGGAACTAAGACTTTTTGTTCTGTCTGTGAATGAAAAACACCAAGACAAGACAGGCTGTGGTAGGTAAATGCCCAGTGCCTCCGAAAGTAACCCGTCTCCTACTCTTCATCTTGGAGTTCTATGTAGGGAGAGAGCACTGGTTGTTTCCATAGTTTTCATTCTTCCTTTGCTTAAAAACAGAGACAGTTTGAATATAGGCAGCAATTCACCAAACTGAAAGACTAGAGTTCCCATTCTCGCTTGCAGCTAAGAGTGACCAGACAAAGTTTAGGCCAATGACATGTGAGCAGAAGTTTGGTGTGGGACTCTGGGAAGGTCAGGTGGTCAGATGGAGCTGCCAAAGCTGAGTCAGTCCCCTTTGCCTTCATGCCTTCCTCCCTCCTGTATCTGAAAGGCAGCAATGGTGGCAGGTTCAGGCTGGAACCCCAGCAGCCACTTTAGACCATTTGGATGATAGAAAGTAGGATCTTGGTTCCCCAGTCAGGGATTGAACCCGGGCTACAGCAGTGATATCCTGGAATCCTAACCACTAGGCCACCAGGGAACTCCCAACAAGTTTTAATATATAACCAAAAATCTTAGGAAACCACCTCCCTGGTGGCTGAGATGGTAAAGAATCTGCCTGCAATGCAGGAGACCTGGGTTCGATCCCTGGGTGGTAAAGATCCCCTGGAGAAGGGAATGGCTACCCACTCAGGTATTCTTGCCTGGAGAATTCCATGAACAGAGAAACCTCGGGGGGTACAGTCTGTGGGGTCGAAAAGAGTCAAACATGACTGAGCAAGTAAACCACAAGACACACACACACAACTCTTAGGCAAGTCTATGATTAACCAGCAGAAAAATTTTTACAATCACATGCTGCGGTACTGGAACAGGACAGATCACCCATCACCTTCCACGAAGAGCAGCCCAGGATGAATACAGACTGCCTGCCTCTAGGGTTCTCTGATATGAGAAAAATATAAGTCTCTCTCCCTTGTTTATGCCATTATTTTGGGTTTGCTGCTGTATGTAGCCAAGTCTAATCCTGGCTGAAGTATGAGCTTTGCCCTTGGATTACTATGTGACCTTGGGCAAGATAGGTCTCTCCTCTGACATATATCCCCTTGTCAAAGTGGCACAGGCACCACCAACCAAGACCAGTGTCCAGGGACAGGGCTAGTCTTTCTTGGACCCTCGGGGCTCTCACTTGGAAAGAGGGTGGGCCTCATCCTGGCCCAATCGAGGATTCTCATGCGTGAAAAGAACACTTGGGGTGGACAGAGAGAGTGGCCAGTGAGGCTCCCAAGGTGGCTGGTGCTTCCTTTGGGGCCTGAAGGTCCTGCTTCTTTGCTCATCTGGGACTCAAGAGCCATTGCCTTGAAAGTTCACACAAGTAAGTATGCTTGTTTGGTTTTGTGTTCTTTCCTAGGGCTGCAGTTCTGGTTCTGGACACCAGGGGGCAGGCAGTCTCCTATGTCTGAGGTGCCCACTGAGCTTTTGTGGGGAGCAACTGGGGCAGAAAGAGTTATGCATAGGTCATTCTGGCTGACCCTCAGCCTCAGAGCTAACTTGATCTCCTGTTACTAGCATTCACCTCCAGACTCAGCTGGTCAAAATCAGGAAAGGGTTTCCTCCCACTTCATCACCGAGCAGTCACTCACCTTGCTCCAGCTGCCCTGTAGGTCGGGTGTGATGCTGAAGACGACTGAGTGGTCTCTGCCTGCCAGGAGCTCACAGTCTGGAGGGATATGGACAAAATCATGAAACCAAAGACATGTGAAAGGAGAGGGCCGTTCAAGTGCCTGGGAGGAAGCTGTGAGGAAGGACTTGGGAGGGACTTAGTAGGAGAATCCGAGAGACCTCCCTGGGGTGAAATTGGTAGGGACCAGATGGAACTTCCGTGATAGCTCAGTTGGTAAAGAATCCAGCTGCAATTCAGGAGACCCCAGTTCAATTCCTGGGTCAGGAAGATCCGCCGGAGAAGGGGTAGGCTACCCATTCCAGTATTCTGGCCTGGAAAATTCCATGGATGATATAGTCCATGGGGTCGCAAGAAGTCAGACACGACTGAGCGACTCACTTCACAGATGACAAGAGGAGAAGGCACCACTAGGGCAGAGACTGGCAGGCAGAGGTGAGTATGGCCAGAGGGGTATGAAGGTAGTTGGTACAGCTGGAGTGAGCCCAGGGAGGAGGAGGAGGTCACGAAGAGAAGGGTGGGACTGGATCCTGGAGCCTGTAGACTGTGTTAGCTGTTGGGTCCTCATTGCTCCAAAATTTAGCACCTTAAAACTACAAATATTTAATATCTAACCCAGTGTGGTCTGGGTATCTGTTCATGGCTTAGCTAGATTGCTCTGCTTCTGGGTGTCTCACAGGCAGGTGCTGTGGCTTCAGTTGGCCTCAACTTGGGGGAGGATTTGCTCCCAAGTTCATCCACAGGCTGCAGCACTATGTTTGGACTGAGAGTCTGAGTTCCTGTCTATTGACCTGAGTGCTCCCTCGGTTCTCTCCTTGTGACAACTACTCAGGGCAGGACCTGGGTGCCTGCTTCCCCAGGTCCAGAGATAGAACAGAGAGAGAGAGAGAAGTGGGAAGGGAGGCAGTGAGCAGGAGGGAGGGTCAGAGAGGGAACACAGGAGAGAGCAGGTAAGAGGGAAGGGACAAATTCTTTGTCACTACATTTTGGAAGTGACCTCCCATCATTCTTGCTGCATCTCGTGGGTCACAAGCCAGTCACTAACCACTTAGCTGTTGCACTGTAGAGGAAAAGTTAAAATTTTACATATCCTTCTGCCTCTGTAACTCAGCTTGCTCCTTGCAAAGTCTGGATCACGTAGGTCACGTAGTCTCAGAAAGTGGGGACTTACAATACTAGAAACTGGAGCTATCTCACTCACCCTTGTCCTGCTGTTTGCAACCGCCCAGCCCCTGCAAACCTGCTTAATCATGCCTGTCCACGTATAAAAACTCTGTAGCCCCTTTGTTTGGGGCTCAGAGCTTGGAGTGTTAACTCCTCTGGACCCACCGATGTAATAAACCTGAGTTCGCCAACTCTCCGAGCGTGGTGCTTGTTTCTCGATTACTGGTTTCTGCCACAGCAGAAGGAGTGGCGTGTCTTAGCTAGACAGGGAACATGAACTATGCCCCCTGGAGAGGCCCAGGCGGTCGTGTTCAGCAGGCTCACCCCAGGACTGGGAAAAGTGGCCACATTTTGGAAATGACTCGGTGATGAAAAGTGTACCTTCAGTCATCATTAGAAAAGTAAGACTTTTGAATTACATGTCATTCGTCATCTGCTGAGTCAGCAAAAAGAAAAAAGGAAAAAATTTCCCCCAAAGCTGCTGTAACTACACTGCTTGGTGTGGATGAGGATTGTGGCGCTGAGTCCTCAGTGGTGGGAGGGACCCCGAGTCTTCTCCTGGAGGGTGATTTGTGCCGGGTCCCCAGATGCCCTCCCCTTTGACTCAGGGAGTCAGCTTCCAGAAGCCAGAGGCAAGGACTGGAGATGTGCACAGAGTCCATGTGGGTGGATGGATGCCTTGTACCTAAGAGCCCCACAGTGGACACCCCGCCTTGTCCGGGAGGGGACCTGGCTCCTCTGGCAGTGGGACACTGCAGACAAGACCCCTTAGTGGGCCATGAGCTGAGTTAGGGGATTGAGTTAGGGTCCAGAACAAACAAAACTATTGGAGAGCAGTCCTCCCTGTAAGGATGGGTGTTGCTTCCTGACTCAGTCTCGGCTATGGGGGCGTGAGGACACTGACACATGTGAGGTCCACTCTACATGGTGGGCAGAGGTGGCAGAGTATGGAAACCAGGGTGTAAGTGGCTAGATATGGTGACCGTGTACCCAGCTGACATCTCAAAACCAATTTATACAACCAAATGCACATTATGATTCCATTTGGCAAATATCACACACACACACAAAATGGTGTAGGGAAGAGCTGTCTCTGGATGCCAGGGTTCTTCAGTCCAGTTCAGTCCAGTAGCTCAGTCGTGTCCGACTCTTTGCAACCCCATGAATCACAGCACGCCAGGCCTCCCTGTCCATCACCAACTCCCAGAGTTCACTCAGACTCACGTACATCAAGGAAGTGATGCCATCCAGCCATCTCATCCTCTGTCGTCCCCTTCTCCTCCTGCCCCCAATCCCTCCCAGCATCAGGGTCTTTTCCAATGAGTCAACTCTTCACATGAGGTGGCCAAAGTACTGGAGTTTCAGCTTCAGCATCATTCCCTCCAAAGAAATCCCAGGGCTTATCTCCTTCAGAATGGGCTGGATGGATCTCCTTGCAGTCCAAGGGACTCTCAAGAGTCTTGTCCAACACCACAGTTCAAAAGCATCAATTCTTCAGCACTCAGCTTTCTTCACCGTTCAACTCTCAAATCCATACATGACCACTGGAAAAACCATAGCCTTGACTAGAAGGACCTTTGTTGGCAAAGCAATGTCTCTGCTTTTCAATATGCTATCTAGGTTGGTCATAACTTTTCTTCCAAGGAGTAAGCGTCTTTTAATTTCATGGCTGCAGTCACCATCTGCAGTGATTTTTGGAGCCCCCCAAAATAAAGTCTGACACTGTTTCCACTGTTTCCCCATCTATTTCCCATGAAGTGATGGGACCAGATGCCATGATCTTCGTTTTCTGAATGTTGAGCTTTAAGCCAAATTTTTCACTCTCTTCTTTCACTTTCATCAAGAGGCTCTTTAGTTCCTCTTCACTTTCTGCCATAACGGTGGTGTCATCTGCATATCTGAGGTTATTGACATTTCTCCCGGCAATCTTGATTCCAGCTTATGCTTCTTCCAGCCCAGCGTTTCTCATGATGTACTCTGCATATAAGTTAAATAAGCAGGGTGACAATATACAGCCTTGATGTACTCCTTTTCCTATTTGGAACCAGTCTGTTGTTCCATGTCCAGTTCTAACTGTTGCTTCCTGACCTGCATACAGGTTACTCAAGAGGCAGGTCCCTCCAACTCAAATCCTTGAGTCTGAATCTCCTGCTCAGTTCAGTTCAGTCACTCAGTCGTGTCCGACTCTTTGCAACCCCATGAATTGCAGCACACCAGGCCTCCCTGTCCATCACCAACTCCTGGAGTTCACTCAGACTCATGGCCATTGAGTCAGTGATGCCATCCAGCCATCTCATCCTCTGTCGTCCCCTTCTCCTCCTGCCCGAATCCCTCCCAGCATCAGAGTCTTCTCCAAAGAGTCTACTCTTCTCATGAGGTGGCCAAAGTACTGGAGTTTCAGCTTTAGCATCATTCCTTCCAAAGAAATCCCAGGGTTGATCTCCTTTAGAATGGACTGGTTGGATCTCCTTGCAGTCCAAGGGACTCTCAACAGTCTTCTCCAACACCACACTTCAAAAGCATCAATTCTTCGGCACTCAGCCTTCTTCACAGTCCAACTCTCACATCCATACATGACCACAGGAAAAACCATAGCCTTGACTAGACAGACCTTAGTCAGCAAAGAATGTCTCTGCTTTTGAATATACTATCTAGGTTGGTCAAAACTTTCCTTCCAAGGAGTAACCGTCTTTTAATTTCATGGCTGCAGTCACCATCTGCAGTGATTTTGGAGCCCCCCAAAATAAAGTCTGACACTGTTTCCACTGTTTCCCCATCTATTTCCCATTCTTATAGTCTTCTTTTTGCTCCTTTGGTCCTGTATTTCCTATAATGAATGTCTTTTCCTTTTGGAATCATAAGGAAAACAATCAAAGGCAGCACACTAGGTGGGGAATAAGAAGTGGAACGGGCATGGCTTTTGCCTGACCCCTCAGCTTTGTGGCCTCAGTTCCCAAAGGCTGGCCCAGCTAGGCAAGCTGGGTCTCACTGGGTGCAGTGGGCTGGAAGAGTGGAGCCTGTGTCCCCACTGGACTGGCGAGCAAACTGGACTCAAGAGGGGCACACAGTGGGGTTGGCCCAGGCCTCCCAATTCTGCACCCCTTCTGCTACCTGGCTCTGCCACCGTTTGCAGGCTCTGTCTGGGCTGTGGTGGGCCCCCAATACCCGCCCTAGTCCTTGTGTCCCCCTCCCAGTCCTCCTGCCACAGCAGGCGTGCTTCCTGGAGCCTTCTCTGCCAACTAGGACCTCACCAACATGGAAGTGGAGCCTGACCACAGGCTGTCCTGTACCCATACCTACACCCTGTTCTCCATGCATGCTGCCCCATGGCTGGCAGGAGGGGGTGGTGGTAGAGAGACTCCAAGGCTGGCAGAGGGGAGAGGGAGCACCCCTCATTTTTCTGGGTCCTTTCTTACTTACAAAGTACCCAGGTGTATTCATTCCAGGCTGAGTTTCAGGGACAGCCAGAGCCAAGCTGGAACACTGGAGATATCTTCTTCTTTTCAAGTTTCAGCCTCTTTATTTACAAACGAGGGGTTACATGGTGACTGCCACCCTGTCCACAGTAGGACTGAATTAGAGCATGGCACCTGCAGAGCATGCCACAGGCTGGAAGGGGCTGTGCAGACATCATTTGCTACTTTGAGGAGACAGGGTGCCATGGCAGAGTGGTACATAGGGGCCTGGCTTCAGGCTTGGAAAATGGGAGGTGGTGATGCTGCGCTCACATAACCTTGGCTTACCTGAGTCCACCTGCAGCTGGGGAGCTCGCTCCAGCCAATATAACTCAGGACTCCTCTGCCTGAGGACTCTTTCTGGTATCACAGGAGATTCCTGTCCTGCAAGCTGGCACGAAGGTGGCGCTGATACCCAGGTAACTCTCTACCCACATGGACAGAGTCCGATCAGGTGGGAGGGTGTTTCCCAGTGATACAGAGCCTGGTCACCCACAGCAGGGGCCACTCCTGAAAGCCCCTTCCAGTGACTTTTCTGCTTTCAGGTTCCTTTTTCCCATGTCCTCACTCATGCTTCTTGGAATCATCCCCAAAACAATGTGCCTCCAAGTCCTTGGCTTTGACCTTCTGGACTTGAGTCTCCACAACTGTAAAATGCAGGCTACGCTTACCTCATCAAGTCAAGACAAAGCGCATGGAACTGCGAACTGAAGCCTACAAACCATACCGGCACAGCAGGAGCTCAGGAAGTGGAGGAAGGACCATGAGCCGCCTGCCCACAAGGCGCAGACAGCTGCTGACAACTGCCACTGGTCATAGTGAGGCTGTGGGGCGATCGAGGAAGAGAAAGGAGACAAGGAAGGTGGTGGGAAGCAAGCTTCCAAAGACAGTGATCTGAATGTCACAGGACTAAAGAGACCATTAGTCAAGTTAAGGAGGCCTAGAAGATTTCTGCCAAAAGGTTATCATTGGTCATGCAAATAACCAGATACCCAGTCAACACCGGATGAAGTCTTTGTTGTGCCTAGGAATCAGTGCACAGTTGCAATGAAAACTCGCATTTTGTTAAATGTGCAATATAGTCTTTCCTATAAGTTTTAATTATTTCATTTTCCAAGATGAAGTGCCCATCATGCCTTGTGGAAGTTATCTCCCCTGAACTATGAGTCTCTATTTAAGTTAGCCATCCCTGTTATCCACCATCCTAGCTGACCAGATGGAACACCCCCTTTCACCTCTGTCTGCCTCACTGGAAGTAATCTCCATGTGGGCAGGAAGCATGCCATATCCTCGTCACTGTGAGGCTACAGCACTGGGCAGAGACGGATGGATGGAAGGGTGGGTAGAGGGGTGAAGGAATCTACACAAAATAAGCCATTTATTTAAGAAGGGTTGAGAGTGTCACAAGTACAGGCCCTGGATGATGTGCACGGAATGTTCCCAGCTGTCCTTCCAGCGCTGAGCCTCTTTCACCTGCAGTGCAGTGTGCTCCTGGACCTTCTTCAGCTCCTCTTCAAATGATGCTAAATATTTCTGGGAGGAAGCAGCAGGAAGAGGCTGCATGAGGAAGGACTTCTGGACTGTGTCTCCTAGAGGACACTCTGTGCTCTAGAGGGATGCTGTAACCCACTGGTGGGTGGCTTGCAACCCATTCCAGGCACTGGCAAGAGTTCCACAAGTCATTTCTCATGTACTCTGTCCAATAAAGCTCAGGCAGGCCTCGCTGTTTTCCATATTTTATGGATGGGAAAACTGAGGCTCACAGCCTCGCCTGAGGTTATTTAACTGAGAAGAGACTGAGCGTGACTAGGCTCCTGGTCCCCCTGATTCTGGACTCTGCCCTCCTTCCTGACACCACACTAGTCTCCTTGAAGCTCAGGGGTCCTGGCTTCCTCGAGAGGCTGAGCCCACTAGGCCTTAAGTCCTCACTGAACTCGGCAGGGGAATTGTGCCCACTGCCTGGGGCTTAGCTTGGTGGCTGGGGAAGGGCCTGCCTAGGCACGAAGGGGTCTCCAAATACCAGGGACAGTATATCTCTGGGCAGTACAAGGTTTCTCTCTGGGGTACCAGAACCGTAGGTCCAGACATCCTTGGAGCTGCGAGGTCCTGCAGGTAGCCTCAGGTGCAACTTCCTCTTTGGGCAGCCCCACGGGTCTAACGGGCCTGGGTCTAGTCCTGGCTGTCACTCTTGGTGGCATAAAGGGGACACACTTTATGACTCGGTGTCTTCTGCAGTAACGTGGGGACCATTCTACCTTCCTCATGGGCTTGCGACAAGGATCCAGTGGAAGCCTTGTGTTGAGAACAGAAGATGCAGCATCTGCTCAGTACCTATCCCACCCATCATCACTCACTGCTCCCATGGCCTCCGAGCCTCTGACTACTCTGTCCCCTTGCACTGTCTCGACTGTTCGCTGGAGAGCCTTCCTCTGCCCTCCAGTCTGGGCTCCTGTGGCACTGGGGCTCACGCCATGAGACCTGAGCTATTGCTGGAACTGGACAGGAGCTGTGGCCCATGTCCCAGTGCCTGGGAATGTTGGCTGTCACCAGTGCTGTGCCCTGGGTTACTCTGATGTGGGTCACGTGCTCCATCTGACCAGACGCCAGGGCACCTGGTGATGACAAGCTCCCTCCCTCCTTCCCAAGGCAGCACACCAAGCTGCTTGTGCTCCCTGGGGTCACCCCCTCCACCTCGCCTCTTCGCTCACCAGGTAGACAGCATCTCGGGCTTCCACGGATGCCAGGTGGCCCAGTGTTGTTTTGGCGGTTGTGATACATGGTGTTTTCCGGAGGAGAATCTTGTTTTGGATGGTGACTTCAGTAGGTTTGATTCCTGGCCACTTTCTACAAATAAACATGCATGAAAAGTCCTGCAGGCTTAGCTTCATCATTTACTGTGCACCCTCCATCTCTGGTGGAAATGGTTAACACTTCTTTAAAAAAAAAATAACATGCTTTAAATCCCTTAATTAAAAGAAAAACTCTACTGAGCATTTAAGATTAAGCTTCTTCAAGTTCTTTTTGGCATTTTCATACAGCTTATATCCATGTGTACAGACAGCTGGGTTCTGCATGGGGAAGGGAAATCCCACGCCTCTAGGGGTTTCCCTTTTCTGGATCTCGGTTTCCTTATCACTCGCCCAGCCAGATGCCAGTCACCAGTTCCTGGCTTGCTTTTCCTACCATGATAAAAAACCACTGCTGACAATTTAGCTGGGTAAATCACTGCCTTACTTCTTCCAGAGTCACATTCCTGGGGTACAAGGGACAAGCACTTCTATAGCTCTTGTCATACATGACAGACAGCTGTAGTGAGTCCCAGTACTGCCAACAATCTGAGAAGGTACCCCACACTAGGACAGGCCTCTCTTTATTGGGGGGTCCCTTCATGGGTCCTTATCACACAAACAAACAGCTGCTGAGCTCTTAGTAGGTGCCACGGGCACTTCAAGCACAATTTCATCGAGCTTTCTCTTCATAATATCATGTAAGGGAGGCTGCCATGCCCATTTCACAGATGGGGAAACTGAGGCTTAGGACACAAAGCCTTTCCAAAGTTATCAGGTCTGTCTGACTTCAGAGCTCATGCCCCTCACCATTCCACCACACCACCCCCCAGTAAACACAGCCATGTGTGGTATTCACCCCTGCTCTCAGCTCTCACCTGCTCCCCCGTTCAATCAGGGGCTTCTCACTCTCTTCCTCCAGGGACAGCCCGGTGAGTTTCCTCCGTATTAGGATTGAGGTTTTCTGTTTGGGGGGCTCCATCTCTGGCAAGCAAGAGATGGGTTACTGATGGGGGCCTCACCCACAGCCTGATATAAAGGGGACCCCCGACCTTACATTTACAGAAATGAAAACTTGTTCCCCTCTTCCACACTTATTGTGTAACTCATATTGAGTCTCAGGCAGGAGGGTTAAAGCTGGAATATGTGAGGTGTGGTTTGGGTGTGCATCCCAGCTCCAAAATGCTCTTTCTCGCAGCTTCTATGAGCTCCTGAATATGCTCTTTGGAGACTTCTTTGGCTTATACTAGCTCAAAGGGGTCCTGAACTAAGAATTTCTCCTGGAATGAACACATTCAAGGTTGTCTGTCTCACGTCTGACTCACTGACCTGCCATTTGACATGGAGAGAAAGGGGCTCTCTGTTCCTGGTGTGAGACCAGCAGGCCAGAGCAGCTCTCTGCACCCTGGTCTGCAGGCATGGCAGGGCCAGGCCACTGGGCTCAGAAGCCCTAGTTACAGAGCAGGTGAGGACCCCATGGGCCTGACGCAGGGGGCCTTCCTGGCCCAGGGGTTCCCTCCAAGGTGCCGAGGCTGCCTCCCTGTCGGCTCCACTGCTTGTTCCTTCTCTAGTCTGAACCCCAGTATCTCTGCAGGCTCCACTTTCCCAAACCAGGCTCACACTCGCCAAAGAGACCTCCACTACTAGATAGTGACCAACACCCCAGTATGCATATACATTTTGACCTAGAAAATCCACTTCTAGGAAGTTGTTGCCCCCAAATAGGGAAATATTGAGGCAGATGTTCCTTCCAGCACGATTAGAGGAGTGAAAAGCTAGACATGGCCCGTACGCACCAGCAGGGGACTACCTAATAAAATAGGACGCACAGCACCTGGAAGTGCTCACGCAGACGGTGACTGGCTTGGCCAGCATCTGCCCAGGGGGAAATTAGGCTACAAAGGAGCACACACCTGTGATCCACCCTCCCATCTCCCCACTGACATACACACAGGCCTGTGACCAAAGGGAAATGACCAGGAGGAGGACAGCCAAAGTTACCAGCACCTATTTCTGGGAGGAAGGACCATGTTCTCTTTCTTTTTAATTCACATTGAATTTCTTATTTTACTATAAAAATATTCATTGTCTTTGCAATCCAAACTTAAAACATAGAAATAATATATTTTAATTACTTAATAGAGGAGAGAAAAATGGACAATATTTAATATATGATTTGAGTCTTTGCATAGTTATAAAAGCAATTCACACAGTATATAAAATTTAAACATCATCTAATGGGGAAAAAGACTTTAGAAATCTCTCACAATCCCACTCACCAGAGGTGGTCATCAACAGTCGGGTACCTGTTTCTCAGGCTCTGCTATTCTCATTTTGTCCCTCCTTGCCTCTGTTTCTCTCTCACACAGATTCATTTATATACAAGTGAGGGTGCACGTTTATGTCACCTATGTGTTTTTTAAAGTGGTATTACAGGTAAGTATAATTGTCACCTTGCTTTTTCCTGTGACAGTATTCCTTCAGGTGTTTCCAGCTGGCACATAGAGACCTACCACACCCACCTGAACAGTTGCACAGAATTCTCTCCTATATCTGGACCATAATTTATCCAATCCTTTATACACGGATATTAACACTGTTTCCAATTCTTTGCAATTTCAAGCATTGCTGTGAAGAATATGCTTGAAAATATATCTTTGGAAAAGTATGCAAGTATGTCTGCCAGATAAGTTCTCATGGTTAGAATGGCTAGGTCAAAGCACGCACGTTCAGGACTTTGAAGTCACCGACAGAGGGTTCTCCAGGAGAAGGGGTGGAGGTACACTTTTCCGAGGGGCTCTGTGGTGCTGGGTGTCACTGAATTTCAAACCTTTGCCAGGCTCTTGGTGAGAAATGATACCTTAACAATGTTTATATTTGCACTTTTCATCATTGGTGAAGTCAAGCATCTTTCAACATTTATTGACCTTTTGAATTGTATGTGTTTGTCCTTTTTACAAACTTGACCTGTTAAGAATTCTTCATACCACAGGAATATCAGGCCATTCTCTGACCTATTCGTTACTAGAAATATTTTTCCAGTTTGTGGTTTGTCCTTCCATCTTTTGACATTTTCCCTTACTTTTGTTTTGGCCACAGGGATGTACACACCATTCCTTTACAGCTTCTAGCTCTCAAACTTAGGAAAGTTGTCCTTACCCCAAGATTATGAAAATATTTAGTATTAGGATTTCATTTGTTATATGTAATCTGACTCATTGGGGACTTGTTTTTTAGTTAAAAAAGATAATTTTAATTTAAAAAAAGAAACAAAAAAATTCATCAGTCCCCTCAATAGAGTATCTATTTTCATACTGGTGGAGTTGGGGGAAAGCAGACTCCTCCAGATCCATCACCTATGTCACCAACCCCCTGGAGCCAAGGCACAAAGGCCAGTGGGGAGCATACTTGCAACCTGGACATCATCAATGGTGACCACCTCATCCAACTGCAGCAGGAACTTCTCGGTGAAGGTGGCCAAGCTGGCTATGAAAAACCGGGCGTACTTCCTTGTGGATTCCTGGAAGAAACACGGGGAGCATGGTGCTATAAGGAGAGGACCCTGCCTCCAAAGGCAGGCCGAAGATGGGTTTGGAGAGCAATGCATGAGACAAAACCAGGGCCATGAGTCAATTGTGTCCAAGTTAACAGGCATCTGGTCTTTCTCCAGGAGGCTTCTCCTAAGTGTGACTTGAAGATAGGAAATGATTCTGCAATGGCCAAGGGACACACACAGACAATTTACCAAAGAGGAAAGAAAACTTGACAGTCAGGATCTTGGGAGAAAAAAAATATCTCATTACTAATTAATTAACTTAGAAATTTTAAAATGCAAGTTGACACAGCCAATAAAGACCGTCTCCACCTATAAAACCTGCCCACTTTCATGCCCTGCTTTGGCCAGGGTGCCAGCATAGGGCTGGGCTCAGTGCTGTTGGTGGGCTGTCAGCTGGGGTGACCTTGGGAGGGCAGGGCAGCCCTCAGCACCTAAACACCGGAGTAGAAGGCACTACTGACCTCCAGCTTCTCCTTGGTTACCACAATCAAGGCGTCCAAATCTCCCTGCCTCTGCTCTTCCACTTGACATAGAGACTCCAGATCTTGGAGCTGTGCAGGGTGTCCGAGATTTGGGTGGAGCTTCTGGGCATTTTCATCCTTCAGACAATCCAGAAATCAGTGGGTTTTTTGACCTGGTCTTGAGGACTAAGAAGTCACTGGCCTATGTCCTCTGCCAATTATAGCCATGATGTGTGCATTGACCTGTGTGTGTGTGAAGGGCTGTGGATATGCAAAGGAGTGGCAGGGTATGCAAGACTGAGGCATGGCTGGAGCCAGCTCCGAGGGTTAGGAAGTGGGAGAGCTGAGCATCTTCCCCGGAACAACCAGGGATTCAGTCCAATACAATCAACAGCATGAACGTCCCCTGGTTCCAAGGACCAAGTGGACAATCATTGTTGATCTCAAGGTCCACAGCCCCACAGAACCAGCCAACCTACCTGTTATATCCAACAAGGAATGTGCCGAACCCTTTCCATGAAGGAGCTGTTGGCTCGGCTCTTATCTCTCCAGGGCCTAGTGTCTCTCACCCCCACCCAATAATCCCAGGCCTGGCCCAACTCCTTCCCTGGGACTCAGTTCTGCTGATGCCCCGCCTCTATGTCTGAACTCCCAGGGTGATCCCAGGGGCCCCACCTTCCTTTTCTCCAGCTCTTCCTGGTAATTCAGGAACTGTCCTTGGATCTCTTTGGTGGAAGCGCAACATTTTTTCCAATGGTGCTCCTTGAAATTCTCCATCACCAGCCAACACACCTGGGGCAGAAGCTCCTCAAATCTTCTCATCTGGGCCCGTAGTTCTGTAGGAATCGGGGGTGGGGGCCAGGGGAGAGGACTGAGCAGAGCCAAGTTGCTGAGGCCATCTCTCCAACAAAGGCTTAATGCAGTTTCCCAAAGAGAAAGGCTTGGTCTACGGTGCGGTAATAGCTATTCCATCAAAAGGGGTCCTGTGGGCAAACTGGTATTAAACATACTGGATTAAGCAAGATCAAAGGACTCACACTGTAGGACTTCCCAGCACTTTATAAACCACACTGCGTCTTTCAGCAGTTCTATTTCACCCATTCTCTCTCCACATATTACCTTGACCCAAGTCTCCTCTTCTCCCTCGGGTCCTCTATGTAGCTGCACGCCAGACTTACTTTTTCCTTCACCTCTCTTCATCTCTTTCCTGTATTTCTAGTCCTTTGTTTTTCTGTGTTACATTTTTGGTTATTTTCTTTGGCACTAAAGCCACTCATAATTTTGAAATATCAACAATTTATTTTTCCAATATACATAAGCTTTATTGGTTCTCTTTTTATTTGGTTTCTCTTTACTTGGTTCATATTTACTTGCTCATTTTAATAGTCTTTTGTGCCTTACCCATATTTCTAATTTCCTCTTTTATTTAACTCAAAATAATTATTGTATTTTATATTCTGTATCTTGATACATTCAATATCTGAAGTCCTTACTGATCTCATTCTGTTGCCTCATGCTGAAGGCACCTTTTTGCTGTGGTGTGTGTGTGTGTGTGTGTGTGTGTGTGTGTGTGTGTGTGTGTATTTTGTTTTATGGTGAGCTCTTATTTGGGGCATTCTTTGTGTGGAAATCCCTGGAGGCCTGAATTGAAGGTAGCCTTCTCTGGAGAGGATCTGTAGTATCTCTACTAAAGAAGCATCCGGGCATGACACACTCAAAATCATTTTAAACTATCATCTAGAAATCTTTTGGATGATCCTCAAACACAAAGTTGAATTCAGGTTTATCTAAGTGCAACTTCAGTTTAAACACCACGAAAGGGCTGACTTATAGTTATAGATTCTCATTAGGGTTTTTCTTCTTTGTCCAGTGCCATGGCTTATAACAAGACACGTTCCTTCTAGTCAGTGGGGGAGGAGGTTTTGGTTTCTGTCTCGTTCCCCTGACTCTGCAGATGGAGCCCGGTGGAGTCCCAGGTTTCTGTGGCTTGTGCCCTTTCAGGCTGCACACCTTGGGTGATCTGGGGCTTGGTCTCTGTTCCCAGTGACCTGGAGGCCATGAAAACAGAGGCTCAAGTGGACCTGAGAGTCAGCCAAGCCCTCAAGGCAATAGCCAGAGTTACTGCTCACTTCATCTGTGTTCCTGTTCTCACTTAATCTTGAGGCCTTACGTGTTTCTTACTCTATAGCTAGCTCATCCATGCGTTCAAAAGTTTATCACAAAAGAGTTATATCCAGGATTTTTACATGTTTTCCGTGGGAGAGTTGCTCAGGATACTTGACTCCCAGTAGGAAATGGAAGTCTTCATTTCACGTGAACTGTCAGCCTTCCTGGGAGGGACATGATCTGCAGCATTTCCCAAACCCATGTGGCCATGGAACCTTTCTTTTGAGGAAGATCACATAGGATGGAACCCCACAGAGTTCAAGTGGGGAAGCTCTGAGCTAGAGAAACCAAATGCTGCCTGTGGTTTCAATTCCAGTCATTCTACAACTACAGGAATGAGAGCCATTGTTGATTTCCCCTGTATACGGCAAGGCTGTGAGGGGCTTAGTCCTCAAAAAAGCCTTGCATGGTGGTTGTTATCCTTGTCTCCATTTACAGGCAAGGGGAGTTGACTTGGTCAATGTCATACATCTGGGGAATGGCAGTGCTGGGTCTTGATCTCAGGTCTGGCTATCCCCTAATCCTCTCCCTCTTCTACCCCTGCTGCCCCTCAACCCATAGCAGGCCTGTAATGGACCCTTAGGTTCCCTGCCTTACAAGTAGAAATAATTAGGACTTCCAACGACTGCAAAAACACATATGGCTGTGGACATGGAGAACTGGGCAAGGAGAGGGGCAGCTATGGGTGTGTTTTCACAGCTCCTTTTATCTTGTTATAATCAACATAAATGGCAAGATACATCCTGCCTGCCTGTTTTCATGTCCCTGTTCTCTAGGAGGCTGTGTCTATCAAGTTCATCACAGCCCAGGCACACGGTAGACACAGTGGAAGGATTCTTCAAACGATAAAACACAGAGGTACCGTGTGACCCAGCAATTCCACTTCTAGTTTCACACCCAAGAGAGATGAAATCTTACATCCACACACAACATGCACATGAATGTTTAGAGCAGCACCATCCATAACCGCCAAACCGTGGATACAGCCAAATGCCTATCACTGAACAAATAAACAAACTATGGTATATGCACACTATGGAATATGATTCAGCCATAAAAAGGCTACATGACACACACTAACACTGGATGAACAGAGAGCAGGTTAGTGGTTGCTGAAGGCTAGGATCATGATTGAGGGACAGAGGTTCTGAAATTCACAGTGGCGATGGTTGCATAACACTGTGAATATATTAAAATCCACTGAACTGCAAAGTAGCTTCCCACTAGCTATGTATCTTACATTTGCGTGTGTGTTCAGTTGCCTGGCCATGTCTGATTCTTTGCGACCCTTTAAATTGTAGCCTGAATTGTAGCAGGCTTCTCTGTCCACAGGATTTCCCAGGCAAGAATACTGGAGTGGGTTGTCATTTCTTCCTCCAGGGGATCTTCCTGACCCAGGGACTGAACCCACATCTCCTGCATTGCAGGCAGATTCTGACATGGTAGTGTATATATGTCAATCCTAATCTCCCAGTTCATCTCACCCTCCCTTTCTTCCCTATTTTGTTGAGTGAATATCTCAATAAAGCTGTAAACAATTTTTGAAGGGTGAAACATTTTTAGTGATACAAATCACCATTTTTCTCAAGAAAAATTGACTTTTGGGGGGGAGGGCATTGTTTTTTCCCCAGTTAAATCTATCAAGGTTTTTACCTAATTCTAAGATGTCAGTTTTTCACAGGGAGTCTCTCTTCTGCCTCCATGTGACCTCCAGGTCAGGAGGGCATCATTCAGGCTGTGAGTGGCCACCACCTTTCTGTAGCCCCACCTGCCACCTGCCTACTGGGCACACCTACCTATGAGGCAGGAGTTGTAGTAATCATCTGTCTGGCTGCGGTACTCCAGGATCTTCTTGCAGATGTTCTCTGCGCACTGGTCGAAGGTTTCGTACATGCAGTTGGGCCTGGTGACTGTGCGTTTCTCTTTGCGGTAAAACTCCTACGGGAGAGGGTTGACGGTGTGGGTGCCAGGCCCCTCTCCAGGGGAATCTGGCCCAAGATCCTGGCATCCTCCTCTGTGCTCTCCTCACCCCTTGGTCTTCTCAACTGCTGTCCCCTACACCGGGGTCTCTCCTCCTCTCCCTGTCTGTCCTCGTCACCACTGTTAGTGTCCTAGGGCTATGCGAGGCACAAGTCAATGGTAAAACTCTGTGCATCCCTCAGAACTAAGATGGGTCTTCCACCCATGAGACGAAGAGCTTTCTATGGAGTGCCAAGCTGGGCCGCTAACACAGATGACCCAGAGCTCTGCTCCAAAGACTCACACCCAGGGGTGCCGTCACATCATTCTCTGCTGGTTGCTGGCCACTCAGGGGCAGAGACCAGGCTTGTTCCTGGTATCGGGTATGCTAAATATCTGACACACAGGACCCAAGAAATGTTTGGTGGCTGAATAAATGGGTAATGGATGAGCTTTAATTCTATGATGAGAAACACCACACAAGGTGACAGAAGCTGGGTAGCTGCGGTCATGGGGGCGGTAGTCCCCTTTATTCAGCTTTACCCAAAGTTATTGGCAGAAGGCAGGGGGGAGAGCCCACCAGGGGCATGTGGCCAGCAGATGGCAGAAGGGCAGACAGGGTCCTCACCTCGGCGACCGCCAGCATGTGCTCGTTGCTCTCCCAGAGGAGGCTCAGGACAATGCCTTTAAAATCCCTGCAACACACAGGAGGCAGATCCCTGAGAAGGCTTGTCTAATCACACTAATTGGTGTGGACAAGACCAAACGGACACAACATTCCAAGTACTCAGCAGCCCAGCCAGAACTGGACTTGGACAGCTTGGGATGCCCAAGCATGCTCCCACCTCGTATTTCTATTTGTCTAGTTGAATGCCTCTTGCATGTGCCAAGCTGTGTTTGGCCCCTTCCAAGTGTCTCTGTTCTCTTTTGTTCCTCATTACTCCTTGGAATTACTCACTCTTGCCCCAGGGCCACTGCTCACACTGATTCCTCTCCAGGGAACACAAATAACTTTCCTCTTGGTTACATTTGCTTTTCCTCTGGCCCTGGCTCAGTGGTAATCCCTGACTGCCTCCTTCCAATGCCCTGAGCAGCTGTCAGGTTTATAGCCTCCCCAAAGGGGCTCTGGGGATTGATATGTGTGACTGGCTGACTGATTAACCCCGTCTCTCCCAGCAGCTGGTAAAGTCCACCAGGACACACACTGTGTCTGTTTTCGTTCACCATGAATCCCCTGACCAGTGCCTGCACCTATCAGTGTCTCTGTCTTGGTTGAGAGAAGAAAGAATGATTTCTTATAAATATGAACCAAATGAGCAGGACTGCCTGTAGGACCAAACATCCTCTTTCTGACACATCTGGCCTTTAGGCTGACTACGTACACCAGGTGCTTGACTCAACAAATCTGCCCAGATCTAGCGAATATTCCTGTCAGAAAGGTCAACTGTCTCAATACCAAGAGTGAAATAAGGGACTGACGTGTTAGAACTGCACAAACCTGGAGGACAACTATTTTCCCAAAATTTCTGTAAAGTGATGCAGTGACTGTTTTACACACACATCATTTTTGACCGGTTTCTAAAATATATGTATATATATATTTAAATTCCCTCAAATTAAAAAAAAAAATGGAGAAGGAAATGGCAACCCACTCCAGTATTCTTGCGAGGAGAATCCCATGGACAGAGGAGCCTGGCAGGCTACAGTCCATGGGCTTGCAAAGAGTCAGACACAACTTAGAGACTAAACCACCACCAAATTAAAAAAGGGACTTCTCTGGTGGTCCAGTGGTTAAGACCCCGTTCTTCCACTGCAGGGGGCACAGGTCCAGTTCCCTGCTGGGGAACTAAGATCCTGCATGCCTCTTGGCCAAAAAACGTGTGTGCGTTTGTGTGCGTGATGTGATCTTTCATTTACAAATTCACTCATCATAATTAAAGAAAACTAGAAATAAGCTGAAAAGCAAGATGGAAAAATTAATGCTAACATGTACTATATTTCCTTCTGCTGATGTTTAAATTGGTTTGGAATTAGGTTCATGTGCTTTTTACATTCCATACCCTTTAAAGTGTTCCCCCTACATTATGCTATCATTTTAAATGGCTGTGTAGCACCATTGGGTATGTATGTACTATGTTTACAATCCCCTATTTTTGGACTTTAGGGTTTCCCCCCATTTTTAGCTAGGATAAAAAGTATTGCATGGTACATCTTCATGTAAACGTTTCCTTCCTGAGAGATGGTTTCTTTGGGAGAGGGACCCATGGAGCTGCACCAAAGGTATAACTTCATGGCTTTCACCACTACTTTTCCCAACCCTTTCTAGAAAGAGAGTTTGCTCTCTGTTGACTTTGACAAAAACTGCCTTTGAGCAAACATCAGGTTCTTCTATATGCGTTCACTATACTTTTCCCAATTTCTGTTGCATGACTCATACTCCCGGCATGGCTTTACTAAGAATAATTTGGAACTTTATTGGCTTCTTGTGTAAACAAGAACTCCCTAAACTGGCTCCTCTAAGACCTCTCCCTCCCTGCCCACAACCCCCCCACCCCCTATCAACACCTCTGCTCCTTCTTCCCCATTTTGGCACCTTCCGCCTTCCCTTCAGTTGCCTGGTTTCCTCTGATATGTCCCCCTCTAAACCGCTACCTCCTCCATCTCTCTGTCCTTCCTGTCGGACCTTTCCCTTCCCACTCCAGCCCTCAACTCCCTACAGCTGCTTGAACTAAGTTTAGGCCCCTGACCCTATAAAGGCTCTCAAGGGACTGAGGGACTCCTGAAAGCAACTGCCTGAGGCTAAAGGGGAAAAGAGGCTGGTGAGAAGCATGCTGGACATTTCACCCACTCATATGCGCTCCAGAATTCAAAAACTCTTATAATTATTTATGTGAGTTCAACAAGAAGTTGTCCTCCTTGCAATGGGAAATAATCGGAAACACTGATAGATAGATAAAAGAGGCTTTGACTGAAATGTCATATGGACAACAATGTATAAGATCAGACATGATCAAACATTTTAAAGAAACTAAGGTTGACTTGATGGAGACAATGCTTTTAAGCCCTCTTTGGAAAATCATCCTGGCACCTGGTTTATGGGGTTCCCAGCTTCATAGGTGGGTAAGGAAAAACCTTACAGTATTGTGGGGACCTTAAGAAGAGAGGATTTCACCCAAATCTATAGGTACTGTGGGTGAAATCTGACTTGTCTTCCTAGTCTCAAGAGGCTTTTAAGAGTCTAATCTGAGATTCTTTATGAAAAGCTCCAGCAATGCAAACATAAAAGTTTTAGTGGTCAGTTACCACTCTTGCTGCATTTATATAAATAATCAGGCCAACTCTAAAGAGACCAGACTTGTTTCATAAACAAGAATCAAAAAGAAAGGCAACAGAAATTTTACGTTTCAATAACTATAGCACTCTCTTGTGATTAGTAGATCCTAACCCTATTTGTTAAGAAGGCTGAGTGCCGAAGAATTGATGCTTTTGAACTGTGGTGTTGGAGAAGACTCTTGAGGGTCCCTTGGACTGCAAGGAGATCCAACCAGTCCATTCTGAAGGAGATAAGCCCTGGGATTTCTTTGGAAGGAATGATGCTAAAGCTGAAACTCCAGTACTTTGGCCACATCATGTGAAGAGTTGACTCACTGGAAAAGACTCTGATGCTGGGAGGGACTGGGGGCAGGAGGAGAAGGGGATGACAGAGGATGAGATGGCTGGATGGCATCACGGACTCAATGGCCGTGAGTCTGAGTGAACTCCGGAAGTTGGTGATGGACAGGGAGGCCTGGCGTGCTGCGATTCATGGGGTTGCAAAGAGTCGGACACGACTGAGCGACTGAACTGAACTGAACCCTATTTGTTAGCTTTGAGGATTCATGACTTCCCTGGAAACTGGACCAGATCTTGCCATCACGCACACTTTGTCAATTCTTATCAAATCTCAACTCTTCTGTTGTTGTTTAGTCACTGAGTCATGTCTGACTCTTTTGTGAGCTCATGTACTGTAGCCCACCAGGCACCTCTGTCCATGGGATTTCCCAGGCAAGAATATTGGAGTGGGCTGCCATTCCCTTCTCCAGGCTCAATTCTTCTAGCCTCCTTTATATTAATATTTCTAATTTTTCTCCCACCCTCCTGACTTTATGTCACTGAGAGCTGAACCCTAAATGTCTAGGTCCCTAGTAGGACTCGTAGTTATTCTATAGCTGGCTTTTCCTCCAGGATCCAAAGAAGCCCTGCCAGGTGGAAGTGGGTGATGGGCAACTGGAATGCCAGGAGCTGCTCCCAAGTGGGCCACTCTGGGGCTTCAGGCCCAACGTCTAGAAAGCTCCTTGACTGGCTGCCCTACGACCAAGCTGCAAGAGATGGAGCAGCTGGCCTTGAATAAACAAACGGTGACTGAACAGAAATAAACAGATTGTTCAAAGGAAAGAAGAATGTCTTCTTGATGAATGCCTAAATTTGGTGAAAATGTCTCTCAATAAATTCAGGTGAAATAGGCTGAGACAAACAGACCTCGGCCCTTACCAGTCCCCCCGCAGACCTCTCCTGCTCTGTCCCTCTACAGCTTATTTTCCCCTCAGTTGAGTCAGATTTAGCTGCCAAGTGACAAAGATGGCAGGTTAAAATGGAGCTAAAGGAAATGGCATTGACACTTACTCTGCTGGAGGGGGAGGCTTGTCGCCGAGCACCTGGTACTTTCTATCCAGTCGGTTGGGCTTGGTGTACCGCATGATGCTGTGGGGCAAAGGTGGGTTAGTGCTCTGCAAGCTGGGGACAGACACAAGCAGAACTGAGTCTGTGGGAGCCCTACCTGGACTGCCTGTGCAGCCCAGCCCTTCAAGCTGCTGCCCCACCCCTCGACAGCTCTGCACACAGCCTTATAGTAGGGATGGAGCCCTAACCGCTGAAACCCACACAAGGCCGAGGGGGAGGGACGGGGGGGCTCCAGCCCCGAAAGTAGAATCCTTGCTTCCCTGTGGTGAGGACCCAAAGAAACACAGATTGAGAGCCACAGGTAGGGATGCCAAATTTTCAAATAAAAGCACATATTAAATTTAAATTTCTTAACACATTATAAACCAACTATACTTCAATTATATAAATTTTTAAATAAACTTGAATTTCATATAGGCAATAAGCAATATTTTGCATACACACCATGTATTACATGGGACATACTCATATTAATAAATATTATATGTTGTTTTTCTGAAATTCAAATGTAACTGGACATCCTGAATTTTCATCTGGCAGCCTTAGCAGCATGTATATTTCACTGGTAACCACTGAGAGATTGATTATACAAATGGACAATGGCTATACCGTATACATATATAGAGAGAGCCCTGGCTGATAAGTGGTAACAACCTGCCTAGGACACCAAGCCCTTAGCTACAATAAACAATTCAGGAAGCCGGCCTGCTGGAAGTCCAACTTGCAGGAAGACAATTGTTATCTTTAGTAACGATCCAGGAAGCCAAATAATACACCCTGTAACAATCAACCCTACAGGGCCAGGACCTGCTCAGTACCTGACAGCTCCCTTAGATTTTGTCCCTGCTTCCAGTTTAGGATGAACAAGTCAAAAATGTACCCCTAACCAATCACACAAGATGCCCACTGCACTTGGGCCTCCTCCAGCCTTCCCAGGGCAACCACCACCTCCTCCAGCCTTCCCAGGGCAACCACCACCAACAGGGCACATCTGAAGCCCTCCCTTTTCTCCATTACACCCCTTTCCCACTCCCTCGCCCGCCTTTGTGTCTGTGCTAAAATGCAAGTGATAGTGGCTGATTCCCTGGTTGTAGCAAGCTCTGCATAGTCTTTGCTCTTCCCATTTGGTTGGTCTTTGTTTATTTCCACACTGCAGATGGCATGCCTGTTCAAAAAGACTTTCTGGATGTATGCAAAGCAGGGATCTCTTCAGTGTCACTTCTTCAAAACCAAGAGGTAAACTGGGTCAATAATGGCTCATCAAAGACTCAGAAAGTCAGGTCAGCCATGTGGCTTCTGTCCTCCACCTTCTATAAAATCGGTGTCAGGGGCCATCCAGGGCCCGCGTTCACTGAGCCATGAGTCTAACGACCCTGACAGGGCATAGTGGGCAGAACACATGGCCCGGATGCAGACAGCCAGGGCTCCCAAGACTCTGTGATGTCATCCAAGGAAAGCCACCTCCAAGGTCACATCCTCTGACAGACACAGTGTGTATGGGAGGTAGCTGTCACTGTGGATGACCACCCAATGCCCTGACAGGTTCTCAGGGTGGAGGGCTGTGAGAGTCAAGCCACTGGGCAAGGATGAGAAGAGACCTGTGTAAAGCTGGCTTTGGAGTTGGCCCCTTGTGGGGTCCCAACTTGGAAGGTCCCTATTTGGAGAGTCTGTGAGCACAGGAGGCGCATTCTGAGGACGTGGGCTGGCAAAGGGTAGCCTCTGGCCTCCATCTGGGGGTCGGGGTTGAGTCTGAGAAGGGGAGACTGCAGGCAGCCTAGCCTCTCTACCTTGCTACCGAGGTGGCACTGGCGATGGACAAGTCTTTCTTCAAGGAGTGCTCTGCTCGGTTCCGGAGTCGCCTCAAGGCTTTGGGTGATGGGTACCCAGGAGAACAACAGAGAATCCAAGGTGAGGAGGGACAAGGTAGCACCCCCAGCTACCCCACTGTCAGCGCCTAAATCCACAGGCCTGTCTGCCCCTACCTGTCTGGGACCGTTCTTTGTCGCACTGATGGGTTGAAGACTTTGAGTCAGGAAACCTGAAACCAAAGGAAAGGATGTGAGCTTTTCCCCAGTGACCAAGAGGATGGCTCAGGCCAGGCACTGGGCACCATCCTGGTTAGCCCACGATGCCACATGAGTCTGCCCAATCGTGAACTCTACTTCAGAGGAGGAAGCTGAGGCTCTGAGGGGAGAAGGAACCCCCTGCACAAGGTCACAGCTGTTAGGGTGGGCTCACATGGGGACTGCCCCCTGAAGGGTTGGGCCCCACTGTTCACACCCGGGCCACTCACTGCAGGATCCTCTTGACCACCTCCACGGCTGGGTCTTCAATCATGGACTTCCCCATGCGGCTTGGCTGGGCAAAGGACTCAGGGGTAACCATGTCTACCTTAGCCTCTTCTTCATAGACTTCTGAAGATAACAAGATGTCACTCTCTACCTCCAGGTCAGTCAAGACGTTGTCCTGCAGGCCAAAGAGCAGGGTCTGATTGTGGGTGTCAGGGAGGCAGGCAGCCTCTCTTGACCCTTCTGTGAAGCAGCAGGGATCATATATACCTTAGAGGGCCATTCATTCATTCATTCATGTGTACATGCTGAGACCTTCAAAAGTATTTCTTGAGTGCCTGCTTTCTGCAAGGCTCTCCCTGGGCCTGGGACACAGGGTAAAGGGGCCACATGTGACTCTTATCCTCATGGAGCTTATAGTCTGGTCAGAGAGACAAGACATTGAATATGGACGTCTACAAATAAATGGTCAAACTGGGGCCAGTGCAATGAAAACAAAGTTACAGCATCTTCCCTGAGGCTGAGGGTCATGAACTGGGCTACTCACAAATGTGCCCAGGTGGTGTTTTTGAGCAAAGGACAAGTAAACAAATGAGTGCATGGATAATTGAGTGGCCACCTCCACCTTGAGTTGGACCTTAGAGAAACAGTGAGTGAGGGACCCACCATGAGCACTTGGCTGAGCTATGCCCTGTTTCATTCTGTGTCTTGGCTGCGCTGTAAGCCCTGGAGGGAAGGACTCCAGCAGGACTCCCGAGTTTCATCTCGTGGGGCTCAGTACTGTTGGTGTGATGAAAGCTTAGTGCTGGCAGCACAGCAGGAAGATCCTCCCCACAGAAGGAAGGGCTGGTTCAAAGCACGGCAGTGAGAGGCGGGGCCGGAGGGTGGGCAGAGCACAGCTTGAGGGCATCCACTTATGCTGCCATTGGCTCTGTGACAGGTCCTCCTGGAAGCTGGCTGAGACCTCTGGTGAAAGCTTGGTGAGAGAGGGTGAGTGTGGGGTGAGGGTGACAGGCTCTGCCCTCTTGGGGCACACAGTCTAGGGGAGACAGCTCCTAAAAGGGGGACCTCACTGAAAGGTCTATGGGTTCATGCAGAAGTAGCACATGCCTCGGGGGTCAGGAGATGCTGGCCCAAACTAGTGGTTGAGTGAGGGCCTGGGGGAAAGTGAGCTCTTAGGGGGACCAGAGAAATGAAGGGGTCAAGGAAGGCCTGGTGAGGATCTGGATCTTATCCTGAGGACAGGAAAGGGCCACGGGCAGACTGGCCTTCTCCAAGAGGCCCAGCTGCAGCTCAGGGAATGGGTCACAGGGGGAAGTGAGAGGATCAGGACAGCCATATGCACAAAAGATGGGGGGCTTGGACGGGTAGTGGGAGTGGGATGGGGAGAAGCTGGCGGCTGCTAATGGGAGCGGGTGCGAAGGAAGAGGCTGAGGGGAGAGACTTCCCTGCGAGCTGAGAGCCCTGATGAGGTGGGGAGGTGCTGCCAGGAGGTGATGGATCTCCGAAGGGACCAGTGCATGGAACTGGCCCATATGGGATGTGAACCCAGATCTGATTCCACAGTCTGTGGCCTTTCTAAGGCATCCCTGCAGGCCTGATGTCCAGCAGGGGCCTGGGAGGTCTTCTCTCCCTGGGATCTGCTGAACCCTGTGGGACACCTGGGAGCCCAGCCCAGCCCCCACAGCTCAGATACTCTTCCCCGTGGCTGCCCCATCCCATTCCTTACGGGAAAGACCAGATGAGTCATGGATATCGTGTCCAGCTTGCAGTTGAGATACTCAATCCTTTGGCTCAGTTTTTCTTTCCAAGTTCGAATAAGGCCAAGGAGGTCTTCTGTGCTCACTACCTAGTGAGAACATGGAGGAAAAAAGCCACAGGAAGCAGGCTGCAGGTGGGCAGGCTGACTTCATATGGACTGTGGGAACTGGCTGGCTGGTGAGGACACCTCTTGGATCCAGGGAGGGCCCCCTCTTGCAGGGAGGGCCCTGGAGGAATGAGGGGTCCTGGGCCAGCTCTCTTGGGTGACTCTACTGGGGCAGCAGGTCCTTCCTCGATGGGGCATCAGGAGCTCTATTCCTGGTTCTATGGGTTTGTTCTGAGCTAATGTTTTAAATTTACTTGACTTCCTTGGTGGCTCAGAGGATAGGTATAGAATCTGCCTGCAGTGCAGGAGACCTGGGTTTCATCCCTGGGTCAGGAAGATCCCCTGGAGAAGGGCAGGGCAACCCACTCCAGTTTTCTTGCCCGGAGTATTCCATGGACAAAGGAGCCATGGCCTCAGAGGCCATGAGGTCGCAAAAGAGTCGTACAAAACTGAGCAACTAAACAAGAACAAATGATGATAAAACTTCAACTCGGCTACTGAAACGAAAGAGAAAAGATCTTCTGGCCAGGACACCAGGTTTACAAGTGCCTGGCTGGGCTGGGGAGAAAAGTACTCAGAGTGGCCAGGACACGCTGGCCACAGGGGTGTCACAGGGGACAGAGACAGGCGCTAGAGGCAGGAGAACAAGCAAGTCAACGATGTAAACATGCAGAGACCTGCTTTGCTGATCAGGGCCTGGTAGGCACTTCGAACCTCACTTCTCTCAGACTTCATTCCAATTTGGACTTTTCACCATTTATACATAGAAAATGGAAGTAATCAGTTTATGCACACTGGTCAAAACAAAGGGAAAATCAAACAAAAGATGGTTGTTCAGAGGGAAGAGTCCTGCTTCTGTTACTCATCCAGGGCTGCTTTCTAATTATAAGGAGGGAGGCCTCGTGACATCAGAGTGGGAGGGAGGCCAGACTCAAGCCCCAATGCTTGCTGGCCTCAACATGCTTGCCAGGGAGGTGCTGGGGGCCAGGGGCAATGGCTGGTTTCTCTTCTCTTCCTTAATTCCATTGAATAAAATAGAGGTGAAGTAGGAAGGCTCAGAGGCCCTGCTGGTGGTAGAGAATTCTAGACCACAGATGTGAGTTTATTTCCAGTTAACAATTCTAGCATGCATCTTTACTATCCACAGCTTAGCATCTACTGAACACTTACTTGTTTACTTCCTTTTGAGCTTCGGCACATTTGTACCTTGCTTTGAAGTTGTTCTAGAGAAGAATTTAATCCCTCTGTCTGCAAATTGGATTTTGCCACCTAGAAAAACCAGCGGTTCATAGATTAACTTCCAGAATACTTATTTTGATCAAGAAAAAGTTTAGCAAATCATTATCTGAGAGATGGATTAAATATGAGAAAAATGAAATCGGAGGGAAAATGCAAAGCTGTATTAGAAACTAGACCAATGCAAATTTAAAAGATTTTTTTTTTTCTGCCAAATAAATAAGTTTCAAAAATAAAACTGGTGATCTGCAGTACTGGTTGAGGGTGTTAGGACACACTCAGGCCCTGTTGGTGAGGGGGTATCTGTACAAGCCACCTGGAAAGCACAAAGAGCCTTAAAATACTCCTGCTCTAGCCCAGGAATTCTAGCTCTGGGAGGCACCCTATGAACATCATCAGGGCTTCCAGTAAAGTGAAACCCACTAAGAATTCCTCCAAAAAGGAATGGTCAAATAAAAATGGCAACACATTTGGGAGAGAGAAGTCATCAAAGTGATGTTTTTGAAGAAACTTTTCAGCTTAAAAAAAGTTTTTACTGCAGCTTAAAAAATTGTAATCAATAGCACCCTTATCCCCACTGGCCTGACCCTCACTCCAGTGCCACTGAGCCCAGCTCATGGGACCCTGATGTCGGCCGCATTGCACCGCATTGCACCAGCGTTTTCTTCTTTGAGCTCTCTCTCTCTCCTTGGCTCCAACTCCCCCAGGGATTTTTTGATGATCTCTCCAGGACACTGCTCCACACCGTCCTGCTCGGCTGGCTCCTCCTCCTCCATCAAGCCTTGGGAAGCACTACTTCCCCAGTCCAGATGAAATCCTCTCCTCTATGTCCCCACGCACCTTATGCGGCCCTCTTGTCTTCTGTAGCCCAAATAGCCTGGCATTTCCTGAATTTCCGGTGTCACAGACATGGGTTCACATGTTGGCCCCACAATTTAGGAACATTGTGTTCTTAATGACTCTCTGCCTCAATTTCTTTATTTCTAAAACGGGCTAAGAACAGCTCTTGTGAGGACTCATACAATTCATCAAAATAAGCCCACTAAGATGCATGCTGCATGATAACTCAGTGCATGTTAGAAGCTATTATGATTTAACCTCTGACTTCCTGGCCGGAGTGCAAGTCCCAGGGGGCAGAGACCACGGCTGTATCCCCAGCACCTGGGACAGTGCCTGGGGTGCAGGTGTGTGATAAACATCCAGCAGACGGAGAATGCATCTGTCCTACCTCGCACTTGATGTTTACTTGCAGATTCGTCAGTAAGCGCTGGATTTTCTCTATGAAAATAAGGTCCACGGACAGGTTATGGAATTTACTTTCAAACTTGCTGATGAACTCATTAGCCTTAAAGAAAGAGAAAAAAGTAAAGGAGTGGGGCTTAATTTGGTATTTTGGGAGTTTAGGAAGTAGAGGAGAAGGAAATGGCAACCCACTCCAGTGTTCTTGCCTGGAGAACCCCAGGGACGGGGGAGACTGCTGGGCTGCCGTCTTTGGGATCGCACAGAGTCGGACACGACTGAAGTGACTTAGCATGCATTAGCATGCAGGAAGTAGAGGGGGACAAGCCCAATTAATGGGTGGAAAGGGGGCTTAACTGGCCTATTAGGCAGTGAGCAAGGCAACTATGTAACCGGGTGTCACAGGAGTCTGGCTAGGGTGTGGCCTACTCACCTGGTCCAGGTAATCACTCTCCATTTTTTCCATGTTGATCATGATTAAATTTTCAACAAACTCTATCCGGGCAGCTTCCTTCTCTAGTCGATGACACAGTGAGTCAATTTCTTCAGAAGAAAAGTTGCCTCCCTCTGAAAACAATCTGAAAATAATTTGGAAGAAATGAAAGCCATTGATCAGCCCTGAACCATTCCACCCATCCCCACTACTGTGGTAGACAAGGCTTTAGATTAAAAGTACAAGATCATGGAAAACGTTCAAGGACACAAGCAGGGAAACAACCCAAATGTCTATCAAGGGATGAATGGATAAACACATCATACACAATGGAATATTATTGAGCTTTAAGAAGGAATGAAATTCTGACACACAGATAAGCACTGAAGACATTATGTTAAGTGAAAAAGTCAAGCACACAAAAGAACAAATGTGCTGTGATTTCACTTCTATGAGGCCCCTGGAGTAGTCAAATTCACAGAGACCGAAAATACTAATAGCATAGTGGTTCCCAGCGGCTGAAGAAAGGCTAAACGGGCAGTTAGTGTTTAGAGCTTCAGTTGTGAGGGTGAAAATGTTCTGGAGAGGAATGGTGGTGATGGTTGTACAATAATGTGAACGTACTTAATGCCACTGAACTACACACACAATGGTTAAAATGGACAGATTTATGTTATGGATATTTTGTCATAATTGAAAAATGAAGAGGCAAACAAGACCGCCTCTCAACAGAGAGAGCCCAGAGGCCCACAGGGGGCCCGGATGCTGGCTCCCACCTGCAGTGCTTGATGAACTCAATGTTGGTGTAGCGCAGCTTGCCCAGGCTCTCTTCCAGGTACTGGCGGAAGCTGCGCAGCGACACCTGGATGACGTCGACGTAGCTGAGCAGCTCCCGCTGCAGAGTGCTGCTGAGAGTCACCAGCCTGGGGGACAGAGGAGGGCAGGGTGGTGACCTGGGCACGGGAGGGCAGCCTGGGAGATGACTTGAGCACTGTGCCCAGCTGTGTGGTCACCAGAACCATGCCTGTCTTCACTGGGTAGACAAAGAGGCCTTAGAAGGAAGTTCAGAATGCCAGTGTGTGCAGACACAGTGTGGGACTCTCAGTGAGCTGGGTCAGAGGGCACCTCTCTTCAGTCTGGCTCCTGCCACCAAATTGCTAAGAGAATCCTCAGGTCCTCCCCTTACCGCCACCCTCTCTTAACTCCCAGAAATGTGGTTCCTATGCCCTGGGACTTCCGGAAAGAGCAGCCTGCAGGTTTCCTCTTTACATCCCAGTCTACCCTAAGCAGCTGCCTCTTGGGTACCTGACCACGGTACAGACACCTCTGAAGTTTCCTCACCTGTGACCAGATGGAGGCCTTCCGGGGCCTCACCCAAACCTCTGAATGGCCTTCCAGGAAACCCTGGTTCTACCCTGAGCACATCCCCACCTGGAGCTGGGCCAGTGCTCCTCTCTGGTGGGAGACTTTTGCCTCCTCCTCACCTCCCTTCACTCCATGCCCTAGGGCCTCCTGCAGGAAGCTCGTTCTGATCTCCCTGGGTCTTTCCCACCGTGGACCTGTCAGGGCACATCATTTGCATCCCTGCACTCTTGACCTTTGCACTCTTTTCTCTTTCTGGCTGCTCCCCCACCCCCAGAACCAAGCCCCTGGCCAGATGCATCACTGTAGCTGGACTCCTACTCTCATGACGAGATGAAAATCCTTCTGGAAACCCTGACTCTTCTGCTGTCCACAGCGAATGGGAGGACTGCTTCTCTGAGCACAGGCATCTGGCCAGGGTTCTAGGGCTGCCAGGCCATGACTAAGTCCCCCAAGACCCTTACTTCTGGCTCTTGGTGGCGTTCAAGAAGATGTGCTCCATGTCAGAAATCTTGCGGCGGAAGTGTTTGCTCTTCAAGTTTTGCTCTTCTTGGAACTGGCAGAACATCATCCTCTCCTTCCTCAGTGTCTCCATCACCCCTGCACAGTGGCTGTCCAGCCGTTCTTGATGAAGCAAGAGCTCAGCTGAAAGAGGACACAGGGGCGGGGGGGCTGAGGTCCTCTGGGACCCTGGGTCAGCTCAGGACAGTGTTCTCCTGGATAGTGACCTGCCTCTCCCAGGCTAGCTACAGAGAAAGGACTTTTTAGGCCAAGGTCCAGTCCCCACTGCCCTCCCCAGGGCTCAGCCTGGGAGTGGACTCAGATCTCAGGGGAACCAATCTGAGACAGTCCCAGTGTCCTTAATTGGAGAGGAGGCTCTAGTTGGCTGTGAGTGCTGGAAATACCCTGCCTGTAGCAGAAGGGAACAAGGCCTGGGAGCTAGGAGAGCATCTCCCACCCTGGGAGCAGGTGGGATGGATGTTGGGGAGGGCAGGGATTTTGGTGAGAGGGTCTGGGAGCAAAAGACCAACACAAAGTTTGGCAGTTGGCATCTGACTCTTTATATCAGTGGTTACTCATTTCCCATAAGCCTGAATCATGGCGGACTTTAAGAGCTCCATCATAGGCCTTAAGAGCTAGCAGAGAGCCTTGGGTTACCTCATCTGACCTCCTACTGCCTAGATTGGAGGATGTGCTGTGGGCTCAGCTCTGCCAAAAACAAATGGTGGGACTCTGGGGCTTCGCTTCTCTGGCCTCCATTTTCACATTGTGCATTGGGCCAGGAGCCAGGGAAGAGAAAGGAAACTGGACTTCAGGGAGCATCTTTGTTTATATTTATATTTAATGCACACATTTCCCAGATGAGGACAACGAGGTCCCAAAAAGTCAAGCAGGTCTCCTAAGGTGACAGGAAGCTCTCAGGATCTATGATGAAGTTTAAAGTATGACTCAAGTGAAAACCTGATGGGCACCACTGAAGCTTTCAAATAAAAGTGCCCTCCTCCCAAATAATGGAGGCTTCTGCCTTAGAAATGGCGTGTCTTTTTAGGTATTACAAATTATGAGCTGAAAATAACGGCTACCACTTTTGGAGACTCTGGCTTATACCAGTTATTCATGATTCCGCACTGTACCACTTCAAGGGGAGTTAATTACCACCACCAAAATGCCCTCAGGAGGTTAGGAATGGATCAGAGAGGTCACGTAACCTTCTCAGAGTCATACAGCTAGAGAGGTTGAGCCTATTAGCTCCGATTCCTGACCTACAGGCCTGCCTCTAGGGCATCCATCATGAAAGTGTGAATGACAGGTGCAAGAATGTATCTGGGACCCATAAAGCTAAAATAAGACAATACTCTTCATTTCAGCATCTAACATCCCCTTTAAAAAATCTTAGATGAGGATTCTGGATACAACCTTCTCTGCCAGCCTGGGTGGTGTGAACCCTCACACACATCTTCCAGTGTGTGATGACAACGTGCTAAGCAGTGTATGTTGCAAACCGGGGCTGCCTAATGAATGCAGAGCCATAGTACCTGCCCTGACGTTGTGGATGTCCTTCTCAATGTGCTGGGCTCTTGGCTGGTGCAGGTGCAGACACAGCTCCAGTTCTGAATCCAGCTCATCAATCTTGCTGGCCATGATGACCCGAGCATTGATGGAACACTGGTCAAACCATTTCTCCAAGTGCTCAAAAAAGCCAGTTCGAAGCCTGAGGGAGAGACCAGTGAGGGTCAGCAACTGTGACCAGGGAGAGATCTCTCCAGGTTGATATATAAAGTGCTTCCCTCTTCCACTCCTTATTTCTTATTTAACTTCCCACTACATTGTATTTCTTTTTCTGGGTGGACCATCATTCATTTAGCCAGATCCCCTGGCTGGTGGACATAGCATGGTTTCCATTCATTTGTTCTTATCAAGAAGACTGAAACGTGTAACCTCATACATATGTTAAGTGTAGAATAATTTCTATAGGATAAATTCCCTGAAAGGGAATTGTTGAATCAAAGCCTGAAATACATTTGTGGATCTGGTAGATATGGCCAACCTGCTTCTGTTGCAAGACAATGAATAAAAGTTCCTATTTCTCCATTTCTCACTATGGACGGTGACTGCAGCAATGAAAATAAAAGATGCCTACTCCTTGGAAGAAAATCTATGACAAACTCAGACAGTGTATTAAAAAGCAGAGATATCACTGGGCTGACAAAGGTCTGTATAGTCAGAGATTTTTCCAGTAGTCATGTACAGGTGTGAGTTGGACCATAAACAAGGCTGAGTGCTAAAGAATTGATGCTTTCAAATTATGGTGCTGGAAAAGACTCTTAAAGAGTCCCTTGGACAGCAAGGAGATCAAACCAGTCAATCTTAAAGGAAATCAACCCTGAATACTCATTGGAAGGACTGATGCTGAAGCTGAAGCTCCAATACTTTGGCCTCCCTGGTGCAAATAGCGACTCATCAAAAAGATCTGATGCTGGGAAAGACTGAAGGTAAAAGAAGGGGGAGGAAGAGGCTGAGATGGTTAGATAGCATCATTGACTCACTGGATATGAATTTGAGTAAATTCTGGGAGATAGTGGAGGACAGAGGAGCCTGGCATGCTGCTGTCCACGGGTTTGTAAAGTCAGACACGATATCGTGACTGAACAGCAATTTCTCCATAGCTTCAGATTGTATTGTCAAACTCTTGAATCTGACAATTTTGTCTTATTATGACTGAGATTGAGCATATTTTTTATGAGTTCAAGACTATTAAATGTCTTTTCCTGTCTACCGTCCACTAATATCTTTTGCCCGTCATTCTAGTATGTAGTTGTACTTTTTCTTATTAATTTCTGGGAGCACTTTATTTATTGGGAACACAAGGTCCTTTGACTGAGATGTGAACTGCAAATATTTTTGCCAGTTGATCATTTCATCCTGTTAGAAATGCAGCATGATTTTCTTGGCTATGTATTAAGATGTTGGTTCTCTCCAAATGTATCTATAGATTCAATACAATAACAATTAAAAGCTCAGCAGATGTTTTCTTACAGAAACTAATGAGTTGATTTCAAATTTATACAGAAATACAAAGGGCCAAGGATAGTCAAGACAATTCTGGAGAAATCAAGTCTGGAAGATTTACACAACCAGATAATAAGACTTAGTATAAAGCTATGGTAATCAGTCGGGGTCCCTGCATCAGGAAGATCCTCTGGAGTAGGAAATGGCAACCTATTCCCAGGCAAATATTCTTGCCTGGAAAATTCCAGGGACAGGGAAGCCTGGTGGGCTACTGTCCCTGGGGCAGCAGAGAGTTGGACATGACTGAGTACATGGCACACACACCATCAGTCAGGGGAGGCCTAGCAAAGCGGTGGAGAGAGGAGAGTCTTCTCAAATCGCCTGGCCTTAGCTGGCTATTCATACAGGATGGAAATGAGTTTGATTCCTACCATGCACATAAGCAAAAATCAATTCCAGTTGAATTTTACAAATAACTATGAAAGTTTATTACATTAGATAACACAGGAGAGTATCTTCACGACCGTGGGGCAAGCAAAGATTTCTTAGAGAAGGCAGAAATCACACTAACCCTAGTGGAAAAATTGATGACTAAGACCTTACTAAAAAGATATATTTTCACCAAAAGATATCTTTACAAGAGTAAAAAAAAGACAAGCACAGAGAGGGTATGAACATTCACCACATATTTAACTAACGAAAGAACTCCAGTCTAACGTAGACAACTAACTCACATAAATTAGTAAGAAAAAAGGTAATCTACTACAAAATAAATTGGCAAAGAATTTGATGAGGCATTTCACAGAAAGATGATTAAATGGCCAATAAGTATATAACAAGGTGCACAACATTGTTACTCATCAGGAAAATGCTAATTAAAACCACAATGAAGCACACACCAGAATGGCTAAAATAAAAACCACTGACAATACCAAGTGAGGATATGGAGCAACTGGAATTCTCAAATATTGCTGCAAACTGTTAAACCACTTTTGAAAACTCTTTGGTAGTATCTTTTGGTCATATCTCCTCAAGATGGACACACATATAAGTCAATTTCCCAATAACCCACTCTTAGTTACATATCTAACAGAAATATATACACATGTTCACCAGGAGAACCTGGATATAAAATAATACACTCTGTGTGATTCCATTTAAATAAAATTCACAAACAAGCAAAACTAACTCAGAAGTTAGAATGCTTGCTGCCCCCTGCAAAAAGGTACATCAGTACTGTCTTTCTAGATTTCATATATATGTTTTAGCATATGGTATTTGCTTTCTTTTCCATCTGAAACTAGTCCAACCTTTCATTATTATATTTCACCTTGTTAATAAAACTTGAATGAGAATGAAAGGGATTTTCACTCACTGTTTCTTAATCTCTAAAACTAGTCTGGATGGAATGATCACTTCTTCTAAGACCCTGGCACTGGAAATGTCCTTGAAGAGAATGGCAGAAAGGTTGGCATGGGGTGTCTTGCTGTTTTCTTCTTGTTTCAGGGGTAGGAAAACAAAGTAAGTGTTCCCACTGGAGGTTGTGAAGAATTCCATCTCGTCCTGGGAGATCTCCCCTAGACTCTCCTCCTGGGCTTTGACCTAAGCAGAAAACAAGACCCGTCATTGAACAGACTTGGTAATAGGTCCTCTGACATCAGAGGTTGTAAACCTGTGGGATGAAACTTGTCTATGGTTATATTTTGCCCATATAATGCTTTTAAAATAGGGAATTGCCTCCTAAAAATCTGGATTTCTGATTTTTCTTAAAAATCAAAAAATCTGGCAATTCTGAGCCTACATTCCCATATGGCATCATTGGCGGGAACTGAATAATGGCTGCATGGTCGCCATAGACTGAACGTTGGTGTCTCTCCAAAATCCACATCCCCATTGTGCTGGTATTTGGAGGTGGACTTTGGGAGGTTATTAGGGCAAGTAGGCAGAGCCCTCCCTCATGAATGGGGGTAGTGCCCTTAAAAACGAAATATCAGAGAGCTTGTCCCTTCCACCATGTAAGGACACAGGGAAAAAAAAGAGCTGTTTATTGCCAAGAAGTAGGCCCTCATCAGACACTGAAGCTGCCAGTGCCTGGATCTTGAATTCCCAGCCTCCATAACTGTGAGAAATACATCTCTGGTGCTTATAAGCCACCCAGTCTATGGTATTCCATTACAGCAGCCTGAACAGACTAAGACAGTAGTCTTCACCACTTCACTATTTTATACTTGGTGTCCAGCCCTCTTTGCTATTACCTGCCTGTGGTCCCTGTTCAGAGGTCTCATATGCCAATTCTTCCACAGCACTATAGGAAAAGAGTCTTTGCAATTTCATGATTATGGAATTCAACTTACTGTTCTGTGAGTCTGAATGTGTTTTGAGGATGAGATTTATTCATATGAGAGTCATTTCCCTGCACTCTAAGGAGAGCTGTCTGCCAACTTGGATATGGATCTTTGTTCTTACACAATCAGAGAATGGGAAGAGAGAAGGGATGGAGCAGCTAAGTTGGTCTCTACAATAAAGAGGAGCTGGGAGAAGAGAGAGGACCCGGGAGGGATGAGGAAGAGTCAAGGGGGGAATACAGAGTAGGTTGCAAGATGGGGTGTGAGGACAGGAAGGTGAAGTTTAAAAAGTATTGCCGGGACATGAGAACGGGATCTCTGTTGACAGCAATGAAAAGTGTACATATGTTTGTTATTCTTTAGACAGAGCCTAATGGAGACTGCGCCACTGGGGACCCTGGCTTGTGCTAGGGACACAGACAGTGAATACAGCACATTTTCCAAACCCAAGAGTGAGCCTTTGCTGGCCTACCTCATCCACAGACGAGCTCCTCTGCTCCTCCTCCTCCTCTTCCTCCTTTTCCTCCTCCTCCTCCTCCTCCTCCTCCTCCTCTTCCTCCTCCTCCTCCCTCTCCTCCTCCACCTTTTCCTTCTTCTCCTCTTCTTCTTCGTGAACCATCACACTGGCCTGGTTTGGGGGTGATCGCAAGGAGCTGTCTCTTTCAACCTGTATTTCTTCCAGTCCTGAAATCGATTCCTCCCTGGACTCCTCCGTCTCTTCACTCAGTACGGACTTCTGTGGGCTCAGGGCCACCTCTTGCATGGTGGAGGACTCGACCTCTTGATCTTCTTCTTCTTCTATCTCTTCCGCTGGCTTGAGGGCACTCGTCCTCCTACTGTCGCTTTCGTCACCTTTGCGCGTGTTTGCTTTGGACTTTCGTTTTCCTCTCGGCCTTCTCATTCTCTTCTGGAATTGCTTTTCATGTGGTTCTGTTGATGATCAGCCCCAAAGCACAGGAAGAGACAGGTTGCCAGTGCAGCCTGATTGGGCCTCCCTAGCCCCCAGATATACAAGCGTGAAGTTGGGGAGACTCAGACTTGAATTGTAAAAATGTTACCTGGTTCCCTCCACTGGAAAACGACTTCTCCCTCCAAGTTCTACGAGGCAAAAACACAGACACTGAATATGCAGTGCTGCCTTCCTCATGTGCCACTTCTGAGGGCATCTCTTTTCTTTAAGGAAAAGCCCCCTCCTCCCTGCCTTCTACATCTGATGCAGGCCCTGACCACTTATTTCACAGGGGTGAGCAGGGTGTTCCTGATCAGCTTTCCTTAATCCCAAGCACATTAGCAAAGCTTTTTTTTTTTTATCATACAATGAAAATCACAGAAGAAACCCTCTTTCTGACATTTTTTGTAGTGATCTGGAGCAAAGAACAAGAAAGTATATAGGGAGAGAGGCATCCAAGGGGCAGGAATCTGCTGCACCCGTTGCTGGATGTAAACATACACGGCGATCATGATGTACGTGACCTGGGAGCCCCCTCTTCACTCTACACATTCTGTTTCACTGGCTGTGGGTGAAGTTGTGGAAATAGTGTGTCACTGATAGCAGTGGACTGGAACTCTAGCTCACAAGCTGGGTGACCTTGGACAAGCCCCTGAAACCCTATGGACCCAGGTCCTTCCTGTGTTACTCTCACCACAGTGGCATCTCCATTTTAACCCAGGTAACCAGACTGATCTCAAAGCTCCACCTCTGGACAGCTTGAGCTTCACTTCCACCCAGGTGCCGCACAATGCGTTTACGAGCAACTGGGACAGGGATCTCTGCTGAGAGGAGGCTTCTCTGAGGAGTCGGGAACCCTACATCTGTTGGAAACCCGAGCCTGGTTCAGCGTCCACCACAAGTACCTTCCGCCCTGGCCGTGCAAAACTCTGGATGCATGTGTGCGAGAAGAGCCACCTCTGGGAGTCAGAGCAGGGCACTCCAGGTGTTCCTGCATTTACCAGGAAGCACTCGGTGTGTCTGAATTATGTGCAGGACACTGTGTGGAGGGCAATCAAAGCTGGATGAAAGACAGGAGGCCACACCTGCCTCACAGGAAACACCTTCCAGCAGGGTGCCCTTCACTCCTGCATCTGACAACAACCAGCATACAAGCACATTCAGAGAGGAGAGGTGGCGGGGTAAAGAAGGGGACAGAAGGCCAGATTGGGTGGGTGGGGTCTTGTCACTGGTGGTGGCTGGAGGTCTGTGGGGGTTTGGGGTGTGTAGAGGCAGAAGAATCCCAGCAGAGGAACAGGGTGAGGGCAGGGCAGGGGGCAGCGGCACATAAACGAAGGGTGAGGAGTTCGCTGAAGCAGGGAGAGTTGGGCGGGAGTCAGATGTGGGGCCTCCACGGTCATCCAGAGACTGTGGGCTGGGTTTGGTTGGGGCTGCAGACTGGGTGCAGGCTTTCTGAGCAGGAGAATGGGTAGGTCAGAGCTGTACTTTAGGATGGTTATGAGGCATGGTGAGTTGGATGACTAGTACTCGGAGTCCTATAAAATCAGCCTTTTAATTATAATTCTATTCAAGACTTGAGGCCTGGATTCTGAGCCTTTGACCTCTTTGAGTCTAAGAAAAAGATAGTCTCTTCAGGAGATGCTTTTAGTTTCTCACTCCTTGATATCCTGGCATAGACTCTAACTTCGCCTGTGTTATTGAGGCAAATATGAACGAGAAGTCATCCTCTCCTCTTCGCTTCTCAGAGAGCAGCTGGGATTTTTTTATATCCCATTCCATACCTGTTCAAAGATTTCACGAACACAGAAGTGTCGGCTGAGGTGGGAGCTGTAGGAGTTGAGTTCCTTCAGTATGATCACTGGGTACTCCATCACTTCCTTCGTCAGGAGGCCATGAAAAGCCTCATACCTGGAAGGAAGGGAGATGAAAGTACTGTCAATAGGAGGGGCAGCTGGGTGTGAGGGACCCCAGCCAAAAGCCACGCCTCGGACCTCATGGAGGTAGGCTAGTACCTGGCCTTGAGTTCTGTGCAGAGCTGCCGTGGAGGTTTCCTTTTATGCTAACACTCCTTGCTTTGTTTTGCTATTTTTCTGATCATACAAAGAGTACATACTCTTTGTAGAACATTTAGAAAACACCTACAGGGAGAGTTCTTTGCGTATGGTAACATAGGTTCCCACTTTCTGTCTACTGTCCTAAGCCTGTCCTAGAACTTTACCTACCTCATCCCATCAAACACTCCAAAACCAAGGCCCCAGATTTCATCTGTCCCTGAGGTAAGAAGACCAAGGTTCAGGGGGTTATTTATTTGCCTTAAAATGTACTTCTGAATCTAAGTACTGCAATCAATTGGCAGTGCAATCCCATTTCTGTGAATAGCCCTTATAATATTAGTTGTACAAGGGCACAAAGATGCAAGATAGTTCACAGCGAACTGTCTTTAATATGGAGAAACTGGCACCAATCTTAAAAAGCTTATCAGTTAGAGAATGGTTAAATCATTATGAAGCATCCATATTAACGAATGGATGGTCATTTAAAAATGAAACAAAGTTACAGAATGATTCTTATTTTAAAGACACTTTACATGTGTACATATACCAATATTTATAAATGTCTATGTCCACAAAATGGATGAGTTGGGCAGAAATGAGGGGAATTTCCTATATGTTTGTACTGGTTAATTTTTTTTTCTTTAACAAAGCATGTTATGTTTTAAAATTTAAGCAGGGAGGACCCATGCTCTTGACTTTTAAACTACATGACCCAGAAACATCCCTCCACAAATTTTTCTGATCAAAATTCTCCTTGAAAACTTTTGTGTTGACCGAGGGCAGAGCTGCAAACACCACAATGTTCTCTAAAGCTGGAGGCAACCTTAGGCTAGGCTCCTAGGCAGCCAGCCTCTGACCTTAAATATGAATTCTAGGCCATCCTCTTCTAGAGTCTGGTCTGCCTACCTGCATTTCATATTCTTCAGAAAATCCTTGGCCTTTTCCAGGTGTGACTTCAGGTTATTCTCATAGCTTTGCTGCCTCAGTTGGTCCAAGAGCTTGTCAAGATGAGCCTCCTGGGCCTGGGAGCCACACCAGGGATAGAAGCAGATGTGAGTCACCGGAGCACCAAGAAAGGATGTGACATGCAGAGACCCTGCCCCTGGAGATGAGGTCCAGGTGCCCCAGGCAGGCTTTTCTACATAAGAAGCACCATCCTTACTGTCACTGCTCTGGGCCTATGGGCTCTTCTCCCTGCCTGGAATGTTCTTCTCTATTTTAAATCCCTAATGACCCTACTTAGATAGGACTCCTCAGGGACATGTCCCTTATCTTCACCCTTCCTGGGCCGGCCCCCTCACACCTTCCAGAGACACTTACTCCTCACTCTCCTTCTCAGTGCTGTGCTTGATGTCAGATGCTGAGGGCGTCCCTTCCACCCCTAGACCATGTGGAGGCAGGTGGGTGGGGGCCAGCTCATGTCCTGGGGGTCAGGATGACTGCCAGAGGGAGACGTTCCATGCCCCCCAGTCTGTCTCTCAGGCCAGCCCCATCACAGACATGTCTGGATCTGGGACTCACTGCACAGTCCAGACTTAATTCCAGCAGAACTTTACTGCCACCCAGCCCCATGACCAAGGAGAGCCTCACTTTCTCATCTGCTCAAGTTTTATAGCTTGAGGTTTTACGTTTGAGTCTAAGATACACTGGGGATTTATTTTTGCACAAAAATAAAGTATGGTGTGAAATATGTATTGAATTTCTTTCTCTTTTCTTTTGCATCTGAATGCTAGCTGAACTCATGGGCCCCCAGGCAGAGCCATGGGCAGCTGACAATATGGGTGTGGTCCTTCGCTCCTGTCCTGTTGGGGTTACCTGGATGCCGGGGCCACACCTGGTTCTCTCGCCTGTGCTTCTGCCGCTGCTGCTCCATCCTTTTCTCGAGCTCCATCTCCTGCATCAACAGCGCACTCTGATGTGTCTCCCATAGGTTCACCGCCTCCTGGAAGTAGCTGAAGAGGTCTGAGCTCTGCTGCTCTGTCTGCTTCGCCACAGTCTCGAAGGATTTCTGTGGTGGCAGAACCCAGAGGAGAGGCCTTTAAGTGTCAACCAGCCCCCGGGGGAAGGAGAAGGGCCCGTCGAGCGGGGCTTCCTCACCAGCCCGTGGAGGCCCAGATCTCCAGGGACTGGTGTCTGGACACCATCCCTCAAGGTTATCTTCACATCCGGCCTTCCCTTCTCTGGGACAGCATTTCTGGTCTGTCCACGGCCACACCCTCAGACTGGCTGACATGCAGTCCCGTCTCTAGACCTGTATCCCTGTCCACTGAAGAGGGAGTTCGGGGCCTGGAAGGAGAAAGGCACCACTCTGGCATCAAGTGGGCCATGCCCATCTTGACCTGGGCGTCTCTCCTTCCTTGGAGCTCCCTGACACAGCACTTGAGCCAAACACCAGAGCCTGCTGGTCAAGTCTCACCTCTCCCTCTTTCATATGTGTCTCTTATACTCTCAGAGGGTCTGGGGCTGGCAAACTATGGCCCATGAGCTACATGTAGCCCTCTGCCTTTTTTGTTTAACCTTGGGAGCTAAGCACAGATTTTACATTTTTAAATGGCTGGGGAAAAAACAAAAACAACCTAAAGGAGATAATCAATCATGTAATAATTAGGTGAAATTCAAACTTCAGTGTCCAGAAATAAAGTTTTATTGAAAAATAGCCATACCCATTTATTTCTGTGTTGCCTAGGGCTGCTTCTATGTGATAAGAGTAGAGTGAGAATTTGTGTCAGAAACCTGACACCCCACAGGGCTTAAAATATTTACCACCTGGCCCTTTACAGGAAACATGTGCTGAATCCTGCTCTAGACTCTAGGCAGCTGCGACTTGGGCTAATTGCTCCTTGTGATCTCTAGCACCCAGACTTGGCAAGGGCCTGGGGAGGCACTCTGCCTGAGAGTGTTTGACTGGAGTCTGGGGGTGGCTGGGGAGCCAGGGGTGAGCCTGGAGTGCCTGGCGGTGCAGGGGAATTGCTCCAGAAGGGCTGGCCATGACAAGGCAGAGGCACTCACCAGTGACAAGAAAGTTGTAAGCCACTGGACTCCCACTCCTCTCACAGCCCAGCATCCCAGGCGACCCCCACCCTGCTCCCCAGCAGCACAGATCCCCAGTTACGCACGTCCAAGACCTCCAGCTCCTCCTCCACCTTGCTCTGGAGACATCCCACCATCTGGAAGAAGGACGGGCTCACCAGGCTCTCTGCCTCCTCCTCAGTGAAGGCCTTCCAGTCCAGCAGCTGCTTCTGGAGGGGGACGAGGCAGAGCCCGGCTTAGGCTGATGGGAGCTTCACCTCAGGACTGGTCCTGCCCCAAGACCAACCTCCCACCCATCTCCACGAACCTTAGCAAAAACCCCCACAGTGGCCCAGTCAGGCCAGCTTCATCTGCCCTCTGTGTCCAGGTGCTGAGTGCTGCCCCTGGTCACTGACTCCACCAAAGGTGTTCTCATTAGCCCCTTTCGGCAGATAAGGAAACTAAAGCTTGGGGAGAAGTGAAGGGACTTGCTGGAGGGCACATACCTGGCACGTGGTGGGCCTGGGATCTGAACTCTCCTACTTCCGACCCTACAGGCATAAACTGCCATCCTACACATCCTCAGCATTGCTGTAAGCCAGACAGGGCTCTTGAGTTATGCCAACTGGAAAGCCAGTTCTCTATATTAATAAAGACTTGATTTATGCACAAAACCTAGAATAAATCAACCTCCCCCAATTATTATAAAACATGAAATGTGTCTCCAGTTGTACACGTCCAGTGCTGCTGCCCAGGAACATCAGGCACCCTCTGTCAGGCTCAAAGTGCTCCTAGGGTACATGGTGACCTTAGCACTCACACCCTGCATGTGCCCAGCAGAGGGCTGTGAGCAGGGGCACAAGGAACTGACACTAGGGCCACAGGGCCGTGGAGCCACAGGGGCAGGGGTGAGTGAGGAGGTGAGTGCTGGGGGTGTGGTCTTGGGGAGGCTCTCTAGAGCACAAGGCTTCCCTCCAGGCTTTACTCCTAAGGTCTGATGTCCCTAAAGGGCTGACTAGGAGGCATGTGATGGCCCCTAAGGCCCCAGAGCAAGCAGGCAGAGCCCTGTGGGCTGGGACAGCCCCTGGATCTTTTGCAAACTGGTCTTCTCATCTTCAGATGGGGCCAGCGACACCCACTCTGTAGGACCTTGCAGGATCTGATGAGAGTGGTGCAAGAGAGTGGCACAGCCCCCAGGGACCACAGCACCACATGGTGCAGTGCACTGGAAAGCCCTCTGCTCCCCTGAACTCTGTTCAGAGTCCTGATGGCAGAGCCAAAGCTTGACAGACACACGTGTGAGGGGTGGGGCAGCAGGAGTGTCTTGGGGCCTACAGGCAGGACCGTCATGGCCTGGGGACTCCTACAGCCACAGCCGGCATGTTGGACCACCTTCAAAATGATTAGGTGTGGGGGATTTTCATCTAAACAGTCTTACAAAGGAGGCAGGGAAGGGGCCTTTTGACATAATATGTCCTCATACCTCAGGAAACCAGGCCTTGTCATTGAAGGGGGTTGTGGGAGGTCTCACTGTCACACTCTAACAGAGGCGGGTGGCTGAAGAACAGAGGCTGATGGGTAGAGAGTAAAGTTGGGTGTGATAGCAGTGGCAATGCTGTTTATAAAAGGGAACTGGCGGAATAACTCCCATGACATAACCTCCGCTGAATAAATGAAGTCAAGTGATACGGAGGGTCAAGTGAAGGGTGAGGTGATCAGAGTGCTAAATTTTGTCTGTAGGGTCAAGGAAGGCTCCCTGGAGGCGGTCAGGTTGGGGGCCATGGAGGGGTAAGTGGGAACGGCTGGGGAGGGGGGAGTCCGGGCTGAGGGAGCAGCTTCAGAATGTCCAGACAGCAACGCGGAGGGAGAGCGGGGGCTGCAGGGGAGAGAGGGGCAGGGCCGGAGGGACACCCACCCTGCACTTCTGCACTTGGGCTAGGCACTCCTGCCAGATCCTCTCGTACTGCAGGCGAATCCGCGTCATGCAGTCCATGTGGTAGGTGTCTCCATGGGTAGGAAAAAAAACACATCAGCAGCCCTTTCAGAAGAGGCAAGGTCGGGAGGAGGGCTTGCCCATCTCTCAGGAAGCGGCTTCTCCCCAGCAAAGCGCCTCCAGAGCGGGGATCATTTACATCAGGGGGTGCTGTCTCCCTCACCTCAATGTCCTCAGTACCCCAAGATAAGGACCTCAAACGAGGAACCACTTTTTTCTCTTCTGATCCTGACCCCTGACTCAGTTTCAAGGCTGATGAAACTCTTTCGGGGTAGTTGTACTGAGTGACAAAACAGTAACCAGGTACAAATTAAGAGCATTTACAGATCGTGTCTGGGATGAATCCCTTAAGAAGTGACTGGACCAGCAGAACATTCGGAATGTGACCGACTGATCTTTCTCCTCTTCTTCCTCCCTACTGTTTCTGGTTTATAGTCACCTCAGTGTGACTCTTGGTTTCCAAGGTAAGGAACTGAGGTTTAGTGTTCCTGTCACTTCCAGAAACTGAAAGATGACCCAGAGATGGTGTGGTGGCTGTTCCTTGACAAGGGCTGGGGAGGAGGGAGCTTAGGGGGCAGTGAGGACGCTGGGGAGGGTGGATGTGCAGTGGAATGAGAGGCTGTAAAGCTGGTTTCTGCCATCTCCAGGGCCACCGCCTAGGCCCGCACGTCCCCACCCCTCCTAGGAAGTCACTGTGATGAAGCCCCCCTCTCCAGGGTTTCTGTGCTTCTGTTCCTGTTCCCCTCTGATCTGCCCCCAGTCAACCTTATCACTCCCAGCTCAGAACCTTCCGCTGGGTTCCCACTGCCTTCAGGATGAAGTTCAGCCTCCCACACGTGGCCATGTGGCCAGCACAGCCTGGCCCTTTGGCCTCTTCTCTTTTTCCCCAAAGGTCCCAGCTCTGTCTGGCCTCTCAGCCTCCCCACATACTAGTCTTCTGGCTTGGAAAGCTACCCTGACCCCTGGACGTGTCTAACTCGTATTCGCCTTGCAGGTTTCAACTGGATGGTCACTTCCATGGCAAGGTCTCACATAACCCTCAACCAGGCTATGTCCCAAATCCAAATTAAAGTAGCTGGTCATCTGTTCACTCCCTGCTGTAATATCCTGCGTGGTCTGGACTGGAGGCACCCGAGAGAGATCCACTCCGCTGGTTACCAGGACCCAGCAACTTGCTTACTCCTAGGCGGTGCCCAGTGAATGGCAGCCATTGCTACTATTTAGGGTCTCAGGGCTCTTACCTTTGGTGTTATAATACAATTATAATATCTTTAGGATTATAAGCCTGAGAGTCTTGGGAGCAGTGGTGGGTACTACTAACCAAAGCAGTCGGGTCAAGTCCAGCTGTGACATTTCCTTAGCTGTGTGACCCTGAGCAGGATGCTTCACCTCTCTGTGCCTCTGAATCTTTCTCCATCATAGGGGGCAATGACACCACTGACTTCACTGGGTTATCTCAAAGGAGATGAAAGTATTATATATATTCTACAGTAAGACTTGGAAAACTCTGCTAGATAGTAAATATTTCCAGCTTTGAGAGCCATACAGTCTCTGCCACAACCACTCATTTCTGCTGTTACAGAGCAGAAGCAGCCAGAGACAGCATGTAAACAAATAGAGCAGAGCTGTGTCCCAGTGAAACTTATTTACTGATGATGGGCTGGAGTTTGAGGACCCTGGTTATAGAGAATTTCTAAATATTACCATTTATTCTTGAGCACCTAATAAGCCAGGCACTGAACTACGACTGGACCACAGGACTGTATGTGTTTCTTATGTTAACCTCACAAGGTAGGTATCTTTATTACTCCTGAGATCCCTACTTTATGGAAGAGGAATGTGAGACTGAGAGAGGCCATGACTTCCCCAAGGTCACACAGCAGGGGCAGCGCACCTCACACACGCAGGATCTGGCCTTGGAGTCACCCCTCTAGCTCATGCTGTGGTCAGGGGTCAGAGCATGGGGCTGCCATGGCTGTGGGCTGGGCAGGGATGTGAGAGGTGGTAGGAGGAGGGGGACTCTTCCAGCTAAGGTCTTGGGATCCGATATGAACCCCCAGAGCTTACTCTTCCCTCCACTCCCCCACCCATCTTCCCCAGGAGTGACTATTTCTGAGTTTGTAATAGACCCTGACATAAACAATTGGCTGACAGACTGAAATGGCTCCAAAGCTACTGCTTGAACAGAGCTCTGGAGAGACCCCAGTGGGATCCCACAAACCTCACTCACCGAGGTGCTTGTTCAATGAGTTGAGAGAAGAATGCCATTCCATCAGCTGAGCTTTGCTGTAATTGGGGGGCAGGAGGTCGCTGGGGAAGGAAGGTGTGACACGTAAGCCATGCTTGAGTGAAACACTCAGTGAGCAAGACTGGTAGCATCTTCAAGGAACAATGGTCCAGGGGAGTGTCTACACAGATGCTGAAGAAACACGTGACTTGTTGGGGATTTTCTGGTGCCGAACACATGTCATGAAAAGGTCTATTAACACCAGTGAGCCTGTTACTTAGAAAATAAAACTGAATTTCCCTAATGGGGAAAAAAATAGTTTATATCACACAACCCAGGAATCCACTTCAAGGAACCCAATCAGAGACAATATAAAACATATACAAAGTTTATACATTAAGACAGTTGCTTAACAGTTCTGTTTATAAACACTCAAAAAATAAAAAACAACATTCATATCCAACAAAAGGGAACTTCTTAAATAAAATACACGAATTCTTTACTGTAGTCACTAAAAAGAATGTGGTGGATTGAAAAATTTGTCAATATTGTTAGGCCTCCCACTGGTAGGTCGAGTTTATTTCCCCATTCCAGGTTCTGGGCTTGGCCATGCGATTTGCTTTGGCCAATGAGACACCAGTAAATATGTCTCAGCATATTTACCAGTCTCAGCAGAGGCTTGAGACTTCTGCTTGCCCTCTCTTGTTGCAGGGAGCTCTTTCCCCAGCACCAGCACCACCACCAGGCCTACAAGCCTGGATTAGCCTCCTGGAGGGCGAGAGAGCAAGTGGAGAGAGGCCCCAGCTGTCCCACCCAAGGCTCCAGACACAGAAGCAAGGCCATCCTGGACCATCTAGCCCCAGCCAAGGGAAACTTCCCAGCTGGCTCACAGAATCATGAGAAGCAAAAACTGATTGTTGCTTTAAGTCACTAAGTTTCAGGTGGTGTTTAGTGGTGTGAAAAAAATGAAGATGACATATTATTTATTGTCCACATTAGGATATTTTGACAGTGAAAGGGGGATGCTAAGAACAATTATGCCAAGACAAGACATGTAGTCCAAGATGGTCTTGGGCAGCCTACTTATAGTGGGATAGTAAAGAGCAAAAAACGAAGATCATGGCATCTGGTCCCATCACTCCATGGCAAATAGATGGGGAAACAATGGAAACAGTGACAGACTTTATTTTCCTGGGCTCCAAAATTACTGCAGATGGTAACTGCAGCCATGAAATTAAAAGACACTTGCTCCTTGGAAGAAAAGCTATGACAAACCTAGGCAGTGTATTAAAAATCAGAGACATTACTTTGCCAACAAAGGTTCATCTAGTCAAAGCTATGGTTTTTCTAGTAGTCATGTATGGATGTGAGAACTGGACCATAAAGAAAGCTGAGCACCGAAGAACTGATGCTTTTGAACTGTGGTGTTGGAAGACTCTCGAGAGCCCCTTGGACTGCAAGGAGATCAAACCAGTCCATCCTAAAGGAATCAGTCCTGAATATTCACTGGAAGGAGTGATGCTGAAGTTGAAGCTCCAATACTTTCACCACCTGATGTAAAGAGCTGACTCGTTGGAAAAGACCCTGATGCTTGGAAAGATTGAAGGCAGGAGGAGAAGGGGACGACAGAGGATAAGATGGTTGGATGGCATCACCAACTCAATGGACATGAGTTTGGGTGAACTCCAGGAGGTGGTGATGGACAGGGAAGCCTGGAGTGCTGCAGTCCATGGGGCTGCAAAGAGTCAGACATGACTGAGTGACTGAACTGAACTGAAAGAGCAAAAGGGAAAATACAAGAGTGTGCAGGGCATGATCTCAAGTCTAAACATTGTACTAAATGCAATGTGGTGTCCTAGATTGGGTCTTGGAACAGAAAAAGGATATTAATGGAAAAATTGGTGAAATTCAAAACAGTGTGTTGTATAGGTAATGAAAATGCATCTAAGTTAATTTTAGTGTTAACAAGCATCCAGAGGCAGGGTAAGATGACAATACTAGGGAAACTGGATTAGGAATATAGAGGAATTCTGTGTGTTATCTTTGTAACTTTTCTATAAATCTAACATTACTCCAAAATGAAATTTTCATTTAAAAAAATTATATGCACATGTATTTATTGGGTCCAAGAAAATCCATGGAAATTCTCCTGGGAGAAACCCTGGGAATCTTAATAATTAACTCCCAATCCTTCTGCCATCACTACCCACAAGCCTACAGAGGGCCTGGCATGAGCCAGAACAAAGGTTCTTACCGGGTGTCTGGGACTCTGGGGTTTCCAGAGGAAGGCCTGTAGCCATGGGTTGGGATGGGATGTGGGGCCTGCTTGAGGTCCCATGTGAGGCAGTTAGTTCCCTGGACAGCTCCTCAGGCTTGATTAGAAGGCTCCCTAGCTACTGATAGGCCAAGGAGAAATAAGTGGGGTCTACACGGTGTGCTTTGTGGGAGCTGTCCAGACCTGCTTGCACAAACACCACAAACCCAAACCTTCGCTTGACACTCACTGGATTTCTGAGATCAAGGTTTTGCAACTTAACCTTTAAGTTGTATGTGTTTGCAATGCTTTCAGACACTGGAATTATGTCCTGACTTCATCTTTTTATATATCCCCACTGCTGAGTCCTATGTCCTATAAATGTGCTCTTGCTTCTGATATCTTAGAACTGCCCATGACTTCCTCCAAGCCAGGTCATATCACACACCCAGCTCCACATGCTGCCTGAAGACACTGCCACTATACAGTATGTCCCAGCTGTGGCCAGAAGCATCAAAGGAGGCGTTTTTCACCATGTGCTTGGCCCCAGCTTTCCACTCCACTTGGGCAGCAGCCAGCTCCACATTCACAGCCTGTATGAAGGATGTGCTGGGGCAGAAAAGACATCAGCCTAGAACTCTTTCTGTATTTGGTTTGCAAAGTCTAAGTGCTTAGGGGAGTCGAGAGCATTGGTGAGGAGCAGGCATTTGAGGGACTGGGCAGAGAGCCCTGGGGAGGAAGAGGATGCTGTGGACCAGCACTCTCTCTTCACCCAATAGAAAGGGGCTTGGGAAGGGGTGGACAGAGCAGGGTGGCGGGTGCCTGGCAGTGCCAGCAGGTGGGTCCTGCTTCCTGGTGGCACTGCTGAAGCAACTACAACACCCAGGCCTCTGGAAGAAATGGCTGCCTGGATGGGAGAACTCAGGGGCTCAGAGAAGTCTCCTCAAGATTCCTGCGTCCAGCTGTGTGGAGGCAGCAGCAGCTGCCCAGTAGCATGTGTGATGCTTTTGAAGTGTGGTGTTGAAGAAGACTTTTGAGAGTCCCTTGAACTGCAAGGAGATCAAATCAGTCAGTCCTAAAGGAAATCAACCCTGAAAATTCATTGGAAGGACTGATGCTGAAGTTGAAGCTCCAACACTTTGGCCACCTGATGTGAAGAGCCAGTTCATCGGAAAAGACCCTGATGCTGGGAAAGATTGAAGGCAGGAGGAGAAGGGGGTGACAGAGGATAAGATGGTTGGATGGCATCACTGATTCAATGGACATGAGTTTGAGCAAACTCCAGGTGATAATGAAGGACAGGGAAGCCTGGCGTGCTGCAGTCCATGGGGTCACAAAGAATCAGACACAACTGAGTGACTGAACAACAATGTGTGTGGACCAAACACTGACGACCAGACTCCCCAGGCTTGGCTCTGGGCGGGATTCCCTGGCTTTCGGTTGATGGGCAAGATCCCCAAGAAAGAGTAAGTTTTGCCCAGCTTTATGAACAGGGACTCAATGTCAGAAATAAGTGAAGTCATGCGTGTGTGTGCTAAGTTGCTTCAGTCGTGTCCAACTCTTTGCGACCCCATGGACTATAGCCTGCCAGCTTCCTGTCCATGGGATTCTCCAGGGAAGAATATTGCAATGTGTTACCACACCCTCTTCCAGGGGATCTTCCTGACCAATGAATCAAACCTGTGCTTCTTATGTCTCCTGCATTGGCAGGAGGGTTCTTTACCACTAGCGTCACCTGGGGAAGACCAAGTGGAGTCATAGAAAACAACAAAAGCACTATTCCTTGTGTTGAGATTTTTATCCACCTTGTGATTTTCATGCTTGCATGAAGATGTGGCTGCACCTGGGCATCTCCTGCCCATCCTGGTGGAGTCTCTCTGGCTCGAGTTGTGTAGGGTCCTAACAGTCATTAACATCCTAGGAGAACTTGGGCTCTGTGGTGAGGTGATGGGAAGAACCTGTATCCCAGAGTGACCGGGATGAAAGGGACCAATGAGGTGCATGGCTCCCAGCACGTGAAATGTCTCTGCCTTGCAGGACCATGCAGGCTCCATCCTGCTGCTGAGGGTGGACGCTGCAGACTCCCAGGGCTGTGGGCTTCCAGGATCTAGAACATTCAGCATGCCCCCACCATGCAGCTTATTATCATGGGATCAGAGCTGATGAACACAGGTCTAAGCAAAGCAGAGGGTGTCCACACCCTCTCACAGGGCCCTTGTCTGATGACAGCAGCCTCCTTACCAACCTCTGGGCCTTCAGCTTCACATCCCTCCATCCATGCTCCAAACTGCAGAGCTGATGGAACCACTCCATTCCTCACTGCCCTCAGGAAAAAGCCCACCCCCTGACCTGGCTCCCCTCCAACTCCCTACTCTCCTCTGACCTCACCCCTCGCCACTGCCTCCTTCCAAGCTCTTTGGCAGAGTCACGCTAAACTTCTTTCTGCAACAAATGTGTCGTGTTCCCTGTCGCTACTGGGGCTGGGACACCCCAGAACGTGGACCCAGGTGACTAGCCCAGGGCCAGAGAACTGGGAGATGGCCTGGTCTGGAGGACAACACCTCAAGAGCAAAGTCAACAGTAAGGACTCTGCCTGCCTCCCCCATGGACCCCCAAAGGTGCCCCTCCCCAGAGGGCCCTCCCCTCCTGCTGTACCAGATGGTGCACAGATGGTCCAGTCGCTTTCGCTGCAGGATGCTCTGGTTCTTCATCATGGTCTCAAGCTCTTTCTTCACAGCTGGAGGAGTCTGGATCCTCTCACTGGCCATGAACTCACTGGGTGTCCAGACACATTGGACCATGGACAGGAGAGGAGGGGCAGGGTGGGTGGGAGAAAAGGCATGAGACTCACGGTAAGAACATTCAGCACCCTGACACCACTCCCAACCCCTTCCCCACATCCAGGCCTCAGGGACACAGGAAAGGAGGGAAGAACAGAGGGGTCAGCAGGCATAGCTCAGGTTGGGTCCTGACTGCTGCCTCCAGCTCTGTGACCTTGGACAAGTCACCTTCCCTGAAACTTGGTTTCCTCTTCTGTCAAGGTAATGACAATACCTTCCTCAAGTGGTACTTGTGAGGACCCCGCCAGATAATTCGAGCAAAACCATTAGCACCATGCCTCACTCCTGGGAAATGCCCAGTAAATGTCACCTCTTCCCATCACTGTCCATGATGGTTACTGATGTCTGAACCTCCCAGATCCAAGCCCAGGCCTGGACCAGGTACTTTCCATAGAGCATCTTGTTGATCATCACTGAAACCCTGTCACCAGTCCATCATGGTATCTGCAGACAAAGCCTGCAAATGTTTAAGCCCTTGACCAAGGTCACAGAGAAAGTACAGGGGCAGTCAGAGCTTGGAACACTTCTCCATCCAGCCTAGAGTCAGACTCCGGTGGTCTCCGTTTAGAAATGCGGGTGGACAGCGGGCCTCCTGCCACCACACCTACAGCACAGACAGACACTCTCTGGTGACCTTAGACATCTTGGTTCCAAGTGTCCCTTTCTTAGCAAAAGAAAGCCTTCTTTGCTGGCCAAAACCTCCATGGCCTTTGCGTCAGTATTAACAAGAGTGCCACCTGATGGGGGAAGCTTGGAGATGGGCCCTCTCTTCACCCTCCCTCCCAGGAGTGAAGCTTGCTACCACAGGGTGGGAAGTGGCCCAAGCCTGAGGGGTGGCCATTATCCTTGGCCCAGTAACAGTAAAGAGTGGACAGTGGGCAGGTAATCAGGCTAACATTTTCAAACCACTTGTACAGTGGACTTCAGCTAGTAAAGAATCCACCTGCAGTGCGGGAGACCTGGGTTTGATCTCTGGATTGGGAAGATCTCCTGGAGAAGGGTAAGGCTACCCACTCCAGTATTCTTGCCTGAAGAATTCCATGGACTGTATAGTCCATGGGGCCACAAAGAGTCGGACACAACTGAGCAAATTTCACTTTCACTTTTGGGCTTCCCTTGTGGCTCAGATGGTAAAGAATCTACCTGTAATGCAGGAGACCCAGGTTTGATCCCCAGGTTGGGAAGACCCCGGAGAAGGCAATGACAACTCACTCCAGTATTCCTGCCTAGAGAATCCCATGGACAGAGGAGCCTGGTGGGCTATAGTCCATGGGGTCACAAAGAGTCGGACACGACTGAGTGAATAACACTTTCACTTTCAAGAAGATGCGTATGAGAAAATGTGTATGAAGAAAACAAGATACAAATCTACACACGCAGTATGGGTCTAAAAAAGCCTGGAAGAAAATAATACCAAAATATCAGCTGTGCTTCTCACTGTGATGAGAAATTAATGGTGACTTTTAATTTCTGCTTATACTTCTATTTTGACTCTAAGGAAAAAAAAAGCGCCTATTACTTTTACCATCAGAAAAAGCAACCGCATTTTAAAGTGATGATAAAGGGAGGGAGAACGCACTCTGCTCACTGACCCACGCTGGCAGGGGCGCAGGGTGGGGGTTGGGGGGGGGGAGAGCCTCCGCAGTGTGGGCAGCCACTGACCTGAAACCCTGCACTAGGTCCTCCTTCTTGAGAGCCTTCCAGGCATCCATCAGGCCCTGCCAGCGGCGGTGGCTATCAAGCTCCTTCTGCAGCCTGGCCTCCATCAGGTTGACGAACAGCTGGGCGAGGGCCCTCCGGTTGCCCAGCAGGGCGTGATTTATGATCTGCGGTCACAGGTGGGCAGGTTCTAGATGGAGTGGGGGCTCTCCAAGGTCAGAACAAGGCTCAGTAGGAGAGGGGTGGTGGGCAGCTGGAGAGAGGCCGGGTGAGCTGTGGGCTGGGTGCTGAGCAGGGTGGTGGCAGCATCTGAGGAGTACTGGGGAGGGGAGGTCACTGGGCACTCAAAGAAGCTGCCTGGGGTTCAGCAGCTACAGACAGTGACAAGGGTCTATCCTGAAGGCTTAACAGTGAATCCTGGTCAGGTGAGTTTCAACCCAGCTCCAAGGCCATCTCAGACTGTTTAAAAAGGTGATTCTAAATTCACTAGAGTTAAGCACTTCAGCAGGCTCTCAGTGTCTGTTCTTTTTATAAATTTGCTCCAATAGCAGAAGGCTCATGCTACCAGGGACCAGTCACACATGGTTGTGATGAGAACCAGTACCCAATGACCAAATGAGGTCAGCGCTAGAACACTCTTTAGCAGTCCTCCCAGCATGGCAGTGGAGATGATTCTTCACTGGGTGGTACTCATCTGCCATCCAGCCTCCCCAGCCCCTTCAATTGGAGTAGCCTCTCCCATGTCCCCAAGGACTGGAACAGCCAAAAATGTTCCATACATGTCCCAGAGCCCTCTATGCACCGCCCTAGAGCAGGGCTGAGAACTGCTACATGCAGCGGGCAGAAATTCCAGTAATGAAATTCCACTGGAAGCTGAGGTTTAATGCCAGCTGTTCCTAGCTGGGGGGCATTGGCAAGTATTTTCTGAACCCCCCAATCTGTAGCCATATTGTGAAGATGAAGCTCTTCACAGCACAGGGTGCTGCTGGAGTTAAAAGAGATCGATGCACACAGAGCAAGGAGAAAGCCCCAGCTGTTCCGTGGACGATAGGCCTAGTGAAGCCAAATGCCGAAATGTAACTGGGAGACTGCTAACTCTGGCACACCTAGTCGAGCAAGTGGTTAATTCAAAGTGAGGAACTCTTGCATGTCTCAAATGAGAGCGGCCACTGCTGAGCCCTCTCATGTAGCCCTCCCAACAAGTACCGGTGCCTGAGTATCACTGTCCTCATTTTACGGACACGGAGTTCCAGGTGCAGCAATTTCGGGAACATTCCCGTCTGGACCGTGGAGGAGGGGGTCTGTGCTTGCTCCCGGCCCAGGCTTTGTCCAGGACCCTGAGGCACACACCTGGGCTGGCGCCCGTCTGTGTTTCTGAACACGGTGCTGCTTCTACTCTGCGTGCTGCCAGGAGGCCCGTTAGCTGGCAAGCCCAGCTTTCTGCACCAGACCCAGAAGCCCACATAAGAAAATGTGCCTCTGAGTAGCCAGAAGAGGCGTCCTGTCATGAGTAGCATTGATTTTCCTGTGTTTTTTTCAATTCCAAAGGAAGCATTTGGGGGAGGCTGGGGTGTGGACGGGGAAGCAGTGGGAGCAGAGCCAGAGGGGCAGGCATGGTTCAGCAACAGGCCCTGACAGACAGCAGGAGGACAGACAAGAACCACTGGAGAGACTAGACATACAGAGCGTCCTGAGGTCACTTATAAGTGCACACACCACCCTGAGTCCACGACAGCTGGCAGATCATGCTTCTGTCACGGACACACTGCACTGCACATGGTAGCTGAGACACAGCCCCGAAGGGGCTCGCAGGATCAGCATCGGTCAAACTGCTGACACTGTATTAGGTTCACTGGGATGAACATGGCAGGGAAGCACAAAATGTACTGGAGGGATTTCCATTGGAAGTACTTAACAAAGACTCTGGTTCTGAACTCACGTGGCCAACCTGAGTTACTTGGAAATGTTACCTATGAGAAGCCCATCGTTGCTGAGACCCAGGCTCTAGGGCACCTTGTGGCCCTGCTCTTGCAGGCTGATCCCGTTCACGTGAAAACCACTCACCATGGCTTCTTTATTGATCAGCCTATACACGTCGGGCTGCATGAGGTAGGAAGTTTTCTCTATGATTTCCACATATTTCTTCAACACGCTTTTTAGCTAGAAATGACAAAGCACCACAGTGAGCGACTCTCTTCTCCTAGAGGACTGAAAACAGGTGGTGCCCCATAAATGGCACAAGTGAGAGTCGCCCAGAGCCCATCTGGAGGCAAGCTCACTTTCTCTACCCGGGAGAACTCAAGTGAGTGCAGTGTCTCATCCAGCTCCTTGATCTGCTGCTTCTGCAGCAGGAACTTCTCGGCCACCTGATCCCTCAGCTCCAACAGGGTCTGTGCAGAGAAGTTTGGGTGGGACTGTGAGAATGGGTGGGACAGAGGGAAGGAGGAGCAGGAATGGACACAGGCGGGGCAGGCCCCACCATGAGGCAGACGCCTACTTGGATGGAGTAGTCTTCGAGGTTGCTGTCGTTTTCCACCTTTTTGAAGAGATTGTTCACATCCTCATCAGACTCAGCCAGCTTTTTTAAAAGAAGTGCTCCTGGTTCCAAGATGAGAGGTTCCATTTCCTAAAACAGGCCAGGGAGGGCGAGGGCTATGGTATCAACACCCCTGGGACAGAAAGGACTCCTCCCCAACCCTATAGTAGGGAAGCGCCAGCTGTGGTCCCCTCTCAAAAATAGTAACTCGTAACTAGACCTAAGAGTTAAGGTTTACTCATTGTTGCCAGCCACAGCACGAGGGCAGCACCATTTGGGACACATATCATGTGTGAGGCCTTGTCCTCAGACTCACTTGGTCCTCATCACAGCCTGTGAAGTAGGTGCTGACCTTATGCCTGGCCCCTGGTTGGAGCTCCACAAGTATTCATTAAGGAAGTGGCCAAAGAAATAATTCCAAGAGTACTTCAGATCGGGAAACTGAGGCTCAGTTAGGTTGTGTGACCACAGGCACAGAGCTCATAGGGAGAGCAGAGCTCACGTCCAACTGGGATGTATTAGAAAAGTGAGGAGCAGGCTGGAAGAGTGCCTTCTTGGTGCTTTGGGTCTACAGCCATCTCCCACAGGGAATTCACACAGAAGTGGAGAGTGTGATTTAGGGCCTAGAGATATGGACCCAAAAGGGCAAAAAAAGGTCTCCTTAGGGAATATTCCAGGGATCAGTCTGGTTACAGACAAAGTCTCCGGAAAGGAATGGGGAGCCAAGTAAGGGTAGTGCCTAAGGGCAGGATGTTTGGCCCCTGGTTAGCAGGACTGAGCAGGGTGATCAAAGACTTGGCTTAAGCATCAGACCCAGAGTCCAGTTCCTACTTGGCCCTTACATGCCAAATCAGGCAGGACTTTCTGGGTCTCACCTGTAAAAGGGGGGTTGTAACAGTACCTGACATATAGGGCTGTGCTCACCATCAGCACTTGCCATGAGCCATCCAAACATGACTCCTGCAATTCTGTCTACACCATTCCGTCTACACTGTGGTGAGCCACTGAGGACCTCGGGGGAGGGGCAGTGGGTGCTGTACAAAGCCCACCCTCCCATTGGAATGGCCCAGGAACAGAAGGGGAGTGAGAGGGAAAATTCTCACCATCCCAATCTGAGCGATCTCCTCCTTAAAGCTCACCAGGGCACTCTCGTAGCCCCTTCTCTTGGAATCTCCTTGCTTTTGAAAGGTGGTGGTACTGATCCTCTCAGGAACTAGAGAACAACAGAGGTGATGAGGTTACCCTCAGAGCGCCAAGGTGAGGTCAGAGCACCCAGGCGAAGACAGCAAGACAGCAAGTGCCTGAGTTCAGGAGATGCTCACCCCCAAAGCAGGCCAGCAGTATCAGAGTCTTAAGGAAAAGGAAGGTGATCCTTAAGTGCTATAGGGAATTAAGTCTTGCATATACAACTGAATGCTGGAAAAATGTTCCAAATGGTATGTATAGAATAGGGCCATCTAGTACTCTTGCTTGGAAAATCCCATGGACGGAGGAGCCTGGTAGGCTGCAGTCCATGGGGTCGCTAGGAGTCAGACACGACTGGGAGACTTCATTTTCACTTTTCACTTTCATGCATTGGAGAAGGAAATGGCAACCCACTCCAGTGTTCTTGCCTGGAGAATCCCAGGGACCGGGGAGCCTGGTGGGCTGCTGTCTATGGGGTTGCACAGAGTCAGACACGACTGAAGTGACTTAGTAGCAGCAGCAGCAGCAGCAGCAGCAGCAGCAGGTTTTAGTTAGAAGTTTTAAAGAAGAAAATACATACACAGATAAGAATTACTGACACTTAAAAGCACTTACCACTCGCTAGGTATTGTTCTAAGTCAATTACTCCTCGGGATGAAGCCGAGAGGCAGGTTCTATTACCCTGTGCCCTGCTGTGCCCTGAATACATGTGGGACCCTGGACACTATGTGGTCTCTTGGGTAGTGGGCACTCTTAGGAAGAGAATGCGTGCTACTGTGGAGGTGGACTTTTCACTTTCTGCTTTATCTCTTTCCTTTGTTTTTCTATATTGAGCAAGTACTACTTTTTTAATCACAAGGAAAAAGAGCTTCTATATCGGGATAAAGTCAAACTAGGGTAATGTATTATGAAGGAAAAGAAAGAAAGTGAAGTCACTCAGTCATGTCTGACTCTTTGCAACCCCATGGACTGTAGCCCACTAGGCTCCTCCATCCATGGAATTTTCCAGGCAAGAGTACTGATGTGGATTGCCACTTCCTTCTCCAGGGGATCTTCCTGACCCAGAGATCAAACCCGGGTCTCCTGCATTGCAGGCAGACACTTTACCATCTGAGCCACCAGGGAAGCACGATGTGTGTGTGAAGGTGCGAAGGGAAGCAATGTCAACTGAAAGATCCTTCCATGAAATCACAGAAAATCGAGCTACAGTATACCATTTACCAATTGGTCTCATCAGTCAGTGCTGACTGTGCAGGCAGCCCCCTTCCTCCCCCAGCTCCCTGCACTGAGAAGAAGGTCCAGGGGAAGGGGTGACAAGGGTTCAAGGGACAAGGGTTCAGGGGTCAATGCTGAGGAGAGGAGGTTCAGGGGAAAGACCCAGAGGACAAGGCTGAGGGGAGGAAGTTCAGGGGACAGGCTGAGGGGAGGAGGTACGGGGAAAGATTCAGGGGAGAGGGTCCAGGGGGATGGCCTCCTATGAGGCTGAGCAGAGGGACAGTGGGACCTGCAGGTGCTTCTACATTAGAGCCCCCAGGAGCTCCCCACGGAGCACTCCCTGCACTCACAGCTGAACACAGGCTCACCAATGGTATCCGTGAGGCCCCGGACTTCTCTGGCGGCGATGGTGTTCTCACTCTCTTGAGCTTTTTCCTTTTTGGCTATTTCCTTTTCCCTGAGGCGCAAGCAGAGAAAAACACTGACCCCCACAGCCCCCGCACCACCCCCTCCAGGGTAGCTCTCGGGGTTCACAGAGACCCTGGGAATTGGCAATAGCCTGGGGCCACCCAATTCCAGAATGCCCCAACGACGTGCCCCCAGCAAACACTGCCAGGGTATCTGCTGCCAGCAGACACACCACAGTCCTCAGATGAGAACAGGGGCCTGCCTCAGGGAGCTTGCTCCATTCTGGCTGCACACCAAGTGTGGGTGGTGGGCATGAGCCATCTTTCACATGTGGAAACTGAGGGCCACTGGGGGCTTGGCCAGCCTGAGAATGCCGGACCGAGGCTCAGCGTTCAGCAGGCCCTCATCTGCTTCTTCAACAACCCACCAGATGAGGCACCTGGGGTGACCCCATTGTCCAGAGTGGGGAATGCGGGAGGGAAGTCCCTGGACAAACTGGCCCTGGGACTCCCAGATCCCTGCCTGTGATGCCCAGGTCCATGGTCCACAAAGTCTGGATGAGGGAGGAGAAAGCTGGGACCCCAGGACAAACTGTCTCAGCAGGGAGGACCAGGGTGGGTGAGCACAACCTCAGCTTTGGAATGAAAATCCTGGAATGTGCTGTTCACAGGACAAGTGCCCCAGAAATGCAGTTCTCAGCAACACCTGCTGTGCCTGGGGCCCCAACACATGAAGCACTTCTCAGACATTGTCTGATGGAGTCCTCATGTACACCTACCACCAAGGGAGACTGCAGGGCGGCAGCTGATGGGGCCCAGGCTGACCCTCCAGAGGCAAATCTCTCAACTTTGTCAACCAAATGCCCCTGGACCAAGGCAGCTGCCAGGGTACCCCAACTATGGGAGCTGCTTATGGCTCTGGCATCTCGGTCACTTGCCCTGTGCAAGTCTGTGCTAGTTTATGCTACTGGTGATCTACCCGTACCCCAAGTTCCTCTTCTACTCACCCAGATGTCCTGTCCTGGGTGAACGAATGCACAAGTTGACTGGTTTAGCTAGCTGAATTTTCAAGAAGGGGACAAGGCCCTCAGGAGAGGTGCTGATGCTGAGTTAGTGACCTCAGTCACTTTGAAGGTAGCAGGGCCTGGTTGGTTATAAACACATCTCTCTTCCTGGACAGGGAGGTGTGCTCTGGATTCGCATCCATGGCAGAGTGGACCTAGTCTGCACCAAGAAGCTGGCACAATGCCAGCACCCTCCATGAGACGTGCCTTTCCCCAAATACTGTCCTGTGGGTGCCAAGAGCTCCTAACTGATGTCATATCCAGTTACGCAGATGATGGGTGGTTCAAGCCAAAACTCAGGGGGAAAGGGGACCCTCGGGAAGCACAAGGAGACTTCAGAAGACCCTGGGCCTAACAGAAAAGAGGTCAGCGGAGAGGAGCCTGTCCTTTAAAGGATCCGGAGTTACAGGCAGGCTGCGAGACTGTCACTTTGGGAGATGGGGGGGATCATGGTCAGGTCCCAGTTGTCTGTGCCTCTGGATCCTCGCATTGGGCATCAGGGACATGAGCTGGAGAGTGCTGACCTCCTGTCTGTGCCTGGGTGGCTAATGGGTCTGCCCAATAGTTCAGGGTGCTGAGTCTCAGGAGCTGTAGGGGAACTTTGCCTGGGGAGACTCGAAGGGCAGGGCAGGGGAGAGACCTTCACCCAGCAGTGGGTCAGTCCCTGCTCCAACAAGGTTAAAGGGAACACAAAGGCAGATAGAGCTGGACTGACTCCCTGTCCCAGAGTCCTACACCTGAGAAGCATTTATGGTTGGTGGAGAGATGAAAGAACCTAGGGGGAGCCCAGCTCCTGCTACATTCTCCAAAGTGCCCCCCCACCAAGGAAAATGCAACCCCTCCTTTTCCTTTCTTCCTACTTGAGGAGTGTGAGCTCAGGGAGCTGACATGGCATGTTTGGGAATCTCAAGTTCAGCTCCCTGGTCCCACCCCACTGGCTCCCATCTCAGGGAATGGCTGTCCATCCAAGGACTCAGGCCAGAGACCTAGGACTCTCAGGAGCCCTCTCCTCCTACCCAATCTGTCACCTGGGTTCTGCCTCCAAAAGAAACCCAAAGTGCCATGCTGACCCTCTCACAGCCCTACAGAGCTGACATGGACTACCCTGGCCTCCTCCCTGGCCTCTCTGCCTCTCCTTGCAGCCCCCCACATTCTGCACACCACTGCTTGAAAATCTTAAAAAAAACAACCCTGAGGGAAAGGGTGGGGAGAGAGGTGGGAAGAGGGTTCAGGATGAGGGGACACATGTAAACCTGTGGCCAATTCATGTTGATGTATGGATAAACTATCACAATATTTAAAGCAATTATCTTCCAATTAAAATAAGTTAATTAAAAAAGAATAAAAGAAACCCTGTACCCATTAAAAAAAAAAAAAACCACCCAAACGCAAGTCACTGCTCACTCTAGTCACTCCAGTGAAGTTCGAAATACTGACTATGGCCGGCAAGCCTCTCCTGGACTCATCTCCCACTCCTCTCCCCAGGCCCACTGATTTCTCCAGTCTTCTGGAGAATCTCAAACTGGTACTGCCTCAGAGCCTCGCCCTGTGGTTCCCTGCCCTCATCCTCTGATCTCAGTGGAGGTTTCCTGACTCCTGTCCCCCACCACGCTGTCCTTGGTGTCAGACAGATTTCCTGACTCCTGTCCCACTGTCCCACTGTCCTCAGTGTCAGAACCTTTCCATCTTTGGGGAGACCTGCTTATTTATTTACTGTTGAGTTCAAGTTCCAGGAGGTTGGGATCTGCATGCCTGGTGCCTGTCAAGGGAGAGGGAGGGAGAGAAGGAGAAGGGAACAGCCCTGCAAAGTAGACATTATTATTATTTCCATCTCTCAGAGGAGGTACCTGGATTTCATTCCCATCTGGTACTCATCTTGTGGGAGCTCTTCTTGAGTTTTTGAAAATCCTGACCACCCCTGGTGTGTGTGGGGTTATGGCCTGGAAAGCAGGACCTACCTGTAAAGAACAGGGTTTTCTGTGGTCCAGTCATTGGGTAGGCTGCGCATCCACTTCCGCTGCCGAGGAGACAGTATCTCGCCTTCACGAACATCCACCTTCTTCATCAAGGGCTTCTTGCCATCCTTTGGGATCATGGAACGCTCCACAGCTCGCTTCCTAGAGGATGCCAGGGAGCGGACCAGCTGCACCTGAATCCATGGAAGAACCCGGTGAAGGCAGCTGGAACTGTAGACTCCCTAGCACCCAGGCTGCCTGTGCCACCTTAGAAGCTCAAGTGTGAGCCTGCCAGCAAGAAGGCACTTTGAGGGAGGCCCTCAACCCCAGGGCATACCCCATGAAGGAGGGCTCTCTACTCCCCATATTGGCCATTCAGACACTTCTGGGAGGGTATCTTTTAAGAAATTTTAATGAGAACCAAGATGTGCATCCCATCATTTTTTATAATCACAAAGAACTGGAAAAATGAAACTGTCCAACAATAGGGGATTGGTTAAATAAACCCAGTATCTCCATTCAATGGAATGCTAGGAATTTATTAAAAATGAGACTTACAAAGGATTTTTTATGACATGAGGAAATGCTTATGATATGATATACAACAAAACCTAGTAATTAACAGCATAAAAGAAAATTATGATGAAAATTATACATTATGATTTCAAAATTTTAAACGCATGGAGAAACAATGAGGAGAAAATATGCCAAAGGTTAAGAATGGTTGCTTCCAGGGAGCAGGATCATGTGAGTAATTTCTACGGTCTCTTTATACTATTATAATTTCCAAGCCCTCCACAAAGAGTATTACTTAGGACTCAAAGTAGGAATAAAAATCCCCTTTAAATAAGCAGTACAGAACTTCAAAAGAAGGGTTTGAGTATGTTTTTCTTTTAAGATGTCATCTGTGCAGTTTTTTACAGATGACAAGGCAGTGCCAACAACTTATATAATTATCAAGAGGGCATTACTTTAATAAATTACAGGAAGTCCTGTATCAAAAACTATGCAGCCACTAAACATTGTGAAGTACATGAATTTGCACTGACACGGAAAGCTCTCTGAGATACTGTAGACAGGGAAAAAGGAGGTTTTAAGGCTCTGCTATAGAATCACACCGACTTTTTAAACAGAAAAATCAGAGATGCTTTCATGCATAGAAAAAAGATCCAGGACACCCAAAGGTAAATTTTGGCTATTTCTGAGGGATTTAAATTAAATTTTAATATAGACTTTGCAATTTTCAGGAACAGACATTCTAATTTTGTATTCCTACATTTTAGGAAACAACAAGAATTATTTTTCATCAACACAATTTCAAAGCCCTTATTTCATTAGGTTCCCAAGCAAGGACGTCTTCTAAGGGAGGGAAGCTGAGGGAAGCAGGGGACCAGGGAAAGGGGAAATAGAAGGACAGGCCTACCTCAGCCTCGAAGATCTGCTGGTAGACCTTCCCGCTGGGAATCTGGGTCACCTGCCCCACGGAAGACATCCTGGCCTCGAGCTGGACAACCCTGCAGGGAAGCCGTTGTCTACGGGTTGGTCTCAGGCCAGGCGGATACTAAGAAGTCTCTCCGCCCGCCTCCAAGGAAAAGTCCTCCCCGGAGAACAAGTGTCTCCAGGCAGGCAGACAGGCTGGGCGAGTCCACCGGGGCTGAGGCACTCCAGCTCTAGCAGAAAGCATCAGAGCCCCTCTCAGGCCTCGGGGTTTATACTTGAAAAGAAGAATCGGAGGTGGGGGCTGGGGGAGCGATGCGAAGAAGCAAAAAGGAAACAAACCTCAGGCACGAACCTAACTGGAACTCAAGAAGAGGCTGGTCTCCCAGCACCGCCAGGCGCAAATTCGAGATTGACTCTGAGGGCAAAGAATGACGGTTACTGTTTTGTACTTCACTCTTTCGAACTTTTCCGGGGAAAAGTCAACGTACCTAAAAGGTGTCAGCGCAGATTTCAACCTGGCCTTGAACTCCTGACTGGAGCTGAAAGCTGTTCGAGGACCTCCCCCGCAGCACCCTCCTCCCCAAAACAGACACTTGGGTAGAGGGAGGAGGAGGAGGGAGCTGTCTGATTCTGGCTACGCCAATTCCGTACCTACTGACTGCTGGGAAGCACAGCCCCCTCCTCTCACGCCTGCCCCCCAGGCCCACCAAGGAGCGGCGGCGGTCTCGGGACAGGCCCTCTAAGCACCACCAAGTGGTGCGAGGCCCTGCGTTCAGGGGCCCGGCTGCGGCCACACCTGCAGAAAGTACCACTCAAGCCAGCCGGGGCAAGTCCAACCTCAACTGCAGCGAAACACATTTGGTCTCCAAGGCAACACAGAGGGGCGGGAGCTCCGCTGGCCCCGCCCTCACTTCCTTTCCAGGGAAGGGGCTTGGTTGCCCTTAGGGACCTGAACCCCCACGTGGAGTAGAGAAACTCCAGCCAGTTTCTCTGGCAGAGGGATACCTCAGGGCTGGCAAGAGCATCCAGAGCAGCACACTGAATGTTCTGAAAACAGAACAAGAAAAACCTCCCTATCTTCTTTGTCTTGGTTAAAACCAGTCTCTGCTGGGAAGTAGCATAGAGTGGTGCTTGGCTACAAATAAGAACTGGAAAGCATCTCTAAAAGAGACCATCTCTTTCTCATAAGGGCTTAGAATCCAGGCCTCAAGAGTTGAATGGAATTCTAATGTGAAAAGGCTAATTTATAAGACCCTGAGTTCCATTCGCCCAACTCACCATGCCACATAACTCTCCTTAAACACAGCTCTCATCTATTCACTCTCCTGCTCAAAAGGCCCTCACTGCAGCCCCCACCAAACCCAGCCACAGTCCCTAGATGACCACGGAGGCCCCTGCATCTGGCTCCCACCCTGCGTCTCCTACTTCAGCAAACTCCTCACCCTTCCTCACCTGCCCTTCCTCACCTGCTCCTCTGCTGGGATCCCCCTGTCTCTACACACCCCAACCCCCCACATACTTTCAGCCACTAACAGTGACAAGATCCTATCCACTCAATCTGACCTCCTCTTCCCTTCTTCACCTTGCCCCCTCTCCTCTGAACATGCTTGTACATTCAGTTCACTCGCTCAGTCGTGTCTGACTCTTTGCGACCCCATGAATTGCAGCATGCCAGGCCTCCCTGTCCATCACCATCTCCCGGAGTTCACTCAAACTCATGTCCAGGGAGTAGGTGATGCCATCCAACCATTGTATCCTCTGTCATCCCTTCTCTTCCTGCCTTTAATCTTTCCCAGCATCAGGGTCTTTTCAAATGAGTCAGTTCTTTGCATCAGGTGGCCAAAGTATTGGAGTTTCAGCTTCCGCATCAGTCCTTCCAATGAATATTCAGGACTGATTTCCTTTAGGATGGACTGGTTTGATCTCTTTGCAGTCCAAGGGACTCTCAAGAGTCTTCTCCAACACCACAGTTCAAAAGCATCAACTCTTTGGCGCTCAGCTTTCTTTATAGTCCAACTCTCAAATCCATACATGACTACTGGAAAAACCATAGCTTCGAGTAGACAGATCTTTGGTGGCAAAGTAATGTCTCTGCTTTTTAATATGCTGTCTAGGTTGGTCATAACTTTTCTTCCAAGGAGCAAGTGTCTTTTAATTTCATGGCTGCAGTCACCATCTGCAGTGATTTTGGAGCCTCAAAAAATAGTCTGTCACTGTTTCCACTGTTTCCCCATCTATTTGCCATGAAGTGATGGGGCCAGATGCCATGATCTTCGTTTTCTGAATGTTGAGTTTTAAGCCAATATTTTCACTCTCTCTCACTTTCATCAAGAGGCTTTTTAGCTCCTCTTCACTTTCTGCCATAAGGATGGTGTCATCTGCATATCTGAGGTTATTGATATTTCTCCCAGCAATCTTGATTCCAGCTTGTGCTTCATCCAGCCCAGAGTTTCTCATGATGTACTCTGCATATAAGTTAGATAAGCAGGGTGACAATATAAAACTTCAACGTACTCCTCTCCCTATTTGGAACCAGTCTGTTGTTCCATGTCCAGCTCTAACTGTTGCTTCCTGACCTGCATATAGATTTCTCAAGAAGCAGGTCAAGTGGTCTGGTATTCCCATCTCTTTCAGAATTTTCCATAGTTTGTTGTGGTCCACACAATCAAAGGCTTCAGCATAGTCAATAAAGCAGAAGTAGATGTTTTTCTGGAACTCTCTTGCTTTTTCCATGATCCAACAGATGTTGGTAATCTCTGGTCTCTGGTTTCATTGCCTTTTCTAAATCCAGCTTGAACATCTGGAAGTTCACATATTGCTGAAGCCTGGCTTGGAGAATTTTGAGCACTACTTTACTAGCGTGTGTGATGAGTGCAAGTGCGGTAGTTTGAGCATTGTTTGGCATTGTCTTTTTTTGGGATTGGAATGAAAACTACCTTTTCCAGTCCTGTGGCCATTGCTGCATTTTCCAAATTTGCTGGCATACTGAGTGCAGCACTTTCACAGCATCATCTTTTAGGATTTGAAATAGCTGAGCTGGAATTCCATCACCTCCACTAGCTTTGTTTGTAGTGATGTTTCCTAAGGCTCACTTGACTTCACATTCCAGAATGTCTGGCTCTAGGTGAGTGATCACACCATTGTGATTATCTGGGTCATGAAGATCTTTTTTGTATAGTTCTTCTGTGTATTCTTGCCACCTCTTCTTAATATCCTCTGCTTCTGTTAGGTCCCTACCATTTCTGTCCTTTATTGTGCCCATCTTTGCATGAAGTGTTATCTTGGTATCTCTAACTTTCTTGAAGAGATCTCTAGTCTTTCCCATTCTATTGTTTCCCTCTATTTCTTTGCATCGATCGCTTGTACATTGGTTGTTGTCAGATGCAAGAGTTAAGGGAATCCTGTTGGAGGGTGTTTCCTGTGAGGCAGGTGTGGCCTCCTATCTTTCATCCAGCTTTGATTGCCCTCAGCACAGTGTCCTGCACATAATTCAGACACACTGAATGCTTCCTGGTAAATGCAGGAACACCTGGTCTGACTCCCAGAGGTGGCTCTTTCCCACACAAGCACCCAGAGTTCTGCACAGCCAGGGTGGAAGGTACTTGTGGTGGACGCTGAACCTGGCACAGACCTGGGGTTCCTGACTCCTCTCAGAGGGATCCCTGTCCCAATTGCTCATAAATGCTACCTATGACAACTTCCTTAAACAAGTGGTCATTCTGTCCAGACTACTTTCAGAACTTAAGAAACAGCGAGCAGAAAGCCCTTTTATTCCCATTCTTTGGTCCCAGGTTTTATTAACAAGGTGAAATATTATAACAAGTGATTGGACTAATTTTATCTGGAAACAGAGAAAGTATGTTTACCTGAGGTTATAGATGAAAAACACGGTAAAAAATCAGAAATGTTCAGGAATTATTTGCAGTCAGCAAGATCTCTTTTGTCGAGGAGGTCCTACTGGCTTGGCACTTGTGCATCAAAAGCCATGTTTTCCCTGCCCAGATGCTTTCTGGCACATCTATAATGTGCGGGCTTTTAATTTTTTAATGTATAGATATAAATATGTAGGCATGGATATATCAGGTATGATGTTTTATTCAGAGTAAGCAACACACATTGTTTAAAATAGAAAAAAAAATTGAATGGAGAAAATAAAAATAACCCATAATATCACTGCTGAGAATTTGCTTTCCTTAATTCCCAAGTTTCTGGGCCTTTGTGTTTGGGTTTGGATCAAACATGAAAATTTGTGTTTGGCTTTTGGATGACATTTGTATTACCCCTCTAACTCAAAAGTGTTATAGTTGGAAAGAGTAACCAGTTAGAGATCACCTGGTGAGTCCACCTCCTGTGTTAGAGAGGCACAGGAGGTGAGAGACAGGGGATGGAAGGAGTGAAGCCAAGCCTTTGGACTCTCTTTGCCTGCACCTTAACATCATATCTTCCCCCATTTGAAAATGTCTCTTGACTCGAACCTCATCCTTTTCCTTCCTCTTCCATAGGCCATCATCCATCTTCTCCATAGTCCATAGAAAGAAAACCAAGAAGGACCACTCAAGAGTTAATATTTATTGAGAGGGTTTAATAGTCTCAATAACTATGAGAGGGGTACCACAATTAGCCCATATTACAGATGAAGAAACTGAAACTCAGAGAGTTGGTAACTTGGCCAAGATCTCCAAGATAGGAAATGGTTAAATCCAGGATATGAATCTAGACCATGTAATTCAGAGTCTTGAACCAAACACTATATCATCTGACTTTGGGACTTGCCAGAAAAAAAGTTCTGGATCCAATCGATAGGCTTTGTGTGTTGAATCATAGCACACGTACTGAAAAGTATGGAAATCATAAATGTATAGCTTAATAAATTATCCAGGGGGAAACACACCCAGTAACCAGTACCACAAGAAATAGAACATCACCAGCTCTCCAGGAGCCCCCCATCTGTACCCATCCTAAGTCACTGCCCTTTCCTCCCCAAGTGTAGCAGATATTCTACCTCCTGAATTAGTTTTGCTTGTTTTTGAACTTCAATGGAATCATACAGAATGTTGGACTTTTATGTTGGACTACTTTCATTATATTTCTAAGATTCAAATATCTTTTTTAATGTGACTGTAGTTCACTTTTATTTCTGTATAGCATTCCATTACAAAAATATATAACGCATTGCATAATATTTATCCTTTCTATTATTGATGTACATTCCAGTTTAGAGAATTACCAAATAATGCTGTTCTGAACATTCTTTTGCATGGTGAACACATGTAGGCATTTCTATTCTATTTCTGTTCATATTTTCATATATTTAAGGCTATTTTTACTTCTTTTTGCGTGAACTCTGGGTTCGTGTCTTTTGCCAGTTTTTCTACTGTGTCTCTGTTCTTTTTCTTATCAGTTTCTAGGAGCTGCTTGCATATTTGGCATGTGAGCCCCTTTTTAATATGAATTGCAAATATTCACAGTTTATAATTTATTCCTTTTTATTATGAAGGTTGGTTTGGGGGCTTTTTTGTGTGTTTTTGTTCATTTGTTTTGCTATCTATTGTTAAGATGTTGAGTGAGTGAAGTGAAGTCACTCAGTCGTGTCCGACTCTGCGATTCCGTGGACTGTAGCCCACCAGGCTCCTCCGTCCATGGGATTCTCCAGGCAGGAATACTGGAGTGGGTTGCCATTTCCTTCCCCAGGGGATCTTCTCGACCCAGGGATCGAACCCAGGTCTCCCACATTGCAGGCAGACGCTTTAACCTCTGAGCCACCAGGGAAGTCCTGTTAAGATGTTACTTCTCCCAAAATTGACCCATAGATTTATATAATCACAATAAAGTATCTAAGCAGATAACTAGTGAAAGTGAAAGTTGCTCAGTTTTGTCCGACTCTTTGCCACCCCATGGATTATACAGTCCATGGAATTTTCCAGGCCAGAATACTGGAGTGGGTAGTCTTTTCTCTCTCCAGGGAATCTTCCCAACCCAGGGATCGAACCCAGGTCTCCCATACTGCAGGTGATTCTTTACCACCCAGGTCTCCCACATTGCAGGTGATTCTTTACCAGCTGAGCCACAAGGGAAGCGCAAGAATATTAGAGTGGGTAGCCTATCCCTTCTCCATATCCTGACTCAGGAATTGAACTGGGGTCTCCTCCATTGCAGGTGGATTCTTTACAAACTGAGCTATCAGGGAAGCCCATATCTGTCCAGATATCTGGTGGACACCAACTATTCAATTTCAAATTTTTCATAGAAATACCAATTACCAAGAATAGTCAAGACAATCTCAAAGAAGAATAAACTTGGATGGCTTACACAACTGGATATGAAGCCTTTGTATAAAGCTACAGTCAACAGGGCAAAATGCCATAGTAGTACAAGGGAAAACACTAGGAGAAACAGAGCCCAGCCCAGACCCACACATGTGAACATTTACGTCACATATACTAAAGTGACCCAGCAGAACAATCGGGAGAAGATAGTTTTAGTAAACAGCCCAGGGTCACTGGTTATTCATATGGGAAAGAAATTAATCTTGACTTCCATTTCACACCATAGACAAAAATCAATTCCAGGTGGATTTTAAATCTAAATGGGGAAGTTTAAAATAATAGCATTTGTAGTATCATAGGAGAATATTTTCATGACCTTGGAGCATAAAGACAAAAATTAATAAACTTGACCTTATTAAAATTAAGAACTTCACTTCATCAAAAAAAAAACACCCTCAAGAGAGAAAGAAAGCAAGAACAGAATGAGAATAAACATGTGTCATATGGAAAAAGCCTCATAAAGGATATGTAACTGACTTCCATGAATTAATAAGATGAAAGAGACAATATACCTGAAAAAAAATGGGCAAAAGATTTGACTAGATATTTCACAGACGGATAACCAACTGGCTGAAAAGGACATGAAATGCTGCACATCATTACTTATCAGGAAAATGCAAATGAAAACCACAATGAAACACCACTACACCTATACCAGAATGACTGAAAAATGCTGACAATACCAAGTGTTGGTGAAGATCCGAGCAACTGGAACGCTCATACACTGCAGTGTGTGTAAACTCCTACAACCACTTTCGAAAACTCTTTGGTAGTATTTCCTAAAAATGAACTTACACATACTCAAGGACCCAAAAATTCCACTATTGGGTAAATACTTCAGCTCAGTCATAATATGACAAAATTATGAAATTTTAAAGTGTGACAATACAATTTAAAGTTGAGGGAGAAATACGAAAGTGATACCACCTCTCCAGACTTTCCAGACTCACCAGATCCAGCACCGCATAGACTCCCCCCCACGTGCTTTTGGCTGCCTGTGCAGTTCCAGAGACTTGGGGACTCAGAGGTGGCATGTGGTGGTGCTGGGTGGGGGTGGGGGGAGGATGGCAAAGAACACACATCCTGAGAGGAGCTGCTGGTTCAGTGAGCAGTGTGCTCAGTAAGGCTCAGCGAGCGCAAGCCAGGCTACAGCTCCCCACCTCATAGCTCACTCTCTTACCGTCCCCAGGAGTGCCAAACCTCAGGAACTTCCCCTCAGTGCATGACATCCTTTCTTCTGGGCAGAGCAGCTCCACGCAGCATCTAAAGAAGACATGCGGAAAAGTTTCCAGGTGTAGGCCTCTCTCCCTAGGAGCATCAGGTGGATGAGGAATCTCCCTTAGGGCTGGCACTGCCCTCTCCCTCAATAATCCTGACCTCCTGGGAGGCAGCAAACCCTGGGGACAGGGACTGAGGGGGCTGGGTGGAATCTCTAAGCCTCCCTAGGACCTTAGGCCACCAGTCCTGCTTCAAAACTGTTTCCTTAAATGTCAGAGCCTAGGTTGAGCCAAATCAGAGGTTCTCAAGTGCTTCCTTGATAGCAACAAACTCTATGTTCATTTGAAACTGAATCTGGTCAAAATGAAACTGCTCAGAAGAAACTGGAGTGGAGGCCCAAGGCGACTGACACAAGGGCTTCCTCTGAGGCCCACAGAGCCTTCTGAGCTCAGAGGGACCCGCTGGCATCTGGACAGTTTGGATCATTTGAGTTCTCAAATAGAAGGGATTTGCTCTCATACCACTCCCATTATTGACAAATTTCTCCTTCCTTCTATTTTTTCCCCTCTCTTGAGGAAGAGTTCCTTGAATTTTCAAAAGCTGGTTGCAAAGATGACTCACAAAGCCAGGAAAAGCTCATCAGGGCCGAGTGGAGGCTGGAGGTCTAGAAAGAGAGGAGGGGGTGGGGCAAGAAGGAAAGGGGCACCAGATAAGGCGCAGTTTCTCACTTAAAGTCTAAAAAATTCCAGTCTTGTCTAGATAAACAGAAAGAGGGGTGTGTTTGGTTTGTGGGCAGGTAGGGGGTAGGTAGGGGACAGTTTCGGAGAAGGCAATGGCACCCCACTCCAGTACTCTTGACTGGAAAATCCCATGGACAGAGGAGCCTGGTAGGCTGCAGTCCATGGGGTCACCAAGAGTCGGACATGACTGAGTGACTTAGCAGCAGCAGCAGCAGGGGACAGATTGAGGGTAGGAGGCCCTGGTAATGGGATAAAAAGGTGGCAGCTGGCCATTCCAGGAGGGGATGCCGAGCTGGCAGAATCAACAGCTCTCTGGCTTTCATGCTGGTCCATCCTGCTGGCACTTAGCTTCCTCCAGGCTGTCGGGGTGGGTGGAGGTTCCTTTCTTCACTAAACCAGCCAGTCTGGTTTAAGAAGTCAGCCCTCTGCTCTTCTCCTGTCTTCATTCCATACCCCAGGGGAGGGCACCCTGCCTGCACCACGAATGGGCACTGCTGGGGACTCTCACGGGCCAGGTGAACAAATGAACAGACTGCCAAGCCTTGGGTCTAAATGGCAGGACCAGGGACATAAGACACCTAGCTCTGTTTCCTGGCTGGCAAAGCAGCAGAGCTGCTGGACTGCAAAGCTACAGGAGGTTTTGGTCTGAAGCTGGAGTCAGCCTCCCCCTCAGATGGTACCACGGAGGAGAAAGAGATCCAGGTTCCTTCAAGTCCCTTTTTGCCTGAGTTTCAGCTCCCTTGTCTGCCACCGATGTCCTGCATTGAGGCCCCGCCCAGGTCCACGTCCTATTTTGTGGTTGTGCACTGCCCCCCTGAGGTCCCTTGTGGTAGTGCAACATAAGGGAGGGTGGTTGAGGGTGCTAGCGATGGGCTAGAGGACTCTTTCTGAACATTGGCTGTCTTCCTCCTAGGGGAATCAGATCAACCTCCAGAAAAGGAATATTCCTCTATGAAAAGAATAAGGTGAACAGTTGTGGCACTCACTGGTGGGGAGTGGTAGCGGAGTGGAAATCAGAGACCCTCCGGGCAGGATACTCTGCTCTGTCCTCGGCATCTTACATTTACTCAAACAGTTTGGTAACAGAGAAGTGGGAGACACGTTGACTGGACATACGGGGGAAGGGGGTTGGCATCCAGGACAACTTCCCAGAGTAGGGGCTATTCACACCCATCTCTGAGAATAGGTAGGACCTGGAAGGAACGAGGAGGACGGAGGGGTCCCTTGGGTGCCTGTTAAATGTTTCAACTGAATGACTGAAACCTACGAGATTTTCAAAGGTGTGTGTCTGTCAGACTCAGTCCTGTCTGACTCCTTGTGGCTCCATGGACTGTAGCCTGCCAGGCTCCTCTGCCCACAGAACTTTCCAGGCAAGAATACCAGAGTGGGGTGCCATTTCCTATTTCAGGGGATCTTCCCGACCCAGGGATGGAACCCGTGTCTCTTGCATCTCCTGTGTTGGCAGGCAGATTCTTTAGCACTAGTGTTACCATATATCCTCTAAAGTCAGCTGATTATAGATGTGTTTGATTAAATAACCAGCAACTATAATCTCACCAACCTGACATGTGGGACTGTCACAAGTTGTAATAATTCTTTTGTACATATTGTAAATATAAGATGTTAAGCTGGTCTAATATTTTCTTCCATTCCATGGGTTCTTTCACTTTCCTGATAGTGTCATCTGACGCACAAGTTTATCATATTTACTAAGTCTTAATAGATTATCTTATAACTTACGTATTCTTTTTCTTTTTCTTTTTTTTGCTTGTGCTTTGGATGTTATATCTAAGAATCCTTTCAGTTTAGTTCAGTCTACTGTTGCTACTTTGCCAGGAGCCAGCATGGGGAATCCCGCGCGTGGCAAAGGTCATGAGGAAGAGGCCTGATAGGCAAAGGCAAGATCAGGCCTCGAGGAAACCCCCCTGGGCCTTCTCGAGCATCTACCCCAAAACCAGAATCTGTCTGTCTTATTATTTTATGACTTTAACCAACGTTTCTGACATTAACAGGGGCTATCCCCAACCACCTTTCTCTGGAAAAAGTTAACTTAGAGCTCCAGTTAACAGTCTCCTGCATATAAAAGGAGTGTCTCAGCTCACACCCCTCTGATGGGTCTCTAAATTGCCTGACAGGTTTTACAACTACGCATGTGATTGTTTATAGCCCCCCAACTGTGAGAGGCACGAAGCTTAAAAAAAAAAATCTTAAAGATACAGAGCCCTTTTTAAGAAGCTAAGAATTATATTGCTGGACGGTTTTCATTGTTGAGTTAATGACTGCCGCCAGGCCTCCATATCCTTTATCTTTTAGGCACCTGGAGGATATTAATCAATGTAATTGGGATGTAGAAAAGGAATATAGCAGTTTTGATGTCAGCAATACTAGACTTTTGAGTTAATGAATTTTCTCTTTGTTATAAATTACTGTACTCCTCTTTCTTTGTTATAGATTGTTGTGTCCTTGCTATGTAAGAATGTAACCTAATCAGTGCTTTCTGAGAGTGGCACCAGACTTTAGTAAGAACAACACTTTTAGGGAAAATAAGTTTTCTGGTTGATGGAACCTTATCAGAAAAGGGCCATAAAATACTAATAGGCCTCCTGGCCAGAAGATGACGTAAATCACCTAAGACCTGTGTATACAGCTAGGTATGCAGAGATAAAGCCTGGTCTGGATAATGGTCAGGGCTGCTGACACTGCATGACTTTGTATTATCCATTGATCTCTATGTACAAAAAAAGTATAAAAGCTTTCCTGGAAAATAAAGGACGAACCAGTTTCTTGGAAATCTGGCTTCCCCCTTGTCTTCTTTTCTTTCTTACTCTATTTTCTGGCTGATTCCCATCTGGAGCATAGAGGCTCATCGTGTCTACTTATTTGCCTGGGCTTCTAAGACCCAGGCGAGAGGGAGCCCAAGGTGGGGCACCCTCCACTATTCAAGCAGGTGCCTGTGGCCTTAAGTAGACAGTGTAAGTCTCTTGTCTGAGGCTTTATTGGCTTTCTATGTAAACCAAGGAATACAGCCTCTTTCTCTCCTCTATTCTCTTAACTGAAAACTCTTTCCTTATCTCTCTCTAAATCTATATCTCTCTCTCTCTCCATGCTGTCCCTGCTTCGAATTACCCTGGATCCACCGGGGCTGGACCCCGGCAAGTTGGCTGTTCTTCAAATGGGTGCTGGTTGAGGAAGAGTAATATATTAGTTCTAAGTAGAGTAATGATTCTTAATATTTGTTAAATGTTCAAAATAACTATTTTGGAAGAAAATATTTCTAACAGTTTTAAAAACTGGAATGATGATATGGTCTGAACATGAAAAAAATCTATGTCAAAAGGATAATGGTAACTATATATTAATATATCAAAAGCAATACCTAGTCCATAGTCAAAGCAGCCACCCACTATGTAGGAAATACTGTTTAATCTGGAGTTATATAGCATTTATGAAAAGTCAGAATAGCCAATCACCACCTTCCTAGTGTAACACATCAGATTGCCGCTAAGTCACTTCAGTTGTGTCCGACTCTGTGCAACCCCAGAGACAGCAGCCCACCAGGCTCCCCCATCCCTGGGATTCTCCAGGCAAGAACACTGGAGTGGGTTGCCATTTCCTTCTCCAATGCATGAAAGTGAAAAGTGAAAGTGATGTCGCTCAGTCATGTCTGACTAGTAGCGACCCCATGGACTGCAGCCTACCAGGCTCCTCTGTCCATGGGATTTTCCAGGCAAGAGTACTGGAGTGGGGTGCCATTGATTTCTCCGAACACATCAGATTAGCCCTCTGGTTTCTTGAGCCTTTTGATATTATTGCCTGGGAGAAGGAATTATTGCCTAAGTGGCTAATGATTACTGAAATTATAAACAAACAGTCCAGCTCCAAGTACTTGCTGTGGACTTTTGGAGAAAATGTAGACTCAGTTCAGTTCAGTTGCTCAGTCATGTCTGACTTTGTGACCTGGTGGACTGCAGCACACCAGGCTTCCCTGTACGTCACCAGTTCCAGGAGCTTGCTCAAACTCATGTCCATTGAGTTGGTAATGCCACCCAACCGTCTCATCCTCTGTTGACCCCTTCTCCTGCTTTCAATTTTTCCCAGCATCAGGGTCTTTTCAAATGAGTCAGTTCTTTGTGTTATGTGGCCAAAGTATTGGAGCTTCAGCTTCAGCATCTGTCTTTCTGATGAATATTCAGAACTGATTTCCTTTAGGATGGACTAGTTTGATCTCCTTGAAGTACAAGGGGCTCCCAAGAGTCTTCTCCAACACCACACAGTTCAGAAGCATCAGTTCTTCGGCACTCAACCTTCTTTATGGTCCAACTCTCACATCCATACATGACTACTGGAAAAAACCATAGCTTTGACTATACAGACCTCTGTTGATAAAGTAACATCTCTGCTTTTTAATATGCTATCTAGGTTGGTCATAACTTTTCTTCCAAGGAGCAAGCATCTTTTGATTTCATGGCTGCAGTCACCATCTGCAGTGATTTTGGAGTTCAAGAAAATAGTCTGTGACTGTTTCCATTGTTTCTGCATTTATTTTCCATGAATTGATGGGACTGGATGCCATCACTTCGTTTTCTGAATGTTGGGTTTTAAGCCAGCTTTTTCACTCTCCTCTTTCACCTTCATCAAGAGGCTCTTTAGTTCCTCTTCACTTTCTGCCATAAGGATGGCGTCATCCGCATATCTGAAGTTATTGATACTTCTCCCAGCAATCTTGATTCCAGCTTATGCTTTATCCAGTCCAGCATTTCACATGATGTACTCTGTATATAAATTAAATAAGCAGGGTGACAATATACAGCTTTGACATACTCCTTTCCCAATTTGAAACAGTCCATTGTTTCATGTCCGGTTCTAATTGTTGCTTCTTGACCTGCATATAGGTTTCTCAAGAGGCAGGTCAGGTGGGCTGGTATTCCCATCTCTTTAAGAATTTTCCACAGTTTGTTGTGATCTACACAATCAAAAGCTTTAGCATAGTCAATGAAGCAGAAGTAGATGTTCTTTGGGAATTCTCTTGCTTTTTCTATGATCCAACAGATGTTGGCAATTTGATTTCTGGTTTCTCTGCCTTTTCTAAATCCAGCTTGAACATCTGAAAGTTCATGGTTCACGTACTGTTGAAGCCTAGCTTGGAGAATTTTGAACATTACTTTGGTAGCATGTGAGATGAGTGCAATTGTGCGGTAGTTTGAATATTCTTTGTCATTGCCTTTCTTTGGGATTGGAATGAACATCGACCTTTACCAGTCCTGTGGCCACTGTCGAGTTTTCCAAATTTATGGGCATACTGAGTGCAACCCTTTCACAGCATCATCTTTTAGGAATCGAAATAGCTCAGCTGGAATTCTATCACCTCTGCTAGCTTTGTTCGTAGTGACGTTTCCTAAGGCTCACTTGACTTTGCATTCCAGGATGTCTGGCTCTAGGTGAGTGATCACACCATTGTGGTTATCTGGGTTGTGAAGATCTTTTTTGTACAGTTCTTCTGTGTATTCTTGCCATCTCTTCTTACTATCTTCTACTTCTGTTAGGTCCATACCATTTCTGTCCTTTATTGAGCCTATCTTTGCATGAAAATTTCCGTTGGTATCTCTAATTTTCTTGAACGATCTCTAGTGTTTCTCATTCTATTGTTTACCTCTATTTCTTTGCATTGATCACTTAGGGAGGCTTTCTTATCTCTCCTTGCTATTCTTTGGAACTCTGCATTCAGATGGGTTATCTTTTCTCCTTTGCCTTTTTCTTCTCTTCTTTTCTCAGCTATTTGTAAGGCCTCCCCAGACAACCATTTTGCCTTTTTGTATTTCTTTTTCTTGAGTCCTCCAAGAATCCTTTACCAAATCCAAATCGTGATATTTACCCCTTTAAGAACTTTATAGTTCTAGCTCTTAAATTTAGGTTTGCTCCATTTTGAATTAAGTTTTGTATATGATGTAAGGTAAGGATCCAAACTGATTCTTCTGCATGTGGACATTTTATTTTCCTCGCACCATTTGCTGAAAACAGTTTTCCACATTCCAGGTTCCCTTTGTTGAACTTCAACATCTGTTGACAATCATATGACCATAGATATATGGTTCATTTCTGGGTTCTCAGTCTATTTCACTGGTCTATATGTCTATCTTCAGGCCAGTGATGTGTTGTTTGATTACTATTGCTTTGTAGTAAAGCTAAAAATCAGGCAGTGTGTCTTCTAACTTTGTTCACCCCATCCAATATTGTTTTGGCTTAGTTGCAACTCCAAATGAATTTTAGGATCAACTTTTCCATTTCTGCAACAAAGATTTATTGCAATTTTATAAGGACTGCATTGGATATATAAAGTGCTGTATTTTTATCATAAGTCCTCTAATCCATAAATATGGGATATCTTTTCATTTATTTATAATTTCTTTAGCCTTTATTTCCAGAAATATTTTGTGGTTTTCAGAATATGAGTCTAGTGTATCTCCTGATTAAATATATTTTAAAGTATTTTGATATTTTTAATGCTCTTGCAAATAGAATAATTTTCCTCAGGTGGCTCATTTCTATAGACTTATAACAATTTTTCATTTCTATAGTTGTATTGAATGGCAGTTGATATATGAATGTTAATCTGTATCCTGTAACATTGCTGAAATCACTTATTAGCTTTCCAGTTCCTTTTTGCTTCTATTTTTTATTCCTTCAGAATTTATATATATGAAATTATGATATCTACAAGTAGAAATGCTTTTACCTTAGTATAATCTTGAAGATTTTCACATCTGTTTTCATAAGAGATATTTGTCTGTGGTTCTCTTTGCTTCGGAAGTTTTAGTCTGCTTGTCTATCAACATTAAGCTGGCCTTGCAGAATGAGACAGGAAACGCTTCCTTCTCTTCCATTTTTTAGGGAGCATTTGAAAAGAATGTATTTTCATACTTGGAAATGTTTTGTAGAATTCAGTCATGAAGCCACCTGGTTTTGGGCTTGTCTTTGTTGCAAATTTTGTGTTTGTTTTCTAAAGAATTCAATCTCTTTGCTTGTTATAGGTCTATCAGCAATTCCTACTTCTTGAGTCAACTTTGTTTGTGTCTTTGTAGGAATTTATCCATTTCATGCAGGTTATCCAATTTGTTGGAGTACAGATGTTCACTTTTATAATCATTTTTATTCCTGTAGAGTTAGTAGTAATATTCAACTTTCATTTCTGTTTTCAATAATTTGGTCTATTCTATTTTTCTCTTAGTAATTCTAGCTTAAAAGTTTGTCAATTTTGTTGATCTCACAGAACTCGTTTTGGGGTTGGCTCACTTTCTCCATTGTTTTCCTGTTCTTTATTTTGTGTGTCTATGATCTTACATTTATCCATATCATTACCTTCTTGCTGTTCAGGTTTAGTTTACTCTTCATTTTCTAGCCCTCAAGGTGTAAAGTTAGGTTATTGTTTTGGGATCTTTCTTCTTTTTAATGTAGACATTTACAGCTATAAATTTTTCTGTGAGCATTGTTTTTTCTGCATGTCATAAGTTTTGGTATGTTCATGTTCATTTTCATTTGATTCAAGACATTTTCAGTATCCCTTGTTTTCAACTTTTACCTGCTGAGTGTTTCATGGTGTATTGTTTAATTTCCACACATTTGGTATTCTCCCCCAGTTTCCTCCTGTTGTTGATATCTAGTTTGATTCTGTTGTGGTCAGAAATGACAATTTTAAAATTTTTTAATAATTTACTAAGACAAAGGTTCATCTAGTTAAAGCTATGGTTTTTCCAGTAGTCATGTACGGATGTGAGAGTTGGACCATAAAGAAAGCTGAGTGTTGAAGAATTGATGCTTTTGAACTGTGGTGTTGGAGAAGACTCTTGAGAGTCACTTGGACTGCAAGGAGATCCAATCAGTCCATCCTAAAGGAAATCAGTCCTGAATATTCATTGGAAGGACTGATGCTGAAGCTGAAACTCCAATACTTTGGCCACATAATGCAAAAAACTGACTCATTTGAAAAGACCCTGATGCTGGGAAAGATTAAAGGCAGGAGGACAAGGGGATGACAGAGGATGAGATGGTTGAATGGCATCACCGACTCAATGGACATGAGTTTGAGTAAGCTCCAGGAGTTGGTGATGGACAGGGAGGCCTAGCGTGCTGTGGTCCATAGGGTCGCAAAGAGTCAGACACGCTCAGCCTTCTTTATGGTCCAACAACTCTCAGAAACACACAATTACTGGAAAAACCATAGCTTTTATTATATGGACCTCTGTCGGCAAAGTGAGGTCTCTGCTTCTTAATATGCTGTCCAGGTTTGTCATAGCTTTTCTTCCAAGGAGCAAGCCCTTGAGGAGCTCACAAACCATTCCAGGGAAGAGGCTGGGAGACAACTGTAGCAAGAGCTGCAGGAGAGGCCTGGGCCACATGCTGGCAAGACTTTGTCTTCTTAGGTGTCCTGGGTCCTGAAGTGGTGACTGCACATAGCAAGCACTTGGTCAGCACCAGCTGGGTGCACATCAGGAGCACTGGCTGTGAGGGCAGCATGAACTCTCATTTAGGAAAAATGAGACTCATGCTAGTGGCAGAGCTGGGACCAAACCCCCTGCTCCTGACCTTCTGTTTACTGGCCACTTGACCATGATGCCAGGGTTGATTTCAGTATCGAATTCAGGGCTGCAAGATTCATTCATCATGGCCTCACTACTTTAGTCAAGATCCTACAGTGTTACAGTACGGACTTGGTAATGGTGAATAAAACCTGAAGCCTCTTCCTTTGTGGAGCAGAGTATAATGAGAGGTAGGCAGACATTAACCATATCACCACAAAGTGTAACATCACCAACAATAATGACTGATATTTTTTTGAGTTTAGGATGTGTCCAGGACTAGCTTAGGAGTGTTTGTATATATAAACTCATTTTATCCTCAAAGTAATTTTTGGTGTTATAGGTATTACCCCCTTTTTATAAATAAAGAAAGCACAGAATGGTGAGGTAATTTAGTCAGTGTCACACAGCTAGAAAGTGGTGTGGGGGGTCCCAGTACTCTTGAGCTCCAGTTTTCTTAGTTTCAAAAAGCAAAATGACAAAACTTGGTTGCAGAGAGTAAGTTAAAAGAGATAAATCTGGCAGATACATTGAGCAACAGGACTGGGTTCACAGTACCTGCTCAATAATGATGATGAGTTTCAAAGGCTCTGGGACATGTGAGGTGGCCAGGGAGTTCCCTCACTCTGTGCGTGAATCCTCCTGGCACGTGCACAGGCTTCATAAAGTGACAGTCTCCAGGTTAGCAGACACTTTATGATTGGGCATGAAAAATCTGGGTAAGTACTCAGCCCTCTGCACAAAGAGAAATGTCCTGGCATCTGGGCTTTCTTGGATGGCCTAACCAGCCCCCAACACCATGCCCTGCATACACTGGAGGGCTCATCTTCTTCAAAGCTGCCCAGGGCTTTCTTGTTCCCAAATCTTTGCTTTTGTTGTCCCCCAATTTAAATGACATGGGGCTTCTCTGATGGCTCAGTGGTAAAGAATCCACCTGCCAATGCAAGAGATGCAAGAGTTACAGGTTTGATCCCTGGGTCAGGAAGATCCCCTGGAAGAGGAAATGGCAACTCACTCCAGTATTTTTGCCCAGGAAATCTCATGGGCAGAGGAGCCTGGCAGGCTACAGTCCATGGGGTAGCAAAGAGTCAGACACAACTGAATGATTAAACAACGACAACAGACTTAAACGCAGATCTCATCTCTGTGTCTTCAGACATGGGGCTTTCTCAGGGGATCCCCTGTATGTCAGAGAGAATCTACACATCTTATTTTTGACCAGGGCACATGTCAGTTCTGATCTGTTCCCCACCCCAGTGGCCATGAGAGAGAGCTCAGTGTGTACCTGCTCACCCACCAGATTGTAGGCTAGGGTCATGGGCTCTTTGTCTCCCACCACCATACAATCTAGAAAGGAGGAAACAAGGACCCTAGGATTAAGGCCATACTTTGTTCCAGAGAAGAATTGCATCAGACAGTTAAACTCTCCTGATATAGACTTTTATACCACCTTTGTCAGTGACATGAAGTTCTCCCCAGTGTGTCTCAACATAGAACTCCCCAAGGCTGCCTTCTAACCAGCGATAGTGGACATCATTATTGGGTAAAGTTTGTTCAACAGAAACTCTCTTTTGTTCTTGATCTTTTTCCCAAGGGAGCGAATTAGACCTGAGACATCACTGTCCAGCCCAAGTGCCACCCCAAGAATGGCCAGTCTGCAATGGACAGTGGCCATGCAGCCTATTCCATTGCAGGGGACAGCTGCTGAGTAGCCTGGGCCTTCTCAGGGGCAGTCGTCCTGGAACAACCTTGCAGCAGTGTGGGAGGTCAGTGTCAGCTCTCTGAGCACGTCAACAGAATCTGGGTAAATTCCTGGGAGCCAAGACCTGGCCTGGATTTTCTGAGTCTGACCAGTTCGGGGTTGTTGATCAGGGTCTGCAGCAGGAGCCACCTTGTCCTGGACCTTGCTGAGAGGCGGGGACCTAGAACAGAATCAGAGCCAGTATACTGGGAGGAGAGGGCAGCTTGTCTGTGTCCTGCTCAGAGGCCACAGGGAAAGCTGCCCAGAAGGAGTGAGGTGTGGAGGAAGGAGCTGGACCAGGATTTCTGAGGACATGAGAGAGGCTGGAGGGATGAGAGTTTGTTCCACAGATCTGGGTATCTGCAATGTTGGGATCAGCAATGAAAATTTCCAGATCAGTGCTGAGTGTCCACAGGCAGAACATGGCTAACTGGAGGGCTTCCCAGGGGAAGGCAGAGCTGAATGATACAGGTGGCAGCCAAGAGAGAGCTTGTGGAATGGGGTAGTTTAAGCAAAATTGCACAGAATCTTGGAGGGCATCTGGCTTGCAGCGTGAGTTATGGAGGAGTCTCAGACAAACGGCTCATTGAAGGACTCAGGTAGCAGAGTTCATTTCCAGAAACAATGGAGAAGCTGAATTAGCAGGAACAAGGCCTTGGGGGCCCACAGCCAGACTGACTGGGGTGAAGACTCCTAATCTCCTGAGTAGAAGGGCTCCCAGGGCACAGAAAGTGGAGGAAGAGGGGCAGAGAAGGAGGAACATGGGACACCTCAGGGATCCCAGGGAAGACTGAAGGCACTTGTTTCCTGGTGTGCAACCCCAGTATAGATTCAGACAGGAGACTTACCTGCTGACTGATTAAGGTACCAATATTTGATGGTCTGCTGTAGCCTCCTCTCCCTGTGGCCGGTGATCAGGATATGACAAAAGCTGACAAGCACAGGGTTGGTGTGATAATGATCTACGTAGAGCATGCCAATCCATGCACTGAACCCTGAAATCCAGAAGGGAAGTCAGACTACGCAATATACATCCCTGGATGACTAGGTTTTACTTCTTATTACATAACTACAGCAACACTTTTTTCCCAAATGGTGTCTGTGTCTTTGCTGTGAGTCTAGAAAATGAGGTATAAAGAGCTGGAAAGGTTTTTAGAGATCATACCCTAATCTGTTCATTTTATGGGAATTTGAAGTTCACAGTGACGGGAGCCTCTGTGGCTTATATGGAGAAGCCCGCTGCCCTTGCATGAATCAATGAGTGAATGAAAAGACACGGTCCAGAAATAGGACAAAAACTGTTTTTCTCCACAAAAAAAATGGTTTGATTTTGGAGCAAAATGAACAGACCATTTTTTAAACTAAGTAAGCTCGCAACTAACACCACAAGTAATTCTGAGATATGTTTTCTCAAAAATTTCAGAGCCATGCATTCACAAATTACCTTGTAACTGTTTAGATAGAATTCCACTCTCCCTTACTGTTCTTCATTATACCTCAAAGATCTGTTAAATATGCAATCTGACCATTGGGCTGAAAAGTTGTTTTTTTTTTTTTTGAAAGCAAAAAGATGTTAATTATTCATATATCATTTGTTTTTTTTTTCTTTTTAAAAATCTTTAATTCTTACATGTGTTCCCAAACATGAACCCCCCTCCCACCTCCCTCCCCATAACATCTCAGTGGGTCATCCCCATGCACCAACCCCAAGCATGCTGTATCCTGCGTCAGACATAGACTGGCGATTCAATTCTGACATGATAGTATACATGATAGAATGCCATTCTCCAAAATCATCCCACCCTCTCCCTCTCCCTCTGAGTCCAAAAGTCCATTATACACAGCTGTGTCTTTTTTCCTGTCTTGCATACAGGGTCGTCATTGCCATCTTTCTAAATTCCATATATATGTGTTAGTATACTGTATTGGTGTTTTTCTTTCTGGCTTACTTCACTCTGTATAATCGGCTCCAGTTTCATCCATCTCATCAGAACTGATTCAAATGAATTCTTTTTAACGGCTGAGTAATACTCCATTGTGTATATGTACCACAGCTTTCTTATCCATTCATCTGCTGATGGACATCTAGGTTGTTTCCATGTCCTGGCTATTATAAACAGTGCTGCAATGAACATTGGGGTACATGTGTCTCTTTCAATTCTGGTTTCCTCAGTGTGTATGCCCAGCAGTGGGATTGCTGGGTCATAAGGTAGTTCTGTTTGCAATTTTTTAAGGAATCTCCACACTGTTCTCCATAGTGGCTGTACTAGTTTGCATTCCCACCAACAGTGTAGGAGGGTTCCCTTTTCTCCACACCCTCTCCAGCATTTATTGCTTGCAGATTTTTGGATCGCAGCCATTCTGACTGGTGTGAAGTGGTACCTCATTGTGGTTTTGATTTGCATTTCTCTGATAATGAGTGATGTTGAGCATCTTTTCATGTGTTTGTTAGCCATCTGTATGTCTTCTTTGGAGAAATGTCTATTTAGTTCTTTGGCCCATTTTTTGATTGGGTCATTTATTTTTCTGGAATTGAGCTGCATAAGTTGCTTGTATATTTTTGAGATTAGTTGTTTGTCAGTTGCTTCATTTGCTATTATTTTCTCCCATTCAGAAGGCTGTCTTTTCACCTTGCTTATAGTTTCCTTTGTTGTGCAGAAGCTTTTAATTTTAATTAGATCCCACTTGTTTATTTTTGCTTTTATTTCCAGAATTCTGGGAGCTGGATCATAGAGGATCCTGCTGTGATTTATGTCAGAGAGTGTTTTGCCTATGTTCTCCTCTAGGAGTTTTATAGTTTCTGGTCTTACATTTAGATCTTTAATCCATTTTGAGTTTATTTTTGTGTGCGGTGTTAGAAAGTGATCTAGTTTCATTCTTTTACAAGTGGTTGACCAGTTTTCCCAGCACCACTTGTTAAAGAGATTGTCTTTACTCCATTGTATATTCTTGCCTCCTTTGTCAAAGATAAGGTGTCCATATGTGTGTGGATTTATCTCTGGGCTTTCTATTTTGTTCCATTGATCTATATGTCTGTCTTTGTGCCAGTACCATACTGTCTTGATGACTGTGGCTTTGTAGTAGAGCCTGAAGTCAGGCAAGTTGATTCCTCCAGTTCCATTCTTCTTTCTCAAGATTGCTTTGGCAATTCGAGGTTTTTTGTATTTCCATACAAATCTTGAAATTATTTGTTCTAGTTCTGTGAAAAATATGGCTGGTAGCTTAATAGGGATTGCGTTGAATTTGTAAATTGCTTTGGGTAGTATACTCATTTTCACTATATTGATTCTTCCGATCCATGAACATGGTATATTTCTCCATCTATTAGTGTCCTCTTTGATTTCTTTCATCAGTGTTTTATAGTTTTCTATATATAGGTCTTTAGTTTCTTTGGGTAGATATATTCCTAAGTATTTTATTCTTTTCATTGCAATGGTGAATGGAATTGTTTCCTTAATTTCTTTTTCTACTTTCTCATTATTAGTGTATAGGAATGCAAGGGATTTCTGTGTGTTGATTTTATACCCTGCAACTTTACTATATTCATTGATGAGCTCTAGTAATTTTCTGGTGGAGTCTTTAGAGTTTTCCATGTAGAGGATCATGTCATCTGCAAACAGTGAGAGTTTTACTTCTTCTTTTCCAATTTGGATTCCTTTTATTTCTTTTTCTGCTCTGATTGCTGTAGCCAAAACTTCCAGAACTATGTTGAATAGTAGCGGTGAAAGTGGACACCCTTGTCTTGTTCCTGACTTTAGGGGAAATGCTTTCAATTTTTCACCATTGAGGATAATGTTTGCTGTGGGTTTGTCATATATAGCTTTTATTATGTTGAGGTATGTTCCTTCTATTCCTGCTTTCTGGAGAGTTTTTATCATAAATGGATGTTGAATTTTGTCAAAGGCCTTCTCGGCATCTATGGAGATAATCATATGGTTTTTATTTTTCAATTTGTTAATGTGGTGAATTACATTGATTGATTTGCGGATATTGAAGAATCCTTGCATCCCTGGGATAAAGCCCACTTGGTCATGGTGTATGATCTTTTTAATGTGTTGTTGAATTCTGATTGCTAGAATTTTGTTGAGGATTTTTGCATCTATGTTCATCAGTGATATTGGCCTGTAGTTTTCTTTTTTTGTGACATCTTTGTCAGGTTTTGGTATTAGGGTGATGGTGGCCTCATAGAATGAGTTTGGAAGTTTACCTTCCTCTGCAATTTTCTGGAAGAGTTTGAGTAGGATAGGTGTTAGCTCTTCTCGAAATTTTTGGTAGAATTCAGCTGTGAAGCCGTCTGGACCTGGGCTTTTGTTTGCTGGAAGATTTCTGATTACAGTTTCAATTTCCGTGCTTGTGATGGGTCTGTTAAGATTTTCTATTTCTTCCTGGTTCAGTTTTGGAAAATTGTACTTTTCTAAGAATTTGTCCATTTCTTCCACGTTGTCCATTTTATTGGCATACAACTGCTGATAGTAGTCTCTTATGATCCTTTGTATTTCTGTGTTGTCTGTTGTGATCTCTCCATTTTCATTTCTAATTTTATGGATTTTATTTTTCTCTCTTTGCTTCTTGATGAGTCTGGCTAGTGGTTTGTCAATTTTATTTATCCTTTCAAAGAACCAGCTTTTGGTTTTGTTGATTTCTGCTATGGTCTCTTTTGTTTCTTTTGCATTTATTTCTGCCCTAATTTTTAAGATTTCTTTCCTTCTACTAACTCTGGGGTTCTCCAATGAAAAGTTTTTTTTTTTCTATTCAGCATTATAGCCCCCATGGGAAGATAAGATCTGAGTACAAGAGAAGAGTATGAACCGTGGGCCTCTGGTACCTGACTTGCAGGCAGCTTCTGCAAAGGTGCGAGGGCAGCGCTCCCCAGATGCACGGCTACATACCCATGTCTGCTCTCTCATAGCCACTCTGCAGGATGGTCCTGTCGATGCGGGCGATCAGCCATGTGCCCAGGACACAGCTGATGAAAAGCCTGGAGAGGCAGGCGCCCAGGCCCAGCAGCACGTTGTAGAAGAACAGAAAGTAGTTGAAGTTGTGGAAGGCTCTCCTGCGAGGGGAAGCAGGCAGAGGGGAAGCACCCTTCAGTATGAGAAGGTGGCTAGGCAGGTGGGCTCAGGGGCCTCCCAGACCTGTGGTCACATCCTACCTCTCCCACCTCCTAGCTGTGCGACCTCGTGCCGTTAGTGGAAGCTGACTGTCCCCACTTCATAGCTGATGTGAAGACCGGCTCAGAAACAGTGGAGAGGACGTTGAGCACCAGGCAGGCTGAATGTGAGTGGGGACTGTAAACCCCACGTGGCTACTGCTGGGTTCACGGTTACAGCAGAGGGTGTGCCTTTCCCACTATCTGTTGCAACAGCAACCTGGACCCAGCTAGAACTGCTCCAAGTCCTCCAGATAAAATTTTTCAAGTTAATCACATGGTTCCTGTTGCCTATGGGATAAAGCCCAAATACTGCATATGAGTTTTGAGGTCCTGTCTGAGAGGGACTTTTCTGGTATTGCCGCTTTGTGCTCACTTCCTGTCCCTCACCATCTAAGGCCACTGCATGGCCACCATACTGGATTTTCACTCTTCTCCCAACACATCCTGCCCTTTCATGGCTTCCTGCCTGCATCCACATAGTGGGGGCTGCAGCCACACCATCCACTCATCTCTGCCTGTAGGAATCCTACCATCCTACCTACTTTAGCTCAAACATCCCACCTGCAGCTGAAAGAACACCCCTGCCTCTCCGCCACTCCCTTCCTCTCCTCTTCGCTTTCTCTTGTAATGCTTTCATGCCCTCTAGACTCTACTGTCCCTAAATATCTGTGCCTGTCAACTCCAGTGGACCATGAGCAGATCACAGGCAGATCGTGAGGAGTATTTCATTATCCTCAGTGCCCATGTTGCTTCCTCCATGCTGAACAGCTTTGAATGAATGAACTAGAAAGGATTACCATGGGACAGGCACTACTGTTCTAAGTTCATATTTTAATACCTTTCATCCTTGGAACACCTCTCTGAGATACGCAAACTAATTTGTAAAGTGAGGAAGTAGAGGTTCATAGATGTTCAGTAAGGTCACATAGCTCATAAGGGGTGGAGCCAAGATTTAGGCTCCAGGCAGTCTGGTTCCTGGCAGTTTGGTCCCAGTTCTGAACCACTGCCCCTCGCCCTCTCAGTGTAGAGTGCATCCAGGAACCTGCCAAGGGAGAAGAGAAAGGAGCGAGACTGCTGAGGCCAGAGCCCTGTGATGCCCCACTACTTTCTCTGCTCTCACCTGTTGTTGAGAGCCAGGGGCTTCTGCTTGTCATCTGTCCCCATCTTTGGTTGCAGGAAGAAGCTGGTGGCAATCCATACCTGCAGGACCATGAGACCCAGGACGATGGATACGGTGAGGCTAAAACACAAGGCGAGACCATGCTGAGGTGGCCGTGTCCACTCTTCCCAAACTCTTTTGGAATGCCCAGTGATAGAGAGGAAAGAGATGTTGACTGCCCACCAGACCAACAGTAGCTTGAGCTCTGTCCTTTATGCCTACAGAGAATTTTGTCCACTGTGCAGATGAGAAAGATGAGGCTTACAAAGGGGAGATGACTTCCTCAAAGCTGCATCATCAGGCCTTCTGGCTCCAGACCAGAACTCCAGGATTAAATCAGGTCCTTTTGTTGAGGGGTAGCAGCTGGGCTGAGTGGTTTAGCAGCATAGGAATCAAAGAAAGGAATGGGATTTTCAGAAGAGCTCATGAAGGCCATGGAAGAGTGGACAGGGCAGGCTCCACCCCAGATTTGTAGGAAGCTCTAGGTGAGCCTGGAACCAAGGAGTTCAGAGCAGCAAGGCCCCCAGAGGGCACACACCCTGTGTTTGCATCTCTCCCCGGCACCAGCATGGGGTGATGGTTGAACAAGGTTTTGGTTTCAGATTGCCCAGCTCCCAATCCTGCCTCCTCCCCTCCTGGAACAAATTGTTCAGCCTCTCTGTGCCTCTGTTCCTCATCTGGAAAAAGGGAGCTAATGAAAGTCCCAACCTCAAAAGGTCCTCAAGAAAACAGTTGCAAAGTGAATTTTCAGTAATGTCAGCATTCGCTTACTTTCCATATGGGTAAACTGAGGCTTGGAGAGGCAGTTTACAAGTCACACAGTTGATCTAAAGCCTAAACTCAGATTCCCTCTCTCTTTCCACTATACTGTCCTTTCTCTCACTTTACCTGCCTGAACCTCAGTCTTCCTAGCAATACAATGGACACACATATACCTCCCACAGACACAATTGTGAGGACCCAGCTGAACAGTACAAGTGGAAACATTTTATAAACTGTGAGTCTCCCATCACAGTGACAGCATGGGTCCAGGGCCTGGTGAGAGCCCAGCAGGGAAGGGGCATTTTGAACAGCAGCTTGGAAGGCCCAGGAGGAGCTCCCAGGCCCTGGGCAATGTCAGGAAGCCCACCCAGCACTTACATCCCGATGCCTAGTCCTCGGAGCATCTCCAGCGCCTGATGGTGGATGACGGGAAGCACCAGGCTGTACATGATCGCCAGGCCACACAGGCTCTGCATCACATGAATGATGAGGTATCCTGTGGGCCAAGGGAGCCGGTGGTCACTAAAGGCCCTTCAGCATCCAGTCACACAAGCCCCTCCCTCCAGCCCTCCCCACCACTCTTGCTTATGCTGTTTCTTCTGCCTAGCATGACCACCAACCTTCTGCTCACCCTGCCAGGTCAGTTCAAACGTCAAATCCATTAGAAAGGCTTGGCTCCCTGCCCTAGGTGTGGAGAGTCACTTCCTCCCCTGGGTCACCATCACCCTTAGCATACACGCCCCATGGGCACAGGACAGCTGGTAATGATGACCGATATGAATGTGTGCTTCTCACTCCTTGCTGACCTTCCTGTAGGTCCCTTGAGGAAGAGCTGGGGCTGCTTCTGCCCCATGTCCCTCCTCCCTGCCCACAGCCGGGACTCTGCAGGTGCCCAGGGAATGTGTGTCAAATTGAATGGGTCACGTAATGGCACTTACCCCACAGAATATAGGCTATCTGCCAGCCAGAGTACCTTGCAATGGCCACCTGAGATTTAGATAGAAAAAAAGGTCTGAGAGGAGAGACACCTTGATGACCTCTAACACATCTGTCCAGCATCCCTGTCTCATTTGAGGGTCACCCACCAAGCTACCAAGGCAGGTGTCATGAATGTCCTCATTTTACAGATGAAGCCAGATGGGGACAGTGGCGGTCCCAAGTCACCCAGCAGCAGAACATACTAAAATTGAGGGCTCTAGACCACCCCACCCACCCGAGCCCGGGGCTCTTCCTTCCCCAGCACACCAACCCTGTCTGAGGTGCAGGACAGCAGGCTCTGGCCTGGGAGCAGAGAGAGACTGCTGCGGACTTACCACACTCTCAGATGAGGAAGGATTATGAAACTTCAGAGGAAGAAAGTGTTTATCCCCTGCCCACAACCTCTTGATGTGCTTTCTAGAGAGAGAGAGGGAGATTAGTAATGCTCATGACCTGGGCTCCTTACGCACTTAGAGCTCAACAGATATAAATAGAAAGGCCTGTGGAGGGAGATGGCAGGCAGCTCAGCTCCCCCGTATTGACCACAGGTCTTGAGATGGTTCTAATCAGTCTTTAAATCTTTTTAAAATACTTTTTAAAAGTTGAGATACAGTTAACATATTAACATGACATCATTTCAGGTATACAATATAATTGATATTTGTATATATTGTGAAATGATGATAATGTCTTGTTAACATCTATCACTGCACACAATTACAAAAAATTTTTCCTTGTGATGAGAACTTTTAATCTACTCTCTCAGCAACTTTCAAATATTCACTATTTTAAAACTATAGTCAACAGTTCAAGGCAGGGCTTGGATGGAGAGCTGGGGCCTCTTTGTGCCAGGAGAGTCTTCACTTAGATGCCATCTGCAAGAGACTCACTCTTTGGGCAGCCAGATGGGGAGGATGAAAAGACAGGATGCTCTGGAGGGGTGAGAATTGGCCCTGGGCTTCCAGTGAGTGAGTGAGTGAGTGAGTGACTGTGAATTAGAGACTGAGACAGACAGTGAGAGAGAGAGGCAGAGACAAAGGCTGAGAAATGGAGAGAAAGAGAAGCAATAGATACCTAAATTCAACTTCTATCGGCATGCAAATGCTGACTCCATACTGAAGGCCATCCCCTCCTCCTGCACTGCTGTTCTTGAGACTGATGCACCTGGTCCCCTTGACCCAACCTCCTGTGGGGTCCCCTTGAGCCAGATTCACCTGCTGGGAACCCACTGTGGTTAGTTCCAGAGAGCAGGGCCGGTCTGACACCCAGCAGAGACACGAAGTGTACAAGAAATGATAAGGTTAGAAGAGGCCAGAAGACATGGTCATATGCTAACAGACTGGCTAAAGAACTGCGGTGCTGGAGAAGACTTCTGAGAGTCCCTTGGACAGCAAAGAGATCAAACCAGTCAATCCTAAAGGAAATCAACCCTGACTATTCATTGGAAGAACTGATGCTGAAGTTGAAGCCACCTGTAAAGAGCTGACTCATTGGAAAAGACCCTGATACTGGGAAAGATTGAGGGAAGGAGGAGAAGGGGCCAACAGAGGATGAGATGGTTGGATAGCATCATCGACTCAATGGATGTAAATTTGAGCAAACTCCGGGAGATGGTAATGGACAGGGAAGCCTGGCGAGCCGCAGTCCTTGGAGTTGCAAAGGACTTAGCAACTGAATAACAACAACAAAGTTATTTTGTTGAGTCTTGCCTGCCGAAAAAGTTGGCTTAAAGCTCAACATTCAGAAAACGAAGATCATGGCATCCGGCCCCATCACTTCATGGGAAATAGATGGGGAAACAGTGGAAACTGTCAGACATTATTTTTGGGGGCTCCAAAATCACTGCAGATGGTGACTGCAGCCATGAAATTAAAAGACACTTACTCCTTGGAAGAAAAGTTATGACCAACCTAGATAGCATATTCAAAAGCAGAGACATGACTTTGCTGACTATGGTCCGTCTAGTCAAGGCTATGGTTTTTCCTGTGGTCATGAATGGATGTGAGAGTTGGACTGTGAAGAAAGCTGAGTGCTGAAGAATTGATGCTTTTGAATTGTGGTGTTGGAGAAGAGTCTTGAGAGTCCCTTGGACTGCAAGGAGATCCAACCAGTCCATTCTGAAGGAGATCAGCCCTGGGATTTCTTTGGAAGGAATGACGCTAAAGCTGAAACTCCAGTACTTTGGCCACCTCATGTGAAGAGTTGACTCATTGGAAAAGACTCTGATGCTGGGAGGGGTTGGGGGCAGGAGGAGAAGGGGACAACAGAGGATAAGATGGCTGGATGGCATCACTGACTCAATGGACATGAGTTTGAGCAAACTCCAGGAGTTGGTGATGGACAGGGAGGCCTGGCGTGCTGCAATTCATGGGGTCACAAAAAGTCGGACATGACTGAGCAACTGAACTGAACTGAACTGTCTGCTCAGCAGTGAACATGGCGATGAAAGTACTGCTTAGGGTTTTGCTGAAGACCAAAAGAAAACTCTAATCACAATGTCAAATTGATAGTGGAAGCTCAAATCAAGCTCTTTTGTTTGTTTCTGTTTTTTACCAATAGGTGTGGTTGTCCCCAGACCCTATATACACTGCCATTCCCAATTTAGGAATGACTGGCACTGCTTGGGAATTCTGAGAAAAAAATCTGTCAGCCAATTTCCTGCTTGAAGATACACAAATGCCTCCCAGAACCCCCTTACCTGTAACAAGCCAAGATGTGGAACAGGTAGCTCACACATGTGAGGGAGGCAGGCAAAATGGTCACCACCCAGACTTCTGAAATAGGAGAGATGACACAAGCGACCTCAGAAGATGAACCAGAAATAATTTTTAAAATGCAGAAAGTCACAACAGAAAAGTTGGGTGAAATGTATTTCCTTTAATATACCTCTTGGGCAAATAAAGTTCTGCTTATTTCTGTTTCATTTTAGCTATCTGCCCTCAATATCCTTTATTTCCTGTGTGTTTATAAACTTTTCCTTTGGTATTAATATTTTCCATCTACAATGCATAATAGAAACAGAAAATTATAGAATGTACACATGGTAGGTAGCCTCCAGCCTTGTAAAACATCATTTATACTCGAACTTCTAATCACCACTTTTGGGGGAGGGGGTTATCCACCCCCAGTTCACAGCCACCACGTGCAACAGTAACTGGAATGAAGGTCTTGACTATTCCATTCATCCACCTTTTAGTAAGTTTTTAATACTTCGTATCCAACTTGCTTTCAGAATGACTCTGGGTGCTTGTGAGAGAGGGATGGAGGAAGACAGAAGGAAGTAAAAGCTTCTGTACAAGCGGATTCTCAGTAGGTGCAGAAAAAGCATTTGAAAGAATCCAATACCTCTTTATAATTAAAATCACTGAATAAACTAGAAATGGAAGGGCATTTCCTCAATTGGATAAAAAGCATCCGTAAAACCCCCACAGCTCATATCATACTTAATTGTGAAAAACTGCTTTCCCGTTAGGTTCAAGAATGAGAAAATCAGTGTCTGCTCTCGCCAATTATATCCAACGTTGTACTGAAGGGTCTAGTCAGGGCAATTAGGCAAGAAAATGCAGCTAGACTGCAAAAGAAGAAATAAAACTATCTCTATTCACCAATGACATGTTCTTAGGTATAGAGAATCCTAGGGAATAAGCAAACAAAAGTAAAATGATTAATAAATGAGCTTGTAAGTTTGTAAGGCACAAGATCAATATATAAAAATCAATTCATCACTGTACCTAGTGATGTGTAATCTGAAAAATTGCATTTGAAATAGTATCACAAAGAATAAAATACTTACAACTTATACACTGAAAACTACAAAAGATTATTGAAATTAAAGACCTAAATTAATGGAAAAACATATCACTTATATATATAGGATATTCTATGTGAACATGACAATACTCCTAAATTGACCTACAAATTCAAACCAATCCTCCAAAACTTCCAAAGCCACTTCTATATGAATTGACAAGCTAATCCTAAAATTCATATAAAAATGAAGGGACCCAGAATAGGCTATAAAATCTTGAAAAAGAAGAACAAAATTGCATGACTCATATTTCTTGATTTCAATCTTACTATAAATCTACAGTAATAAGACTGTGGTATTTCTGTAAAGATAGACAAATAGTTGAATGGAATAAACTGAGAATCCATAAGTAAATCTCCATTGTCAATAAATTTTCAACAGGTATGAAAAGTATTCATTGTCTTGACAGTTTAATGGGGAAGAAATATGCCTGCAATAAATATGTGTCCCTCCACCCAAAAGGATTCATGTGTTGAAATTCTAACCCACGATGTGATGGTATTTGGAGATGGAGCCTTTGGGAGGTGATTAGATTGTGAGGGTGCAGCCCTCATGATGGAATTAGTGCCCTTAAGAGACATGAAGGAGTTTGCTTCCTCTCCCTATTCTCCACCCAGTATTGAGGACACAAAGAGAAGGTGCCCATGTGCAAGTCAGGAAGCAGCTCTCCCAAGACACCAGATCTGCTAGCACCTTCAACTTCCCAGTCTCCAGAACTGTGAGAAATAAGCGTTGGTTGTTTATACCACACAGTCTGTGGTAACTTGTTACAGTAACCTGAACTAAGCAGAAATTAAATTTGAATGATATGAGTGAACTTTTCATATAATAATAAAGTCAAAACTTACTATTTTATATTTTCCAAAGTGAAAAATATATGATGATTTTAGTTGTTTCCACTGACACCAAAAAAAGATAAGCTATTTAAGATGAGAACATTCTCAAGGCATGTTCAATGCAGCCCCAAATAGGTTATAATAAAATGGCCTGTGTCTTGACCCCTTTTTCCTTCAAGTCAATCCAGGGAGGCATAGAATAAGTGAAACACAGATAAATGAAGACTAGCAGCAATAGTTACTATAGGTGTGCACCCACCACCAGTCACAAGTCCCTCCCTGTTCCATATAGAAGTGGCAGGAACAAAGGTGGAATATGGTTTTACCTTTGGTGATGTTAATCAGCTCTTTCACCTGCAGGAGGACTTGGGTCCCTGTCTGGTTCATGGAGGTGATGTAGCTCTCCAATTCCCCTTCAAACACATCCAGCTCATCTCTCACATACACGAACATGCAGAACTCAATAACAATGAACTGAGGACACAGAGTAAGTATTTCAAGGTCTCACCTGAGTCCAGCTCATTAAATGAAAACATAGGGGGTCATTCTTTGGTTTTGAGGTCAAAACTCTTTGAAGCTCAAAACTCAACTGAAATAGACTCTAGACAATTGCTTTACTGACATGAATGGGACTGTGACTCCTTTGGAAACAGCATTCAGCCCAAACTCTCTTCTTCACAAAATAGCATATAAGCGTAAATCCCAAAAAGGCTCAAGAAACTCTTCAGACATTAATTCAATCAGAGTGACATGAATGCCTAACTTTGAATAAGGGGTGACTTTATGGACAATTCCAGACATTTCTCACCGTTCTCCTTCTTGCATTTTGGCAGTGGCCAAATTGGAGGAGGTACTGCTTCCTGTATGCATGTCATGCTTGCTCCTCTCCTATCATCCTGTCATCCTGCCATCATGCCCCTGATCATCACGCCATTGCTTCTGCAGTTCCTGGTGCCATTTTACTTCATCAGCTGAATCCTGTGTATCTCTGCATGTGGAGCTCAAATGCTGCTATTATCAGGCAGCTTCCCTACCCAGAATAATTCACTAAATTTCTAGAACACTTTCACCTGTTCTTTTCCTCTGTTTAGATGGCAGTACTGCATACCATATCTTATCTTCTTCTCTTAGACCCTGGGCTACTCCCACACCAAGAGCTGCTGAATCAGCCCTCTTTTCTCTTCCAGGTCTTAACAAGGCACTTGGTAGGGAGTAGACACCTAATACAGATTTAACGAACACAAAAACATCAAGTGATTTACTCACTGCTGCAGAGAACTCTAGTTAGTGGTCCATTAAAATCCATTCTTCCCTTCTTTGGGCACAAGGCCGGACTACATTTCCCAGCATCCCTTAGTTAGGTATGGCCACATGACAAGGACCTCACCAATGGAAAAAGAGTGGAAGGAACGTGTGCTGGGTCCACATGGCCTTTGAAGCCTCCCATATGCATTTCTCCACATACTTTCTCCTTCTGCTGACTGGATGCAGAGGGTGAGGATTCTCAGGGATGATGAAGGTACACAGTGGAGAAACTAGTTATGGGACAACATAAAAGACTGCTTCCTCCCAAACCTGAACACCCACTCAACATTGTTAAGTGGCGGGGGTGGGGGGGGGGAGGGAATATAAATATATATATACACATACAGTGTTTTCACTGAAGTTTGGGGGTTTGTGCAGTACCTCATCATAACCTAATGCTGTTAAGTCACTTCAGTCGTGTCCGACTCTGTGCGGCCCCATAGACGGCAACCCACCAGACTCCACCATCCCTGGGATTCTCCAGGAAAGAACACTGGAGTGGGTTACCATCTCCTTCTCCAATGCATGAAAGTGAAGAGTGAAAGTGAAGTCGCTCAGTTGTGTCCGACTCTTCACAACCCCATGGACTGCAGCCTACCAGGCTCCTTGGTCCATGGGATTTTCCAGGCAAGAGTACTGGAGTGGGGTGCCATTGCCTTCTCTGCATCATAACCTAATACATTCACCTAAAAGTTATCACAAGACTAGTTCATATAGGTATCATCCTCATACATTTAAAATGAACAGAAGACAATTTGGCCATTTTCGTCTCTCCACTTTGACCCTGCTTTTGACTTGGACATTTTACCTCACTTAGCTCTGACCACATGAAATGCTTTGATTTTGTACTTTATTGATTTCTTGTTTTCAGTTTCATAAGTTTCTGCTCTACTTTTTATTATAATCCATCTATTTTTCTGCTTACTTTGTATTTAACGTGCTCTTTTTTGTTTCCTAATGTGAAAGCTTAGATGATTGATTTTAGATTTTTCTTCATTTCTAATATATACATTCAATGCTACAAATTTCTTTTTAACCACTGCTTTTGCTGGGCTTCCATGGTGGTTCAGCAGTAAAGAATCCACTGGCTAATGCAGGAGACCCATGTTCAGTCCCTGCATTGGGAAGATCCCCTGGAGAAGGAAATAGCAACCCACTCCAGTATTGTCTGGGAAATCCCATGGACAGAGGAGCCTCACAGGCTACAGTCCTAGAGTCACAAGAGTCAGACATGACTGAGCAACTTAACAACAATAACAACAACAACGGCTTTTGTCACCTGCCACAAATTTTGATAACTTGTGTTCTCCTTTTTCAAAATATTTCTAACTTGCCTTGATTTTTTTCTTTTGCTCATATGTTATTTAAAAGTGTGTTGCTTTGATATCTACTCCTGGGGGATTTTCCAGTTATCTTTCTGTTATTGGTTTTTAATTTAATTCCATTTTGATTTGAGAGCAGACATGTGATTTTATTCCTTTACATTTATTAAATGTGTTTGATGGTTCAAGATATAGTCTATCGTGTTGAATTTTCCATTTATTCTTGAGAAGAATATGCATTCTGCTGTTGTTGATGAAGTAATGTTTGGATTTCCAAAATATCCAATTGATTGATGGCATCAACTACAATTCAGATTTTCTTACTTTGGCACTGGTTGCCATGGGGTTTCTGCTCCATTCTGCCATGATCTTGTCTGTCTCTTCAATTTTAGGGGCAAAGCTTTGCCCCATGACCTCCCTGCTCTTAGAGAGCTAAGAAGAGTTGTTGATTCTTCAGTTTGTTCAGATTTGTACTTGTTTCTAAGATGGAGTGGCATTTTGCAAGCTCTTTACAAGTGGAATTGTCAACCAGAAGTCTCTATAAGTAATTCAATTATATTTATTACTAATATTCACTACATGAGTAAAAGTGTCCTTAGAGTCAAAATGGTGGGGTCAAAGAACTGTACTTCTTTGATTTACAGATACCCAGTTTTGACCCAGCTTTTAAAGAACAACCCTATCCTATCCCCACCCCATTTATACAATACAAAGGGATTTACTTAGCTCTACTTACAAGGTACAGGCAGATGAAAGCCAATACAATGGTTCCAATCATCCTGCTTGGGAACTGAAAGTACGGGTCCCACTCATATATCCTGGTTTGGAACCAAGACTTATTTCTTTCTCTGTGAATGAATAAACATCAAGAGAAGATAGGTTGTGATTGGTAAACAAATGCCTGATTCTTCTGAAAATAATGCCATTTCCTCTTGATCTTAGAGTTTAGTGAAGAGAAAGAGCACTGGAAGATTCCAGTCATCCTCCCCTTATTCTTCAGAACAGAGACTCAGTTTTATTCGGGACAGAAATTTACTAGATAAAAGGCTATAGTTCTTGACCTTTCTTACAGCTAAGAGTGACCAAGGCTAAACAGGCCAATGAGACATGAACAGAGGTGTGGATGGGACTTGGAGAGGCTGGTCAGATGGAAGTGACACAGCTGGGAGGGCTTCCTTTGTCATTACTCATTTCTCGTGCCTGCCATTTGAAGGGCAGACATGGTGGCTGGTCCAGGTTGGAGCTCCAGCATCTATTCTGGACCAGCCTCCATGATAGCAACCCACTAAGTTATCAGAGGAGAAAGACAGATGATGGGTTAACTGCCATGATGGGCAGTCCAGGGTAAGTATAGACTGCCTGCTTCCAGAATTCTTTTATATGAGAAAGAAATAAATCTCTCTCTTGTTCATGCCATGATTATTTTGCATTTTCTGCTACATGTTGCCAACTATATTTCTAACCAAAGAATTAACTTTGCAACTGTGTGACCCTGGATTAGACATATGCCTTCTCTGGGAAATATCTCCTTGTATACAGCGGCAGTGGCAGGGGTAGTTAACCTGAATGATCACTGAAGATAGGTGCTTTTTCCTGGCCAAGAGCTATGCCATCTTATATTGGTAACAGCACCTCAGTTCTTCCCTGGGTCTATACTCTTCCCTACCAGCAGTCCTGGTGGCTAAGTGAGGCTGAACCACTTCTTAGGTCCAGTGGTGAACATGTGACCCCGGTTTGCATGCATGCATGCTAAGTCACTTCAGTCAAATCCAACTCTGGAACCCCACGGACTGTAGCCCACCAGGTTCCCCTGTCCATGGGATTCTCCAGGCAAGAATACTGGAGTGGATTGCTGTGCCCTCCTTCAGGGGATCTTCCTGGCCCAGGGATTGAACCTGGGTCTTTTATGTCTCCTACATTTTCAGGCAGGCTCCTTACCACTGGTGCTACCTGGGAAGCTCCTGACTCTGGTTTAACAATCTGTTTACTCCAATCGCCTACACATAGTAATTGTTTCTGGTATGGCATGTGGTCCAACTTGATCCAATGAAACACATTCATGGGAATTTTGTTAGAATTACTTAGAAGAAAATACTCTTTTCTGTGAGCTTAAGCCAGAAGGGTAAAAGCTTAGAGTTTCTGGTCTCTTGATTAAGGTGAAAGAGAAGAGTGAAAAGCTGGCTTAAAACTCAATATTCAAAAAATGAAGATCAAGTCCCATCACTCCATGGCAAATAGATGGGGAAAAAGTGGAAATAGTGACAGATTTTATTTTCTTGGGCTGCAAAATCACTATAGATGGTGATTGCAGCCATGAAATTAAAAGACACTTCCTCTTTGAAATAAAAGCTTTGACAAAACAAAACAGAGTATTAAAAAGCAGAGATATCATTCTGCCAACAAAGGACCATATAGCCAAGCTATGGTTTTTCTAGTAGTCATGTGTGGATGTGAGAGTTGGACCATAAAGAAGGCTGAGCGCTGAAGAATTCATGCTTTTGAACTGTGGTTCTGGAGAATGCTCTTGAGAGTCCCTTGGACTGCAAGGAGATCAAACCAGTCAATCCTAAAGGAGATCAGTCCTGAATATTCATTGGAAGGACTGATGCTGAAGTTGAAGCTCCAATACTTTGGCCACCTGATGTGAAGAGCCAACTCACTGGAAAAAACCCAGATGCCGGGAAAAATTGAGGGCAGGAGGAGAAGGGGATGACAGAGGATGAGATGGTTGGATGGCATCAACAGCTCAACAGACATGAGTTTGAGTAAGCTCCTGAAGGTAGTAAAGGACAGGGAAGCCTGGCGTGCTGCAGTCCGTGGGGTCACATGACTCTGACTGAACAATAAAAGCAGAGAAATGAGGCAAAGAGACCTAGTTCTGATGACATCAACCAAACCCCTGGATCCATCTGTGTCTGAAACTGATAACCTCTAGACTTTTTAATTTTGTAAGGCCATAACTTTTCATTTTCTCTTTACACCCGTTTGAATTGAGTTTCTGTTATTAACAAACAAGTGGCCCCTAAAATAGTGCCCTTCCAGTCATCTCCAGGTCTCTAACATGTCAGAATTCATCAATATTTGTGCAAACACAGCAGGGCAAATAGAACTGTGCTTACTGAAGGGGGCACTTCCTCAGGAGCTGCTTGACATGCTCTGCCTGGTGAACTTCCAGGAAAGGTTTTTCTTCCTGTGAGAAAAGAAAGAGGTTGATGCTTTGGCTCAGAAAGTCTTATTAGAGTTTTGGTCTCTCTGAAGGACTATTGACATGAAGGCCAGCATTTGGGATAAAACTTGGCTATTTTCAATTGAACCATTCCCAGACACCTGTCTTTTATTGAAGAGACAACAGTGTCCCATTTCCTGTTTACCTAGTACCTGCTTTCAAGAAATGCTAGAGGCCTGACCTTCCCTGACTCTTCTGTTTCCTGTTTATAGCAGCTTTTGTTTTGTGAAGTTGATTTCCTTCTGAGATTTGGTGATTTCTCATCATAGTTCAAAATACTATTTCAGGAATGAAATGCTCCACATCCCAGCGTTTTTATTTTTTATGAAAAGAATTTTCTCTTACTTATTTCAGCAACACAATAATAGTAAGGGACTTCTATACCACACTTTCGACAATGGATAGATAATCCAGTCAGAAGATCAATAAGGTAACAACGGACTTGAACAACGCTATAGACCAAATGGAGCACGCACACACTTACAGAACATTCCGTATAACACCAACAGAGTACATGTTCTTTTCACAAACATTTTCTAGGCTAGAGCACATGTCTGGCCACAAACAAGACTTAAATTTAAGAAGATTGTAATCAGACCAGGCATAATTTCTGACCACAAAAAGGTAGATACTAATAATAGAAGGAAAATTTACAAACAGTACATTCTTGAGCAACCAATGGATCAAATAAAGTCAAAAGGGAAATTAAAAATTACCTTGAAGCACATGAAAATAGAAATGCAACATATAAAAACTTATGGGATGCAGCAAAAGCAGTTCTAAGAGGAACTGCTTAGCAGGTATTTATAGCAGTAAATAGCTACATGAAGAAAAGAAGAAAGATCTCATATAAACAACCTAACTTTTTACCTCAAGGGACTAGAAGAAGGAGCACAAGGGGGAAGATAGGGCCTCAATGACCAAACTCTCTGGGTTCCAGTTCTGTCTCTGCTACAGACTAGCTATTGACCTAGCTATTGGGCAATGCGATTGATGTCTCCAGGTCCAAGTTTCCTAATACAGAGAGGGAAAAGTAATAGTAGTACCTACCTCACAGGGCTGTTAGGGAAACAGCCTGCCAGGGAACACATGGTATTTTTACTTAGTACTCACCATCTGGAGCTCCCAGCCCAGGTGGACCCTCAGAGATTTGACAAATATGTGCAGGAAGCGGCCCAGCAGGAAGGCTAGGCAGAGCAACGAGGGCCAGTAGAACATGACAGTCTCATAATTCCCCACGAACTGCAACAGAAGCAGAGCAGGGGGCATGGGCTCTAGGGAGGGCTGGGCTAGGCCACTGGGGAGGCTGTGCACAGGAATCTGCCTGTCCCAGCCTGCGCCCACCGGGGCCCACTCTCTCAGAGCTTGGAGGTCAGCAGCCAATCCCCTCCCCACCCCACCCCCCACCCCGCAGCCCCACTTCATCAGAACAAGCAGCAGATTTGGAGTCCAGCAGCTCTGGACTTGAGTCTTAGGCCCCCACTTAATTTTCTACAAGGGGTTTCCATGGGTTTTTTTTCTGATTGCATATCTTTTTGGTGGCATGGCATGGCTTGCAGGGATCTTAGTTCCCCAAAGGGATTGAACCTGTGCCCCCTACAGTGCAAGCACAGAGCCCTAACCACAGGACTGCCAGGGAATTCCCCTGATTACGTATTAAATGTTCCTTTTGGAAAACACACACGAGAGAGGGGAAGGGTGAGAGAGGGGGGAAAAGAGACAGAGACAGAAAGATAAAGGGGAGGAAGAAGGAGGGGCGCGGAGCAGAAGAGGGAGCGGGAGAAGAAGAAAAGGAAGGAAAGAAGGGAGGAAGGGCCTGTGAGTGTCATCATGCTGGGAGCATCACAAGCTCCCAAAAGTAACAGGTCTCTCAGAATGGTGCTCATAGTTTTTATGTTATTAGCTTCATTTTGATAAAAACATTTTTTCACTCTTTTAAGATAAATAATATTGTTACTTATCTTTCATAATTTATAGGTTAGTTTCCTTTTTTTTAATGCTTCCAGAGTATTCTTCCGACCCTTGGGAAATCAGAGTTTTGATGCAGGGATGTTAGGGCGGGGTTAGACACATTCTGAGATGCAGGGGCTGATGTCTTCATCTTCCAATGTATGCTTATATCTGAGACTTAGTCTTTGTAGTATTAATATTTCATTGTGTTTTTTAATTATCTATATCCATATAGCTATATCTGGGCTTCCCTGGTGGCTCAGATGGTAAAGAATCTGCCTGCAATGCAGGAGACCCAGGTTCAGTCCCTGGGTTGGGAAGATCTCTGATGGCTACCCACTCCAGTATTCTGGCCCAGAGAATTCCATGGACAGAGGAGCCTGGTGAGCTATAGTCCATGGGGTCACAAAAAGTCAGACACGACTGAAGCGACTTAGCACATAGAACACAAATTTTATCTAAATTTCCCCTTAGAATTTGACATTTTAGACCCTTTCCAATGTCTCATTTTTATAAACAATGTTTCCATAAATACATTTGAAAACATGAGAACAGGTCTTCATTACTTCCTTAGTCTGAATTATTAAGTCATGTCAGCCCCTAGCCTTACTTTCCTATCAACGAACTGGGTATGAATGGCACTAACACACTGGCTGCCTAGTATCCTGGGAATTCTCCAGTTAGTGATTGGGAATGAGCCTAGAACCATGCCTGACACATAGCAGTTCTTGCTGTTAGAGATTCTGAGCACAGAAATAAGACCCTGCTGTCTCCTCCAATTAACCATGAATATTTTAAATTACAAGAGAATGTCTAGAAGACTGAAAGTTCTCCAAGACTCCAAAGAAAATACCTGTGCTCTGGAACCTCAGGCGCTGTGAGCAATGGGAAGAAGGGCTTCTTTTGGGACAGAGATCCACCAGAATGCCCTCAATCCTGTGGCAGAGATGCAGAGGGAAGGTCTGACCTACACACCTCATTTTCTAATCTGGTTCCCCCAGACTCTCTTTACCACACTCCTTAATCCTCCATAGTTACTAAAGTCCAGGAAAGGCTTTGGCAAGGCTCCCATGGGCTCCTGGCCCAGGTGGCCTCCTTAAACTCCTCTCACCCACCTAGTAAGCCTCCTGGCTGCAACATGATACCTCTCTTTCATCTTGCTTACTTTCCTGGGTATAGGGCTGAAAAGATAAACCAGCTTCCTATAATTCTGGGGTGGACAATGCATGGCAAAGCAACAAAGGGTACATTGAGTCCATTTGTCTCATTTTATAGACCAGAGAAACTGAGGCTACATACAGGAATGGAAAAGAAAAAGGAGCTTTGAAGTCAGCCAGACTTGGTCTTAACTTCCAAATCTATTGCTTCTCAAGAGTTACATAATATACTTGTGCCTCAGTTTCCTCACCTATAAAATGGGTTTGCTGAGAGCTTCCCTCCCTTGAGGGGCCACTATGGGCATCAACTGTGAGGACATATCCTGTGAATGACACCTGATCAACACAAGATGCTCTGCAAATGGAGGCATCAGGAATGGCTCCAACTCCCTTGTGTCCACATGAGGAAGCTGGAGCCCAGAGTGGCAAAGCCTTGTCCCAGGTCACATAGCGAGCTGGCCATAGTGATTGGGCTGAACTACTGAAATACAATTCAGTGGGGACTCACCTGCCCATGGGGACACTGTATGATGTAAAGGGTGGTGACCACAAACCTGCAGGACAGAAACAGGGTTGGAGTCCTGGGGTCCTTCCCAGCACAGCCCCTGTGAAAACAGCTCAGATTCCAGCTGCCTGGAGGCCTCTCCCCATCCTTCTGGGAGGACTGGTTCCCAGGACTCCGTGTGCATCTCACCCAGATCAGGCACCTAGCTCATGCCTAGCTACATGCACGCTACATTCATTTAACGCATCCTCACACACTCCTGGAGTCCACAATAGCAGAGCAGGGAGACAGAGAGTTCTCCTCCTCTCTCCCTTCATCACTCGGGAGACTGAAGCCCAGAGAGGGAAAAGGATCCATCTAGAGTCACACTCAGAGCCAAGACCAAGTCTCCCAACCCTGAGGCTGAGGCTTTTCCTGCCTGGCCTTGTCTGTAAACACCCCTCTGAGGAATAAGTCTCAAGGGTTCCCCCCAACTGGTCATGTTCAATCTTGGTGCCCATACTCCTATGGTGCACAAGCTGCTAAATGCTTCTAGCCACCTTTTCCTCACCAGCTCAGAGTCTGCCAGAGGCTGTTAAGATGATATTACTCCATGTCTAACCCTTAATACCCTGTCTTCTAATTTTTTAAAATCAAGCCACTAATTAGCAAGCCATTTAACAAACTCTGGAATTGTAGCTATCAGGGTATCATTTGCTTGAGAGTTCCCTCCACTTGTTTTCACACTAGGTCCAGGACCCCTGCTCCACAGGAAATGCTGTGGGGGAAACAAGCCCACTAAGGGGGTTGCAGGCAATGAAATGAGCTTGAGGGCTGGAGAGTAGAAGTGTTCATGGGATTACTCAGCCAGAAATATTCTCCAGGGCCAGCTCTGTGCTGGTTCGGCATCAGAGCTGAGGGCACAGAGCTCAAGAGGTGGGTGAGAAAGAGCCCACGTCCAGGGGTGATGATACATAAAGAATGAGCATATGCCCACCACCGGGCCAAGGTGGGAGGACGCTCCACACAGGGAAGAGCAACATGCAGACGGAGAGGCCAGAACGTACGCTCCATGATGGTCTGTTTTGTCTTCCAGTGCATTCCCTGGATCACAGTGGGATATTTGCCGAATGAAGAAGTGGATGGATGAAGAAATGAATTCAGGAGCCTTGCATGACTGGAGGTGTGTGTTAGAGACCATCAGGCATGGAGAGACAGGGATAGGCCAGACTGCGATGGCCCCAAATACCCCGTTAAGGCCCCTGCACTTTCTCCTGGGCTCCCAGGGAAGTGACAACAGCAAGGAGAAGTCACATCCAAATGGGACTCCTGCTTCTACCTGTGGGTCTACTGACGGCAGTTGACAGAAGTGAGTTTTTCTACAACCCTGACTTCTGGGAATATTCTAATCATGGGCAGGCTCTAGTGGAGCTGACAGAATGCAGATTGACCTTCTGAAGCCTCAAGTGCAGTCCCAAGGAGGGGCCACGGTGGGCCTGGGACCAATCATTCCACCTACCCACCCACCCTGAGCCTCAGTTCTGGGCAAGGTGTCCTCCAAGAGAGTTCTCAGGTCACCACCAGCACTTTGCCCAGAGTCTAGCCATGGCCAAACAAACTGTTGGAGGGGAGGCAGGCAGAGTCCATCTTACCAGACAAGAGAGTAGCTGAAGCCCAGGATGGAGCTGACCAGCCCAAACTCCGATGAGAGGCAGGCAAAAAAGGGGAAGTGGGACAGGCCAACTTCGATGCCGCCGATCAGAAGCACAAAGGCTGGGAGAGAAGGGCCAGAGACTGTGTGAGTTCCTCTTCTCACAAACTCAGGGGAGACTCAGGTCAGCTATGGGGCTTCATGTGACTTGCAGTCACAGATCTCAGGACTCAGGGAGATGAGTGAATAAGTGCCAGATTAGCCCAAGGAGGAATGCAGGGATGTCTGTCATGTATTCATGTTACAGAGCCTTCCTGGTACCTCTCCCATGCCAGGCACTGGGCTAACTATTGAGATGAAGACGACTTGGTCCCTGGCCTTCATTAGCTCACAGTATGATGGGCAGAAACAGACAACATAAAGGAACAATCACTGCAAGTAGAGCGCCATAATGTATACCATAGCAACACAGAGAGCAGGGATGAGCTGTGTTTTAAAACCTCTTGTAAAGTATTATATTTATACACTGTACCCTTAAGGCAATGATAATATTAATGCTGTCACTGACTAGTCCTGAGACGATCTAACAAATCAGTAAAATGTAAATGGGCAAGGTGTCCTTTCTAAGTGTCTGCTTTGGGCTGGGGCACAGAACAGGCATCAAGGATACAGGAGAAATAAACAAAGTTCTTGCTTTAAGATACTTACAATACAATAGAGAAGACAAGGAGGAAAGTAAGTGATGTGATATGTATGATAGTAGAGGCATATTCAGCGTGCTATGAGGGCAAGAAGAGGAAATCATGGACCTCACCTAGGGTCTGAGTATGAGGGAAGGCATCCTGGAGGTGATGACATTTAGCAAGGCCATTAAATATAAGAAGGAGTTTGTAGGTTGGCGAGAAGGAGGAAAGTAAGGACATTCCTCACTCAAAGGATGGGAGATGGTTGGTTGGGGTAGTCCGTATTTCTGTGAATGTGAGTGGTGGAAGATGGGCAGGTAAGGGACAATATAAAAGGAATAACTGCTGTGAGGTTAGAAGCTGCAAGAGCATAATTTTTAAATTTACCCGAATTCACCCACCAGGATAGCAGAGTGAATAAGATAGCAAAATCATAAGCCCACAAACATCTACAACAAATCTAAGTGACAAGACCCATTTGATATCAACATCAGATTAAGAGGAAGCAGACAGCAGACAATAGGGTCTTTGAAAGCCCAAGAACAGAACCAAAGTTGCCAACAGATATTCACAGGAAATTGAAGCTGAAATAACAGCAGAAAATGGGCAAGGTGCTGAAGGTCATGATTCACAGGTGAGAATCAGCAGACTTTGGTGTTAGTAAGTCTGAAGATGCTGGATCTATCGCAACCCATGAACTCACTATACTAAATATCCAAGTCCCCTCCCAGGACAAGTCCAGGGTGACAGAGAAACTGTTGGCAGTAGGAATTCAAAATGAAAAGAATAAGAACATTAGGAGCTGGGAAGTAGTGAGTCCAAACAAAAATGGAGGTAAGAAGTCAACTCAGAAAATGTACGGTTATAATGAGGATACATACGTAAAATCATTTTGTGAAAACAGAAGAGGGAACCCTTGAGCCGTGAAGCAAGAAACAATGTTCTGGCCCAGCCAGATGTTCAACATATTCGTTTTCAAGGAAACACAGGTCAAGACAACAGTCAGATAATACTTCACACCTACTCAAATGCCTGTATCTTTTAAAAATGAAAATAGCAAGTATTGGATAGGATGTGGAAAAATTAGAACCTTCACACCTTGCAGGTCAATGGAACCAAATGGAGAGCCCAGAAATAGACCCATACACATGTGTAGTCAATCAATTTTCAACAAAGCTGCAAAGGCAGTTTAGTGGGCAAAGAGTAGGTTTTTGCAACAAGGAGTGTTGCAAATAAATGGATAGTCAAAGGCAAAAAAAAAAAAAAGAGGAATTCATTCTACACCTTACACTATAAGCAAAAAATTAATATGTATTATAGACCTAAATGCAAGACACCATAAGACTAAAACCTCTAGAAAGAACAAATAAGAAAATCTAAGTGATCTTAGATTAGGCAAAGATTTCTTATATGATACCATAAAAAGAAAAATGAAAATATTAGACTTCCTCAAAATTGTAAATGGAAGCTCTTCAAAAGACACTGTCGATAGAATGAAAACACAAGTCACAGATTGGGTGAAAATACTTGCAATTCATACATCTGATAAAGCACTTATATACAGAGTATATTAAAAAGAAAACTCTCTGGCGAAAGAAAAACACCAATACAGTATACTAACACATATATATGGAATTTAGAAAGATGGCAATGATGACCCTGTATGCAAGACAGGAAAAAAGACACAGCTGTGTATAACGGACTTTTGGACTCAGAGGGAGAGGGAGAGGGTGGGATGATTTTGGAGAATGGCATTCTATCATGTATACTATCATGTAAGAATTGAATCGCCAGTCCATGTCTGACGCAGGATACAGCTTACTTGGGGTTGGTGCATGGGGATGACCCACTGAGATGTTATGGGGAGGGAGAGGAGGGGGATTCATGTTTGGGAACACATGTAAGAATTAAAGATTTTAAAATTAAAAAAAAAAAGATACATATGGATCGGATTAAAAAAAAAGAAAACTCTCAAAACTCAACAATAAGAAAACAAAAAACAACCCAATTTTTTAAAGTAGGCGAATGATTGAACAGACAGTTCATCAAAGAACGTAGAGGGATAGCAAATAAGCATGAAAATATGCTCAACATCATTAGTCATTACAAAAGTGCAAATTAAAAGCACAATAAGATACCACTACATGCTTCTTAGAATGGTGAAAATTAAAAAGACTGACCATGTGTTGTCAAAAACAAAGAGAAACTGAAACTCTCATACACTGAGGAAGGTAATCAAAACTGGAAAAAACCACTTTGAAAAATAGTCTGACAGTTTCTTTAAAAATATAATCTACTTCATGGTCTTAATAATCCAGACATCCACTCATAGGTATTTATCCAAGAAAAGTGGAAACATACAAGGACTTGTAATCCTTTTAGCAGCTATATTTGTAATAGCCAAAAACTGAAAATAAATCAAATGTCTGTCAACTGGTGAATGGGTAAACAAACTGTGGTCTTTCCATATAGTAGAACACTACTCAGAAATGAAAAAGGAATGATTTCTGATACATGCTAAACATGTATGGATCTCAAAATAATGATGCTGGAGGGTGAAAGAAAACAGATCACTCCCCTAAGGAGAGGGGGAAAGTGCATTACATGTGATTCCATTTATATAATTGCCTGAGGCTGGGGGTGATGACAAGATACAGGTGGGAAGAAGACAGTACAAAGGGGAAAAAGTTAACTCTGGGGTTCATCATGGTGATTGTGGTAATGATTTCATAGATGCAAATATTTGCCATGGGCTTTCCAGGTGGCTGAGTGGTAAAGAATGCAGGAGACTCAGGTTCAATCTCTGGATTGGGAAGATCCTCTGGAGAAGGAAATGGCAACCCCCTCCAGTGTTCTTGCCTGAGAAATCCCATGGATAAAGGAGCCTGGTAGGCTGCAGTCCATGGGGTTGCAAAAGACATGACTGAGTGACCAAACAACAAATCTTAGCTTATATACTTCTAAGAGATACATCATTTTGGTTTCAATTTTCATCAAAAACTCTTAAAAACTAAGGAGATATTACATGTATAATATCATATAAGAAACGAATTGCCAGTCTAGGTTTGATGCATGATACAGGATGCTTGGGGCTGGTGCATTGGGATGACCCAGAGGAATGGTATGGGGAGGGAGGTGGGAGGGGGGTTCAGGACTGGGAACACGTGTACACCTGTGGCAGATTCATGTTGATTATGGCAAAACCAATACAATATTATAAAGTAATAATAATAATAATAATAAAATTTTAAAAAATTTAAAAAATAATAAAAATTTTAAAAAGAAGTAGAAAAAAAAAAACTAAGGAGATACTGTAGGCATTTGCTCATAGAGGACTGTAACTCAGGAGAGAGAACTGAACAGGACAGGAGAGGTTTGGGAGTCATTAGATTAGGGATGACTGAACTGTCAGAGAGCCCAGGGCATGGGGAACAAAGAGGCCTCAGATCAATGGCCAGAGAAGTAAGCACAGTTCTTTGAGGAAGCATCTGAATGCTTACTGATAGCAAGAAGGCAGTCATAGCTATCACTCAGGAGAGATGTTTACTGCAGGTGACAGAGAAGCTACCTTCTGAGCCTTCTATGTCTAAAGAACCTCTGAATCTAACTGGGAGAAAACGCCCGCAAATGAGCTTTGAAACCCTGTGGGCTCAACATTGACCTTGGGTAAGTAATAAGCTGAAAAGAATGCTGACAGTCCACAAAGTGTGTCCCCTGACCCCAGAGAACCCCTGCCATGCGGTCTCTAAGCAAGAATTTCCGTGGTGAAATTCCCAGCAGGTGTTGAGGCAGCACGTGTACCTTGGGCCCACTGCGGGACCAGCAGGGGCTGGTAACCTTCTGAGAACAAGAACATGACCTTATTGGCTGTGGCCCCAAAGGCGACTCCATAGGACCATCGATTACTGAAAGTGCCCACGAAGTCCAGAGGTCTGTGAATAAGAGAAGCAAGTCATGAAGCCAGAAGTGACTCACTCCCACAGTTCATCTCCAAAGTTAACTGCCCCGCGCTGGGGAGGAATTATTGATTAGTGAATTATTCATTTCCTCGGTGGCTCAGCAGGAAAGAATCCGCCTGCAATGCAGGAGATGTGGGTTCTGGAAGATCCCCTGGAGAAGGAAATGGCAACCAACTCCATTATTTTGGCCTGGGAAATCCCATGGACAGAAGAGCCTGGTGGGCTACAGTCCGTGGGGTCGTAAAAGAGTTGGACACGACTTAGAGACGAAACAACAACATATCCTGAGGCCCTCTGTGCTGATCTTGGGGCTAGATGTGGATTCAGGGTACTGACATGAGGGAGACAAAATCCTTGCCCTGGAGAAGTTCCAAGTCTGGGGAGCAAAAGCAAGGACATCAGCAGCCATGACAGCAAGCAAAATGGGCAAGTGACTCACTTCTCTGAGCCTGAGCTTATTCATCCATCACATGAGGATAACCACCTCTACCTTGTTGGGGTTCATCAGAGTAATGTAGTTAAAGCAGATGGTTCAGCGCCTGGGTCACAGTCAGTGTGCAATAAATGTTAACTATATCACCAATATTATTATTACTTACAGGGTGATGAGGCAGAGATGTGAAAATTAGAACTCAAGGAAAAATGTGGTAAAGGGAGCACAGATTCAGAATGGCAGAGCCAGAAAGGCCCTGAAATCTGCCTGGACCACCCAGCTTTCCTGGGACGTGGCTCATGCCTCCATCCCAACAAGGAAGCTTGCTGCCGCCAGTGACAGGGAACTCTCTCCCCTCTGCTTTCTGGAACAGCCATGGTGCTGAGCATGGGAAGGACTTTCCCACAGTAAGCTGAGCCTCCTTGAGATGTTTTAAGCATACCTGGGCAGCCCTGGGTGCTGAGGGCACAATGGCTTGGAACTGCATTCTGAATTCTCTGGGCATTGGGTGGGTTGGGGAAGGGGGAGGGGCAAGGCTATTCTTGGTGGGGAGGTAACTAAGAGTTAGCCTGGCCTTACAAATGGTGTTGGTCCCACACACAGAGTATCCCCAAGCTGTAGTTAGGAACCTTGGCTCAACTCACATGACCATTCCGAAGCGGTTCCGCAGAAGGTAAGTGTCATCTCTCTCTCTGTGTTGCTCTCTTCTTTGGAGAAAGGACAAGACCAAAATGATGAAAAACTACAGGAAGAGAAGATGGGTTTGCCATCAGGGAGTGTTCATCCTCAGACCCTCCGTGCCCTTACTGAAGGAGAGTGTGTGGGTGAGCAGGGCACTCAGAATGTCTAGGACTCAAACTCCAGACTCAGGGAGCTGGCTGTGTGCACCCCTAAGCTTCCAGAATGTTTTGTACTGAGCTTCCTTTTGTGTTGCCCTGAGTGGACATGGGTTCAAATCTTTCTTTCCCACTCACTGGCTTGAAGGGAGACTTAACTTCTCTGAATCTCAGTGCCCTCTTCTGTAAACAAACAAACAAACAAACAGATAATTGTTAGGTGGCAAATCCGTCTTTGCTTTTTATTCCTGTGATTCAGTCATCTCTCCGATACTTGATGCCCCTTTCCTGTTTTCCTTTTACTAGAAGTATCCCAAGAATTATCAACACTTGCCATCTCCATTTCCTGACCTCTCACTTGCTCTTCGACCCCCTAACCTGGCTTCTGCCACCATCACTCCACGGAAGCAGTGCTGGTCAAAGTCACTAATTACCACCTTGTTGCTCAACCCAAACATAAACATTAAGCCAGCTCTGCTTGGCCTCTCAGCAGCATCACTGTTGACCTTTTCCTCCTCTTTGAAATACTCTCCTCTCTATGCTTCTGTCAGCCACACTTTTCTGGTTTTCTTTCAGTACTTCTCAGTCTCCTTTGCTGGATCATTCTTTACCCAGCCGCTGGATGTGGAGGTCCTCAGGGTTCACCCAAGGGCCGCTCCTCTCACTCCCTGACTCTCTCTTCCTCAGTGATCCTACCCGTGTCCATGCTTTCCATGGCCACCAAATACATAGAAGACTCACAAACTTAAGTTTCCAGCCCAGACTTGGTCCAGAATTGTATGTCCAACTGCACGGTTAGTATTTCTTTTTGATGTGTTGAATGCTTCTTAAATTCAGTTTGTCTTAAACAGAACTCATGAGTTTCCTCCCTGTCCTGTTCCTTTACCCACACCAAACTTGGATCTCTTCTAATTTTCCTTAACAAGCGGATGGCAAATACCACCATCCTTCCAACTGTGCAAATCAGAAACTGAAGAGTCATTCTCTCCCTGACCTCTCTAAACAACCTGTTAGTAGGTCCTACTGATTTCACCTTCTGAACATCTCGAGTTGACCACCATCATCTAGGATGATGTAAAATTACCTCAGCTGGACCTCTGCAACCATCCCCTCATTGGTCTTCCTCCCTCCTGTCTTGCTTGCCTCCAACCAGATCCCCAATTGCAACCAAAGTGATCGTTTCAACACATAAATCTGATCGCACCATACTCATGCCAGAAATCCTCCAATTACTCCCCATCGTATTCAGAACAAAGACAAATCTCCTGCACACAGAACCTGGCCCTGCCCCACCTCCCCAGACACTTCTACCTCATTCTCCACTCCAGCCACACTTGCCTTCTCAGCTCCTCACAATCTCCATGTTCCCTACCCCCGTGGAGCCTTTGCACAACCTCTCCTCTTTGCTTGAAATGTTCTTACTACATCTTCCAACAGACCTTAGCTCCAGCATTGCTTCCTCAGAAAAACCTATTTTGACTTCCCTACAAGTCAGTGTTCCTGACTCTTGGGACCTTCAAAGCCTTCTTCTGCCTGTGTTTTTGGTGCATAATGTAAGTCAGCAAGTCTCTGCTGACCTATTCAGACCCCTGTGGAAGCCTGTGTATGGGGGGTGGCTCCCCTTCTCTCCCCTCACTGACCCTCCTCTGCCTTCACTTACTGATGGGATGAGGGAGTAATGGAGGAAGAGCTCCATGTCCACTGAGCTGTCACAAGTGCCGTTTAGATGCCTGGTCCTGAAAAACAGCCAAAATACTCATTCACATCATCAGTCACTGTTGTGGTCATTGACCCTTAAGCCGTGAGCATCACTGTCAGGAATTTGACTTTGTAGCCCACTGAGATCATCTGATCTTTTTTAACGTCACTTTCTGAGTCAGTGCTGCTCACCTGTGATGTGTCTTCCCTAAGTGGATTAATCTTCTTTCACAACTCTTTCTCCAGCTTAATAATCTATACAATTGTCCTACTAACTGGCTCCAACTCCTTCTTATCTTGGTGACATAGTCCAGGACAGATTCAGGTTTCCCTGGAGCCCAAAGCTTATCATTTGGATGTTCTTTTCAAATAAAACTACAAAAATATCTTAACTGCTCATATTTTAAAGAAAACACATCACCATGTAAACAGTTAACCAAGGTGCCTCCCACCCTCCCAGAACCTTGGTAGGGTCCTGCAAGTGAGAGGTCCTGAGATTTAAGCTCCAGAAACTTCACAGGAAAGCAGTCTTTTGACATGGTTTTTCGTAATCAGAGGTCAAGAAGCATCTGCTCGCTCTGATTCACTGCTGGGCTACTGGGGCAGGACAGCAGTCATCTGGATGGCAGGCTATGGACTTTGTCCTCTCCAGACCTCACAGCCTGCAGGACAGGGCTGCTGGGTCTCCTGTCTGAAACACATGACAGCAGGCTTGTGGCCTCTCTTTGAGAGGGACCTGCTCCTCTTGGGGTCCCAGCACACTTCTTCTCGCCACTCTGACTTGCACTGCACCACCTCAGCACATGCTCACCCTCCAGATCCTTGCTCACTCTGTGCCCCACTCCTGCAGCTTCCATCTGGCCATTCCCCAGACTTCCCTTCTGGCCAGCTTTCCCCTCAGAAGTCTCAGGGAAACCCATGAACATAAACGCGTGTGTGGGTGCTAAGTCACTTCAGTCGTGTCCGACTCTTTGCAACCCTATAGACCGTATACAGCCTGACAGCCTCCTCTGTCTGTGGGATTCTCCAGGCAAGAATACTAGAGCAGGTTGTCATGCCCTCCTCTGGGGAATCTTTTCCACCTAGAGATCAAACCCGCATCTCTTGTCTTCTGCATTGGCAAGCGGGTTCTTTACCACTACTGCCACCTGGGAAGCCGGAGCATAACATATTCCCTTGAAATTCTTTGCGATTCCAGTACTCCATGGTGATGTCTAAACCATAAGACTGAAATATCCTAGAAGTGTTGGGGTAGTGGCGGTGGGAACTCATGCTGTTAGAAATGTGATAGAACTGTAAAAGTCAGAACTCCATTTTTTGGAAGGTAAATTGAGTACATACATCAATCTCCCCATCCTATACAAAAGCCTCAAAATTTAAAAGAAAGGAAAAAGTAGCCCTATTTGAAAGCAGGAAAGAAGTCTATTAGAAGACGCTGAATGATGGAGTGCAATTAGGACAAGACCAAAGAGAAGAAGCATCAGCCAGCATGGCTGCAGACTGGGACCACGAAGAAAGTGCTCTGCATCCACATGCAAGAGGCTGACACGGGGGGGGCTGCTGACAGACCACAGAATGAAGAGTCGGGGGCGACAGACCCAAGTGTCCTCTCACCATGCTGATCAGCCAGGGGCAGGGAGTTTATCTCTCTGGGAATAGTATACATGCGTCCGAGAGAAAAGGCAGTGCCCCAGATCACAGGTGGCACCTGGGAGGGACCAGGCTCTTTGGAAGAAGATTGGCTGCTGAGGTACCCCATCTATCGGCACTTCCCACCTCTGCCCTGCTGCACGGAAAGCACACTTTAGTATTAGCTGCTGCGGCAGCTGCCACGCACACCCCAATAAATATCCCAGTGGAAAGCTCTATCACAAAGATAAGCACCCAATCCAGAGCCATCAAACATGAGGAAAGATTACACTGTGAAAGGGAGCCAAAAATTCAACAGACAGAGGTGCTTACTCCTGAGGAAATGAAGCTAATACAGAACTTTTTTGAGACACAGTGTAGAGGAAATTGTCCACAAGAAGAATGAGCATAGGAGGAAGTTATTGTTGTTGTTTAGTCGCTAAGCCATGTCCAACTCTTGGCGACTCCATGGGCTGTAGCCCGCCAGACTCTTGTCCATTGGATTTCCCAGGCAAGAATACTGGAGTGGGTTGTCATTTCCTTCTCCAGGGGATTTTCTTGACCCAGGGATCAGACCTGTATCTCCTGCATTGCAGGCAGATTCTTTACCACTGAGCCACCAAGGAAGCCCCCTAGGAAGAAGTAGAGGGATGCAAAAAGTCACAATAAGCAAAGAAATTAGCAAAACTTCCCATTATTCCCAAGCACAGAATTTTAAACACACACACATATAGATTAACACACATTGTTAGAAACACAAGGACTCGAAAAGACCCGTTCTAAAAGAAATATTGGAGAAAATTCTCAATTAAGAAGAAAAACAAATCTAGGAGGAAGGGAAAGGATTTAAAAGCAACAACAAATGGAGGAATTAGGGGGGAAATATCTAGATAAGTAATTATTGTGAAATAAAATGTTTGAAATGTCAATTTGGAGTTGAAATACCAGATGATACCTCACATGGAAGGGTAGGAACATGTGTAGATATATAGGGAAGTGAAATGAGGACCAAGTTCTTGTCATGTTTAGGAGGATGGTGTAGAAATCTGTTTTATTTTTCTGGGATTTATAAGTAAAATATAATTCTAAGTAAGTATGTTAAAAGTCCACAGTTAGCCACCAGAAGGATATAAATGGAAAGCAAATCAATGTACTAAAAAGTGAATATGAAGAAATAAAAATTCAATCACTCCAGCAAAGCACAGGAAAATAAAAAAATGAAATAAAGGCCCAAATTGAAACACCACAAGAACAAAACTGTCCAAAGAGTAGTAAGCCACCAGCAAGGGAAGAAATACAAACATTCAATAAATTCTTAAAATTTCAACTAGTAATAAAAGGAGAAATTAAGATGAAATGCTGCCTTATCTATTTTTAGTGTTTAGCTATTTGCATGGCTGCACGGGGTGTTAGCTGCTGCATGCCGGGTCTTTAGTCTCTGTTGCAGCATGTGGGATCTTCAGTTGCAGCATGTCAACTCTAAGTTGGGACATGTGGGATTTTGTTCCCTGACCAGGGATTGAACCTGGGTCCCCTGCATTGGGAGCATGGAATATTAGCCACCGGGCTGTTGCCCTAATGGTCTGGGAGCGAGCGACGAGAATGAAGACAGAACAGGAAATCTGGTGCAATGGGTCAGGGGACCCGACCTCTATTGGACTGAGGGAGTAATTTTGATTAATGGTTCCTATGCAACTGTATGGGACTGGTCCCCTAAGGGGTATGCAGTCTCTAACTGCTTTCATCAAAATCAGTCCTGCAGTCCTCACAGAAGGCTGCATTGGCAGGTGCATAAAGTCTTTGACCATACTAATATTACCATTTATTCAGATCATCCAATTATATGGCATGTTAGTGGCATGTCACCCCCCTTCCCACAACTGGATAAAGAAAGAGGGCAAGGAGAGATTTGGAGATTGGCTTTAAGTCTTAAAAAATTCTAAATTTGGGATGGACATTATTCTGATAAAACTCATTATTTATTGACATTTAATACCAGTACCAACTGGACATTTTATATTCAGTCTTGTGTGAGAAATTCTTATGTGCTCTTGAAAGGAACAATTTCTATCAATGAAAGTGTACAAGAACTTTCTTGCCAGGATTGCAAATTATATACTTGCTTAAATTCTTCACTTTATAATTCTAATCACTCATTTGTTATATTAAGAAGGAGATTGGGAATATGGCTTCCAGTAAATCAAACCAGACCTTGGGAAGGTTCTCCTAAAACACATACGCTCTTTTAAAGGTTATGAAGAAAGTACTACAACGTTCCAAAAAGTTTATTGGACTCCTTATAGCAGCTATTGTGGGAATTATTGCTATAGCCCTGACCGCAGCAGTAGCTGGAGTGACATTGCATCAAACTATACAAACGACTGCATTTGTACAGCGGTGGCACCAAGAGGCAAGTTCTGCCTGGGGAAGTGAAACCCACATAGGCCAAGAAATTAACGAACGATTGATTCATTTAGAAAGTGCAGTTCTCCTACTAGGGGACGAAGTACAAAATCTTAAATCACAAATTCATCTCAAGTGTGATTGGAATATCTCTTTATTTTGTGTCACACCTCGTAAATATAATCAAAGTGCATATACTTGGGATCAATTATTTAAACATTTGAGGGGACATGTTCATAATAATTTATCCTTAGATATTTCCCAATTATGGCTACTATTTCTAATATGCAGAATGCTCGCTTACAATTACTCCCAGAAACTGATTTATTTGAAGAAATTGAGGAAAGCTTACATAAACTTAACCCCATGATGTGGATTAAAACTTCAGGAGGAGGATTGCTTGGTACTATAATATCAGGATGTATGTTTTTAACTGTTTTGTGTCTAGTCCTCAGATGCATGAGAATTGATGAAGAAAAAGTTGCTCAGACGGCGTCTCTACTCCTGAAAAAACAAAAGGGGGGAAGATGTAGTGGGAATTCCTAGTAATGTACTTTCACAGCCTTGAGAAATTCCATAGAAATAGCACCTGGAAAAACAGCATATATTAAGAAACTGTGTTAATGATTATCTTTCATGTTTTTCTTAAGAATAATCTTGATACAAACCCCCAAGGCCAGACCCAGAAGGGAGTATGACTGGGATCATGAAAGCATGGACCTTGTAACTTTAGGTCAGTGTCAGGCATGAACGCTGCCTACGCACTTGCTGATTGTTTCCGAGACTAGCCCAAAAGTGAGAGGCCTGGGGTAAAAACAAGGAGATCTGCACTATGTCAGTGCAGTGTCTTGGGAAAGATAAGATAAAAAAAAGCCTTGTAGTCTGCAGTTTGGAATAAAAGCTGGACTCAGAGTGGACTCTGCACCTCAGTCCAATAGAGGCTGCAGGTCCCCTGACCCATTGCATCAGATTTTGTGTTCTGTCTTCATTCTCGTCACTCGCTTCCGGACCATTAGGACAACACTGGACCTCCAGGGAAGACCCTGTCTTATCTATTAGAGTGGGAGTTATTGACAATACTACTCAGAATTACTGAAGGTCAAGACAAGTTGGTATTCATTTACTGATAATCAAAGTGCAAGGAGATATAGCCATTCTGAGGATTAATTTTGCAATATATACCGAGGACTGTTAAAATACAGCAATTCCACTTCTAGGAATTCTAATTCTAAAAAGTATACACTAAGGAAATAATCAGAGAGATGACTGGGGACATGTACTAGAATGCTAAAAATTTCATTCTTCCTCCCTCCCTCCTATGTGTGCTTAACATTTTAAATGTAATATATGCTTATTGTAAAATATTCAGAATATTAACAAATGTAAAAAGTACTAATAAAAGCCCTTTTCCCTTCCATAATTATGTTTTTGTAACCTGTAGTTTCAAGCAAAAATGGGATCAGACTAAAGTTGTCTGATTTGATTGATTTCTTCATTTAATCAATAAAAGAAAGGGAAAGATTTTTATTATTAAGAAGGGCAATTTCTCATGTCAGAATATACAGACCCACAGATCTCTTTCTGTGGGGTGACTCTGCCTGCACATATTCGCTGCTGGACCTGCCTCCTGCTTGGAGGGCTGAGACGAGGGTTGGTCTGGCAGTGGCTAGAAGCAGGTGAGCTCAGAGAGAGTAGAGAGAGGAGCTCTCTAAATAAGGGCTCTATCTATGCATCCCCTCCAGCATGAACAGGTGACCTTGACTTGGGGTCAACCCAAGTTAGAAGGCCACTGAGACCCCCTTCTTGGTCTCTGAGACTCACACTACTTCCTAATGGGTCCAGGGCTGTTGGGGCAGATCTGTTGAGGGGTGAACCACAAAACAGCACCCCCAAATGTAGAAAATCTAATTTCCACAGATGACAACTTGGAACCGTGTTTGTGATATATTGTTAAGGGAAACATATTATAAAACAACACGATCCCAAGTTGTGAAGAATGGTAATCTCTGTGTAGTGGGATTTGAGTCCATTCTACTTTTTAAAAGTGATTTTCCCGAATCGTCCAAGGGTACTGCATAGATGTAGTGCTTGGCAACTGCTTAGAACAGTGCTTAACACAAAATAGGCAGCAATGAACATACGCTGGATGAATGACTGGGTTTTGTAATCAGGGAAAAGACTGGAGGTTTTTTGCTTGGATCCCAGAGCAATAAAACACCATTCTGAAGGGAAGCTGCCCAAGAATCAGCATAAAGTGAAAATATGCAAGATTTGTTCTATGACGGGGTATAAATTATAAATCTTTCATTAACTGAAAGATAGAAAATTTAAAAATTGTTTAATAAATAAAAAATAAAGATTTAAAATTAAAAGTAATGAGGATGAGTCCAAGCAATGACACAAAACTGGTACATCTAGAGCACAGGTCATCTGCATTCCTAACTTCTTTCTCTGACACTCCTGTGCTGATCGCCTGCTGGGGGCAGTACGGTGTCTCTGTGCCCCACAGTCCTGCTTCCTTTGGCCCTAATGTTATCACTCTACAGTCATCAAACGTATGATAGTAGCTTTTATCAATTGATGTCACTTTATTACGTATCACTATCTCCTTAGGAATTCTATCTTATGTTATCTTATGTAGTCTTTACAAGTAGCAGATGGTAATAACTCCTTTTCAGAATGAGAAACTGGAGCCAGGAGAGGTTTCCTGACTGGCCCAGGAGGAGGTGAGGCTGGGAGCCAGGCGCTGCTATATGACACCATCCTCCCAGCCCCTGCTGCTAGCTCACGTGGCTCCTCAGAGCTCCGAGAGTTCGCTGACCTTCCGGGCTGTGGCTGACTCATCTCTGATCCTAAATCCAGTCCAGCACCTGGCACAGACAGGATTAGGGCATGTTTGTTAAATTCCATGGGAACTTCCCTCCGGAAGTTGAGGCCCAAAGAGGGCCAGTGAGCAGAAAACGTCACAAAGCCCAGGTTATTCCAAGTCCAGCTCAAGGTGCTCAGTGAGCGTGGCACCGGCCACCCTGGGGGCAGAAAAAAGGGAACTGGTTCCCACTGCTGAGTGCAGAGAAGGGATGAGAAGGAGGAAGAGGTGTGTGCACTGTGTGTGTGTGCATGTGTGTGCATGAGCATACCTGTCCGTGTGATGCCTCCAGCAATGAGGCAGCCTGTGTGCCAGGGTCTCTGGGGTCAGCCCAGCCCCACTTTTGTGAATCCCTTCAATCCCCTAACACACAGGCTCCTCCTAGTCCTGCCTGGAGCTGGAGGCAGATGTGATAGTATGCTCAAACTGGCTTGTATCAGCTTGGGACTGTCACATTATCAGGAATTTTGCAAGCCAGTTTGTAAACACCACCACTGGTAAAAATTGAAATATACAAATGCATAATTAAATAAATTATTAAAAAGGAAAGTAGTAAAGCCTGAAAACCCATCACCTCCTAATTACTTTGCTACCTTTTGCTGTGATTTATCTCTGGAGGTTATACTTGCAGGATGAAAACTCTGTGTTATGGATTGTGCTACTTCCGTACCTCCCTTCACACCTCCATTCAGCGACATCACATCATTAGCTTGAAATCAGCCAGGCTGGGAGTATTTACACCAGGAAGATGGGGGAGCACTGCAAATCAGGCTCTGATTTGTGTTCTGAGACTGTCTAGAAAGTGACAGAGAAAATGTTAACAAGGCAGATTAAATTTAAACATGTTTGTAGCCATTACATTATGAATAGCAAAAAAAAAAAAAAAAGGAAATATTCTTCTAGAATTTAAAATTCTTATCTCATTCATCCAAAAAGGAGTTTCTGGCAAATGAAATTCTGACTCACACCTTGTTTCCACTGTTGCACGTTTGCCTTACTCATTAATGTCAATAAATGTATCAACCAACACTCGTGTCAGAAATAAACTCATGGGTCAATGGCAGGTTGACTACATATACAAGAGTTCTGGTAAAAATCAATGAAAGCATTCTGTGAGATTTAATTGGGTCTGTGCAGTTTGCAAGAAAGATCATTATATATTTGTTATTTGTAAATTATCTGTGATACCCTATTCTATCAGTACAATTCCCTGCTTTTGGACCAAAGAAAAGTTTTCTTTCTTGGGTTGGAGAGGGACACTCATTGGCTGTTTCTACCTCCTCATATGCCAGACCCCATCTGCTCCTCTGTCCTCAGAGTATCTGGGGTCAGCCCTCTCCAGACTGAGTGCCCCCTCAGCTCCAATCCAGTGCACGTCCATGGGCAGCTGCCCTGGTGTCTCTGGCCTCCTGCTAGGTGAGGGAGTGTCTGGGACTCCCCTGCCCTGGGTTCCTGATCACACAGTGGACTGAAGTCCTTCACCTGGTTAACCAGTAGCCTGAGTGCTCTGCACACCTGGCCCCATGATCAGTGTCCCGCTCCACACTACAGGTTGGGGGTGGGGGGGTGGATGGGGCGGGCAGAACACAGCCAGCTTGCCCAGAATGGCCCCTCTGTCCTCCGGAGCCACCAGCCTCCTCTGAGGCCCTCATGTAAAGGCACCTGGCCAGGAAATACCACTTTGAGCCCACCCAGCCCTGCTCCTAAAAGTGCCAAGGCTTCCTAGTCTCAGATGAGCCCAGGGTCTCAGTTTGGTTACTTGTGAACTGAGATAGTTGGACTGCTTGGGACTCAGTCCACAATCACAGCAGGGAGCCCACTCTGTGGAAGTCTTCATACATCTGTGTCCCCCACTGGAGGAGGTGCTCCCTAGGGGCAGGGACCTTCCTCATTCTTCTTATGTGTTCGGCTCCTGACCCAGAATGTGGCAACAACAGGTGCCCACTATGCTTAGTCATTCAGTCGTGTCCAACTCTTTTCGACCTCATGGACTATAGCCCACCAGGCTCCTCTTTCCATGGGATTCTTCTCCAGGCAAGAATACTGGAATGGGTTGCCATGCCTTCCTCCAGGGGATCTTCCCAATCCAGGGATCAAACCCAGGTCTCCCAAGTTGCAGGCAGATTCTTTACTGTCTGAGCCACCAGGGAAACCCTGGTGCCCACTAATGCTTCCTAAATGGATAGATGGAAAGTTAACCTTTCTCAAGGGCCTACAGTATGCCAAGCTATCCCTCAAGGGTATGCTTTTATTAACTAATTTCAGCTTCATGATAGCCCTGTGAGAGGTACCATCATCACCCCATTTCACCTATGAGCAAACTGGAGCACCAGAAGGTAAGGAAACACATCCAAGCTTCCCCAGCCAGTGAGCGGCTGAGTCTGCATCCCCCTCAGCTGGCCTCTGACAGCTTCCCCAGAAAGCCAGTCCCATGCGCCTTTCTGTCTGTTTCTCTCCCCACTGCCTGCTGCTCTGTCCCTGTCTGTCACTTTCAGTGACTCTCTGAGAATCAGGGAGAGACACACTGATACCCTGTTTTGATTCCATTTTTTTCCCCAGGGCCGTTGTCTGTCTGCTCTGTGTGTCCAAATCAGTATTTTTCTCCTTTGCCGTGACTACTCCCATTCATCTGGACCTTGCTGTACAGCTAGGCCAGGGCTTCCCAGGTGACTTAGTAGGTAAAGAATCTGCCTGCAGTGCAGGAGATGCAAGAGATTCGGGTTCGATCCCTGGGTCAGGAAGATCCCTTGGAGGAGGGCATGGCAACCCACTCCTGTCTTCTTGCCTAGAGAAGCCCATGGACAGAGGAGCCTGGTGAGCTACAGTCCATGGGGTAGCAAATAGTAAGACACGACTGAAGTGACTGAACACGCACGCATGTACAGCTGGGAATGATCAGCTCTGGTTGGTAACCTCTATCAGAGGGTGTGTATGGGCTGTTTTCATGCATCTGTGAGTCCTCAGATCTACCCAGAGGAAAAGCCTGGGATTTGGAGTTAGAAACCTCGTGAGCTTGGGTGAATCATTTCTCCTGTTGAATCCTTGGTTGCTTTATCTGTAGAATGGATGGGATGCCAGCACTTTCCTAGATCCTTAGAGGATGGATAGGAATGGTGATTTGTTAACTGACAAGTACCATGCTTGCTGGGCCTCAGGCCTGCTTCCACCTTCTCTACGACTGCCTCCCACAGATGCTGTTTCATGAGGTGGGAGTGGAGTATTCCAGGCAGCAGCCTGGCCCCCAGCAGACCCTGCGGTCCCTCCTGGATGTGGGGTCTGACATTATCAAGAGACACAGGAGCCACAGAACCAAGGAGCTGGACTCCTGGCTGGGTGTCTTGGCTCCACTGTTTAACCAGCTGGTCAACTGACTCAGAGAGACAGAATCAGCTCAGCCAAGTTGGGAACAGAGCTCTTTCCCAGGGCAGAAGGACTGCAAGAATTTCCCTGTCTTGAGCAGGGCACTGTAGTAAACAACAGAGCTTTACAGTTTATAAAGAACCCTCATCACCAAGGTCTCACTGGATCCTGAGAGAACACCAGTCAGAGGGAAACTATCACTTGTTCTTGGTGGGACTCAAACACACGTGATAACTTTAAGATGAGCTATTGATTGGCCTTTCGTCTCTGGCCTGGTTCTTTGTTCCATCTTCTCCCAGGGCCTCCCTGTTTCCTCCTCTGGGTGTGCAGATCTCTGTTTATTCTCCTTTGCCTTGGCCTTACCCTTTCAATTGGAGCTTACTGTTCAGAGAAGAATGGTCTGCATCTGGTAGCTACCCTCCTTTGGAGAGAGTGTATGGAAATGTTTTCACCCATATCTGGCAAGTTCAGGCAGAGTTACCACGCAAAAAATGTGTGATTGAAGAAGACAAAGGCCACCCCCCCTTTTTTTTTTGCTCCCTTCCATTCTTAACTGTCCTAAAAAGCACCATTTATTTTTATTTCTTTTATAACCTTACCCTTGTTTACTGTGCTTTTCCTAATAACTTCTTATACCTGACTCCTCACCCTAACATCTTTTTTTGTCTTTAGCTGCAGATGGTATTTAGGGTGACAAACTTCAGTCATTGGGAGAGTTAACTCAGTTTTCCTAGGTCTCCCACATATTCAGGAGGTATACACGTGCACGTGTGCTAAGTTGCCCCAGTTGTGTCCAACTCGGTGCAACTCTATGGACTCTAGCCTGCCGGGCTCCTCTGTCCATGGGATTCTCCAGGCAAGAATACTGGAGTGGGTTCCCATGCCCTCCTCCAGGGGATCTTTCCGACCCAGTAATCAAACTTGCGCCTCTTACATCTCCTGCATCGGCTGGCAGGTTCTTTATCACTAGCACCACCTGGGGAGCCCATACAGAAGGTATACATGTTATTAAACATTTGTTTATCTCCTGTTAATCTTTTTTTTATTACAGGAGTATCTTGGTCAAGAACCTAGAATAGAGGAAATATTTTTTCCTTCCCCACGATAACATCTTGCAACAATCTAGACAGAGAATCCCCTGATACCAGGAAGCAATGGTTCTCCTTTTTGAGTAGTCTTTTTAGTTTTAGAATCATTTAAGATGAAATGTTTAAGTTTAAATGTTTGAATGAGAATTCTTAATTCATGACATCTAGACATGACTTTACAGCTCTCAAATGCCTTTCATATTCTTTTCTCATATGATCTTTACAAAGCTGTGGGTTAGGACAGGGGTTAATAGGTGAGGAAACTGACTAATAGATGAGAAAACGGAGGCTTTAAGATCTACTAGAAACTACAGAGCCAGGTTCCAAACCCAGATCTTCTGGGCTCTTCCCATTCTGTAACTTCAGAATGAAGACAAACTGAAATCTGTTCACTGACCCAAGAACCTATCTGTGGTTCTCTGCTCAGTGCCCCCTGCCAAATTACATAGACCATGCCTTCTTCCCGGTTCCATGAATCACCAATAGCAAAGACAGTCACCAGGTTTCTCAAAAAACTAAAAATAGACTACCATATGACCTAGCAATTTCACCTTTGGGAATATATCTGAAAACAACAAACACACTAAGTTGAAAGGATACATGCACCACAATGTTTGTAGTAGTACTATTCACAACAGCCAAGATATGGAAGCAGCTCAAGTGTCCATCAACAGATGAATGGATAAAGAAGATATCCTTTTTAGCCACGAAAAGGACAAGATGCTTGCCATTTGCAACAATATGGGTGGACTTGGAAGTTATGCTAAGTGAAATAAGTCAGACAGAGAAAGACAAATATCAATTGATATCATGTATATGTAGAATCTGAAAAATACAACAAACTAGTGAACATAACAACAACAGCAGAATATAACAACAAAAGTGAATATAACAACAACAAAAAAACAGACCCATAGACACAGAGAACAAATTAGCGGTTACCAGTGGTGAGAGGGAGGGCTTCACAGGTGGCACTAGGCATAAAGAACCTGTCTGCCAATGCAGGAGACGTAAAAGATGTGGCTTTGATCCCCAGGTGGAGGAGGTCCCCTGGAGAAGGGCATGGCGACCCACTCTGGTATTCTTGCCTAGAGAATCCCAAGGAAAGAGGAGCCTAGCTGGCTATGATCCATAGCGTTGCAAAGAGCTGGACACGACTGAAATGACTTGACGCCTGCGTGCATGCAGTGGCGAGAAGGAAGTAGAGAGGGGCAAAACAGGGGTAGGAAATTAAGAGGTACAAACTATTATGCATAAAATAAACTACCAGGATATATTGTACAATATAGGGAATATAGGGCTTCCCTAGTAGCTCAGACAGTAAAGCGTCTGCCTGCAATGCAGGAGACCTGGGTTCAATCCCTGGGTCGGGAAGATCCCCCAGAGAAGGCAATGGCAACCCACTCCAGTACTCTCACCTGGAAAAGCCCATGGATGGAGGAGCCTGGTAGGCTATAGTCCATGGGGTCACAAAGAACTGGATACAACTGAGCAACTTCACTTTCATATGGAATATAGTCTATATTCTATAACTACAAATAGAGCACAACCTTTAAAAATTATGAATCACTACATTGTGCATCTGTAACTAATGTTGTACATCAACTGTACTTCAATTAAAGTACTTCTTTTAATTAAAAAATTACTTGTCTCAAGCTGGGCCCTGATAACTCACCTTGCATTTGGGGGAAACATCTTGGTGGAAAAGCACTGCTTGCCACCCTGCTGAGCAATCTGCTTCTCTGAATTGTTCTTTGGGCTTCTCTGGCCTCTCGTTGAGTGCTTCTGGTATTCTGATGTTCTGCCCAGTTTCTGTCACATCATCCAAAATTCCTCAGACAAAAACAAACATCTAGTCAAATATTTACTAGAGAAATGACAGTATGTGGTGGCCTCCTTCCTTGTTTGGGAACACTACTGGCTGTTCTTTGGCTCTTCCACCCTTCCCATGATTTCTCATTCAAAATCAGGAACTGCCCTCCTATTTTCTCTTTCTGAGACTCCTGCAATCTCTTTTAGTCCCTGCTGGTGGTGGGCACTGGCTCCTTGAGATACTGAAGCTTTGTTCAGCAGTTGAGGCCTCTTTAGCTAGCTGTAAAAATTATTACAGGCAATAAAGTAGGACTCTGCCTACTCTGCCTCAAGGCAATAAACTAGGAAATTAGGGCCACTGCCTTCAAGATCCTCTCTAGAAACAAGACCATTTTCTGGGAGGAGGGGCTAGAGACAAATTCAAAACAGAACCCTAGTCCTGTAGCAGAACCAGGACTAGCTGTCCACCAGGAATTCCTACTCCCTTTCCATAAAGTGAAGCTGCTGCTGGCAAGGACCTGCCCAACCAAGGGGCATATTTCCCAGCCCACCCCAGCATCTAGGAACAAACATGGGACCAAGGCTACCAATGGAATGTGAGCAGAAGTGATGTGTATTACTTCCGGGCTAAGACAGTTAAGAAGCAAGTATGTTTTTCTACCCTCTCCTTCCCCACCTGCTGGTTTAGGATTCAAAGGCCTGAAAGGAATGGGAGGGAAGGAGCCTAGGTCCCTGGATCACCATGTAGAGGAAACTGTCCTCTATACCAGGGGTCCCCAATGCCTGAGTCACAGACCGGTACTGGGCCATGGCCTGTTAGGACCCAGGCCACACAGCAGGAGGTGAGCAACAGGCAGGCAAGCGAAGCTTCACCTGTATTTACAGGCGCTCCCCATCACCTGCATTACTGCCTGAGCTCCATCTCCTGTCAGATCAGCAGGGGTATCTGATTCTCATAGTAGTGCAACCCTACTGTGAACTGGACATGTGAGGGATCTAGGTTGTGCACTCCTTGTGAGACCTGAACACCTAGTGATCTGAGGAGGAGCTGAGGTGGTGACACTAGCACTGGGGAGTGGCTGCAAATACAGGTTATCATTAGACAGGCTTGACTGCACAGAGACCATAATAAATCAATTGATTGCAGATTCATATCAAAACCTATCAGACAGAGGCAAGTGACAAGTTGCAACTGGTGCAGGCTTTAAGTCAGAATCTGACTTATTTTAGTCTGTGCATGGCCCACACATTATTTTATTTACCACTCCCATCCATGCCTCCTTCCTGCACTGAACAGTTGTCTCAGCCACAGTTTTGGTAAGCCTGCAAGCTGCTGCTGCTGCTGCTGCTGCTGCTGCTGCTGCTGCTGCTGCTAAGTCGCTTCAGTCGTGTCCGACTCTGTGCGACCCCATAGATGGCAGCCCACCAGGCTCCCCCATCCCTGGGATTCTCCAGGCAAGAACACTGGAGTGGGTTGCCATTTCCTTCTCCAATGCATGAAAGTGAAAAGTGAAAGGGAAGTCGCTCAGTCGTGTCCAACTCTTCGTGACCCCATGGACTGTAACCTACCAGGCTCCTCCATCCATGGGATTTTCCAGGCAAGAGTACTGGAGTGGGGTGCCATTGCCTTCTCCGAAGCCTGAAAGCTAACCCTAGCCAAAATGAGAAAAAAACAAATGTTGCTAGAGAGCTTGGGGAAAGACCCAATGATGAGACAGCAGAAGCCTCTAAGACTGCAAACAAAAAGAAAACTGCATTTAATAGAAAATATCAAGAGTCCAACTTAAATTATGGGTTTGTTGCAACAGGTGATTCACATTCTTCAACCCTGGTTTGTATAATATGTGGTGACTGGCTGCACAACAAAGCCCTGAAACCTTCAAAACTACTCCACATGGAGACCGAGCACCCTGCATTAAAAGACAAGACTTTGGAGTCTTTTAAAAGAAAAAAAAAAAACCTGTGAACATGAAGAACAGAAATAATTATTGAAGGCCACCACTTCGTCCAATGTGTCTGCACTGAGAGCATCATTCTTAGTGGCTAACCGCGTTGGTAAAGCTAAGAAGCACTTTACTCTTGCTAAAGAGTTCATCGTGCCTGCTGCTAAGGACATTTGTTATGAACTTTTAGGAGAGGCTGCAGTTCAAATGGTGGCACATGTTCCTCTTTCATAACTGGCACCATAACTAGACGAACTGATGAAACAGCAGGGGATGTTGAGGCTCAATTGTTAGAAAGGATTAATGAGTCACTGTGGCATGCAGTGCTGACACTGACGAGCCTACCAATGTTGACGTCAAGGCAACAGTGCTTGTTTTGAGGGTGTGCTTGAGGATATATTATGTGCACTTCTGTTGCTGGCCAACACCACAGCTGCAGAACTATTCAAGCCTTTGAATGATTCAGTTCAGTTCAGTCCAGTCACTCAGTCATGTCCGACTCTTTGCGACCCCATGGACTGCAGCACGCCAGGCCTCCCTGTCCATCACCAATTTCCAGAGTTTACTCAAACTCATGTCCATTGAGTTGGTGATGCCATCCAACCACCTCATCCTCTGTCGTCCCCTTCTCCTCCCGCCTTCAATCTTTTCCAGGATCAGGGTCTTTTCCAGTGAGTCAGTACTTCACATCAGGTGGCCAAAGTATTCGAGTTTCAGCTTCAGCATGAGTCCTTCCAACGAATATTCAGGACCGATCTCTTTTAGGATTGACTGGTTGGATCACCTTGCAGTCCAAGGGACTCTCAAGAGTCTTCTCCAACACCACAGTTCAAAAGCATCAATTCTTCAGCACTGAGGTTTCTTTATAGTCCAACTCTCACATCCATGCATGACTACTGGAAAAACCATAGCCTTGACGAGACAGACCTTTGTCAGCAAGGTAATGTCTCGGCTTTTTAATATGCTGTCTAGGTTGGTCATAAATTTTCTTCCAGGAAACAGGGTCTTTTAATTTTATGGCAGCAGTCACCATCTGCAGTGATTTGGGAGCCCCCAAAACTAAAGTCTGTCACTGTTTTCACTATTTCTCTATTTGCCATGAGGTGATGGGACCAGATGCCATGATCTTAGTTTTCTTAATGTTGAGCTTTAAGCCAACTTTTTCACTCTCCTCTTTCACTTTCATCAAGAGGCTCTTTAGTTCTTCTTCACTTTCTGCCATAAGGGTGGTGTCATCTGCATATCTGAGGTTATTGATATTTCTTCCAGCAATCTTGATTTCAGCTTGTGCTTCTTCCAGCCCAGCGTTTTTCATGATGTACTCTGCATATAAGTTAAATAAGCAGGGTGACAATATATAGCTTTGACATACTCCTTTTCCTATTTGGAAACAGTCTGTTGTTCCATGTCCAGTTCTAACGGTTGCTTCCTGATCTGCATACAGATTTCTCAAGAGGCAGGTCAGGTGGGCTGGTATTCCCATCTCTTTCAGAATTTTCCACAGTTTGTGGTGATCCACACAGTCAAAGGCTTTGGCATAGTCAATAAAGCATAAGTAGATGTTTTTCTGGAACTCTCTTGCTTTTTTGATGATCCAACAGAAGTTGACAATTTGACCTCTGGTTCCTCTGCCTTTTCTAAAACCAGCTTGAACGTCTGAAAGTTCACAGTTCATATACTGTTGAAGCCTGGCTTGGAGAATCTTGAGCATGACTTGAATGATTACATATCAGGAAAACTGAGTTGGTCATTTTGTGCTGTTACATGCACAGATGAAGTGGCTGCCATGACCAGATGACTTCTCAGGTCAAAGAATTCCCTTCTGAATATGAATCTATGCACTGTGTTAATCATAGAGAAATACTGGCTAGCTGAAAAAAGTCACCTGAATTTAACAGTGTTTTGCAGGATGTGATTAAAATTATCAACCACATTAAAGTACATGCCCTTAACTCAGATCTCTTCATGCAGCTCTATGAGGAGATAGACGCAAAGCATCCATTTGAACCCAAAGAATCTCATCTGATAAGAGAAGACTTATACAGAAAGATGAGATGTCTTTCTAAAAGTAGGTCGCTGGCCAGAGTTTTTGAGTTGTGAGAGCAGTTATAGAGATTTCTTTTAGAAAAACAGTCACCATTGGCAGCATATTTCAGTGACGCAGAATGAGTCAATAAACCTGTTCAACCTGTTCGAGGAACTCAGTCCATCATCTCAGGAGAGAACAACGACTGTGTTCAGTTGGCAGATAAAGCAGCTACATTCAAAGCCAAACTGGAATTATGAGGGTGATGAGCGAACATCAGGATTGTTGACATGTTTCAAACATTAGCAGAGATTTTGAGAGAGACTGAGCCAGGGTCTTCTTTCTCCAGGCTGATGCATGATCACCTATCTCAAGTTTCAAAAGAATTTAAACATTACTTCTCCACCACAAAAGACCCCCAAACTGGGAGGGAATGGATCCATGACCCATTTGTGAATAAGGCAGCTGAATCGACCTTGTTCATGCTACAAGAGGATCAATGGCTTGAGACAGCAAATAAAAGTATGGTGGCCTTAAAAGTATGTTTGAGACAACTTGAAATCTCCATATATTCTGGATTAAAGTCGAGGAGGAATGTCCTGAGATTGCTGCAAAAGCACTGGAGAGCCTGCTTCCGTTTTCAATACCTCATCTTTGTGAAGCAGGCTTTTCTGCAGTGATAGCAATGAAAATGAGATTATGGAGTAGGCTGGACATAAGTATCACACTTCGCGTGTCACTGTCTCCCATCACCCCCAGATAGAACCATATGGTTGCCAGAAAACAAGCTCAGGGCTCCCACCATTTCTGCATTATGATGACTTGTGTAATTATTTCATCATACATCACAAAGTTATAATAGAAATAAAGTGCCCACCCCAAAACCATTCCCTTCCACAGTCCATGGAAAAATTGTCTCCCATGAAACCAGTCCCTGGTATAAAAAAGCCTGGGGACTACTGCTCTACACCTGTCCATGAGCAAGAAATAAAGGTCTATTATAATAAATCAGTCGAGGGCTGGCCTATTTGTTACAGCAGCTAGTGTTGCCCTAGCTAACACAGCACAGAATGTGGAGGACTTGTAAACATCATGTGGTCCAAGTTCTTGATTTTAAGGATAAGAAGACGTGGGCTTAAGGAAGGGAAGTACACTAACAGGACTGGCCAGGCCTCAGAAAGTCTGCTATGCCCACAGAACTGTGCCAACGGTGTGAGCATTCACGCTGGTGCTGTGAGATTCTGTGCCCCAGAGCACTGCTCATTGACCTAAGGCTGAGCACCGGACCCAAGAACAGCCAGTCATCAATCACATCAATCTGTCATCTATGATGGACATCCTGTCCAGCAGGTCATCACTTTCAGGAGTCTGACCTTGAGACACAAAACAAGAGCCTAGCACTGGTCAGTGGGACCAAGAACCAAATGACACCCAGAGAGATGCAGGAAGCTAACAAGTGATCAAATTCTGATCACGGCAGATCATGACTCTTGCTCCTAAGAAGTATTAAGATCTCCTAGCATGGCCTATAGATTTTAAATGGCCACCCTGTTTCCATGATGACTTTCCAGAGCCAAATGGGAACTAGACCCGAGGTGTCCTTGTGGTCCACTCACCACATCCATTGGCTCCCAGGCCAGTTAGTGGCACCTTCACACTCTTATCACCCACAAACTGTGGCTCCTCCCCTTCTCTCACCTCACTCATTCTGCCTCCTGGCTCTTATCCATCCCTTTACTTTTGTCAGAGGGCTCATTCCTCTTTTCCCTTCTGCCAGCTTGGATATCCACTTGAGTTGCCTTGAATTAAAGGGGTTTCCAGTTACTCCCCTGCAGGAGGTAGGGCCCAACCAGGGAAGATGATGGAACTGAAGTACTCTTGGGCAAGGTTCCTTCCCTTCCTGCCAAGTGGTCTCTCTTTATCGTGTCTCTCTCCTTTCTGGCCTTTTCTTTAATCTTTCTTCTCTCTGGCTTAGTCCCCTTTGCTTCTTAGGGTTTCTCGGGGCTCTCTTGGGGCTTCAACTCACCACCATCCTGATTCTAGTTCCTGGTATCCCTTCATCCTCCATCCCTGGCTCCTTTTCTAGTTCCTGGTTTCCTTTCAACCTCGATCCCTGGCTCCTTCCCCAGACCTGCTAAGAGAAAAGCTCCTCCCCCGTTCATCTTCCGCTCGGTGCGTCACAGCCAGTCTATGCCTTCCTGTCTTTGGCTCGGTCCTACACTCCTCGTATCAGTTTCCTAGGTTCCCCCACAGCAGAAATTGAAAACCCAGAACTCTTATTTTCTCACAGTTCCAGAAGGCGGAAATCCCAGATGAAAGTTTCAGCAGGTGTGCTTTCTCCTGAGGCCTCTCCTTGGCTTGCAGAGAGCTGCCCTCTCCCTCTGTCCTCGCGTGGCCTTTCCTCTGTGTGCCTGCATCTAGCGTCTCTATGTCTTTAGCTCCTTTTCTTAAGGAGACACCAGTCAGATTGCATCAGGCCCACCTCTTAAATGTCCCGTCTCCCAGTAAAGTCACATTCTAGAAAGCTGGATGCTAGGGCTTCAACATATGAATTTGGGGCAGGGGGACAATTCAGTCATAAACAGCCCTGGTCTAATCCGTTCTGATGGAGCAGAAGGGGGTCCTGGAAGCACTGAATAGGCACCGTAACTGACAATTCAGACCACCTGTGTTTACCCACTTGCTCCCTCTACTCATGCCTAGAATGACACCTCCGACCTCTGCTATCACCAGTGCTTGTTTATCAGGTCCCACCTTAAGCATGAGCTTCCCAGGTGGCTCAGTGGTAAAGAATCTGCCTTCAATGCAGGAGATGTGAGCTCGATCCCTGGGTCGGGAAGATCCTCTGGAGAAGGAAATGGCAACCCACTCCAGTATTCTTGCCTGGAGAATTCCATGGACAGAGGAGCCTGGTGGACTACAGTAAATGGGGTCACTCAAGAGTTGGACATGACTGAGTGATTAAACCTCAAACATAATATCTGGCATAATATTCTGATGACTATGGCGTAATCTTGTTTCTCTTGGCTTGGTCGACGTCTCTTTTACGGCATGTATTTATGTCTTCTTTATTTGTCCATTTAGCACATATTTATGGAGAAGCAGCCTGGGGCAATGGCTCAGAGTGTGGACTTTGAGGACAACTCAACAATTTACCAGCTGTAATTTTGGCCACGTTACGTTGAAATCCCCTCTGATCCCCAGTATTATCTGAGACAAGCTGCCCCTACCCTATGACAGATGAGGTTGAAGTGAACTAACGTAAGATGCTCAGGAGGGTGCCTGACATGCAACAAGCCCTCAGTGAACATGAGTGATTAGAGGGTGTGCCCAGACTGGGATGTGGAGCACATGGTCATGTCCAAGATCTCAGATCCTCAATTAGATCACAGTGGCTTGGAAGCTACGACTTGATCCAATTCAACATGACATCTGGGATATAGGGGAGGCCTCAGAAATACTTGTTTCCTGAAATTGGGTCATTTGTAGTGATATGGATGGACCTAGAGTCTGTCATCGGAGAAGGCAATGGCACCCCACTCCAGCACTCTTGCCTGGAAAATCCCATGGACAGAGGAGCCTGGTAGGTTGCAGTCCATGGGGTCGCTACTAGTCGGACATGACTGAGCGACATCACTTTCACTTTTCACTTTCGTGCATTGGAGAAGGAAATGGCAACCCACTCCAGTGTTCTTGCCTGGAGAATCCCAGGGACGGGGGACCCTGGTGGGCTGCCATCTATGAGGTCACATAGAGTCGGACACGACTGAAGCGACTTAGCAGCAGCAGCAGCAGAGTCTGTCATACAGAGTGAAATAAGTCAGGAAGAAAAAAACAAGTACCATATGTTAATACTCATATGTGGAGCCTAGAAAAATGGTGCAGATGGACCTATTTGCAGGACAGGAATAGAGACCCAGACACAAAGGACGTGGGGACACAGGGGAGAAGGGGGGGTGGAGGGACAAATTGGGAGAGCAGCACTGACACACTTAACACTACTCCATACAGAACCGATGACTGGCGGGAGCTGCGTGCAGCACAGGGAGCTCAGCTCAGCGCTGTGTGGTGACCTAGGGGGTGGGGACGGCCCTGGCGCCCCGCTCCAGTGCTCTTGCCTGGGAAATCCCATGGGCGGAGGAGCCTGGTGGGCTGCCGTCCATGGAGTCGCTGAAGGTCGGACACGACTGAGCGACTTCACTTGCACTTTTCACTTTCATGCACTGGAGAAGGAAATGGCAACCCACTCCAGTGTTCTTGCCTGGAGAATCCCAGGGACGGGAGCCTTGTGGACTGCCGTCTATGGGATTGCACAGAGTCGGACACGACTGAAGCGACTTAGCAGCAGCAGCAGCAGCAGAGGGGTGGGGTGGGGGGATGGGAGGGAGGTCCGGGAGGGACATATAGCTGATTCACTTTGTTTTACAGCAGAAACTAATGCAACATCATAAAGCAATTGTGTGCATGTCACGTCGCTTTTAGTTGTGTCCAACTCTGTGTGATCCTATGAACTGTATCCCACCAGGCTCCTCTGTTCGTGGGATTCTCCAGGCAAGAATACCGGAGTGGGTTGCCATGCCCTCCTCCAGGGGATCTTCCTGACCAAGGGATTGAACCAGTGTCTCTTATGTCTCCTGCACTGGCAGGCGGGTTCTTTACCACTAGCGCCACAGGCTAACATACTTCCTTTTATCAAATTTATATGAGGATATATTTTCCAAAAATAATGGATCTTCCCGACCCAGGGATCAAACCTCTTATCTCCTAAGTCTCCTGCATTGGCAGCTGGGTTCTTTACCACTAGCGCCACCTGGGAAGCCCTGTAAAGCAATTACACTCCAATTAAAAAAAAAAAATTGAAAGAGAAATTCCTCTGTTAGAAAATCCAATAAATAAATAAATGCTTGTTCTCAAAATTTTAAATGATAAAAGAAAAATAAAAAGACAGAAATACAAGGATCAGTAAAATGTAACTCTCTTACTGGTCGCCTGGAAACAAAAAAAACCCTATAAATGTGTTTCCTCTGAAACCAGGCCCTCCTTTTCCCAGAAGCAGCAGTCCTTAGTGGATCCATGCCATACCATTCAGAGAAAGGAATTGCAAAGCTCTTTATCAGGCACATGCAGATGCTGTCTCTTCTGGGAGTGCCACCTGCTAGGTGCTTCCTGGCTCCACTGCCCAGGCTTCAAATGGATATTTTACATTCTTGGATTCGCATGGTGGTGTCCCTCACAATTCTGTAACTGCTCTCTCCACAGCATCAACGGAGGGTCATTACTGAACTGCCACCAACTGTCCTGGGGAGTTGGGAATGCAACCACAACAAAGCGGGAGGAAAGCTTCAGCATAATTTCATCCTCAGTAATAAGGACCCATTTCTAAGCAACCACCAGGCTCCAGACATGACCCCTTTGGACCTAGAGATAACCCTGTGTGATATATATTTCACCCGCCCCACCCACCATACTTTCTCATTTTAGTGTTGAATGTAAATGAAGAACTCGACAAATATCTGTGGAACATTTCAACACTTGATTTATCTCCACCATTCTAACCTCTGCAAGACTTTGGACAATTGCTTCTTTAAAGAAGAAAAATTACTTATTTGGCTGCACTGGTTTCAGTTGTGACACATGGGACCTCTGATGTTCAGTTGAGCCATGTGGCATCTTTCAGTTGCAGCATGTGGGATCTGGTTCCCTGAGTAGGGATAGAATCCAGGTCCCTGCACTGGGAGCATGGAGTCTTAGCCACCGGACCACCAGGGAAGTCCCTGAACATTGCTCACTCTATCCAACGGACACGAAGTTCTTTTTGAAACTTTGGAGCATTTGAATACTTCTGATGAGTTCATCCAGGTTATTGACAAAACACATTGAGAGCCCTCCCACTACAGACCTCTTTCTAGGAGCTGTGTTTAATAGCGCTGCAGTTGGCGGAACATGAGGAAAGAAATGACCAACTACACCAGAACCCAGGTGAGGAAGACACACTTTGCCTGAGGCCTGTGTTTGGGAGGGTCCAGAGTTCTGGAGACACAACAGAAGGAAACTCAGCAGGGCATCACGAAGGCCATGCTTGTTTCCAGAATGTTGGAAGGTTATCACAGGACAGCATTTATTTATAAACATATGGCTTAATTATTTAATTTAAAAACAAAGAATCTAAAGATATCTGGAAGACCTAGTGCAATTTCTTCCTCAAGCAATATCGATGGCTGTCTGGAACGGGTATGATCCTTGACTAGGGACTGCTACTGCTGAGTCACTTCAGTCGTGTCCGACTCTATGTGACCCCATAGATGGCAGCCCACCAGGCTCCTCCGTCCATGGGATTTTCCAGGCAAGAGTACTGGAGTGGGGTGCCATTGACTAGGGACAGTATTTCTCAAAACTTCGGAAAAGAATGAAACTATCTTATACTCGGGTCCTATCCCTTCTCTGGCTCCCCCTGCTGGCAGAAGAAAGACAAACTCCTTGGCTGAGCTAAATCTAGTGACTTTTGTGACGTGGCTCTAATTCATATTCTCAGACTAGACTCAACTCTGGAAAAGTCCACAGGACAGGACTGATCTCTCCAGTGCCACCCAACCCCTCTCCTCTGCCCTTACCCATCTATCCAGGTTACAGAATTTACAAAGTAGCCTGTGTACTAGGAAGTATGGTGGTCCTTGATGGTAGATGCCCTAGAGATGCACTCTGCCCTCTTCCCAGGTCGGCCAAGATCCTGGCCTAAGGACAGTGTCCTCCCTGGGGAGGGTTTCAGTGCTTTGCTGTTGATCACAGGTGGAGTGCAGACAAAGAGGGAAGTGACTGCTGCAGCAGGAGGCAGGCTGGACAAACTGCTGGGATGGGACTGCCTGGGCACAGAGAGGAGCAGCAGATTAGACCCCAGAGTGGGGGACTCATTTTAATTGTAGGCCAACCATGCCCAGGCAAGGGGGACCTGGCCTGGAACACCCACCTGAAAGACTCTGTGACTTTGAGCAAGTCCTTTCCTACTCTGGGCTGCAGTCACCCTCTCTGTAAAGTGAGGATATTAGAGGTGGTCTCTAAAGGCCCTTGTTTCCTACCTGACCTAGCTCAGGTGTCCCCTCTGTGACACTTTCTCTGATCAACTCACTGAGCCTGCTGCTTTAGGAAGACTCGCATATTGGAGCACTTGGTGATCATCTGTATTTATTTCTGTTCTCCCCTCCAAACCAAAGGTGCCTTATCCCAGCATTCTGGCTCATTTGAATTATTCAGTTCAGTTCAGTCGCTCAGTCATGTCTGACTCTTTGCGACCCCATGAATTACAGCACGCCAGGCCTCCCTGTCTATCACCAACTCCCGGAGTTCACTCAGACTCATGGCCATCGAGTCAGTGATGCCATCCAGCCATCTCATCCTCTGTCATCCCCTTCTCCTCCTGCCCTCAATCCCTCCCAGCATCAGAGTCTTTTCCAATGAGTCAACTCTTCACATGAGGTGGCCAAAGTACTGGAGTTTCAGCTTTAGCATCATTCCTTTCAAAGAACACCCAGGACTGATCTCCTTTAGAATGGACTGGTTGGATCTCCTTTAGAATGGACTGGTTGGATCTCCTTACAGTCCAAGGGACTCTTCAAGAGTCTTCTCCAACACCACAGTTCAAAAGCATCAATTCTTCGGTGCTCAGCTTTCTTCACAGTCCAACTCTCACATCCATACATGACTACTGGAAAAACCATAGCCTTAACTAGAAGGCCCTTTTTTGGCAAAGTAATGTCTCTGCTTTTGAATATGCTATCTAGTTTGGTCATAACTTTCCTTCCAAGGAGTAAGCGTCTTTTAATTTCATGGCTGCAGTTACCATCTGCAGTGATTTTGGAGCCCCAAAAAATGAAGTCTGACACTGTTTCCACTATTTCCCATGAAGTGATGGGACCAGATGCCATGATCTTAGTTTTCTGAGTGTTGAACTTTAAGCCAATGTTTTCACTCTCCTCTTTCACTTTCATCAAAAGGCTTTTTAGTTCCTCTTCACTTTCTGCCATAAGAGTGGTGTCATCTGCATATCTGAGGTTATTGATATTTCTCCCAGCAATCTTGATTTCAGCTTGTGCTTCTTCCAGCCCAGTGTTTCTCATGATGTACTCTGCATATAAGTTAAATAAGCAGGGTGACAATATACAGCCTTGATGTACTCCTTTTCCTATTTGGAACCAGTCTGTTGTTCCATGTCCAGTTCTAACTGTTGCTTCCTGACCTGCATATAGGTTTCTCAAGAGGCAGGTCAGGTGGTCTGGTATTCCCATCTCTTTCAGAATTTTCCACAGTTTCTTGTGATCCACACAGTCAAAGGCTTTGACACAGTCAATAAAGCAGAAATAGATTTTTTCTGGAATCCTCTTGCTTTTTCAATGATCCAGCAGATGTTGGCAATTTGATCTCTGGTTCCTCTGCCTTTCTAAAACCAGCTTGAACATCTGGAAGTTCACGGTTCACGTATTGCTGAAGCCTGGCTTGGAGAATTTTGAGCATTGCTTTACTAGTATGTGAGATGAGTGCAATTGTGCAGTAGTTTGAGCATTCTTTGGCATTGCCTTTCTTTGGGATTGGAATGAAAACTGACCTTTTCCAGTCCTGTGGCCACTGCTGAATTTTCCAGATTTGTTGGCATATTGAGTGCAGCACTTTCACAGCATCATCTTTCAGGATTTGAAATAGCTCAACTGGAATTCCATCACCTCCACTAGCTTTGTTTGTAGTGATGCTTTCTAAGTCCCACTTGACTTCACATTCCAGGATGTCTGGCTCTAGGTGAGTGATCACACCATCATGATATCTGGGTCATGAAGATCTTTTTGTACAGTTCTTCTGTGTATTCTTGCCACCTCTTCTTAATATCTTCTGCTTCTGTTAGGTCCATACCATTTCTGTCCTTTATTGAGCCCATCTTTGCATGAAATGTTCCCTTGGTAGCTCTAATTTTCTTGAAGAGATCGCTAGTCTTTCCCATTCTGTTGTTTTCCTTTATGTCTTTGCATTGATCGCTGAAGAAGACTTTCTCAGCTCTTCTCACTATTCTTTGGAACTCTGCATTCAGATGCTTATATCTTTCCTTTTCTCCTTTGCTTTTTGCTTCTCTTCTTTTCACAGCTATTTCTAAGGCCTCCTCAAACAGCCATTTTGCTTTTTTGCATTTCTTTTCCATGAGGATGGTCTTGATCCCTGTCTCCTGTACAATGTCACGAACCTCCGTCCATACATCATCAGGCACTCTATCAGATCTAGTCCCTTAAATCTATTTCTCACTTCCACTGTATAATCATAAGGGATTTGATTTAGGTCATACCTGAATGGTCTAGCGGTTTTCCCTACTTTCTTCAATTTGAGTCTGAATTTGGCAATAAGGAGTTCATGATCTGAGCCACAGTCAGCTCCTGGCCTTGTTTTTGCTGACGTTATAGAGCTTCTCCATCTTTGGCTACAAAGAATATAATCAGTCTGTTTTCGTTGTTGACCATCTGGTGATGTCCATGTGTAGAGTCTTCTCTTGTGTTGTTGGAAGAGGGTGTTTGCTATGACCAGTGCATTCTCTTGGCAAAACTCTATTAGCCTTTGCCCTGCTTCATTCTGTATTCCAAGGCCAAATTTGCCTGTTACTCCAGGTGTTTCTTGACTTCCTATTTTTGCATTCTAGTCTCCTATAATGAAAAGGACATCTTTTGTGGGTGTTAGTTCTAAAAGGTCTTGTAGGTCTTCATAGAACCATTCAACTTCAGTTTCTTCAGCATTACTGGTTGGGGCATAGACTTAGATTACTGTGATATTGAATGGTTTGCCTTGGAAACGAACAGAGATCATTCTGTCGTTTTTGAGATTGCATCCAAGTACTGCATTTCAGACTCTTTTGTTGACCGTGATGGCTACTCCATTTCTTCTAAGGGATTCCTGCCCACAGTAGTAGACATAATGGTCATCTGTGTTAAATTCACCCATTCCAGTCCATTTTAGTTCGCTGATTCCTAGAATGTTGACGTTCACTCTTGCCATCTCCTGTTTGACCACTTCCAATTTGCCTTGATTCATGGACCTGACATTCCAGGTTTCTATGCAATATTGCTCTTTACAGCATCAGACCTTGCTTCTATCACCAGTCACATCCACAGCTGGGTATTGTTTTTGCTTTGGTTCCATCCCTTCATTCTTTCTGGAGTTATTTCTCCACTGATCTCCAGTAGCACATTGGAATTATTAGGTAATACTATATACTGAATATACATTTGAATTATTCAGTTCAGTTCAGTTCAGTCGCTCAGCTGTGTCTGACTCTTTGCGACCCCATGAATCGCAGCACGCCAGGCCTCCCTGTCCATCACCATCTCCCAGAGTTCACTCAAACTCATGTCCATTGAGTCGGTGATGCCATCCAGGCATCTCATCCTCTGTCGTCCCCTTCTCTTCCTGCCCCCAATTCCTCCCAGCATCAGAGACTTTTCCAATGAGTCAACTCTTCGCATGAGGTGGCCAAAGTACTGGAGTTTCAGCTTTAGCATCATTCCTTCCAAAGAACACCCAGGGCTGACCTCTTTCAGAGTGGACTGGTTGGATCTCCTTACAGTCCAAGGGACTCTCAAGAGTCTTGTCCAACACCACAGTTCAAACGCATCAATTCTTCGGCGCTCAGCTTTCTTCACAGGTAATACTATATACTGAACTAAAGACTGAGGAACATTTCTAGGTCTGTAATCCCTGAATTGTCCACAAGGTGGCAGTCTGCACAGGTGGCTGCTATACAGACCTTGCATGTTGGTTGAAGCCCTGGGAGATGTTGAAGGAAAAAGAGAGCAGGGAAGGAGGACTCTCCTAAAAGACTTTTCCTCTGGCTCCTCAGTAGGTATATGCTGTGCTCTCCCCTCCACCTTTAAAGTGTCCATCTCAGTCAGCCATGCAGGCCTGAGCTACAGCGGCCAAGCCTGGATTTCATGTTTCTAGGCTTCTCAGCTGGCTGGGCAAGGCTGGCGATCCGGCCCTCACTGCCCTGTCCAGCCTCGTCCGTCAGCAGCTGCACCCCTCCGCCACCCCACTCAGCTCTGCAAATTGCCTGAGCTCTCTTCTGCTCCTGACTCTGCCTTGTTCTCTCTGATCTCATGCCTTCAGACTCACTGTGCCTTCTCTTCGCTGTCCTCCCAAGCAGCACCTACTGGTCCTTCCAGACCCAGACGGCTGTTGGTGAGGCTGTGGACAAAAATAAACCCTTATGCACTGTTGGTGAGAGTGTGACTTGGTGCAGCCACTGTGGAAAACCATATGGAGTTTCCTCAAAAAACTAAAAATAGAACTACTATATGACCTAGGAATTCCACTCCTGGGAATATATCAAAACCCCCAAAAACACTAATTCAAAAAGATACAGCCCCCCCAATGTTCAGAGCAGCACTGTTTACAATTGCCAAGACATGGAAGCAACTTCTGTCCATCAACAGATAAATGGATAAGGAAGAAGTAGTATAAAGATGTGTGTGTATAATATACAGAAGTATATATATATATATATATATATATATATATATATATATATATATAGGCTTGCCAGGTGGCATTAGCGGTAAAGAACCCATCTACCAATGCAGGAGACTTAAAGACTCAGGTTCCATCCCTGGGTTGGGAAGATTCCCTGGAGGAGGGCATGGCATTCCACTCTAGTATTCTTGCCTGGAGAATCCCACGGACGGAGGAGTCTGGTGGGCTACAGTCCATAGGGTTGCAAATAGTTGGACATGACTGAAACGACTTGGCACATATGCACACACGTCTGTGTGTAACAGAATATTATGCAGCCATAAAAAGGACAAAATTTTGCCATTTGCAACAACATGGATGAACTTGGAGAGCACTATGCTAAGTGAAATAAGTCAGGCATATAAAGACAAATTCCATATGAAATCACTTATATGTGGAATCTAAAAAAGACAACAAATTAGTGGATATAATGAAAAAGAAGCAGACAGACATAGGAAACAAACTAGTGGCTACAGTGCGGAGAAGGAAGGGAGCAGGGGCAAAACAGAGGGGGGGACAGAGACACAAACCATCAGGTATAAAGTAAGCTGCAGAGATATATTGTACAGCACAGGGAATATGGCCAACATTTTGTAACAATTGTAAATGAAGTATGACCTTTAAAAATTGTATATATATTTTAAAAAGATCCAGTTCACAAAGCACCTTTTCCAGAAAGCCTCCTTGATTCCTTTTCCCCTAAGTTTGTTTCTGTAGCAGCATTTATCATACTGAAATTGCTTCCTCTCTGCCTGCCTTCTTAAGCACTTGCTGGCTCATCTATCCCCCAGCCCCTCCATGTCCTGCATAGGCCTGGCGGGCAGGGCTAGGTCCTCTGAGAGCTTGCTGAATGAACAATGAAGCAATGAATCTATGAATTAGGGATATGCTGTAGCGAGATGAATAGAGAAACGCCTTCTTCCCAAAGGGGGATTCATTTAAGAGAAAAATCTTATTTTTCTGCTGACCCTGGTTCAGGAAGAGACCAAGTGCTCCTTAGCACAATAAAGGCACATTATTGCTTTGAAAGGAGCAGGGCCAAAGGCTTGTTAAAAGAAGCCAACACTTGTCTCATGTGAGACTAGGCTGTGTCGTCTTCTAAAAATGAATATATTTTAGTCTCCCTTTGGCAAGGTGACTTCTCTTTCAATTATTTATAAGGAAACTGAGGGAGCTGGCTTACTCTCTTGGCAGAAAAGGAAAGTTCCAGGGGCTTCCTACCTCTAACAACAGCACTTATTCTATGTTCACAGAGCTGATGCTAGGGTTCTTTTGCCAGTTGCCAAGTGTGCCTAGTTTTTCAGGACCTGGAGAAGTAACCACAGGTGGGTTCACTGTGATTGGAACACGGGCCCTGATGGCCATAAACCCCCACTTTGACTGCACAACAGTGGACCACTCTAGTAAGTGATCACAGGTTCCTCTGGAAGGGCTTAGAGGAAGATTTATAGAATTTCTACAGAATCCTTCAAGAGGGTATAGCCTCCTCTTCCAACCAGCAGTTCCACAGCTAGATGAAATCTGATTCTGGATAAGAGACCATGGCTTACAGTGATTCTAATTGGCTTTTGAACACAAGATCCACAGTTTTTCCTACTGTAATAGAGTGAGTCACCTTTTAGTAGGATTCCTAGAGACAATGAGGGTTAGGGGGTGAAGGCATGAAAAGCCACTAATAAAGCCTGGTCACCAAGTCCTTCCTTCCATCCAGTGTCTTCATGTGGCCACACAGCGAACTCCAGCAATCAAGACTCTCTTGGGTCTCTTGTTTGGCACCCCTCCCAGGACTGGGCCATGGGCATGGTGCAGAGTCTGACTCTGAGTAAGCGCAGGGCCACAGGAACAACAGTATAAATGAATGAAAGAACCTGTTCCTCTGCATCTTTCCAACACGCACACCCCACTAAGCCACAGATACGTTGGCACGTGCTCCAGGACATCCAAGCATTACTTGTAGTAACAAAAGTACTGAAAACAACTGGTTGAATAATTACAGTTTTCTGCATTTAAACCCTCTGCAAAGTTAAAAAGTCCAAGGACAATCCAAAATGTATCACCATCTGATCACAGCCAAAGTCACTGTTGACTGTGAGATGCACCATGCCTTTATGAAGCCTGTGTGCTCAATCATGTCCAACTCTTTGGGACCCCATGAACTGTAGCCCACCAGGCTCCTCTGTCCACAGAATTTTCCAGGCAAGAATACTGAAAAAGGGTTGTCCTTTCCTCCTCCAGGCGATCTGCCGCACCCAGGGATTGAACCTCTGTCCCTTGCATCTCCTGCATTAGCAGGTGAATTCTTTACCACTGTGCCACCTGGGAAGCTCTTATGCAGCATCAAGTTGGGGGGGGGGCGGGGGGGCAGGGGAGCGGGGGGAGGGGGGAATGAGCCAATAAAACTCCACTCCATTGATTGTACAAGAGGTTGATTTCAGAGATGGTAAGAGGCGGGGGAACTATGGGAAAGACTGTGGGTAGAAAAACCAAGCACAAAGTAATGTGCAGGGTATTCGTGTGTGTCTGTGTGTGTATTTAAAGGGAGGGGCTATGCAATCATACGTACTTTTATAAAGATTAAAATTCCTGGAAAGATACCCAAGAACCTGATTTACAGGTGTGCCCTCTTGACACTAGGTTGGGGCATTGGGATATCAGGTGGAAGGGAGGTCCTCTTTTCATAGTTACATTCATTTGTTAACTTTGACATTTTAAGCCATATATTCCTTTTTTTTAAAATAAAATTTGGGAAACTACTAAATGCAAAGTAAAATAAAAGAGAGCATCCTTCTGGATTAAGGGGCACAGTACTTAGAGCCAGCCTTGGATCCGGAGATTGTATATCCAATCCTTGCTCTACTAGAGCGACCTTGGGCAAGTTCCCGCCCCTACGGGATCTCCAAGAGCCCACTGATTGTCGAAGAGCGGATCTCAGAACATCCCTCCATCCCAGAGCCCAGGCCAGGCCAGCAGCCCACCCCGCTGCGCTAGTCTCAGCTGGGCAGCCGACTGCTGGCGCCCGGCGGTGCAGGCCCGGCCAATCAGCGGTCGCGGGGCGGGCGGGGTGGCGGCGCAGCGCGCGCAGAGAGAAGCACGAAGCAGAGGCACCAGTGCTGTCCGGGAGCGGACCATGCCACGCTCACCCGGGCTCTTCCTGCTGCTGCTTGTGCTGCAGCCGCTGCCAGCCCTGGGCCTCGGGCTCCGCAGCGCAGGCGGACGAAAGCTGGAGTGCGGTCCGTGCCGACCCGAGCGCTGTCCCGAGCCCGTGGGCTGCCCGGTGCCTGGCATCGTGGCGCGCGACGAGTGCGGCTGCTGCGCGCGCTGCCTGGGCGCCGAGGGCGCGAGCTGCGGGGGCCGGGCCGGCGCGCGTTGCGGCCCAGGGCTCGTGTGTGCGAGCCGCGCCGCGGGGGCCGCGCCCGAGGGCACCGGGCTGTGCGTGTGCGCGCAGCGCGGCTCGGTCTGCGGCTCCGACGGCCGGTCGTACCCCAGCGTTTGCGCGCTGCGCCTGCGCGCCCGCCAGGCGCCCCGCGCGCTCCCTGGCCACCTGCACAAGGCGCACGACGGCCCCTGCGAATTTGGTGAGTCTAGCTTCTGCCCTGCGGTGCTGGGGCGTGTGAAAAAGAGGGACCCTGACCCTCTGCGGCGTGGGGTGAAGGATCTCTTGCTGCACAGCGATGGACAGCTCTGCCCAGGCCTCAGTTTTCCCTATGGGGTCAGTTTTCTCACCTGGCCAGTTACTCAAGAAGACGAGGGTGAGGGGTGTGTCTGTGGGCGGGGGGCAGGAATCCACGTCCTGAACCCTCTCTTACCAAGCCCTTGGAGTCACCAGTCACCTAGCTGATCGTAATTTTGGTGAGCCTGCTGTCCCTTTTGGTACTTAAGTACTTACTGATACAATTGTTTGCAGGTCTGGCATATTTGCCTCGGAAAGACTGAGAGTGTGGGAAGCAGGGTGTTCCCACTGGGTCCAGCTCCCTGGGGTCCCACCTTGGACCTGACGGGGGTGGGTTGTGTGAATGAAGAGGGAGAGCAGATGGAGATGCTGGAGGAGCAGGAGGAGCTGGAGCTGCAGATTGGGACTCTGGAGTCTGGGGATCAGGGCACGGAGGTTCATTGAGTGTGGAGTCCAGCCCTGCAGGGAATCTTGAGGAAGCTCTCACCCAGGACAGGTAAAACCTTGGGAGACCTAAACTCTGAGAGATTGTGGTGCCATCAGAGGCAGACCCCAGGTTTTATAAGACTGAAGTTTACAGAATTTGGAGGGTCCCACTTTAAGTAAGTGGTTCCACTTTAAGTAAGGGCTTCCCTGTGGCTCAGAGGGTAAAGAATCTGCCTGCAAAATGGGAGACCTGGGTTCGATCCCAGGATCCCTGGGATGGGAAGATCCCCTGGAGAAGGGAACGGCTACCCACTCCAGTATTCTTGCCTGGAGAATTCCATGTACCGTATAGTCCCTGGGGCCACAGAGTCAGACAGGACTGAGCGACTTTCACTTTTACTTCACTCTAAGTAAAGTAATAGAAAATGATTAATTGCTTGGGACCTAAAAACAGAAGTTTCATTAACATCACAATAAAGCCATTTATGGGTGCCATATTTGCTCACTTTCTACATGTAATGTTTCAAAACCAAACAGAAATAAACCAAAATATTCGTATAGGGATGCCCAGTCAAGCACCCTGCTGGGCCATTAGATTTTGGAGAAATGCCCCTTGTCTAGGCGGCCTGGAGGGGGAAGTGGAGAGTATAGGTGGGCTTGTGCCAGGGGAGTCCCAAGGAGGCCCACCTTTGGGGTTCTGGCCTGGGCCTGGAGACCCAAGAGCAGATATAAATGCTTCATTCAGTGTCAGGACTTCAGCTGCAACAAGGAAGCCTTGGGGATGGGGGACGGCATTTGGAAATTTCTAGTAAGTATTATCTTTCACCAAGAATCCCAGTTAGATGCCCTCAAGTCCAGGAGACCCAGTGGGTTGTTGGAGATGAGGCAAGAAGGCCCCTGTCTCTGGAAACTTGGAAATAATGTGCTGCCCACTGAGGGGTCTGAGGCAGCCCGGGGAGCACAGGCAAGTGACTGCTGGCTGTTCCGCACTGGGGCTCCCTGTGGAGGGGAGAGCTGGCTGCTGCTTCCCTGGCCGCGGCTTTGGGCTGGGCCCTTCCAGGGGCCGTGTCAGCCCCTGTAGAGTCACTGTTGAGCTCCCTCCACTTCGAACCTTTGTTTCTGCATTTAAACAGCCCTGTCTCCTTCCTTCTCCTTTCTGTCATGTTTTTACAATCTACTTTCCTCAGCAGTTAATTCTGCTGAGGCAAGTATCTTTGTTTCCAGACAGGTAACACTTCCACTCCACATGCAGGAGACATGAGAAATGCTGACCAGGTCTCCAGACTAACCGGTGCTGATGCTCTCAAATGATTCCTCCCTGGACTGGTACTCTGTTTCTAAGAGAGAGCTGCCTTGAAGGCATTTAGAGCCAATCTACTATTACACGGAGGAGACCGAGATCCTCGGGGCAGGGGACTCGTCCAGGGTGACCAGTAAAACCTGACTGGCTTTCAGGTCCCCAGCACCCTGTTCAGCACTGTTTCAGGATAGGACTTGAGAGTATTAAGTCAGGCAGGTGGCGGTTGCCATGGTTACCAGAGTGTGGGCAGATGGAGGTCCCGTACCCCTAATTCATTGAAAATTACCAAATGACAAGTAAATGTGACAGCCCCTTCACTCTGATCTGTGGGCTCTGAGCCCACCACAGGCACAGGCCCCGGGAGTAAAGATGTTTATGGAGCTAAACACAAGTAATTCAGAAGCTGCTTTTAATGATCCCAGGAGTGACAGGCGTCAGGCCTCCGCACAATTTAGCCTTTCTTCCCTACCAGCGGCTGTGTCATTGGCCACTACACAGACCCCAGCACGATCATCCCATTGCGTTCTGTCCTGAAGTGTTTGTGCGGCCCCTGCTCTTGGGCCCTGGTGAAGCAGGAAGGTGTGGACCAGGGATCTTTTCAGCTAGGGAAAATGGCACCTCATTCTGTGCTGCCCTCGAGCCAGCCTTTATTCAGACAACACGATGGGAGCACTTTTTAACAATGTCCCTGGGGACCTCGCTGCTTGACGGGAAACAGATCGAGTCAGAGGAGCAGCTGTTCGGCTTCGGTATTGGCAATAAAGTCACCCCTCCCCTGTCCTCTCCTGTGCCTTCAATAAGCCAGCACCTGACTTTAAGGGAATGAAGCCTCCGTAAATATTAGGTTTCGCAGTGTGGGACGTGTTCGTACCCAAATACCTCTGGTGTGATTTCAGGCTTAAATTCTGACCTTTCCTCCTATGCTCTGAAATGCCCCCAAATTCGAATTATGAGAGTAATCCTGTGATCAACACACATGTATTGAAGACTCACTGGGCTCCGACATAAAAATAATTTTTGGCTATTGGAAATCGCTTTTGCATTCCATCTTCTTTCTTGATTTTTTATAACTACCCTGGCCAGGTCTCACTCCCACTTAATAGAAGGACAAACTAAGGCCGTGAGAAGAGAGTTTCCTGGAGTCACATGACTGGTCGAGGTGGGGCTCCAGTTCCTGACTCTTTTCAGATGGAGTCATGTATCTATAACCTGCTGGCAACTTGATGAGGAAGGTGCTGCAAACTGGCTACCTTTGAATCTTTAGTTTCTCAGTCTGAATCCACCTTCCTTTTCCCCTCCAAGGCTCGCTGCTGGTGCCTCTGTTTCAGCACCTGGTGATGGCTCCTCAGAGGAACAGGGATAGCTTCACACAAGGGGAAGCAGCTGAGTGGTGCTTGAAAGATGGGTAGAAAATCCCTGGGCTGAGAAGCGGGGGCAGAGAAGCACCGCATAAACCAAGGCAAGGAGGTAGGAGCTCCTGGGGCAAGTGTGAACAGTGGAACCATAGGCAGTTCCCAGTGGGCTGGTTGGCGGAGGAGATGAGACCCAGAGTCGTCTGGGGCAGGCTCGTTGCGGGACTGGCGTGCCATGCTGCAGGGTGAACCTTCATTCTGTACTGAGGTATTGGTTCTGTTTCTCAACAGTAAGGTGGTGGTGTCGTTAGTGTTTTGTTATCATTACTTTAAAAAGCTGCTTTGTTCCATGTACCCTGATCATTTGCTAGCACTGGGAGGAGGTTGGGGTCCTGCAGACAGCAGGTTGAGGTCGTGTTTTGAGTGCTGCATTAGATAGGAACGGGGTACCATGCCAACCAAGCCCCTGAAGCGTCAGTGAGCTATTGAGATCCTAAATCTTAGAAAATTCGCCTTGGTTGAAATTCCAGTTCCACTTAGAAATCTCAGTCTGTGCAAAGCCTGTGTTACCAGGTAACCAGGAGATGCAGCGAATGCCACTTTGTGAGAGGGACAAAGAAGGGGGGCCTCGTGCTCAAAAGCCTTTCATACCGAGGGAGGGGGCTTGAGGCGCACACTGCAGGGAGCCGGATTAGGCTGTTTCTGGTTCCACATGTAATGTGACTATTAGCATAAATTACCAGGGCTGTTCAGGGCGCTGATTATTAAACCCTTTGGTTGTGTGCTTTTCCATATGAGCAGATGGGTTCCTGGGAGATGACTTTTGATATTCTTTCTTTCCCAAGCACCATTAACTTTAGACAAATCTTGGAGACATTAGGGAAGATCTTTTATTCCAGCCATCAAGGACATACTCAGTCCATGGGGTGGGGGGACAGCTCCCCACACACTACAGTAATAATATCGATCCTTTTCATTTCTATAGATCCACAAGGTTAATAACACAGTCACATCCATTCTTTCCCTTCAGCCCAGAGGATGTGGGGCTGTGGTCATTATCCTCATTTGCAGATAAGGAGAAAATTGTTAGCAACTTGCCCGGTGGTTGGTGGCCAGACCCCCAGGCATTTTGGCTTTCCCTTGGTAGTGTTTGAGCTTCTCAGGTGGCTCAGTGGGTAAAGAATCCACCTACAATGCAGGAAAGATCCAAGTTCGGGCCCCAGTTTGGGAAGATCCCCCCGAGGAGGGCATGGCAACCTACTCCAGTATTCTTGCCTGGAGAATCCCCTGGACAGAGGAGCCTGGTGGGCTGCAGTTTACAGGGTCGCAAAGACTCGGACACGACTCAAGCGACTGAGCACACAGGCACAGTCCTGTTTTGCCCACCCTCTGTGCTGCCTCTGAGGGTGTACACCTCGGTGACTGTTCTGTTCCCTGATGGGTGGGCTTGTGCCATCCCAGCATTTCCAGGGCTGTAGCTGACATGAGCAGAAGGAAGCAAGTGTTTAGCAAGGAAGAGCTAGGGAGACAAAACCAGCAGATTCCCAGGCAGGGCTGACCAGGCACCATCCTCTCCTGAAAGCCACGTGACTCTTGCCAAGGGCCAGTGGAGAGGAGAGCCCTGGCTCTTCCAGGAGAGTGGCAGCTCAGGTGGCAGTGGGCTGGGGTCTCCAGAAAGAGGGCTGCAGGCCACAGCCTCTGGAGCCTCCTGGGAAAGGCCCACCAATAGCCCGTTCCCCAGAGGCCCGTGGAGGGTCTCAGCATCTTCGCAGAGACTACCCTTGGGATGGCACACCCTGTGGAGTCTGCAGGTCCCTCCGTGCAAGCTGGAATCCTTGTGATTGTCCTCACAGGAGCCCACGCGGAGGGCAGCAGGGGGAGAATGGACTCCTGTGCCCATTTTAAAGAAGAAGAGACTGGGGTGTGGGCGAGACAGGACTGAGCCTGAGTTCCCAGGGTAGTCACAAGTTGCAGGGCCTCAGTGCCACACTTCAGTGAGCTCTTGGGAGCAGTAAGACTGGGAGCATCCTGCCAGGATTATGGACACACCACCCATTTAATGGTATCGTCACAAGAGCTGCTCCCTGGGGTGATGCTGGAAGGGTTTCATTTCTGTGCAGAAGAGTAAATGTGGCGGGCCTGAGATTGCTGTCCTTGGAAAGGCCCACTGAGAATTTGGATGTGTGGAGGCGTCCCACCATCTCCAGAATTGAGAAGAGTCACTCACTGCATGTGAACTGTACAATCAGCATGGTTTATGCTGCACACCTGCCTTCCTCTTGGGAGTCTGGAATTTTGGTATGTAGTAGGCAGAGGGTGCCTAGGGGACTGGCTCCCAATATAAACCCTAGGCACTGAGTGTCTAGCGAGCCTCCTTGGTAGGGGCCTGTCGTATGTGTTGTCACAGGTTGTGCTGCACAATTAAGTGGCTCGTCCTCTGCGACTCCGCTGGGAGAGGCTTCTGAAAGCATGCTCCTGGTTTCCTGAGCCTTTGCGCCATGAATCTCTTTTCCCTTTGCTGGTTTGCTTTGTCTCCTTTGTTGTAATAAATCCCACTTTGAATAAACTGTGCCAAGTCCCGTGAGTCCTTGTAGCAAGTCACTGATCCTGGGACTTGTCTTGGGGGCCCCCAAGACGATACCTTAGGAACTCATTCTTATTCTGGGATGGAGTCCATATGGCTAACATATGTTTCACCCTTAACATTCATGTGGAATGAATGAAATCAGAGTGCCTAGGTTTGCATCCTTGCTCCCCCAGGTGCTTCACCTTTCTGAGCTTTGGATTTCTTATATGTTAAGTGGAGCTAAAAGCACCTACTTCCCATGACTGGTGTGAAGATGAGAGGGTGTCAGACATGGAAGTGTCATCTCAGGAGAAGGCAGGATGTTATGGGACTGAGCCCCCTGGGCTCATGGTCTTACCCTGCTGTGTAAGGCTCGGTAACCCTGGCTAGCTCCCTCAGATGGCAGCTGGGGAGACTGCTGGAAAGATCAAATGGCTTAACCCTGTAAGCGGAAGGGTGGCATTATTACTATCATGATGGGATTCCCAGGTGGCTCAGTGGTAAAGAATTCGCCTGCAGTGCAGGAGACACAGAGTCGATCCCTGGGTTGTGAATATCCCCCTGGAGCAGGAAATGGCAACCCACTTCAGTGTTCTTGCCAGGAAAATCCCATGGACAGAGGAGCCTGGTGGGCTACAGTCATGGGGTCACAAAGAGTTGGCCACGACTAAGCACACACACACACACACACTATCATGATAATGATGGCTGATTTTAAAGAGCTATTATGGATAAAAATCTCTACATTTAAAATCAGATATGTTTAAATTAAAACTAGATTAAGCTACAGAAGGAAATTTTTTGAAATAACTGAACACTGCTATATCTTGAGTTATGGTAGTGGTTACACGGTGTATGCATTGTCAAAACTTAGAACTGTACACTAGAAAGAATGAATGTACTGTGTATACATTTAAAAATAAATCAAAGCTTGAATGTCACTTTATTGCCAAAAGCAGTGGGCTCTTTTGGAAAAGAAATGCTATTTTCTGGCGTGAAACTAGTGGCAAAAGGCAGTATTTCCAAGACGGCCTTTAACTGTAGTTATGGAAAAAGAGGGAAATGCAAGGAGAGAGAGAGAAAGATGAAATGTGATTTACTGGCTTATTCATTTAGGCTTGAAAGGGACTGATGAAATCTCATTTAAAATTTATGGCTCTACATGAACGGAAGTAACACATGCTGATTGAGTGTCCCTTTGGAATCTACTGAGGGCTTTAGAATAAGCTGCAGTTCTGAGTGTCCCCACAGCGAGCCATTTGAGGACTGGTTGGGCTCCGGGGGAGGCGGTGCTGGCAGGAGGACGTGAATAAATTAGACTGTCTCTGTTGTCCACTGCAGATGGGGCTCTGCCATAGAGCAGGGGTGCTGTGGTTCTTTGTGCTGGTTGGCCGGTGGCTGGGGCGTGCCGGGTGATGTTAGAAGCCTGGAACCTTGGTTTATTCGGGGCACTGGCTACACTCGGGGTTGTGGGTAGAGGTGTGGTGCTTAGAGGGCATTCAGTTGGTCACAGCAGGAGTGAGCTGATCAGCTGGAGGGGGAAGAAAAAAGCCTGGGGTGAGGAGAGCAGGGTTTCTGTTCAACTTACTGGAGGCCACTTGAGGTAACCAGGGCTCTTATAGGGCTCCTGGCAGCCCTGGGATCAATAGGTGGGAGTTACAGGACGCAGGTTTTAACTCCAGGTGAGGACAACCTTTCTTACTAGAAGAGTCAAGGATGGAAGGGCCTGGCTTTATAAGCAGTGAGCTCTCCATCACTGGGGGCATGCAAGTGGAGGCTAGGTGAGTCCATCACAGACCGTCAGGCACATGCTCTGGGGAGGTGGGCCTCTCCAGTTTGAAATAAGAAGCTCTAAGACAATTTCTCAGAGACCTTTTGGCGTCAGTTTGACAGGGTCCGCTCCCTAGTCTGTCTAGAGGGTCCAGACCTGTCCCATTTCTGCGCCCTTTCATTCTTTCCCTCCGTGCTCTTCATCCAGCCTTCTGTCTCTCTCCCTTTGTTCTCCTTTTTCACTGCAGCCTCACCTTGGCTGGGAAAGGCCCTTTCCTTCTCCAAGGCTGGCCTGTGGAGGGCAGAGGGCATGTCCATCAGTCACCAGGCAAAGTGCCAAGAGTCGTGGACTCTGCAGTTTGATGCCCAGGGATGAATGTGTTTACTCTTTAATTGGTCATGTGTTTCTTTGCGGAGTCATCTGTTTGACAGGCCTACCCTGCCCCGCACTTGCACACTGTGCTACCTTAAACCCTCCCTTTCACACTCAACACGTACTAAAATCAGCTCAGGGGCTATTATCCTCATCTCAGAAAGATCCCCTGGAGGAGGGCATGGGAACCCACTCCAGTGTTCTTCCCTGGAGAATCCCATGGACAGAGAAGCCTGGCAGGCTACAGTCCATAGTATTGCAGAGTCGGACACAAGTGAAGCAACTTAGCACACACGCATCCCCATCTTAAAGACAGCAAACCTGAGCAGAGAGCGTTCTCTTGGCCAGGCCTCCACATTGCACCTCCCCAAGACACTGGCCTCAGCTGCGAGGGTAGGCTGGGGAGACCAGATGAAGCACCTGCACTGTGAGGCAGGCTGAGATTCAGCAGGTCAAAGTGGGCAGATCCCTGGCACTGCACTGGGACACACCCCCAGGCCCTCAGGATGGGCAGCTGCGGTGCATCCCAAATAGAGGACAGGCAGGGCTGGGCGGGCAAGCATGGAGGGCCTGAAGGCCAAGGCAGCTGGGCTTCTTTTAGACCCAGTGTAAGCAGAGTAGGGGCTGGCTTCAGGGAGAAGGATGAACGAGTGCGGAGTATCAGCTAAGAACATCTAACTCAGGACTTCCCTGGCGGTCCAGTGACTTTCCCAATGCAGGGCGCTGGGGGTTTGATCCCTGTTCAGGGAACTGATCCCACGTGCCGCGACTAAATATCCAGTGCCACAACTAGGACCCAAATAAATGATAAAATAAGCATATAAAAAAGAATGTCTAACTCAAACGCCATGTGCTTTCCCGTCCCGCCTGGCAAGCCCATTCCCTCCGTCTTTCTGTAAAGTCCTGGCAGCCTAGCACCACATTGCCCAGTTCCCTGATTTACTTTCCTCTGGCAGCAGCAGAGGCTCAGCATCCATGCCTGCAGTTTTGCCCTTGAGGATGGGGATGGGGAGGTTGGTGGAGCCTGTGATATGCAAATGAGCATCTTGAACCGCAGGGGGTCTCAGCAGGGGGTGAGGGCAGCTGTGCTTTGTGGCATTATTCTTTGAACGCCCTCGATGCGGAAGGAGAAAAGCCCATCTGTTAGAAGACACCAGCCCCTCCCAGAGCCTGCCACCCTGTCGTGTAGTTGAGCTGTAAGCAGATGGCAGCTGGGAGGGATCCTGGGAGGGGTCCTGGGAGGGAGTGTGATGAGACCACAGACAGAAGTCGTCTTTCCTCTCTGGATCCCTGTTTTCCTGTTGGTAGAAAAGAGGCAATGAAGGAGGAGATGAAGCCATCCTTTCAGGTCTAAGGAGAGCTCCCTTCTAGGATGCCTTACCTCTGAGTGTGTCCTTTCCGTGTGGGGAGGCCTCACCTGTCCCAGCATGCTATGTGCAGGCAGGGGATCTCAGAGGTGAAGGGCTTGGCCAGGGTCAAGGTTGTCTTCCCTTGTCTTTTTCTCCCAGCTCCTGTGGTCATCACCCCACCCCAGAGTGTTCACAATGTCACCGGGGCACAGGTGTACCTGTCCTGTGAGGTGAGGGCTGTGCCCACCCCAGCTGTCACGTGGAGGAAGGTATTTATATCCAAGAACTTCTCTGCATGTGTGTGTGTGTGTGTGTGTGTGTGTGTGTGTGTGTGTGGCTGGGGGGAAAGTATAAATGTTTTGAAGTGTGCGTGTGTGTGTGTTTATCTCTTATGTGAATTGGAGGATTACAAAAAATATGTTTCATTCCTCTGCCTCCAGATTTATGATTTAAAACTTTTACCCCAGAGAAGGGGTGTGGCTGTTTGCTCCCTTTGCCACTCAGCTGTCCAGGAAGTTCTGCTGTTTATCTAGCCTAGGTCAGCTGAGATGACGTTAGAGCCTCATCTACTGGATCTGGGTTTTAGAAGGACTTTGTTGGTGGTAGGTGACCCGATCCTATCCTAAAACTAGATCTTCCTGCAGCTCAGTTTTTGAGAGATGGAGATGAGTACAGCCTATGTTGTTTTCTTATCTCAACAGCCCTGAGAAGGGCCATGAAATTCTGGTGGTGGTGATGTCTGTATCTCTGCTGTCCAGCAGGGGGTGCTGTCTGTACATATATTCAGGCTTAAGAAGAAACTGATGTTTAATAGGAATGAGATACTAGGGTCTCAGCCTTCAAGTCAGCGGGAAGGTGAAGACAGTGAGGATGTCTGTGGGATGGTCCTTATTCAGAAATGATTTTTCTAAATCACTCCTGGTTTTTCTGTCTTCTATAGGTCACACGGTCTCCTGAGGGCACCCAGGTAATGGAGGACCTGCCTGGGGACCACATCAACATAGCTGTCCAGGTGCGAGGGGGCCCTTCTGACCATGAGGCCACGGCCTGGGTTTTGGTGAGTATCTCATTTGTTGATACTCATGGGCTTCCCTGGTAGCTCAGCTAGTAAAGAATCCACTTGCAATGCAGGAGACCCCGGTTCAATTCCTGGGTCAGGAAGATCTGCTGGAGAAGGGATAGGTTACCAACTACAGTGTTCTTGGGCTTCCCAAGAATCTGCCTGTAATGTGGGAGACCTGAGTTCAATCCCTGGGTTGGGAAGATCCCCTGGAGAAGGGACAGGCTACCCACTCCAGTATTCTGGCTTGGAGAATTCCATGGGCTGTATAGTCCATGGGGTCGCAAAGAGTTGGACACGACTGAGTGACTTTCACTTCACTGGCTGTTATTGACTGGCCCTTATAAAGCACCTTTTATATTTCTGAGACATGTTACACCTTTCAAATGCTCTTATCCATTTCTCCCTGGGCCCTACAGTAACTGTGAGGAAATCAGGGCAAGTAGTATAATGCCTGAGAGCAGAAGTGATCTCACTGGTAGGCAGAATATGGCCTCAGGAAGATGTCCATGTCCTAATCCCTGGAACTGGTGGATGTGTTATATGGCAAGAGGGGAATAAGGTTGCAGATGGAATTAAGGTTATTAATCAACTGACTTTAATAAAGTTATCCTGAGCTATCTGGGTGGCCCTGATACAATCACAGGAGTCTTTTAAATGTAGAAAAGAGAGGCAGGGGAGAGAGCCAGAGATGGCAGTGTCGGAAGACATGAACTGCTATTGCTGGCTTTGAGGATGCAGGAAGGAGCCACAGGCTAAGGACTACAGGCAGCCTCTAGAATGCTTCTCTTAGGGCATCTGGAAAGAAGGAACCCTGCCGATACTCTGACTTTAGCCCACTGAGACCCATTTGGACGTCTGACTTCAAGAGGTGTACATAGTAAGTTTGTGTTGTCTTAAGCCGTTGAGCATGTGGTCATTTGTAACAGAGCCATAGAAAACTAATACACTTGACTAAGACCACATGGCTGGTAAGGGGAGTAGCAAGGGTGGGGGGCGGCGGGTGGACAGCACGTTCCCATCCTCCTCCAGGGCTCTCCCATGCCACATGCAGCAGTGTGGCTGAGAAGAGGGAATGCCCTGTGATTGAGAGGGTGATGGAGTAAGAAGGTAAGGGCCCATGTGGGGCTAGTCACTCTATCTCCATGAGCTTCAGTGTCCACAGCCTAAAAAGGGGGCTTTGGACTGGACCATGTCTGGTGACCCTAACAGCCTGTGACTTACTGGTGAGTCTCCTGTAATGTGAGGATAATGACGCTCCGCTTCAGCCATGATGGGATCAAAATGAGACAGGGTGCGTAAACCCTCTCAGGTCTGAAGTGACTCACAGTTGAGAGACGCTGTTCTGATGAGAGAAAGCAAGGAGGGCGCTGCTGTGCATCAGCTCTGCAGGGGTGTGAGATGGGCTCTCCAGAGTGCCCTTCTGATTCCGTCCCCACCTCTGCCAGGTTTGGCAACTTCTCCACCCAGCTCAGAGGCTCAGGATGCAACTGGGTCTGTGGCTTTTTCAAATCTAACATACTCCCCTGCTTTGTTACAAGGAGAGGCAGGGGAAAGGTGTTATTTTGTCCATGGGGTCACAAAGAGTCAGACCTGACTGAGTGACTGAGCACAGACACATTTTCCTTAGAATCTATACCTGTCACCTTCAATAAGAGGACCAGGTTGCTCTCAGTAAAAGGCAGGATGCAGGAAACATTAAAACGAGAGCCAGGATACAGAGGGTACTGAGAAGGAAGTTTAACTCTGTCTCAGCAGCCAAGACAAGAAGACAAATAAGAGGGTGAACTCGGTCTTATTCCAAAAAGCTGTAAGTGTTCAAGATCATTATGAACTAAGTAAGTGATTTTGCTGTGTCATCATGTATGACTGTATAAACTTGCCTGTTTAACTTCTAGATCAACCCTCTGAGGAAGGAAGACGAGGGGGTGTACCAGTGCCATTCAGCCAACGCAGTCGGGGAGGCCCAGTCGCATGGCACGGTGACCGTGGTGGATCGGAGTCAGTACCGAGCACCCCGCTTCCCCGCTCCAGATGACCGCCTGTGATGGGGGCATGTGCGTGTTTCAAGTCATCTGAGTTTGTACAACTCTGTCACAGAGGTTGAGATGAGTTATAAGATGCATAATAAATAAGAAGAAAAATACTGAATTGAGGGAAACAGAGGAAGGCAAACCAAGAGCAGAACATATCACAGTTGGCAGGTAGACTCTGGTGTGTTCTACACACATGTCACGCTGGGCTTCCCACTAGCATGCCAAGTCAAGAGCTGTGAACGTTAGGGGTGTCCAGGTGGAAGAGACCACTAATTTTTTTTATTTTTTTCTGCTTCTGAGGCTGAATGGAATATTTCCTCCAAGTCTGCGCTGTGAGGGTGCTGAGAGGGCAGACATGCTCACTGTGACGGTGCCCGGGTGAAAACACGCACAAAGAAGACAGTCTGAGCTTCATGGTTCTGTTCCCTTATGCGTAGCTCTGCAAGTAGTTAGAGCTTCTAGAAACAGGGAGGAAAATGTAAGGTGTAAAATCGTCCAACAGAAATTCAGTTAGGAGATGGCTCTTACAGTTGTCCTCCTGATACTTTAAGGTTTTATATATGTGTATTGTTATTTATATGGCTCAGCAGTAAGGAATCTGCCTACCAATGCAGGAGATGCAGGTTCGATCCCTGGGTCAGAAAGATCCCCTGGAGAAGGAAATGGCAACCCACTCCAATATTCTTGCCTGGGAAATCCCATGGACAGAGGAGCCTGGTGGGTTACAGTCCATGGGGGTCGCAGAATTGGATAAGACTTAGTGACTAAACGACAACAACAAATAGAAACATTTATGTATCAAAAAGCCAGGTATCAGGATTTTTTTCCCTTTATGTATACTTATGTATATACACGTGTATATATATATATATATATATATATATATATATATATGTTTCATATTTTAAATATATGTATAAGTATATAATTATATTTTTAAAACAGAAATAATACCAGGCTATGAATATAGTCTATTATAGTTGAGTTTTCAAAAGAAGTCACAAAGAGTCATGGAATTTTAAGCCATTGCCACTGCCCAGCTCTTGAGTTTTCTCTGCAGCCTTCAGAATAGGCCGGCTCTTGCTTACATAACTCCGGGGACACAGAGCTCTGTACCACCAAAAAACCATCGGTGGATTTTTCCAGTAATTGAAAGTTCCTCCTCATATTACGCTGGAATCTGCCTCTCTGAAATGCCCACCCATAGGTCTTATATGTAATTCTGGTATCCCCATAGGCACCTCTGCTCCCACCAGCACCCCTTCTGGTTGGGGAGAGATTTAAAGTTAGGGTCATTATCCCCACCTTCTGTCTAACATGTAGTTGAGTATGACAGAGCAGGCTTTTTTTCTCTAATTTTTTTTTCCCTCTTTTCTTCTAGGGTCTTAGAAACTTGATCACAGGATGATGGAAAAGTCAAGTCATGGATCATTTCACTTTGTGAAGAATTAGAAAAACTGTGTTTGTAGATGACCCCTTTTGTATGTTTTTAAATATTAGATGCAAACTAGATTCGTATGCAGATGTAGTTTTTAGCAGGGCAAACAAACCTTGGGAAAACAGAGTGCATGTAGCCTTTTTATACTTTTGAAATGAACAGCTCTGTGAGAATTCTTTTTTAGCTTCTCCCTCCGAGGGAAGGTCACATTTAAGTCCATGTAATTCTACAGGGCTGGACCGAAGTGTGTGTCCGCTGTGACTCTGCCTCATTTGTCTATGGTTGATTACTGGAGCTCTGTGATAGACAGTGTGTGTTTCAGAAGGAGGGGGAAGGTCTTGCTGTCCTCTGCCTGACCTCTAATTTGCTGTGTGATCTGGATAGTTCCCTCCCTCTCTGGGCCTTGATCTCTTCAGCTGTGAATGTGCTATTTAGACTGTATGTAACCTATGTCCTTTCAAACACTGCCATCCTGGAGTAAGATGATCCTACAGAAAAAATATGAGAAGTGTAGTCTCAGCATTCTTTTAAAAATAATATTCCCTCAAAAACAAATGCATTGCTTCACATGAGGGTATGGAGAGCTGGCTACAGCTTATCTATTCCTGCTATTTTCCCATTTTAAAGAGATTTAGTCCTACATGGAACCTTAACCAGGTTCAGAGGCTGGGTATTTGGGGACTAAGATATCCACTTATTAACAAGCCCAGTATTCTCTAACCAAGCAGGCAGTGGAGACCTGGCTTTTGGACATCAGACTGTAAAAAAAAAGGAGTCAACTGCTCTCTCTGGGCTGTAGATTAGAGTGTAGTAAAGTATATTTTACTTAGAGATGTTCTGAGTTCACCCAGAAACAAAACTTGCTTGCTTTTTTCTTAAGAAAGAAAGACGGAGAGTATTTAATATCTGGCTAAAGAAATAGATCCCCTGGGTGACGAGTAAAATTCTTTAAAATCAAAATTGGGATTTCACATGTGGATAGTTGTTAAATTTCACGAAACACTTCTCTGTCTGTGGTCACTTCCCATCTCTGGGATGGCAGGTGGGATGTGCATTAATGTCCCTCCCCCTTTACAGATGAAGAAACCAAGCTCTGAGAGCACAGTGCTTGCCTGAGGTCTGAAGCCTCTGAGGACTGGAGCTGAGGGCGCCTGGTCCCCTGGCACCCTTTCCACTCCGTGGTGCTACTTCTCAGGACAATTTGTATCCTTGGGAAGGAAGATGCTGCCAGTTCCGTGGGTTTCAGGGATTCTCCTCAAGGTCTGTCTCAACTTTTAAACCAACACTCTCATGACGCTCACTTTGAGCATCGCATTTTGGAGTCTTTTGGGAATTGCATTTTCTTCCTTTAAGCCTGGCTGTTCCACATCTGAAACGTTGGGGTGGCATCACCCTAACGAACACAGCAGGGGACCGTCCCGAGACTCGCAGAAACATGAGGTTCATTTGGGAATGCGTCCGTATCTTGCTGGGTGACCCTGAGCAAGTCCCCTTCACTTACTAAAGAAGGGAATGAAACTAGATCAGTGGTCTTCAAACTTTAACACAGTGGAACCCCTTCTTTGAATAAAGTCAGAACTGAAACTGATCACAAATGGGAAGCTGTGCTTGTCTGTTGGAGGCTAGGCTTTCTAGGGGACCGGCTCACATCCCCTTCCTACACAGCACACCAGCCCACCCCCATGACAGTGAGTTCTGTGTCCAAGTCTGTGGTTACTTCCTCTGTGATTTGAGTGATTGGGAGGTGGCTTGGGAGGACACTTAGTGAAACTATGTCAGAGGAAAAGGGAACTGTGGCTGGGGAGAACAGCATCATGCATTTGCTGATAAGCGCATTCAGCAAAATCAGTTGAATCACCTCTAATTTGCCCGGTGAGAGCTGGATGTGGACCCAGAGAGCAGGATGGATGGAGCCCTTGGGTGACAGGGCCGAGCCTCAAGGCTGCAGGAGGCTGGGTTCAGCATTGTAATGATGTACAAAAGTAATCATGTTACACTGTGTGAACTTTCCACCAAAACCAAAAACGTAGATTAATATGATTGTTCCACTATGAGAGGAGGAGGCTCTGAGGCTAAACAGATATGTGCTGTGAGTTACCATTCAGAAACAGGACTCCCTCAGAGCCTGAGTTTTCTACCCTATATTGATACATGTGATGATGTCACATAACCCCTGCACTCCAAAAATAACTGTTTTTAGGGACAATCTTTGTGGTCTCTGTACTTGAAACTGCTGTAGGTGGGTCCAGGCCCCACTGATACTTCTCCATCATTCCTTATGTATCATGCCCTTTCTTTTTTTTTTCCTGCTTGCCCACATCAGCTGCTTTCATCAGAATCTTCCTTACCTCTCACATCTGGGCTGTGGTTACAGTCCTGCCTGGTCATCTTGCTTGCAATTCTTAGCAAGCCCTAACTAATCATCTACTGCCAGACCAAACTTTCTCACTGCCTCTGAACTGGTGTCTCCCACTGTATAAGGCTCAGATGGTAAAGAATCTGCCTGCAGTGTGAGAGACCCAGGTTCAGTCCCTGGATTGGGAAGATCCCCTGGAGAAGGGAATGGCAACACACTCCACTATGGAGAATTCTGTGGACAGAAGAGCCTAGCGGGCTACAGTTCATGGGATTGCAAAGAGTCGGACACAGCTGAGCTACTAACACTTTCACTTTTCACTGTTTAACTCATTCACTTAGATTTGCCTTCTGTTACCTCCCACATGCATCCAGAATAGCATTCTCCAGAGAACAGGAGAGTGCAAACACTGGCAATATGAAGGTGTGTGCGACCTGGGCCTTGCATTCAGGTGAGACTGAAGTGGGGATGAGTGGGACAAGGTTGCCATCCTGCCACACAGCACAAGGTGTCTGCTTTGTGATCAAAGTAGGAGGAGATCAAGAACGCTTCCTGGAAGAGGTGCCATCTGAGCGGGGGATGGAAGTGAGTGTGGGAGACTCCAGGCTAGGCAAGGAGCACACAAAAGGAAGAGGGCTGGGGAAGCGAATGCAGTTTGTGCATGGGGACCTGTGGCCGGTGGTGGAGCTCTAGAGGCAGGTGGGTTTTGGGCCACACCCCTAAGTGTCATCAGAAGAGGTTGGAATTATGCTATAGAAGTGGGCCTGAGGAAGAAGTCAAAAAGCTAGTGTTCAATCCCAAAGGTATTCACTTTCCATCTTAAACAAAAAAGGGTGGTTTTCTAAGTCAAAATGATTTTTTTTCTTCAAGTGTTAGGGTGAAATGAATCCTGTTTGAAAAAAATTGCCTTCCCCTCTCCCCTAGAGATGCATGACGCAAAAAAATTAATAAGAGTGAGCAAATCAGTTGACAGTGAACAGTCTCCCTCTAATGAATTTCCTCATCCCCAGCCTTCACCAGAGCCTCTTGAACATTAAATCAGAGAATCATTATTATATAATATTTTAATTAATTAAGGGAAACGAAAGTGCCGTGGTGTCTGCAGCTGAATAATGAATTTAGAACTGAATACACTTGCCCACTCTCACCTCAAGTCAACACCTCTCTCCTGGGGCGTGAATGTTTCTACAGTCAGGGCTGCCTCTGAGTTCAGCCTTGACTGTGCCTGTGTCTCCTTTCATTGTGGCTGCTTCTTCCTTATCCTGATTTCCCCCATGATATTAGGGAATGGTTGGATGTCAGGGGAAAGGGTAAAAATCATTAGTATCAATACTAGAGAGTGGGGTGGGGGTGGGGAACAGAAGCCTCTCTCATCTCCATTGGTTAATCCACCCACCACACACATCTGCAGAGGACCAACTGGGATCCAGGCCCTGCTTGGTGCTGAGGGATCTACTGTTGCTCACACCCCCAGAGTTGCAGCCCTGGCTCAGAGAGCAGGACCTGTCTCTTGCTTCTGAAGGTGCCCCACTCATTCCTCAGGAAGAATGGGCATTAGCTTTGAAGCTGAAAGACCCAGAACCAAGGTCAAACCCTCCCGTGGTCTGTGGGTCTGGGGCACTTCCCTCTACTCTAGGAGCCTTCATCTCCTCATCAGTTCAGGGAGGTCAGCATCACTGCCCTGTGCTGCTGCCCTGAAAGTCCCAAGTGGGAACAGATGGGCACTGTCCACTCTTAGGGCTGTGTGCCTGGTGGCGAGGATGCAGGGAGAGAGGTCAGACATGCTGGAGGTCTATGGGAGACATAATGGGACAGAAAATCAAATCCATTTCATTATATACTCACTAACAAACAGCTACCACAAGGCAAGACTAAAAGTATGATGGTGCTATGAGTTCAAAGAGGCCAGAGATGGCTTGATTGAGATGGTCAGAGAAAGCATCCTGGAGGAGGAGGGTACCTCCAGAATGGTCCCCCGGCAGGTGGGTCCCCAGCAGGGCTCCGAGACAATGAGCTGACTTTGGGAGAGGGAGGAAGGAGAAATAGCATAAGCAAAGTTGGAAGGTAGGCGTGAACAGCCCCAAGGAGGATTAAACACTAAAAGCATCTTTGTAAGAAACTCTCTAACCACTGTGCACGCCTGCAAGGAGGTGCTGTGTGTGGTGTGCCAGAGTGAGCTGTCCTCTGTCTGAAACCTGAGGACAACATGAAGTGTTCCCATAATTAAGTAGCCTTCAAATTAATTAACAAAGTAGCCACCAGAGGTCAGTCTCGCACCCATAATACAACCAACCCAAACAAGTTCGTAAATGGCCTGGAATCTGGGTGATGGAGCGGCAGCCCCGATGGCTCCAGCAAAGAAGCTGGGTGTTTGGGATTGTTTGGCATGGCTGTGGGCGCTACAGACTTTGGCATTTCATTAGCTGTACTCTGTGTGTGACTCCCTCTCCTCTATCTCCTGGACCCAATGCTAACGTCTGTGTTACTCAGAAGGGGGGTTGCCCACACCAACAAGCAATTCTGACACCAGCAGGGAGTGGAATTCAACTCAGTTCTGACACTGTCTACCCAGAGATGGGGACAGGGCCACTGGATGTCTCCCCACCCTACACACCCCGAACTTCAGATGCCAGTCGCAAGTCCAGGTTGTCACCTGTACTTCTGACTGACAAGCTTGGATTGGAGATTCCCATGAACCCCTCATTCCTTGGGTTCAGTTAATTTGCTAGAGCATGGACTTCAGGAATCATTTTACTTACTAGAGCTCTAGTTTATTCATACGAGAATGTAACTCAGGAAGTCAGCCAGACAAGATGCACATGGACAAGGCATGGAGCTCCCACATCCTCTCCCAAGCTCCCCTCTCTCCCTGGAGTCTCCACATGTTCACCAAAACTTCCTGAAGCCAGTCCTTTGTGGTTTTATGGAGGCTTTGGGACAGACATAACTGATTAAATCATTGGCCATTGGCAATTGATTCAACCTCCAGTCCTTCTCCCCTCCTGAGAAGTCATAGGGGTGGGACTGAAAGCTCCAGACCTCTGATTCCAAGGTTGGTTCTCCTGGCAATTAGCCCTCATGCTTATGGGCCAAGAGACACTTCATTAACATAACAAAAGATGCCAGTAATCCCACTCCTGGGCATATACTCTGAAGTGAAGTGAAGTCACTCAGTTGTGTCCGACTCTTTGTGACCCCATGGACTGTAGCCTGCCAGGCTCCTCTGGTCCATGGGATTTTCCAGGCAAGAATACTCTGCTGCTGCTGTTAAGTCACTCAGTCATGTCTGACTCTGTGCGACCCCATAGACAGCAGCCCACCAGGCTCCCCCATCCCTGGGATTCTCCAGGCAAGAACATTGGAGTGGGTTGCCATTTCCTTCTCCAATGCATGAAAGTGAAAAGTGAAAGTGAAGTCACTCAGCTGTGTCCGACTCTTAGCGACCCCATGGTCTGCAGCTACCAGGCTCCTCCATCCATGGGATTTCCCAGGCAAGAGTACTGGAGTGAGGTGCCATTGCCTTCTCCAGAATACCCTGAGAAAACCATAATTCAAAAAGACACAAGCACCTCAAAGTTCATAGCAGCACTGTTTACAATAGCCAGCACATGGAAGCAACCTAAATGTCCATCGACAGATGAGTGGATCTTGATGTGGTACACATATACAATGGAATATTATCCAATCATAAAAAGGTAAGAAACTGGGTCATTTGTAGAGATATGGGTGGACCTGGAGTCTGTCATACAGAGTGAAATAAGTTAGAAAGAATAAAACAAATATTGTATATTAACACATATATGTGGAATCTAGAAAAACGGTACAGATGAACCTATTTGCAGGGCAGGAATAGAGATGCAGTCATAGAGAATGAACCCGTGGACACGGGTGGAGGAAGGTGGGATGAACTGGGAAATGGGAATTGACGTATGTGCACTGCCAGTTGTAAAACAGAGAGCTGGGGGAATCTGCTGTATAGTGTAGGAAGCTCAGTGAGGGGAAGATGGCGGGTGGGGGGTCCAAGAGGAAGGGGCATGCGTGTATACATACAGCTGATGCACTTCGTTGTACAGCAGAAACTAACCCAACACTGTAAAGCAACTATACTCCAATAAATTTTTTGTTTTTTAATTACGAAGTAAAGACAACTTTATCACTCTGGTCACATAGGTAAATTCCAAAGGTTTTAGGAGTTGTGCCAGAAATGGATGAAGACTGAATACATACTTATAATTGATAGTATCACAACTCCCTTCTGGCTCATAGCATAGGCACATGGGAAAATGATTCCAAATGAGTTGTATACAAAATTTCTCAGCTTCCCTTTCCTTATCTGATAAAAGGGATAACCCTACTGCCTACTTGATAGGATTATTGTAAGACTTCAAAAGCACCATAAGGCATAGTGATTGACAAGGCACTTGTTTTACATTTTTTGAGTGGGTGGAGGTCCTGGAACTGCAGTGTTTATGACCAAGTGAAGTCATGCAGGCAGTGTCTACATTTGGCAGTGATGCCTGGTTCAACCTCCCTGCTCACACCTGTCTGCATTCAGAGCAATGGTGATGAGTGCTGAGAGTCTGCAGAGGCTGCGCTGATTGGAATCTGACCTATGTGACTCCTCACTCTCAGAATTTCAGGGTGAAGTGAGGGGCTACAGTCCATAGGGTAGCAAAGAGTCAGACACGACTGAAGTGACTTAGCACACACACACGAGGGACCTAGAAGATTATCCTTTCCCAGTCCCACTCTGCACTGGGATGCCTTCTATCAAACTCTTCTTTGGTTTAGAAGTATTGAGAAGCAAGTGAGGGATGGATCTTTTAACCTATTGAGATGTTGCACATTAGTGATTAGAGGCCCCACCAACCCAGCCACCCAAGCACTCGTGTCCCTACTTCACAAGAAACTTTCACTATTGTGCAAAGTGTCAACAGCCTCCAAGAGAAATAGGTAAAAGGTGCACTTCAGGGGGCAGTAAGAGTCACTCCAGCCTTAGTCAAATGGAAAAAGGGGACCCTAGGAAGCAGAGATGAAGGGGCAAATCGGACACTGAATCCATAGGAAGCAATTTCAGGCCAACTCCAAGGTAAGACACTGAACAAAATCACCTTGATGCCTAGGTGAGACATGGGGTATTAAAGAGATGATGAGGGTGCGTTCACAAGGCTGAGTGGACCTAAAAGTATGGTGAGCCATGGGCAGCAAGGTCTAGAAAGATGGAAGACAAGGAGAGAGGGGATCGGCATTGTTTCTGTATCATGCTGTAGCTGACTTTGGCTCACTCCCATCAGTTGGGGAATGGAGTTGTGAGACTAACAACAACAAACATACTGAACTCTCAGGTTTGAAATTCCTCAAACCCCAGCGTGTCAGGATGGCCTTGATGTTGAGTTTGGCTTGAGGGCTGGTATGTTTGGGTGAGAGCTGGAGGGACAATGCCAGTGGAAGCTTTAAAATGAGACCTCGAATAGATTCGCTCTAGGCAGAAGCCAGCACTTTTATCTCAAGGTCTTAAAGCTGCACTTTGTCACCCAGGTGAGAAAAAAACAAAATCAAAAGTAGAAATATTATGCAGGGGATTATTGACTATTGGGGTCCCTTCCATCCCTAAGACTCTGTAAAATGTTCATCAGCAAGAGACTATTGATACAAAATTGATTTGCAAGCAGAATGTGTGAGCTTGTTTTAATTTTTAACTAATGAATTCACTCTTTTAAAGTATATAATTCAGTGCATTTTAGTATATTCACAAAGTTGTACAACCATCATCACTAATTCCAGAAATTTCAAACTTCCCCAAAAGAAATCCTATACCCATTAACAGTTATCTCCATTCCCTCCCCACCCCGACTCCTGCCCCCTGGCAACCACTAATATACTTTCTGTCTTATGGACTTGCTTATTCTGGATATTTCCTATAAATGGAATCATACAACACGTGGTCTTATACGTCTGATTTCTTTCACTTAGAATAATGGTTTCAAGGTTCATCGATATTGTAGCATGTGTCAGTACTTCCTTCCTTTTCAAGGCTGAACAGTTTAAGAGACATTCCATGGAAACATTTAGTTTATCCACTCATTAGTTGATTGACATTAGGGCTGTCTGAGATTATTTTAAAGGAATGGTTATATATGCATTTTCTGTCCACCCTCTTTCAAATTAAGGAAAATCAGTAGCAAAATGAAGTAATGCAAGCAAGTAAACCAGCCAGCAACTGGTACTTAGAAGAACGGCTTCCTTGATTTTTAGGGTATGTCACTGGAGAATGGGACCAAGATTATGGGGTTGAGTTTAAAACTCCTGATGACTTCCAATCCCCTGGAAGAGTCTACCCACTAAGACATCAGTTAATTCACTGGGAAGTCCTTGGACCAGCAGGAAGAACTAAGAGCCATGGTCTGGATCAGGGATTTTTTATCTGTCTTTCAAAGACTCCTAACGTTTCATAGAAGTAACACAGGCCCACCAAGGGCGCTGGGGTACAGGTGGATAGGACTTGGAGTCCAGCCCCCATCCCAGCTTTAACTACAGCAGCTTTCATTTTAATTGCTTTCTTTGTTGCAGTTGCCCCTAAGAGTTCATCTGGCACAAATAAAGAGAAATGGCTAAACAAATGTTTGGCAACCACAGGTAGGTGACTGTGGTGGCATCCTTGGCCTAGAGCTGGGTCTCCCTGGTAGCTGTTCTTCTGAGTTCTTCTGCAGAACCTTCACGCTGGGGTTTGAGGAATTTCAGACCTCTGTGTAGGCCTTAAGCCCATCTTCCCCCAGCTCCCTCCCATTGCCAGATTCCTTAAACCCTCCAAATGGCGTGTGGCAGGTGACAATGTTTACCCACACTGTTCCAGTTTGGAATGCCTGCGTGAAATACATGGCTTTGTCCAGATCCTGGGTGAACACAGCAGCAGCCAAGCCATACCTGGTGTTGTTGGCCTTCTCAATCACCTCCTCGATCTTCTTGAACTTAAACAGTGGCTGCACGGGCCCAAAGATCTCCTGCCTAGCGATCCTCATGTCATCTTGCATACCACCAAAGACGGTAGGCTTGATGAAGAAACCTTGTTCTCCAAAACGCTCCCCACCACAGAGAAGTTTTGCCCCTCCTTCTGGCCAAGCTAGATATAGCCCAGAATTCATTCAAACTGTTCCCTGTCCACCTGGGGCCCCTGTTGGGTGTCCAGCTCAAATGGGTTTCCGACTCTCCTCTGCCTAGCTTTCTCCATGGTTCTCTCCAGAAACTCATCATAGATGGATTCTTCAATGAAGGTCCGGGAACCCGCACAGCAACGCTGGCCCATGTTGAAGAATAGGGCCTCGTTGGACTGCTCCACGGCATGGTCCATGTCGGCATCAACCAAAACGATGCTCGGGCTCTTCCCGCCCAGCTCCAGTGTTACTCTCTTGAGGCTGAAATTGCCGGCCACCTTCTGGATCAGGTGGCCCATCTCGGTGGAGCCGGTGAAGGCAACTTTGATGATAGCCTTGTGATGGGCAATGGCTGCTCCTGCTGTTGGGCCATAGCCTGTGATGATGTTCACCACCCAGGGGGTAAAGCCCGCCTCCTTGCTGAGGGAGGCCAAGTACAGGGCAGAAAGGGGTGTCTGCTCTGCCACCTTCATGACCACAGCGTTGCCTGTGGCAAGTGCCGGGGTGAGCTCCAGGTCTGCATGACCAACGAGAAGTTCCATGGGATTATCTGGCCACACGCTCCAACAGCTCGTGCCAGGTGAAGCAGAAATGCTCACCATCCATGGGGACGGTCTTGCTGCGCCACTTGTCCGCCCAGCCAGCAACGTACCGGTACCCCTTGATGACCGCACCCAGCTCCAAGACATAAGACTCTTGGAAAGGCTTCCCATTGTCCAGCGTCTCCAGTGAGGCTAAGTAGACGCAATCCCTTTCCACTAGGTCAGCCAGGTGGTTCAGCAGCTGGCCTCGCTCTGAGGCATCCATCTGGCGCCATGGAGACCCCAGTTAGAAGGCTGCACGGGCTGCCTTCACTGCCAGATCCACGTCAGCCCAGTCCCCTTCAGCCATGTGGCCGATGACCTCTCCCATGGCAGGATTGACTGTAGAGAAAGTCTCCATGCTGACTGCATCATGCCACTCATTGCTGACGAGCAGCTGGTTGTAGTGGATGTCTGGGTTTGGGATGGGGCTGGGAGGGCTGCTGCTGAGAAGTACCAGGTGGCAGAGTGGTGCAGGGCAAACAGCCGGGGCACCAGGAAGCGCAGCATGCTGAGTACTCTATAGATGGACAGGAGCCAGGGTGAACAGGCAGAATGAAGCAGGGGCCCCCAAAGGCCCACCAGCTAAGATGTTCCAAGAATCTGGAGTAACGGGGTGCCCCCTCCTAAAACATGGATCCAAAGGGCTACAAAAGCCCTGAAGAACACTTTGGTCCAAGTCTGCTGTGTCCCATCTAGCCTCTGGCTCACTCCTTCACCTCTTCTGGGTCTCGGCTCAAATGTTACCCTCTCAATAAGGCCTTCCCTGTGCTCTGCTGTGCTTAGTCACTCAGCTGTGTCTGACTTCTTGGGACCCATGGACTGTAGTCTGCCAGGCTCCTCTGTCCATGGGATTCTCCAGGCAAGAATACTAGAGTGTGTTGCCATGCCCTCCTCCAGGGGATCTTCCCAACCCAGGAATCGAACCTAGATCTCCCCCATTGCAGGCAGATTCTTTACCATTTGAGCCAGTAGGGAAGCCCAAGAATACTGGAGTGGTAGCCTATCCCTTCTCCAGGGGATCTTCCTGGCCCAGGAATTGAACCAGGATCTCTTGCATTGCAGGCAGATTCTTTACCAGCTGAGCTATATAGGGAAGCCCAAGGCCTTCCCTAACCGCCCTTTATAAAATTGCCACCTTCTTCAGCCCCAGGACGGTCTCTCCCCCATGTTGTGCTCTATTTCCCCCCATCTAACATACCAAATAGTATATGTATATGCTTACATGTTTATTGCCTGCCTCTCCCCAATAAAATGTCAGCTCGATAAGAGCAGGTATTTTTTTCCTGTTTCATTCATTGCTATGTTGTTGATGCCTCGAATTATGCTGGCTACAGAGCAGCTGCTCAGTAGGTAGTTATTAAATGATACACCAAGGAAACTAAACATCAAAATATCCACTGAGGCTGTTTAATTGACCTAGTGAAGTGAAAGTGAAGTCGCTCAGTCGTGTCCGACTCTTTGCAACCCCATGGACAGTAGCCTACCAGGCTCCGCCGTCCATGGGATTTTCCAGGCAAGAATACTGGAGTGGGCTGCCATTTCCTTCTCCAGAGGATCCTCCCAACCCAGGGATTAAACCTGGGTCTCCTGCATTGCAGACAGACACTCTACCGTCTGAGCCACCAGGGAAGCCCCTTAATTGACCGAAGGGTAGAGTAAAAACCAGAGGGACTCAGAGCCAGAGCCGTTCTCTGAGAGAGGGGCTTGCTTCACTTCACCTCTGTGCCTGTTTCTTCACATGTGAAATGCCTCATGGGGCTACACTGAATGGCGTTGTGCATATAAAAAGCCTGGCACAACTACCCAGGTCATCAGAGCTTGGCACCCTCAGAAACCAGCCCAGCTCAGCCCTTCAGGCACTGCTTCAGCTTTCCCAGGAGTGCAGTGAGTCCGGCAGCTGGAAAGAAGACTCTGTTTACTTTGGCCTGCAACTCTGAAAACAGTGTAGACTTTATTAAAATGACACCTATAACATTTAAGGGCTTCCCAGGAGGCTCTAGAGGTAAAGAACCCTCCTGCCAATACAGGAGACACAAGACTAGGGTTTGATTCCTGGGTCCGGAAGATTCCCTGGAGGAGAATATGGCAACCAACCCCAGTAATGTTGCTGGGAGAATCCCATGGATAGAGGAGCCTGGCGGGCTACAGTCCATAGCGTCACAAAGAGCTGGACACGACGGAAGCAACCTAACACACATACACATACACAACATTTAAACAGTCTATAAAATTTATTCAATGAAATTTAAATAGTATATAAATTTCCTAGATTCACTGAAGCAGTTAACCCTTGCCATCTCTTGTTTGACCACTTCCAATTTGCCTTCATTCATGGACCTGACATTCCAGGTTCGTATGCAATATTGCTCTTTACAGCATCGGATCTTGCTTCTATCACCAGTCACATCCGCAACTGGGTATTGTTTTTGCTTTGGCTCCATCCCTTCATTCTTTCTGGAGTTATTTCTCCACTGATCTCCAGTAGCATATTGGGCACCTAATGACCTGGGGAGTTCCTCTTTTGGTATCCTATCATTTTGCCTTTTCATATTGTTCATGGGGTTCTCAAGGCAAGAATACTGAAGTGGCTTGCCATTCCCTTCTCCAGTAGACCACATTCTGTTGACATCTAGGAATCAGTGAACTAAAATGGACTGGAGTAGGTGAATTTAACTCAGATGACCATTACATCTACTACTGCAGGCAGGAATCCCTCAGAAGAAATGGAGTAGCCATCATGGTCAACAAAAGAGTCTGAAATGCAGTACTTGGATGCAATCTCAAAAATGACAGAATGATCTCTGTTCATCTCCAAGGCAAACCATTCAATATCACAGTAATCCAAGTCTATGCCCCAACCAGTAATGGTGAAGAAACTGAAGTTGAACGGTTTTATGAAGACTTACAAGACCTTTTAGAACTAACACCCAAAAAAGATGTCCTTTTCATTATAGGGGACTGGAATGCAAAAGTAGGAAGTCAAGAAACACCTGGAGTAACAGGCAAATTTGGCCTTGGAATGTGGAATGAAACAGGGCAAAGACTAATAGAGTTTTGCCAAGAAAATGCACTGGTCATAGCAAACACCCTCTTCCAACAACACAAGAGAAGACTCTACACATGGACATCACCAGATGGTCAACACCGAAATCAGACTGATTATATTCTTTGCAGCCAAAGATGGAGAAGCTCTATACAGTCAACAAAAATAAGACCGGAAGCTGACTGTGGCTCAGATCATGAACTCCTTATTGCCAAATTCAGACTCAAATTGAAGAAAGTAGGGAAAACCGCTAGACCATTCAGGTATGACCTAAATCAAATTCCTTATGATTATACAGTGGAAGTGAGAAATAGATTTAAGGGTCTAGATCTGATAGATAGAGTGCCTGATGAACTATGGAATGAGGTTCGTGACATTGTACAGGAGACAGGGATCAAGACCATCCCCATGGAAAGGAAATGCAAGAAAGCAAAATGGCTGTCTGGGGAGGCCTTACAAATAGCTGTGAAAAGATGAGAGGCAAAAAGCAAAGGAGAAAAGGAAAGATATAAGCACCTGAATGCAGAGTTCCAAAGAATAGCAAGAAGACATAAGAAAGCCTTCTTCAGCGATCAATGGAAAGAAATAGAGAAAAACAACAGAATGGGAAAGACTAGGGATTTCTTCAAGAAAATTAGAGATACCAAGGGAACATTTCATGCAAAGATGGGCTCGATAAAGGACAGAAATGGTATGGACCTAACAGAAGCAGAAGATATTAAGAAGAGGTGGCAAGAATACACAGAAGAACTGTACAAAAAAGATCTTCACGACCCAGATAATCATGATGATGTGATCACTAATCTAGAGCCAGACATCTTGGAATGTGAAGTCAAGTGGGCGTTAGAAAGCATAACTATGAACAAAGCTAGTGGAGGTGATGGAATTCCAGTTGAGCTGTTTCAAATCCTGAAAGATGATGCTGTGAAAGTGCTGCACTCAATATGCCAGCAAGTTTGGAAAACTCAGCAGTGGCCACAGGACTGGAAAAGGTCAGTGTTCATTCCAATTCCAAAGAAAGGCAATGCAAAAGAATGCTCAAACTACCATACAATTGCACTCATCTCACATGCTAGTAAAGTAATGCTCAAAATTCTCCAAGCCAGGCTTCAGCAATACGTGAACTGTGAACTCCCTGATGTTCAAGCTGGTTTTCGAAAAGGCAGAGGAACCAGAGATCAAATTGCCAACATCCGCTGGATCATGGAAAAAGCAAGAGGATTCCAGAAAACCATCTATTTCTGCTTTATTGACTATGCCAAAGCCTTTGACTGTGTGGATTACAATAAACTGTGGAATATTCTGAAAGAGATGGGAATACCAGACCACCTAACCAGTCTCTTGAGAAATCTGTATGCAGGTCAGGAAGCAACAGTTAGAACTGGACATGGAACAACAGACTGGTTCCAAATAGGAAAAGAAGTATGTCAAGGCTGTATATTGTCACCCTGCTTATTTAACTTATATGCAGAGTACATCATGAGAAACGCTGGACTGGAAGAAGCACAAGCTGGAATCAAGATTGCCGGGAGAAATATCAATAACCTCAGATATGCAGATGACACTACCCTTATGGCAGAAAGTGAAGAGGAGCTAAAAAGCCTCTTGATGAAAGTGAAAGAGGAGAGTGAAAAATTTGGCTTAAAGGTCAACATTCAGAAAACGAAGATCATGGCATCTGGTCCCATCACTTCATGGGAAATAGATGGGGAAACAGTAGAAACAGTGTCAGACTTTATTTTTTGGGGCTCCAAAATCACTGCAGATGGTGACCGCAGCCATGAAATTAAAAGACGCTTACTCCTTGGAAGAAAAGTTATGAGCAACCTAGATAGTATATTCAAAAGCAGAGACGTTACTTTGCCAACTAAGGTCTGTCTAGTCAAGACTATGGTTTTTCCTGTGGTCATGTATGGATGTGAGAGTTGGACTGTGAAGAAGGGTGAGCGCCAAAGAATTGATGCTTTTGAACTGTGGTGTTGGAGAAGACTCCTGAGAGTCCCTTGGACTGCAAGGAGATCCACTCAGACCATTCTGAAGGAGATCAGCCCTGGGATTTCTTTGGAAGGAATGATGCTAAAGCTGAAGCTCCAGTACCTTGGCCACCTCATGCGAAGAGTTGACTCCTTGGAAAAGACTCTGATGCTGTGAGGGATTGAGGGCAGGAGAAGGGGATGACCAAGGATGAGATGGCTGGATGGCATCACTGACTCGATGGACGTGAGTCTGAGTGAACTCTGGGAGAGGTGATGGACAGGGAGGCATGGTATGCTGCGATTCATGGGGTCGCAAAGAGTCGGACACGACTGAGCGACTGAACTGAACTGAACTGATTGAAGCAGTTACTCTCCAGCTGGGACATCAATCCCTCCACTTTTACTGGCTCACTTAAGCCTCACCTCACCAGCCCCCAAAATGAATTGCACCTGCCTTACCCCAGCACCCCCCACTCTCTGCCACTGGGGAGGGTGATGAGGAAAGAACTCATCCAGGAAAACAAAGCTTCAACCAGATCCCTGTGAAAGTCGCTCAGTCTGGTCTGACTCTTTGTGACTCCAAGGACTGTCCATGGAATTCTGCAGGTCAGAATACTGGAGTGGGTAGCCGTTCCCTTCTCAGGGGATATTCCCAACCCAGGGATTGAACCCAGGTCTCCCTCATTGCTGGCGGATTCTTTACCAGCTGAGCCAGATCCCTGGCCCCACACAAACCAGTGCTGCCCAGGAAGCCATCTCTTGGAAAGACACTGAGCCAGCAGACCATCAGGGGTGGATAAAGGTCCACTCAGGACTCTGCCCCATGCTGGGACAGAAGCATCCTTGGGTGCAACAGGCCCGTGTCTATAGAGGGAGGAGTCCCAGGGGAGGTCAAGATAAGGGGAATGGGAGGTTACCAGTCCTTGGGGTGGGGGCGGAGGGGCTAAGCAGGAGGGAGGGGTTTTCACAGACTAAGGCTGGTGAGGCTGCTTTCCTGTCCAGCCAAGGCTGCTACTTCTCTAGAGGCCCATTTGGGGTGTGCACTGGTGCCGCCTCCTCCCGACGGCAAGAGGACAGCTCACAGCACACCCAGCTTTACAGTTTGCTGGCCCGTCTTCTCAGCAGTCAACTCCCCAAGTGGCCAACAGCCCTGAAGGGACTTGAGCATATGATAACCTCTGTTCTGGAAGATCGTTGGGGACCAGAGGTTCTGGGATTCACTGGAGACACGGGGCAAGTAAGAACAGGAGTCTCGGCCTGGATCCTGCAGCCCTAGTTTTGTGTTTCCTCCCTACTATGGACAATTTCTCACCATTGCCGGCATTCGTGACCACTGCCAAGGACCGGACCTTTTGGGTCCTCCAGGACCAGGTGGCTCCCACTTTACCCCTTACGCGGGGAGGGTGTGTGTGTCCTGGCCACTCGATAAAGTCAGGGGCTCTCTGCTGGAGTAGGCCGGGTGGACAGGGCGCGATGGGGTCCAGCTACCCGGAAGGTTTCGAGGGTGTGAGTCTCCAGGCCAGATCAAGCACCAACCAGGAACCCGGGTGGGGGAGGAGCGGTGGGAAACGTGAAGAGGTTCCCTCAGTGCACGCTGTGGGTAGAAAGGCCGGCCCCCACACGGGGAAGCCGAGACCCTAAGAGGAAGATTCCACTCTGCAGAGATGGGAGCTGCGGCCTGCCCCGGGGGCCTGGGGGCGGGGCGAGGGGGGCGGGGAGGGTGCCAGTTACCTGCGCAGACTGGGGCTCGCGTTGGCGCGCAGGTTCGGACTCTCTCAGGTGTCTAGCCCGGCCTCTGCTGGGATGCTCGCCGCAAGCCCCGCCTCCGTGCTGTTGCTCAGCAGCCAATGAGGTTCCGCCTACGCCTGGGGAGCCACTGACCTCGCGCCCCGCGGCCAATGCTCCTCCCTTCGGGCGCCAGCGGGCCAGGCCTTCTGGGACTGAGAGTGGGATGTCGGGTATCCCTGTACCTTCCGTGAGTCCCAGCGTCACCCCTCCACGCCTACCCTCACCTCCGGTTGTATCCCGCACCACGCAAGCTCTCTCCTCTCGAGTCAAGACGCTGAGTGGGCCGGACTTCCCAGGTCACAGGAAAGTGGGAGACTGGACTCCGATTCTATTCTTCCTTTCTCCCTCACACACGAGGCGCCTTGTTAGGTTGCCATCATTTGAACCGCTCCAATGGCACCCCACTCCAGTACTCTACCCTGGAAAATCCCAAGGATGGAGGAGCCTGGAAGGGTGCAGTCCATGGGGTCGTTGAGGGTCGGACACGACTGAGCGACTTCACATTTACTTTTCACTTTCATGCATTGGAGAAGGAAATGGCAACCCACTCCAGTGTTCTTGCCTGGAGATTCCCAGGGACTGGGGAGCCTGGTGAGCTACTGTCCTTGGGGTCGCATAGAGTCGGACACGACTGAAGTGACTTAGCAGCAGCAGCTTAACCTCTTCTGTCTCTCCCAGCTCTCTCATTTTTTCCCTTGACTCGTTTGTCTTCCGCTCTCATTTCTCTTTCTCCCAGGTGATTTTATATTTGTATTTGTATTTTTTTATTTTTTTTATATTTGTATTTTTAAAAGCTTCATTTTTCTTACGGACATAAAGAAGATGTGCACAGGGGGGTGGTCCTAAGATGGCGGAGGAATAGGACGGGGAGACCACTTTCTCCCCCGCAAATTCATCAAAACAAAATTTCAACGCTGAGTAAATTCCTCAAAACAACTTCTGAATCCAGGCAGAGGACATCAGGCACCCAGAAAAGTAGCTCATTGTCTTCAAAAACAGGTAGGAAAAAATATAAAAGACAAAAAAAGAGACAAAAGAGGTAGGGAGGGAGCTCTGTCCCGGGAAGGGAGTCTTAAAAAGAGAGAAATTTCCAAACACCAGGAAACACTCTCACTGACGAGTCTGTGGCGAGCCTTGGAAGCACAGAGGGCAACATAACAGGGAGGAAAAATAAATAAATAATTAAAACCCACAGATTACGAGCCCAACGGTAACTCCCCCAGCGGAGAAGCAGTGCAGACGCCTGCCTCCGCCACTAGCAAGCGGGGGCTGGGCAGGGAGGCGCGGGCTGCATTGCCTTTTAAGGATCAGGCCCGAATTCCCTGAGTCTAACCAGAGCGAACTAACTTGGGCTAGCAAACCAGACTGTGGGATAGCTACCACGCGAAAAGCTCTAACATAAGATACCGCCAGGACCACGCACAGAACAAAGGACGGAACAGAATTAGCCGGCTGCAGACCATCCCCCTCTGGTGACAGGCAGCCAGAGCTGGAAGGGCCGGAAGGGGGCAATAGCAGCCCCAGAGAGACATTAACTACCAAACTGCAAAGCAGCTTCTTTGCTAACTAAGACTTCTTGGGGTTCTGGACAGTCATCATCCACATGAGAAGGTGCACCAGTTGTACACCCAGAAAACTGAGCAGCAGGGATGGGAGAGGCGATAAGTCACAGCGACCATGCTCGCCAAACACCTGAGCTACTCGGACCTGGGAAGGGCACAAAATGCAGGCCCAACCAAGTCTGTGCATCTGAGGACTACCTGAGTACCTGAGCCTGAGCGGCTTAGACCTGGGAGGTGCATGCAGCCCAGGGCCGGCCTCAGACAGTTCCCAGTGGAGCAACCTAGAGCCTGAACTGTGCACCGCGAGCAGGGGCAGGCCCAGTGTGGCTGAGACACTGCGAGCACACGCCAGTGTTATTTGTTTGCAGTGTTCCTCCCTCCCCACAGCGCGACTGAACAAGTGAGCCTAAAAAAAGTGCCCACCACCGCCCCCCTTGTGTCAGGGCGGAAATCAGACACTGAAGAGACCAGCAAACAGAAGAAGATAAAACAGTGGGAACTGCCTTGGAAGTGACAGGTGCAATAGATTAAAACCCTGTTGTTAGTACCAACTACATAGGAAGGGGCCTATAGATCTCTTGAGAAATATAAGCTGGACCAAGAAACTATCCGAAAATGAACTGACCCCACACTGCCCACAACAACACCAGAGAAAGTCCTAGATATATCTTTACTATTTTTACAATCATTCTTTTTTGTTTTGTTTTGTTTTTTCTTCTTTTTTTAAACATTTTTAAATTTTAAGTCCTCTATTTCTCCTTTAATTTTCATTTTTATAACTTACTATTACTTTTCAAAAAAATACCCTATTTTTAAAGCAAACTTCATATATATATATGTTTTAATAATTCTTGTGACTTTGTTTTTTTTCTTCTTCTTTTCTTTAATATTGTATTTTTGAAAATCCAACCTCTGCTCTAGATTTTTAATCTTTGCTTTTTGGTATTTGTTATCAATTTTGTACCTTCAAAAACCCAATCTTCAGTACCCATTTTTACTTGAGAGCAAGATTACTGGCTTGACTGCTCTCTCCTCCTTTGGAGTGTCCACAAGGAGGACCTTTTCTCCACAAGGTCACCTCTGTCTCCTCCCTACCCCTTCTCTTCTCTACCCAACTCTGTGAATCTCTGTGTGTTCCAGATGGTGAACACTTAGGGAACTGATTACTGGTGGATCTGTCTCTGTCCTTTTCATTCCCCTCTTTTATCCTCCTGGCCACCTCTGTCTCCTTCCTCCCTCTCCTCTTCTCTGTATAACTCTGTGAACATCTTTGAGCGGTCCAGACTGTGGAGCGCACTTAAGGAAGTGATTACTGGCTAGCTCGCTCTCTCCTCTTTTGATTCCACCTCATCTCATTCAGGTCACCTCTAACTCCCCCCGCCCCCCTTCTCTTCTCCATGTAACTCTGTGAACCTCTCTGGGTGTCCCTCAAGTGGAGCAGCTTTTCATCTTTAACCTAGATGTTTTATCATCGGTGCTGTATAGATGGAGAAGACTAGAGACTACTGTAAAAATAAAACTGAAAATCAGAAGCAGGAGGCTTAAGTCCAAATCTGAGAACATCAGAGAACTCCTGACTCCAGGGAACATTAATCGATAGGGGGTCATCAAATGCCTCCATACCTACACTGAAACCAAGCACCACCCAAGGGCCAACAAGTTCCAGAGCAAGACATACCAAGCAAATTTTCCAGCAACACAGGAACACAGCCCTGAGCTTCAATATACAGGCAGCTCAAAGTTACTCCAAAACCACTGACATCTCATAACTCATTACTGGACTCTTCATTGCACTCCAGAGAGAAGAAATCCAGCTCCACCCACCAGAACACTGACACAGGCTTCCCTAACCAAGAAAACTTGACAAGCCACTGATACAACCCCACCCACAGTGAGGAAACTCCATAATAAAGAGAACTCCACAAACTGCCAGAATACAGAAAGGCCACCCCAAACGCAGCAATATAAACAAGATGAAGAGACAGAGGAATACCCAGCAGGTAAAGGAACAGGATAAATGCCCACCAAACCAAACAAAAGAGGAAAAGATAGGGAATCTACCTGATAAAGAATTCTGAATAATGATAGTGAAAATGATCCAAAATCTTGAAATCAAAATGGAATCACAGATAAATATAGCCTGGAGACAAGGATTGAGAAGATGCAAGAAAGCTTTAACAAGGACCTAGAAGAAATGAAAAACAGTCAATATATAATGAATAATGCAATAAATGAAACACTTTGGAGGCAACAAATAGTAGAATAATGGAGGCAGAAGATAGGATTAGTGAAATAGAAGATAGAATGGTAGAAATAAATGAATCAGAGAAGAAAAAAGAAAAACGAATTTAAAGAAATGAGGACAATCTCAGAGACCTCCAGGACAATATGAAACACTCCAACATTCGAATTGTAGGAGTCCCAGAAGAAGAAGACAAAAAGAAAGACCATGAGAAAATACTTGAGGAGATAATAGTTGAAAACTTCCCTAAAATGGGGAGGGAAATAATCACCCAAGTCCAAGAAACCCAGAGAGTCCCAAACAGGATAAACCCAAGGCAAAATACCCCAAGACACATACTAATCAAATTAACAAAGGTCAAACACAAAGAACAAATATTAAAAGCAGGAAGGAAAAACAACAACACACAAGGGGATTCCCATAAGGATAACAGCTGATCTTTCAATAGAAACGCTTCAGGCCAGGAGGGAATGGCAAGACATACTTAAAGTGATGATAGAAAATAACCTACAGCCCAGATTACTGTACCCAGCAAGGATCTCATTCAAATATGAAGGAGAAATCAAAAGCTTTACAGACAAGCAAAAGCTGAGAGAATTCAGCACCACCAAACCAGCTCTCCAACAAACGCTAAAGGATATTCTCTAGACAGGAAACACAAAAAGGGTGTATAAACCCAAACCCAAAACAATAAAGTAAATGGCAACAGGATCATATTTAACAATAATTACCTTAAACATAAATGGGTTGAATGCCCCAACCAAAAGACAAAGACTAGCTGAATGAATACAAAAACAAGACCCCTATATATGTTGTCTACAAGAGACCCACCTCAAAACAAGGGACACATACAGACTGAAAGTAAAGGGCTGGAAAAAGATATTCCACGCAAATAGAGACCAAAAGAAAGCAGGAGTAGCAATACTCATATTAGATAAAATAGACTTTAAAACAAGGGCTGTGAAAAGAGACAAAGAAGGACACTACATAATAATCAAAGGATCAATCCAAGAAGAAGATATAACCATTATAAATATATATGCACCCAACATAGGAACACTGCAATATGTAAGACAAATGCTAACAAGTATGAAAGGGGAAATTAACAATAACACAATAATAGTGGGAGACTTTAATACCCCACTCACACCTATGGATAGATCAACTAAACAGAAAATTAACAAAGAAACACAAACTTTAAATGATGCAATAGACCAGTTAGATCTAATTGATATCTATAGGACATTTCACCCTAAAATAATGAATTTCACCTTTTTCTCAAGTGCTCACAGAAACTTCTCCAGGATAGATCACATCCTGGGCCATAAATCTAGCCTTGATAAATTCAAAAAAATTGAGATCATTCCAAGCATCTTTTCTGACCATAATGCAGTAAGATTAGATCTCAGTTACAGGAGAAAAACTGTTAAAAATTCCAACATATGGAGGCTGAACAACACGCTTCTGAATAACCAACAAATCACAGAAGAAATCAAAAAAGAAATCAAAATATGCATAGAAACGAATGAAAATGAAAACACAACAACCCAAAACCTGTGGGACACTATAAAAGCAAGTGCTAAGGGGAAAGTTCATAGCAATACAGGCATACCTCAAGAAACAAGAAAAAAGTCAAATAAATAACCTAACTCTACACCTAAAGCAACTAGAAACGGAAGAAATGGATAACCCCAGGGTTAGTAGAAGGAAAGAAATCTTAAAAATTAGGGCAGAAATAAATGCAAAAGAAACAAAAGAGATCATAGCAAAAATCAACAAAGCCAAAAGCTTGTTCTTTGAAAGGATAAATAAAATTGACAAACCATTAACCAGACTCATCAAGAAACAAAGGGAGAAAAATCAAATCAATAAAATTAGAAATGAAAATGGAGCGATCACAACAGACAACACAGAAATACAAAGGATCATAAGAGACTACTATCAGCAATTATATGCTAATAACATGGACAACGTGGAAGAAATGGACAAATTCTTAGAAAAGTACAATTTTCCAAAACTGAACCAGGAAGAAATAGAAAATCTTAACAGACCCATCACAAGCACAGAAATTGAAACTGTAATCAGAAATCTTCCAGCAAACAAAAGCCCAGGTCCAGACGGCTTCACAGCTGAATTCTACCAAAAATTTAGAGAAGAGCTAACACCTATCCTACTCAAACTCTTCCAGAAAATTGCCGAGGAAGGTAAACTTCCAAACTCATTCTATGAGGCCACCATCACCCTAATACCAAAACCTGACAAAGATGCCACAAAAAAAGAAAACTACAGGCCAATATCACTGATGAACTTAGATGCAAAAATCCTTAACAAAATTCTAGCAATCAGAATCCAACAACACATTAAAAAAACCATACACCATGACCAAGTGGGCTTTTTTTTTGCATCCCAGGGATGCAAAGATTCAATATCTGCAAATCAATGTAATTCACCACATTAACAAATTGAAAAATAAAAGCCATATGATTATCTCAATCGATGCAGAAAAAGCCTTTGACAAAATTCAACATCCATTTATGATAAAAACCCTCCAGAAAGCAGGAATAGAAGGAACATACCTCAACATAATAAAAGCTATATATGACAAACCCACAGCAAACATTATCCTCAGTGGTGAAAAATTGAAAGCATTTCCCCTAAAGTCAGGAACAAGACAAGAGTGCCCACTTTCACCACTACTATTCAACATAGTTCTGGAAGTTTTGGCCACAGCAATCAGAGCAGAAAAAGAAATAAAAGGAATCCAGATTGGAAAAGAAGAAGTAAAACTCTCACTGTTTGCAGATGACATGATCCTCTACATAGAAAACCCTAAAGACTCCACCAGAAAATTACTAGAGCTCATCAATGAATATAGTAAAGTTGCAGGATATAAAATCAACACACAGAAATCCCTTGCATTCCTATACACTAATAATGAGAAAGTAGAAAAAGAAATTAAGGAAACAATTCCATTCACCATTGCAACGAAAAGAATAAAATACTTAGGAATATATCTACCTAAAGAAACTAAAGACCTATATATAGAAAACTATAAAACACTGATGAAAGAAATCAAAGAGGACACTAATAGATGGAGAAATATACCATGTTCATGGATTGGAAGAATCAATATAGTGAAAATGAGTATACTACCCAAAGCAATTTACAAATTCAATGCAATCCCTATCGAGCTACCAGCGGTATTTTTCACAGAACTAGAACAAATAATTTCACAATTTGTATGGAAATACAAAAAACCTCAAATAGCCAAAGCAATCTTGAGAAAGAAGAATGGAACTGGAGGAATCAACCTGCCTGACTTCGGGCTCTACTACAAAGCCACAGTCATCAAGACAGTATGGTACTGGCACAAAGACAGACATATAGATCAATGGAACAAAATAGAAAGCCCAGAGATGAATCCACGCACCTATGGACACCTTATCTTCGACAAAGGAGGCAAGAATATACAATGGAGTAAAGACAATTTCTTTAACAAGTGGTGCTGGGAAAACTGGTCAACCACTTGTAAAAGAATGAAACTAGATCACTTTCTAACACCACACACAAAAATAAACTCAAAATGGATTAATGATCTAAACGTAAGACCAGAAACTATAAAACGCCTAGAGGAGAACATAGGCAAAACACTCTGACATAAATCACAGCAGGATCCTCTATGACCCACTTCCAAGAATACTGGAAATAAAAGCAAAAATAAACAAATGGGATCTAATTAAAATTAAAAGCTTCTGCACAACAAAGGAAACTATAAGCAAGATGAAAAGACAGCCTTCAGAATGGGAGAAAATAATAGCAAATGAAGTAACTGACAAACAACTAATCTCAAAAAACATACAAGCAACTCATGCAGCTCAATTCCAGAAAAATAAACGACCCAATCAAAAAATGGGCCAAAGAACTAAATAGACATTTCTCCAAAGAAGACATACAGATGGCTAACAAACACATGAAAAGATGCTCAACATCACTCATTATCAGAGAAATGCAAATCAAGACCACAATGAGATTCCATTTCACACCAGTCAGAATGGCTGTGATCCAAAAATAAATGCTGGCGGGGGTGTGGAGAAAAGGGAACCCTCTTATACTGTTGGTGGGAATGAAAACTAGTACAGGCACTATGGAGAACAGTGTGGAGATTCCTTTAAAAACTGGAAATAGAACTGCTTTATGACCCAGCAATCCCACTGCTGGGCATACACACCGAGGAAACCAGAATTGAAAGAGACACGTGTACCCCAGTGTTCATTGCAGCACTGTTTATAACAGCCAGGACATGGAGGCAACCTAGATGTCCATCAGCAGATGAATGGATAAGAAAGCTGTGGTACATATACACAATGGAGTATTACTCAGCCATTAAAAAGAATACATTTGAATCAGTTCTAATGAGGTGGATGAAACTGGACCCTATTATACAGAGTGAAGTAAGCCAGAAAAACACCAATACCTTATACTAACACATATATATGGATTTTAGAAATATGATGATGATAATCCTGTATGGAAGACAGCAAAAGAGACACAGATGTATAGAACAGATTTTGGACTCTGTGGGAGAGGGAGAGGGTGGGATGATTTGGGAAAATGGCATTGAAACATGAATAATATCATGTGAGAAACGAATCGGCAGTCTTGGTTCAATGCAGGATACAGGATGCTTGGGGCTGGTGCACTGGGATGACCCAGAGAGATGGTATAGGGAGGGAGGTGGGAGGGGGGTTCAGGATTGGGAACTCATGTACACCCGTGGAGGATTCATGTTGAGGTATGGCAAAACCAATACAGTACTGTAAAGTAAAATAAAGTAAAAAATAAAAAAAAAGAAAAGAAAATACCTGAATGAAAATAAATAAATAAATATGTCCTGCCACCCCCCCCCCCAAAAAAAAAAAAGATATGCACAATGTAGAAAGCTTGGAAAATGCAGAAAGGTACACAAGAAGAAAACATACTACCTTCAATCCTTCACTCAAAATTTGCCATTCACCTTGCTGATAGTTTTCCCTCTGCATTTTTCAAAAATTCTTTTAAAAGCAGTGTCCAATATGAATTATATGATGACCTCTATTTAGCTACCTTTTTTAAAAAAATTGTTTAAAAAAATGAACTTTTCCTCACGTCACTAATTAAGGCAAGGATACTGGAGTGGGTTGCCATTTCTTCTCCAGGGTATCTTCCTGACCCAGGGATCAAACCTGCAACTTCTGTGTCTCCTGCATTGCAGACAGATTCTTTACCACTAAGCCACCAAGGGAAAATTAATTAAAAACAACATTATCCTCTCTAGTGTGGTGTAGATTTCTGCAGCAGGGTGGATTGATGATGAACATTTAAATTTTGTCTCCATCTTGTTGCTGTAAAGGATGCCATGTATGTTAAGTCACTTCAGTTGTATCCAACTCTTTGCGACCCCATGGACTGTAGACCAGCAGGCTCCTTTGTACATGGAGTTCTCCAGGCAAAGATAGTGTAGTAGATTGCCATGCCCTCCTCCAGGGGATTTTCTGGACCAGGGGATCAAACCTGAGTTTCCTGTGGCTCCTGAATTGCAGGTGAATTCTTTACTGCTGAGTCATGCGGAAGCCCCATAAAGGATGCTAAATCCTGAACTTGCATCTGTCAATCACTTCATCTCCACTACACCCTCCTGCTTGTTGGATAGGTTGGAAAGCTACGAGGTTGTTTATTAACAAGGCTGGTAGGCCATATCCATCTCATTCTGGCAGTCAGTCTGGAAGGTCAAGTACTCCCTGATTCTCCCTCCCTCCGGCTAGTTCAGCAATTTTTGCCAGCACCCAATATCTGTATTAAATCTCAACCTCTCCACATATTTAGAGTCTTCACACTTTCTTGTTTGAACCTAATTCACATAATTCTTTCCTTAAGCTACATCTCTGTGAACTCTCTTTTTACCATGTCATCCTTAGGATGTTCTCAGTCCTTGCTGCAAAATTTGCTTCTTCACTAAAAGCATTATATCTTGTGTCTTGCCACATCTGTGTTCATATTTTCCCAACAACCATGTGGCCCCTTGCAAAAACCCTTCTGCCTCCCCTTATAGGCTTGGCCAGCCTAGCACCCCTTGCGTACTTGACATGGCACTCACTCCATGGTGTATTGACTTAAGGATTATTTGGTCAATTAGTAACAGGCTTCATTAATAGAGGCAGGGAGTCCATGACAAAGCAAATATCAGTCTTCATGTGGAGAGTCTAGTAGCAAAGAAGAAGTGGCCCCCTGGGGAGACGTTGAAGGCTGTGTCCTGTGAGAAGCAGCTGAAGGAACTGGGAGTGTCCACCCCTTAAAGCTCAAGGAACAGGACTGCACCCTCCAAATCTCCAAAGGGCAAAAGCAGACATAGTCTGAGGGGTCCTAGAAGATGGAGCCAGACCTGTGAGGGTAAGTTACCTGGGACAGAGGAAGAAGCCTCAAGACAAAGCAGAGCTGGCCAAGGTTGGGTGGGAAGGGCTGCCTTGAAAGGTAGTGAGCCCCTCATCACTGGAGAAGAAAAAAAGGGTAATAAAACCACTTGGCAAGATGGTTTATTCTGTAGAGAATACCAAATAAGGACTGAACTAGACAGGTGGTTCCCAAACTTAGCTGTGCATCAGAATTGCCTGGGGACTGTACTAAAAAAAATAACAACAAAAAACTTTATAATCTCCCTGGGTTTACCTTTAAGAGATTCTAAATTATTAGATATTGGCTGCAACCCAAGATTTTTTTAAGTTTCCCATATGCTTCTGACGCACAACTATATTTAGGAAGCATCAGCCTAAGTGGTCTTTGGGATTCTATGACTCCATCACGGATGGTTTTCATAAAGAGACTTATTGAGGGAATGTTTTATCTGCATCTAGATTCCATTCAGCAGATCCACGCCTGACATTTCATAAGCTGTGGCTGGCATTGGAAGTCACCAAAGTAGTCAGTCCTGCTGAAAGGCATTTGTAAAAACATGCAAAAATTAAAAAAAAAAAACACAAAAAAATTTCCGCAATGCTTGACATTTATGATTTGGAGAGAAGGATGAATGTGCAATAACTCAGGGTAAAATGCACAGATAACTTTTGCAGAAGGAATATTTTAGATTCAGCTTTTTAATTAACAAAAAAATCCAGACCTCTTAGATGAATATTGAGGCTGGAGCGTCTGTAAGTATTTGGACTAAAAGAATTGAAGGGAAATGGTGAGATAACACATGCCACAGTCAGGTCATTGTCAGCAAGGAATGTCATTCAGGGATGTGTTTACACTGCCCTGATGTGGGAAGAGAAGCTGTTTCTTTCCTTCAAGGTTTTGAAGCCTTGGATCCCTAGGAAGTTACTGGAGAAGATTCCAGGCTTAGAGATAATGAACAGATTTCAAACAAAAAGACATGTAAACTGCCTTGAACATTGATTCTACACTGAACATAGCAGGTTCCTCTGTTCTCAGCATTTGAACTGCAGATGGAAGACCCGGTCAAGACCCCGAGAGAGTTGCGGGGAATGGAAGTTTAAAAATAAAGGTGCATGTAAAAGCAAACCAAAATATACCCCACTTTTTCTCCTAAGTGATCCTCCACACTCTACTAAATTTACACTCTGTGTACATGAACTAAATCTGAATGTTGCCAAACCAAGCCAGTCGTAAGTCTTTACCACAAACTCAGTTTCCCTCTCACCTGCCTGACTTCCTTGCTCACTCCCTCCCGCACAAGCATGCAACCAACATTGGGATGGAAGACATGGCAGCACTGGGCATCTGCAGTTAAGAATCCTGAGGTAGGGAGGATTGGGAGGTGGGGAGGTGATCCTGGATTATATGGGAGCTCCAGTGTAATCACAAGGGTCCTCATCAAAGAGAGACAGGAATGTCCACATCAGAGAAGATGTGATGATGGAAGCGGAGGTTGGGGTGATGCAGCCACAAGGCAAAGAATTCAAGCAGCTGGGAAAGACAAGGGAAGGGTTTCCCCTTAGTGTCTCCAGAAGGGTTTGCCAACACCTTGATTTTGCACAGTGATACTTATTTCAGACTTCTGAGTCCCCAGAAGAGTAAGATAAAGTGTGTGTTGCTTTTAAGACACTAAATTTGTAATAATTTGTTACAGCTAACAAATGGAAAACTAATACATTGATTTACTCATTGATAGTCCTTGTAAGCATTTGGGTTTATGGCCACTGGCCTAGCTGGAGCAGGTCAGGTGGCCGACAGTATTCTGTTGTGTAGACACACCATAATTATGGTGGACATCATTTCTTTTTCCTGCCCAGCATTCCTTTTAAAAACAGCACCCCCTCTTCTCCCTCTCCTGCGAAGAACTAAAAAGCCTCTTGATGAAAGTGAAAGAGGAGAGTGAAAAAGTTGGCTTAAAGCTCAGTGGTCAGAAAACTAAGATCATGGCATCCAGTCCCTTCACTTCATGGCAAATAGATGGGGAAACAATGGAAACAGTGAGAGACTATTTTCTTGGGCTCAAAAATCATTGAAGATGGTGACTACAGCCGTAAAATTAAAAGATGCTTGCTTCTTGGAAGAAAATTTATGACCAACCTAGACAGTATATTAAAAAGCAGAGACATTACTTTGCCAACAAAAGTCCGTCTAGTCAAGGCTATGGTTTTTGCAGTAGTCATGTATGGATGTGAGAGTTGGACTATAAAGAAAGCTGAGCGCTGAAGAATTGATGCTTTTGAATTGTGTTGGAGAAGAGGCTTGAGAGTCCCTTGGGCTGCAACGAGATCCAACCAGTCCATCCTAAAGGAAATCAGTTCTGAATATTCATTGGAAGGACTGATGTTGAAGCTGAAGCTCTAATACTTTGGCCACGTGATGTGAAGTACTGATGCTGGGAACGGTTGAAGGCGGGAGGAGAAGGGTTCGACAGAGGATAAGGTGGTTGGGTGGCATCACCGACTCAATGGACATCAGTATGAGTAAACTCCAGGAGCTGGTGATGGACAGGAAGGCCTGGCGTGCTGCAGTCCATGGGGTTGCAAAGAGTCACACATGACTGAGTGACTGAAGTGAACTGAACTGAGCTCTCCTGCCTTCACCAACAATATTTTTGAGTCAGAACTACCCATTGTAGCATTCTGTAAAATAAGAGAGATCTCGTTACACCTTGTTAAGTATAAATGCCTTCTTTTCTGTGTGTCTAACAAGCCACCCAGTGATGCCAGTGCTGCTAGTGCCAAGCCCGTGCACTGCATAGCGAGAGTGGAGAATGAGGTCTGAAAGACTAGTAAAGCCCCACTGAATGAAGAGGCAAGTTCGAGTTGCAGGTGATAGGGATAGGCATGTGCTCACTCCTGGAGGTGAGAGGGGTCCGAGTGTATTCAAAGAACTGGGAGAAGACAAGTGGAACAGAAGCAAGAAGCACAAAGGGATGGATGGTTCTGGAAGAGGCTGGAGGCATGGACAGGGACCAGACTACATAGAATTTTGGAGGCCTGGGTAAGAACCCTGACTCCTGGGCCAGACTCATTGGATAAATCGAACACGTTCCCACCTGGAGGAGCTGAGAAGACAGCAGAGAGACTGACCCAAACAAAATGAACACAATAAACTGTCATATACCTCTAACAGGTATTAGCATCTGGCTCTGTGGAAGCACAAGGGGTCTTCCCAGGTAGCACAGTGGTAAAGAATTTGCCTGCCAAGCAGGAGACACAAGTTTGATTCCTAAGTCAGGAAGATCCCCTGGAGAAGGAAATGGCAACTCACTCCAGTATTGTTGCCTGGGAAATCCCATGGACAGGGCAGCCTGGCAGGCTACCGTCCATGGGACTGCAAAGAGTCGGACATGAATTCGTGACTAAACCACCACCACCACCAGTGCGTGTGAAGTGATATCTCACTGAAGTCTGTGGAAGCACAAGGAGAGAGCCCAGATTCCCTCCTCCTGGGACTTCTTGGGAGAAGATGACCTTTCAGCTGAGCCATGTATTAGAATCAGTTCAGACACACATGATTAAACAGAGGTTTTCAACTGTGGCTGTGTCAGCATCACCGGGAAAGCTTTCTGAAACACTTCTGCCTGAGAAACACTCCAGACCGATAGAAATGGAATTCCCTCAGTATTGTACTGCGTTGTCTGGTTTTTGCTGTTGTTTCATTTTGTTTTGAAGTTCCTCTATTGATTCTAATATGTAGCCACACTCATGAGCTACTAACTTAAGAGAAAATTCAAAATAAAAGTGGCTTAAAGGAAGAGAAGTATATCGTTCCCTCACTTGAAAAAGTCTGGAAACAGACTGTCTAGAGTAGGGCAGGGGGCCCCAGCTCTGTCTTCTTTTCAACAGTAGAGGATCCTACTAGACTTTTGAGGAAAAGGAGGCCAGTTAACATGATCCCGATCCCATTTGTGATTTGAAAAGATCATACTGGTTGAAGCATGTGTCTCCTCTAGTTTCCTGGGAAAATTAATGTTACCAAGTTATGTTACCAAGAACAGCAGGTGTTGATAATTATTAAGCTGGCTGCTGATGGGCACAGGGGATTCATTATACTCTTTCTCTCTGCGTGTGTATTTAAACTTGCTGATAATAAAAAGTTTAAAAAAAATTAAGAAAAGGTTATGTTACCACATCAATAGGATGTGTTCTCCTGGTTCAAAGCCTCTGTAATGGATCTGTCCCTTCGTGACCCTCATGAATGGTCCCAAGGGGTCCATGTCTTTCTAAATCCACAGTTAATTATTGGACAGCAATCACAGAACCAGACAGGAGTTGAGCAAAGGGCATGGGGGCTGGACTGAGAGCCTGGCTCCTGGTCCCCGCACCAGCCTCTCTATGTGACCTTGGGCAACTTCCTCTCTCTTGGCCTTGACCTTCTCCACTATAAAAGGAGGGGCTATGAGATGGACAAAAGAGCTATTAGGTGATCAGGGCCCCAGAAAGTTCTAGTAAAGCTGCTAATTGTTAGCAGGGTCCTTGGACCACAAAGTTTGGACTCCAAATACATGCTTTCTTATGAAACCCGGTCAGCTGACTTTCCCATCCAGTTGTCTTCGCTGGATCTGGGCCATGATGAGGCAATGGTTGAAGCACAAAGGGTTGGCAGGGACCAAATGTACCCTCACACACTTGCTTGTTGGGTGAACCTGGTGTGCTGCCCCACTGTTAATGACACACAGTGTGGTTTGCCAACAGACTTACCAGGGCCTCTTGGATCCAGCAGCATCCAACTTCTAGGCGACCAGAGGAGGACAGCAGGGATGAAGAGCTGCTCAGGAGGCCCTTGACTTTCACCTCTGTCTCCAGTCAGTTCTCTCTGCTTCAAAGACTATTTCCTCAGCACAGCCCTCACCAGGCCCAGCAGTTCCCACACTGACAAGCGTCCAGCATCCATTATCCCTCAGCTTCTCTTACTGACAACTCTGTCACAGAGGCCCTGGCCATGCAGAGATGAACCAGCCACCAGCCCCATCCTCAGGTCACTCACGGGCTGGGGAGGCAGAAACTGCATGCTTCTCTCACGTGGCAGAACACAAAGGAACAAGAGATGGAGCAAAACAAATCTGGGAAAGTCTGGGGAGGCTTCCTGGAAGAGGTGATACTTGGGCCGAGTCTTGAAACTTGAAAAGGGCTGGGGGAGAGATGCCATTTCTGGAAGACACAGTTGCATATGCTAAAGGCCAGAGTAAGTGGCAGCTTGGTGGCTCAGGGAGCTATGAGTAGCTCCCGCTGGCTGGTACCTGTAGTGTGATGGGCAGGGAGGGGAGCAGTGAGAAAGCCAAGGCTGGAGCACTTAGAGGGAACAGATCACAAAGGGCCTGAAGTGTCATGCTAAAGGTCTCAATGTCATTCTGAGGAGGCACAGAAGGACTCTAAGGCAGGAGAGTTAGAGAGAGAACCTTTTAATTTCATCAGATCTCATGGCAGTGAGTGAAGATTAGGTTTAGCTCTGAGTGACAGAAACTCTAACAGTGGCAAGAGTTGATTTCTCTAAATAAGTAAAAGAATCCCAGAGGTAAGCAGTCTAGGAAGGTGATAAATGATCCTCAAGGATACTTGCCCCTTCTGATTCATCATTTGGTCATCCTTAGCAGTGAGCATTATCTTCATGGTTCAAGAAGGCAGGTACTGCATCCGTACTTCAGGTGGCAGAAAGGAGGGAAGAAGGGAAAACAAAAAGGCAAAGAATGCATGCCAGCTGCTTTTAAAGAAGGGTCTCTGTGGAGAAATGAACTGACAACATGGCATCAGTCAGGCACTCCTGCCCCACTCTCTCACGGCCTCTTAACTAAGGCTCTGTAAACAACGATATTGCTGGCCTTGGTAGCACTGTGCCTGTGTGCCCACTTGGCCATGAGTCACTTTTGTCCTGTCTTAGTATATCAGTAGTCTTTGAAGACTCCCAGCTGCTGCTGCCCAGAGAGAATAAACATGTCTACAGTCCCCACGGCTCCTCAAGTCTTCTTCCAGCTTTCCTGATCGTGCCTTAACTACCCTGGGTTCAGTGAAGCATGTGGTCAGCAAGATAGTCTCCAAAGCTGCCCTGAAACACGTATACTTTCATCCCATTGGCAAGAACTTAGTTACATGGTACAGCTAGCTGCAGTGGAGGCTGCACTTCATTTTGGGTGGTCATTTTGAGGGCTTCCATTTCTGTGACTGCAGAAAGACAAACATGGTGGATAACTAGGAGTCTACAGACCCTTCTGCTGTGAAGACAAGTGTTAGCCATTTCACTGACAAATGAGGACACTGAGGCTGAGAGAGAGAAAATGACTGACTAGAAGTGGGACATCAGGAATTGCAAAGCTTGACTGGGAATGCCACACTCTTAAGTACCAGGCAAGTGACTGTAGGTGACTAGCCCAGGCTGAGTCTCTCCTTTCCAAATCTGGTTCCAAAGATCCTGCCAGGCATCAGCCTCTGTGTGTCATCCGGCAGGAGCAGCCCCTACCAGAGAGGATTCCCAGGACAGCTAATCCTGCCCCTGGCCTCACAGCATCAGGGACAGATCAGGGAACAAGGGAACTGTTAAAGCTTCAGGTCCAACCTCACCATTGTACAGAGGGGGAGACTGCGGCTCAGAAGGGCAAAAGGATTTCTCCATGTCCTACAGGGAATCCATGGGGAGGAGGGGGTTGGACGAGCATCTGTAATAAGGACCCACAGGTGGCACACACAGTCTTACCTATTGTTCACCTGGTGTGCCAGGTGTGATATTTAAACAACCTTTCAGATAGGCTGCGTCCTAATTAAGGCATCAGCTGCAGGTTGGTGAAATTGCCTCAGGGTTGGAATAAGAAAGGTGTTTCCCGCTGCACGTCTGTTCATATGGATTACGTATGGGTCATGGAATAGTCCTTCCCCAGAACAGAGTGATGTGTCTCCACAATGAGGACAGTGGAACCACAGAGGAGAGAGGGCATGAGGGTAGTGGGCAGAGCCCCAGGTTGGAGGGCCAGAGGCCTGGATCCCAGGCTGCCTGCCTCACTGTGCTCGTTGGATCTAACTGTCCATGGAATGAGAGGATCAGGCTAGATCACTGGCCAAATGAAATCTTACACAGAAGGCCAATGTCAAGCCAGGTAAAAAGAAGCAGCTTGGCAGACCCCACCCCTGGTGACCCTGAGACAGTTCCAGGAGGCTGTGGCTCCATGGTCCTTCCAAGCTATGCCCCTGGGCCGAGGGGGTCTAGGAATATTCATGAGGAAGGGACAGCATAAAGTGATGGGGGGCAGGAGCCAGGGAGTGTGGCCTCCACCAGTCCTGGTGAGAGTCCTCCTTGGGGTTGCAGGACAGTTGGTCTGTCCTCATAGGGCCGAACTTTTGGACCAGATGACCTGCTAGAAAGGAGAGTCAGAAGACAGACCAGGGGTCCCTGGCTGGGAGGGGGCCTCATTCCCAGCTGCACAGTGAGTGCTGCCACAAGCTGGGCTCTACTCTGGGGTATAAAGGTTGGGGAGGCTCCTCAGAGAGCCAGTGTCAAGACTGGGAAGTACTTGAACCCATGCAGGGGCCTAGGCACACTTTTCAAAACACTGACTGACATGATATCCAGCACTGACACCATACATGAGCCTGGCTCTGATTCTTCTGTGGCTTGTTCTTATGTCCCCCTCGCTTGGCCAGGCATTGCTCCTCTGGATGCTGAATCATGGGAAGATTTGTTGAGGGGGGCGGGGTCCTAGGGCAGGGATTTGGAGGCTAGAGTGGAGGTGAGCTACTGGGGGCTTAGATAGCAGCTGCTTACAAACTGGTAAGTGATCATTTCATTTTAAAACACCTATATGACAGTCCTGGGGCTTCCCTGGTGGTGCTAGTGGTAAAGAACCCGCCTGCCAACGCAGGAGACATAAGAGACGAGGGTTCAGTCCCTGGGTTGGGAAGATCCCCTGGAGGAGGGCATGGCAACCCACTCCAGTATTCTTGCCTGGAGAATCCCATGGACAGAGGAGCCTGGCAGGCTACAGTCCATGGCGTCACACAGAGTCGGACACGACTGAAGTGACTCAGTGTGCACACACGTGGCAGTACTAGTCCTTTTCAGCTGAAAATGAGTCCTGCCTTTTCATTCAGGACTTGAGTCAAAGGGGTTGATCACTGGGATGGGCGGACTGTGAATTCGTAGTATTGTCACCCTGACTATACGGGACAGGAGACTGGATCACCTCCAGCCAGGCAAAGTGACACTAGCAGGCCAGGTGATACATGGCAGAGCCAGAAAAGAGGCAGTCTCCACGTCCAGAAGCCACTACATCTGTGGCCTCGGACTGGCAATTAACTGCCTGCTGGGGACAGATCAGCGCCTGTAATAGGCATGTTTATTTAACAGGCTTCCTGACTCGAAATACCCAGAGGGAAAAAGGATAATTCAATCTCGTTTTCAAGCAAAAACAAAACAAAGTGGGGAGGCCGGGTAATGAGGGGGCTGAACCATCCTCCTGCTACAAGGCCGAGGCTGGAATCTCAGACCTCAAGCGGGGACAAAGGAATGGCTATACTGAGGCCGGTGGTTTATTCACCAAGTAACCTTTGCAAACCTGTTTCATCATTATCTCTTCATAATCACCACCGTCATTTTCTGCTTCCCAGACCAGCGGTTGTGGCAGAGAGTACCCCATCCTACCCCTAAGGTACAGGCTTCGGGCCCCCCAAAACCTGGGTCTGCTCCTGCTCGGCTCCTGATTCCTGCTCCCAGGGCTTGCAGCCCCTGGGTTCCCTTCCCAAAGCTCTCTCCAGCTAGGAAACGGTTTCCTCCCTCTGCCTGAAGAGCACTGAGGAGCACAGACGAGGAAAGGCCATTATTTTCGAAAACTCGAGGTCACCCCTTCAAGGCAGCCCTTGAGTCCATAGTAAATCAAGCTCTTGGTCTTAAAACTGGAAGGATTTTTTTAAAAATTCTGATCTGCCTGCCAGAGAGGCCCTTTCCTTCTGGAATCTGTATAAATGGGTCATTTCTTGCAACCTTAAGGCAATGCTAGGAGCAAGGCACTTGCTTAGCAACATTTCCCTCTGCTTTGAGTGTAGCACTGGATCCTCGCAAAGCCAGAGAGACCTCTGGTTACACCTCATCTGCTTAGCCCCAGAGTGTGAAGGCTTGTGTACCTGAAAACTTCACCGTGTCATTGATCAACTGAGCCTTCCTATTTTCCCTCAAAATTTTGGAAGGGGATAGAAGGGGACACTGAAAGATGGTAATGATTTAAGATGATACATCTGCCTAGATTGAAATAATAGTTAATATTTACTGAGGGCTTACTGTGTGCTGAGTACTTTACGTGGATTACCTGATTTGGGGCTCCTCACACCCATGTGATGGATACCTAACTACAATTTCTATCTCAGAGGAGGAACAGATTTAGAGAGGCGTTGCTCAGCCTGGCTGCCAGTTAGAATCACCAGGGGGCTTATAAAAGTATTCATGCCCAGACCCTACCCCAGACGACCTAAATCAGAGTCTAAACATGGGGATTGGCCACAAGTATGATTTTAACTCCAGGTGATTCTAAAGCATATCAGAGTCAGAAGAAAAGAGAGGGAACTATTAATTTGCTCAAAGTCACCCAACTACTGAGTGGTGGATTCTAACCCAGGATGTCCGATTCACCCGGCCTCACTTGAACATGCTGGAAATCAGGGTTGGTCAATGCTCTCCCAGAGGAACTGGGGGTTTGAAGTTCCTTCTCACCTTAACAACAAAGGTATATGTGAGCCTGAAACCTCCAGCACTTACAGCTCTGGAACCAGAGGTGATATTTATTTTCTGCTCTAAACTTTCCTGATTATCTACACAATGCATATGACACTGTGTCTTATTTGCTATTGCTGCTGTAACAAATTACCACCAACTTGTGGTTGGAAATAATAACACATTTGCTGTCTTATGACTCTGGAAGTCAGAAGCCTGAATCAGTTTCACTGACCACAATTAAGTTCTTTAGGGCCATACTCCTTCCTGAGTATGGGGAGGCTGTAGGAGAGAATTCATTTCCTTCTCTTTTTCAGTTTCTAGAGCTACTTTTCTTGCATTCCTTGGCTCATGGTCCCTTCCTCCATCCTCAAAAACCAGCAGAATATTATCTGCTTTCTTTTTATAAGCACACCAATGGTTGTGTTTAGGTCTTACCTGGACAATCCAAGATAATCTCCTTATTTTAAGATCTTTAATCACATCTACAAAGACCTTCTTCCCATCTAAGACCTGCTCACTTGAAATCCTGGGCATGGGGGTTGATCTGGGAGTCTGTCTTGACCTTAAGCACCTCTGAGGAGTCTCATGAATACCCTAACCCCTGCGTCAGGCCCACTCTCCTTCTCTGTTGAAGCTGTCTCTCACTTTTCTTGGGCTGCCATAACAAAACACCACAGATTGGATGGATAAATTAATAGAAATTTATTTTCTCACATTTCTGGAAGTTAGAGGCCAAGAGTTAGTTTCTGGTAAGAATGCGCTTCCTGGCTTCTAAACAGCCACTTCCTTGCTCTGACTACATAATGGGGAGAGAAAGAGAGAGAAAGCTCTCTTATAAGGACACTAACCCTAATGGATCAAGGTCCCACCCTTATGACCTCGAAAGTGAAAGTGAAAATTGTTCAGTCCTGTCTGACTCTTTGTGAACCCCTGCACTGTAGCCCACCAGGCTTCTCTGTCCACAGAATTCCCCAGGCAAATACTGGAGTGGGTTGCCCTTCCCTTCTCTAGGGGATCTCTTAGTCCCAGAGATGGAACCTGGGTCTCCTGCTTTGCAGGCAGATTCTTTACAGTCTGAACCACCAGGGAAGCCCCTTTTATGACCTTATTTAACCTTATTTTAACCACCTGTCGACCCTATCTCCAAACACAGTCTTCCTGGGAATTAGGGCTTGAACACATGCATTTTAGGTGGACACAATTCAGTTCACAGCAAGGGGACTGCAGGACAAAACTACTAAGGGTTTAATGGAGAAGGAAATGGCAACCCTCTCCAGTACTCTTGCCTTGGGAATCCCATGGACTGAGGAGCCTGGTAGGCTACAGTCCATGGGGTCGCAAAGAGTCGGACACGACTGAGCAACTTCACTTTCACTTTCACTTAGATGACAGAGCTGCTAATCTCTAGAAAGTTCTCCTTCTAAACTGAGCTGGACTTTGGAAAGATGGGAAGGATTTAACTTCTAATGCTTATTTTTTGCTTGTGATGATAGGGAAAAAATTCATGTTCATTGTAAAAAAAAATGAGGACTGTAAAAAAAAAATTGGTCCAGTGATTAAGAATCTACCTCCTAGTGTAGGGGACACAAGTTCCTGGGAAGATTCCACATGCTAAGGGCAACTAGGCCCATGCCCTAGAGCCCTTGCTCTGCAGCAAAGACCAGCCACTACAATAAGAAGCCTGGACAGTGCAGCTAGAGAGTAACCTCTGCTCCTCACAACCAGAGAAAGCCCACAGCCAACAAAAATTCAATAAAAATTTTTAAAAATTGATTGAAAATATTGGACTGAAAAGGATAAAAATCACCCAGTGATAACCACTATTCCCATTTTTTGATGTTTCCATCCAGTTTTATTTTCTATGAATATACATGAGATCTTATGGTTTTCACATGAAAAGCAGGATGGTGAAGTGTATTCAAAAGAACATTGAACTTGAAGCCTAAAGACCTGGGGTCTCAGTTTCACTTCCCCATATAATATGTTGTGCTCCTAAAAGTTTTAAACATCTTCTGTTCCTAAGCCTCAGTTTTCTTGCCTGTCAGTTGGAAATAGCTGTATTCAATCTGCAGGCCATTGTGAGGACTAAGAGAGCCACGACTGTGGAGGGTGACCAGCACACCAAAGGGGACAACCAAGTCCAGCATGCGTTGGTTGGTGACCCATCAGAGCCTCAGAAGAGAGATGGGGGAACAGTCCAAGGACCATTAGGACCAAAGGCCTGGAGGTGGGAAGAGCGTGGAGGGGAGGAAGTGTTCGGGAACAGTTGGCAAGAGCTCAGAGCGCATGAGGGAGCAGGAAGTTTGGGTCAATAAACTTGTGATGGACTCTGTCATCTATTCATATGCCCGCTTAGCTCCTCCGGCCTGTGCCCCAACTTCCACTGTGCTGTACCCAGGGCACTCAGCCTCCCTCCTGGCATTCTCTGCCCTGAAGAGAGGCAATGACTTCCTTGGATTCCCTTTTGTGTCATTCCCCTTTTTACCACCAAAGTTTACCCCTCTGTCTCTTTGCCATTTCCCTCTTCTCTCTGCTAGGGTCAGGCTGGATGAAAACATCCCCAGGGACCAGGTAGGGCTTGGATGTCTGGTCAGGGAGCTATGTCTGGCCAGGGAGCTGTATCTGCTAAGGCATTCTCACAATGCTTCCTTGGGCATGTTTCTTCTCCTCTTTGGACATTTGCTATTTACCTGCAAAGCCCAAGAGCTAGACTAGACCAGCGGTTCCCAGTCAAAGGCCTTTCAGAGTTAAAACACTCCAGAGAATTCTGTCTCTTGGATATACATCCTCTTAGGTGAGTTCATTCCCCTGGAGAGGAAGACACAGTAGATCCCAGCAAAGAGCCAGGGGGGCTCTGGGGACTAAAAGGCTGAGGCCATCTGGCTAGGACACCCCCCAAGTCCCATCCAGGCATCACAGTCTGAGACTCTCAGATCACGTCAGCTTGAGAAAGCAGTTTCCAACCAGCAGAACTGCCGCACGATGAAAAGCGTGATACGGGAATGAGTTCTTCGTCATCAGGGTGTGCAAACAGAGGCCAGACGCTGGCAGGGACATTGCAGAGCAAGGGATATAAACTGAGAGGCATCCAGAGGCCAGGCAGATGACCTGCCAAGACGGAAGTGGGTTTGCATATTAAACGTGTTAAGGGCCAAACAAGAATTGTCTCTTCCATTTTTTCCTGGGATCACATGGCCCTCTTGGTTTTGTTTTGTTGTTGTTCTACTTTGGTAAGTTGACCATTCAAAGATCTCTCAACTTAAAAAAAAAATAATGCTGCAGCTGGGTTGATAAACAGTAACTAGTCCTTGGCCTCAGTCACAGGGGGCAAGAATGATGAGGACTGTGGTCAGTGGACGTCTCACGCCCTCTCAATGGGACAGCCAGGCTGGATCACTGGCCAGACATGGCCACAGGCCAGAGTGGTCAGAGCGTCCTACTTTCCAGAGAGGCAGAAAATCTGGGCAGTTATAAAGAAACTCCCACTCTCTCTTTCCCCTTTTCTTTAGTCGTCCTGCCTTTTTTGTTTGTTTTGGCTACACCATATGACTTGCTGGATCTTAGATTCCTGACCAAGGATTGAACCTGGGCCATGGCAGTGGAAGTACAGAGTCTTAACCAGTGGGTTGCCAGGGAATTTCCCAAAACAAACTTATTATGAAGTATAACTTCAGTTATAAGTATAACTTCTACTGAAGTATAAGGAATTACTTATAAGTGTACAGCTTGAGGAATTTTCACAAAATGAGTGTACTTGTGAGAGAAGCATCAAAATCTAGAAACAAATCACTGTGAGTGCCCAGAACTCCCCATCCCAGTGCCCCCTCCAGTGGCCTTCCTTAATAATGGTAACCATTGTCCTGACTTCTGATACCGTAAAACAGTGTAGCCTGTTTCTGAACTTTATACGCATGGAACACAGGACACTGCATCTAGTTTCTGTCCCTTAATGTCGTGACAGATTCATTCATGTAGCTGTTATTTCATCCTCATTGCTGCATAATATTCTTTGGGTGAGTCTACCACAATTTATTCATTCGCTCTATTGTTGGTGGGCTTTTGGTTTGTTTCCAGTATGGGTCAATTACACACTGTGCTGCCTTGCACATTTTATATGTGCCTTTTGGTGCCCTGATGCAACTGGAGAAGGAATTACTGGGCCACTGGGCATGTAGGTAGGTATTCAGCTCTTAGCAGATAATGACAAACAGTTTTCCAAAGAGGCTGTTTACACTTAGTGCTGTGGATGCGAGTTCCAGTCGTCCCACTTCTCCCTGTTTTAAAATACTAACTACAAAGTGTTAACACCCTTTGCAAGCCAACAAATACAGATTTGACTGGTGGCACCTGTTTTCATCCTTTCTGATGGAGAGAATTCAAGCAACAGAGCAGCTGAGGGTTATGACAGGAGGATTTCCTGTCTTTTGCTGAGGAGTCCAGGATTAGCTCTAACAAATGGCCCAAATCTTTCTAAATTGTCTGCTCCCACCCAATACCTACCTCTAAAGTTTGCGAAACAGGTATCACCGCCCCCATTACCCTCCCCAGATTATTATGAGGATGTGTTGATAAACATCTGCAGTTCACGCAGGGAAAGTGAAAGTGAAGTCGCTCAGTCATGTCCGACTGTTTGCGACGCCATGGACTGTAGCCTGCCAGGCTCCTCTGTCCATGGGATTCTCCAGGCAAGAGTACTGGAGTGGGTTGCCATTTCCTTCTCCAGGGGATCTTCCCAACCCACGGATCAAACCCGGGTCTCCTGCATTGCAAGCAGATGCTTTACCGTGCAGGGAAGAGAGCTGGAAATATACAGTAATCATGGGATAGATCAGCATTATACCCAAGGCCATGATTCCTATGTCAGCCTTTGGCACAACACAAATCCTCTGCCATCCAGGAGTTCTAACTTCAGCCCAGAGCTCCTTCCTGTACCCATGAGGCTCCCCAGACTTTCCAAGGGTCACCCTCTGCTTCTGGCCATAGTCTTGGCTCTGGCCCAGTCCCCCCCACTGCCTCCAGTCCTCACCAGCTCCTCCCCTTGCAGCTGCCTTGATGAGTCAGGCATTCCCCCACCCCCTCCCAGCATCCCAGTCTTGTGCCTTCTTAAATCTGTCACAGGCTCACAAGCCTGTCTGGAACCCACCATGCTCACCATCTGCCTCAGCACTCCTCTAAGGTCCTCCAGGATGACCGAAGTCAGAGAGACCTGACTGCATCCTGACTGCCTCTTACTAGATGAATAACCTGAGGCATATCTCTGAACCTCTCTGTGCCCTGATTTCCGCATCAGTGAAAGGGGAATATCGTGAATTCTTATCACCTGAGGTAGGGATAAGGGGTAAATGAAATAAAGCACTTGGGGACTGTTAAGCTCACTACCAGACGGGAGATTTAAGGCCCGGAGAAGTGAAGGCACCAGTCCATGTTCACACAGCAAGTCTGTAGAAGAGGTGGGAACTGAATTCGCGTTTCCTGGGTCCCAGGCCTGGCCTCCGAACACTGCCTGGGAGGGGTTTCTGCTGGGTTGTGCAGACCAGTCAGTGAGAGATCTCAAGTCAGGCCCCAGGAGGAATTAGAGAGAGGACCAAGTGAGAGGTCCATTTCTAGTCCTAACAAAAGGTAGCAGTTCTCTTTTTAATGAAAGCCAATCATATACTAGGGGTGTGTATGTGTGTGTGTTTGGTCGCCAGTCCTGCCCAACTCTTTTGCAACCCCGTGGACTGAGGCCTGCCAGACTCCTCTGTCCATGAATTTCCCAGGCAAGAATATTGGACTCGGTTGCCATTTCCTTCTCCAGGGGATCTTCCTAGCCCAGGGATTGAACTCACATCTTCAGCACTGCAGGCAGGAAGATTCTTTACCACAGAGCCACCAGGGAAGCCCCATGCTAGGGCTACTATATGCTTTATAGTCATGAACTCTTCCCTCAAAAGGAAGCAGTCATTTTACAGGAGAGGACACCGAGGCTCGGAGGGATCCACAAGCCTTGTGAGCAGTGGAGCAGGAGCTCCAGGTAGATGCTAGGCTATCGCCTGCTATGGGGTTAGGTTCCTTGCACCTTCTTAAACCAGTGTCCAAGTATGTGGGTGCTGGTGGGGTAGGAGCGTCTGGGCTTCCTTTTCTAGGACAGGCAACCGTATCCCAGTGGCCCCTTTCAGAAAAACCCTCTGAAAACCTCCATCTTCCCTCCCACACCCTTCCCCTACCTTCACCTTTGCTTTTCCTTCACCTCCACCAGGGAGCTTTGCTAGGTAGAGCTTGCCCTGGTGTCGGGACTCTCCTTTCCTGTTCCTGAACTGGGGTCTCACTCTACCTGCTTTCCTAACCTGGCTTTGGGCATTTCTCTTCTTTGCTCTTGACCTCAGTTTCCTGATCTGCACACGGATTACAGTGAAGGCTGTTAAGGGACCCTATCTCTCTTTTCCTAACATTTCCTTCTGCTCCATGCAAGGAAGACTCAGCTGGGGGTAGAATCAAAAGGAATGCAAATGAACACAACATTGTAAATCAATTATACTTCAATAAAATAAAAATTTTAAAAGAGGAAAGCAAATGGATTGGAGTAATTCACCAGGGATTGAATGGCTAATAGCTACACCTCTGCCCCCCATTACTTATATTAGCCTTAAAAACAAAACCAAAATAAACAAGGGGGTGAATCATCCTGGTGGCATTTCATCTGGACTGAAGAGAAAAGGGAATTACTCTGGCACTGAGGAAGACAAGAGAGTTTGGGACCAGAAACCTCTTCTCCACAGCCTGAGGCAAGACTTCAGGCTCTGGAATCAGACTGAGCTGAGGTTCTATCCGCTCTGCCGCAGATGGGACTTTGCGGCTTTGGCAAGTTAGTAACCTCTCTGAGCCTCCTTTTCCACATCTGTAAAATGCAGTGACAGCCCCTGCCTCTGACTGGTAATGAGCTGTGAACTACTGGCCTGGGTGGGGTACCCAGCACCTAGCAGAGCTCCCAGTGGGTGCCCAGATGTAGGCTCTCCTATCTTCTTTTCTTCTTTGCACTCCTGAATATAGATCTCCTCCCCTTTCTACCCCCAGAATCTGGGTGTGTTGGCCGGGAGTGGGGTAGACTAGGGGAAAAGAGGCAGTCTGCCCTGGCCGTACAGGATAGGAAGATGGTGGGGGACCTCCCTTGCAGAAGCCCCTAGCCCCACATTCTCTGACTGGGTGCAGATATTGGAAGCTGAGGGTTGGCAGTGGGACAGGCCTGGCTGTGGGCTCTGGGGTGCCAGGCAGGGTGGAGGGGGAAGCAGCTTGCCTCTAGGAAAATTGGCTTAGCTCACTGCTTTGTTTAGCTTCAAACATTCAGCTTCTCACTTCTATTTGAAAACCTGCATCTGATGTGATGGCCTGGCAGCTGGTGAGAAATGGAAGCTGCATCTGGGCCTCTAGAAGACTTGGCTGTGTGTGTGTGTGTGACAGCCCAGTCTTCTCTGTGCCTGGGACCTCATTCATTCACCCACTCACTCACTCATCCATCAAACATCTTTTCTAAATGCTGACATCCAGCTGGTAAGCTAGAGCCACATGGCCCCTGCCCCCAGAGTATAGGTTCTTATAGGGGAGGGACCCTTGATAGGTCTTTAGTCAAACCACTGGTATAAAGGTCGAGGTCGTTAAGTGTTCTCAAGGCATGGAATATGCTACCATCAAGGTGGGTGACAGGCCTTAACCAGATGGAAGGGGCTGGTGAATTTAAAGTGTTTCTGCTAGTCCATTCATCCAACAACTATTTACATTTACTATGTCAGCATGTACTACTCAGTGGAACTGTCACCCTGCTTGCCAAGAACTTGAGGGCTGTGTGGATGTATTAATATGATTATCCTTCTCAGGACCCTCCCAGCTGGTTGTAGAACAGGAACTCAGATACTGAGACTGGAATGGGAAGCCATGCAGAAAAGCAGAGTACCCTTCTTGACTGAATAGGAGTTTGGAGAAGGAGGGTCCCAGATCACAACTAACATTACTGCAAACTCTGGGAAAGTGAAGCAACCAAGTTCCAGTTCTGGTTCTGCTACTCAAGAGCTGTGTGACTTTAGGCAAGCCCTCTCCCTCTCTGGTCTGCAGTTTTGCCTACTGTATAAGACAGGGGTTGGAGGAGCTCAACTCCATGGTCCAAGCCACAGAGTCCAAGACCACAGCTAGTACAGAGCAGGTGCCTGGGAACAACTATGTCATTTGTCATAGGGGGCCAGATACAACCAGGATTGGAGATGTGAACAGGACTTATGACAAACAGCACTAATTAGTTCCACTAACACTCCCATCCTACCTTTTCATAGTTAGGGTTATTTTGTAATCTGAGTAACACAGCATAGCATGTTTATAGTAATTCTCAGATATTGGGTCTCCACTTAACAGTTATAACATGGCGATAGGTTCTGGGACACATGAGATAAAATTCTAGATCCTAGCTTTGCTTCCAAAGAATGAAGCATGGAAAGGAAAAGAAATAGTACCTCTCCAGTGGAGACTCCTAGCAAACACTGCCTCAACCAAGCGATCAAGGAGAACCTTACCAGTGACATCGTTTCACCTGGAAAGATGAGATGATAAAGGCACTTCACCTCTGTGTCAGTCTTTCCATCAACCTGTAATCCCAATCTAAGCATTAGAAGAACATGAGATAAACCAGAGTGGGGGACATTTTAAAGGATACCCAGGACTTGAGATTATCAAGCTCATGAAAAACAAACAAAAAAAAACTGCCACAGACCAGAGCAGACCATGAGGAGACACAATAACTCAGTGTATCATGATGCCTGGCATTTGCTGATGGAGTAGAAAGTAGACATTAATGGGAAACCAATGAAATCCGGAGTTTACCTAATAATCATGTACTAATGTCAAATTTCTTTGCTTTGACACATAACGAAAAGTGCTGTTTGTGGAGGAAAGTCTCTCTTATATACACAACTTTAAATCTAAGTTTATTCCAAAATTAAAAGTTTACCTTAAAAGAAAACAGAAACATTTTAGGACTAAAAGAAAGGCAAAAAAGGAGGCAAGGCTGATTAATAGATAAAATACCTTCTGTCTTAGAAAACACCATAGAATCATTTGTTTTGTTCTAGTTGACGGGGTTAGGCATTTTGATAGTTACCAAATTCCTAAGGAAAAATTTGAAACTAAACTAAGCTGCGAGGATTTATATAAGGTGCTGCCTATAGTCTCCTGCTTTGGCTCTGTGCCAATACCAAGTAAAATAAAAGCACTGTGGAAGGGTTGCAGAAGCCTTCCTAGAGGGGCGACATTTTCTATAGGATCTTGAGGGATGTATACAAGCTATCAAGCTCATGGGAAAGATTAAAGCTAGGAATTGCTAGATTTATATTTAATAAATATTTATTTGTTACCCACTAAGTACTCGGTTCTAAGGATATAGCTGTAAATAAAACTAATATATGCATTTAAAAAATCTGTTAATAAATGTTAAATAGCAAATTTCAAGGAAACAAAAAAGAAGAAAAAGGAAAAAAAAAAGGACCCCACAGACTGAAAGGGCTTCCCTCACAGCTCAGTTGGTAAAGAATCCACCTGCAATGCAGGAGACTCTGGTTAGATTCCTGGGTTGGGAAGATCTGCTGGAGAAGGGATAGGCTACCCACGCCAGTATTCTTGGGCTTCCCTTGTGGTTCAACTGGTAAAGAACCTACCCAAAATATGGGAAACTTGGATTCAATCCCTGGGTTGGGAATATCCCCTGGAGAAGGGAAAGGCTACCCACTCCACTATTCTGGCCTGGAGAATTCCATGGACTGTATAGTCCACGGGGTCACAAAGAGTCAGACACGACTGGGTGACTTTCACTTTCATAGACTCAAAACCTCAACAAATAGCTATTAACATTTTGGTGTTTTTCTTTCTAGACTTTGCTATGCATATTTTTACATGATTTAAATGACATATACATTCTATCAAGTGAGTATACTCTATAAACTTTCTTTGGTGTTTATACGGTTTCCAATTTTTTGGTAAGACTTTGCTTTACGTCTTTGTGCATAACTGTACTTTTTAATACACTGACTTGTTTCAAAAGAGCATTAAGTTTTTCATAAATTTCAGATTATTTCCTAACCTAGAATTCCTGTTCTTTGTTTGCTGTGGTCTCCTTAGGTGACTCATTCACTTCTGTGTTTGGTTATTTCGGCACTTTCTCCCCAGATTTATAATAATAAATTTAATAACTCAGATGAAATGGACAAATATCTTGGAAGACACAAACTATCAAAGCTTCACTCAGAAAGAAATAGATAACAAGAAGAGCCCTGTATCTGTTAAACAAATTGAATTCATAATTGAAAACCTTCCAACAAAGGAAACTCCAGGCTCAGATGGCTTCACTGGTGAATTCTAATACCACGTCATTTAAGGAAGAAATTATACTAATTCTACACAATAATACTAATTCCACTAATTCTCTCTTAGAGAAACTAAAGAGGAGGAAACACTTCCCAATCATTTTATAAGGCCAGAACTTCCCTGGTCCTAAAAGCAGACAAAGACATCCCCCCCAAAGAAAAAAAGCTATAGTCCAATATTCCTTATGAATATAAATACAAACAGTATCAGTGAAATTTTATCAAAGCAAAGCCAGCAGAAACTACAAAGGAAAATTCGTATCCGCCACATTGGGAAAAAACCTAAATATCTTTCAACTGGTAAATGTATAAACAAACAGTTACCTTCATTCAATGGAATACTGATCAGCAATGAAAAGGAATGAACTACTGATGTGGATAAATCTCAGATGCATTATCGCTACTGAAAGAAGAAATACTCAATGGCTACATACTGTATGATTCTATTTATATGCCGTTCTGGAAAAGACAAAATTAGGGAACGGAAAATAGATCCCTGACTGTGAGGGTGTGGAGAAAAGAGGACCACAGAAGTGTAGCACAGGACGATATGGGGGAGTGGTAGAACTGTTCTGTGTCTCGACTGTGGCACTCGTTACATGTCTGTGGGCATTTTTGTTGAAACTCTGTAGTAGAACTCTATGCCCAGAAACATACATTTTACAACATGTAAATAATATCCCAGTAAAAAAGAGAATTAAAAAGCCACCTATGCTTCAATTTATGACATCCTGGAAAAGGCAAATACCAAAGGGACATAAAGATATGTCGGTGGTTGGAGGGGCTGGGATTGAAGGAGGGGTTTAACTATATATGCTATTTCTTGATTGTGATAGTGGTTATAAAACTACATACACTTGTCAAAATTCATAGAGCTGTACAGCAAAAAATGGGCAGATTTTACAGTATGTTAATTATACCTTAATACATCTGTCTTTAAAACAACTTTTATGCCCTGAATCGCCCATGACTGCTTGGTATAGCAGTTCCTAAATTGACAGATGTTTACATTTCTCTTAAGGCATAGATTGATGTCAAATTACTATCAAATGCTCTACCTCTGGGTTTCAGTTTTCTCATCTATAAAATGGAAGTTTGCCCCTTGTGATATCTTTTAATGGTGAGGAATATGGTTTTGAAGTTGAAAACTTCTGGATTCAATATATGTCCCCACAACTTCCAGCTGTGTGACTTTGGGCAAATTATTTAGCCTTGCTGGGTCTCAGTTTAACTGTAACAATAGTGCTTACCTCATAAATGTGTTGAAAGGATTCAGTGAGACAGTCCATAAAGACTTTAATGCAATGTCAGACATAGGGTGAGCATCCCACAAATGAATTTAGGTGCTCAAGTCCTGTCTGTCTGGACCTATACAGAACTGCAGAGGGAGATGAGGGACTCTGGAGATGAGTATCTGAAGTAGGTTGAGCAATGGGTCCCCAAAGTTACCCACATCCTGATACCCAGAACCTGAGAATGTTATCTCAGGTAGTAAGAGACTTTGGAGATGTGATTCAGGATCTATGAGATGGGAAGAGTATTCTGTAATATCCAGGTGAGTCCAATGTAATCACAAGGGTCCAGGAAAGAGGGAGGCAAGAGAGTTGGAATTAAGAGTCAGAGATATGAAACAGAAACAGGTGTTAGAGTGACATGGGGCCAGGAGCCAAGGGTGGCAGTTAGCCTCCAGAAGCTGGAAAAGGCAAGGAAACAGATTCTCCTTGAGAGCCCCCAGAAGGTATGAAATCCTGTCCACTCAGACTTCTGACCTCTAGAACTCTAAAATAATACATTTGGGTTGTTTTAAGCCCCTAAGTTTGTAGTAATTTGTTACATCAGCAAGAGGAAATTTATACAGCATCTCAGGTGAAGAGATCCTATTTCCTGGGACATGGAAGTTGGTACATTGGTACATAAAGGCATGGAGCTGAACATGTCCTTATAATTGGGCCTGAGTCGGACAGTGGATAAGGCAGGGCCCCACCAAATATGGAAGCTCTGAGTAAAGCTCTTCTATGCTTTGGTGTTATGGTGTGCTTGTCCTCTTCCTCCCGGCCCAGTGACTCACCAAGTGGAAGTTCAGTGACCTAGCTGCTATATCAGAGCATGAGTCCTTTCTCCCCACACTATGAAGCAGCTGCCAGTGGGATGGACCCTGCAGGGAGTTCCCGGTTAAGTGGGAGCCTCACCTTCCCCTGCCTCTCAGACCATGCAGGTAACAATGGACTAGTGAGAAACTGGAGGTAATTCACATCCTGCTTCTTTTGCAGGGTTTGGGGATGCTTTCTTTTGATGTCCACTAGAGGGTACTGTGTACATGTATATAGGAGATTGAACCCTAATCCGAACATTTCCATCCTGCAAACTCTCAAGCAGAAAAACACGGACAAAGACATCCCCACACAAGTGCCCGTAATCAGACACATGGACATATAAACCCCAAATCATCACATGCACAGCACCCATTTACTCATATGGATTGATGTATATATATATATATATATACACAAGCCAGCACATGTGCATGAAAACATCTACTCATGAACATAGTCACATGGCCATAAGACACACAATGCACATACATTCAAATTCACACAGATTCACACACACACACACACACACACACACACACCAACAACAACCACCACCACCTAGACATACACGCGGCCATTACACCCTGGCAGACAAATATCACATGCCTCATCAATACACATTTAGACACAGATAAGCATGGAAACACAGACACACGTTCATGTCTAAATACCAACACATGTGCACATAAAAGCACACGACCCTGGGCCTTTGTTACTTTACTTTTGTAAAAATGAAGTCCCTTGAGGGATGATTAACATCATGGGGTTTTCTAAGGAAAACAATGGAAATGTCAACTTCCACCTCCCAGTGGAACTGTTTTATTCGTTAAATGTTAATGAAAGGCAGTTCACTGAATTTTTAAAGACAAATAGCCACTATGCTCTGACAAAGCAGAAAACTCCAGTCACAATTTTGCAAACAATTTATTAACATATAGAGTTCTCTCAGAAACCCTAACACAGAAACTGGTTTAAAAAAATACTGAAGAAACTTCAACAGTAAAATCAATACAAGCCATAATACTATGTAAAGATAAACAATAAGTCCAAATAAATCCTTCCTTCTCATAAAGGATGATAAAGAAGCATGGAGCCTTTGCAAATGATTATCAGATGGCCAGGCCTGGAAATTTGCCTTCGATAAGACAAAGGCATTAAAATAAAGGAAACAATAAAAGAAGGAGAAAGGGAAAAGGGCCTGTGAAAATAGCTGATTTGATAACAGCATTGTGTAGCTGAGAAGAGGCAGCTGTCAGAAACACATCACATTCAGGCAGCCAAACCCTGGTGTGAAACAGGTGAGTGTTCCCTGGCAACAGGCTGAGGATCAAGTCGCGGGCATTAGTGACAAGGACTCACACTGTCCATTGCTGTTTTCTCTGTTGGAGTCCTGTAGGCAGAAAGGAGAGGCTTGCCTTCTGGGTCGGAACCTCCAGGTCAAAGTCCCACCTCTGCCATCTGTCTCCCTGCCACGTGGTACGGGCTGGTTCTGCCCCTCCCTGGGCCTCGGTCTCCCCCAAGGAAACAATGAAGAAGTTGCCTTTTCTGATCTATCTCTTAAGTTCTTTCTTTCACTGACACCTTATCATTACAACCCCCGACAGCATCTTTCTGAGACCCCATGGCATCCCATGGCCAGAAATCATTGCAAGTAGCTCTGTTTGTGCGGTTAACAAAGTGCCCGTTCCAGCCCATCAGCTCGATCCCAAGGAACAATAGCTCAGGAATAGATAAAAGGCATTCATCAGACAGCCAGGCCCAATTATCATGTCACACTGAATGAATGTATTTTAAAATCTTTTCTGACAAGAAAATGTTCCAAGTAGGTACCTTCAAATTAGCTGGAAAATCCAGAGAATTCACTATTCGGTCTTCTTTGAAGGATCTTTATTCCCCCCTACTGTTCCAGAGGAATTCCTTGGATATTATTAATTCCTTCTAAGAGTCTGACCTTGTGCCCCACGCTGGGATAGAAACATTTTGTCTGTCTGCCCGACTCCCCAGGAGCCACTGGAGATGATACACACCACAGAGCCCTGACAAGGGATCACCTGTCCATCAATTTCCAGCTTCAGGTGGGCTTCCGTGGAAATTCAGTTCAGTTCAGTTCAACTCCTCCCACACTTACTGAGCATCTTTTCTGTGTCTGAGAGTCTCTTGTCCCTGGAGGGACACTGCAAATGGGGACGTGCTTATAACAGGTCAGTGTGAGCGGGAAAGAGGTCATGCAGCCCAGTGAGACCACCTTTTGATGCTTGATTTGGCCACTGGCTGTGTGACCTTGGGCAGGCAACTTTACCTCTCTGAGCTGTGATTTCCTTACCTCTAAAATGGGGGAAATGAAACCTAACTCCTGAGGCTATTGTGAGGAGGGTCAGTTTCATGGGACACAGACTGTCCTTCCAAGGCCTAGCATTCCAATGTCATCTCTGCCTCCCGAGACTGAGGGGTCATTTTTGACCTCTTCTCCACTCACAACAACACAGCAGTTTTTTGTTTTTGTTTTTGTTTTTTTGCTTCTGCTTTATTCTCAGTTCCATGTTGTAGATGGCTCCTCTTGGTTGTGGTCTGGGAGGAAAGATTTCTTTAGCCTAATGAGAAACTGCATCAAATATGGAGATATACCTGAAACTTGTGGCTCTGATGCCAAGGTCCAGAAAGGCTATAGCAAGCATTTGGGAGGAGAGGAGACTGATTCAGGGAGTTTCGAGAAGAATAGAACAAGCTGCTTTGGCTTCTTTCATTTTGTGGGTTTGTGCAGGAGCAGTCTGCTAACTGAGGGAGATTTTTCATTGACTCACTTGAATTTAGGGGACTTAGAGGCCACCTTGTTCTTATTTTATAAGTAAGGAGACTAAGGCCCAGAGAGACGAACAGACTTGCCTCAAAGCACATAGCAAATCTCTGGTGGAGCGGGCCTAGATCTAGGACGTTCTGTGTCCCTGGCCTTTGTCCCTCCTTTTGTTGTAGGAAGAGGGAGGCCCCCGTACAGGGCCCCAAGAGCGGGCTCTTGTCTAACATTCAGAAAAGAATTGTCCAAGGAGACACATGTGCTGACAAAGCAAGAGATTTTACTGGGAAAGGGCACCCGGGTGGAGAACAGTAGGGTAAGGGAACCCAGAGAACTGCTCTGAAATGTGGCTCGCAATGTCGGGTTTTATGGTGATGGGATTCGTTTCCAGGTGGTCTTTGGCCAATCATTCTAATTCAGTCTTTCCTGGTGGCGCACGCATCGCCCAGCCAAGATGGATGCTAGCAAGAGGGATTCTGGAAAGTGGATGGACACGCAGTGTCTCCTTTAGACCTTTCCCTAACTCTTTCAGTTGGTGGTGGCTTATTAGTTCCGTATTCCTTATCAGGATCTCCTGTCATAAAACAACTCATGCAAATGGTTACTATGGTGCCTGGCCAGGGTGGGCGGTTTCAATCAGTGTGCTTCCCCTAACACTTTTATCTCACTAGGTCACAGATAACCACCCAGAGGACTGGGAATGGGTCCCTCTGTCCAGCTTCTCTTCCCTGATACCAGAGCCCTGGCCCTGGACCCTCTGACTCTGCCCTGCTGCAAGCTCACATACCCTTCCTGTTCTCAGCTGTGGGCATTCAAGGCTCCTGTGTGCAGTAAGTCCTGCCTCCACCAGCCCTGTGCACCTCCAGGTCTCAGGAAGAGTTCAACTGGCGTCTTTCTGTGGGATCCCTCCTAGCTACCCTGAGCTTGTATGATGAAATCACTCACTGCTTGCAGGCTGTTCAGGTGGTGTCTTTGGTCCAGGGGGACAGAAATCAGATGCCACCAGGTACTTGGGATCTCCTGCTGGGTTCACTTCACGATCTACAAAGCACTTCCACCTCCACGAGTTGGAGCGGGGGTATCATCCATCCTATTTTATATATGGACAAACTAAGGCTCTGAGGGTGCAAGCATTGTGACCCTAGAGACTGAACCACAGACTTACAATTTGAGTCCAAGTAAAGCCTTCCATGGAAGAGAGGAGCACCGTGTTAACAGTGAGCTTGTTTGCACTTACTTTGTAGTCACCCTCCTTGTGGAGTTGATTCAGCTGGCCTCTGGGAAAAGCAAAGCACCTGCGTGCATTCTCACTAGTCCCTTAACTGATAGTGTGTTGCCTGATACTGTTCCCAAATTGCTCCTTGTGCATTTTACTCTGACCAGGGGGATGTGCAGAGGAAACATTCAGAGCATTCTGCCACCAGGACTGCCTCAACACCCAGGGAAGTGGAACACACTCAAAGAGAGGCCAATCTTATCATCCTGATGGGGAGAAGGAGCGGTCTTCATGGACAGGAGCAAAGGCCTGGGGCTAGGTGTGCCCACCGGAGGGGACAGATGGTAAGGGCACAGGCTTACAGGAAAGAAGGTGCTTGCTTTGGAATGAGAACTTTGATCTGGGTTCAGCATGGGATGTGGGCATATTTGGGGAGGAGAGACAAATCTGGCACAGGGAGCTGCAGTAAAGGCATTGACTATGAAGATAAGGAGCTCAGTACAATCTAGGAGATGAGAAACAGCGTGATTAAGAGATGTTCTGATCTCTGTGTGAGCTGAGTGTTGGATGAAAAAAGGTAGAGCTGAGATGAAGTTCATCCATCAAACAACCACTCAGTGACAAGCAAGTTCAGACGTGGGCTCCGGCCAGGGTCTCCCACCAAGATGGGAGACCAGAGGGAGGAAACTGGCATCCGTGGCTCAGGCCAGGCTCTGGCTGCCGCCTCCGGATGTCTCCAGCTCGGACTGTGTCTTTGGAAGCAATACCTTCATGAGGCCCTCGGCTGCCAGATTCCTCCTTATCGGACTTATAAACACAGATGTTTTACTATCTTGTCAAAGGAACGCTCCTACAGGTTGCCTTGGGGAAAAAAGAAACTTCAACCCCTTTGGCCTCCTGAAAAAAATGCCACAGTGAGGTCTCTGGCTCGAATGCAAAATTGTGCAAATCTCTTCTTTGAAAACAGAGGAGGGCCTCCCCCATCTCTAGGCCTCAGCTCCTTCGTGCGGTAAAGGCAGGAGTTGGCTAAGAAAATCTCATACGCTTACCCGTCTAGCTCCCCACTAGACTAAAGCCCCCAAGGCCACATCTCCACCTGTGGGAATGCCTTGCTCCTGCCACAATGCAGGTCTCAAGAAATGTTTGTGGAATGAATGAATGAGCAGATAACTGAACAGGTAACTATGATTTCAAACCAGTCGGTGAAACACAACTTGAGGGTATGGAGCATCTGACTTGCCAGTCCAGGGTTATAGCTCTTCTCTTTGCCACTGGGTTCAGGGTTGGACGTGAATTTCTCATTAGTCACCTCAGATTGGGGGGACAGAAAGGGCTGGGAGTCACTCCCAGAAGACAAACATTTCTCAAGGACGACTGGGTCACTCAATTCACACGACAGCTGTTGTCTGGTTAAATGCTCACTTCCCATCACATTCTAAATAATGATCTCGAAGACCCTGTTCCCGGAACCTGACGATGAATGACTGCCAAGGTCAAAGGGTAACTTCAACTTGGTCTCTTTACAGCTGCCACGGAAAGACAGCTGGGATGTGGGCATTGAGCTGGATGGAATGGGGATCTCTCTAGTCCCTACTCAGTAGCTTTGCGATATCAGCAAGTTCCTTGGCCCCTCTGTGCCCCAGCTTCCTCTTTTGTAGGATAAGAGAAATAATACCTGAGATCTTGGAAATCGTTGAGCCAGACTGCACCATGTGCACAAGGAAGCTGGTTCCTGTCTTGGGTTCCAGTTCTGCCTCCAGGCAGTCACCTGGCTGAGCCTCTGGCTTCTCACCTGTAGAATACGCATAATAATGTCCATCAGGGAGTTGGTTGAGTCCATCAGGGTTAAATGAGATAATTTACATGAAAAGGCTGGTAAACTGAGATGTGCTATGCAAAGCTAGGATTCTATTTCTAAGAATTCTTTAAACAAAAAAGAATTCTTCAAACCAGATGACTACAGGTTTATGAAATCTAAAGTGTACTAGCCTAGGATTGTGTTTTGAGCCCGGCCCTGTGAAGTGAGGTTGCTTTCTCCTAGTAGGTCAATGGCTGGAGTGTAAGTGTAAGGTGTGTGACAGTGGTGGAAATTGGGGTGGTGATGATTAGGGGCATGGTGAGAGGAGCTTATGCTAGAACGATGATGAATGAAGATGAACAGGTTTAGGTTTTATCCAGTGGGCAACATGGAACACGGAAGGTCTTTAAACAGAATCAGAATGGTATATTGGAAAGAACATTCTGGTAGCCTGTGCAGAGGATGACCTGTGATGGCAAGGCTGGAGCAGGGAATTGACCCACAGCTGTCCTGAGACCCACATGAGGGATGGCAAGACTGGAACAAGGTGGGTTCGACTCCAAGATCTAGGCCCACGGCCACAGCACTTTGGTGTCTCATTAATTAATTGAAAATATGATGAGAGGTCTTTTGCTAAGAGCAAGGCTGAAAACACAGCATTAACCTTTTGTAGGAGGGGTTAAATGTCACAAGCAGGAGGAGAAAATTGGTTGAACATAGCTTCAACCACAGCTTCCCAAATGACCCACTTTAGCTAAGTAATGATTTGTTTGAAGTCATTAAACTAGCAAAAAAAAAAAAAAAAATTCCATGAACAGATTTGTACTTTACTATACTTGCTTGAGCAGATGTTTTTACTCAGGCCTTTAGAGACCACCTTCTTCCATTTTTTTCTCAAGTTCTTCCATTTAAGAGAGACAATAATCTAGGTAATAGGAGTGGCTCAGCTCCTTTCAGTCACTCACTTGTGTCTGACTTTTTGTGACCCCACGGACTGCAGCACGCCAGGATTCTCTGTCCATCACCATCTCCTAGAGCTTGCTCAAACTCATGTCCGTTGAGTTGGTGATGCCATCCAACCATCTCGTCCTCTGTCATCCCCTTCTCCTGCCTTCAATCTCTCCCAGGATCAGGGTCTTTTCCAGTGAGTCAGTTCTTTGCATCAGGTGGCCAAAGTGTTGGAGCTTCAGCTTCAGCATCAGTCCTTCCAGTGAATATTCAGGACTGATTTCCTTTAGGACTGACTGGTTTGATCAATGGGAGTGGTACTTTCCCGCATGAAAATCCTGCAGTCCCTTTGCATATGAGAAGGTCTCACCGAGGGATGGCTGGAGTGAGGGAACAACGTGATGATGTCCATAAAGGCCAAGACTGACCCAGCCTTGCTTCTGTCAGTGAATTCCCTCTAGGGTCCTCAGTCCGGGCACTGTGATGACTGGAGTCAATATCTGCTGTAATGTGTTTTGGTCTCATTAACATGGACTGGATTAAGCAGCCGCATGGGCTTTTCAATTAGGAAGACAAGTTTCTGACAGTGTTTACAATGGGATTAGATCCCTGTTTAGCCTGTGACAGGCCTCCCCTCTCTTCCCTTCCTTCCCTCTCCTTTCCTCCTTTCCCCATCCCTCCCTTCTTCCTTTTCTCCCTACTCTCTCCCTCATTCTTTCCCTCCCTCCTCCTTCTTCTTTCTCTCCCTCTTTCCTTGCCTGTGTTCCATGAACAAGTGAGTTTACCCTGTTTCTGTTTGGGGGATACTTGACCAGATGTGCTGTTATGAGCAGGCAGGAGATTAGCCTCATTTAACCACCTAAACAAGTGATGTCCCATCCAGCTGCCCACCTGCTCCAATCTTTGCTTGCACACCTCCAGCCCTTGGGAGCTCACCGCCAGAGAACCCAATCCATGTCTCCATTAGAAGGCTTTGGCTGCAAGAAAGTTCCTCCCAGAGCTGAACTGCCAGCAACTCCTGGAAAGAGTTTCCCTTCACACCCCAGGTCTGCTTTTCAGGGCCAGCAAACCCGTCCACTGTTGCTGCAGCTACCCTGGGACCACCTTTGGTGACCTAGAGACAGAACTTGCATGCTACATTTGCATGGCACCCTTTGTGCAGGCATCCCCTTTTCTCAAGGGCTTCTCCTTCCCATAATGGCCATCCTTGCTGCACACGGGCACATGTGCTTGCAGTTTCAATAATGCTGTACATAGCCTTTTGTTCTCTGTCTTTAAATTAAAAATATGCCATAAACATTATTCCACATGGTATGCCCACTCTTCAAAACATTCCCCTTTTAAGCACATCAGAGTATTCCATGTGGAAGCATCATGGCTTGATTCAGCATCAACCACTAATGGATGCATACCCTGCTTTTTAAAATTTTTTCACAGCATCTTTGTTCACTCAGCTTTTTTCTTCTATTGGATAATTTCCTCAGGAGAAACACACATTAGTGAGACTCCGGGGTCATCTGCCTTGTTGTGACTTTTGGTACACACTGTTAGATCACCTTGTAAAATGTCCCTGCCCGGGGAGGCTGCCACCTCAACAGCTGGGTGTTTCACTCCCACTAGAAACTTCACCTGGATCGAATTCCTCTTATGAATAATTTTCCTATTTTATAGGAATAAAGCCATCTTGATGTCTTTCACTACTTTCTAAAGAAGAAAAGAAAAAGAAGGATATATTGTTCCTTGGGTTTGATCCCTATTTGTCTTTCTCTGGAGGGAACGGCTGTACCCTTTCATTTACATTATTGGGGTATTGACGTTTTCCCTACAAATTCCAGTGAGCTCTTACATTGTAAAGGTATTAAACCTTAGTCTGTCCTCAGTCACACATTGCCCTACAGCACTTTTCGTGTTTATTTTAATCATCTGGTTCTTGTTGTTTTCTGCCTGGGGATCTCATTACTGGGGACCAGGGAATATCCCTAGGCACTGGCTGCTCAACCTCCACCACTGGCAACTTTAAGGACCCAAAAAATAATATTACTAAAAGCACTGTACTAGGTGCTCTGAGTATATCTTCTCTACTCTTCAAAGCAACCCTGGCAGATATCATGCCTATTTTACAGATGAGGAAACTGAGGCCCTGAGAGGTAAACTTGCTCATTCCAGTCCACACAGCCCTCGTGCAGGAGGTAGCAAAGGCAGGTACTGTCTCCAGATCTGTTTGCCCTCTTCCACAATACCAGCAGCCTGCAGAGAAATAAGAAAACATCTGCTGCCAACATCTCCAGGTTTGTGACTTCAAACTCCCCTGGTAGAAGAGAGAATTACCATATTTGGGGGCAATTTACATCAAATTACCATGCACCAGCCAACAGCTGCCGCCTGGAGCGGAAGGCTGGCTGCACGGAGAGACATCACATTTGTACACACGATAATGAAAACCCACGCTCGGGCCTCCACATTCTCCCATAAATATGGTCATTATGATCTTGTTGGCATTGCTTGTTGAATTCCATCTTGTAAATTGTTTCCTGGTTGCCTGGGGGAGCTGACTCGGGCTCTTCTCTTTCTCTTTTTCTCTAAGATGTGACAGTGCTTCGGCTCACCCACTCAGACTGTCCTCTGCCTTGAGACTAGGGATTCTCAGGATGGCTTCCACTCAGTCTTACGCACATTGTCAAGTGCCTGTGGCATGATGCTGTGGGGAGCTGACAGGGCTCCTAGCCAGGCCCTTTCCTTCATTGTGCAGAAAGACAATGCTGCCCAGAGGGTAACAGACAGGAGTTAAAGCCAAAGATAAAAAGAAGGACCCTTTAAATTCCCTGCACTGGACCTCTGGGTAGGGGACAGGCAGGCCGTGGGGCTCAGAGTCCTGACAGGCTCCATTTTTAGCAGTGAGGGCTTCCTGACTGTAAATAAGAGAAATCCTCTTCTTCGGTTAGCTGGAGGTTAAGGGGATGGGGAGGAAGGGGATTTTTGTGTCAGGACAGAAAGGATATTATGAAATCCAAGGGCTAGGTCAGGCCACACCCTAGAGGGATTAGAAATAGGAAAGAAAAGAAAGAAAGTGAAGTCGCTCAGTTGTGTCTGACTCTTTGCAACCCCATGGACTGTAGCTTGCCAGGCTCCTCCGTCCATGGGATTTTCCAGGCAAGAGTACTGGAGTGGGGTGCCATTATGGAAAGCTAATCAGAAAGCTAACCAGGGTGTCCTCTTCTCTAGCTCAAGTCAGCTCCTCTCTGCAGAGGCTCTGGTCATCTCTGCCTGAGAGTGTGGTCCCCTGCTCCTCCCACTATGTTGTGGAACATGACACACAAATCACATGTCTATGCATTACAAGTCCAGCCTTCCAAAGAGGAACTCTCTGGTGTCCCAATTCTAAATTGTCCCAGAGAATTGAGGAGTGGCTATAAATGCGTCAGGTGCCTGCTCCTGGCCTGATCACTTGTAGCCAAGAGGGCAAGCTCACCTCATAGCACATGGCTGCTAAGAGCCCACCTTGTGGGCAGGGCTGGTGCTTCCAGGAAAGAGGCACACAGAAGATAACCAAATTAGCTTCTGCCATACCCTCGGTCTAGCACTTTTTAATTGATTGAAATAATTATAGATTCACATGCAATTGTAAGAAATAGTGCAGAGAGAGCTCTTGAGCACGTTGCCTAGTATGCCAAACTATGGTATTATCACAGCCAGGACACTGACATTGACACAATCTCCTGAGCTTCTTCAGACCTCAGTAACTTTTACTTGTACTCAGCTGTGTCTGACTCTTTGCAAGCCCATGGACTGCAGCCTACCAGGCTTTTCTGTCCATGGGGATTCTCCAGGCAAGAATACTGGAGTGGACTGCCATGCCCTCCTCCAGGGGATCTTCCCAACCCAAGGATCAAACCCAGGTCTCCTACATTGCAGCCGGATTCTTTACCAGCTGATCAACCAGGGAAGCCCTCTCCGAGTGTCAAGTTCTATACAATTTTGTCCCTTTTGTAGGTCTGTGTATCCAACACCACAGGATCCCTGTAAGGCTAAAGAATGCCACCACCCCTTGCCCCAAAGATAGCCACAGTCTGATCCCTGGAACTTGTAAATGTTATCTTATATGGAAAAAGGGACTTTGCAGACGTGACTAAGGATTTTGAGATGGGGGAGATTATCCTGGATTGCCCAGGTGGGCCCTAAATGTGATCACAAGAGTTCTCATAGGAGATAGGCAAGAAGCTCAAAGAAAGACGTAGACAATGTGATGATGGATACAAGAGGGGATCTGATGCAAGGAAGGGGTCATGCAGCAAAGCCTCCCAAAACTTTAGAAAAGGCAAGGAGATGGATTGTCCCCTAGAGCCTCCAGCAGGAACACAGCCCTGTCAGCATCTCGACTTTAGCCTGCATGTGTGTGTGCTCAGGCGCTCAGTCATGTCCAGCTCTTTGTGACCCCGTGGACTATAGCCCGCCAGTCTCCTCTGCCCATGGGATTTCCTGGCAAGAATACTGGAGTGGGTTGCCATTTCCTACTCCAGGGGATTTCCCCAGCCTAGTGATGATGATTTCAGACTTCTGGTTTCCAGAACTGTGAGTGAATAAATTTCTGTTGTTATAAGCCACTAAATTTGTGTCATAAGCTGCTAAATTTATTACAGCGGTCTTAGGAAACAAATAACAGGCTTTTATAACTACATTCGCCTTTGTTCCAGCCATCTACCCCAACCCCCTCTGCCACCGGCAACCACAAATGTGTCCTCCACTTCTAAAATTTTGTCATTTCAAAAATGTCACATGAACAGAATCATTCAGTATGTAACCATTTGAAATTGGTTCCCCCATCACCTCCCTTCCACTCAGCATAATTCCTTGGAGATGCATCCAAGTGGTTGCATATATCAATAAAAAAGTTCATTTTCATTTCCTTTTATTTCTGAGTAGTATTCTACCATATGAATTTAAGTCTAGCACTTTTTAATGCCTGTATATTTTATCTTCATTACAAGGTTTAATTAGGAATATTTTGACAATAGTCTCTTGGATCAGGATGCAGGAAGGAAACATTTAAGATTAAACATTAAAGATCATTTCATTCCCTCTGTCTCCATGTCAGATACACGAGTCTCCTCTAGAGCCCGCTAGCCAAGCGCCCACCAGCTTCTTCTTCCATACCTTCTCTGACAAGCTGCTCACTACCTCCCGAGGCAGCCTAATGCACACTACAGTTCTGCTGCAAGTTCTGGTCTTGAGTTCCGTGAGATGCCCCTCTGATTTTAATATGCTAGGAAGGGGATGGTGTAGGACCCAGAGGATCCCAAGAGTGGGAGCTCGTACGGCTGGAAAGGACCTGAGAAGGAGTCATATCTGGGCACTAACCTGGGCCCCATTAGCATGTCCCGGACATCACCCTGCCCCATGCCAGCTCTTCCTTCATAGGAGCCTTGTTCCTCGTGGCCTGCAGACAGTCCTCTGTCGGGAGTCTCCTGCTCCATGAACCACTCCTGCTCCTCATCTGGCTCCATCCTCCCCGTCTTCTTCTATGGTCTGTGGGCATCATCCTACCTTTTTCCCAAGCCAATCCAGTGAGACAGTTACTGTTAGATTAAGAAGAGGGCACCTCTACTAATCATAATAATAACAATAGGATTTTTTTTTCTTTTGAGTCACTTAGTCGTGTCTGACTCTTTCCAACTCCATGGGCTGTAACCCACCAGGCTCCTCTGTCCATGGGGATTCTCCAGGCAAGAATACTGGAGTGGGTTGCCACGCCCTTCTCCAAGGGATCTTCCCTACCCAGGGTCTGAACCCAGGTCTCCTGCATTGCAGGCAGATTCTTGACCCTCTGAGCCACCAGGGAATAGTTTTTAGGCCATACCATGTACTATGCTGCCATCCTGAGTGAAGGAGGCTATTTAATCTTCTCACAACTTCTAGGCTATTATTCCATTTTGTAGATGAGGAAACTGAGGCCCCAAGTCATACAGCTTGAAAGTGACAGAGCTGTCACTGAACCTGGGCTGCCTGGAGGGATGGATGGTGGGGCCACTCCCTGAGTTGGGGAACTCATGAGGAGGAGCAGGTGTGATGGGGAAGACACATTTTGGGGACTGTTGAGTTTGAGGCACCTAAAGGAAGGCCAAGAAGGGCCCCTGGAGCTCAGGAGAGAGAGACTGGGCTGGAGAGGCAGGTTTGGGGGCTGATGGTACCCTCGTGGCTGCAGAAGCCACGGGGTGGCTGTGCTTGCCCAGGAAGAGCAGGAGGAGGGCAGAGGGGGAGGGGTGGGTGGAGAGAGAAGGTCCTGAGAAGGATTGCTTGGAAAGATGGTGTCACCAGGAAAGACCTGTAGAGCAGACACCATGGCACTGCATCACTGGTAAGGACAGGACAGTCCTGGTGATGTGGGGCAGTCCCGCATGCCTAGTCCGCTCTGAGGACTGGGTCCCCAGTGCACAGTCCTGGTGATGTGGGGCAGTCCCGCATGCCTAGTCCGCTCTGAGGACTAGTGTCCCCAGTGCACAGTCCTGGTGATGTGGGGCAGTCCCGCATGCCTAGTCCGCTCTGAGGACTGATCCCCAGTGCACAGTCCTGGTGATGTGGGGCAGTCCCGCATGCCTAGTCCGCTCTGAGGACTGATCCCCAGTGCACAGTCCTGGTGATGTGGGGCAGTCCCGCATGCCTAGTCCGCTCTGAGGACTGATCCTCGTGCACAGTCCTGGTGATGTGGGGCAGTCCCGCATGCCTAGTCCGCTCTGAGGACTAGTGTCCCCAGTGCACAGTCCTGGTGATGTGGGGCAGTCCCGCATGCCTAGTCCGCTCTGAGGACTGGGTCCCCAGTGCAGCGCCTGTGAGGCAGGTACTGATCTTTTCATTTCAGGTGAGGAATCTGAGGCTCTGAGTGGTGCAGGGACCTGACCCAGGCACCTGGGAATAAGGGGCAGAGATGAGATGGAAACCTGGGTTGTCCCTTGAACTTTACTTCAGAGGACGAGGATGAAAGAAAATGGATTGGCTAGACTGGCTCAGACAAGTAGGTGGGCTGGGATGCCCAGGAAGAGGGGGGTGTGAGCTTTGAATCCTGACCCACAGTATCCTTGGTGAGAACACCCCTAGAAAAGGGGGCCAGGTGGCTAGAGGGAGGGGAGCCCAACGTGGGTCAGGGAGGGCTGTTTGAAGAGAAGGAGCCAGCCTAGAGGGAGAGGCCAGAGACTCTGGACAGACAGGACAGCCTGAAGGAGAAGGAATCAGACCCTATGGAACTGAAGGGACCCATGCCCTTTAAAAAAAGGGCTCCTTCCAGGCTCCTCTTTTTTCTCAGGTCTCTCCTAGAAGGAGGGGGCTGGCCCTGCTCCCTCTCTGGGTCTTTTGTACCCTACCCCTCAGCCCAGTGAGGAGTGCCCTGGGGATTCTGAACAAAGACATCAGGGATGTAGAACAAGAGCAGATCGCAACCAACCAGGGTGGCTGCCAAGTCCCCCTCCCCCATCCGCACACCCCTGCACTCCTGCAAACACTCCTTGGCTCCGGCCCAGCACTGGGCCTTCTGGTGAGAACCCCTCCCGCGGAGCGCAGCCTTCTGGGCCGCTTTCTTCTCCGGGACTGAGCTGTCAGGAGAATCCAAGAAATTTCAAGGCAGCTCCCCTCCCCCAGGGGAAGTCTTTGTCTCCACAAGGGAGGTAGCAGCAGCAGGGGGGTTTGGCAGAGAGGGAGCCGAGGCTAGTCTTTTCCCCCTGGGAGCTCAAGACCGGGGGTGCAAAGTGGTAAGAAAAGAATGTCTTCTAACCTTTGATGTGAAACCTTTGGGAGCTCAGAGGACTGAGAGTTAGTTCACTGCCTTCTGAAAGGAAGGTGGTCAGAGAAGGCTTCAAGGAGGAGGCAGCATTTGTGCTATCCTGGAAGGACTCTAAGGCTACCGGGTGGAAATGAGGAGGAAGAGCAGTCCAAGAGGAGGTGGGAAAGCACCAGGATCCCCGGGGAATGGGAGGTGGCCCAATGTGCACTGGAGATGATGGGGCAATGGGAGATAAGGCCAGAGGAGCCCCACGCAGCTTGGTAATGAGGGCTGTTCCCAGGCACTGTGTGAAACCACAGAGTTTTTGAGCCAGGGAATGATGGCTCTGGCCACCTGAGTGGAGGATAGATGAGCAGGGTGAAGCAGAGGCAGGGAGAGCAACAGGAGGGATCCTGGGTGGCCTAGATGGGGCAGTGGCAGCTGGGTTGGAGAAGAGGGTCCACATGGGAAGAGCACTTTCAATAGATGGTAGAACCCATGGAACATGGGACTGATTGGAGCGTGCAGAAGAAGCAGCAGTCAGAGGTGACTCCCAGGCCACCCATTTGGCCCTTGGCTGGGCAACTGAGTCAGGCAGAAAGCAGGAGAGGGTGAGGTGGTATTTTCTGAGCACAACTGTCCATGTCCCTTGGGATATTTGTGGCCCCACACATGTATCTAGGGAAGCGACTTTGCTCTGGGCAAAGAAGACCTTGTGGTCCTCTGTTCCCACCCATAGCCTCCCCAACCTGTGTGGGAGCCGCAGAATAGGTTCTTGGACCATGTGACACGTGGCAGGGTTGGGGAGACACCCAGCAGGCCTGACCCAGGGGAGCACCCCAGGGAAGAGAGAAGGTGCAGGGGGCTGGCCACTGACCACACATGGAGTGGGTAAAGGGAAAGCACTGTTTGCTCAAAGATGATTATTCTTTGCTTTTCCATTAAAAAAAAAAAGTGTAGTTGACTTATGATATATTAGTTTCAGGTATACAATATAGTGCCTCAATATTTTTATAGATTATGCAGCATATAAAGTAATTACAAAATATTGACTATATTTCTTATGCTGTACATTACATCTCTGTGACCTGTTTGTTTATAACTGATCGTTTGCACCTCTTAATCCCCTTCACATATTTCACCCTTCCCCTGTTCCCCTCTGGTAACCACTAGTTTTTTTTCTCTGTATCTGTGAGTCTATCTGCTTTGTTATATTTGTTCAGTTTTTTAGGTTCCACATATAAGTGAAAACATACAGTATTTGTCTTTCTCTGTCCCACTTATTTCACTTAGCATAATACCCTTCAAGTCCCTCCATGTTGCTACAAATGGCAAGACTTCGGTCTTTTCTAATGGTCAAATAATATTCCATTGTGTATACGTGTGTGTGTGTGTGTGTATATATACGCCACATCATCTTTATCCATTCTTTTGTCAGTGGGCACCTATGGTACTTCCATATCTTGGCAATTGCAAATAATGCTGCAATGAATATTGAGGCACATGTATCTTTCTTTCATTTTTCTGATGCTGACTCTTTCCATTATTCCAACATTGGCTGACCACCTCCCATGAGCCCAGTAGTGGTAGAACCCTGGTGGGTCCCAGACCCAGCCTTTACCCTTATGGAAGTCTCAGTCTAATTCATGGAGGATGATGTGGACATAACTGACTCTTAAGACTCACAGTCCTCAGTGCCTTGAGAGAGGGACAGAGAGTGACAGGTCAAGGAAGGCATCCTAAAGGAGGTTTCACCTCCAGGACTTGGGGAAGAGGATAATTACAGGAGAGGAAACAGCCTGCGCAAAGGCATGGAAATAGAAGTCTATTCCTGTAGACTGGAGCCTAGAAGGATTTGAGAAGGGAGGCCGGAGCGGGAGGACAGCAGAAGTAGGTCTAGAACGGTAGGCTGAAGCAAGCGCAGGTGCCCTGAGTTCTGGCTGTGGGTGGGAGGCTGCAGCGTGGGCAGTAAGAAGGGGCAGTAGGGGCAGGCAGAAAGGAAGGCCGGATGATGGAAGGGTTTCATAAAGGGGAGGCTGGGATGGTTGCTGAGCCTAACAGGTCACTGGGCCCTGGTCACCCGCCTCTCCAGGACCTCTCAGTTTACATTACTGTCTGGGTCCTGACTCCTTTATATTACATTTCCGGATCACCCACTCATAAATCCTCATCCTGCCTGGGGCCGGGAGCCCTTGAACAGAGAGCGGCTTTGATTTAGAGACAGGAATAGCAGTAAAGGGGGAGCAAACTATCTGGAGAAGAGCGCAGGCTTCCCTGGGGGCGACAATGTAATTAAAATGGGACCGGCTCTCTTCCTGGGATGCAGAAGGCTGGCCCAGGCGGTGCATGGCCCCGAGAGCCTCCCTAGAGCACTGACAAAGGGAAGATAGCCACCTGCCACCTCCGTGCACCGTGCCAGCACATCTCCAAGTCCAGGAAGAAGGGCCAGACTCAGAGCTGCACACCCCGGGCTCCGGCCCAGGCCCTGCTGGGATAAGCAGACCTCTAAGACAGCCTCCAATAGTCTCCACCTGCTAGCAATCATGCCCTGTGCAATTCCCTCCCCTACAGTGGGAGTCTCAAGTGGAAGTAGTGACTTGTTTCTGAAGGATAGAATGCAGCAAATGTGTGCGATGTCACTTCCATGATTAGGTTACCAGATCATGACTTCCTTCTTGTTTACAGACTCTAGTGCCTTCTTGGCTTGTGCACTTTGATAAAACAAGCTGTCATATTGGAGAGGCCCCTACAACAAGGAACTGAGGCTGGTATTTGGTCCACAGCCAGCAAGGAAGTTAGGCCCTCAGTCCAACAACACACAATTAATTAAATCCTGCCAACAATCACATGAATGAGATTGGAACCAGATTCTTCTCCAGTTAAACCTTCAGATGAGACCACAGACCCTGGGCTGATGTTTTGATTGCAGCCTCATGGGAGACCATGAAGCAGATTTAGCTAAGTCGTGCTTGGATCCCTGACCATACAAACTATGAGATAATAAATATGTACTGTCCTAAGCTGCCAAGTTTGGAGGTTATTTGTTATACACCTGGTAATAGATAATTCATACACTGTCTGATTTGAGCCAGTTGATTCCTTACTCTAAATCTCAGTGTTCTCATCTGAATAAATGGGCTGATAATACACAACCCAGTGGGTTACTGCAAAGGTCAGAGACAATGGCAGATGGGAAAGAACTCCATGGACTATAAAATGCTATGGACATGGACTGCATTTTTTGTGAATATGACTGTCGCAATCAGAGATTAGGGAGAACTTGGTTCTCATTTCAGCTTCTTGACTCAAAGCCCAGGTGGCCTCGTGTAAATCAGTTAAGCTCTCTGTCCACATTTTCATCTGCAATATGTGCTTGTTGGGAGAAGAATAGAATAGAAGAAAAATGCAGATAATACACGCAGTCCATGCCTATCATGCATTAGGCACTCCAAAAAAAAAAAATCATGACCTTCTGATTCATCGTTGTGACTCTAAATGAGATGACTAGGAAGGGCACTTGTTCAGCCATCTTCAGAGAGGCCCGTGCCTGTCATCCTTGAGAGCTCTGGACCACCAGCCTGATCTCATCTGAAGGCCAAGTGTGTCCCTCTGGAGGAACCGAGGGCAGAGGGCAGAGAGAAGGAGTCAGCTAGTGGAGAAGCATCTGAGATGCAGAAGTGGACCCTGGGCCCACAGCCATTCTCAGTGGACTGGCTCCTGTGCAGCCTGGGTGTCTGAGACCAATCCTAGAGTATTCTGAGGAAACCTTTGAAATCCTTAATGGGAAAGTTGGGTCTTCTGAGCAGTGCTCATGAAGCTGCCGGACTGATTCTGGCAGCATGTATCCTGTCCAGAGGATGCAGAATGCTAAGGGCATATAGGAGACGAGGAAGTCAGAAAGGGCATCCCAGGGACAATGTGCGTCTTTTCTCATCTCTATTCAGGGTCAGATTCTGTCTAGGTGGCCTCTGGCCTTCTTGTGGCCTGCAGATGAGAGGATTTCTCCACCCTGCTGGGCCAGAGTCGGCTAGGCAGAGCTATTGGCCCAGAAAGAAACAGGGACTTACTTGCTCAGAGGAACACAGCCAGTTGGTGGAGAAGCAGGGAGAAGAAAGGGGTCTGCCTGACCTCAAAGTCCATGAAAAAAATCACTCTGCAGGTGCTGAGTTTCTACGGCTGGACTCATTCTTGTTCCTTGAAAAGAGAAGACAAAATTGCAGAGTTTAGCATATTTTAATCCTAATGATTTTGGTGAAAACAGGGACCTTCTTGCAGTCACAGAGTTTGAGTGTACACTGTCCTGCACATGACAGAGAAAATGACATAGATGCTGTGAAGTAAAAGAGTCAGGTTCTGGAAGAGAGAGACAAGGATATGGGGAACTTAATTAAAAGAGGTGAGAGGTATCAGAGAAGGCTTCTCTGAAAAGGGCTGAGATGTAAGGAATGAGCGGGAGTCAGCCAGAGGAAAGGTAGATAAAGAGAGTCACAGGAAGAGGGAACAGCATGTGCAAAGGCCCCGAGACAGGAAGGTGAGGGAAGAGAGGCCTGTCCTCTTGGAGTTCAGTGAAAGTGGGGATAGTATCTTGAGGTTAGAGTGTGTAGGACTTTGGAAGCCTTGGTAAGAACTTCGGATTTTATTCTAAGTGATCCAATCCTCATTGTAAACAGGCCAGATCTCTGAGTGTGTGGTGGGTTGAGAGCGGTAGTAGGAGTTTGGTTGGAGGTACTGCCTTGTCCTGATATTAGGCTAGCAGCACGCATAAGTGGTGGATGAGAGATTAATAAAATGTGGGAAGCTTGTTAAATGCCAATGAGGGTAGCCTCAGTTTCCCTGAGCCACTTGGCACTAGGGGGCTTGCTCCAGGTTTTAAAGGACTAGACTGTCACTAGCATAGCACTCATCCATGAACCCTCCAAGGTCCTGCAGAACTGCATCCCAGGACAGGTCACTGAAGCTCTGGCATGTCTGGTCCAAGCCCGAGTCACCTACTCTGCCAAGTAACCCACTGCTGGATTCTGTGGGGAGGGATCTTCTCTTTGCCCTGTGATAGGCAGAATAATGCCCCCGAAGATGTCTACGCCCTAATCTCTGAAGGCTGTATGTTAGGTTCCATGATAAAGGGAAATTCACATTGCAGATGGAATTTAGGTTGATAATCAGGTGATCCAAAAAGGGGGAGGAAAGTATCCTGGATTCTGGATGGGTCCAGTGTAGTCAAAAGTATCCTTAAGAGTAGAAGGGGGAGGTAAGAGTGAAGGTCAGAGAGGTGGAACTTGAGAAAGACTTGACCAGCTTTCTTTGTGGTGCTAAAGACGGAGGAAGGATCCACGTGCCAAAAAATACAAGTGGCTTCAAGAAGGTAGGAAAAAGCAAGAAACAGATTCTCCCCCAGAGCCTCCAGAAAGGAGTGCAGCCCTCTTGGAGCCTTCCACAATACCTGGACTTTAGCCTAGCAAGACCTGAGTTCGACTTCAGTCCTAAAGAACCGTAAGATCATCATCCTTTGGAAGTGTTTGAGCCACTAGTGTGCTTAGTCACTCAGTTGTTTCTGACTCTTTGTAACCCCATGGACTGTAGCCCACTAGGCTCCTCTGTCCATGGGGATTCTCCAAGCAAGAATGCTGGAGTGGGTTGCCATGCCCTCCTCCAGCAGGTCTTCCCAACCCAGGGATCAAACTGAGGTCTCCCACATTGCAGGTGGATTCTTTACCATCTGAATCACTAGGGAAGGCCTTGTGCCACTAAGTGTGTGGTAATTTGTTACAGCAACAACAAGAAACTGATAGAGTCCACTTTCTCCCTAAGGGTAACCCTGAGGCACATGGGCATCACCTCTTTGTGGATGGCAGCAGCTTGTTCTTCAGTAAATAAAGTCCCCTTCCCCATACTGGGGCACAGTGGGAAGAGACTGGAGCTGGACTCTGGAAACCTGGGTTCAGTCACTGTGACCTTGCTGATTAGGTGTCCTGTCCCTTCTCTGGCCTCAGTCTGGAAATGGGGCTGACGTGCTTTTGTCATCTTGCAGGGGGATGGCACTCTGGGAACTATAAGCTGGTATGCATATATGAGGGTTTCCCTGGCAGCTCAACTGGTAAAGAAAGTACCTAGAATATGGGAGATCCTGGTTTAATTCCTGGGTCAGGAAGGTCCCCTGAAGGAGGGCATGGCAACCCACTCCAGTATCCTTGCCTAGAGAATCCCCATGGACAGGGGAGCCTGGAGGGCTACAGTCTGCGGGATGGCAAAGAGTCGAACACAGCTGCGTGACTATGCACAGCCCAGAATGCACATATGAAGGATGTTTGTTATGGTGTAGGGATGAGCAGTGAGGAGAGGGAGGTGATAGTCTTGGAAGACCAGACATTTAAATGAGAGAAAAGATAACAAAGTAGAAATGCCATGGGGAAATGTGGCCAGAAGGCACCAAAGCCAAGACTAGAGGCCGGGCAGTGAAGAGTGCCTTCAGGAAATGGCAAGTTGCCAGGCTGGACCCAAGCTTGGGGCCACGTGCGGCGGGGTGGGGGGCAAGGCTAGGGAGGCAGGCTGGAACCTGGCCTCACAGGACCTCAAATGCCAGGCAGAGCAGCCAGACTTTATTCTGAAGACAGAAAATGGGGAGTCCTATTGAGAACCCAGCAGCTGGGGCACAGGACCACCTAGGAGACTGGTACAAGGAGTATGGTATTGGGCACCAGGGGTAGGGGGAATCCGTGGATGTGTGTGGATGTCCCATTTGTTCTTCCTCATTCACAACTCTGCCCTCACCAGCTGGGAGACCTTGACAAATCACCCTCTAAAATCTCAGTCTTCCCTCTTATAAAATGGGGATGGTAATGCTAACCCCCTTACAGTGTTGTGAGGATCACACAGGAAAACACATGTAAAAAACTTGTTACGGACTTTCTAAATGCTACCCAAACCATCAGGCGCCCTTCTCACCATCCACTGACATCCACCCCACTCAAGGGGCACATTTTGCAGCTCCCCCCTCTTCCCTCCACCCCCACTGCCGCCAGCAAAAGCAACTTTTCTTTCCTGTTGTCTGCATATCTGTGCAGAGCATCCCTGCGTTCTTCAAAAGACGTGTTTGGAAACAAGAAATTGCTAGAGAGATGATTCAGTCTTTGGCCTCAGATTGTGTCTGGACATAAGTAAGCCCATCTGCAGAGCCTGCACTGCCAAATTCTGTCACTCTTGCTCCATATGGTCTGTGCTCCCCCCCCCCCCACCTCCCGTCTTCCCTCCCAGAAGCTGCAGTCTGTGCCCGTCTCTCACTCTCCTTTGGTTGCTACACAGCAAATTCAGTGAGGGGCATCTTGGCTCCTCTCCTTGCCTGGCCTGGGACTGCGACAGGGCCAGAAGCCCAGGGCAGTGAGGACCCAGAGAGGTGCAGGCAGCGGGCTGCTTTGGATCCTCTCAAGTCTTGTGCGCATAGAGCCACAGCATGGAGTTCTAGTCCTAAGACGGGTCCTGAGAGAGGCTGTCAGCTTCCATTTAGGAGGCAGAGCTCTCTCCTGCAGAAAAGTAACTTCCTGTAATGCTAGCTCAGTTGTTTACCAGTCCAATCGCCTTGTCCTAAAGCAGAATGATGTTGGATGGCCTCTTTTGACCACATCCTTATCCTCAGGCTGCCTGACCTGCCATTGGAAGACTAATTCACATCAAGCTATATGACCTAGGGTCATCGGTTAACCTCTCTGAGTCTCCCTTTCCTCATTTGTGGTCTGTTGAGTAGTGATTCCTGCCCCAGTCACACCATAGGTTGGTTGTCAGGGTCCAATAAGATAATAGTTGTGAGAGAGGTTTGTAGACAGTAGAGTAGTAGATTTCTAAGTGTGGTCTCGGGGCCACCAACCACAGCATCATCTGGGAATTTGTTAGGAATGCAAATTCTTGGCCCCGTGGATGACCCACTAACCCAGAAGCTCTAGAGGTGGACCTGGCCAAAGGGCTTTCACAAACTCTCCCAAGCTTGAGGATCACCTTTGTGGGGAAACAGCACATGGACCACGCCGTCCCCATCGTATCGTCGGTTTGGCTCAGGGAGTTGCCTGAAGTGTATGAGGGCCTGTGCCACATTGGGCTCTATAGCTCTTTCATTGTAAAGGGTCTAAAGTTTAAAGATCTGTATGATTTCTCACCTAGGAATATCCTTTTCAAAATAAACCTGTGATGTTCATGGAAAGATTGAAAAAGTGACTTCGCAGGGAGATTTAAACCGAGATGGCAAACTCAAACATTTCAGGAGCTCTCAGGTGACAAGGTTGTGGGAAGAGGCTGGGGTGAGACAGGAAGAGGCAGAACCTGGCTGTGCTGCAGGGTTCAGACTCTACCTGAGGCATTAAAAAAGCCAGTTTTGTTTGCTGGCCAAACAAAACTCATATGTTAGATTTGGTTCAAGGCCCGCCAGTTTGTAGTTGGTGTAAATGTTGGAGAATAAAAATGCTTGGTCTTAACCAAGTTATGCATTGGTCACAGGGTTAATTGCCCTGGAAGTGAGTTTGACACACAGTGATAACTCCTAGGTTCACCTGATTTCATTCATTCACTCATATATTCATTCCACAAACACTCTTTTCTAAGTCCTGTGCTAGGCTTTGTGGACCCAAAAGTGGATCAGAGATTATCTCTATTCTTCAGGGGGCTGGACACAGCTAAGAGTGGCTCCGGGGCATTGTTTTCCAGCATTTCATGGAGTGCTTCTCAGTGAGATAAAGGGCCTTCTAAAATAAGAAAGGTGGTGCAGGGTTAGTTAAGCATGAAATGTACTTACTTAAAGCTAAATGTATTACTTCACTGCAGGACTTCTCGGAACCATTACTATGTCAATGTGCATTGTGTATTAGATGACTTTCAAGTGTCTGGGTCTGTCTGGGGTCTCTGATGGGCATGGATGTCCTGCCTTGTACTGGGGAGTGGTGAGTGAGCAGATGTGGGACTCCCCCCGAGGTGTGGCTGGGTTAGTCCCTTCCTGCGGTTAGGCCTTGGGGGCCCCCTGATGAGGGGTGGGCTGCAGAGATGCCTGCTCCTCTCAGGGTTCTGCAGAGGAGTGCTAAGGCGACAGCCCTCAATGAGTGGACTTCAATTTCTGTGGCAACAGGAGAGCCTTGAAGACTGGGGGTCCAGGTGCCATGTGCATCTGAGGAATATGACTCTGCTGTGCTGGGGAGGAGAGACCCACACCAGAGAACTCAGTGTCCTGCACCTGGAATGCTGAAACCCACTCCCACGTGGTTTTGGTTTTTAGTACCAAGAAAAGGGGAGAACACGCATATACAAACAGGGCCTGATCTCCCTCTTTCAGCATAAGCAGCTGCCCTGCTGAAGATTATGAGGAAGTGGCTGGCAGAACCTACAGTTACATTAACTGCTGCTTTCCAATCAAGGCTGGCTGTGACTTCTATGAATAAAATTGAGAGGCTCAGGACAGATCTGAAAACCAACCTCCCCCTCTCCTCAACCCTCCCCACTCATTGTGGCATTCTCACTCTCTCCCTCTCTCCGCCCCACCCTCCCTCTGCAGTATATGAAGTCACTCCACTTTGGGACTGGGTATCTCTTTGTTCTGGAAATCCCCACAACAAAGGGAGAATGAATTGCACCTGGTCCAGGATAATCTTTCACAGATTTAAGACTGGAAGCACATTCATGGAAAAACATAAGACAAAATAAAACCAAGTTCCCCTGAAAACAGAATTCATGGAGATCATCTCCAAGAATCAACCTCTCAAACCAATCAACATTTATTCTAAAATTGCCTCCAATGGGTCTGCTGTGACTCCCTTCACTTTTGGTTTCAGGTATAGTAAAGTCTTGTACCCAAAGTGGAAAAGCTGAGAAAAATCCCACTTTAAGGCAGATTCTATGTAAGAAAGACTTGGGGTAGGAAAGCTCATGTTGGAAGAATCAGGAAAACCAGCAAGCAAATATATGTATGTATATATACATATACATATACATATATATATATATCACTTGGAGCATGCTCAATACTCTGCCAGGCATAGTACTGAACCAGTTAGTACAGAATCAGGTGGTTCTCTCACTCATCATTTCTTCCCATATTCTCTCTGCTACAGAGAGCCAAAGGGACTTTCCCAAGGCCACATGGGCGATAAAGGGCAGCTCATGAAGTTCAAATCTATTAGTTTCAAGGTCAGTCTCTTCTGTGTCTGGGATGAACCCCAAAAGAACTGGATATGTGGAGAGGGTGGCAGGAGAGAGAGGTTTCAATTCGAAGGAACAGCAGGAGGTGCCTGCTGCTGCCTGTCTTTGTGACAGAAGGGAGGATTCTCCCCACAGACGTGCCGGGGGGTTTCTTTCCCTCACTTTGTCCTCAGTCCTTCTCCTTGGCAGTCCCTGGTCTCTCTGTTTGTACGGGATACGTCAACCAACAATCCACAGCTGTGTTCCCAGACCAGGAAAAATAGGACTGAAAACTTCCTCCCAAACAGCGTGCAGGACAGGTAGCCCAGCCTTCAGCAGACTGTCAGGGGTCTGCTTGTACAGATCCATCACAAGCAGCAACAAACAGCCTGCTTGGTTTCTCAATTCAAGAGCAGGACTCACAGTCTTCAGAGAGCTGGAAGAGCTTTTAATCTACAGGAGTTTTTGGCTTCGATTTGGCCAAGACTGCAGAGAACTTTCCTTCCCAGCTTAGGTGGATGTCTCTTGCTTTAATTTTCATCCTGTTTTTGGTCTGTATTGAAGGCAAGTTTCTACCTATGGAGCCTTCAGCAAACAACCTTTCTCTTCTCTGGGGTTTAAACAGATCGCTGATCTCACCAAAACCAGACCCAGAGCTATCTGCAACCTCCTTGTGAAATAGACACAGGAAATGGACTTTGAAACATTGGGTCTGGAGCAAGCAAGGTCACAGTCCCACCATGGCCACAACTAGGACATCATGATCCAGGAACCACCAGCACCAAGCAGGTCCTCATGGCTGGTGCGTGACCTATTCACCCAGGCACTTTCCAAGGTCATGGAAATACTAATTTTACTATTATGTAACCTGATCAAACATGTCCTCAAAGCATCTTTCCCCGTGAGATATTAATAGGTGCTATATAGGCAGAAAGGAAATTTCTGCAATAAAGTTGGGGAAAAGCTGAATTAAAGAAAATTAATCGGGTTTCTTTAACTGAAGAACATTTCAGATCCTTTATCATGCTAATATGTTTTGTGAATCTTCTGACCATGGGTCCATTTTCCTCCAAGCACCTCAGGGGATGAATGTTTCATGGGGCACACTGTTGAGAAGGAGGTTTTCATGTTAAACTCTGCCTACTCTTACAAGATTGGCATTAACCAATGCATGGAAAAGGAGGACACTGCAGGCTGAGACTGAAGGGAGCATGAAGAGTGGACAACTCCAGACAGCTAAAAGGCTCCTAAAGTCCAAAGCAGGAGGGAGACAGTGAGCCACTCCAACAGTTATTGTTTCGGGTTTCTTGGGATGTTTTCTCTCTAGCCCCTTCTTCTATCAGTTGATGTTCTCTCCTCAACTTGAGTTGTGTATTGTTTAGTCCAGTTCCAGTTCACTCGCTCAGTTGTGTCCGGCTCTTTGCGACCGCATGGACTGCAGCACGCCAGGCTTCCCTGTCCCTCACCAACTCCCAGAGCTCACTCAAACTCATGTCCATTGAGTCGGTGATGCCATCCAACCATCTTATCCTCTGTTGCTCCTTCTTCTCCTGCCTTCAGTCTTTCTCAGCATCAAGGTCTTTTCAAATGAGTTAGTTCTTTGCATTGGGTAGCCAAAGTATTGGAGTTTCAGCTTCAGCGTCTGTCCTTCCAATGAACACCCAGGACCGACCTCCTTTAGAATGGACTGGTTGGATCTCCTTGCAGTCCAAGGGACTCTCAAGAGTCTTCTCCAACACCACAGTTCAAAAGCATCAATTCTTCTGTGTTCAGCTTTCTTTATAGACCAACTCTCATATCCATACACGACTACTGGAAAAACCAAAGCTTTGACTAGACAGACCTTTGTTAGCAAAGTCTCTGCTTTTTAATATGCTGTCTAAATTGGTCATAGCTTTTCTTCCAAGGAGCAAGTGTCTTTTAATTTCATGGCTGCAGTTACCATCTGCAGGGATTTTGGAGCCCCCCCCCAAATAAAGTCTGTCACTGTTTCCATTAGGATTAAGTTAGGCTGCAAATAACAAAGATGCCACAACAACAGCTTAAACAAGGTAGACTACTACTACTACTACTACTACTAAGTTGCTTCAGTCATGTCCGACTCTGTGTGACCCCACAGATGGCAGCCCACCAGGCTCTCCCGTCCCTGGGATTCTCCAGGCAAGAACACTAAAGTATATATTTTTTATCACACATAAAAATGAAAAGAGGAGGCAGTTTAAGGGTGGTAGGAAAGAAACATGGTAACAGAGAGCAAAGCTCTTTCTATCTTATTCCTCTACTATATGTAGCTTCCATGCCTAAAGCCTCTTCATGATACAGGGTGGCTGCTGGAGCTCTAGCCATTGCATCCACATTCCAAGTTATAGAAAGGAGAAAAGAGCAGCCTCTTCCTTTAAAGCTTTCCAGAAGTAACTCAGAATACTTCCACTCATACCTCTTGAACAGAACTTGGGACACATGGCCATGCCTAATTTCAAAGGAGGCCAGGAAATGAACTGGGCAGAAATATGCTCAGCTCAAAAATGGAACTTCTAGCAAGAAGAGCAGAATGGGTATTGGGAGAAAATGCTCTGCTATACATCAAATATTACTTCCCTGGCTAAAAATTTTGGTCAGGCTGATAAATCTGAGTTTGGCCTTCTAATCTGAAGCTGATGGGGAAGATTTGTTTCATATGGTTACTGAGCTGATAAGAGTCTGAAGGTTTGAAGACCCCAGCACATGGAGAAATAATGTGCAGATAGAACAAAGCCAACCAACAGGCAGAGAGAAATGAAGGTAAAAGAAAGGGGAGCAGGTTGAAAGAGATGCCAGTTGATTGATGGATCCCCGCTTCAAGCCATCTCTGTGTTTTGCCTCACTCCTGTCTCTCCTTCTTAATGACCCAATAACCCCTCTTTTGATTTAAAGTATTTCAACTTGGGTTTCCATCACTTGCCACAAAAGAGTGCTGGTTACTAAAGTTCTCTCTCATTTCAGAGAGCAGGGACCACCTGGATCAATCTTTAGGCAGAGATGGTTTTTTCCTAGCACTAAATCACAGAAGGAGTTTATTGCCTTGTTTCCTACTGAAAGACATCAAGTAACAGAATTATACTCTTGCATGTCTGTGCAGCGCTTTACAAAATTCTTTTAAATTCATTAACTCATCTGAGTCTCACAGGTTCTCTGGGATGTTGGTTTTGTTACATCCAGTCTAAAGATGAGAACAGTGAGGCTCTATGAAATTATCTGGTTCATCTACGTAACTGGCCAACAGCTGCCCCATTAGCTGTTCAAGCAGCACTTTGTGTGCAAGCTCTGTAAAGTTGGAGACAGCATGACTCTATCATAGCTTGGAGGAGAACACATTTTATAGGGTGGAGGAGTTAAGAAAACCTAGGCCACATACCAAATTCAGAGACAGACCTCAGAGCCGAGGACTAGAGCATACACCTGGCCATTGGATTGTCCCAGATATCTGTGGTCTGCATCAAGGCTCAGGCAGGTGCAGTTTTGCCACTGATTCATGACTCATGCCTGGAAGTTTGCAACAAGATTCTCTGACAAGGGCTTGTAGCCCAGGCCTTCCATGCAGCTAGTTAAAGGGACAGCTCTTGTTGCTAGCCTTGGTCTGAGAATTATGTCTCTGGATTTATGAGATGGCTTCCCAGGTGGCGCTAGTGGTAAGGAACCCACCTGCCAATGCAGGAGACATAAGAGATCCAGGTTTGATCCCTGGGTTGGGATTATCCTCCAAAGAAGGGCATGGCAACCCACTCCAGTATTCTTGCCTAGAGAATCCCGTCGACAGAGAAGCCTGGCAGACTATGGTCCATAGGGTTGCGTAGAGTCAGGCACGACTGAAGAGACTTAGCACATAGTACACAGAGGTCAGTTTGCATTCTCATCCAGAGAGAAGGCAAATTGCCTTTGGTGGGGTGCCCATGTCCTTCACAAAAACATTTAAACCTTTGAGGAACCTGAGGCTCTGCCTTATGTAGCATGAAAGAGACACCTTGGGTTGAGCAAAGGCTTATAGCAAGAGTTACTGACTCGATCAGGGTTGCCAGTTGCAAGCAAAATAAACAGTCTTTAGCAAACATTTGTAAAAAAGAATCTATCAGGAGGATATTGCAAAGTTTATAAAATCAATGGAAAGCTGGAGGATCAGACTTGGTATATGGGCAGGAATCGAAGCAGTTGCAGAAGGAAATGAGGAGGAGGCAGAACAGTCATCTTTCAGTCTAGCTGGGAATGACCGTCCCACTAATGGACACTGCTTCCATGAGGCAGTTCTAAACATGCTTCATTTTTACGTCACTCACTCTTATAATCAGATCACCAGGCAGCAGTCCTTACTTAGCCAAGTGCCCTAGCTGCCAGGGGGCAAGAAGCAGGGGAGCTGGTTCCCTTTGCCTCTATAGAAGAGGGGTGAACTGGGCATCTCCCCAAACAGTGGCCTACTCTGCTTACTCATTGCTGTCTCCTTCATCAAAAAAGCCATCCAGGTGGCTCCTGAGGATATTGGTTTTAAGATCTAAAGAGAGAAAATAAGGGGCTTCCCAGGTGTCACTAGTGGTAAAGCGCCAATGCAGGAGACATAAGAGATGTGAGTTTGATCGCTGGGTCTGGAAGATCCCCTGGAGGAGGGCATGGCAACCCTCTCCAGTGTTCTTGTCTGGAGAATCCCATGGACAGAGGAGCCTGGTGGGCTACAGTCCATGGGGTCAAAAAGAGCTGGACACGACTGAAGTGACTTAGCATGCATGCATGAGGGAAAATAAAGGGGCAGAAATTGACATGTTACCCGGTTTGCCCTAGCTTCCCAGCTCTTCAGAGCCAAACTCGGTGGGTTTATATGTGTCTCAAGGCCACTGTGGCTACTTTCCCATCTGCCTGCTACAATGCTAACTTTTAAGGTATATAGACATCTCTATTCTGCTCACGGCCTTCACATGGACAGCAAACACCTCAGCCTTGTAAGCAAGACCTTTGTGATCCAAACCATCTTACTCATCATCCCTCACTTCCACCTCCATGGTCTGTTCTCCCACTACTGAAGTGTTGACAGTCTTCAAACACCCTCCCTCAAACATGTGGTTCTTGTCTTCCCTCTTCCTCTTCCATCTGGGGAACCCCTGTACCATCTCCTCCACCAGTCTTGTGGTCTTTATTTTGACTTACTCCTTGGTGGCCTGGAATACTTCCTGAGGTTGGCAGGATAATCCCCCTACCCCTCAAAAGATATGCATATTTTTATCCCCGGAATTTGGGGATACATTACCTTACTTGGCAAAAGGGACTTTGCAGAGGTGATTAGAGTCAGGTCATTAGCATAGGAAGTCTATCCTGGATTATTCAGGTAAGTACAATCTAAACACAGAAATCTTTAGAAGCAGATGATAACCTATTGGCTGTGATCAGAGACAGACATAACTATGGAAGCAGGTAAGAGAGAGGGGAGCCTGAGAAGGACTTGACCCACCCTTGTTGGCTTTGAATATGAATCCAGGTTGTCACTAGAAGCTGGAAAAGGCAAGGAAAGGGATTGTCCTCTAGAGTCTCTAGAAGGAACCTTGTTTTATTGATACCTTAGTTTTTGCTCATGAGACACCCATGTTGGACTTCTGACCTCTAGAGCTGTAAGATAATAAATTTCTGTTGTTTTAAACCATGAAACGTGTAGTAATTTGTTACAGCATCATTAGAAAAGTAATACACTTACTCAAGTAATTTTTCAGGAAGGGTATGAAGTGCATTTCTGAGACCTTGCATATCTGAGAATGTCTATCTATTGCTATGGCCCCTGAACAACAATTCAGCTGAGTCTAAAACTACTGGGTCAAACACAAAACAATCTATAGATTTAATGCAATATTTAACTTATATGCAGAGTACATCATGAGAAACGCTGGACTGGAAGAAACACAAGCTGGAATCAAGATTGCCGGGAGAAATATCAATAACCTCAGATATGCAGATGACACCACCCTTATGGCAGAAAGTGAAGAGGAACTAAAAAGCCTCTTGATGAAAATGAAAGAGGAGAGCAAAAAAGTTGGCTTAAAGCTCAACATTCAGAAAACGAAGATCATGGCATCCAGTCCCATCACTTCATGGGAAATAGATGGGGAAACAGTGGAAACAGTGTCAGACTTTATTTTTGGGGGCACCAAAATCACTGCAGGTGGTGACTGCAGCCATGACGTTAAAAGACACTTACTCCTTGGAAGAAAAGTTATGACCAACCTAGATAGTATATTCAAAAGCAGAGACATTACTTTGCCGACTAAGGTCCATCTAGTCAAGGCTATGGTTTTTCCCGCGGTCATGTATGGATGTGAGAGTTGGACTGTGAAGAAGACTGAGCGCCGAAGAATTGATGCTTTTGAAGTGTGGTGTTAGAGAAGACTCTTGAGAGTCCCTTGGATTGCAAGGAGATCCAACCACTCTATTCTGAAGGAGATTAGCCCTGGGATTTCTTTGGAAGAAATGATGCTAAAGCTGAAGCTCCAGTAGTTTGGCCACCTCATGCGAAGAGTTGACTCATTGGAAAAGAGTCTGATGCTGGGAGGGATTGGGGGCGGGAGGAGAGGGGGACAACCAAGGATGAGATGGCTGGATGGCATCAGGGACTCAATGGCCATGAGTCTGAGTGAACTCCGGGAGATGGTGATGGACAGGGAGGCCTGGCGTGCTGCGATTCATGGGGTCGCAAAAAGTCAGACACGGCTGAGCGACTGAACTGAACTGAATGCAATAACATTAAAATACCCATGATACTTTTGGCAGAACTAGAACAAATAATCCTAAAATTTATATGGAACTACAAAAGACCCTAAATTGCTAAAGGAATCTTGAGAAAAAAAAGAACAAAACCAGAGGTATAACCTTTTTGGACTACCATATGGCAAAACTACAGTAATCTAAACAGTATGGTGCTGGCACAAATACAGACGCAGAGATCAATGGAACATAACAGATAGCCCAGAAATAAACCCACACACCTATGGTTGATTAATCTATAACAGTGGAAGCAAAATTATACAGTGGAGAAAAGACAGTCTCTTCAATAAACGGTACTGGGAACACTGGACAGCTACATGTAAAACAGTAAGTTAGAACGTTCTCTGACACCATATACAAACAAACTCAAAATGGTTTAAAGACCTAAATGTAAGACCTGAAATCATAAAACTTCTAGAAGAGAACATAAGTAGAACACTCTTTGACATAAATTTTAGCAATATTTTTTTATCTGTCTCCTAAGGCAAAAGAAATAAAAGCAAAATTAACCAAATTAGACCTAAGCAGAGACATTACTTTTCCAACAAAGGTCCGTCTAGTTAAGGCTATGGTTTTTCCAGCGTTGATGTACGGATGCAAGAGTAGGACTGTGAAGAAAGCTGAGCGCCGAAGAATTGATGCTTTTAACTGTGGTGTTGGAGAAGACTCTTGAGAGTCCCTTGGACTGCAAGGAGATCCAACCAGTCCATCCTAAAGAAGATCGGTCCTGGGTGTTCATTGGAAGGACTGATGCTGAAGCTGAAACTCCAATACTTTGGCCACCTCGTGCAAAGTGTTGACTCATTGGAGAAGACCCTGATGCTGGGAGGGATTGGGGGCAGGAAGAGAAGGGGATGACAGAGGATGAGATGGTTGGATGGCATCACCGACTTGATGGACATAAGTTTGAGTGGACTCCAGGAGTTGGTGATGGACAGGGAGGCCTGGTGTGCTGCAATTCATGGGGTCGCAAAGAGTCAGACACAACTGAGCAACTGAACTGAACTGAAACTTATATGCTTTTGCACAGAAAAGAAAACCTATGTAACGGGAGAAAATATTTGTAAATAATGTGACTGATAAGGGATTAATATCCAAGATATATAAAGAGTTCATACAACTCAATATAAAAAATGTGATAAAAAATGGTCAGAAGACCTGAATAGATATTTTTCCAAAGATGGCATACAGATGTCTAACAGGCACATGAAAAGATACTCAACATCATTAATTATTAGAGAAATGCAAATCAAAACAACAACGAAATATAACCTCACACCTGTCAGAATGGCTATCATCAAAAAGTCTACAAGTCACAAGTTGGAGAGGATGTGGAGAAAAGAGAACCATGATACACTGTTGGTGGGAATGTAAATTGGTGCAGCCACTATGGAAAACATTATGGAGATTCTTCAAACAACTAAAAACAGAACTACAATTCTGCTCCCAGGTATATATTTAGAAAAAATGGGAACACAAATTGGAAAAGATACACACACTCATAGCAGCACTGCTTACAATAGCCAAGACAGGAATACAACCCCGGTGCCCATCAACTAACGAATGGATAAAGAAGATACGGTATAAATACAACAGAGTATTACTCAGTCACAAAAAAGAATGAAATTCTGCTGTTTGCAGCAATGTGGATGAATATTGCACTTAGTAAAATATATCAAAAAGTGACAAATATTATATTATATTACTTACATATGGAATCTAAAAAATAATACAAATGAATGTATATGAAAAATAGAAACCGGCTCACAGATACAGAAAACAAACTTCTGGTTTCCAAAGGGGAGATGGAAGGTGGGGGACAAATTAGGGGCATGGGATTAACACATACAAAATACTGTGTATAAAATAGATAAGCAACAAGAATACATATACCCTATAGGAGAGGGAATTATAGCCATTATCTTGCAATAACTTACAATGGAGTATAATTTGCAAAAAAACTAAATCACTATGTGGTAGTGATAGTTTAATCATTAAGTCTTCTCCTACTCGTGACCCTATGGACTGCAGCCCACCAGGCTCCTCTGCCCATGGGATTTCCCAGGCAAGAGTACTGGTGTGGGTTGCCATTTCCTTCTCAGGGATCTTCCCATCCCAGAGATCAAACCTGGGTCTCCTGCGATGCAGGCAGATACTTTACCGACTGAGCCATAGGGCAGCTTATATACACTTAAAACTAACATAATATCTAAAATCAACTATTTTAGATTTTTAAAAAATATTGGGCCATATTTTAAATTAAAAATCTGCAGATGTTGTCTCATTGTGCAGAAAAGAGTTAATAGAGCAGACCTGAGACTGTTATTCTTAGAAAGGCCTGCTGGCTAGGTTGACCCTTGGCTGGTATCTGGGAACTTGAATTTGGGAAGGGTTCCCATAGCTTCCGGAACTTATAAGGGTGAATCACTGTGTCCAAATTGTACAAACCACATGGTTGATGCTGCACATCCTCTTTCCTTCTAGTTGTCTGGAATCCTGGTACATGGTAGGCAGAGGCTGCCTAGAGGACCAGCCCCCAGTAAAGCTATCAGGCCCTGAGTGTCTAGTCAGGGCCTGTCACACGTGTTGTCACAGTTCACTGCCTGGGAAGAAGCGTGTCCTGTGCGGCTCCCCTAGGAGAGGCTCTTGAAAGTGTGTGCCTGGTTTCCCTGGTGTTCATTCCATGCATTTCCCCCTGCCCCCCTGTTGACTTGCTTTGTCTCCTCTCTGTAATGAATCACGGTCATGAATATAACTCTCTCTACATAGAGTTATACTGTGGTCCTCCCAGTGCATCAAACTGGGGGAGTGAGGGGACTCCCTGCACAATTGTCTAGTGGTATTTAGTGTTTCAGAGGAGAGATTTGAGCCATACAACTCCATTCACCAGCTTATAGATATCCTTTTTAATATTTCTGTCTGAATATTTGTACAATTTTTTCCTTATCCTTGAAATTAAGAAAAAAATCACAAAGTAGGTCTAGATATGCATCTCCTTTCATTACTTTTCTCTGATGGCCAATGAACCCTTTTTATCAAAAGATGCAATTCTTTAGGTTAGGGCAATTTTCATCCAGTGCAGTAGGTAGGGATCACTGTCAAAATTAAGCTTTTTTCTCCCCCTCAGAGTAGAGGGAAGTGGCACAAAGGGTGACTTCTTTGTCACCTACCATAGTTTGATTTCTCTCTGAGGCAGGGAAACCCTTTTTGCTAAAGTCCACCTCCCAACACCACTGAGACCATTGTATATATTACCCAGGTAGGTGAGCACCAGGCTTTTGAGGACAAGGAAGATCATCAAGATTTGAGCTCTTCCTGACCCAGGTCACAGCCCCAGTTGTTGGTGCAGATGAATGTAGAAAGTGGAGAGCCATGTGTGGCCTGTGCCATGCAAAGCCAGAACAGAGGACTCAGGGTTACCTCCAAGTCAGGCTGATCCTTATTCATCATCACTTGACTCCCTGCCCCCAGTGTTATACAGTCATTGTGCCAGTTAGAGACAGGGCCAAAGATGATGCTTGAGAATCCCCTCTGGCTATTGTGTGAGTCAGGTGTCTCCTAAGTTTTTGAGATGACCCACCAAAGCCAAGCCACCAAGTCAATGCTACCCTCACTCCTGTAATAACCTTTCTGGGCATTATGTGAATTAGGGATAAGACTGAGCTCCTCATTGTGGTGATGGACTGATGTATACTAGAGAAGATTCAGTGGGAGAAAAGAGGACTCTGGACACTCTTATGGTTCTTTCTTTTTCTTTTTTAAAATTGAAGCACAGTTGATTTATATTAGTTTAGGTATACCACATAGTAATTCGATATTTTTATAGATTGTATTCCAAACTACATTTAAATTTATATTTAATTTATCATTAAATTTAAAGTTATCATGATAATTTCCCTAATTATTATTCTTCTGTTTTCATTGCGTAACAATGGAAGCCCAAGACCCAGTGGCTTACAACACTCATGATTTATTTATTATTGCCTACAATGCTGTGAATTAGTAACCTGAAGGATTCTTCTGCTGTAGTTTTCATCTCTAAACCTATGTATGTACAAATGGTTTTTATTTTTTATTTTTTTATTTATTTTTGGCTGCAATGCATGGCATTTGGGATCTTAGTTCCCTCATCAGGGACTGACAGTAGAAGAACAGTCTTAACCACTGGGCTGTCAGAGAAGTCCCTCAAAAAAATGTTTTTAATCATTTGTTTGTGTGACTGCAATCATCTGAAACAGCTCAAATGGGGCCAAAACAACCTCACTCAGATGCCTGACAGTTGGTGCTGGTTGTTTTGCATGAGCCTCTCATGTTCCCATAGACTTCAGTGGACCAAGTTTCTTCACTACACAACGGTCTCAGGGTTCCAAGAGTTAAAGTGGAAGCTATAAGGCTTGAGCTCAGAAGTCACAGAATGTCACTTCTGCTGGACTCAGTTGGTCAAAGCAAATTGCAAGGTCAACCTGGATTCAACAGGGAAATGGACTCCATCTCTTGACAGGAGGAATGTCAAGGTCACATTTCAGAGGAGTATGGACACAGGGAGGCAAGACTCATTAGGGGCCATTTTTAATAATCTGTAACACTCTCTTTTGAGGATTTCTATAATCTGTAGAAGTACAATAGACCCTAGATCTTTCTCCCACAATTCTTATCTTTTTAAAAATTTGAGTATAATTGCTTTAAAATGTTGCCTTCGTTTTTGCTGTACAACAAAGTAAATCAGCTTATGTATACATATATCCCCTCCTTTCAAGGTCCCCTCCCATCCCTCTAGGTCATCATAGAATTTGCATCTTTTTACTGTGCTTCACTTCATTTTTATTTGCTTTCTCTGGGTTCTTGGAGAATATATCAAGCACAAATTATATATATATAATTTGCTCATTTGATTTTCCACAGTATCCAACCTGAGTTTTATGGACTTTGTAACCTTTTCATTTAGCAATTATGCTTTTCTTTTGAAAACAAATTTATATTATTTCAGACCAATCTTTTCCATAGATACAACGTCTTCCTGAAGGCAACTGAAAATGCATATTAGATTTTTATCGAAGTTTCCTGCTATTTCTTGCAGTAAGTCTAATTTGAGGGAGCAATTTTCTCTTAATGCCTCAGATGGAGTCTTTTTCTTTTGAACTATTGAATCTCTTTTCATATCTGATGAATTTTCTCTATTTGCTCATCCTAACAGATGGGGAAGCTAAGTTTTGTTCAGCATTGGGAGCTGAGATGAGTTTGATCAGAGATTGTGTGAATATTTGGTTAAATCTTTCAGTTCCAGATGAACTAAAAAGGAAGAAGATTAGATTTGCTATGTTTTTACCTTTCCAGGGTATAATTTCCATAGGATTTGAGAGAAACAGCAAAAAAGAGCCACATGGCAACAAATCTTTTCTGATCTGCTGTGGCTGCTGCTGCTAAGTCGCTTCAGTCGTGTCCGACTCTGTGCAACCCCAGAGACGGCAGCCCACCAGGCTCCCCTGTCCCTGGGATTCTCCAGGCAAAAACACTGGAGTGGGTTGCCATTTCCTTCTCCAATACATGAAAGTGATAAGTGAAAGTGAAATCGCTCAGTCGTGTCCAACTCCTAGCGACCCCATGGACCGCAGTCTACCAGGCTCCTCTGTCCATGGGATTTGCCAGGCAAGAGTACTGGAGTGGGTTGCCATTGCCTTCTCTGGATCTGCTGTGGCAGCCTGAAGCAAATACCTAACAACTTGCACAATGGCCCTCATGAGACCATTGGGCACACCTGCCCTGTTTGTTGAGCTGGCTGGGCCAACTGTAGGCTAAGCATAAGCTGTGGCCCCAGTCGACCTTCAGAGTTGCCTGCAGGACTGAGAAGTCAATTCCTCTCCTTTCCTTTTCTCTCTTTGGGAAGTTATCACACTAACTTCAAGGGGGTCAGTAAAATACACCCAGGGTCTTTATTCCTCAGGTGAGATTTGGGGTTTCATATAGAGATTTCTCAGAGAAGGCAATGGCACCCCACTCCAGTACTCTTGCCTGGAAGTCCAATGGATGGAGGAGCCTGGTAGGCTGCAGTCCATGGGGTCGCTAAGAGTCGGATACAACTGAGCGATTTCCCTTTCACTTTTCACTTTTATGCATTGGAGAAGGAAATGGCAACCCACTCCCTTCAGTATTCTTGCCTGGAAAATCTCAGGGATGGGAGAGCCTGGTGGGCTGCCGTCTATGGGGTCACACAGAGCTGGACACGACTGAAGCAACTTAGCAGCAGCAGCAGCATAGAGATTTCCACCCCAGTTAGCCTTTCCCTGTTGCAATTTTTCTCATATAAACATCTCAAAAGTCTGGCAAGTGCCAACCTTTGTCAGTATTCATCCCTCATGCAGATTGTTCTCTACTTTATATCCCTTTGGTCAATTAAATGGGAATTAGGAAGATGGTGGGAAGGAGGTTCAACCTCAGGTTCAGGTGACCCTGTTGCTCTATTTGGAGACAGGAAACAAGATTTTGATTTCAGATGTGGTAGCAAGTTAGATCTATAACTCCCTTGCCTTCCCACTCAGTAAACATGGGACTCAACGGGCCAAACCCTTGATGAAAAGTGGACAAGAAACAATTCACTTATTTGTTTGTCTTGGTCTGTGCCTTTAATTCCCACAGATGAAGCTAACAGATGTATGTATAGCGCAAATTACAGGAAAAAATAGATTATCAGTCCTCAATAAGTGATATTCAGGCAAGACAACAAAAAGTAAGAGTTACCATTTCCATCAGGGTCTCAGGCACCTGGCACTCAGCTTACCCAAAGTCATGCTCATTCCCTCCTTCTCCACAAATATTCTCTTCTTCTTGTGTTCCCCAGCTATGTGAGCCTGTCATAATCAACCCATCCCTCAAGTTATAAAACCAAGAGTCTTGAAGTGAACCATAGTCCAATATCCACAAGTCTTTGCATGGGAAACAAACATGGCAAGATGAGTGCTGTCTGGGGAGTAGCTTAGAGGACAGAAATCAGCAGGAGGAGTTAGCACATATTCTTTTACATTTTTGTTATTTTTCTAACTGTAAGTAATCCAAACAAAAAGAAATGTATATATTAAATCTTAAAAGTCAAGATCCCAGTTCCTCAAAGACAATTACTGTAACAGTATACATCCTTTCAGACTCTTTAAATGTATATAATCTTAGGCATATGTGTATTTATTTTAGACATTTATACAGTTGTGAATATATTATATATTCTTGCTTTCTTCACTCCATGCATATTGTGTCTTTTCCTATGATTTCTTTTCTTAACATGTACATAGTATTACATTTTATAACTGTATCTTAATTCATTTAATATATCTCCTGATGGACATATAAGATGTCTCAGATTTCCTACTTGTACAAGCAGCTGCAGTGAACCACTTTGGATGTGAATCTCTGTGCGTTTCAGTGAGCAAATCTGAAGAATAAATTTCTAGAAGTGGTGTGCCTGGGTCAATGGATATTCACATTTTAATCTTTGATGGATTCTGCCAATTTGACTTTAAAATATTCTCTCAATTTACCCCCTTCCCAACTGGGTATGTATTTTTCTACCATTTTGCTAGCACTAAGGATAATCAATTTTTTAAAGTGTTTTTCCAATCTGATGGGTGAAAAAATATTTTTGTCATTTTAATCTGTATTTCTTTGAGCACTATGTTTCTCTATTTCTCCTTAAGTGAATTATTGGTCTAAGTCTTCTGCGTTCTGTTGGGTTGTTTTTCTTTTTTATTGGGTTGTGAAAAGTTCTTTATCCATTAACACTATTAACCTTTAGTATGTAATAAATGTTGAAAATGCTTTTACTTGATTTGTCATTTGTACTTCAGTTTTATTTATGATGTCATTTGCCTTACAGAAATTTTAAATATTTATGTAGTTAAATCTTTTCTGCCATGATTTCTGGCCTTATTTTAATTTTACCACCTTGTTTTCAATTGATGTGAATAATTTTATACTCAGTATTGTCCAACTCTTTGCAGCCCCGTGGACTGTAGCCTGCCAGGCTCCCCTGCCCATGGGATTTTCTAGGCAAGAATACTGGAGTGGGTTGCCCTTTCCTCCTCCAAGGAATCTTCCCAACCCAGGGATCAAATTTGTGTCATCTGTGTCTCCTCCATTAGCAGGCAGATTCTTTACCACTAGCGCCACCTGGGAAGTCTCTGTTAATGATTTTACTCTCTAGTTAATCATGAGTTCCTTGAGGGCAGAGGCTACCTCTTACTCATATCTGTGGATCTTGTTCCAGAAGTCACTACTTCTAGCCTCGATTGTGATGAGTGCTTAATAAACACATTTTAAAATGTTATCAAATTGACAGAGGTCAGTCAAGTTCAGTTCAGTTGCTCAGTTATGTCCGACTCTTTGCCACCCCATGAACTGCAGCATGCCAGGCCTCCCTGTCCATCACCAACTCCTGGAGCTTACTCAGACTCACGTCCATTGAGTCGGTGATGCCATCCAACCATCTCACCATCTGTCGTCCCCTTCTCCTCCTGCCTTCAGTCTTTCCCAGCATCAGGGTCTTTCCCAATGAGTCAGTTCTTTGCATTAGGTGGCCAAAGTACTGGAGTTTCAGCTTCAACATCGGTCCTTCCAATGAATACTCAGGATTGATCTCCTTTAGGATGGACATGTTGGATCTCCGTGCAGTCCAAGTTGCTCTCAAGAGTTTTCTCCGACACCACAGTTCAAAAGCATCAGTTCTTTGGTGCTCAGCTTTCATTACAGTCCAACTTTCACATCCATACCTGACTACTGGAAAAACCATAGCCTTGACTAGATAGACCTTTGTTGACAGAGTAATGTCTCTGCTTTTTAATATGCTGTCTAGGTTGGTCATAATTTTCCTTCCAAGGAGGAAGTGTCTTTTAATTTCATGGCTGCAATCACCATCTGCAGTGATTTTGAAAGTGAAGTTGCTCAGTCGTGTCTGACTCTCTGCGACCCCATGGACTATAGCCTACCAGGCTCCTCTGTCCATGGGATTTTCCAGGCAATAGTATTGGAGTGGATTGCCACTTCCTTCTTCCAGTGATTTTGGAGCCCCCCCCCCCCAATAAAGTCAGCCACTCTTTCCACTGTTTCCCCATCTATTTCCCATGAAGTGATTGGACTGGATGCCATGATCTTCGTTTTCTGAATGTTGAACTTTAAGTCAATTTTTTCACTCTTCTCTTCCACTTTCACCAAGAAGCTCTTTACTTCTTCTTCACTTTCTGCCATAAGGGTGGTATCATCTGCATACCTGAGGTTATTGATATTTCTCCCAGCAATCTTGATTCCAGCTTGTGCTTCATCCAGCCCAGCATTTCTCATGATGTACTCTGCATATAAGTTAAATAAGCAGGGTGACAATATACAGCCTTGACATACTCCTTTTCCTATTTGGAAACAGTCTATTTTTCCATGTCCAGTTCTATCTGTTGTTTCTTGACCTGCATACAGATTTCTCAGAGACAGGTCAGGTGTTCTGGTATTCCAATCTCTTTCAGAATTTTCCACAGTTTATTGTGATTCACACAGTCAAAGGCTTTGACATAGTCAATAAAGCAGAAATAGATTTTTTTTTTGCACTCTCTTGCTTTTTCGATGATCCAGCAGATGTTGGCAATTTGATCTCTGGTTCCTCTGCCTTTTCTAAATCCAGCTTGAACAGCTGGAAGTTCACAGTTCACGTACTGTTGAAGCCTGGCTTGGAGAATTTTGAGCATTACTTTCCTAGTGTGTAAGATGAGTGCAATTATGCAGTAGTTTGAGGATTCTTTGGCATTGCCTTTCTTAGGGATTGGAATGAAAACTGACCTTTTCCAGTCCTGTGGCCGCTGCTGAGTTTTCCAGATTTGTTGGCATATTGAGTGCCACACTTTCACAGCATCATCTTTTAGGATTTGAAATAGCTCAACTTGAATTCCATCACTGCCTCTAGCTTTGTTTGTAGTGATGCTTCCTCTGAGACTCACTTGACTTCACATTCCAGGACGTCTGGCTCTATGGGAGTGATCACACCATCATGATTATCTTGGACATGAAGATCTTTTTTGTATAGTTCTGTGTATTCTTGCCACCTCTTCTTAATATCTTCTGCTTCTGGTAGGTCCATACCATTTCTGCCCTTTATAGAGTCCATCTTTGCACGAAATGTTCCCTTGGTATCTCTAATTTTCTTGAAAAGATCTCTAGCCTTTCCCATTCTGTTGTTTTCCTCTATTTCTTTGCATTGATCGCTAAGGCTTTCTTATATCTCTTTGGAACTCTGCATTCAAATGGATATAAATTTCCTTTTCTCCATTGCCTTTCGCTTCTCTTCTTTCCTCAGCTATTTGTAAGGCCTCCTTAGACAACCATTTTGCCTTTTTGCTTTTGTTTTTCTTGGGGATGGTCTTGATCACTGTTTCCTGTACAATGTCACAAACTTCTGTCCATAGTTCTTCAGGCGCACTATCAGATCTAATCCCTTGAATCTATTTGTTACTTCCAATGTATAAGTGTAAAGGATTTGATTTAGGTCATACCTGAATGGTCTAGTGGTTTTTCCTACTTTCTTCAATTTAAGTCTGAATTTGGCAATAGAGAGTTCATGATCTGAGCCAAAGTCAGCTCCCGATCTTGTTTTTGCTGACTGTATAGAGCTTCTTCATCTTTGGCTGCAAAGAATATAATCAGTCTGATTTCGGTGTTGACCATCTGGTGATGTCCATGTGTAGAGTCTTCTCTTGTGTTGTTGGAAGAGGGTGTTTGCTGTGACCAGTGCATCCTCTTAGCAAAACTCTATTAGCCTTTGCTCTGTTTCATTCCGTACTCCAAGGGCAAATTTGCCTGTTACTCCGGGTGTTTCTTGACTTCCTACTTTTGCATTCCAGTCCCCTATAATGAAAAGGACATCTTTTTTGGGTGTTAGTTCTAAAACGTCTTGTGGTCTTCATAGAACCGTTCAACTTCAGTTTCTTCAGCGTTACTGGCTGGGTTGTAGACTTGGATTACTGTGATATTGAATGGTTTGCCTTGGAAACAAACAGAGATCATTCTGTTGCTTTTGAGATTGCATCCAAGTACTGCATTTCGGACTCTTTTGTTGACCATGATGGCTACTCCATTTCTTCTAAGGGATTCTTGCCCATAGTAGTAGATGTAATGGTGGTCTGAGTTAAATTCACCCATTCCAGTCCATTTTAGTTCACTGATTCCTAAATTGTCAATGATCACGCTTGCCATCTCCTATTTGACCACTTCCAATTTGCCTTGATTCGTGGACCTAACAGTCCAGGTTCCTATGCAATATTGCTCTTTACAGCATCGGACTTTACTTCCATCACCAGTCACATCCACAACTGGGTGTGGTTTTTGCTTTGGCTCTATCTCTTCATTCTTTGTGAAATTATTTCTCCACTGATCTCCAGTAGCCTATTGGGCACCTGTCAACCTGGGGAGTTCATCTTTCAGTGTCCTATCATTTTGCCTTTTTGACAGAGTTCTGCTGCTGCTGCTACTAAGTTGCTTCAGTCGTGTCCGACTCTATGCGACCCCATAGATGGCAGCCCACCAGGCTCCCCCATCCCTGGGATTCTCCAGGCAAGAACACTGGAGTGGGTTGCCATTTCCTTCTCCAATGCATGAAAGTGAAAAGTGAAAGTGAAGTCGCTCAGTCGTGTCTGATTGTTAGCGATCCCATGGACAGAGTTCAGTGTGCTATAAAATAAATAGGCATAGAAAATTTAATTCTATGATTAAGGTTGAAGGAAATCCTTGAAGGTAAGTTAGCCTCCAAACCAAAATGCATGGCGAGTTAGAAAGTGTAATTTCAATCAATATGTGGAATAAGATCAGGGTTAAATTAAGCTGGTGATATAAAATTATTAAAAGGATCACAACAAATGTGTTCTATATTTGTTCCATTTTTAAAGCTGGTTTTGTCACCAAGTTATCTGCTCTCAGAATCAGAGTTTAATGGGAAAGAGTCATATACAAGAAGTCACAGCTTAATATAGAAAGTCAGAATTTAATATAAAAATAACAAAGTGGGGAGTTCAGATGATGATCCGGACCCCGTGTAAACCACACACCTGATGAGCAACTTTACCGGTGCTAATTACTCTGTGTCTGCCCCAGCTGGTGGTGGTGGTGTAACCACTAACCGCGGGATACAAGGGAAAGAGTGCAAAAGGCAGCATCTTAAGCACAGGAACCACACACTTGAAGGTATGAGATGCTGTAGTTGTTTACATGGTTAAGGTTTCTTCATCCAAACCTGGGAAAGCCATGTGACTGGGGAAATCCCTTGGCCTTGGTTTGGCTCTTTTAAAAATAAAGGGGTCACAGTGAACTTGGCAGCTCCTTCTGAAACAGAGGTCCTGGGAGTCAATGAGTATCTTTCTCTAAAATGGTTTCCAGGGCCCTGTCTCCCTGGGATTCCCCTGTGATTCAATGATTCAATTGGAGGTGTGAAGGCAAACAGCTGTTACCAGCTGTTCTGTGCGGCTTCTCTGGGAGCCCCCAAGAGTGTCAACACTGATGTCTGTATGAGTTAAATTAAATTCAAGGGGCTGGTGTGAAGCTGGAATAGGCCTTGATATTTTTATCTGTCTGCACCAGGTTCCTGCGGGTCCTATAGCTTCAGCTGAGAAAACACGAGAGAAGGGAATGGAGTGGAAGGGGCAGTCTTCTCTCTGTAATTTATGTATCGTTCATAATCATTTTATTATGTAAATGATACCCTGGTCACTTTCTAAAAAGACTCAAGATGATTCATTAATTCACTGGAATAATAGGTGGTCTGCGTCTGCTCCATGTCAGACCCAACGCTGGGGGCTAGAGCAGATGGAAACAGATGAAAATAACTAATTCTCTCTCTTCCACAGCATCATAAAGTCACTGCATGTATAAGGGCTCTGAGGACACAGAGGAAGAGAGCAATTTTGATAGTCCAGAGGTGAGCATGGCAGGGAAGAGAAAGAAGAAAGAGAGCGGCAATTTCTTGAGTACCTTCTAGAAGGTACTGTGTCATAATGGGGGCTTTTCTGGTGGCTCAGCAGTAGAGAATCCACCTGCAATGCAGGAGATGTGGGTTTGATCCTTGGGTTGGGAAGATCCCCTGGAGGAGCGCATGGTAACCCACTCAAGTATTTTTGCCTGGAGAATCCCATGGAGAGAGGAGCCTGGTAGGCTGTGGTCCATGGGATTGCAAAGAGCCAGACACGACTGAAGGGACTGAGCACACTCGCAGGTGCATGCACGCAGGCGCATGCACGCAGGCGTGTCATAATTACTAAGAGCCTGTGCTTTTAGACAGAAAAGACTGAGTTCAACCTCTCTAAACCTCAGTTTCCTTATCTGCAAAATGGAATAACAGAACTTCCTTTGTTGGGTTGCTTGGGAGATTAAATGAAAAATGCTTTAAAAGCACCTGGAACAATGTCCAACAAGTGACAAGCAAGGAATACGTGGTCACTGTTCTTATTATTATTCTGTGACCAGTCACTAAGATGAGCTTTATCATCAAAGATTACACTGTGCTCAACCAATACAACATTGTAAAGCAATTATCCTCCAATTAAAGAATGTTTAAGAAAGATTACACTGTGCTCATTTTATAGATAAAAGCTCAGAGAGCTTATACAATTTTACCAAGGTCACACAGGTTGGAAGGGAGAGAAGCAAAATTCTAACTAAATTCAAAGCCTACTTTCTTTCCACTGCTGTGATGCCTCTGAAGGAAGTTTTCACAGACGACCTGATATTTGAGTTGAAAGTTAAAAATTGAAAGGAAGTTTCCTTGTGGAGTTTTGGGAGAGGGAGGAAATGCCAAGCAAGGGGGAAAGCATATTCTAAGGTACAGAGGCAATGATGTAATGAGCTGTCTGGGGTTGTGGTTGGGGGAGAAGCCTGTGAAGCTCCAGGTTGCTGAAGTTTTCTCCAGTAGAGGAGGACATGGTGGAAGCCATGAAGGTAGACCAGATGGAACACGTGGGGATTCTGTCTTGTTCTCTGCCTTCCCTGAAGTTGAACCGTCACAGCAAATAGGAATCAGAGCCATCCCTGTTCCATCTTCTGGGGACCTGGTCTGATGGCCCACATGAGTCCCTTGTTCCCATTTGACCAATTCTATGTTAATGCTGGAGACTCTCTGCATCCCTTTTTCCACTGCACCCCAGACCCAAGAGGAGTTTGGGTGTTAGAGTTATTCAGTTTTTAAGTCAACAAAAGCAAGAATCAAGATAGGGAAGAAAATCTCTCCCATCTTGACCCCAAACCACTTGTCAGGGCTTGCTTTATGGGCCACAGATTAGGTAAGACCTGGGGAGGACTGTATTTTGGTTTGGGAGTAGTTTCCTGTCTGGCTGGGAAGACAGTTCAGTTCAGTTCAGTCGCTCAGTCGTGTCTGACTCCGTGACCCCATGAACCGCAGCACACCAGGCCTCCCTGTCCATCACCAACTCCCGGAGTTCATCCAAACTCATGTCCACTGAGTCGGTGATACCATCCAACCATCTCATCCTCTGTCGTCCCCTTCTCCTTCTGCCTTCAATCTTTCCCAGCATCAGGGTCTTTTCAAATGAGTCAGCTCTTTGCATCAGGTGGCCAAAATATTGGAGTTTCAGCTTCAACATCAGTCCTTCCAATGAACACCCAGGACTGATTTCCTTTAGGACGGACTGGTTGAATCTCCTTGCAGTCCAAGGGACTGTCAAGAATCTTCTCCAATACCACAGTTCAAAAGCATCAATTCTTTCGCACTCAGCTTTTATTATAGTTCAACTCTCACATCCCTACCTGACTATTGGAAAAACCATAGTCATGACTAGATGGACATTTGTTGACAAAGCAATGTCTCTGCTTTTTAATATGCTGTCTAGGTTGGTCAAAACTTTTCTTCCAAGGAGCAAGTGTCTTTTAATTTCATGGCTGCAATCACCATCTGCAGTGATTTTGGAGCCCCAAAAAATAAAGACAGCCACTCTTTCCACTGTTTCGCCATCTATTTCCCATGAAGTGATGGGACTGGATGCCATGATCTTCGTTTTCTGAATGTTGAACTTTAAGCCAACTTCTTCACTCTCCTCTTTCACTTTCATCAAGAGGCTCTTTACTTCTTCACTTTCTGCCATGAGGGTGGTATCATCTGCATATCTGAGGTTATTGATATTTCTCCCAGCAATCTTGATTCCAGCTTGTGCTTCATCCAGCACAGCATTTCTCATGATGTACTCTACATATAAATTAAATAAGCAGGGTGACAATATACAGCTTTGACATACTCCTTTTCCTATTTGGAACCAGTCTGTTGTTTCATGTCCAGTTCTATCTTTTGTTTCTTGATCTGCATACAGATTTCTCAGAGATAGGTCAGGTGTTCTGGTATTCCAATCTCTTTCAGAATTTTCCACAGTTTATTGTGATTCACACAGTCAAAGGCTTTGGCATAGTCAGTAAAGCATAAGTAGATTTTTTTGCACTCTCTTGGTTTTTTGATAATCCAGCGGATGTTGGCAATTTGATCTCTGGTTCCTCTGCCTTTTCTAAATTCAGCTTGAACATCAGGAAGTTCACAGTTCACGTATTGCTGAAGCATGGCTTGGAGAATTTTGAGCATTACTTTATTAGTGTGTGAGATGGATATAATTGTGTGGTAGTCTGAGCATTCTTTAGCATTGCCTTTCTTTGGGATTGGAATGAAAACTGACCTTTTCCAGTCCTGTGGCCGCTGCTGAATTTTCCAGATTTGCTGACATATTGAGTGCAGCACTTTCACAGCATCATCATTTAGGATTTGAAATAGCTCAACTGTTTGACAGTCAAACTCAGTATCACTGATAAGCTGACCATAAAGTGGGGCAGGGTATGGGTCAGCGGCAAAACCAAAGGATGGTCTATAGAAGAGGGTTTTAGCCCCCTCCCAATCTCTACTGGCCCCTTCCCATTCTTTGATGGACTTTCAGTTTTTGTAAATTGCATTCACATATTTTTTGTTAGGTAAAATTATCTCTGATGGTCAGAATTCTAAAATGACCCTCACCCTTGTATCATTTCCTCCCCTTTGAGTGTGAGTGGAATTAATAAATATCACCCCTGCAACTATATTATGTTATATGGCAAAAGAGAGATTATGCTGGGTGATCCTGCATAATCTCCTGACTTCATCAGGAGATCCCTTTAAAAGCATAGCATTTTTTCTGGGTGGTCACAGAGGAAAGAATCAATGAGACCTGCCTGGAAGAAGGCAAACTGCTGTGTTGTGATCTCCTCATAGAGCGAAGTGAGCTCCAGGTGCTGACAGCAACCCCCAGATGACAGCCAGAGAGGAAACATAGGTCTCAGTCTTACAAGCTCACTCAGTAGAAATCGGCCAAAACCCTGAATGTGTTCAGAAGTGGATTCTTCTCCCAGAGCCTCCAGAAAGGGGTGCAGCCTGGCTCACACCTGGATTTCAGCAGACCCTGAGCAGGGAATCCAACCACGCTGTGCTGGGATCTCTGACCTACAGAACTGTGAGTCTATAAATGTGATTAGTCTGTGGCGATTTGTTATGTAGCAATAGGAAACCAACACAGTGATTCTTATGCAGATATAAACAGAACATTTATCAAATATTTTAACTCATTAATTAATGAGGGACTCTGTAAGCTGCTGCAGCAAGTTCAAAGGAGAATTCACAGAGTTGCACATGTAGGCAATTGGGAATGTTGAAATAGATACAAAAGTAGTCATTACCCATAGACCAATCATTATCGCAATGGTAGTGGACAAAATTCACTTGCATCTCTATAGACAGGTATCATGTGTTCCTATTTGTTTTCTATAATTTATAAAGTCATAAGGGATCTCAGAAACAATGGAAGAGCAGAGAGCCCGAAATATAGAGCATCTAGAAGTCACTAGAAGGTATCCAGTCTTCACTGCCCAGTTTAAAACCCTTTCTCGGTTTTTCTTTGTAAGTGGTATGGAAATGCAGCTTCAAAACAGGCCACCACTGCCACACCCTTCCCTCCCCACCAGTAAATCCTGAATCAGAGATGGCAGAGTGACCACAAGCTGGGATTCACTGAGGCCAAGGGCTCAGCCCAGGCTTGATGGTTTATGAATCATTTCATATCTGTTAGCAGGCTTGTGATTCTGTCTTCTCACAATACTGCTGTGGGTAAGGTGGGAATAGGGAAGAGTTACCTCATCATGTCGCTGTGGAAACTGAGGCCCAGGGAGGATGTGGAAAGTGCGCAGGGTCACTCGGGAAGTTAGTGACAGGTGTGAGGCTGGATTCCCTCCCTTCTTATTCAGGGCTTGTCTCCTCCTACCCCACACCCTTATCCTCAGGTGGTGAACTTTCTGTCCCCCAACCCCTCCCCTCCTTTGGGTTAGATCATCCTCTCCTCCATACCACAGGGCCTGCACCTGACCTGGGGATTGGCTAAGGCCCCAGATGCCCTGAGTCCAGTCTGCAGACACAGTCCCAGGCTCCGTGGAGCCTGCCAGACCCAGCACTCCCACCCCTGGCTGCCTTGGTGCCCTGCACGTAACTACCGCCTTGGCTCTCTGCTTTTAATCCAGCAGCCTGACCTGAACAGCACCAGCCCTGCTGTGCCAGGGCCACCTACTCTGTCTCCCAGGCTGCCTACCCCAGCCAATGCCTCTGTTGGCTTCCCACTGGCATGTGGGCTTGGGAAGTCATCTGGGAGGCCAGGTGAGCCAGTCTGCCAGAACCTCTTCCCAAACCCTCCTCCACTGGTGCCAGGTACTTGTGCCGGTCAAGCCACCAATACCAGGTTAGGCAGCTGGGTGATAAACTGGCCACCTGCTCGGCTCACAGAGTATGAAGTTTTCATTTTGCTTTGCCTTTTGAATCCCGCTGCCAAGAAGTTCTGGAGAGAGGCTAGCCTGGCTGGTGCTGTTAGACACAGTCCCGGAAGCCCAGAGAGGAGTCAGGCTCTAGAGGGCTGTGCTCATTGGCTGGGAGCCTGGGGGCTGGCGCTGGATCTGCCAGGTCTGGTGGGAGTTTAGTACTGACCAGCCCTAATGGTCTGCTCCTTGGGGACCCCTGTGGGTGCAGATCAGAGGGGAGTGGGATGCAGGTTGATGAGACTTTGGGAATTGATAAAGAAGCAGCTTGGCTGGTGAATCCAAGCTCTGGAACTGAATATCAGCTCTGCTGTGTGACGTCGGTATCTCACTTTTCTCACTCCCCTTCTCTGTCCCTGTGCCTTCTTCTCTGGTCCTGAGAATGAGGCACATGTTTTTTCTCAGACGTGCAATGATGTTCTTCAACACTAAGCCTTCCCTTGTGCTCCTGCTACTGAGCTGCCCTTTCTGACTCCTGCTTGTTTCAAGATTCAGGCTAAGCTCCATGAAGATCTCTGCACCCTTCTTCCCTGCCAGTGGAATTCACCTACCTCTGCACACCTTCACCCTCTTTGCAGCCCCTGGGATACCTGCTTCCTTCCGCTATTCACCTGTCCATATACCCTTTAGCTTGTGAGCCTCTCAGAGGTGACATCTGAGCCCTATTCACCTCCACACCTGCACACTTGTACAAGATCAGCATTTGCTAAATGTTTGCTGAATATGGGCTACAGTTAGAAAACAAAAAGGGACAAATATTTTCAGTGATATTTTACTAAGGTTTTAGAAAGCATCAACTGTATGTAATTATGGAGTGAAAGTGAAAGTGAAGTTGCTCAGTCGTGTCTGACTCTTTGTGACCCCATGGACTGTAGCCTACCAGGCTCCTCCCTCCATGGGATTCTCTAGGCAAGAGTACTGGAGTGGGTGGCCATTTCCTTCCCCAATTATGGAGTACCATGTCGAAATAATACAATTAAAGTTAGAAATTAAGCTTGGTTAAAGTATCATAATATAGAAATGATCTTAAAGGCTATTTAACAAGTTATTTACCTTAACAAAATGAGTCTCATTTTAAATATTTTTAAATGCATTCTGATTTTTGAAATTGTAATAATCTTCTTAAAGGTCCAGATGTCTTGGGCAACTTTTGAGCATAAAAATTCTTGAAATGTGTTCAACATTTTTTTTTTTCCTCAGAAAGAAAGAAAGAAAGAAGGAAAGGGGGGGGGGAAGAATGGATGGAAGGAGGGAAGAAGGAAGGAGGAGAAAAAGGGGAGAGGGAAGGTAGGAAAAGGTTGTCAGAGACAGCCCTTTGATTTCTTCCAATTAGTTCATCATACTCATTACACCAGTGGGGCAAATGATGCCATCTCTCTGGGTCTTAGCTCCTCCCTCAAAAGCTCGAACTAGGTACTATAGCGAGAGAAGCGCTTGGTGTTGGCAGAGGGTCACGATATTATCTTCAATTCCCTGGGCCCTGCAGTGGAGGGAAGATTTCTCTGTTAAGGAGGACCATCAGTTTATTAGCAATGAGAGAAATCTAGGACAAAGAGCATGTCCTAGAAGGGCTTTTGATATGAAGTTGGTCTGAAGTCAGGAAGCCTCTGGGTACTGACATTTAAAACCAAGTGTCTTCCTTCTCTGAGCCTCATTTCCAAAATGAAGGAATTGGACCCATGAGTCTAAATTCCCACTTCCACAACCTGTGAGCCCACCTTTGGAAGGCTGATGATGAAAAAGCAAAATCAGTTCAGGGCCAGAGAAATTTCCAGGGCCCAGGCTTTACAGGACACATCTTCCCATTTCTCACAAGTCTCCCAAATCCGCAGATAGTTCAGCCAGCTGCTGAGACCTCCAATTATCCTCTCCACCTTTTGGATCCTTTTCATTCTTTTGAGCCTGGAAATCATTCAGCTCATCTTGGACCCCTCGGCATTTCTTCATATGTCAAAACAGCTGTTGGAAAGTGAGGTGGTGGGATCTAAGCAGCTGGGAAAGAGTTGTCTGTTTAATGTTGGAGATTTGAGAAATGCACACACTTCATTAGGGTTATGTTAAAGCATATCTGCAGGTCTTTTTATCATTGTAATTACAGAGTAGCTTAGCAGTGTCTCTGAAGCAAAGGGTGGGAATACTGGCCAGAGGTCCTGAATTCATGCTGTAGCACAGCTAGAAAATACAGGATACTTCGGCATGAGCATGTGGATGTTCACACTGACAGCTGAAGAGCCAGGATTTATGGACCCGAACCTTGGGAATGGTCATGAGTGCCACCCCTTCTTGCTGTAACCACAACCCTAAGCTGGGTTGCATCCCTCCAGTTTCTCACATGGGTTTCTGCTCATCTTCATATCCCCTGTCCTGGGGATTAGGTTTTTGTGAGACAGTTTGGGTCAAGCATTCTAAATGGGACTGTGACAAATGGAGGGATGGTGAAGTGCAGGCCATGCTAAGAGGAGCTCTCACAAGACTAGCATCTTAATTAGTTTGGTGTGTAAGTATAAGCAGGACTCCTAAGGATTCAGGTGGGTTTTCTCTTTATTTGTGCCCAGGAGGCCAGGGGACCAAATACCTCAGAGGCTGGTGTTTGAGACCTGAAACCTCTCCAGTGGCAAAGGGAAACTGAGGCAGAAGCTGTGATTTGCCTCAGGTTCTACAACAAGTTGGAGGGGAGGTCAGGGTGGTAGCCTGGGGTCTGGCCTGGCTTGCTCCTCTCCCTGCCCCACCAGAGAGCCTCCTAGGGCTCCCTCTTCAAGCCTCAACAGACCAGGGCTGGCAGGAGTGCAGCATTCATGAAATGGGGGAATCTGTCATTATCCACAGAGGCCTAGAATTGTGGCCCTTTGGGAAGAGCTAAGTAATAAGGAAATTTCCTGGGCCAAGAAACAGACCAAGCAGATACTAGCCTGTGGGTGGGTGGGGATGCCACATGTTTTGGATCAAATACACATGTCATGAGATCTCTATAGGCCAGTGTTTGGCAAACCATGCAGGACCAGGCAGAGGAGCAAGCTCTGGCCTGGGAGGTAGAGGACTGGGGTGCCAGGGGTGGGTGCCCTCGGCTTCTGCCCATTCAGTATAAGTACCTACACTATGCTGAGGGCTTTCACACGCTTGTTCTCATTATATACCAGGGCTGGGTGCTCCTTGCTCCATCCCAAGTTTCCTATGGGCCCAGGGTGTGGGTATGTGCAATGGAGTACTCCTCAAAACCCCCCTCATCATATCCATGAGCTTCCCTGCAAGCTAGGGGTTGGCCATTTACTTTGAGATCAGGCAGCCCAGAGAATGTAACCACTTGCATTCTAAATGTAGCCAGAATTTGAACTCAGATCTGACTCTTGATCTTTGCCTTTTAACCCCAGCACTCTGCTCTCAAGGAGAAAGCACCAGAAGGCCAGGCCTCTTCCTACTGTCCATTCTGTCTCTGAGATCATGCAACAGCATCTGTGACTCTTATGACTAGAGGCTGAGAGGGTCAGACACCAGGTCAGAGCTGTCCCTGAGGACCGCAAGACTGATGGGACTTCAGCAGCAGGGAGAAAATGCGTAGAGAAACCACTCAGGATCTGGGGCAGAAGCAAGGCCCTTTCTCCTCTCAGGCTGCCCTTGTCAATGATGCTGAGCAAGGTGTAGCAGGGGTGGATGAGGTCAGGTTGCCCCGTGCATATCCACAAACATTAGTGAGTCAGCCCAGTTGTAAGTCAATGTGCTGCCATGGTAGCTGTTATGACTAGAACGCCAAGCTGCAAGAAGGAATAGAGTGAGCGCAGGACTCTGGGCATCCAGAGAAGCGGACAGAGTATACTCCACCCAGGGTTCCACTGTCCGACTGCACAACTTGCCTTTACTCTGACCCTCGGCCCCATGTGGGACCTCTCCTGGCCTCATATCCCACAGACAACCTGGCTATTCCCTCACTCCCACCAGGGGTGGGAACTGCCCAGACCCCTGTCCAGCACCACAAAGGAGGAAGGAACCTCTGCAAACAGGAACTAGCGGGGAACTGCCTGGGGCAGTCCTGAAGGGGGCTGAGAAGAGATTGCTGGATCCCCCCTCCCAAAAGCTCAGGCTGCTTGTAGGAGCTGGGGACTCTCACATAATACTGACAGGAGGAGGGAGACAGAGGGGTGTTAGAACTAGAACTAGTTGTGGGAGCCCAGGTGGCCACGTGGAGGGGGCTTCAGGTTGGTTTGATTCGTCATCTTGAAGTTGATATTCGACATTCAAGTTTCTGGAGCCTGGAGATCACCGAAGTCCCAGGTAAGGCTCTCCTGAAAAGCCCCAGGGTCCTGGTGGGTGCCTGACTGCACCCTCTGTTCTGTGGCAGGAGTTGGGGTGGTGGCAGCACAAAGGAGAGATATGATTCACCAGGAATCCACAGGTTGGTGGAGCAGATCATAGAAACCCCATGCGACCAGGACTTGTGCCTCTGGAGATGGTGAGCTATGGTGCAGATGCTCTCAGCCAAGGAAGGGTTGTGCCCAAGCAGGACAAGAGTGTTACTATGTATCTTTCTAAGTGGTTTCTGCTTTTTGGGGGGACTTAATACTATACATTTCACTTGTGACAGGTAAAGCCCTGGGTATAATTTGGAATGGAAAATTTGAGACTAAGGGAACCAAATTTCTCCACATAAGAGAGCAGTGAGAATTTTCAGTGTACTGAGAGTGTGGAGAGGAGGGAAGGACTCAGAAAGGAGTTATGAGACTCATCCACATGGCAATGGATAGACACAAAGGAGAAAGATGGCTGAAAAGGGCCTCCTGTGCAGGAATGATCAATGAACTTGAGCACTAGTAATGTCTGGCAGCCAATTTTAAGTTGTTTCTTGTTCTATGATGTCTCTTCAGCTTGCGCTAGTGGTGCTTTGGGGAATGAGAGAGATGCGGTACCTGGGACTGGAGCAGTCCAAAGAGTGTGATGGAGACATGGTGTGATCATCAACTTTACGTCCACTTGGGTGAGCCACAGTTCTTAGATCAAACATGTTGCTGTGTAGGTTAACAGCAGAGGTTAACATTTAAATCAATAGGTTTTGACTGAAGGAGATTATGCTTCATAGTGTGGGTGGACCTCATCTAATCATTTGAAGACCTTAAGAAAAAGATGGACCTCCCCCAAGAGGAGAGGGAATTCTGCCAGCAGACTACCTCCTGATTTAAACTAGAACTCATCCCTAGATCTTCAACTTGCCAGTCTACCTTTGCAGATAGTGGACTGGCTAGTATCCACAATCATGTGAGCCAGTTCCTGAAAATAAGCTTCTCTTTCTCTACAGCACCCCCACCACACATATATGTACACATCCCATTGGTTTTATCTCTCCAGAGAACCCTGGCTATCATATATGTATATATAGTAAATAGATAACCAGCGGGGGCCAAGTAGAAGCTAATATGAAAGTTTGAAACCATAGGTGGCAGGCAAAGACAAGCATATGCAAATCCCCCTCCCTGCATACAAAAATCTTGAGAAACATTCAGGAGGAGACCGAATTTCTTATCAAAGGCAGACTAACAGTGCCCAAGGCAGGTTCAGCCAAGGGGCAGCATGGGGGGACACAAATCTAGACATCCTAGGCTGGAAGGGATTGGACCAGGCGCAGGGGCTCCTTATGCAGTCACTGGGAGGGTTGTAGTGGTGGACTCCAGGCTGACCTTCAGTATGAATCTTCAGGACCCTCAGACCTGATCCCCGGGATTACTATAGCCTCAGAGACACCAGCCAACTCTGCTTAAATAAAACAGTTGAGGATGGTGCCAATGCTGTCACCACTGTCACAGAAGGCCCCATGTATTAAAGAACTGGGGAACAGACAGGGTGCCCAGCTGCAGGGAGACTGTGAGTTATCCAACCTTGCCATTGGCTGGCCAGAGGAACAGCAGGCTGGGCAGGGCTTTCTCCCTCTGACTTCCAAAACTCACACAGGTGCACAGAATGCATGACACCCACTTCACACCCACAATTCTCACCACAAAAATGCGTGAAGAATGTGGCCTTAAGGTGTCCAGATCCTCCAACTAGAAGGAGCGGGGTGGAGGTTAAGTGACTCTTCAGGGCACTGTTCTAGCGACATGGAGGCCCTGGGACTGAATACACAAGGAAGTGAGGCCCACACAGACGGTGCTATTCAAGAGCACATGGCACTCCAAGACTCGGCGAGTAAGCCGGGACTTACCACGCTTGCCTTCCTAGATGCAGGGCGCGACAGCACACAGCTGCTTGGAGCCAGAAAATGTGTGGAAGATGGAGAGCTGTAGAGGGAGACGGGGAATTTCACTCCAAATGCAGTTGAGATCATATCTTGGCTTTGTTCCCCACGAATGCACAGTTATTTGTATTTCAGCATGAAATTCTAGCTCTCAGGACCTGGTTAATAAAGGCAGCGAGAGGCATTCCCCCAGAGGCCAGCCAGATGGAAAGCCCAGCGGAATCTCACTTTGAAGTGTTCTGTGTTATCTGACTCATTTGCAAAAGAAATGAGCTTTATGGGATGTTCAAATGTTTCCAGACATAACCAGTTGCCCCCAAGCAAGAATAAAGCTATAGTCTCTCCTTCACCTTGTACATGTGCAGGCTAGCGCTGATGTACACAGGCTGTTAGAACCAAAATATGTCTCCTCCTCAGCTCTGCAGGGGGTGGGTGGGAGGCAGAATCACAAGAAAATCACCTCAGATCGAAATATGATGGATTTGCTTTTCCTCCACTTTGACAGTGGAATCAGAATGGCTATATGGCTGGTCTAATGAATTACACCCTCACTTATCATTAGGATAATGCAAAATTAGTTGACTAGATATGCTGGGTCATACAGGCTTTAAAGCTCTGTGGTGTCTGGGGAAAAGCACAGACAGGTTTGAATTCAAATTTTCAGGTGTCTGACCCTAGAGAAGTAGCTACTGACCTCTGAACTTCAGTGTCCTTTCCTGTAAGATCAGCATAAAGTGCTGATGTCATAGTGTGGTTCTGAGGGTATTAAGGGGATTCAGAAACCACAAAGGGCTGCACATGCATCAGTATCTCTCCCTCTGCACACCTGGTGATCCTATCGCCCAGGCCACCTGGCCTTCCCTGAATATAAGGAGTAATGTCCCTCCTGGTGCTTTGGCTCATGCTGTGCCCCCTACTCTGAATGTCTTCTCTCACCTATCCTTGCCAACATCTGCTCTTATCCTTTTTTGGGGCGGTGGAGGCAGAGTGGACCATTGCCCTTTCTGATTAGGGAAGTGGAAAATGGTGCGGAGGTTTGGTTCTGTTCACTTCTCAGTAACGAGGCATCTCAAGGCCCCCAGGAGATTAGAGCTGAAAGGGCCTCAGGGATCATGCAGTCCAAGTCCTCCCAGATGACACAGGACAGTAGAGGCCAAGAGAGGCCAAGGTGTGCACCCACCTGCGCCAGGCGTCTCAGCAGGGTGGGTGGAGGAGACCTGAGGCATCTAGGCCACTTGGCAGTGTCCAAATTGGCAAAGTTCTTGGGCCTCTTCTGTTCGCCTCATTGTATTAGTCAGGATTCTCCAAGAAACAGAACCAAAAGCTCCTCTCTTCCCTTGTTCAGCCGAGGTGGCACAGGCACCTCTGTCACACTTCCCCTAATTACTTGACCTCCGCCCCCAGCTTCCTGGCCTGCAGATCCTCACCCCTCAGGTGAGGCCCAGACGCAGCGGGTGTCAGGGAAATTGCAGCCTGGTGTGGTTGGTGCTGTGTGTGTCAGCGTTAGTGTTCTCTGGGCCTGGTGGCACTTGCTGGGTTTCACAGAGATCTCCCCAACTGCGTCCCTCCCGTTACAATCTCCAGGACAGGGTCAAGCCCATCTCTGACTGGTAGCTTACATCTCAAGCTGACTCCAATTGTCTTCAGTCCTGAGCCCTGTGCTATCCAGTGGTCCAACACACTTCTTATTGGGACATCAATCCTTTAAGGGGACTCTGGGGGCCAGGAAGCAACAGTTAGAACTGGACATGGAACAACAGACTGGTTCCAAATAGGAAAAGGAGTCTGTCAAGGCTGTATATTGTCACCCTGCTTATTTAACTTATATGCAGAGTATATCATGAGGAACGCTGGACTGGAAGAAACACAAGCTGGAATCAAGATTGCTGGAGAAATATCAATAACCTCAGATATGCAGATGACACCACCCTTATGGAAGGAAGTGAAGAGGAGCTAAAAAGCCTCTTGATGAGAGTGAAAAAGTTGGCTTCAAGGTCAACATTCAGAAAACAAAGATCGTGGCATCCGGTCCCATCACTTCATGGGAAATAGATGGGGAAACAGTAGAAACAGTGTCAGACTTTATTTTGGGGGGCTCCAAAATCACTGCAGATAGTGACTGCAGCCATGAAGTTAAAAGACGCTTACTCCTTGGAAGAAAAGTTATGACCAACCTAGATGACATATTCAAAAGCAGAGACATTACTTTGCCGACTAAGGTCCTTCTAGTCAAGGCTATGGTTTTTCCTGTGGTCATGTATGGATGTGAGAGTTGGACTGTGTGAAGGCTGAGCGCCAAAGAATTGATGCTTTTGAACTTTGGTGTTGGAGAAGACGCTTGAGAGTCCCTTGGACTGCAAGGAGATCCAACCAGTCCATTCTGAAGGAGATCAGCCCTGGGATTTCTTTGGAAGAAATGATGCTAAAGCTGAAGCTCCAGTACTTTGGCCACCTCATGTGAAGAGTTAAGTCATTGGAAGAGACTCTGATGCTGAGAGGGACTGGGGGCAGGAGGAGAAAGGGACGACCGAGGATGAGATGGCTGGATGGCATCACTGACTCGATGGACGTGAGTCTGGGTGAACTCCGGGAGTTGGCGATGGACCGGGAGGCCTGGCATGCTGCGATTCATGGGGTCGCAAAGAGTTGGACACGACTGCACGACTGAACTGAACTGAACTGGGGGCAAAGTCTTATCAAGATGGCCCGGGTAGTTTCCCCCATGTGACCTGCAGCAGGTCCATGAGGAAACATGTGCATCTTTGCCTCTTTCTGTTGGCAGAAGTGAACTCTTTTCTATGCAGTCCTCTTTCTTTCTGCTCCCTCAGGTGGGCAGTATTGGCCTCAGGGCTTTGCATCTTCCAGGAGTCAGTCATTCCCAGTTCACTGCCCTAGGCTCTAGGGTACACATACGGAGATGAGAGGAGATAGTCCTAGGCTCCCAGGTAAGGGAAGGGTAAATACTTACAAGAACTTTCTCAGAGAAATGTTCCCTCCCAGACTCTTCACTCTCAACCCTAATTATATAGTTGAGGTGGATGCTGGGCTAAGGCAGCAAAACTAGGTTTCCAGATGCTTCCTTTGCAAGACCTGTAGAGGTGGTCTGTCTTCTCACTTCAGTATGTGGGAGTGTGTTTGTTTGGCCGTGCCGTGCAACATGTAGGATATTTAGTTCCTCAACCGGGTATTGAACCCCTGCATCCCTACATTGGAAGTAGAATCTGAACCACTAAACCACCAGGGAAGTCCAGGATGTGGGAGGTTTATTCCCAGGCTTTGAGGCTTCAGTCAAACTGAGAGGGAGTCCCTATTACAAAGGATTTATTTTAGCAATAAAATTCTAAATAGGAAAAAATATGGAAATTAAAGTATATTGCATACAAAGAAACAAAAAAATAAAAATATTACATATTAAAGCTTAGAGTCAATACTGTCCTCAGAGAAAATTTTACAGTATTTTTTTACAAAAACAATAAAACACGTGTACACCCATGGCGGATTCATGTTGATGTATGGCAAAACCAATACAATATTGTAAAGTAAAAAAATAAAAAATTTAAAAAAACAATAAAAATTAGTCCCCATAAGCATTTAACTCAAGAAGTTAGAAAAAAACACAACAAAAATCTAAACAAAAACCTAGTAGACTGATTAATAAAACCGAGAACAGTCTAATTAGATCTCAAAACGTCTAATAGGGTCTTCCCTGGTGGCTCAGGGGTGAAGAATCCGCTAGCCAGTGCCGGAGACATGGTTCAATCCCTGATCCGGGAAGGCCCCACATGCCAAGGAGCAACTAAGCCTGGGGGCCACAACTATTGAACCTGCGCTTTAGAACCCATGCTCCACAACAAGAGAAGCCACTGCAATAAGAAGCCTGTGCATAACAACTAGAGAGTAGCCCCCCACATCACAGCTAGAGAGTAGCCCCCGCCCCCCGCACCACAGCTAGAGAGTAGCCCCCACACTCCACAGCTAGAGTAGCCCCCCCGCACCACAGCTAGAGAGTAGCCCCCACACTCCACAGCTAGAGAGTAGCCCCCACACTCCACAGCTAGAGAGTAGCCCCCACACTCCACGGCTAGAGTAGCCCCCGGGCCGCACCACAGCTAGAGAGTAGCCCCCGCGAACCACAGCTAGAGAGTAGCCCCCACACTCCACAGCTAGAGAGTAGCCCCCACACTCCGCAGCTAGAGAGTAGCCCCCGCGCTGCACAGCTAGAGAGTAGCCCCCACACTCCACAGCTAGAGAGTAGCCCCCCCGCTCCACAGCTAGAGAGTAGCCCCCGGGCCGCACCACAGCTAGAGAGTAGCCCCCACACTCCACAGCTAGAGTAGCGCCCCCGCACCACAGCTAGAGAGTAGCCCCCCCACATCACAGCTAGAGAGTAGCCCCCCACATCACAGCTAGAGAGTAGCCCCCGCCCTCCGCACCACAGCTAGAGAGTAGCCCCCACACTCCACAGCTAGAGAGTAGCCCCCGCGAACCACAGCTAGAGAGTAGCCCCTGCGCTGCACAGCTAGAGAGTAGCCCCTGCGCTGCACAGCTAGAGAGTAGCCCCCACACTCCACAGCTAGAGAGTAGCCCCCCCGCACCACAGCTAGAGAGTAGCCCCCGCGCTCCACAGCTAGAGAGTAGCCCCCGCGAACCACAGCTAGAGAGTAGCCCCCACACTCCACAGCTAGAGAGTAGCCCCCGCGCACCACCAGCTAGAGAGTAGCCCCCACACTCCGCAGCTAGAGTAGCCCCCCCGCACCACCAGCTAGAGAGTAGCCCCCACACTCTGCAGCTAGAGTAGCCCCCGCGCCGCACCACAGCTAGAGAGTAGCCCCCGCGCCGCACCACAGCTAGAGAGTAGCCCCCGCGCTCCACAGCTAGAGAGTAGCCCCCCGCACCACAGCTAGAGAGTAGCCCCCGCGCCGCACCACAGCTAGAGAGTAGCCCCCGCCCCCCGCACCACAGCTAGAGAGTAGCCCCCGCGCTCCACAGCTAGAGAGTAGCCCCTGCGCTCCACAGCTAGAGAGTAGCCCCCCCACCCCGCACCACAGCTAGAGAGTAGCCCCCCGCACCACAGCTAGAGAGTAGCCCCTGCGCTCCACAGCTAGAGAGTAGCCCCCCGCACCACAGCTAGAGAGTAGCCCCCGCCCCCCGCACCACAGCTAGAGAGTAGCCCCCCCGCACCACAGCTAGAGAGTAGCCCCCGCCCCCCGCACCACAGCTAGAGAGTAGCCCCCGCGCTCCACAGCTAGAGAGTAGCCCCCCCACCCCGCACCACAGCTAGAGAGTAGCCCCCCCGCACCACAGCTAGAGAGTAGCCCCCACACTCCGCAGCTAGAGTAGCCCCCGCACCGCACCACAGCTAGAGTAGCCCCCGGGCCGCACCACAGCTAGAGAGTAGCCCCCGCAAACCACAGCTAGAGAGTAGCCCCCCGCTCCACAGCTAGAAAAAAGCCCACACAGCCATGAAGACCAAGCACAGCCCAAAATAAATACAGAAAATTGGTTTTTTTGAAAAAGTAATAAATTATACAACTGCAACAAAATGTAATAAAGATGAACAGGGAAAAAACAAAAATGCAGCATCACAATGGAGAGGAGGGACAAAACCAAAAATATGGGTGAGATTTTACAGTTATAAGAGGCTGCTATGTATATCTCCCTGCTAAATATCTTTAAAACTTTGAGAAATGGATAATCTTGTGATATTGGCAGATTAACTAAAGGAAATTGGCAAAATTAACTAAAGAAAGAAAATGAGAAACTATGGAAGAAAACACAATTATTGAAGTATGATTACCAAATAAGGCTGAGTTCACACTGTCTTATGAGCAAATTTCTCTAAATCTTCAAGAAACAAATAATTCTCATGCTATTTAAACAGTTCCAGACCAAAGAAAAATATGGAAATCTTCCCAACTCTTTCTATAAACCCAGCATATCACCGAATCCCAGCTCAACAGAAATGTCATAATACAGCATGCTTGCCTATAGATTTTTAAAATCCCAAATAAAGAAACAGCAAGTAAAATGCAAAAGTATGTTAAAATAATAATATGCCAAGCCAAATAAAGTTTATTTCAAGAAGGCAAGAATGGCTTAATTTAAATCTGTTGATGTAATCTATTACACTAATAGGTCAAATGAGAAATACCACATGATTATCTTGAAAATGCAACAAAAGAACACAATGAATCTTTATTCCAAATTTTACATACTCGTAGTAAACTTGGAATAGAAAGATATTTCCTTAACTGAAATGAATATCTATCTTCTACCAAGAGCCAACTTCACACCCAAAGTGAAATGCCTCATTGTGGGCAAGAACAAGATGAGAATGCCTGCGATTACCACCCTAATTTAACTGAGGACAGCTGATTGATTCTTAAACAAAGAGTATGAATAGCACAAAAAAGAATCAAAGATATTATTTGCATTTGATATAATTTTCTAGCTTAAAAATCCAAAGCATCAACTAAAAAGCGATCCTAGAATGAATGAGACTATTCAAGAAAGTGGTCAGCTACCTCCTTTTAAAAAAATTCATTTGCAATAAACACAGGAGAAAATCCAGAGGATAAAAAGAGCCCACTCACAATAGTAGCAAAAATATGAATGACCTAGAAGTTATCATAGTAAGAGATGTACAAGACAAAAGATGCACATGACAAAAGATGTAATATTTTACTGGGAGATGCAAGACAACTCCTTCAACCCCTATTGCCACACAGGCTGAATACTTCATTACTCCACTATAATATAGCCCCCCTGGTGTGGTGCAATGTGATAGTCTTTGGCATATCATATTCCTGAGTAGAAGGTTTAGTAATATAAAGCAATCCATTTCCCCCAAATGTGTAAACTTAATAAAATACCAGTTGAAATCCAGTACAATATTTGAGAACTTGGCAAAATGATTTTGAATTTCACAAATGTGCAAGGATAACCAAAAACATTTTGAAAATAAATAGTAGATGAGAAGACTAATATTACCAGGCACTAAAACTTAATATAAACTTTCAATAAGGAAAACATGGAGACACTGGTTAAAAACAAAAACAAGAGCAACAAAACATTTGGTATATTCAGCTCAGAGGAACAGAATGGAGTCCATAAATAGATACAAGTTTAGATGCAAATTTAGTATATGATAAAGGTAAATTTTTGAACATGTATATTGGGTTTTCAGGAAAATGGACTACATTATAAGTGATGTCAGGACTGTTAGCTAACCATTTTGAAAAAAAAATAATCCTTTTTGAGAAAAATAGCATAAACCAAAATGTGTTCATTTGTTGACAAGGTCTAAATGGAAGACATGAAATTACAAGAAAATATGGCTGGATTATGTATATTTTCCTCAGGTAGTTTAGGACTTTAAGATAATATCTTTATATTTTTAGGGATGGACAAATCATCATTTTTGCTGCGTGTTAAGAAAAAAATCTACAAAACTCCTAAATATTCCTAATGTATAATTTTTCAAACAAGTGGAGCAAAAGTCCCACTGAAGCGCTCATGAAAGAGCAGTTTATAAGCAGAAACACAACTTTGTTTTAAAGGGTCGTACAGAACTCTTTAAAAAATTGGCTTTATTAAAGAATAATTTGCATAAATAAAACTTAGCAATTTTACTTCTATAATGAGTTTAACTTTTAAAAATTTATACAATTTTAAACGTTACTTTCAACTTACCATTACTGCCAAATATTGAATGTCTTTCCTGTGTTTTACAATACGTCCTTGAGCCTAGTGCCTCCCACTTCCTCACTTTTATGTTGCCGCTCCCACTCCGCTGGTAACCACTAGTTTGTTCTCCATATCTGTGTTTCTGCTTCTTTTTTGTTATATTCATTAGTTTGTTGTATTTTTCAGACTCCATATATGTGATATCATAAAGTATTTGCCTTTCTCTGACTTACTTCACTTAACATAATGCCCTCCAAGTTCATCCAAGTTCAGTGAGTTTTTAACTGAAATTTTATTGAGATAAATATAGATTCACATGTAATTGTAAGAAATACTGCAGAGAGATCCCATGTACCCTTTCCCCAGTTTCCTCCAATGATAACATTTTTTCATACTACAATTAATATCACAAACTGAATACTGATGTTGATAACATCCTTGGTTCTTATACAAATTTGCCCAGTTTTACTCGTACTCATTTGTATACTTAGTTCTATACAATACTATCCCATGTGTAGATTGGTGTATCCACCACCACAGTCAAGATACTGAGCAGTTCCATCACCACAAAGATCCTTCAAGTTGCCATTTTATAACTACACCTATCCATCCGCTCCATGCACACACAATATAATAAACTTTGGCAAATATATACAGTCCTGTAATCATCTCTACCAGTAGTCACATATAGTTGTGAGAGTTAAACCGTAAAGAAGGCTGAGTGCCAAGGAATTGATGCTTTTGAACTGTGGTGTTGGAGAAGACTCTTGAGAGTCCCTTGGACTGCTAGGAGGTCAAACCCGTCAATCCTAAAGGAGATCAACCCTAAATATTCATTAGAAGGACCGATGCTCAAGCTCCAATACTTTGGCCATCTGATATGAAGAACTGACTTATTGGGAAAGATCTGATGCTGGGAAAGATTGAAGGCAGGAGAAGGGGATGACAGAGGTCAAGCTAGTTGGATGGCATCACCAACTCAATGGATGTGAGTTTGAGCAAGCTCTGGGAGATGGTGAAGGATAGGGAAGCCTGGCGTGCTGCAGTCCATGGGGTCACAAAGAATCGGACACGACTGAGTGACTGAACAACAAACCTACAATTATGATAAACAACATTTCCATCATCCCCCAAAGTTCTCTCATGCCTCTTTGCAGTCCATTCCCTCCCTTCATTCCTCACCCTAGGCAACCACTGATCTGTTTTCTATTATAGTTTTACCTTTTCTAGAATATCATACAAATGTAAGCAACATCATGTTTTTAAAATTTATCCATGTTATTTCAAGTAGCTGTAGTTAATTCCTTTATTGCTGAGTATTATATTCCTTTGCATTGAATGGATATATCTCATTATATTTATTCCTTCATCAGTCAGTTGGGTTGTTTCCAGTTCTTTATTATGAACAAAGCTATGAATATTCAAGTCTTCATGTGGGTATGTTTTCATTTCTCTTGGGTGGATGCCTAAGAGCATGATTTCTGGATCATATGGTAAGCATATGTTTCATTTTGGATAGTTTCTAAAGCTACAGCTTCAAATTCACTGATTTCTCCTTCTTCAAAGTCTAACCTGGTATTAATGACATCCTGTGTGTTTTCATTCCAGACATTATATTTCTCATTTCTGGAAATTTCATTTGGATATGAAACTATTAAAGCTTCCATTTTTCTCTTCATCTTGGTCACATTTCCCCCTACTTTCTCAAATATATGGATCATAATAGCTATTTTAATGTTCTTTGCTAAATCCACCATCTCTATCACGTCTTGATTTGTTTATAAAGATTACTTTCCCATCTCGTTATAGAACGTATTTTCCTACTTCTTTGCCTGCTTGGGAATTTTTTTTATTGGATGCTGGACATGACCAATGTCACATTGTTGGTTGCTGGATTTTGTTGTATTCCTTTAAATACCATTGGATTTTGTTCCAGAGCCCAAATTAGTTGGATCTTTTCAAGGCTTGAAGAACAGCCATTAGTCTAGGGTTAATTTGGCCTCCCTATTAAGAGACAGCCTTCTTAGGACCCTACTTGAAGGTCTTTCTACTCTGGTTGATAGGAACATAAAGTATTCCTAGTACCACACGAACTCCAGGAACACTTCTGCCTTTCCTTGTCTGAAAGCAGACGTCTTTGCTTAGGACTTCAAATATACATTAAAGGAAGAAATTGTAAAGGAAAAGAGTGGTGGGTTTGACAACAGAAAAATTTAAAGCCTCTCTGTTTTTCTCTTAAATTCACTTCAATTCAGCTGCTGTTTCTCATTGATTCGCATGCCAGTTGATGGAGAACATCAAAGGGCCCTGGCTCTGGAGGCAGCTCCACCTATCACTCAGCAACCAGAGGGGGAAATTCTCCTCTCTGGGCCTCAGTCTTCTGATATGGAAAAGAAGGGGCTAGACAAAGTGTTCCCTGAGACACTTGCAGCCTTAACACCCTACACCATGGCCAAGTAGGACCAGTTTCTTGGTCATCTCTTTGCCTCTGTGATCACAGACTCTAGGGATCCCACCTCTACTCCAAAGCAGCCTCCTTATTCCTATTTCCCTTTTTAAATATAATTTAGTTTTTATTTGATTTATGGACTCAGTCCCAGTCACTGAACTTCATTTGGCTTGGACGGCTTATTGATTTTCAATAACAGTGGAGCAGAAGAATAAAGAGATGACAGCAGCACTTGGCTGCAGACCCAGGGCCCGCCGGGAGAGGCAGGGATTAATCATCTCGGGGTGATCACTCAGGCTGGCCCTGGCAGGACGGTGACCCAAGACGCTCAGCCCGCCTGGGACGGCCCAACAAACCACACAAAGATTGTCTGCCTTGGATAACATGAACTCACCAGACTGCCCTGCCTGGGTTCTAATTCCAGCATCATCTGATGTAAGTCAGTCACTCAGGCAGCTTCCTCACCTCTAAACAGAGGGCTTTGACAGAATTCCCAAGGGTAGCTAAAGGGAAGCAGGACCATTTGGATCAACAAGGAGGATGTTATCATGCATAAAGGTGCCAACATTAAATAAATGAATGCAAAGATAGATGATCAAAGGTGAAGAGGATGCAGATGAGCCAAGTACGCACACTGATGTCAGTGTGGCGTTTCCTGGCTGCTTGCAACAGCTGCAAACAGCAAGGCCGATCTATTTTTACTTCCCTAAAGATATGTACCAAGCTTTCTTTTGCCTCTGGATCTTTGCAGACGCTGTTGTCTGCACAGCGTTCCAGGTTTCTCTTTGCCTGGCCAAATCCTGCTTCTCCTTTAGGGCTACCGCCTCCTCTGGGAAGATTTTCCTGATTCCCCTCACCCCACCCTTGGCTAGATGCCCCCATGCCATGCTCCCCCAGATTTCTGTGCTGATCCTGGAAGGATATTCATCACACTGTATTACAGCAATTACATCAACAATGTAATAGTTCTTTGTTACAGTAATAACTATGGTCTGTTTTCTTAACTGTATCTCCTACTTAAGTCCCAGCTCTATGAGGTCAGGAACTATGCCTGCTTTGTTCATCTAGCATCCTGGTGTATTAAAGATAATAAATATTTGCTGGATAAATGAAGGATAACTGAAAAGAATGATTTTCAAAGTTACTCAGTGATGCAAAGAATATTTATTGACAATCAATTACATACTAAATTTGTGAGTAGGTGTTAAAACCATTAATTGCTTTAGTTTAATCCCCTCTACATCCTTTCATTGTATGTATGGTAAAATACTCAGAGAGCTGAGGCAACCAGCCCAACATCACACAGCCAGGATCTGACCAGGAATCTGAGTCTCCTAATTCCTAACTCCAGTTCTGCCCCTTTCGTACTAGAAGAGCTCAACTGGTCCCTTCCTTCTCTTCCAAAGACTCCATAGTTGTTTCCTCTGTATGATGAGCGGGTTGAATCAGGCGACTGGTTCTTAATCTTTGAGAACTGATGAAAGATCTGAACTGTAACCCCAGGGAGAGGCACATACGCACTGAAAAATTACACACAATTTCATGGGTTCAGAAACCCCCATAAAACCTAGCCACAGCCCAGAGCTCACCAATCATGGAGGCCTTGCCAGCTCTCATAATCCCTATACAATCTATGATTCACCCACTGACATCAGTTTTACAAAGTGGCAAAATTCTTCCATTTGTTTTTCAGTGTCTCAACCTCACCTCTCCTCCCCAACTTGGCTGGCAACACTTCCTCCCTGCTGTGAGACCCTATTAGCCCCCAGACCTCAGAGCCCCACCAGACTGTGGCTATCACGCTGAGTCCTGCTCCTGACTTATTCTCCTTGGTGTCTCTCTGGGTGAGAAGTTGTGCATAACAGCAGGACTCAGCTCCTGGTAGAAGAAATGGCCAGCTTCAATCCTTAACAAATAAAACCACTACCATTCAGTAATTCCCATGGTTCATGAAAAATGTGATTTCCTTGCTGCAGCAAATGTGGAGGGCGGGAGATGTAAAGACAGCCCCACGTTGGTCTGTGGAAGAAACCGTAACAATATAAATCAGTGAGATAGATAACCTTCTCCTCTATTCATTATCTGGGCAGGCCAGAGCTAATGTATTTGTTTTTGTTTTTTTTTAATCCTCTGTTATCAGCCACCCACCCATCCCCCTTAAGGATGGCTGCACTTGTTTGAAATCCACCAGGAACACTGCAGTAAAGAAGCAGAATTTTCGGTTTCTGAAGATATTACAACCCTCTAGGATCTTAAATGTCAAGCCAAGAATTTTACCCCACAGGCCAGTGAGTCTTACCTAGGGGCATCCAGGATGGGGCAGATCCCTGATGAAGGTGCTGGGGAGGGTGATTTAACCAGAGAATCATGCTAGTAAGATCATTCTGGTTGTGGATGAGGATTCATCGGAGGGACGGAGAAAAATGAGGGTGCAAGTTGGGGGTTGTAGGGAGAACCCTGATTCAGTCAGGGAGAGGTCTCTCCTTGTTCCTTATTATTCCTGCAATGAGAACAATAAGTTGGTATGATGCCAACTAAAACTATATACAGATAGGACACTCCATCGCTCTGGTGTATTCAAGGAAATGATGGAAGCTGTTGGTGGGGTTTCTTGGAAGTCCCTTTGCCCTTCTCCATGTCTTCTTTCTTCCTGTGTAGAATGCAGTTGGGATGCTAATGCTACAGCTGCCTTTGTGCAACCACAAGGAAAAGGTCAAGAGAACCACACAGACTTCAGTTCTGAAGTGCTTGAGTTGCTGAGTCAATGCCAAACACTGCCTGCTTCTGGGCTCATTATTTGAGAAAAGTCCCTGTGGGGATGCTGTGGAACATCAAATGGAGAAGTTACGTAGACAGGTGGATGGCTAAGTCTGGAGCTCTGGAGATTCACGAGCACATACTTAGGGGTGATGGAAGCTGTGGGGGTGGTTTGATGACTCAGGAAGTAGATAGACGATAGATAGATCGATATACAGACACACAAGAAGATGGTCCTGGAGAACATCAGTCTTCAGTGAATAGGCTGAAAGAAAGGTAACTGCACATGCAGAGAACTGCCAGAAAGGGGACACCTGGAAACTGTGGGATCCTGGGGACCAGAGGAGGACAGGGACTCCGGAAGTGGTTAGGAGTATACATGACCGAGGGTCAGTGGTCAATCCCAGAGAAGAGGACTTGGTGATGATCCTGATGGGAGCTGCAGGGACAGGACAGCCTGATGAACCCTCATGAAACGTCGGTGCCAGTCTGCCAGAGGACCCCACTGTGTCCCTAGCACCCCTCGGTAGGACCACGGCCACCTCATAGCCTTGTAGCTCCCAGGAATGCACATAGAGAGGACAATGGAAAGCGAGTCCTTTGTTCTCGGACACCTTGACCAGGAGATATTTTGGATGTGGTTACTATGCACATGTTTTCTCCCTGCTCCCAGCCTGTATTCAGATGTGCATGTTGGTCTTGTTGGATTCGATTCTTTGCTTAAAAGGGACATAACTGGGTGCTCAACCCTCACTCTGCCTGATGCTCTGTGGGCCTCAAGCAACTTACTCAACAAGCTGAAGGTAAAGTAGAGGCTAGAGCCCAGGCCTTGTGATTCCAAATCTCCCCAGGCCTCAAAACCCACGCCTGAAACATTTCCTAGGTCAGGCTTTTAACAAACACATTGGAGGTTGGCATGCTGCCGATGTTTTGCTGGCTTGGGATGGGTACCAGGTTATTTTTTGCAAATTGGGTACTCCATCATGTAGAAAAACATGTCTTTTTAGGGGGTAAAACATCTGGAGTTACATAGCATGAAAAGAGACTAAAGGCCAGGTTACACACTCAACACACAGCTCTCAGGTTTTAATGATGCTCAAAGATTCAGAATGTTCAGCAAATCTGTTTGTTGCTCTGACTTTCAATGTTTCCCTGGGGAGCCGCCATTTATTTTTTTCTGTCTTGTTTAACCCAGTAGGATTCCTAGGGAAGGATGTATCTCCAAGAGCGTGAACAAACACCACAGGAAAGCCCCAGATCTCGCAGATTCTAAGTTACAAAAATATGTTTCTAAAAATAGACTTTGCTGGCAAGAACAAAGGTCTTGGCCCACTCAACCCAGCCCCACAGGCAGCCTTTGTCTTGATGTCAGGTCTGCAGATCACTGAAAAGAGCAGCCCATATTGAAGAATGTTTGGGGACTTCTGCTTACGGGCATAGCAGCAGTCAGAAGTCCAGCGATGAGTAGAAAGCTGGAGACAGAACAGGGACATAACAAAGAGAGAGCTTTACAAGGCTCTGAAAGCTTGGGCAGAGTTTGCCCAGAGATTTTCAAAGTGCCGGTCTTGGAGTTGGAAACACAAACTCCAGTTCCAGTTCACCACTGATTGTCTGGGCGAACTGAGAGCCTGTTCCCCTCTCTGAGATTCAGTTTCCACATCTATAGGCTAAGGATGATAAATTCCAAAGCCCTATGTGCTTCCAGGGCTGCTGTTGAAAGCTATACAGATGTGAGAAAGAACTGGTCCTCTGGTGACAGGGCTCTGGCTAAGCACGTCCAGACAGCCTGTGGGGTTCCGTGGGCAGCTACAGAAGACTCTTCTGAGCAGAAGCACGTGTTTTCCTATGGAAAGGACTCTTTTTATTGAGGCCGTTCCATTTAAACAAGTGTTCATGAAGATTGTGCTGGGTTATTTCTCAGTGCCTGGGGCTAAGCTGGGAACCAGAGCACCCCCCACCCCGTCTCATCACCACAGGAGTAAGCCTCAGAAACCCAAGTGCAGAAAACAGACACCTGACTTTCTTTGGTTGCAGGAACTAAAAGGGGCTAGAATTGATGGCCTATGTTTGATGTGATTAAATATGCAGAAAAGAGATGTGATGGGGGGGAGGGGGCTTACGTCCAAGTAGAGAATTGGCCTCATCTTCAGTCATCCAGTCAAGTTATCTCTCATGCTTCTATGTACAGGGGACAAACCTGTCTTTTGTGTTTAGAAAACACCTTGTACCTTGAGAATTTCTGAACCTTGTGTGTGTGTGCACCTTTGTGCGCAGAGGGTGCATCTGTGGGGTGTGCATTACATGTATGTGTGTATACTACATGGGTATGTATGTGTATGCATTTGCATTTGTGTGTATGTGTGTGTTTGTATCCATGTACACGTGTGTACTCGCATGTTTGCGTGTGTGCACATATATTCACTCTGTCTCATGAGGAAGGAGGTTTGCTCAATTGCACCAGGGCCAGGGGATAATTTAATCAGCCCTGGTCTCCTTGTCCTACATGCTGAGCTGTGGAAACGGCAACGCCTTTCCAAATCTGAAATCCAGAGTAGTTCCTTTTCAGGTTTTGCCGTGATCCGGTGGTTCCTGAAATGGCTAATGGCTAAAGGCTCAGAGAGGCAGCATCTGCCTCCAGCAGGGTCAGCGTGGCCCGGGGGTGATTTAAGATAGCTATTTGAAAACAGCTACGATTTTCCAATAATGCTTGAGAAATTGCCTCTCCTGAGAAATTTCAAGAGGGCCCAGGAACAGTGATGGAGGAGGCTGGGGGGAAATGCAGATTCCTCCTGTCTGAGCAGCATGGCTGTGGGCATCCAGGAAGCCTAGTATTCCAGATACCTCCAGGCAAACCAGCCGCATCAATTGTGCTGATGCCCACCCCAATCTGTGCACGAGCGCATCTCCCTGCACCTCCCCCGGGTCAACCCCCCACATCTATCTGATGAAATTAGTACTTGAAATACAATAAAGTGATTAGTTCACTTGACTGTGACAAACATATTTAATCTCGACTGATCGATAGTGTCAGAAAACCAGCGCCATTAGTTAAATTATCCCCTGGACTCAGAGAAGCAAACAGCCTAATTGAAGAAGGCAAACTCCCAAGGCCTCCTTTTCAGCCCAGGCGCTAACCACCTTGTGGTTTTGGAGGGCTCTGATTTGAACTTCAGCTGTAACCTGCTTTCTCTCCAGCCACTTCTGCCGTGGCCTCAGTTTCCCTATTCAGCAGCATAGTGCAGAGAAGAAGAGGAAAGACTATGGAACTAGGCTCAGTTCAAATCAGCACCGCCCCCTACCTGATTGTGGGCAAGTGACCTACCTTCTCTGTGCCTTCATTTCCTCATCTGCAAAATGGAGGTATTGGTAGTAGTATCTGGTCCTCAGGAGGGGCAGGTGAAAGAGGTTTGGCCTGGATTCTCCTCAAGGCCCCACAGGGCCACAGTTTGACTACTTCAGCTCCTTCCCTCTCTCAGCCTCAGTCGCTCCGTCTGTAAATGAAGAGGTGAGATGAGTCGATTGGAAAGGCTCCTGCAGCCCTGCTGTCCCATGAGCCGCAGAGGTTAACATCCTTGCTGATGTGCATGGGAGTTACTAAAAGTGAGCCAGGGCCAGGAAGGCTAAGTGATCTCAAAGCCCAAGGGAGGATGCCTTTAATATAAAATAACTAATGTTTGTGGACATGGTAGGATGGGGAGTAGGGAACCATACTTTCTCAGTGTGAAAGAAAATCAGTTTTGTTTCATTTTGGCTCAAGAACTCTCAAATGCCTGATATCCACAGTTGGTCTGCTGGTACAGAAGGAAGTATCTCACTCACTCACTCACTCATACGTTCATCCCAGTGTTTGCTAAGCATCATCGCTATGGCAGACCTTGTATTGGGAGCGAGAGACACAGGGAAGGCCAGTGGGTTGTGTCTGACTCTTTGCAACCCCGTGGCCTGTGGTCCACCAAGCTCCTCTGCCCAGGAGATTCTCCATGGACAATGGCGATTGTCCTCATCTTTTGCCCTTTGTCCTCTGTTTCCAGCGACTCACAGACACATGAGCAATCACTTCTAGTAGTGTGTTACATTAGTTTCCAATGACTGCTATCACAAATCACTACAAGCTTTGTGGCTTACAGCAATACAAATATATTACCTTACAGTTCTGAGGTCAGAAGCCCAATATGGGTCTCAATGAACTGAAATCAAAGTATTAGGAGGACTGTGGTTCTTCCTGGAGGTAGTGGGGGAGAATTCAATTATTTGCCTTTTCCAGGTTCTAGAGGCTGCCTGCATTCCTTGGATGATGGCCCCACATCGCTTGACCTCTGTACTCATTGTCACATCCCTTTTCAGTCTTTCACACTTCTGCCTCCTTCTTACAAAACCTACGAGTAATTGGAGCCACGTAGATAATTCAGTTAAAAATCCTAGATAATTTTTTTCCAGTAGTCATGCATGGATGTGAGAGTTGGACTATAAAGAAAACTGAGCACCAAAGAATTGATGCTTTTGAACTGTGGTGTTGGAGAAGACTCTTGAGAGTCCGTTGGACTGCAAGGAGATCCAACCAGTCCATCCTAAAGGAGATCAGTCCTGAGTGTTCATTGGAAGGATTGATACTGAAGCTGAAACTCCAATACTTTGGACACCTGATGTGAAGAGCTGACTCATTTGAAAAGACCCTGATGCTGGGAAAGATTGAAGGCGGGAGGAGAAGGAGATGGCAGAGGATGAGATGGTTGGATGGTATCACCGACTCAATGGATATGAGTTTGAATAAACTCCGGAAGTTGGTGATGGACAGGGAGGCCTAGCATGCTGTGGTCCATGGGGTCGCAAAGAGTCGGAGACGACTGAGCTACTGAACTGAACTAAGATAATCCAGGATGCTCTTCTCACTACAACAGCCTGAACTTAATCACATCTGCAAAATCCCTTCTGCCATGTAAGATAATACACGCGCAAATATCAGGGACTGAGTCCTGGACATCTTGTGGCAGGTTGGGGGTGGGGTAGGGTGTTGGTTGTCATTATTCTACCCATTACAAACATAAAAGTTCCAAGGCTGGAATAAAAAGATTAGGAGTAACTTTTCTCAGGAAGACTTAACGTTTCCATTTGAAGTGGTCTTTGGGAACCGTCTTATACTGTTAGTGAGAATATGGTCAGTGGGTAAATGATACACCTGCAATGGAGAAGACACAGGACACACAGATTCAGTCTCCGGGTCAGGAAGATGCCCTGGAGAAGGGAATGGCAACCGACTCTAGTGTTCTTGTCTGGAAAATCCCATGGACAGAGGAGTCTGGTGAGCCACAGTCCATGAGGTTGCAAAGAGTCAGACATTACTGAAGCGACTGAGCACATTAATAGAACTACCATGTAATCTGGCAATTTCACTCTTGTGTAAAAATCCAGGAAAAAAATGAACCCAAATGTTCATAGCAGCACTATTTACAATAGCTAAGGAAGACATTGGCGTGCTGCGATTCATGGGGTCGCAAAGAGTCGGACACGACCGAGCAACTGAACTGAACTGAAGGAAGACATGGAAATAATCCAAGTGCCAATCAACAGATGACTGACTTAAAAAGACATGGTACGTATATAGCACAATGGAATATTCTGTGCATGTGCACTCAGTCATGTCCAACTCTTTGCAACCCCACGACTGTAACCCATCAGTCTCCAGGCTCCTCTGTCCATGGGATTTTCCCAACAAGAATAACGGAGTAGGTTGCCCCTTCTCCAGGGGATCTTCCCAACCCAGGGATCAAACCTGAATCTTCTGTGTCTCCTGCTTTGGCAGGCAGGTACTTTACCACTGAGCCACCTGGGCAGTCCCCACAATGGAAAATACTCAGCCGTAAAGAAGAATAAAATTTTGCCATCTGCAGCAACATGGATGGACCAAGAGAATATTATACTTGTGAAATACATGAGACAGAGAAAGACAAATACTATATGTTATTACTTTTATGTGTAATCTAAAGAATAATACAAACAAATGTATTTACAAAACAAAAACAGATTCACAGACATAGAAAACAAATTTATGTTTACTAAAGGGGAGAGAGGTGGGGAAGGGACAAATTAGGAGCATGGAATTAACAAACTATCATACATGAAATAGAAAAATAGCAAAGGTTTAGTTTATAGCACTGGGAATCATGTACAATATATTGTATGTAATAAGAATAATGTTTAATAATCTATAATGGAATATAATGTGCAAGAAAATCCCAAACTGAATCGCTATGCTATGCACCTGAAACTTTTACAATGTTGTACATCAACTATACTTCAATTTAAAAAAAAAAAGAAGAAGTTGTCCTTGAAGCATGCATAGGATTCAGGACTCTGAGCAGGGCAAAGAATATTCCAGGTGATTAGAATAATAGCAGTGAAGGTCTGAGGTAGGAGATGGCACAAAATGTCTGGAGAACACCATGCTTGGAAATAAATGACTGAGACAGGAGTAAGGAAGGGAATTCCGCAGAGGTGGGAATAAGGAAGGCCTCATATGGCTTGCTTAAGTGACAGGAAACCACAGAAAGATTTTAGACCAGGGAGCAGTCACATCAGACTTGAATTTCATAAAGATTATTCTGGTTACAGGGTAGGGGACCAAAAGGAAGGGGGGAACCTAGGTCAGACACAGCAGCAAGAAAGTTGCTATGGAGATTCAGATGAGATGAGGAGACCCGAATATGATATTGGCAGGGACAGAGTTGATTGGGTGAAGGAAAAGAGAAGGCTTGAATTACTCCCAGGACTCCGGGTTGGGTGACTGGGTGCAGGGCAGAGCTGGGGCCCCTAACTAAGACAGGCATCTTATCTCTAAGTCCTTTCTTCAGGATGGCTACAGTCTGGGTCTCTGGAGCGCTGTCAGCTGCTCTCACACTGCCGTCCCCACAATGACTGGGGCAGGGCTGGCTGCTCCACTCCAGATCGGGCTAGTCTCCCCACGTAGAAAGAGCACCCAGGCTCAACAGCCTCTGGCATTGCCACACGCTGCAGGCTAAGCAAGGCCCACTCATCCTGTGAGGAGAGGTAATTCACACTCTCTAGGACTGATATTCACTGGAGGGAAATCCACATGTTTCCAATTTCTCTGTGGGTCAGGCTGATAGAATGTTGGACTGAAGGTGATTTCCAATGAATCCGCTGTGTTGGGTGTGGTGTGTTATTAAGAGAGGAGAATATTCTGAACAATCCCTTCCTCGGAGGGGGAGCCTGTGGTGAAAGGGACTCAGTCCCCAACCCTGCTCCGATTCCCCTGGCTGGTGGATTTGAGAGTTACATGAGTCAGATCCCTCCCTTCCAATCAGTTCCATTCAGTAAGAAACAGGACACCAGAGTGGTTAAGACACAAGCTTTGGGCTCTGGCAGCCCTGGTGTCTAAGTTCCAGCTCAGCCTCTCACCAGCCGTGGGATCTCAGCAGGTTCTTACAGACCGGCCCTCAAACTTACCCTCTTGGCAGTAACAGAGGGAAGTGCTACCACTTTGCCCTTTGCATCCTGGGGCCTCTCCTGGACATCCCATAACCCTAAAGCTCCCTCTCTAATAGGGATCTATCTAGGGGAGGGGAAAGAGCAATTAACACCTTTCCATTCCCTGGGGACTGGCCCTGTCCCCTGCCAATTATTGCATCAGGACCCACCTGCTCTTGAAAAGGGTGACCAATTATCAGGAATAAGTGTGAAATCGAGTCTGCTGCCTGGAGCCTCATTACCTACCTCTTCATCAGCCTGCAGGGCAGGGGGGCTCAGTCTTTGCTTCCCCACTAGTGGAGGGAGGATCCAAAAAAAGATGATGGATTTTTCTGAGTGTTTACCCAGCCTCAGGAAGGAAAGGGGCTCACTCTACATTGTCACTGGGATTAGGCAGGGGCTTGTGGTTTTATTTTTTAAAATTATATATGCATGCCTCTGGCAGATAATACATTTAGATATTTGTATATTTCCTCTAACTGTATTTTCCTCTCGGTTCCAATAAGGACCCAACATTTGTTCTCCCTCAAGCCTGGAGGAGCTGCTTGTGGCATCGTTTCTTTCTTAGTCTTTTATTCCAAAAACCTGAGCGGATTGAGGAGTTCCTGCAAGGGAGGAAGGGAGAAAGAAGCTGGCCTGGGAGAAGGGAGATTCCCCAGTAGCCTAGTGAGGAAGCCATAGGTCAGACCCACTTCCCCGCAGTGCCAGGGGAGGTGACAGACTTCAGAGGGCAATGGCTGAGTACCTCCAAAAGGGCTGAATTCTGCCTCATCAGCCATCAGCATCCAGACTCAGTGGCCACAGGGCAGCTTGCAGTGACCATGTGTGGGCCAGGAGGGGCAGCTTTGGCAGACTGGGCTAAAAGCTGTTCTTTCCTTCTTGAAGACACAGCTGTGGCAGACAGTATTCTAGGCACTAGGTTCAGAGCAATGAAGAAGACAGAAAAATTCTCTGCTCTTATAGTGCGTCATTTTTCAAAGATAAATATATGATTTGGTAAGAGCTAGTAATAAGTGCTACCAACAATAACAAACAAAATAAAAACCACAAAAACCAAACTGGGTTCAGACACAGAGAGTGATGGTGGAGGTCAAGAAAGATTTTTCTGAAGAGAGTAGGTCTGAGCTGACATCTGATGGAAAGAGAAAGTGCGTCAGTTAAACTATACGTAAAGAGCATTCCAGACAGAGAGACAGTAAGTGCAAAGGCCCTGGGGTAGGCTGCTAGCATGTTCTAAGAGCATTGAGATGGTTAGGTGGATAAGGAATAGTGACAAAGGTAAGATTGGTAGGAGTTGACGTTGGACTGGGGGAGACAGAAGCTCCTCTGTTCCAGGTCAGACAAATCTGTATGTACACCCTGAGGCCTGTAACTTTCCATTTATAAGCTTGAATTTCCTCACCTTCAGCATGAGGCCAGTGACACCTTTCCTGGTGAGAATGATGGCAGTGGCTACTGTAATTCCCATGTGAGTATTATTGCTTAATCTCAGTGCTTCTCCTCACTGCGCTCCCATTCCTGCACTAGAATTGGATGCTGTTGCCACATCCACTTTGAGCCTGTGAGCGGGGCACCAGTGGGGTGGAGGGTTGAGCCTTTACCAGTAATTACCGCTCCCAGGAAGCCCTCTTGGCTCGACTCCACGCTCAGCATGGTGAGGACGACAGCCACTTGTCAGAAGCTTCCCAGAGAGACCACCTGGAAATGAGACCAGCCCTGACTGGGAGCTGCACTGAAGGGGGAAGGGCGTTGCAGGCCCCTTTGTCATTAGGCAGCCAGAGCTGGAGGGATCACTCCGGTTTAAATTAAGGATTTAATGAGATGAGGCCAAATTAGATGCAATTAAAAAGACACTTTAGAGCTGGCAGACGACCAAGAGAGGCAGTAATGACTTTCCTAGAAGGGAATCCCACAGGCTGGGGGTTGGGGGAGACCAGGAGGGCTTGGTTTTCTACTCCTGGAAGCATTCAGGGTCGGGGATGCGAGGATAAAATGGAATCAGTCACTGGCAACGCCAGTGATGAGCGAGGGCTGGACGACCCTCGGTTGTCTGCCCAGGTGTTCCCTGCAACACTGCCTATACTTACAGTTTCCAAACTGGAATTTGGGGAGCACTGTAGGATCCAAAGAAAACCTTTAGTAACTTCCCCAAGCACTGTCTAAATATATTAATTTCAATAATTTATTTATTTATAATAAAATTTATTTTAATTATTTTAAATATTGAAGTGAAAACGCTATGTAGGCACCCAAATTTTAGCTCACGGGGACCACCAACATACTGTGCAGTGCAATTCCCTGTTAACCTCAGGATTAAGCTTCTGTGGCCTGGGCCTCCCTGTGAATTCTAAGCAGAAGCTCCATTGCTTGGGAAGGCTGCTCACCTGCCTCACCTGCACTGTCCACCTCCGGTAATACAGGCCTGGACACGAGCTCACATGTCACAATGACCTGCAAGCCCACTCCTAGGCGACTCAGGAGAAGCACTCAATTAAGTATTTTGCTCCTGACACTGCAGAAAGGCTTAGTGCTATCAGGGGAATGGGTAAAAGTGCCAGAAATCTTGATACTATCATGTGGGAAAAAATCCTTTAGTTCTCAGTGTAAGTTTGGCACTTCTTGTTCAACTTTCTTTAATTCCAATGGACTTTGCTTGGCCATGTAGGGTCCCACTGTCATTCTGCTTACAACTCTAGATAACATGTTTGGCATGGAGTTGCACCCTAAAGTTTGGACTTCGCGTGCAATACAAAGTAAATCTGACTGTTCAGAGAGTTTGAATGAAGGGCTGTCAGAGATGGGCACTGACATCTCTGTGCATCAGAGATGTCTGATGTCCCACCAGAGATGAAGCACTGCACTTCATCTCTGCAGGCAGGAGATTTTCTTAAATGACAACCCAGAACATCCTTCAAGGTACATTTGAAAAGTGTTTTTTTTTTTTTTTTTTTTTGCCAAACAATGAATATTTAAACTAGGAAACCAATTCATCATCTCCCTCCAAATGTAATACTCACAGTTTAAGGAATGAGAGTTGGGCTTAGATATTATTAATAATTCAATCCTGAAATAAAATAATTGCCTATTATTCTTCTTAACATTCCTGGATCAGTTTAATTACAGAATGTTCTGAGATTGAACAGTAAAGTATTTTGAAAATCTCTTACCATGTGCAACTGTTTTGGGGGCTGGATCAGGATTTTAATAATACAGCAAAACCAAATCTAAATACTGAAATAAATTGGATACTGATACTGGATTGCACTTGTTATTTATAATGCCCAACTTCAAATTGTTTAGGTTATTGAAATAGCTTCATTATTCGCATTGCTTGACTCTAGTTCTTGTGCGTTTAAACTGAAAGATACATTTATAAGTCACTCCTGTCAGCTTTATGTAATGGACTTCTACCAACAAATGTGTTTGAATATTAGTGCTGAAATGGTAGGAAACCACTGACTTACTCCAAGCCCATCATGATAAAATCGGGAAACACACCCCAGAGAGGCAGGCGCAGAAGCCGTTCATTCAGAACCAGAGTCAGCAGTGGTCTGGCTTAAAAGCGGGATCCCCTGACCTCCAACTGTACAGAAGCCATCAGGGCTCTGCCCCAGTGCCGTCTCCTGCCTCCACCTGGTCCAGACCTCCTCCCTCTCCCATCCTCCCTTCTCCACCCAGGGCTAAGCTGTGATTAAGTTCTTTCCTTCAAAACCCTGGGGAGGCGGGGTGGGGGCAGGGGGTGAATCAGAACAGCAGGTTCCACTTCCTCTCCCTGGAGCCGCTTTGTCAGTTCCACTGTGGAGCAGTCTGGTGGGCCAGCCCCCCAAACAAAGATGCTGAGTGCAGAGCACAGAGGACTCTAACACTGGGGTGCCTGGGTTCAAAGCCCACCTCCCCCTCTTACTAGACCTAAACTAGGTATGGCAATATTGCCTGCCAAGGAGGGATGTTGTGAGAATTTAGGAACCAATCTATGTAAGGCACATAGGAAGTAGTCAATAACTCTTAGCCTTTATTATCCATTTTACAAGAAGAGATTGATGTAAGATATCCTTTTTTAAGAAAGATTTGGCTGCTAAGGAATGCAGGAGGAAAAAACCCTGGCTTTAGAACATAAATTTAAAATATTTTTACCCTAGTATTTGAAGTTTTCAGCCTTTTCCATCCCTCTTCATATGCCCACCATGCCCACCGCAGTAGTCTCTCACTGCCCCCAAATTGCCCTGCCCACTCAGGCCTCCATATACATGTGTGTGATGCTGCCTAGGCCTGAAGAAAGACTCCTGTTCCCCTCTCAGGGCCTGCCCCTTACTTTATCTCCTCCCAGAAGCCTGCTATGATCCCTCCTAGCAGAGACCCCAGAATTCCTACAGAAAAGTTCTACAGGGCAGCACTGTATTTGGTGGGTGGGCTCAGGGCAGGTGGATTGGGCAGGGGGATTAGGAGATGACTAAAAGCTCTGCGTAACTTGTTCACTGTATTTCCTTAGATTGCGTGTTTATTTGGGTTGACTTTGTGGGGCTGATGGAGGTGATGGGGAGCTAAAGCATCTCCTCACTCCATTACAATGAAGTTCTGCTTTTCCTGGGTGCTCTGAGCACAGGGCTTGTCTTCATCTTGTGGTGGAGCTTGCGTCTGGGCTCCACATGCTCCTGCTTGTGCCCTTCTCTGCCCTCTACTTTGGACTCTGGACCCACCAGCCACAAGGCATGACTAGCTCAGAAGCCCCCTGAGAACAGCCACTGGCCCCCGGAACATTAGAACTCATGCACTCCAACAGCTTGGCTCATTTCACAGGTGAAATAACTGAGGCCAGCAAAGGATCTGGGGCTTTGCCTGGACCATGTACTAGGTGCTCAAAAACACCTTATGTTTGGAGCCAGGCAGAGGGGTGTGCTAGGAGACCAGAAGTCAGTAACAGTTGGACCAATAAATCAAGCAGTAGACAGTGAAATAAAACTAACTCCAGAATGCATTGACCTAATCAATAACACTTGATTGCCAGTTACAAACTGCAAATACCAAATACTAATCGCCAAGCCCTCAAGCCAATAGACAATTGTCATCTAGTGCAGTGGTTTTCCATCTCCACCAAGCACCAGGGTCACCTGGAAGGTCTGTGTGAACCCACAAATCTGGGCTTCATCTCCAGAGTATCTGATTTCATAGGTCTGAGGAGATGCCCAAGAACTTGCATTTCTAATAAGTCCTTCTGCTCTCCATGTCCCTTGCGCTCAGAAGTGGGGAGAGCGCCTGACCTGGGGGTCAGTGAACTGGATTCTAACTCGGGCCCAGCCTCTGCATCCCTGTGAGACCTTCGCAAAGTACCTTCACTCTGGGCCTCCATCTCTTCATCTCGGGGATGAGGAGCTAGGCTTTGTCTCCAGGGTAATTTCCAGAGCTTCGTTTGTTTGCTGCATACCCCAGTAACTGAATCCCTTCCTCATGTCAGGCTCTGTCCTAGGCACTAGGGGTATAAAAGGCATCCCTGAGACAAAGATTCATGTACAAGTGATTTATTAAGAAGGTGCTCCAAGGAGAAGCAGTAAGGAAATGGGAAGCAGGAAAACTGGGAAGAAGTGATTTCTAGCTAAGTCTCATGGAAAGTGGCTTCGGCCCAATCCCATAGGGTGCTTGGAAGTACAAGCCACATCTCAGGGTTGTCCTGTCCCAAGACTAGAGAGCTGGGCTCATTTCTGCACCTGCAAGTCATTAGCTAAGGAGAGGCTGAATTCCCAGGCACTTCAGTCTCTCTGCCATTGTGGGAAGTTTCCAGTAGCCTGGAGCAGGCTGCTGAGGGAGAGTCACAGGTGTGGCCCACTGAAAGCAGAGTGCAGGCGGCAGGGAGGAGGGAGCACAGAACCAACCAAAGGTATCTGGGGAGCACTGAGTGGAGCCCCTGCACTGCCCACCCTCCACACTAGCGCTGTCCCTGTATTCAGGAGCTCACGGGGGTGGGGGGAGGGAATTTATTTGCCTAAAGGGCAATTCATATTTACAGGTGATCTGGGGTCATTAATAGTCTCCAGTTTTCTGAAGATCACCAGCAAAATGAGGAGTTATAAACTAGGAACTGAAGCGTGCCCGGGAAGGTGGGAGGCACTGAGCTTGAAGCATTATCAAGCCTCATTTGCATCTTCCACTCCCCACCCCCAAATCGCGCTGAGGTCTGCCTTTTGCCCGCAGGATGGTTAAGACAACCCAGGAATCACAAGGCTCCGGCTCCCCACAGACTAATTGCAAGCTCGGGATATCAAATGGACTGATTTCCCCAGGGACATAGACGTGTTTTCGTAATTCTGACAGTCTCTTTTCATCTCACATCTCTAGCAGAGCTGGGATATTAATCAAGTCTTTTCCATTCTCTCACCTTTGGTTTGGGGGTAGAGGGGCTGGAATGGGAGAAGAACGGGGGAGTTAGGGTGCTACGAAGGCTGTCTCTAGGTGACATAATCGAGAATCCGCAGACAGGGACTTTGTATTCTCAGCTAATCTGGACACTCAATCCTAATACTTGTGGGAAGCTTGCAGGCTATCAGAACTAAGAGGCTGTTAGTTCCCAAGCCATGGCTTCCAAATGGGACTCCTCTAAGCCCAGCTTTGCAAGAAAGGACTGCCAAATCCTCAGGAGGGAAGGGGCAAGCAACTCTGTCCACTCTCCAGAGTATGGCCTTCCAAACAGAAGCCACCTGAGAAGACATCTGTGACTGGAGAAGAGTTCTAGATGCACTGACCTGGTCAAGCCATTTCTGTTAGGCTGCAGAGCCCGGGGTGGGGGTGGGGGGGCAGAGCAGGGTCCAGCAAGCTGGTGCATAGCCTGGCCTGGACCAGAGCTCCTGGCTCCAGTTTAGCTCCCTTTCCTTTACTGTCCTTCCCCTCCACTCCTCTCCCCCAAATCTGAAATTCAAAGCATTAGGCCTGAATAGACCTGGAGGTGATGCAGTGCAAGCCTCTTCCTGCCATCACACGCCTGGGCACTCTCCCATCCTCCTGCCTTACTTGGGACTCACCCAGCCATGGCTGGCTCATGGCCTCTTCTCTCATGGAAGTCCATCTGGACTTCATAGAGCTCTGTTACAAACGTCTTCCTCCTATCGGTCCCCAAACTGCCTGCCACTCAACTTTCTCACTTTGCCTCTGGGAACCCACAGAGCACAGCTCTTCCCCTCTTCTGGAACAGAGCCCTTTAGATGGCAATAGTACGAACAGCCATAATAGCACCTTACTCCTCAGAAAAGATTTCTATTAGTCTTTCCCATTCAACTGCTACCTTATGGACCCTTAATAACAGCCCCAATTTTTCACTGCCGCGCTATTCACATAGTATTTTTACTTTCCTTTTGCCTCTTGTTCTCATGAGAACACTGTCCAATATGCACAGTAAGGATCCTATCAATCCATTTAGCAGCAGAAGGACTGGGACTCACTTAAGATCCCACAGCACAGCTGGACTCCAAAGTTTTCCATTTCCTTAGAAGAACACTTGGGTGCTGGGTCTCTGTGGCTGTAGGGCCTCATTCCCTCATTTAGCAGGCATCCCTGTTGCTTCCTTCAGGGCCCATCCAACCTTGCAGGCCCCCTAATTGGGGTGACATTGAAATGTGTGTCTGACTCCTGTGGCTGTGATATTTAAATCATCTGAGGCCCACATGGGAAGGTGGGGAGGTGGCTGCACAGCTCTGAGAACCTGGAATCTCAAGTCTGTGACTATCCATTTCCCTTCCTCCTCAGTGTGGCTGCCTGCAGTCATGTGGACCCCAGTGGTTAAATTCCACGTGCAGAGCTAGGGCTCTGATGTCTGACCTTCAAATATAGGGCAGCTCTGGCTGGCAGGAGGCAGCTGGGAGCCACTTACTCATAATGCCAGCTGATTCATTTTTTTCATCCTCTCGGCCAATTGGTGGATGAATTAATTAAGTAATGCAGCCAGAATGAGCAGCCATAGGCTTCACTTTGCCTGCCTAAGCATCCTCCTGTTTTTAACTCTGTTAGATGGATCAAGGGGGTGGTGATTTAGGTGAACTGGGTTTGACTTCTGGTTTAGCGACAGGAGCTTGATTGTATTGCTCTAGACAAGTGCCCTCTCTGACCCAGAGCTCAGTTTGCTGGTTTTTACAATGAAGAGATTGGATGCAAGGAGTTTAAGGAGGCACGTCTCAGGATGTCACTCTTCATAGCCTCATGCATGAATGAGCTTCATAAATGGAAATGGCAGATACAGAGATGATAGCTGATGGCCTGAGAGTTGCATCTGTCTCATGAAGTGTTTTATTTAACAAATATACTGCTGTATGGGGATATATTTTTATTTTTATGTATTTCAATGGGAAGTATTAGGTCAGTGTAAAAATAATTGTGGTTTCAGACCATGAATTTTAAATCATTATAACTAGGCTCAAACACATTTTTATTAATCAAAATAGGAACCGTTACAGTCAACATTTTTTGCCAATGAGAAATAAGTTTGTTTATTCCTGTAGCATAAAAAAATCCCATGTTTCAGGATTCAACGAACTCTTGGAAAGCATTTTCTGCCTCCTGCTAGTTGTGAGAGTGCTTTCCCTGCAAAACGTTGTTGAGATGTTTGAAGAAGTGTTGGTCAGTTGGCGAGAGGTTACATGAATATGGCAGATGAGGCAAAACTTCATAGCCCAATTTGTTCAACTTTTGGAGCATTGGTTGTGCACTTGGGCCCTGTCATGGAGAAGAACTGAGTCCTTTTGGTTGACTGGTACTGGCTGCAGGCATTGCAGTGTTCTGCGCATCTCATTGATTTGCTGAGCATACTTCTCAGATGTAATGGTTTTGCCAGGATTCAGAAAGCGGTAATGGATCAGACCGGCAGCAGACCACTGAACAGTGACTATGACTCTTTTCTGGAGAAAGTTTGGCTTTAGAAAGTGCTTTGGAGCTTCTTCTCAGCCCAACCACTGAGCTGGTCATTGCCAATTATTCTATAAAATCCACTTTTCATCGAACATCACCATCTGATAGAGAAATGGTACATTGTTCTTACATAAAATAAGACAACACTTCAAAACAAGGATTTTTTATATTTTTGGTCAGCTCATGAGGTAGCCACTTGCCAGTTTTTCACCTTCCCACCTTGCTCCAAATGCTGAATGACTGGTGAGCAACGCTGAGTTCTTCAGCAACTTCTTTTGTAGCTGGAAGATCAGCTTCGATGATCCTCTCGGTTGGTCCTTGTCAGCTTCTGACGGCCAGCTACTGCGCTACTCATCTTCAAGGCTCTCATCTCCTTTGCAAAACTTGAACCACCACTACACTGTGCATTCATTAGCAGTTCCTGGGCCAAAGTCATTGTTGATGTTGTGAGTTGTTTCCACTGCTTTATGACTCATTTTGAATTCAAATTTTAAAAATCACTCAAATTTGTTTTTTTGTCTAACATCATTTATGTAGGTTAAATATTTAAAAAGCAAGTAATATAAGTCATTAGCAAAAAACATAAAGTGATAAAGGTACATTAAAATGATGTATTATATAACCACATTTATTTAAGAATGTATTCCAATATCAAATGACAAAGTTGAATAATACAAAACCACAATTACTTTTGCACCAACCTAATAATACCTGTTTCAGTTTGGCCCAGCCCCCATCATTCCCTGTTTTCTGATGCCTGGTCCTCTTGGGGATCAGTCTGGCCTCTGAAGCCATTTGAGTTTGCAGCCCCTGGTGCCAGTCAAATTATTTGCTAAGGATAGGATAGAAAAGTGAAGACAATAACAGCCACATTCGTTTTATGCTTCCAGTTTAACCAAACCATTTTCTGTCCATTGAACTATTTGGCTTGATGCTATTGGCTTTGGCTATGCAATTTCATGGCCTCAATTTCCTTATTTCCCCATTCACAGAGAGTTGTGGTGAGGATCAGCATGGTCATGTATGGCAGAGATTAAATTTATTATTCTAAAAGCCGCTTGCCAGAATCAGTGCCTTTCAGAGATGAAAGCTAAATTCACCTTAGTAGATGATTGCTTTGTTTGGGAAAACACATCATTTGACCTTTTACCTAAAGTAAAGGCCCAGCTAGGACTTGGTTTTGGAGAGTGGGAGATGGTGGTGGAGGTTGTGATGGATGAATGGAAACAAAACCCTAATACATAATATACAGTATACATAATACAGCAAAATTAGGTCATACTTGGGTATAGAGTTTGTAAAGTTAACTGATTCCAGATTTCTCGAGATCTCAAAAGCAAGATTTTGAGGGGAACTTAAGATGTGGGAGAGAAGACACGAGAAAAAGCTTTTGTCCCCAAGCAGGAGAAACATGAGTAGCATGGACCAAGGGAGAGAGAATCAGTTAGTGACTCTCCAAAAAGTTACAGCTTCTTTGATGGTAATACTAATTTTTAAAAATTAACAACGTGAAATTGACAAATAACTAGGAGTCACCAAAGTACAGGCCGCGGGTCAAATCCAGCCTACTGCTTATTTTTGTACTGAATGCAAGCTAAATATGGTTTTTATATTTTTAAATAGTTGGAAAAATAAAAATGTGAAAATGATATAAAAATCAAATTTCAGTGTCTATAAATAAGATTTGTTGAACTGTTGGCCACTCATTTGTTTCTGTATTGCCTGCAGCTACTTACACCTTACAGTGGCAGAGATGAGTACTCATGTCAGGCGATTTGTGTGATGCTCTCCAGTTTACAATCACCTGGGTGAATGGGCACAGAGCCCTTGAAGGAGGAATCATCACTGTGTGAACTCACTGTGGTGTTTGGGGGCCATTCTTCCTAAAGAGCAACCTCTCTGTCAGGCAGGAAAAATAGGAAAAGAATTGGGGATTCAATTAGGTATTGAACAAAGTGATTCATTGGATTAAATTAGATGCAGCATGGTTGGCAGGGTGGAATACGGTAATGTTCATAGACTCAAGTCAGATAAATAATTTAGGTAATGGTGTAACTTGCACCTGGGGGGCCTGGGTTATGAATCCAGCTCCATTCGAACCACATGGACTCAGAGTCCCCTGATGTCACATGAGAGGTATCATCCAGCGTGATTATGGTTCTAAGTCTCCTGTGCCAGCCACACCTCTGAACAACCAGCAGAGGTTGCCCTCTGAGATGGTAACTAGAGCACGGCTATGAATGAGTGACCAGGAACCTCAGCTCACTTAAAATGAGAGTGGTATTTCCAGAGAGGTGACTTCAATTTTCTTGAGCTGAGAAAGCTGTTCCCTTAGTGAAGAGGGGTCTTTTTAACCCCTGGAAGGTATAAATTAAATACAAAAACAACGAAGTTAACAGAACCCATAATATTAATACATTTATGTTTAGTTCAGTAGTGGCCTGTACATATTTGCAGGCTTTGTGATATATATGAGAATTTGGCATATCTGAGATTTCATCGTAAATGCATAATTGAGCAATTGATTTTAGACTTGTGATTTTAAATTAATGGTTGTAAGAGAATTTGATTAGTTTTGTAAACAGTACTAGAATGTTTATGAGAACTTAAGAATCACCATATTTAGGATTTTGATTTATTAAATTTACAAGAGTAGTTTAAGTGCTTGAAAAGGTTTTGCTTGTTAGGTCAAGCATGTAAAGTGCTCAGAATGAAAACAGGATGCATCAAGCTTATAAATGCACTTCAAAATGCTTAACAGAACCTAATGAAATAAATTGTAAATGAGACTATTTAAGGGAATTTGGATTTACAATTAGGATAGTAAAATTTGAATTTAAACCTAGAGACTTAGGGGAAAATGTGTGTTTTTTTAAATTTGTTACTTTTTTTTTGCAACAACAACAAAAATTATCTTTGGTCATGAAGAACTCCCTCTGACACTCATGTCTGAAAAGGAATCATCATTTTTCTCCATTCCAAACATGGGTTTCAGAAGTTGAACAGCACTCAGGTGTCCAGGTGAGGGTCCTGGGACACATTGCCCTCACTTTTTACCTCTCTACATCTAAATGCTCAGTTGCTCCAAGTCTTATCCAACCCTTTGTGACCCCACGGACTATAGCCTGCCAGGCTCCTCTGTCCATGAAATTTTCCAGGCAAGAATATTAGGTCTAGGTTCCTCTGCTCATGAAATTCTCCAGGCAAGAATATTGAAGTGGTTGCTGTTTCCTACTCCAAGGGATCTTCCTGACCCAGGGATTGAACCCATGTCTCTTGTGTCTCTGCGTTGGCTGGTGAATTTTTACTACTTCACCACCTGGGAAGCCCCTACATCTAAATAGCTCCCAGCAATCTAGACCCCATTCATATCATGGGACCTGCACCCTGGCTCCCTCTGCCTCTCAGACTAGCCCTCCACTCACCTAGGTCCATCTCATGGGGTCTCCCTTCCTCTGGTCTTCTCGCCTTTTTCTTTTCTTCCTTCATGACAATCAAGAAGACACTAAGAGAAGAGGGGATTTCTTGCCTGCCTGACTCTGGCTGCCTTTGTACATCTGCTGACCCCTAGTAGTTCCAGAAGTCTCTAGGTCCTTCCTGGTCAGAGTTGTAGCTTCCTGCCTAAGACAGCAATGTCATCTCCATGAGCCCAGTTGCTGGAGACTTACTGTTGGTGGTCACTGGCCAGTGAGTGTGTGTTAGGAAAGATGAAGTCTCCTCTCTCTGCCCATCTGCTTCTCCTGCTGTACCTCTGATTCGGTGTGAAGGCCCTGGAGAGGTTGAGGGTGACAGGAACTGCCTCCTCTGGATCTTCCCCCTGCTGATGACTTTCCTCCAAGGATCTTGTCACCCAACCTAACTCTGAACTCTTAGAAGGCAGAGCCCTATCTCAACCATTTCTGTATCCTGTAAGGCAGAGATGAGCATTGACTAGAGGCTAAGAAAGTAAGGACAGGATTCCATCTTTTGTTGCAAAAGTAAGGGAGGAAGAGCACAGATTCAGCTCCATCATGGGCTTCCTGTGTGAGCCTGAGTAAATCATCATCCTCTCTAGGCCTGATTTCCCTTTGCCCCTTAAAGAGCTTCTAGGCAGCTTTGTGCACCAAGACACAATTTAGGATGCTAGCCTTACTAGCAACAGCAAACAATGTCAAAGTATCTACGAATAGAAGAATCTGTGAAATCCACAAACAATAAATGCTGGAGAGGGTGTGGAGAGAAGGGAACTCCTATACTGTTGGTGGGGATGTAAATTGGTACAGCCACTATGGAGAACAATATGGACGGTCCCTAAAATACTAAAAATAGAGCTACAATATGACCCTGCAATCTCATTCCCGGGCATATATCCAGAAAAAAAACATGGTCTGAAAGGAGATGAATGTGAACGTGAACTCGCTCAGTCGTGTCCGACTCTTTGCGACCCCATGGACTGTAACCTACCAGGCTCCTCAGTCCATGGAATTTTCCAGGCAAGAGTACTGGAGTGGGTTGCCATTTCATTCTCCAGGGGATCTTCCCAACCCAGGGATCGAACCCGAGTCTCCCACACTGCAGCCAGATGCTTTACCGCCTGAGCCACCGGGGAAGCCAAGTTCATGGCACGACTGTTTACAATAGCCAAGACATGGAAGCAAACTAAATGTCTCTCAACAGAGGGATAGATAAAGAAGTGGTACATATATATAATAGAATATTACTCAGCCATCAAAAAGAATGAAATAATGCCATTTGGAGCAATAGGGATGGACCTAGAGATTGTCATACTGAATGAAGCCAGACAGAGAAGTAGAAATATTGTATGACATCCCTTGTGAAGAGATACCCCATGCCCAAGGTAAGAGAAACCCAAGTAAGATGGTAGGTGTTGCAAGAGGGCATCAGAGGGCAGACACACTGAAACCATACTCACAGAAAACTAGTCAATCTAATCACACTAGGACCACAGCCTTGTCTAACTCAATGAAACCAAGCCATGCCTGAGGGGCAACCCAAGACGGGCGGGTCATGGTGGAGAGGTCTGACAGAATGTGGTCCACTGGAGAAGGGAATGGCAAGCCACTTCAGTATTCTTGCCTTGAGAACCCCATGAACAGTATGAAAAGGCAAAATGATAGGATGCTGAAAGAGGAACTCCCCAGGTCATTAGGTGCCCAATATGCTACTGGAGGTCAGTGGAGAAATAACCCCAGAAAGAATGAAGGGATGGAGCCAAGGCAAAAACAATACCCAGTTGTGGATGTGACTGGTGATAGAAGCAAGATCTGATGCTGTAAAGAGCAATATTGCATAGGAACCTGGAATGTCAGGTCCATGAATGAAAGCAAATTGGAAGTGGTCAAACAAGAGATGGCAAGGGTGAACATCAACATTCTAGGAATCAGCGAACTAAAATGGACTGGAATGGGTCAATTTAACTCAGGTGACCATTACATCTACTACTGCGGGCAGGAATCCCTCAGAAGAAATGGAGTAGCCATCATAGTCAACAAAAGAGTCCGAAATACAGTACTTGGATGCAATCTCAAAAACAACAGAATGGTCTCTGTTCGTCTCCAAGGCAAACCATTCAATATCACAGTTATCCAAGTCATATGCTCCAACCAGTAATGCTGAAGAAGCTGAAGTTGAACGGTTTTATGAAGACCTACAAGACCTTTTAGAACTAACACCCCAAAAAAATGTCCTTTTCATTATAGGGGACTGGAATGCAAAACTAGGAAGTCAAGAAACACCTGGAGTAACAGGCAAATTTGGCCTTGGAATGCAGAATGAAGCAGGACAAAGACTAATAGAGTTTTGCCAAGAAAATGCACTGGTCATAGCAAACACCCTCTTCCAACAACACAAGAGAAGACTACACATGGACATCACCAGATGGTCAACACCGAAATCAGATTGATTATATTCTTTGCAGTCAAAGATGGAGAAGCTCTATACAGTCAAAAAAACAAGACCAGGAGCTGACTGTGGCTCAGATCATGAACTCCTTATTGCCAAATTCATACTCAAATTGAAGAAAGTAGGGAAAACCGCTAGACCATTCAGGTATGACCTCAATCAAATCCCTTATGCTTATACAGTGGAAGTGAGAAATAGATTTAAGGGCCTAGATCTGATAGATAGAATGCCTGATGAACTATGGAATGAGGTTCGTGATATTGTACAGGAGACGGGGATCAAGACCATCCCCATGGAAAGGAAATGCAAAAAAGCAAAATGGCTGTCTGAGGAGGCCTTACAAATAGCTGTGAAAAGAAGAGAAGCAAAAAGCAAAGGAGAAAAGGAAAGATATAAGCATCTGAATGCAGAGTTCCAGAGAATAGCAAGAAGAGATAAGAAAGCCTTCTTCAGTGATCAATGCAAAGAAATAGAGGAAAACAACAGAATGGGAAAGACTAGGGATTTCTTCAAGAAAATTAGAGATACCAAGGGAACATTTCATGCAAAGATGGGCTCGATAAAGGACAGAAATGGTATGGACCTAACAGAAGCAGAAGATATTAAGAAGAGGTGGCAAGAATACACAGAAGAACTGTACAAAAAAGATCTTCACGACCCAGATAATCATGATGATGTGATCACTAATCTAGAGCCAGACATCCTGGAATGTGAAGTCAAGTGGGCATTAGAAAGCATAACTATGAACAAAGCTAGTGGAGGTGATGGAATTTCCAGTGGAGCTGTTTCAAATCCTGAAAGATGATGCTGTCAAAGTGCTGCACTCAATATGCCAGCAAATTTGGAAAACTCAGCAGCAGCCACAGGACTGAAAAAAGTCAGTTTTCATTCCAATCCCAAAGAAAGGCAATGCCAAAGAATGCTCAAACTACCGCACAATTGCACTCATCTCACATGCTAGTAAAGTAATGCTCAAAATTCTCCAAGCCAGGCTTCAGCAATATGTGAACCGTGAACTCCCTGATGTTCAAGCTGGTTTTAGAAAAGGCAGAGGAACCAGAGATCAAATTGCCAACATCCACTGGATCATGGAAAAAGCAAGAGAGTTCCAGAAAAACATCTATTTCTGCTTTATTGACTATGTCAAAGCCTTTGACTGTGTGGATCACAATAAACTGTGGAAAATTCTGAAAGAGATGGGAATACCAGACCACCTGACCTGCCTCTTGAGAAACCTATATGCAGGTCAGGAAGCACCAGTTAGAACTGGACATGGAACAACAGACTGGTTCCAAATAGGAAAAGGAGTACGTCAAGGCTGTATATTGTCACCCTGCTTCTTTAACTTATATGCAGAGTACATCATGAGAAACGCTGGACTGGAAGAAACACAAGCTGGAATCAAGATTGCCGGGAGAAATATCAATAACCTGATATGCAGATGACACCACCCTTATGGCAGAAAGTGAAGAGGAACTAAAAAGCCTCTTGATGAAAGTGAAAGAGGAAAGCAAAAAAGTTGGCTTAAAGCTCAACATTCAGAAAATGAAGATCATGGCATCTGGTCCCATCACTTCATGGGAAATAGATGGGGAAACAGTGGAAACAGTGTCAGACTTTATTTTTTTGGGCTCCAAAATCACCGCAGATGGTGACTGCAGCCATGAAATTCAAAGATGCTTACTCCCTGGAACAAAAGTTATGACCAATCTAGACAGTATATTGAAAAACAGAGACATTACTTTGCCGACTAAGGTCCGTCTAGTCAAGGCTATGGTTTTTCCAGTGGTCATGCATGGATGTGAGAGTTGGACTGTGAAGAAAGCTGAGCACCAAAGAATTGATGCTTTTGAAGTGTGGTGTTGGAGAAGACTCCTCAGAGTCCCTTGGACTGCAAGGAGATCCAACCAGTCCATTCGGAAGGAGATCAACCCTGGGATTTCTTTGGAAGGAATGATGCTAAACCTGAAACTCCAGTACTTTGGCCACCTCATGCAAAGAGTTGAGTCATTGGAAAAGACTCTGATGCTGGGAAGGATTGGGGGCAGGAGGAGAAGGGGACGACTGAGGATGAGATGGCTGGATGGTATCACGGACTCGATGGACGTGAGTCTGAGTGAACTCCAGGTGTTGGTGATGGACAGGGAGGCCTGGCGTGCTGCGATTCACGGGGTTGCAAAGAGTCGGACACGACTGAGCCACTGAGCTGAACTGATATGCAGAATATAAAAAGAAATGATACAAATGAACCTGCTTACAAAAGAGAAATGGATTCACGGACTCAGAGAACAATTTTTGGTTGCCAAGGGGAAGGGATAGTAGAGAGTTCAGGTGGACAGGTGCACACTGCTATGTTTAAAATGGAAACCAACAATGACTTATTGTATAGCACAGGGAACCCTGCTCAATGAGGCAGCCTGGATGGGAGGGGAGTTTGGGGGAGAATGCATACATGTATATGCATGGCTGAATCCCTTTGCTGTCCACCTGAAACTATCACAACATTGTTAATCAGCTACATCCCAATACAAAATAAAAAGTTAAAAAAGAATCTGTGAATAAATTATAGTACATACATAGATTGTGTCAGTCAGGGTCCAGTCAAGAGATAAAATATGCAGCAGCTATTTTCTCCTACATCATTCTGTTAAGAAAAATTTCAAACATATGGGAAAATTGAACAATCTGTAAAGTGAATACTCATATACCCAAACTTGGCCTTACTTGCTTTATCATATATCTATCCATCTTATTTTTGGATGCATTTCAAAATAAGGTGCAGACAGAAATATGCTTTACCTAGAAACACTTTAACATGTATATCATTAACTAGAATTCCATATTTGTTTACAGTTCTTTTTTAAGGTAAATTTTCATATAACCAAATCGAAATTTTGTCTACAATTTAATAAGCTTTGCCAAATTCATCCACCTGTGTAATCTAAAAACTGTCATCAAATATAGAATACACTTCCGTCATTGCCTTTCTCTGTTACTACCTCCACCTGCAAACACTGTTCTGAATTTTTCCTACCAGAACTTAGCCTGTTCTAGAACATCATCTAAATTGCGGCATACTGTGTAAGGCCTCTTTCAGTCAACCCAGTGTTTTTAAAATCTACTCAAACTATTGCAAATGTCAGTAGTTTGTTTCTTATTTTTTGTTGTATCATATTCTTTTGTATGGATATACCACCACTTGCTTTTCCATTCTCCCACTGATGGACTATTTGGGGATATTTCCAGTTTTTGTCTATTTCTGAATAAAGCTGCTAAAAATTATTTTTAGACAATTCTTTTTGAGATCATATGTTTTCATATGTCTTAGGTAAATCCCTAAGATTGGATTAGCTGGTCCATAGGGTAGGTTAATGTTTAGATTTCTAAGAAAACCCTAGTGTTGCCCATACCCAGATCCTACCAGGACCTGGCCCAAGTCCCCTCCTATTCTCTGCCCCAGTGAGATGCCAGCCTGCAGGTGCCATCACTCTCCCTTCAGGAGCGAATTCTCTCTCAGGGTCCTCTTCCCCATTCAGTCTTGTCATCTGATCTTGGTCAGGTCAGCAGGCCACCAAGTACACTTCATTAACTACAATAGTCATGGGGAAGGCCTGAGAGTCTCCATTCCTTTCATTCCAGGAGGCCCTGTACTATGTGTACACTGTGTCGCTTCAGTCGTGTCCAAATCTCTGACCCTACGGACAGTAGCCCACCAGGTTCTTCTGTCCATGGGATTCTCTAGGCAAGAATACTGGAGTGGGTTGCCATGCCCTCCTCCAGAGGATCTTCCCAATCCTGCATCAAACCTGGGATCAAACCAGCCTCTCTTAAGTCTCCTGCACTGGCAGGTGTGTTCTTTACCATTAGTGCTACCTGGGAAGCCCGTAGAGCATATAGATGTTCCATAAAAATTAACTATCATGATGAGGTCTCTTCCCATAGTCTAAGGGGCAAGGCCCACATCCCTGTGCCCAATTCCTCTCTGTAACCCACATATTCTGGCCCCCACAGTGGATCCAAGGTTGCAAAGTGCTCAGGACTATTTGCTGAATGCAAAAATTCATGAATGCACGGAGGTCAATGGAAGTCTTGTCTTCCATGAGCACAAGACTTGAGAGGAGGAGAGTCTGTGACACACTGGAGCTACCTCTGCCTCCAGCCACGTGCACCACTCAAGCCCCTTCCTTCTTGCCCTGACCCTTGGCTGGGGGAGCTATAGGCAGGCCACTGTGGAGCTGAGTTTTCCTACAGCCCTCAGTGCCTCGCCTGCCAGCCCAGAACTCTTCTTTGTTAAGACTGTTTCTGAAGTCAACCCTTCTGTCAGGACACTCTTCAGCTAATGATGTCCGTGGAGAGAGCAGAGGCTGCAATGCATGGCCTTGCCCTAGGTGTCAGCCCCGGGGAAAGCAGTTTGCCAGGGGCACTGCGACCCTGGAGTGGAATGAAGTTGACAAGCACGTCCCAGGTCTTGAGAGTCAGGGCTGGAGGAGTCTTTGCTGATATGTGCCAACCCACCTCTTCCTTGTACGGGAGAGGGCACAGCCAGGCCTGGAATCTAGGGCTGCTGACCACCCTACCCCCACTCCCCACCCCCTCAAACACACACAGAATCTTACACTTGTGCAGGGATCAGAATCACCTGGAAGGCTCATCCTTAACAACTGATGGCCCCATCCCCAGCTCCGATTCAGTAGGTCTGGAGTGAGGCCTAAGAGTTTGCATTTTAACAAGTTCCCAGACGATGCTATTGCTGCTAGTTGGGGACCACACTTGGAAATTATTGTTTTAGGAGGCTGCCTTGTGCCAATATTCGTGGGCTTACCTTGTGGCTCAGCTGGTAAAGAATCCTCCTGCAATGTGGGAGACCTGGGTTCAATCCCTGGTTTGGGAAGATCCCCTGGTGAAGGGAAAGGCTACCCACTCCAGTATTCTAACCTAGAGAATTCCATGGACTGTGTAGTCATGGGGGCGCAAAGAGTCAGACACGACTAAGCAACTTTCACTTTCACTTGTCCAGCAGCATCAGCATCAGCTGGAGAGCTTTAAAAAATACTGAAGGCCAAAGATTCTCAACATTGATAATTATTAGAGAAATACAAATCAAAACTTCAATGAACTACCGTCTCACACTGGTCAGATGGCCATCATTAAAAAGTCTACAAATAACAAAAGCTGGAGAGGGTGTGGAGAAAAGGGAACCTTCCTACTCTGTTGGTGGGAAATGTAAACTGGTGCTGCCACTATGGAAAACAGTATGGAGGTTCCTTAAAAAGCTAAAAATAGGGCTGTCATACGATTCAGCGATCCTACTTTTTGGTATGTATCTGGACAAAACTACCATTCAAAAAGATACATGCACCCCTATGCTCATGGCAGCTCTATTCATGATAGCCAGGACATGGAAACAGTCTAAATGTCCACAGATAGGTAAACGGATAAAGATGTGGTTCATATATGCCATGGAATACTACTCAGCCATAAAAAGAATGAAATAATGCCATTTGCAGCAACATGGATGGACTTAGAGATTATCACACTAAGTAAAGCAAGTCAGAGAGAGAATGAAAAGAACTACATGATAACACTTACATGTGGAAGGCAACAGATGACACAAATGAGCCTATCTATGAAACAGAAACAGACTCACGACACAGTGAACAAATTCGTGGCTGCCAAAGGGGAGCGGGATGGGAGAGGGATGGGTTGGGAGTTTAGGGTTAACAGACAAACAATTATACAGACAGTAGTTAAAGAATAAGGTCCTACTGTATAGCACAGGGGTGATATTCAATATCCTGTGATAAACCACAGTAAAGAAAAAAGAATATGAATAATTATATGTGTGTGTGTGTAACTGAGTCACTTTGCTGTACAGCAGAAAATATTGATACAATAGTGTAAATCAAGTACACTTTAATAAAAAAAAAAGTTCTGAAGCCCAAGTTACATTCTAGAATCTGCATTTGAACAAGATTCTCAAGTGAAATAGACACAGGAACACTGGCATCATCTGTAGGGTTTTTTGTTTTTTTTTTTAATAACACTGATGCCTGTGTCCCACCCCCAGAGGCTTTGATAGTCTAGATTCTGCATGAACATGGGTTTTTAAAACCTCCTATGTGGTTCTAATGAACTACAAAATCCCAGGACCATCAGTGTAGACAGCCTCAGAGGTCTTCAGAATTAGTGTGGAGACATCATGACACGGCAGGACTCATATGGCATTTTAGAATCTAGGATATGATTGCTAATCCTGACTCTGCCACTAACAAATTATGTGGGTGTCGTTCACTTTCTCGCCTCAATTTCCTCAAAGTAAGATGGGAATCTTAACAATGTCTCTCGAACAAGATACTTGTGATTACTAGAGCTTTAAGGGCTCTTAGTTAACATTTAGGTCACATAGCTTCCATTTTACCCTTGAGAAAGCCTAAGACCTTTCTGGGCCTTGGTTTTTCCACTTATAAAATTGGAACTTAGACCACAAAGGGCCTTTCTCCAGTGCGCTGCTCATATTCCTGCCTTTGTACAATGATTCTCCATTCAGTGCTTCCACCTCTCCACCCAGGCATGGCTCAGGGTTGTCATTCCTCTCTGCACCCCCAACTCCCATCTCCTTAAACTTTAGGTTTCAGGTGAGAGTTTACATCCTGAAAGGAGCCTTCCCTGACCATCCCCTTCCAGCCCAGGTTAGGGGCCCTATGGTCACCTGAATGTCCCTGCCCTCTCCTGCGCTTTATCACGAAACATTATAATTGTCTAAATGGTTGTCTGATGCCCAGCTAGCTTGTGAGAGCCCTGCCAGCACTCTCCTCTCCATCTCTACCTCGGATCCCTGGTAGGTGTTCGCCAAATATTTGCCTGAAAGTTGATTGAGAGACCATCAGTTGAGGTTGTCATCAACTAATTTCACAACTAACTCTTTTTCCAAACATATGACCTTCACCAGTTTGATTCAACTCAACGTTTAAAAGGACACATGTACATCCGTGGCTGATTCATGTCAATGTATGGCAAAAACCACACGATATTGTAAAGTAGCCTCCAATTAAATAAGTTTAAAACAAATAAATAAAAATAGATACCACACTTCAAAGAAATAAAAAAAGCTAACTAAAGTATAAGGAAGACTTCCTGACATTAACCCCAGGTATCTAACTATTGCAGGAACACAGTTTTCTGAATGGAAAAAATCAGCTGAGTTATAAGCCCAACCAGATCTTGACCACAGCCTTTCACAGGCACACCACAGTTTGCAAAGCACTCTCATGTCTGCTGTCTCCTTGCTGGGAGGATGACAGGGCAGGAATTATGACCATCACACTCGAGTACAATTGCTTGAGAGCAGGCATATAGTCTGTTTTGTTTACTGAGGCTTGCTCAGCACATGGTAGGTACACAATAAATATTTGTACAATAAAGGAATCTCTATCTGATAAAGCTTAGGGAGACTCAGGAGGCCAAAGGGTTGCTAGTTCTTTGAATGTTCCCAAAGAACTCAAAATCCATTTCTCATGTTAAACCTTCTGGTTTTTAAAGATTGGTCACTAACTCGAAATGTTAAAAATTAAAACAAAAACTCATCAGAGGCCTCAGTCTGATGGAGCAGCAGTTTATAACCTCTGAGCAAGGCCAACATCACAGGTGTTTAGGGCTTACAGTCAGACTGAATCACCAGTCCAACCTCATCTGCCACAGCTTGCCTTCTTACACAGCAAACCCCATTCTTCAGCTCCCACTTCTACACCTCCACTCCACTCCTGCAGCTCCCACACCTGAAGCTGTGCCAAGCTCCGCCCCTGCCTCCAGCATCATCCAAATCCCACCAGAGTCTGCAGGATTTTATGGGGACTCCACCTTGGAAACCTGCCATGCTCTCTCTGTTCCTAGCTATTTGTGACCCATCTCCAGTCTCTTGCTGCACCGGAGACTCCTGGGGACAGCAATCTTTGATTCATCTCTATGCCCTTCTATGCAGGGTCCCCAAAAAAGCCAGTCCAGAGCGAGTGTTCAGGAAACAATAGCATGGCTGACAGATCCGGCAGCATTCATCCCAAGTGAATTCCTCACTTGGAGCAGAAGGATGGATAATTACAGCCTGGCTTTAGCAATCTGCTATGCATTCACCCCTCAGGGTGTGTGAATTGCTGTGAAATTCTTATCAAGAGGAAAGCAGAAAGTGACTCTTAAAGGGAGAGTTAAAGGAAGGAAGAAAAGCCTTTGTAAGCTCTCGTGTCTCTGCTGACCTTTGGGCCATGGAAAGCAGGCTGGTGCCATCAGGAAGCAAAGGTGGGACCCCTGACTTGCTCTGATGTGACTTTGGGCAGGTGCCTTCCCCTGTCTGAACAGTAAGGGGCAGAACCAGATCACCACCCAGGGTCTTTTCTTTCTAAATAAGATGCTGTGTGGCAATCAATGGGGTTTACAGGATCCCTGGTTAATGTGATCTGGCGGCCACAATGACTGACTTCTGGCTGTTTCTTTCTCTCTGGGACCTCCAATAGGGAAAGGGCAAAGCCAAGAGCTACCACCTGAAACTCACTAGCCCGCCTGCCCCTGCGTCCCCTGGAGGTGATCACTTGGTGAGGTCCTGAAGGCCCCAAATGCTTCTAGGCTGATGGAGATCTGGACACTGGGCAGACCCCAAGATGACTCCCAGAGCAGCAAAAAGCAGGGCTTTAGTTAGTACCTGCTGGACCTTAACTCTGGACTGTCGGACTAACACTCTTTGAGCCTCAGTATCTCCATCAGCAAGATGTGAAAAATATATGCAATTCTGGTTAGTTAAGATTATGACACTTAAAAGTCCAGCAGAGAACCTGGCACACGGCAACTGGCTAATAAACATTAGGTCTCTGTCTCATGAGACTTAGTCTGATATGAACAGGTCAGCCTTTTAACAAAGCCTAGAGAGTTCTGTAGACTCCAGGAACTTGGTTTTACCTTCAACAGGAAAGACCCCAGCCCCACAGTCTATAGTCTCAGGGAAACTCATTTCACAGACAAACAGGTATAGGACGGTGAGTGTAGGAAGGAGAATTGAAGGAAATTTGTATCAGGGAATAGAGGACCCAAAACCCCTCAAGACTGTGAGTCCCATTGGGCTCCAGTCCAGGGGATATCTCAATAGTCTGCAAGCATCCCTGAGCAGACAAGACCTAAGTTCTAGAGGTCAAGGGCCAGTGGGCAGAGCCCCAGATTCTAAGCAGGGCCCAGCTGGCACTTCCTCATGGCAATGACTGGTGGCCCCATGAGAAGGGGCCCTGGGCAGAGTAGAGCTACAAATGGGGAAACTGCAGGGCCACAGCCGGGAGAAAAGCATCCAGAGGCAGGGTCAGAATCCAAGTTCCCTGAGTCCTTCCTGGGCCTCTAAGGAGAAGAAACCAGGAGGAAGGATTGGGTAACAGCTTTGGGCACACAGACCCACGAACTGAGAAAGAAGAAACCATCACGAACATCACCCCCACCAGACATGCTGCTCACCAATGCCAGGTGTTGTCTCTTCTCCAAACAGGCCCTAGTTTAGCATCACTGGCTTTGATCTTAAAAATTAATTACTAGAGTCCTGCCTACTTTTTAAAGAGTCCTAGTTTGTACACTGATATATTCTACGTGCTTGTTTCCTCTCAGCCCTTCCTTCTCATTCTTCCAGTGCAGTGCTTGTTCTTCAGCTGTACCCTCAGACCCTAATGTAGTACGCGGGGCATAGAGAAGTGTCAACCCATGTTAATAGGTGAACAGATTCTTTTATTTTAGAGCATGTTCCCTGGCCAGGCCCTGTGCCAGCAGCTGGGGGAGCAGAGATGCAGCTGTGTGATTCCTTTGTCCTGGATCACTACCCCTATGGCTTAGCATCCTCAGCCTCCATGCTTGGCTCCCTTGACTGGGGATCTTACAGGGCAGAATCCCTACACTATTCAGCCCCACTCCCCATGACCCAGGATCCACCCGAGCAAGGGCTCTGAAATCTTGGAATTAGGTGAGCAGAGAAGCAGATATTTTGACTCTGATGAAAAGTCAAAAGCAGAGTGGCCAATAAGCTAGAACTGCTACTATCTCTTGCTGTCTGTCTCCATCTCTTGCTGTCTGTCTCCATCTCTCTGTTTCTCCCCCATCCGGATACCCTCCCTTCTGGGTCCACCCCCACTTCCATTCCTCCTCCCTTTCCCCTAACATCTGCCTCTCGTTCATAAACTTGCTCACATTTTTTCCCCATGGGTTAGCTTAGACATAAAGATTAGCTCTCAGTTATTTACCAAGTGTACAGTCAGGATGACTGGTGGCAATAATCAGCATAAAATACAATTGACAAAGGCTAAAACTCCACTTGGTGGAAATTTCATTGACTAAAAATTGACCAAAGCATCAAATCTTCTTGATGGTGATTTGCTAAATATAACTCAAGAAACTTGGACTTGGTCGAAACAGTGACCAAGAAAAGAAAAGCTACAGTGGCATATGGTACCATGAGTCAACTGGAAAAAAAAGAAAAAGAAAACTGATTGATAAACCAAATCTTCATGGTGAAACAATGGCCTTGGCTGAAATATTTTCAATAAGATTTGAGAAAAGATAAAGAGAAAAATGGACCAAAGAATTCCATTAACTTTAAGGTGCTGGCTTTGAAAAGTAATTTGTCCATAAAACTAATTAGTGCTGATATGATTCTTATTGAAATACTAATAAGAGCAGAGTCAAATGCCCAGACTGGGGGTGCAGTGGGGGAGACATGGATGAGTGGGCTTGGCGTGCTGTCTCTGCACTCGCCCCACTGCCTGTGATGAGTTGGCCCAGTTCCTCCTGATTTGTAATCATCACTCTTACCAGTGGTTTTGTACTTCTAAAGCAGTTAAGTTTTTACACTAATCGCTGCCTCCTTAATCAATTAATGAGACTTAAAAGGTCATTTATCATTGGAAATTGCAACTGGAATCACCAGAGCACTACCCTGCCCCACAGATACTAAGGAATTGCATCCTACATTGATAATTGTGCCCTGGCTTTAATGAGATTCTTATTAACATATACATTATTAATTAGACCATTAATGCAGATGTCACTGTGAGTCACACCAGGATTCCCGATGGCTCACATGGTTATTAAACCTTGCTAATTTGCACAAGGAATTAATATTATATTAAAGATTCTCTCCACCGTGTATACTAAATTAAACGCTTACTTTCAACATCTCACCCACCACATTCACCTGTACTTGTTAAAGAGAGGCGTAAGAGGGGAGCATTTTCATCCTAAGACTTGAGAGCTTCCTATTTTGCAAGTACCTTTGGTATCTGTAAGCAGACAGGGAAGGAAAGGCTTAGGGAGTGGGAGGGGAGAGAAACCCCTCACATCTCAGGAAGAACCTCCTGGTATTTAATTACCAAGGTTTCCTAATGTGTCTAAAATAGAATATTAAAATTTGTCCTGTTATAAAGTATCATTTGTTCATTGTAAATAATTTAGGAAATATACATAAGCAAAAAGGTTGAAATTTTCATCACCCAATCTCGCAGCACTCAGTAATTACCACCCGAAACATTCTCATGTGCCATTTTAGCTTATTTTCTTTATGCTTAAATAGATATTCTTTCACGCAAATAGAATATGCTGTATGTTGTTTTATAACTTGCCTTTTTAACTCCATATTTCATGAACACTTTCCGGTATCATTAAATGTTCTAGAGCCTCATGAATTGTCATGCTACATAATCTCTTTCATTTCGTGGGATGGTCAGCTTGATAAACTGGTTAGGTTACAGTCCCCAGTTATTCAGTCAAACTCTAAACTAGGTATTGCTGTGAAGGTATTATTTTGTAGCTGTGATTAAAGTCCCTAATTAACTGTAAGGGAGACTATCCTAGATAATCTGGGAGGGCCAGAGTCAGCCCGCCGGAAACCTAAAGAGCGCAACTAAAGCTTCACTGAGGAAGAAACTGTGCCCATGGACAGCGGCGTTAGCTTGTGCCCTTCCCAGGGGCCTGCCCTACAGACTCACCTGACCAGAGCCCCAGATCACACAAGCCAATAAATCTCTGCATACATATACCTCCTCCTGGTTCTGTTTCTCTGGTTGAACCCTGACTGACAGAGGTTGTGCAGATTTTATTACATGATTATATCATAATTTAGTTAACCAGTTCCCTGTTGTTGGATATGGTACTGAGTTGTCTTGTTGTCAATTTGGCACCATCAATCCACTTACAGCCTGTAGCTACACCTCCCAGTATGCTGTTTCCTGAATGGTTCCAGGATGGAGACTGCCAGTGAGAGCAACCTGTGCAAAATTTGCAAGTGAGATGCCAACAGGAAGCCATTGTTATTGGGACACCATGGTAGTCAGACATAACGGCAGAGTCACCGGGCACGGCAGGTTCAATAGATGCAGTGGCTTTGCAGAGCTCTTCGTGAGCTCCCATCCCACAGACCCATTTTGTGGGCTGTATGAATACAGCTTCTCGGACTTTCCCACAGGTGCTATCTGTACCACCTCTGCCACCTATAATTCAGGTGGAAGTGGTTAGCAACTGCTTCTCAGACCCTTCAACTTCCTCCTTCTAGAACCTCACTCCTCACTCTCAGATTTGTATAAGCCCTGGACTTCCCAGGTGGCACTAGTGGTAAAGAACCTGCCTGCCAATGAAGGAGACCTAAGAGACACAGGTTTGATTCCTTGGTCAAGAAGATCACCTGGAGCAGGAAATGGCAACCAATTCCAATACTTTTTGCCTGGCAAGTTCCATGAACAGAGGTGCTGGGCAGGCCACAGCCCATGGGATTGCAAACAGTCCAACACAACTGAGCACACCAATTCCTATGTTAAACCTCTTATTCTTGTACTACTTGCTATGGCTCTGTTTTCCTGACTGAAATCACTAGAGGTTTGAAAAACAGACTCTTAAAGAGGAGCCTATGGAAATCTCTCACTAATATTAGAATTAAGGGCATTAATGACACTGTTGCCTCATTGTGATCCGTGGCATAAAGTGACAGAAAATTTGCTTAGATTATTACCTGCCATCATCTGAAGTCAGGTTTCTGTAGAAAAATAGTCAAAGGACCAACTAGCTCTGCAATAGAACATTATAGTGGAAATAAAGCTTATAAATAGAAAATGATGACTTTAGGCTTTAAGTTCCCAACTCAAGGATACATATTTGCTTTGATCCCCATGACTTTGGCTCTTTGGCATAGACATCTTGTTTTCCAAACGAGGATGACTTCGTTCAAAGAATACAACAGTGGTCCATTGTGTATTACTGGAATGATTAGTCCTGATTACCAAGGGGAAGTTAAGTTGCTACTTCACAATGGTTCAGTTCAGTTCAATTCAGTCGCTCAGTCATATTCACCACTTTGCAACCCAATGGACTGCAGCATGCCAGGCCTCCCTGTCCATCACCAACTCCCAGTCTACCCAAACCCTTCTCCATTGAGTTGGTGATGCCATCCAACCATCTCATCCTCTGTCGCCCCCTTCTCCTTCTGCCTTCAATCTTTCCCAGCATCAGGGTCTTTTCAAATGAGCCAGCTCTTCACATCAGGTGGTCAAAGTATTGGAGTTTCAGCTTCAACATCAGTCCTTCCAATGAACTCTCAGGACTGATCTCCTTTAGGATGGACTGGTTGGATCTCCTTGCATACAAGGGACTCTCAACAGTCTTCTCCAACACCACAGTTCAAAAGCATCAATTCTTTGGCACTCAGCTTTCTTTATAGTCCAACTCTCACATCCATACACGACTATTGGAAAAACCATAGATGGACCTTTGTTGGCAAAGTAATGTCTCTGCTTTTTAACACGCTGTCTAAGTTGGTCATAACTTTCCTTTCAAAGAGTAAGCGTCTTTTAATTTCATGGCTGCAGTCACCATCTGCAGTGATTTTGGACAATGGGTCCTGCTATAAATTAAATGTTTGTGTTTCCCCCAAAATTCATAGCTGAAATTTATCACCCAAGGTGCTGGTTTCTGGGGGTAGGACATTTGGAAGGTAATTAGATCACGAGGGTGAAGCCTTTATGAATGGAACCTCAAAGAGCTCCCTGGACCCTTCCACCATGTGAGATTACAATGAAAACACAGCCATTAATGAGGAAGCAAGTCCTTACCAGACACTGAATCTGCCTGTACTACAATCTTTGACTTCCCAGCCTCCAGAACTGTGAGAAATAGATGTTTGTTGTTTACATACAACAGTCATGGGCATTTTGTTACAATCGCCCAAATAGGCTAAGACAAGGAATTAAGAGGAGTCTTTCTGAGGTTAAAGCATCTGCCTGGAATACGGGAGACCCGGGTTAGATCCCTGGGTCAGGAAGATCCCCTGGAGAAGGAAATGGCAACCCACTCCAGTACTTTTGCCTGGAGAATCCCATGGAGGGAGACGCCTGGTAGGCTACAGTCCATGGGGTCACAAAGAGTCGGACACAACTGAGCAACTTTACTTTACTTACTTACTTCTGGGACCCAGGAGACTTTCTGGATGTTTTCTAATACGCCCATGTCCTGTGGTAGAAGTGCATGGAAAACATCAGCATAGTCTAATGACATAGACTCCTCAGGAAGGACGGTTTGAATGATTCCACCAGGCAAGGAACCATAACTAGTCAAAATGCTTGCTAAGAGCAAAAGGGATTAAGAGACGGGTAGTTTAAAAAAAGAAGTCAAATTCCTGCTACAACCACATGACCCATTGCCAAAATGGGAATTAGTTGCTTTGTTTCTTTGCTTTGATATGAGTGTATTTATATGTGTTAATCATAAAATGGGAACTACTTGCTTTCTTGTTTCTTCGATTTTTCTATTCTCCCCTCTCCCTTTCTTGTTTAGCTAATATGCAGTCCATTAATAGTGTTTAATCCTGTATTTCCATATTAAGTTACAGCAGGTGACCCAGCTAGATGAGCAAACATCATCCAGAGATGGATACAATTTCCTCTGGGACTCTGTGTTTCCTCTTTTGGCGGGAGGAATGAGCAGTGCACTTGTCCTCAGTTGTACCGAGGAGAGATGCATCGTTTCAGGTGGGAGTGTGCTGTCCTTACTGCTTATACTCAGAAATCAGCCTTAGTGAAAGCAATGTGTATGCATGCCAAGCTGACACTCTTCTGGATCTTCCAGCAACCACTGCTCCCATTATCATCAGACTGGGAACTACATTTCCCAGAATCTCCTTCCCTGTACGGTTTGTGGGATTAGAGTTTGCCTAAGAGAGGAACTCTTGGAAGGCAGAAGTGAAGCAGAAGCCATTTCTCTCAAGCAGCAGCCGAAGTCATGATCAGATGCGGCAGCTTCAGTCTCTCACACCATAGTCCCTCTTGTGTGGACGTATGCTGGGCTGGGCTCCTCAGGCCTCTCTCTCTACCCTCTCCCCACGCACCTGCCATTTCTTCAGTGTAATCTGCTTAGTCACTCACTCTCCTGACTCCCCTTCCAGATCTTCACCGCCCAGCTCCAACATTCAGAAATTGGGCGTGCTCAGATACTGGCCTGGCTACATTTTCTTGAAGGCCCCTGAGTTGTGATTTTCACTAAATTCTCTAACAGGGGAAATAGCATTATACATATATATATATACATACATACATATATATATATATATATATATATACACACACACACACACACATATATATATACACATATATATATATTTTTAAGGCAAGTATAGAAAATGGGGATTATGGGAAGAAGTACTAAAAATAATTAGCTGCACAAACAGATCCTTCACCAGTTTTCATTTGGTGAAGTTTTCATCTCATCCCTGGGGGCTAACTTGCCCCCCAGGGATATTTGGCGATGTCTGGAGGCAGGTTTGGTTGCCACACAGGGTGAAGGGGCAGGTGGATTGCTCCTAGTATCTGGTGGGTAGAGGCCAGGAATGCCGCTGAATAGCTTGGATTGTACAGGACAGCCCTCCCCTACCCACCCCAACAAAGGATTTCTGGCCCCAAACATCAGTCATCCCTCTGTTGAGAAGCCCTGCTCCAGTACCTGCTTTGGTTTTACTCTTGACCCTGTGATTCCACCTTCAAGAAGGTCCAGGAGGGAGGGAGGGAAGGAATTTCAATGTTCCAAAAGCTAAGCATACAGACTCTCTGGTTTTAAAATGTCCCCTTATTGCTATAAAGACCCTTAAAATGTCAAATTCTCCAAGATGAGTCTTCAAAAGCATTCAATTACAAAAAGTCAGTTTGGCTCCAATTATCCAAGTCTCACCCACTGGGTGAAGCAGTCTTCCTCCCTACCTAAGACACACAGCACTGTCTCTCAGAGGCCCCACGGAAGTCCATAGGCACCTTAATGCAAATTAGAACAAGCCGCCCCTCGCCCAAGTACAGTTTTAAATAGGTACACTAATTCGGATAGAAATTTGAAATAGAGGATTTATTTAGCAAAAACAGAACTATGCTCAGCAGCATGGAACTGACCATTATTTTTCATACAAGGTCAAAAGCACATTGTGTGTCCTTCCTGATCACTTGCCCAGTTCCCATCTTGTCAAGAGAGGTAAACTTTATCTAAATTATTTCATCTGATTGATGATTGTCATTTATAACCTTATTGCTACTTCTGCTACTTTTATATTTTATATTTATAACCCTATTGTTACTTTCCTTTGGAAAAGGTATATAGATTCATTACATATTCTAATGTATTACCTGTAGATTATAAGACAAAGTCAAGCTTGTATCTGCCGATACTTTTTAAGTTGACCTGTCTTTATACTTAGAAAATTCTCTTAATAGTAGGCTTCCCTGGCGGCTCAGATGATAAAGAATCTGCCTGCAATGAGACCCGTGTTTGATCTCTGGGTCGGGAAGATCCCCTGGAGAAGGAAATGGCAACACTCTCCAGTATTCTTGCTGGAGAATTTCATGGACAAAGGAGCCTGGCAGGCTCAGTCCATGGGGTTGCAAAGAGTTGAACACAATTGAGTAACTATCACTCACTTATTTACTTTTCAAAAATAATAATTACAACAAAGTCATTTTAAAAATAAATCAGTTTTAGAATATAAAAGAATACTTAAGCTGTACACCTAATATTTGTGTACCATGTGTTCATTAAACCAAAATTAAAAGGTCTAAGTAAATAGAAAATTTGAGCTTTTATTCACAATAATTAGAGCTACACTAAAATTATTTGTTCTTAAGTTGTTATACATTGTATCAGATATATCTCCCATCCCACTTCACCTCTTCTTAGTCACTTGTTTACTCCAGCTGTTTCTGAGGCAACAAGCTGTGTTGAAAGGTCACCTGAGAACTACCCTGTGTCTCCTGTTTTCTGCTCTAGGACTTTTCTGATGTGGCCACAGAGATCATTAAGACAAATGTGCAAACTCTGAAGTCCAAGAGGGTTAATTCAAGAGTAATTCAAGAGTTAACAACCCTTGACCCAAGGGGCATGGACACCAGTGGAGAAATACTTCCTTCTTCTGCCCCATGGCGTGCATTCCTCATGGTTCCTCAGGGTCCCAGCCAGATGGAGTCCAGGTGCTCACAGCAGATGCCACTACATAGCAGGGACCTCCCTTCCCGTTTCGCTTTTCCCAGTTCCCTGGCACCAGTTTCCCCAAATGAACCAACCTCTGCTTTTTATGGAAATACAGGCTAAGACATGGGCTTCCCTGGTAGCTCAGCTGGTAAAGAATCCGCCTGCAGTGCAGGAGACCCCGGTTCAATTCCTGGGTTGGGAAGTTCCCCTGGAGAAGGGATACTCCAGTATTCTTGCCTGGAGAATCCCCAGGGACAGAGGAGCCTGGTGGGCTACAGTCCATGGGTTCAGAAAAAGTCCAACACGACTGAGCAACTAAGCACAGCACAGCACAAGCCAAGACAGGCATCTTTCTTTCACAGAAAAAAGTACTTATGATCATTTTATTGCTTCAGTACAGTTCAGTTCAGTCGCTCAGTGGTGACCTACTCCTTGTGACCCCATGAATCGCAGCACACCAGCCCTCCCTGTCCATCACCAACTCCTGGAGTTCACCCAGATTCACGTCCATCAAGTCAGTGATGCCATCCAGCCATCTTATCCTCTGTCGTCCCCTTCTCCTCCTGCCCCCAATCCCTCCCAGCATCAGAGTCTTTTCCAATGAGTCAACTCTTCGCATGAGGTGGCCAAAGTACTGGAGTTTCAGCTTTAGCATCATTCCTTCCAAAGAAATCCCAGGGCTGATCTCCTTGCAGTCCCAGGGACTCTCAAGAGTCTTCTCCAACACCACTTGCCCGCATATCTTGTTTTCTCTAGAAATGATAATTAGATTTGACCCACTGTAGATCTTGAGTAATTTAAAATCCATATTTATTTGACCAATTGTTATTTATAAAATTTACCTAGGGATAAGGCAAGCACCCATCTCCCTTTTCTTATGTGGCACGTTTCCTATTATTTTTTGTCTTTGTGTTTTAATATCTTTTTAACAAACCCAATGGGCATACTCTAGTCTTGATTCTGGATAGAATACATTTTAATCTCAAGAAGCTATGTTCTCCACTGGCAACCAATGTTGTCAAAGTTAAATATATTCTGAGAGCTGCAAAAAATATTCAGGAGGTCATCCAGTAAATTATTGATTCAAGTGTATTGTTAAGTGGCAAAAGGAGACTTTAAAAGCAGTTTAAGGTTTCAGTTCCCCACAGAGCGATGCTTCATCAATAGTATAGCGATCAATTTGTTGTAAATTTTCACACAGTTACAGTTGTTCAAGCTCATCACAACTCTTCAAATTACATATGTCATTTGGAAGGATGAAAGGCCATGATATTTTTCAGCATTACAAAACTTTGTTCTTTTTAAAAAGAAAATGACTTCGAAATGTTATACAGGTCGCAAATGGGTTAATCATGGATTCATGTTAAAATGAGTCTTTTTCTGATTGTTTTTCTTCATGTTCCCCTCTTTAGAGAAGTTGGCATCATTGGTCTCTAATTTGTTTAGCATCAAGAACATATTCTTCTTAAACATCATCATTTAATTTTTCTTCAAGGAATGTTTTATTTCCTTTGATGCTTTAAAGCATTTTGCATACTGATTTTGGTTCCTGCATCCTTTTACTTATACTAGTAATTTTACAGAAAACATCGTGTCAAATTGGTATTAAGAAAAGGAAAAGTGGGTATTTTTAGAGTATGTCTGAGTTTGCATTCTGCAGTCTAATTGTTACAAACTAGGCTTTTTGATTATAAAACACATTTCTTCTTCAAAAGTAGGATTGGAACAATAGGTATCAACCTGGTTAGAACAAGATATTTTACTCCCATCTGCCAGAAAATTGTCATGAAAATATTTATGCTACTCATATTTAGAGTGAAAAAGTTTACTATATTTTCTAATTTCAGAACAATGAAGCTGCTTGCAAGACAAGTGGCACCCTAAGACATGACAGCTTTGTACAGTACACATCTGAATAACCACATGTGGGAGCCCCATGGACAATGTATTTTCTTAGCATTGATGGCCCTTCCTGCTATAAGCTGGCCCCAGTCTACCTTTGAAGCCTCTTGCTTCACATGGTTCCCCTCCAGCCAAATAACCATTCCCTATACCATTGCTCAAGCTGCTCCTTCTGCTTTGGATACCTTCCCTGCCCTGACCCTGCCTAACAACATCCTCCACTGTGGGGACCTCCCTCCATCAAACCTCCAGGGCTCTGTTGACAAGTCATTTGAGCCTAACTCCTGACCAGAATGTGAACTCTCCAGAGAAAGAAATAGATCTGCTCTATTTCAGCTTCCTAGGAGTCAAGCCCAACACATAGCAGGCTTGTGAAAATGAGATGAATTGGAAAAGGCCTAGGATCCAGGAAACTCTCTGAGGACAGAGGCATTTCTTGGTGGTGGCACTGGCCGCTGTATACTTAGTGGTGTTGAAGTGATGATGCGCTGATTCTCTGAGGACTCTCTATGGCAGACAGGGTCCTCACCTGGGAGGAGGGAGGCAGGGACTATGAGGAATACCTTTCTGAATAATAACTCCTCTGAATAATAACACCTCTGAATAATAATCCCTCCAGTTGAGCTCTCCTGTGAACACTGGGGCCTTTGCTAACTGCTTCAGCAATTTAGTACTTGTTGAGCACATATTGTGTCCCAGGTCCTCAGATAAACCAGACACAGACTCTGCCCTAAGGAATTCACAACCTATCAAGGAAGACACTTGTGGGTCAGTGATGACAGGGCAGTGTGTCTCTGTTTATTAGATGGAAGGGCTAGATTTGACGCAGGCACAACTCAGGCAGCACCTGGAGGAAGTGACATTAAAGCTAAAATGAAGGTTAGGGAGAAATTTCTCAGGGGAGAAAGCCTAGGGTGAAATTCCAGGAAGAGTGAACAGCATGTCCAAAGATAAAGCCTTGTGAAACAATCTAGTTTTTTGGGACCTGGGGATCATTTGTTGTGACTGGGCAGCCAGATAAGGGTATCTGTAAATAGTGGATAGATCGAGTTGTGCTTAGCACAGTGACTGGGTCTGTTGAATTAAGTTCACAAATGTTGATGGCACAGAGCAGCAGACTGTTGGTGCTGATGAAATTTATAAACCATCTGTCCCAGCCTCTCACCACTCACCCTTCCTTCCCTGTTTCTGTTGTTGTTTAGTTGTTAAGTCATGTCTGACTCTGCAACCCCATAGACTGTATGCAGCCCACCAGGCTTCTCTGTCCATGGGCTTTCCCAGGCAAGAATACTGGAGAGAGTTGCCGTTTCCTTCTCCAGGGGACCCTTCCGACTTAGGGATACTGAGTCTCCTGCATTGGCGGGTGGATTCTTTACCTCTGAGCCACCTGGGAAGCCCGTTCCTCCCTTACCCAACCCCTATTTTCTGTTAACAGACAAAGGGGCTGAGGATGCCTGATCTCATTTATCTCAGAAAACAATGTCTCTGAACCATCTCACCTGTGCTAAAAGTTTTAACTTTTTGCTTTCAAACCAGTCCGCTCTCCTAAGCTCTAGACCTGCTCGGCCTTTGCCTACCAATATGCCTATGGTGATTCCACGTGCACCACAAAATCAATATGTCCCATGTCCCCCAGATCTGTCCCTCTACTGAGTTCCTACTTCACCCCAGGTCACTCACTTAGGAAGCCTGGGGTTACCGTGGGCCTTCCTGACTTTTCAGAAACTGAGCTGACTCCTGAGAGTAGAAAGTAAAGCAATGAATGATTCCTGAGCTTATTATTTTTACATCAGTAATAAAGTCAGTTTTGCAAGCTTACAATAATAACTTGAAAGAGGCGCAGGCAGAATTGATCTGAAAGTGCAGCTTTCAGCAAAGTACACAAATATTTGCTGAAATAGCCAGATTATAAATTCCATACTCATCACAGTGTTATTCCAGAAGCAGCATCCCCTCCCCATCAGGTTGGACTTGCTGACAGTCCACCTGGATCATGCTGCATAGGAGGGGTGGGATCTATTTCAAGGGCTGCAGAGGGGCTAGTGAGTACCTGAGGGTCACAACACTCAGCTTCTTCTTTCCTCATCTGTGATGACGTTGAGGTGTTGGATTAGAACATCAGAATGAAGATCCTCAGGCTTCACTGGTTCCGTAGATGGGATGCTAGAACATGCATTTTCAGCAGACTTCTCAAGTGATCCTGATACAGTTCGTTTACCAGCACCATATTGAAGATTACCTGACCGATCTTCAAAAGCAAGGATATCATCTCAAGGGGGCCTCTGGGACTGACACCTGTAGAGCTGTGACAGATGCCCCCCACTCCAATCCAATGCCCAGAATGGGAGCTGGCTTTTTTGTGTGACTGGATCCACTTCAAACCACATCTATGTTCCACCCCAACATGCCTTCCTCCTGAGAATGGGGCCAGCCATGCTCTGAACCAGAATAAGGAATAAACCAGCTCTCTGGGCGGTAATTTATAAGGGGCACTAAAAAATTCCTGGAAGTGTAAGTAAAATTATCCCCAGACTGTTCCTCAAGATAGAGCCATGCATGCCTGGAAAGTGTTCCCCTGGCAGCTTGCTTGGTCTGGGACTAGATGCTACTCTGCCTTCTCTGGAGGGGATATAAGTATCAGGACTCCTACCGGCAAGCAGAAGAAACAGTCTCTAGCTGGGATGACACAGTTGTGTTGCCCTCCATTCTCCCCCTCCTTGGTTGACTCCCAACTGTTCACAACCAATCATTTCTCAGGCAAAATTACTGAGACCCAGAGAGAGTCATAGATAGTGAAAACTAGAGACTGCAGGAACCCAGGCAGGAGCAGGCGGCATCCCTTTTCCAAGATGGGGTTTGGGACCAACTTGCATTTGAAAGGGGCTAAATCAGTCAACTTTTGCCAACAGCTCTGAAATGTCATTGACTCACCACAAATATTTATTTCCGACTCACATACGTATCCACTGTGGGTCAGCTCTGGCTCTTTTCCATTCCATCTTCATTTTAAGACCCAGACTAGTCGAGAACACCTTACTTTAGTCCCATGGAAGAAGGGAAAGAACAATAACAGAAGTATCTGACAGCTCTTAAAGCTGCTGTTAGAACTGGCATATGGCATTTCCCCTCAGTTTCAGTGGCCAAAGCAAGTCACATGGCCAAATCAGATGTCAGTGAGGTGGGGCAATAGTGATCTCACAAGGAGGGCAGTAAACAAGGGAAACAGTTACACAATTTGCCACAGAGCCATCCCATCAGAAGCCACAGCAGCAGTCCCCAGGCTGGGTCTCCTGCTCCTCTGACCTACACATCCTCCAGGTTTCTCCCATTTCTCTTGCTCCTTATAAACTTTCCCCAGGGTTTGGCCCAGCAGTCCTAGTCCCATTTTATAGATGTGGAGACTGAGGCCCATAAAGGAGCCTCAGATCACCAACTCCTCCCTAATGCCTTTTCTAGACAAGGGGCTCCCTGCCTACCCCATCCTCACTCTTGCCTACCCTGAGTCTCCAAAAATACCTGCTCTCTTTGGAACACTGGTGTATGCCTGCTATCAATCCATGTGATGCTCGCTTAGTCTCCCTGTGAGGTCAGTAACTTATAAAGCAGAGCTGGAACGGGAGCTCTCCAAACTCCAGTGTTGAGCACCAAACCAGTTTTGCCCGGCTCCGAAGCTCGTGTCCTGCCACTGCCCTCATCTGACCTCAATCTCTTCCTCCTCAGCCCCAGCCCACGTTCATGCCACCTGTGGTGGTGTCCCAGGTCAGGATGTCACAGCCGTGGGACTGTTCCCTTCTCACCAGCCTGAACTAATCTTTAATTCAGACCCATAAAGCCGGCCCTTCGGCTCCCATTGCCAGGCATAGAAATGAGGATAAATGCGCCTGTCAGCGGCTTCCTGCCTCTTTGTTTTTTAATTTACTTAGAGTTGGGCAGGAGAGATGGCAGGAGAGGAAGCAGATGGCTCAGTGTGACAGATGGGATCCTATCCAGTGACACAAGGACAAGGTGAGAGAAAGCACGATCAAGAGAAAACACAGGCTCCACGTGAAAGCATGTGTGCACGGGCTCCTGTGCCAGGACGTCAGTACTCCGGCCAGCTCGCCAGGCTCAGGGTGCTGGGCTGGGGCTCCAGTTGGCCTAGCCCCACAGTGTCACCTGACAGTGAGGACACTGAGGCCCAGAGACGGTCACCAGGTCATGCGCTCAAAGGGCACCTGACTCCACGCAGTGAATGTGTACGTTCACCCATCGTGTACACATGATGTACGTGTGCATGTACACATGATGGGTGGTGCCTGTGGACTGGCTCCCAGGGCTTTCCCCTCTGCCCCAGTCTCACCGCATGTTCTTACAGAAGTCTACCTTCAGCCCTGGCTTGCCTATGCTAACGGTTCTCCAGGCAGGCTTTCAAAAGAGTGTTTCATGCCTAGAACATCCCAAGGTCCCCAGCACATGAATGACAGTGGCTCCAGTCTAGGACTGGGGGTTTGCGAAGGGCAGCTCCCCTCCATCTCTGTCCCTGCACCCTGAGGAGGTGCACAGGTAGAAGAAAGAGACAACAGGGGGTCTTTCTGGTGGCAGAGGTTTTAGATCTCGCAGCACCCCACCCTGCTTAAGTCACAGATGGAAAACAGTACTGTGTACATGGGTGGCTACTCAAAGGGGAGGGGAGCATATGATAAAATACCCTTCTGTTCTCCTGCGTAAACTGGAGAGATTCAGGCAGGACAGGCGGCTGCAGCAGAACTGGGGAGCAGGGGCTACCCCAGATTGTGGAGCTCAGCACAACAGTGAGAATTTGGAGCTCCCCAGGACAATCAGGAAGAAGGGGAGAGGAAAGGACACAGACTGAGGAGTTGAAGCCCAGAGCCTGCACTAGCAAAGTGCAAGCTTTTTTTTCTTTTCTGGGGAAGTCTGATTTTGCAACACTTGTGGAAAGGGTTACATCTCAATAACAGTGCAGGAAAGAAACAACATAGGGAGAGAAAAGGATGATCCAGAAATCAGATTAACTCAGAGCTAAAGGTGACCACGGTTAAAGAAGTCCCCTCAGAACTTAGAGAAATCTCAGGGACCATTGGATCCCCCTCAGAATTAGGGGTTGGGGGTTTGAATTGATCATAACGTAAAAGGCTGTATTGGCAGCACAGAATTATGAAGTTCATTTGGTAGGAGAGAGAGTGAAAGGTGGAGATAGGGAAACTGCTTTCTCCAGGAGCACTGGAGTCAAGTGGACAGGATCTGAGGATGAGCACAATGGGTCATAGGACCAACCCACACCCCAGCCCTTCCCATCTATACCATGTGCAATCCTCATGGGAACCTTGGACCCTGGCGGCTATTCTCACTCTCATTTTACATATGAGGAAAGGGACTCAGCAACGAAGTGATTTGCCCACAGCCATCCAGTGTGTAAAAGAGGAGAATCCAGGATTCAAACTCAAGTCTAGCCAATCCTAAAAGTCAGCTGTTTCTTCTCTTGGAAACCAGGTTCCTCTTGGACGTGATATTCTTAAAGGTTCAGTTCAGTTCAGTCGCTCAGTTGTGTCCTACTCTTTGCGACCCCATGAATCGCAGCACGCCAGGCCTCCCTGTCCATCACCAACTCTAGGAATTCACTCAAACTCACATCCATCGAGTCAGTGATGCCATCCAGCTATCTCATCCTCTGTCGTCCCCTTCTCCTCCTGCCCCCAATCCCTCCCAGCATCAGAGTCTTTTCCAATGAGTCAACTCTTCACATGAGGTGGCCAAAGTACTGGAGTTTCAGCTCTAGCATCATTCCTTCCAAAGAAATCCCAGGGCTGATCCCCTTCAGAATGGACTGGTTGGATCTCCTTGCAGTCCAAGGGATTCTCAAGAGTCTTCTCCAACACCACAATTCAAAAGCATCAATTCTTCAGCACTCAGCCTTCTTCACAGTCCAACTCTCACATCCATGCATGACCACTGGAAAAACCATAGCCTTGACTAGACGGACCTTATTCGGCAAAGGAATGTCTCTGCTTTTCAATATGCTATCTAGGTTGGTCATAACTTTTTCCAAGGAGTAAGCATCTTTTAATTTCATGGCTGCAGTCACCATCTGCAGTGACTTTGGAGCCCCCAGAATAAAGTCAGCCACTGTTTCCACTGTCCCCATCTATTCTTAAAGGTAGGGTGAGAAATTTCTTCTCACTGACCCTGGAGTTTTCCTCACCTGCCCCACGTGAGCCACGTGATGTACCTGTCGTTTCTGGAGTCCCTACGGCAGGGCTTCAGGGGGTGAAACATAGAGGCACCGCACACTCAGACCAGCAGCCAAGACCTTAAGCCGAGGGCCCTGGAGGTGTGAGCATTTCCCATCCTGACGTGCCCAGGCTCCCTGTTACAAAGCAGCCCAGAAGAAGGGCCATCCTCACAGTCTGAGAGACGAGGGAGAAGGTGGGGGACAGGGATTCTCTCAAACCGTATAGGTTCCTGAAGAATAAAGACTTCTGCATCTATTTCCTGAGGGTGCTAAGACCAGGCTCTGCAATCAGACCAGAGGAGTCCAGAGGTGAACAAGGCAGGAATTCTGACCTCCAGCCTGAAATCTCCTCTCAGTCAGGATCTTGGCAGCAAGATCCCTAAATCCCTTCCCTGAAGAGACTCTGGCAAAGAGACCATGTGCAGAGATGTGAGCAGGATGGTGAAGGACCCAGAGACTCATGACAGTAGGAATCATTCCACCCCAGGGCCTGGAGGGGTGGAGAGGAGAAATGGTGTTGTCAGAGTCTCATAAGAGCTGAAGCTGAAGTTACCTGCTCGAAGCAGTCATGGAAGGACCCAGACCCTGCCGCGGAGATGATGCCAGAGCAGGACAGGAGTGGGCAAGAATGCTGAAGGCAAAGGAGACAGTATATTCCATGGAGGTCAGAGGCTGGAAATGAAGGGGAATTGCAATGGGGAAGAAACATCAGATTTCTCCCACAAAACCCTCCTGATCAGAGCTTGACAAACCCATTATTATTTATAGTTTAGAGGCAGAAATGAGAACCTGAAAGTCAGGAGCAAGCACATTGCTTCACTGCCTCACGCTTCTAGAAAGTTGCTGACTCTCACATTGACCCAGAGCCCCTGGGGCCCCTTATCTCAGACAAATGTGAAGATCGTTGTTCAGGTTGGAGACTACGTTCGCCATCCCCTCCAGGTCAATGAGCTTATCCTGGGTGGCACCAGGGTCTGCCCTGACACTAGACATTCCCTTTATAAGTGTTCTGAGGACTTGAAAGAGAGTCAACAGAAAGAGCAGTCTTCATGGATTTTCATTACACTGAAAATAACACGAGTCTCCAATTAAACACAGACCTTTCCCCTTCCCGTTGAATTTTCTCCTCTCCCCTAAGTCCTGCTCTAGTCTGGGACCAGCCACTGGAATTCAAAATCATCCCTAGAGAGAACTACTAACTTGGAAGCTCTAAGTCACTGGAAGAGGCACAGATGATCCTTGAAGAAATGCTCTTAGTGACTTTGAAAGAGGATACACACGAACCAGAGACCTGCCTGTCACCCTCCATGAGACAATGCTGCAAAGATTTGTTGATTTCAATAGATTAGCAAAACCACATTGTTATCAGCTAGTTTGTCTGTATGCAGCACAGATTCATCAAACCCAATATTATCGTAATTTTTATATCCTACAATTTGTATGTTTCATTCCCCTGATCAATAACTTCACATCACACTTGCTCACCTCCAAATCCCTCAAATTCTTTATATCCCTCTCAAGAGGCATCACCATCATTCATTCATTCATTCAAAACATAATTTTGAAACCTACTTTGTGAGTATATTTATGACCAGACACTGGAGCTACAGCGGTAATAAAGACAGACTTGACCCCTGTCCCTGGGGATGTTCTCTTCATTATGCAGTCTCTTCCATCCTTGACCTCTCCCTGAGCACTGGCTCTGATCATCATATCACATTTGACCTTCAGTGATGATCTCCCCAGTCTGTGTCTAGTCCTTCCCTCCAAATCATGAGCTTCTAAAGAGACTGCGCCTTCCTCTGTATTAACCAGCGTAGCACCAAACATATGTGAGACTGGACTCCAATCATGATCTTTAAAGCAGCTGAAGTTAGTCACTTAACCTTGGTCTCATCTGTATAATGGGAGACAGTACCCCAGGGTTTCCTGAGTTGATGAATGTGAAAGCACTTTTCAAACCGCAAAACTCTAAGCACAGTACCCCGACCACTCAAAACAGTTAACAGAAAAGGAATTCGGCCCAGCCCTTTTGCAGATCAGGGTTGCAGTGTGCTCCCGGGTGCATCTTAGCCATTGGAGAGACAAAGCAAGTGCTGTCGAATCTGCCACCCCACCCCCTCTCCCTGCAGTTAAAAGGCGGGTCAATTACCATTGGCTTATTTGTAATCATTATAGTTGTCTCCAGTTTTCTCTGCTGATTGCTTGTGTTAAGAAGCCCGTAATCAGTGGAAGAGGTGTGGGGGCTTCAGAGCGCCTTTTGTCTGCGGCCCCCATCCAGTCTTGCCTGGAAGCTGGGGGGAAGGGGGATGACAGGAAAGGGGTGCCCGTGGCACCCTTTCTGTCCTTGGTATGGTATCCAGAGACTTCATGGAGCCTTGGAGGTTTTTCTGGGCTGACCTCTGAAGGAAGAGCTAGGGAGGTAATCCCATTACAGAAAGGGACCCTGGAAATTTTGATTAATGTTGATGCATACCGTCAGTATTTCACCTTCACCAAGGCAGGGTTTTCTCACTTTTTTGACATGAAAACAGACAGGTGGAGTGGTTTTGATTTGGGCTGCCTCGTTTCTTCCCCAGGGAAGCTGCTTCCTCTGGCTTGCATGATAATTGAATTTCACGGATGGAATCTTCCACATACTTCTCAATTAGGGATGTGTACAGGCAGTGAGATTTTTCAGGTGTTGATCTATGATTGCCACCCTCCCTTTTTTTTACCTTTAAATTAATCTTCTTAATTTCTGCCAGCTGTAAATCCAGTTTTGCTAAATAGCATTATTCTGACTTAAATGGTCTAATCTTTGTCGTAAACTGGGTACAGCTGAAAATCGTGTATGTGGGAGGCTTCCTCATTAATCACAGCTGACAAGAAGTCAGAAATTAAGAAACAAAATTGTCTCTGAAGGCAAAATGGGGAAGGATTGGGAAAAGCATCCAACTTGGGGTGATGGCTGAGTTGGGAGGGCGGGGGTGAGTCCTCGTTCCAATTGCACGGCCCTGGTTAAGTCTTTGTTCTCTTGGGGCTTCAGTTTCTACCCCTGAGGGGAAAAAATGCAGGTGGGGATGAGACAGGGGCGCCAGATCAGCTCAGTCCTCTTGGACCTTTTCAGCCGCGACGTTCTCCGAATCTATACGTGGGAAATGTCACCAAAGTGACATCTCGGTATTTAAATGCACAGCTGTTGTTGACTCTCAGGACTATCTAGAGGGTCAACAGTCTCACTGCTTCACCCAGCATTCCTCAAAATGAGGTAGGCAAGATGATTCTAGGTAGGAAAGGGACACAGACTTGAGTGCCCCAGGAGTGCTGAGTCCCTCTGGAGTCTTCCATCCCCCTGAGCAGAACTATCTGTCTGGCACAACACATCTTAAATGCCTCCCTAATGCTGGTACCCCTCCCAGGTTATCTGAGAAGGAGCATTCTCAGACCCAGATCCTCTGTCAGGCAGCAGATCCAGATAGAATCCAACACTTGTTCCGTGGCAGTGTGTGTGGTTTGTTTTTAATCCATGTAGGGTAGAAATTGTTTCCTTTTAAGACATGTTTGCTAGGGAGCTGATTTTGAAAAATATTAAGTTAATGCAGAAGTTGTGTGGCAACAGCAAAAATTAAAAGTAGCATGTGAATGTCTGCTTTTGCAGTCTCTGGAGAAGTATTTCGAGTCTCAGCAGTGAACCAGGCACTATTCAGGCCCTGGGAAGACAGGTGAGTAACACCTCTAGGCCCTTAACCTCCCTCCCAACCCCCAACATCATATTCTGAGTGTCCAGGTTATGTTTCCATCCCTTGCAGGGACGTCCCTCCAACCAGGCACTAATCCCGGAAACCAGCAACTTCATAGCCCCTGGATACCCGTGCTGTCACCACTCTGCCTGCCTGGTTGGGTGACCAACCACCCTGGGGGAGTTTCTGGAATGTAGGGCTTTCAGTTTTAAAACCAGGACAGTCCCAAGTAAGCAGAGACAAGCTGGCCCTCTGACCAGTGTTCTAGCCCAGTCCTAAAGCAACGCTTCCCTCCACCTTCTCTGTCCTCCACCCAGTGGCTGCAGCTGCAGGTGAATCAGCCTCCCTTCCCCAGTCCCCGTAGACTGGCAGTCATCCAAATTCTGGTCTCTGCTTAGCACTGCCTGTCAGTCTTGTGTAACCCTCCCCCACACTCTCGAGAGCTGTTTCACACTTCTCCCGCCCACCCCAACACCCTCCCTCCACCACCCGCCTCCCCTCCACCGCCAAGTTTCCTCCACTGGGATGAGACCATGCAGGGCAGGAGCACCAGCGACCACTCCTTACCTCCCACGGTACATGCACGCAGTCCCTCCTCCTTGCTCTGTCCTTCTGTCCTCCTTGGATCTGCAGTCACTTCCCTCCTGCTGGAACCTTCTCCTCAACTTGATAACACTCCTCTCAGTACCCTTGCACACCCTCTACCACTCCCTCTTCTCCTCCCGTTCCTATCAAGTAGCTCTCAGGAGCTCTCCCCACTTCCCTGTCACCCTTTCAGGTCACTCACTCTTCCACTTCCGCACTTGGGCTACTATCTTCTCTAAAGCAACTCTCTCCGCACCTCCGATGCCCTGCTAACGGCCAATTCCAGTGCCTTTGTTTTGAGAGTTTTGTAGATATCAGCTCATTTGAGCAAAACTACATATGTGGTGTTACAGTAAAATGATACATCAACCTAGTAAGATAGGTAATCTTTCATCCCCGTTTTACAGCTGAGGAAATAAGAACAGAGCGGTTAGCAAACTTGCCCGAGATCACACAGCTACATGTAACAGAGCAGATGATTCAGAAGTCTGTGCCCCTCACACTCTTCTCTGGCACTTCCCTTTGGCCTTCACTTCTGCTGTCCATTCTCTTCCTCCTAATCTTTGTCCCCAGCACCTGTGATAGGATCTGACACCCACAGGGTGCTCAACAAATCCTTGTGGGCTGAACTAAGTGAACATCTGTAACATACTCAGGGAAGTCACCATCCAGAGGTAGAAGGTCAAGCAGCAGTCACCAAGCTGCTGGGAAGGAAGCAGCACAGGCTCCAAGGACTCTGGATGAGAAATAACAGTAATGGTCATGACCACAGCGCCCACTATTTGTTGAAGTCTGAGCTGAAACTCCAGTACTTTGGCCACCTCATGCGAAGAGTTGACTCATTGGAAAAGACTCTGATGCTGGGAGGGATTGGGGGCAGGAGGAGAAGGGGACGACCGAGGATGAGATGGCTGGATGGCATCACTGACTCGATGGATGTGAGTTTGAGTGAACTCCATGAGATAGTGATGGACAGGGAGGCCTGGCGTGCTGTGATTCATGAGGTGGCAAAGAGTCAGACACGACTGAGCGACCGAAATGAACTGAACTGAACTGAATATACACCAAGAGGTATACGAAATAGTTTTTCTGTTAGCTCATCGAGTTAGAAACAACTCTTCAGGATAAGTATTATTCTTAAGCTTGTCTTATAGATCAAGAAAAGAAAGTTCAGAGAGGTCCCCAGGGGAAAATGCATATGTGGGGGACCCTCAGACAGACAGTGCGGTGGCTAGGAAGGCTTCCCAGAGGAGGTGCCTCCTGAGTAGGGTTTTGAAACACAAGTAGGAATTAGTCTACTGAAGAAGAGCACAAGGGTATTCCAGGTAGGAAAGTGTCTGCAAGAGCTCAAGGTCATAAATGCATGTACCCATTAGGGAACTTCAGATAGCTGGGTTGGCTGGAGGGTCAGAGAATGAGACGGGGAGTAGGAGAGGTGAGGCTCTCACAGGAGGCAGTGAGAAGCAGAGGGGAACCTCGCAGGCCACAGGAATTACTTTCAGCCTGATGGGGCCTCAGTCGTGTGCACAGAACTGCAAAACTGATCATAGGCCTCCTGCCCACGTCGTCAGTAGACCTAGGGCAGGACTCAGGGGTTTTGTGTGTGTGAGTGTATGCATATCTTACTAAGGCTCAAATGTACTTAAACAGTTTTATTAAATATAATTGGCATACAATAAACTGTACATATTTTAAGTATAAATTTGATAAGGTCTAAGATACACAACACACATGAAACTGCCACAGTCAAAAGAGAGAGTACATTCATTGTTCACAAAGGTTTCCTCATATTCTTCAAAATCCCTCCTTCCCAACCCCATCCTCACTGATTTGCTGTCATTGCATTTCTTTAAGATTTTATAAATGGCATATAATAAATATACTTTTTTTGTTTAGCTTCTTTCACTCAGCATAATTATTCTAAGATTCATTTTGAGATAGATACATGTGTTTGTAGAAATAATTCATTCCTTTTTATTTTAGAATAGTGTTCCAATAGTGTTCCACATTTTATTTAACCATTTACCAGTTGATGGATAAATAACATTGCTGTGAATATTTGCGTTCAAGTCTTAATAGGCGTATGCTTTCATTTGTACTGGGTAACTACCTAGGAGTAGGATGGCTGAATCATATGTAGTATAAGTTTAACTTTTTAAGAAATGCCAAATTGGGCTTCCCTGATAACTGAGTAGGAAAGAATCTACCTGCCAATGCAGGAGACATGGGTTGGATTCCTGATCTGGGAAGATCCCACGAGCTTCAGAGCAGCTAAGCCGGTAAACACAACTATTGGGCCTGTGCTCTCGAGCCTGGGGGCCACAGCTACTGAAACTGACATGCCCTAGAGGCCGTGCTCCACAAGAGAAGTCACTCCAGAGAGAAGCCCCACACAGCAATTAGAGAGTAGCACCCGCTCGCCACAAGTAAAACAAAAGCCTGAGCAGCAATGAAAACCCAGAACAGCCAAAAATAAATCGTTTTTAAAAAATGAGAAGAAATGCCAAATTATTTTCCAAAATAGTAGTACCGTTTTATATGCAAGCCAGAGGGTATTATATTCAACACCAATGAGCAGTATCTCATTGTAGTTTTTAATTTGCATCTCCTTGATAAGCACTGATGATGAGCACCTTTTTATGTTTTTATTTGCCACCCCTGTATCTTCTTTGATTGAGCATTTGTTCAACTCTTTTGTCCATTTTTAAACTGGATTCCTAATTTTCATATTACTGAGTTTTGAGGGTTCTACATTCTGGATATAGGTCCTTTGTTAGATATGAATTACAAATATTTTTTCTAGTCTGTTGACCTTTTTGTTCTCATAACAATAACTTGATCAAGTCCTATTTATCAAATTTGCTTCTGTGAATTGTGCTTTTGGTGACATATTTAAGAAATATTTGCCTAATCCAAGGTCATAAAGATTTTGTCTTATGCCTCCTTCTAAAAATTATAGTTTTAGATTTTACACTTAGTTCTATGATCCACCAAATTAATTTTTGTATAGTATAAAATATAAATCCATCTTTGGGGTTTTGGCCTTGTTTTTAAAAAAAATGGATATCCAGTTTTTCTAGCCTTTGTTAAATTTACCATTTCTCCACAGCATTTTCTTTGTACCTTGGTCAAAAATCAGTTGTCAGTATACTTTTATTTCTGGACTCTATTCTGATTCTTTATTCTGTCTCATTTATCTATTTACTTTGATGTCAAAATCATGATTTTTAGTACTATAGAAGTCTTGCTTTCATGTAGAGTGAGCCCTCCAGTTTTGCCCTTCTTTTTCAAAAATTATTTTAGCTATTATGGACTCTCTACATTTTAGTATGAATATTAGAATCAACATATCAATTTCTGCCAAAAAGTCCTGTTGGGAATTTGATTGGGGGTATGTTGCATTTATAGACCACAATTTGGAGAGAACTGATTTCTGAACAAAACTGGTTCTTTCAACTTTTCTTTTTTAGGTTTTCTTTAATTTCTCTCAGCAATATTTTATAATTTCCAGGGTACAGGTCTTTTGCAACTTTCCTCAGACTCATTCCTAAGTATTTTATATCTTTTGATACTACGGTTAAGTAGTAAGTTTTAAATTTTCTTTTTCCAACTGTTTGTTGCTCATGTGTATTATAAAACACATTGTTGCTGTTCAGCTGCTAAGCTATGTCCAACTCTTTGCCACTCCATGGACTGCAGCAATCCAAGCTTCCTCGCTCTTCACTATCTCCCTCAGTTTGCTCAGACTCGGGTCCATTGAGTCGGTGATGCCATCCAACCATCTCATCCTCCATTGCCTCCTTCTCTTCCTACCCTGAATTTTTCCCAGCATCAGGGTCTTTTCCAATAAGTCAGCTCTTCAGGTGGCCAAAGTATTGGAACTTCAGCTTCAGCATCCATCCTTCCAGTGAACATTCAGGATTGATTTTCTTTAGGATTGACTGGTTTGATCTCCTTGCTGTCCAAGGGACTCTCAAGAGACTTCTCTAGCACCATAGTTTAAAAGCCTGAATTTTTTGGTGCTCAGCCTTTTTTATGGTCCAACTCTCACATTTGAACAGGACTACTGGAAAAAGCTACTATATAGCTTTGACTATATAGACTTTTGTGATGTTTCTGCTTTTAATACGCTGTCTATGTTTGTCATAGTTTTTCTTCCAAGGAGTGAGCATCTTTTAATTTTATAAGTTGATCCAGTATCCTGCAACTTTGCTGACCTTATTTATTACTATTAGTAGCTTTTTTGTAGATTCCAGTAGATTTTCTGTAGAGATGATTATATTCTGTGTGAACAGTTTTACATTCCCAATCTGGATGTTTCATTTCTTTTCTTTGCCTGATTGCACTGGCTAAAACTCCAGTACAATGTTTAACAGAAGTGGCAAGAAAGGATATTTCTGCCTTATTCCTGATCTTAGTGAGGAAGCATTGTCTTTCACGATTAAGCACAGTGTTAAAAATCTATTGAGATTTTATAAATGTCTGTCCTTAATCAGGGTAAGCAAGTCCTTTCATTACTTGTTTGCTGACAGGTTTTTTTTTTTTTTTGGATCAAGAATGGATGTTAGACTTAGTCAAATGCATTTTCAGTATTTATGAGATAATCATGTTTTTTTTTTTTCAGTTTGTTAACATGGTGAATCACATTGATTAACTTCTAAAAATTAAACCAACCATGCATTTCTGGGGGAAAGCTTACTTGCTCTTAATAGATTATCCTTTTAATCTATTGTTGGATTCAATCCGTGTTCATAGGGAATTATTGAACTGTTGTTCTCTTTTTTTATAATGCCTTTGTCAGTTTTTGGCATCAGAGTAAAGCTGGTTTCATGGAATGAATTGGAAAATTTTTCGTCCCCTTTTTTCCCTACTCTTAAAACTTTTTGGAAGAATTTGTGTTAAATTGTTATTTTGTCTTTCATGAATGTTTTGTAGAATTCACCAGCATGAGAAAGTTTTTATAACTTGTACATTCAATTTCTTCAATAGACAGATGGTTTTTCAGGTTAACTATTTCTCCTTGAGTAAGCTTTGGCAAATTTGCGTCCTACAGGGAATTTGTCCAGTTCATCTAAGTTGGATGTATCAGCATAAAGTTGTTCAAAATGTACTCTTATCCTTTTATTATCTGGAGAATCTATAGTGATACCACCTATTATTCATGATGTTAGAAATATGTATCTTTGCTCTATTTTCCCTGGCCAGTCTAACTAGAGGCTTATCATTCTTACTGATATTCTCAAAGAAACAGCTTTTCGTTTCATTGATTCTCTGCTGCTTTTCTACGTTTTGTATCCTGGCCTGGAGAATTCCAAGGACTGTATAGTCCAGAGGGTTGCAAAGAGTTGGACACAACTGAGCCACTGTCACTTTTTGCTTTGTCTAGTTTATTTGGGTTTCATTTGCTCTCCCTTTTCTATTGCTGTTACTAGGAGGAGTCAATCAATGTCATTTGGATTAAGTTGCTTAATAGTGTTGCTCAAGTTTGTCTATATTCCCACTGATTTTCTGTCTACCCATTCTATCAGTTTTTGAGATTGCTTATTTAAATCTCCAATAATTTTTTATTTTTATATTTCTCCTTTTATTACTTTTTTATGTATTTTCAGGCTTTATTATTACACACCTAACATTCAGGATTTGGAGAAGGCAATGGCAACCCACTCCAGTACTCTTGCCTGGAAAATCCCATGGATGAAGGAGCCTGGTAGGCTGCAGTCCATGGGGTCGATAGGAGTTGGACACGACTGAGCGACTTCACTTTCACTTTTCACTTTCACACACTGGAGAAGGAAATGGCAACCCACTCCAGTGTTCTTGCCTGGAGAATCCCAGGGACGGGGGAACCTGGTGGGCTGCCGTCTCTGGGGTCGCACAGAGTTGGACACGACTGAAGCGGCTTAGCAGCAGCAGCAATATTCAGGATTATATTATCTTGTTTAATTGATTCTCTCTTATAATCGTAAAATGACCTTTTTATCACTGGCAATAATTTTTGCTCTGAAATATACTTTGATATTAGCATAGTCTCTCTAGCTTTGTTTTGACTAGCATTAGCATAGACTTTCCCCCCATCAATCTACTTTTAACCTATTTGTGTCTTTATATTTTAAAAAAAAATTTTTTTGGACCACACCATGGCTTGTGGGACCGTCTAGTTCCCTGACCAGGGATCAGACCTTGGCCCTCACAGCGAGAGTGCAGGGTCCTAACCACTGGTGTTAGTTGCTCAGTCGTGTCCAGCTCTTTGCAATCCCAGGGACTATAGCCCACGAGTCTCCTCTGTCCATGGGATTCTCCAGGCAATAAAACTGGAGTGGGTTGCTATTTCCTTCTCCAGGGGATCTCCCCAACCAAGGGATCAAACCTGGGTCTCCTGCATTGAGTCATGTGAGATCTAGTTGCCTGACCAGGGATTGAACTTGGGATCCCTGCATTGGGAACATGGAGTCTTAGCCACTGGAAAGTCCCTAAACAGGCTTTCTAAATTGTCATGCTTATGTTTAAGTTATGGTGTCTCAACCTCAGCACTGTTGATGTTTGGAGCCAGATCACTTCTTTGTAGTGGAGGCCATCCTGCACATTGAGAGATGTTGAGCAGCATCTCTGCCCTTCATTCACCAGGTCCAGTAGCATTCCTCCAACTAAAGACGTGTCTGAACATTGCATAGTGACCCTAAGGGTTGAAATTGCTCTGTGTGATCAGCCCTATGATGGGGGCAGGCCCATTCCTTGTGCCCACCCCCAACCTTACCCCACCAGCCACACCATCTTTCTCTGCTTCATTCATTGATCTCATTCATTCACTGCAAAATAAAAGACTAGAAGGCAGCTCTGTGGGACTGCTGCTCCTCAACCATGACTGAGCTGAAAATTAGCACAAATATTGCGAAAAAAATCTAAACTAGGGTTGGCAAACTACAGTGAAAGTAAAAGTGTTAGTCGCTCAGTCAGTCAGTCCGTTCAGTCACTCAGTCGTGTCTGACTCTTTGCAACCCCATGAACTGCAGCACGCCAGGACTCCCTGTCCATCACCAACTCCTGGAGTTCACCCAAACTCATTTCCGTTGAGTCGGTGATGCCATCCAACCATCTCATCCTCTGTCTCCCCCTTCTCCTCCTGCCCTCAATCTTTCCCAGCATCAGGGTTTTTTCAAATGAGTCAGCCCTTTGCATCAGGTGGCCAAAGTATTAGAATTTCAGCTTCAACATCAGTCTTTCCAATGAACACTCAGGACTGATATCCTTTAGGATAGACAGGGTGGAACTCCTTGCAGTCCAAGGGACTCTCAAGAGTCTCCAACACCGCAGTTCAAAAGCATCTATTCTTCGGCGCTCAGCTTTCTTCACAGTCCAACTCTCACATCCATACATGACTACTGGAAAAACCATAGCCTTGACTAGATGGACCTTTGTTGGAAAAGTAATGTCTCTGCTTTTCAATATGCTATCTAGGTTGGTCATAACTTTCCTTCCAAGCAGTAAGCGTCTTTTAATTTCATGGCTGCAGTCACCATCTGCAGTGATTTGGGAGCCCAAAAAAATAGTCAGCCAATGTTTCCACTGTTTCCCCATCTATTTGCCATGAAGTGATGGAACTGGATGCCATGATCTTAGTTTTCTGAATGTTGTTGAGCTTTAAGCCAACTTTTTCCCTCTTCTCCTTCACTTTCAACAAGAGGCTTTTTAGTTCTTCCTCACTTTCTGCCATAAGGGTGGTGTCATCTGCATATCATTAGTCGCTCAGTCGTGTCCAACTCTTTGCTACCTCACGGACTGTAGCCCACCAGGATCCTCTGTCCACGGGATTCTCCAGGCAAGAATACTGGAGTGGGTTGCCATGGAATTCCCTAAAATGTTTTCCTCAAAGGCAACATATACTTGGGGCTTGCTTTTTTATGCAACTTAGTAATCTCTTCCCTTTAGTTTAGGCATTTAGACCTATTATATTAATGTGCTTATTGATGTGGTCAGGTTTAAATCTATCATCTAGATATTTTTCTATTTTACTCAGCTGTTCTTTATTCCCTTTTTCTTCCTTTCCTGCCTCTTCTTCATTAATGAAATATTTTATGATTCCATTTGTCACCTCTGTTGATTTATCAGCTATAACGTTTGTCTTTTATCGTTTTAGTAGTTGCTTTAGGGTTTATGGAATACATCTTTAATTTATCACAGTTCCCTTCAAGTAATATATAATTTAAAAGATTTTTATAATAGTATACACCCGTTTCTCTACTGCCAACATTTGAGCTACTGTTTTATGTACTTTACATTTACATATATTAAAAATCCCACATTACATTGTAGTTATTTTCATATTAACAGCAAAATATCATTAAGAGAATTTTAAATAATACAAATATATATTGCATATACTTACCATATAGTTACTATTTTGAACACTATTCATTACTCTCTGTGGATTCAAAATTCCATCTTGTGTCATTTTTCTTCTGTCTAATCAACTTCTTTTAGGAATATTTTTTAGTGTGGGTGTACTAATGATTAATTCCCTCAGCATTTATATGTCTTTAAAAGTCTTTGTTTTGCCAATGGTTTTAATAATATTTTTGCTGAATATGAAACTCTGGGTTGACAGATTTTTTTTTTAATCATACAGAATGCAAAGGCACTGTTGCTTATACTGTTTCTGATAAGAAATCTGCTATTGTCCTTATCTTAGCTCTCTGCACATGTCTTTTTTTCTCTTGTTGCTCTTTAAAGTTTCTCCTTATCAATGCTTTTGAGCAATTATATCAGGCTATGCTTTGATGTCATTTTCTTCAATTTTCTTATTCTTGGAGTTCCTTGAGCTTCTTAATCTATACCTTTTTATTCATCACTATTTGTAATCTAAGAACATACTCTACATGTTTTTGATTTTTTTTTAATTTATCAACACTTGTTGATATTTTCTGATCCAGCATACGGTCTATCCTGATGAATGTTGCATGGGCACTTGACAAAAATAAGGATTCTACCTTGTTGAACGTCAGAGTGCTTGATAATGTTGTTGAGATCTTTTATATCCTATTATTGTTCTAGTAACTGTACCAATTACCAGGAGAGTAAAAACTATGATTGTAGATTTATCTTTTTCTCCATCAATTTTTGCTGCATGTATTTTGAAAGTCTGTTTTTGCCCATATTCATAATTAAATTATTTTGTCTTCCTGAGGAATTGACCAACTTTTCTTTAGGAAGTTTCCTCCTTTATCTCTGATAAAACCTCTTGCTTCGACATCTGTATTGTCTGATTTTAATACAGCTACTCCAGCCTTCTTGTAATTAGTGCTTTTGTATAGTACATCTTTGTTTATCCTTTTACTTTCAATCTTTCTCTCACTTGTAGACAGCAATGTCCACAGAAAGCAGATACTTGTAAACAGCAGTTAGTTAACTTTTTCTTTTAACCAGTTTGAAAACCTGTGCCTTTAAATGAAACATTTAGTTCTACAGATAGTGTTATTTTTTAATGGCCACCTTTAGAATAGCCACTTTATTGTTTACTTTCTATTTGTACTATTTTCTTTTTCTGTGTTTTCTTTTATCTTCTTTGGAGTTAAAATATCTTTAGTATTCCATTTTAATTACTCTGTTGAATTTTTTCCTCTTTCCAACATTTTATTATGAAAAATGTCAAACATACCAAAAAGTCAAAAGAGTTTTTTAGGGAACACCGTATGTCTACCATCAACGGTTTCTATTCCTATAGAAAGGAATAAGAAGACTTCATTTGGTCAACCCACCTTCCATATCAGATGCCTTGTCTCTTGATTTAAATAGGGTAGAGGTAAACACATTGAAAAGGTTGCAGTAATAAAAATGTAATTCTCAGAATTTAGGAAATGAGACTCCCATCTTTACATACACCTCACTACTGCGAGAGGCAGCAGGACAATCTGGACTGTGTCGAGACTGGATGACCAGGACAAGGCTGTGACTGGATGCTGAGTAATATGAGGGAGGAAATGGCTGTGCTATACCCAGGGAAGAGCAGAGGGGGTTAAGAAGAGACATTTATAGGTCATAGCCTTCCAGCCTCAGGGAGGAAGGGGAAGCTGTCTTTGGGAGAGTCCAGGAGCCAGGACTAGATAGACAGATGCTCCAGGGAACAAACGTAGCTTCCATAAAAGGAACAATAACAGGGAAAGGTGCCAAAGGTGCACAAGACTGTCAAGGGATAGTGAGCTCCCTGACACTTGAGGTATGCAAGCTTTCACTCATCCAGCAGTATTTATTGAGCTTCTATATGGCAGATGCTGGCCTGGGCACTGTGGATCAAGCGGTGAATAAAGAAGACTGGCATCTTGTTCTCATGAGACGGTAAATATTAAATGACCCCACAAATCTACAATCATCAATAGTGATTCATACAGGACATGTACTCTGGCAGAAACTGGAGAACAGGATTAAACGTCTTCTAACTCTGAGACTAATGGCATAAAAACTGGAAACTGTGAAAGTGATAGTTGCTCAGTCGTGTCCAACTCTTGGCGACCTGATGGACTGTAGCCAACCAGGCTCCTCTGTCCATGGAACTCACCAGGCAAGAATACTGGAGTGGGTAGCCATTCCCCTGTCCAGGGGATCTTCCTGACCCAGGGATGGAATCCAGGTTTCCTGTATTACGGGTGGATTCTTTACTGTCTGTGCCATCAGGGAAGCACCATAGAAACTGGAAGCCCTGTATAAATGATGGTTTCTATTATTATGTTATTATTAACATTATTATTATTATTTGTTCTATTCATTCATTTCACACTTCCTGAGCACCCACTGGGAGCCATGCACGGATGCAGAGCTGCATGAGATGGGTCTTTGTCCCCTAAATGGAAGAGCTGCCCTATTAACCGACCATCCAATACAAGTGGGAGTGCTGTGATTAGAAACCAGGATCCCAGGGAGGCACTGGCCACCCAGGAAGCAGTTGGGGGCAAGGGAAACAGTGACGGGGTCGGGGAACTTGTTGGAGTAAGTGGGAGTGAGTTGGATCTTGAAGGACAAGGAGAAAACTGCTGTGTGTTGATTCCCCTTATTCCCCTCTGCAGACCTCAAGGCAGCTTGACAAATGTGAGGCACCCCCTTCTGTCTCTCTAAGCCCCCTCCCCATCTCCCAGCCTCATTCTCCCTACCCACTTGGTGGCAGAGGGTTTCCGCTCAGCTGGGCCCCTCAGCCAATTAACACTCTTTGCATCTGAAAAGCTCAAATCAGCTTCTCAGAGGTGTTAGAGATCAGAGTAATTAAGGTCTCTTTCTAATGCAAATCCAAAGCAGAAATTGAGTGTTTGTCTCCTTCAAAAATTAGGGTCCCAAGTTCTATGAGGTAGTGAAATTCAGCAAGGGGAGGTGATGGCTTCAAGAACTAGAAGCCAATTTGTTGGGATGCTCTCCAGAAACAATTGATTAAACAAAAATTTACTCCACACGGCAGCAGAAGTGATATTCTTTAAACATGAGTCAGATCCTCTCTCTCCCCTTCTCTCTGATGCACTTGTACTAAAATCCAAAGCCCTCACCACAGTCTCAAGGCTCCACATAATCTGGCCTTTGCCTCCCCTGAAACTTCATCTCAGACTCCTTTATAAAGTGCTTGTCACACTTTGTAATTATTTTATTTATTGGTTGGCCTCCCCCACATCATTAAGTAAATACATCGCCGTTACTGCTCACCCTGGAGCACAATATATAAAGTTGTCCAAGTGAGAAACAGCCCGATTGCAAATCAGCACTTGCGATTTGGAATGTGCCCTAGAGCCATTCAGCACAGGGGCTCATATTCGCGGCCTCCCCCCACACCATCACCCCTTCTCTGTTCATGGTGCACCCTGGCCATTGAAGTAGCATCAGCCGTCGCTGACCTCTAGCTGTATCTCAGAGCTCACTCTTCTGGAGAGCAACTAACTGCTCTCTCTTCGAGATGCCCTTCAGCATCCCAAGCGCTATTCACAAATGGCTAATTTTTTAAGTTGGACACTACTCACCAATAACCTCCAAATGCAAAGAAAAGTCCTACAGCCACGGGAACATATTTAATGAAATCATTTATTCTTTTTCCTGTCTCCCCAACTGAGATGCCTGGAGGTGGGAAAGCTGTGTCTATCTTGGTCATCACCTAACAGCAGCTCACAGAACTCATAGCTCATAGCCTAGTCGGGAGGGACTCCACAGGACCAAGGACTCATTTGTTCACCAAGCACTTGAGCACCCCCTACAGTGGAGTCAGAACCTCAGTGCAGAGACAATATAGGTAAATTCCACCATGTGAGATTGGGGGTAGGTGGGAAGGAAGCGAGAAATAACCATCTTCCCATTGTGGGTAATTCCCCCAGCTAGGAGGGATCCTAACATCTCCTTTAGTCATCAAGCATTGTTGGAACCAGACAGTGCTTTAAGCACCGAGATACAATGATGAATGAGGGTCACCCTAGTCCTCAAGTGAATCAGTCTAATAGATGGCAAAAATGTGCAAAGACAAAATAAAAAGACCATATCATAATACTATGTCACATGGTAGCAAATTTGAGTCCAAACCTCTTGCAGAAGTGCAGATGATTTACCACAGAGGAGAGTACAGTGAGATTTGTTAGAAAACACAATTCCTGAGCTGGGTTTTGACAGCTGAATAGGAGTTTTCCCAGCAGACAAAGGAGAGGAGAAGAGCATTCCAGGCACGGGCAAATGAGGCGCAAAGGCATGGAAACCAGCATGATGAATCTGAAGAACTGCAAGCCGTTTGGGGGTCACTACTAAAGTGTAAAGTGAGAAGGGAGGTATGGAGGCAGGAGGAGTAACTGGACCCAGATATTGCAAGGTTGCAGCTAGACTGTATGCTTCAAGCTACAGGAGACCAGTGTTGGGGTTTAACCACAAGAATGATGAATCAGCTTTTGCCACATAATAAACCACCCCAAATTGCAGTGACTTAACAATTAGTAGACTCAGACATCTTGGAATGTGAAGTCAAGTGGGCCTTAGAAAGCATCACTATGAACAAAGCTAGTGGAGGTGATGGAATTCCAGTTGAGCTATTTCAAATCCTGAAAGATGATGCTGTAAAAAGTGCTGCACTCGATATGCCAGCAAATTTGGAAAACCCAGCAGTGACCACAGGACTGGAAAAGGTCAGTTTTCATTCCAATCCCAAAGAAAGGCAATGCCAAAGAATGCTGAAACTACCGCACAATTGCACTCATCTCACATGCTAGTAAAGCAATACATGAACCGTGAACTCCCAGATGTTCAAGCTGGTTTTAGAAAAGGCAGAGGAACCAGAGATCAAATTGCCAACATCCGCTGGATCATGAAAAAAGCAAGAGAGTTCCAGAAAAACATCTATTTCTGTTTTATTGACTATGTCAAAGCCTTTGACTGTGTGGATCACAATAAACTGTGGAAAATTCTGAAAGAGATGGGAATACCAGACCACCTGATCTGCCTCTTGAGAAACCTATATGCAGGTCAGGAAGCAACAGTTAGAACTGGACATGGAACAACAGACTGGTTCCAAATAGGAAAAGGAGTACATCAAGGCTATATATTCTCACCCTGCTTATTTAATTTATATGCAGAGTGCATCATGAGAAATGCTGGGCTGGAAGAAGCACAAGCTGTAATCAAGATTGCCAGGAGAAATATCAATAACCTCAGATATGCAGATGATACCACCCTTATGGCAGAAAGTGAAGATGAACTAAAGAGCCTCTTGATGAAAGTGAAAGTGGAGAGGGAAAAAGTTGGCTTAAAGCTCAACATTCAGAAAACGAAGATCATGGCATCTGGTCCCATCACTTCATGGGAAATATGTGGGGAAACAGTGGAAACATTGTCAGACTTTATTTTGGGGGGCTCCAAAATCACTGCAGATGGTGACTTCAGCCATGAAATTAAAAGACATTTACTCCTTGGAAGGAAAGTTATGACCAACCTAGACAGCATATTGAAAAGCAGAGACATTACTTTGCCAACAAAGGTCCGTCTAGTCAAGGCTATGGTTTTTCCAGTGGTCATGTATGGATGTGAGAGTTGGACTGTGAAGAAAGCTGAGCACCGAGGAATTGATGCTTTTGAACTGTGGTGTTGGAGAAGACTTTGAGAGTCCTTTGGACTGCAAGGAGATCCAACCAGTCCCTTCTAAAGGAGATCAGTCCTGGGTGTTCATTGGAAGGACTGATGCTAAAGCTGAAAGTCCAGTACTTTGGCCACCTCATGGGAAGAGTTGACTCATTGGAAAAGACTCTGATGCTGGGAGGGATTGGGGGCAGGAGGAGAAGGGGACGACAGAGGATGAGATGGCTGGATGGCATCACCGACTCGATGGACATGAGTTTGAGTGAACTCTGGGTGTTGGTGATGGACAGGGAGGCCTGGCGTGCTGTGATTCATGGAGTCACAAAGAGTCGGACACGACTGAGTGACTGAACTGAACTGAATAATTAGTAATCATGACTTACCCATCTGGAGTCAACTGGGGGTGGCTGGTTCTGGCTGGGCCTTGATGAACTGGTTCAGTTCTTCGTGAGCCTCTTATCTTCCTCCTGGGACCATGAGGCCAGCGTTGGCATGTCTTGCTCATGGCAATGGCAGGGGCAGAAGAATGCAAAAGGAGATACGCAAGGCATTTTGAGGTCTAGGCTCAGACTGGCACTTGTCACCTCCACCTCACTCTGTTGCCCAGAGGATATCACATGACCTAGTTTGGATTCAAAGGTATGCACTTGCAAAACTGTATGAGGCAAGTCATGAGCGTAGGGAGCACTGAGGAATAGCGTCCATCAATGCACTCTAGCACAAGCAATATGATCGGATCTCTGTGTTAGATCTCCTGGCCACAGTGTGAAGGGTGTTGCAGGTGCATACCTTTGAATCCAAACTAGGATTTGGATTCTAGGCCCAGCCAGAACCAGCCACCCCCAGTTAACTCCAGATGGGTAAGTCATGAATACTAATTGTTAAGTCACTGCAATTTGGGGTGGTTTATTATGTGACAAAAGCTGATTCATCATTCTCATGGTTAAACCCCAACACTGGTCTCCTGTAGCTTGAAGCATAAAGTCTAGGTGAAACCTTGCAACATCTGAGTCCAGTTACTTCTCCTGCCTCCATATATCCCTTTTTGCCTGGGGATACAGCAGTTTCAGAGATTCAGGCCTGAGCTAAATGAGTGCCCCAGGATCCCATGATTCGCTCTCTCCTCTATTCCATGTACCAGGATTTAGCCAGATCAGGCAAAGGGGAGGCTTATCTTTAGTCTTTTGTTCAATTCTAAGAGCTCAGCCTGAGCACTTTGGTACTTTCAGCAGTGAATAAGGAGCCTTTGAAATAAGCAGATAAAGGCTAATATTCAATAAACTAGTGAACAAGAGTTTTCTTTAACCCTCTTGGAAAGACATCTCTGAGACAAAAACAGAGCTGAGCTGCAATATTGGATAAGCCCCACTGATCACAAGAAACCCTAACATAATTGACTATTGGCAAATGCAACAGAACCAAATAAAGCAAGTAATTAACAATTATTGTGCTTGGAGCTAATGGAACTACAAATCCCAGCTGCCTAGGTGTTTCTCCCAAGCACTGATAACAACTGAGTGTTTGTTGGTGGGTGAGTAACCCAGGTGTGAAATTCATTTTATTAGGCTAGATCTAAAAATAGGCTTGAATCAGACAGTGGAAAAGAACAGAAATCATTCCCACTTGCTCACTTGAGCACATGGGGAATAAGCTCAAGGCTCTGGTTTTCGTTTAAAAAGGGGGGAGTTGTGGTAGATTGTTTGAAAAAGTGACCCCCATATTATTTTCCTTTTTGTATCTGTGCTGCTTTGGAGATGTGACTTTGTGGCTCTTCCCATCAAGAAGTCATGGAGCCTGTTTCCCCACCAAATGAGACTGATGAGCTCTGACCAATGGACTGTAGCAGAGATGACATTGTACTAATTTGAAGCCTTAGCCTCAAGAGGCCTTTATCTTTGCCACTCTCTTAAGACTCGTCCCTGCCATGTGAACAAGTCCACGTGAGGCTTCTGTAGATTAATGAGTCAGCTCAGTTGTCCCAGCAGAGGTCCGCAAACATGTGAAGAGCTCAGTCAAAGTCAGCAAAGCCAGCACGGCTGACCCCAGAAGCAGGAGGAATGCCAGCTGAGTCCAGGAAACCTGCTGGCTGAGCCCAACCTAAACTGCCAACCTACAGAATCTTGAGGTTAATAGATGGCTGTTAATTTAAACCACAAATTTGTAAAGTGATTTGTTACACAGAAATAGATAACAGATACAGGAGTATTCTGCATCAAAGCTGCTGGAAATAAGCTTCCATAAAAACACGATCACCACTACCAATCACTGAGTACCTATTGTCTATTGGGAACTTTGTGTATCTGAAACTTTGCTGGCTACTTCATGGATTCCGTGCAGTGTTATCTTACCATCGAAACTCAGCAAGGCAGAGTTATTTTCATCATTTTGCAAGTGGAGCAGATGAGGAATCTGAGACTATGAAGATAGTTTATGCAACTTGCCCAAAGTCACACAGCTATTGTTTTCTCATCTTTTTAATTATTATTAATTTCTTATTTTTTTTTACATTTTTAGTTTTTGTTTATTTTTAAACCCTTATGTCAAGGACTGACTTTCAGTAGATCACAGTAAACCCCGACCCAGAAGCAGGTTGTCTACGAATGGTTTAGCACCAGGTTCCCCATGAAAGTGTGGTATGTGACGGATGAGGGGCGGCCACCTTTTCAGCTGCACCCCGTGTCCCAGGATGAAGGTCTCTCCATAGCTTTTGTTTTCTTAACCTAAGACAAGTGGGGTTTCTTAGAGGCTAGAAGTGTCCTGGGCCACTTCCAGTTTTTGAGGTGCTTTATATACTAGTAAATGAAGATATCAAGAAACAATTACACAAATGGTGACATTTTAAATTTTTACATGTATTAAGTTATCACTTTTAATATCAAAGAAAAAGGCAATGCAGTATAATTGCTGATCACAAGATAATCACACATTTATTTTAAAAGCATATTAATTTATAGTAAACCACAAGTGGTATGGTTTGATAATGAGATGCAAATATTACTTTGTTGGCTGAGTATTTTCTGCTTTCATCAGGTCAGGTTACCCCTGTGATGGGATATATAACCCACATAACCTGCCTTGGAGATAGCATCAAAAGATGAAATATGAAAGCTTTCATGACATCAACCCAGCCATGGGGCCCCCCTGCCATCCCCCAACATAGCCTAGCCCTCAGGAGAGGTCTGTGCAAGGGCCAAAGGAATCCATCCTATACCCTCAAGCAGCCCTTGGCTGAGGGGTGAACTTCCAGGGAGAGCTCTTACAGAAACTGAATTTCCTGCTGTCATCAGAGAATTAAGCCATCTTTATTTTCTATCACAAAATGATTTCATTAGATGTTTCATGCCATTATGTTCAGGCTTACCCAGAACCAAACAAAGTAGGGATTTGCCAAGAAACCAGAATCAACATTGCCAGTCTAAACACAGAGACGGGGATGGGGATCCAGGGGCTCTACATGGTCCAGAAGGCTGAGAGGCATCTCAGAGAGAATGTTAAGGCTGAATGTTAACTCCTATTAACATTAGGAGTCTGCTGGGTGGAGGGAAACATGCCAGGTGCCAGAAACAGCGCTGGCAAAAGTATGGAGTTAAGAAAAGACATTAAAAGTGGGAATGGTGCAGAGGACAGTGTAACTGGAGCCCAGGGTTGGGGGAAGGGGTGGGCGTTGGAGAGAGAGGAGGTAGATGAGGCCATAGAGGATATTGGGGAAAAATAGTGGAGGGTATTTTACCCAAGAAGGCAGCCAGGTCTCAATCTCTTGCAGGTTATGGCCACTTGTTACCAAGAAGTCTCAGTCTGGGAACACAGCTGTGCACCCAGAATAAATGCCCACAGACCTGATTCCATCCACTCCTTGCAGTAGCCCATCCACTGTCCTCTTTCCCAAAGACTTCAACTGTCCCCCCACTGCAGATGGCTCTCCTGCAAGCTGCTGTAAACTGAGTGTTCCTTGGGAATCTAATTCCTGCATTTCTCCACAAATCTGCATCATCTACAAACTAATTCTGAGGTCTTCCACAGACTAGCCTATTTAGAACAAAAAATGTAACAAAGTTTTGCAGCAGTAGACACTCAACTTTCTCATAATTTTACAAACTCAAAAGTAGAGAAGGGCCAAGAAGTTTGGCTTGAAGGCAGAGAAATGATGGAAGTGACTTAGAACCATTAAGTCTTGGCATCTGAAGCCATCAGGGCCTTCTGGGATCACCTATTTCAGGGGTGGAAAATATATTACACACAGACTGCCCCCCTCCCATCTGGTGCCCAGGGCAGACATTGCTAATCTATTACCGCCCACTCTTTGGCTAAGCTGAGAAACAGCTGAATCCTCCGGTACACAGCACCATGGGCAGCCTCTACCCATTAGTCAGAGTCAGCCATAAGTGAAAAGCAGCTGGTCAGTCCTGATGGTTTCCATTCCTCCCAATTCATAGAGGAGAAAATGGAGGCACAGGGAGGGTAAGGGACTTGTCCAAAGAGGGTTTTCCTGTCCCTTTGGGCAGAGCTTTTCCCCACACCACATAGCTTCCTCATTTCCACATGGTTGCAGAGGACAAAGACTTTCATGCCTCAACTGTAATTCAGAGAATGACTCCAGCATAAGAGATGGAGTTTTACAAGCAATGTCATTTTTCTTTTGTTTCCAGTTCAAGTTGTTATTTGGCCATGCTTTAAAGTGTAGATTTGTATTATCATAATTAAAGAACACAAAAACAGTCAGTAGATTCTGCCCATACACTTACTAAAACCCTAAGGAATTCATTCATTCACCCATGGGCCAGGCAAGGTGCTAGACATTGAGTTTATGAGGACCCAGAAGACACCCCAGGTGCCCAAGGAGCTAAAACGCTCAAGCCTGACATTCTGCTTAGCTTGGGGGAAGGTGAGAGCTGGACTCACAAGCAGGCTCAAGTCAACTCTCCCATCCCAGGGCGGAGGGGACCCAGAGATTCCACACATGCCACCCCTCATGCCGTGCAAGCTTCCCTAGAACCCCGCATCAAGTCCTGTTCACACACCTCCAGCGATGGGGAGAGCACTCCCTCCCAAGGCGGCCAAGTGGACCTTCAGATGGTTCTGCCTGCTGCAAATTCTTCCATTAAAGATGAGCCTCCCCATGATCTCCATGCACTAGTCCTGCCTTTGTCCCATGGGGAACTAACCTCTGGGGACCTAGAAGAGAACATTGAGGAGGAGGGTTGTCCAGTGAAAGAGAGACAAGCAAAGGGGAGAGGGAAGGCACCCAATTTATGGTATGGTGAGACCATTTCATATCCTTGCTCATAATTTTTGCTCATATCTGTAGAACATCATCGTTCCCACTCTGCTTTGGTATATGCTGAGATCCTTATAAACCCAGCTCCTTCAGAAGGCCCAAAATGCATTTTCTATGGGATCCTGTGCAAGAGAGCTGGTTGCTATGGTAACAATTGAATGTAAATTTCCCAGAACCCCCAACTAAACTATTAATCAGACAGATGAAGAAAGGGCCAGGAAGGTAAATAAATCAGTTAAGAAATCGGCTCCTACCGGAAGGGACAAGGGGCAGGGCCACCCCAACCTGCTGAGGCAATAACTCATCCCTCCATTTGATCCTTTAAAGGCAGAAGGAGGGGTGGCTAGAGACCAAGGGCGATGCTGTCTCACTCCCCTATCCAACTGCTTTGTCCATCATTCTTGTGGAGTCAGAGAGGCTTGATAGTGGAGGTCATGTCTGGTACTCCACCAGTAGAGATTAAGTACCCCATCCTTACTGCTACCAGGATCATCAAGGTAAACATGTCTGACTCTGCCTGAAAAAAACGTTCTGGCCAGCTTGAAAGGAGCATTCTACTGAACTGCGGTGATGATAGTGGGATGAGGTTCAGTACTGACGGATTGTTGCTGTTCAGTCGCTCAGCTGTGTCCAACTCTTTGCGACCCCATGAACTGCATGCAGCACGCCAGGCTCCCCTGTCCTTCACCATCTCCCAGAGCTTACTCAAACTTGTGTCTTTTGAGCCAGTGATACCATCCAACCGTCTCGTCTTCTGTCGTCCACTTCTTCTCCTACCTTCGATCTTTCCCAGCATCGGGGTCTTTTCTAATGAGCTAGCTCTTCACGTCCGGTGGCCAAAGTATTGGAGCTTCATCCATTGCATTGCAGATGGATTCTTTACCATCTGAGCTGCCAAGGAAGCCCACTGATGCGTAGTATTATTAGAGTGACGGAGCCCAAATTTTCACTAGAAGTTTGTGGGATTTAATTGTTGGAATTTTCCCCCAGATTTTATTTTGCTTTCTTTAATGTTTATATTTGGCCCTTAATAAGGATAGTTATGAGAAGGTTTACTAAGCTTCCTTGCAGTAAAGTAGACCCACCTAGAACCTGGTGGGTCCCAGTTGGGTGGAGTGGGGGTGAGAGTGCTTACTCTAATTGTAGGAAATGCTTCTGGGAGGAAAGGAATAAACTGTACTCTCCTGGTGCACATGAAGCCTGCAAAGGGAACATCCATGTGACCAAGAAAGGATCTCAGGCCTCAGGACTGAGAGAAAGACATTCCAAGTAAGCATGGTGGGCTCCACTGTGACTATGTCCTCTGCCAACCAGGCCCAGTGGAGGCCCCACCCCTGGCTTAGGGCAGGTCTATGGGGAAGGGGCGGAAAGAATGCACCAGAGAGGACCAGCCCTGGCTCCACAGCAAACGCAAACTCACCCTGGGATCTTGGGTAAAGCCATTCCCACGTCTGGGCCTCAGTTTCCCGAACCATAAAAGGATGGGCCTGGGCTACTGAAGTCAAGGTCACCATGTAGCTGGCAGTAATGGGCCTTGATGCAAAGTCTAACCGGGGACCATCTCCCCCTAGCTTTTGTTTTTCCTTTGAGAAGGAAAATGAGCTTAATCAAGGGTTTCATCATTAGGCAAGAGCAGTGGGGCCAGGGAAGGGGGATCCCACCTCAAAAGCCACCCTGGGGGCGATCTTAACAGAGAATAGAAAGGGGTGACTCCGGGACTCTGACAGAGAGGCCCTGAAGGCTTCTTTGGTGCTCTCTGGCTCTAAAATTTAAGTCTCTTAATTGAGAAAAGAGGAGGGGGAGGTGATGAGAGGATGGAAGTGGCTTTCTACCCTGTAGGCTGAGGTTGAATTCAAGTCACAAAAAGAAAACCCAAGGGCACCCAGAGCAAATCTTCACCCCAGAAAAACCACAAGCCACTTTGCCTGCTGCCTCCTGTAAGCATCCTCAGAGAACTGTTTCAAGCTCATGAAAGCAAGGAGGCCTTGAAGGGAGGCACTGAGGCCCAGAAAGGGGAATGACAGACCCACAGCCACATAGTAAGCAGGTGGGAGAGACAGGACCCGCACCCAGGTCTCCTGATCCCAGACCCATGCATTTTCCATTGCCAGCTGGCCTTACACTGTCTTCCCTGAACTCTTTCTATAATTCATGTACATTGTACAGTGGAAATGGCAGGGAGAGATCCTGCAGGGATGGGTAATTTTTCACCATGGGTGGCACTGAGGCTTCGCCCATCCCTGGAGGAGGGAAATGAAGGGTTGATTAAGTACTCGAAACATGCCCGCCTGTGGACCATTTAATAAGTGCCTCGTCCATCTCTCAGGCATTAGAACAGACATCAGGTCTGCTAATCCAATTTGACCAGCCTCTCCAAGGCTGCTATCGCTGGCTGCTGGGCGCCATTTTGTTTGATGTGTTCGGAATCAGTGCAAGCTCCCTGCACTTGCTTTCGCTATTGCTTGATTAATTACAAATGTGACCTCTCCCCTTGCATTAATATTCCAGTACAGACAGAGCAATCTGCAACAGTCCTCAAAGATGCTTTGAGGGTCTGGTGATGACCCAGCCATTCCTCTGATTCTCTCAGCCTATTTCCTGGATCTGGATTAAGGATCAGAATGTAGGTGTGGGGTCTGCAAATCTTCACACTTTGATCTGTGATCCATGTTATCCTGTCCACTTAGCAGGAAGAAATTTAGAAGGAGGAGCCACAGGAGAACATTTTAGCATTTTGCTGCTGGTGAAGGGAAAGTCGCTCAGTCGTGTCTGACTCTGCGACCCCATGGACTGTAGCCTGCCAGGCTCCTCTGTCCATGGAATTCTCCAGGCAAGAATAGTGGAGTGGGTAGCTATTCCCTTCATTAGAGGACCTTTCCAAACAGGGATCAAACCCAGGTCTCCAGCATTGCAGGCAGATTCTTTCCCAGCTGAGCTACCAGTGAAGCCCCTTGCTGCTCATATCCCTCCCGCAAACTCCCCATGCTTCCACCCAAAACTTCCCCTAAAATGCTGTCGTTACCTTGCAGTTTCCCAGCTCATAATCCTCAAGGAGTCCCCAGACTCCTCTCCTACATGATTTGGTCCCAAAGTAAAAATACTGCAGCGTAAAGTTCATCTTTTCCCACAAATGCCTCATCCTTCCCTACTTCCACATCTTTGCTCACATAGTTCTATCTCCCTCAGTCTCAACCAACTGAACTCTTACTTATCTGTCAAAGCCCAGCTCCAATGCCCCTTCTTAGAAGACATCTTTTAATTACCCCCACCTTAAAAGTCAACTCATAGACTGTCATAGACAGATATGTACCCTATCCGTTGCTAGGACAATTATTTTAAAGTTGCACAGGCCCACTCTTGACAGTTTAAGAACCCAGGACTGCAAAAGAGGAATCTTGCAGCCCACAGTGCCTGCTCCCCTCTTTCTACCCTCCTGCCTTACTCCATCCTGAACAGTTAGGATCTTGTGTACATGTAAGGTTCTTGTTTAAACCCTCATGCTAAAGATCCACCCTACACTCCCATAACCCCTTTTCTACTCTCACAGTCACTCTTTGACCTTCCCTTGGGGCTAGAGGTACAACAGCCATGCAGAAGAGGGTAGTACCAGTCCTGCATGCAGGCTTGGTCCGTTCGGGCAGGACATCCCAGGATGGAGAGTGCCAGAATGAGGCCCAGAAAGGGCCTGGGTTCTGGGTGGTCCTCATCATGTGTGGGGAGGACCAGGGGAGCAGAGCTATAGTCTCTGCAGGAGGGCTTTTCACACGTGTGTGCACGTGGATCAGGAGACCCTGCATTTATTGAAAAATCAAACAAAACAAAACACTCCCAGGGGATGCAGATGCTGCTGGCCGCAAACCACCCTGGGAGTAGCAAGGGACTGGAGTGCTAGGCCCAGGTCTGAGGGTGGATGGACACTATAAGCGGCATGCTGTCTTCTTTGCCACTTGATGAGTAAAATACATGGGGCGCTATGGTTCTCCAGAATGAGGGAAAGAGCTCAGGAACAATAGGTTCCCATAAGGCCAAATCATTCTCACCTCCGCAGCTCACAGGTCCTCCCTACAGCCCACAGAGGCAGTGACCAGGCAGGTTGGTAGATTCAGGCCTCCTGACTCTAAGTCCAGGCTCTTTGTCTGTCCGATACTGGGACCACCAAACCCTGGGGGCAGGTGAAAGTGAAAGTGCCAGTCGTGTCCGATCTCTATGATCCCGTGGACTGTAGCCCTCCAGGCTTCTCTGTCCATGGGATTCTCCAAGCAAGAATACTGGAGAGGTTGCCGTTCCCTTTTCCAGGGGATCTCTCCAAGCCAAGGATTGAATCTCGATCTTCCACATTGTAGGAGATTCTTTACTCTCTGAGCCACAGGGAATCTCTGGGAAATCAAGTCATTTCCTAAGTACATATGACTGCTCATGAAAGCAACCTCACCATCAAAACCGCAGAACCAGAATAATCCCAGGTGGCATCTCAGGAACTTTGGAGGTGGGGAGACACCTGGGGTTCTTCCCTTTGCTTGCTCTTTCTCATGCTGTAATTTCATACCCTAACGAATTACTTCAGGTTTCCCTGGTGGCTCAGTGGTAAGGAATTAGCCTGCCAAGCAGGAGACACCGGTTCGATCCCTGCGATGGGAATATCCCCTGGAAGGAAATGGCAACCCACTCCAGTATTCTTGCCTGGGAAATCTCATGGACAAAGGAGCCTGGCAGGTTACAGTCCATGGTATCGCAAAAGAGTTGACACGACTTAGCCACTAACACACACAACCAATTACTCCACTCTCTTCTCTCCTCAGCAGGATCACTACCACCACTCCTGGGCCCCATCCAGCTGCTTTGGTCCCAGGCAATAGGATGTGAAGGGTGGGAAAGGGCAGCGCCTCCTTCCTTCTGGTTGTTCCTAGAGTCTTAATAAGCCACTTTAGTATATATATACATACGTATATGTATTTATATATACACATATATCTTCTTGCCTGGAGTCACTGAGCCTCAGGATTGAGAGTTCTCTGTTACAGTTCTCTCACTTTAAAGATGGGGAAACTGAGGCCCAGAGAGGGGTGGGTGACTTGCCTTAAGTCCTACAACAAGTTAGGATGGAGCCTAGGCTAAGACACAGGTCTCCCCATTGCCAGTGCAGCTCTGCCCACTGCTCCACACTGCCTCTTGGCTAAATCCACCCCTTGTCAACCTTGGGTATATAAGGGACCTTCCCTACTTAACATCTGAATGAGTTTCAGCAAGCCACTTCACCTAACTGAGCCAGTTTCCTTCCTGCTCTAAGGGGAGGAGCAAGGCCCATCCCCAGAGTCGTGAGGAGGACTAGGGAGGCCAGCACAGGGCCTGGAAGTGTGAAGTAACAAGATTAAGTAAAGAAACAGTCTTTGTATTAGCTCTTTGCGACTGCTGTGACAAATTACCACAAACTGAGTGGCCTCCTGAGAAATCTGTATGCAGTTCAAGAAGCAACAGTTAGAACTGGACTTGGAACAACAGACTGGTTCCAAATCAGGAAAGGAGTTTGTCAAGGCTGTATTTTGTCACCTGGCTTGTTTAACTCATAGGCAGAGTACATCATGCGAAATGCTGAGCTGGATGAAGCACAAGCTAGAATCAAGATTGCCGGGAGAAATATCAATAGCCTCAGATACGCAGATGACACCAACCTTATGGCAGAAAGTGAAGAAGAACTAAAGAGACTCTTGATAATAGTGAAAGAGAACAGTGAAAAAGTTGGCTTAAAGCTCAACATTCAGAAAACTAAGATCATGGCATCCGGTCCCATACTTCACGGAAAATTGATGGGGAAACAATGGAAACAGTGACAGACTTTATTTTTGAGGACTCCAAAATCACTGCAGATGGTGACTGCAGCCATGAAATTAAAAGACACTTGCTCCTTGGAAGAAAAGCTATGACCAACCTAGACACTATATTAAAAAGCAGAGACATTTCTTTGCCAACAAAGGTCTGTCTAGTCAAAGGTATGGTTTTCCCAAGTTATGGATGGATGTGAGTTGGACTATAAAGAAAGCTGAGCACCGAAGAATTGATGCTTTTGAACTGTGGTGCTGGAGAAGACTCTTGAGAGTCCCTTGGACTGCAAGAAGTTCCACCCAGTCCATCCTAAAGATCAGTCCTGAGTGTTCATTGGAAGGACTGATGTTGAAGCTGAAACTCCAATACTTTGGCCACCTGATGTGAAGGGCTGACTCATTTGAAAAGACCCTGATGCTGGGAAAGATTGAGGGCACGAGGAGAAGGGGGCAACAGAAGATGGGATAGTTGGATGGCATCACTGACTTGATGAACATGAGTCTGAGCAAGCTCTGGAGTTGGTGAAGGACAGGGAATCCTGGTGTGCTGCATTCAATAGGGTCACAAAGAGTCGGACACAACTGAGCGACTAGACTGAACTGAACTGCTGCTGCTGCTGCTAAGTCGCTTCAGTTGTGTCTGACTCGACTCTGTGCTGAGCGGCTTAAAACAACACTAATTTCTTGTAGCTCTGAGGTCAGAACTCTGAAATGAGTCTCACTCAACTAAAATCAAGATGTGGGCAGGCTGCCTTCCTTTCTGGAGGCTCTAAGAGACAATATGTTTTCTGGCTTTTTTAGTTTCTAGGGGCCATTTACATTCCTCAGATCATGGTCCCCTTCCTTCTTCAAAGCCAATGATGGTTGGTTGGATCTTTTTCATATGTTGCTACTCTTGCATGCCTCTTCTGCTTCTGTCTTTCACTTAGAAGGACTCTTGTGACTATATTTGGCACACCTGGATGTCCAGACGCTCTCTCTATCTCAAAGTCAACTGATTACCACCTTTAATTCCATCTGCAATCTTAATTCTCCTTTGCCACATAACATAGCATATTCACAGGTTCTGGAGATTAGGATGTTGGAGGTCATTATTCTGCCTATCACAGTCCTACATCATCTGGGAAGCTAGAGAACCTAAGGGAAACCAGGGCTTTGTTTGAAGAAACACACACACACAAAACACATTTTTGCATGTAACCTCAGGGGATTCACAAGCATGGACACTGGTATGAACTCTCGAGCTAAAAGCATAATATGGGTCCCCCACCCTTTATGACAACAAAGATCATGGCATCTGGTCCCATCACTTCATGGGAAATAGATGGGGAAACAGTAGAAACTGTCAGACTTTATTTTGGGGGGCTCCAAAATCACTGCAGATGGTGACTGTAGCCATGAAATTAAAAGACACTTACTCCTTGGAAGAAAAGTTATGACCAATCTAGATAGCATATTGAAAAGCAGAGACATTACTTTGCCAACAAAGGTCCATCTAGTCAAGGCTATGGTTTTTCCAGTGGTCATGTATGGATGTGAGAGTTGGACTGTGAAGAAAGCTGAGCACCAGAGAATTGATGCTTTTGAACTGTGGTGTTGGAGAAGACTCCTGAGAGTCCCTTGGACTGCAAGGAGATCCAACCAGTCCATTCTGAAGGAGATCGGCTCTGGGTGTTCTTTGAAGGGAATGATGCTGAAGCTGAAATTCCAGTACTTTGGCCACCTCATGCGAAGAGTTGACTCGTTGGAAAAGACTCTGATGCTGGGAGGGATTGGGGGCAGGAGGAGAAGGGGACGACCAAGGATGAGATGGCTGGATGGCATCACTGACTCGATGGCCGTGAGTCTGAGTGAACTCCTGGAGTTGGTGATGGACAGGGAGGCCTGGCATGCTGCGATTCATGGGGTCGCAAAGAGTCGGACACGACTGAGCGACTGAACTGAACAATTTTTTTATGACAATTGAGCATCTACATGCACATGTGTGTACACATACACTCATGCACACAAACTCATGCACTCCTGTGTGCACATGCATGCATGTGCCTATACTTGCACACATACTCTGTGTGCACACGTGCATACTTACACTGATACCACAGGTACCTAAACCTATACACACAACACAATTTTCCTACAGAAATAACAAGACCTTTGTTGGCTCCTCTGCACAAGATGTAGCCAGGAAGTCACAAGAAAAGTCTCCCTGTTTTATTTGTCCAACCAGCTCATTTTACCTCCACCCTAGCCCCTCAAGGTCTGTGGCCACTCTGTGCTTCACTAATATTCATCAGTGACACCTGGCAGGTCTCCCTGGTACGAAGTGAAAACCAGCCACTGGCTGGCATGAGCTCTTTGGCTTATTTTTCTGCAGGGTGTTCAGCTTGCAAAGCTGCTTCCCTGAGGCTTTGGCTTGAGTTGCTGCTGTGTACATTGATTTTTTTGAGTGGTGGCAGTTTAGGGACCTCAGCTCTTCCACCTGTGCATTCAGAGCGAAAGATGAAATTGATAGAGGGCAGTCACAAAGAAGGCAGGAGGGTTTGACTGCACCCAGGCACCCACAGGTACTCGCACACTCATTCTTGGACATGCCCATCAACATGGGTTTACACACATTTACATATACACACACACAGATCTATTAATATTTCTGAAAAGGCTGCCTATCAAGACACCCAGGAAATTCACTGCCCTGCCCACATGTGTATCACAAGGATTGCAATTCCCCAAAAAACGAGGAAGTTACAAGGGAAGAAGTGGCCTGGCCACTGCCTCGGCAGGCAAATACACGTGGGTTATCCGCAGCCAACCTCCCACACATGCCCACTCTCTCCCCCACAGTTCCTGGTTCCTCTGAGCTCCACTTCTTCCACCAGAGTTCCTACTTCATTCTAAATCCAAGCCTCCAGATTCAGCTGTCAGTCACCACTTACTTTGCTTGAGTTCTGCCACTCAGTGGAGTAATGGATGCTCCGAGTTTCAAGGGTAAAGGGGAACAAGGTGAGATCACTGTGACCTAGCCTCAGGTAAAATACCTAAAGTCTGGCATACTTCTGCACCCACAAAAGGTGATGCTTGTTGGCATACCTCCAGTAACAAATTATGTAAAAAGATATCTCTTTCCTTCCCAGACTTGAGTCATGCTCCCCAAAATCTCCTTCTCTTTATTACATTAACATTGAAAGGGGCAGGGTTCCAGAGGGGAGGAGAGGTCCCCTAACTGAGGTCCCCACCCCCACCCCCCAGCTGGAGCTGGATCCCTGTGGTTGGCCTGAGTGGGGCCCTCATCTTCCTGCAGAGACACAGCTCACTGATGTACAGGAATGCAGCAAAACCCTCCGGCAGCTCTTCAGAGGACAATAGCCCATAACCAGTTGGTGATAAGGTCCTTCCACACCTGGGCGAAGAGGTAGCAGGGAGGCAGGTGGCACCTGGCCCCTGCACTGCTCATGCCAGCTGGCTCTGTGACAACTCACAGACAATGACGTGCTTCTGGAGGGGCTCAGATGACGTGCTTGGGGGAGAACTGAGGAGCCCCCTGGGGTTTCCCACTCTCAGTTTCTTTGTCCAGAGCATTTCAGTCCTGGCTGGGAGTGAAGCTCCCTCAAGCAGGGAACTTGAGCTGAGTGACATAGAGACAGAGGTACTCCAGGGAAGACCTGTGTATGGGGGCAGGGAAAAGATGTTGGAGGAGAAGGTCAAGGCCAGATAGAAAGAGCAGAGAGGAGAGGGCAGTGTAGCGGAGACTACTCACAGGCAACTTCATAGTTTTTCCCCTTCTCCCTGGTTTTCCAACTTACAATGTGCCCAGGCTTCACTGCAGCCATCAATGGACAAAGCATATCGTTACAGCCAATAAAATGTAAGCAGGAGTCATCTGGGTGGATTTCCAAGAAAGCTTTTTTAGTATTGTCTGTCCTCAGACCCCACTCTGGGCCCCATGACTTAGTGGGCCTTGCATATTACGCGCACAAGCACAGGCATGCCTGCTGCTGCTAAGTCGCTTCAGTCGTGTCCAACTCTGTGCGACCCCATAGATGGCAGCCCACCAGGCTCTGCCATCCCTGGGATTCTCCAGGCAAGAACACTGGAGTGGGTTGCCATTTCCTTCTCCAGTGCATGAAAGTGAAAAGTGAAAGTGAAGTCGCTCAGTTGTGTCCGACTGTTCGCGACCCCATGGACTGCAGCCTACCAGGCTCCTCTGTCCATGGGACTTTCCAGGCAAGAGTACTGGAGTGGGGTGCCATTGCCTTCTCCACAGGCATGTATAAGCACACACTTTTCTTAATGAACACAAAGATGTTCTCTATCATTTGAGATCACATGCTTAACACTGACACAAGAAATCCAAGCCCTTGGACATCTGTTCCCATTACAAACACCACTCAGGCCCCAGGGAAATACACTTCCACATCCCCTGCCTGTTTCCCTGAAGTGATCCTGAGTCTGGAAATTTTGTGCCTGTGCCTGATGACCCTGGAGATGAATGCTGCTTCCAAAATCAGGAAGGATCAAACGGCAGAAGAGCTTAGGTAAAAGGAAAAATGGTTAATTCCTTCCCAGTACATGGCATGAATATCATATCCTAACAGACCAAAGTATCCCATTTCCCTGTGGTGCCATGCATCCATTTTCTTGCTCCTGTCCCAGTTTCAGTCCCCTTCCTGGGGGTCCTCACTATTAGCAGTTCACTGTTACTATTACTGCTCACTGTTCACAGCAGTTGTATGTAGCAGCTTAAGAACGTTTTGCCATACTCAACAATTCATATCACTCTCAAATTTGTATATGTGCAGGTCTAGACACAAAACATGATAGGAGGTGTTAACCTCAGCAATCATGTGGCTATTGAATGACAGAGTGCCAAGTTTTATCTTTATAGGAATATAGAGATGTTTGATAAGATTTGTTCAGCTAAATTTTTAAAAAGAAAATAAATGCATTTCAATAATACTGCTCTTATACATGAATTATAATTTATATTTTACCTTTTAATTTTAAATAATTATGACTTCTTTAGAAAAAACTTCTCTAGAACATGTATATGAAAAATGATCTTAATTATTTGGCTTTTATGGTCACTTGTTTTTAATTGCCGTCATCTTTTTCTTTTTTCTTTTGCTACACCTTGCAACTTGCAGGATCTTAGTTCCTCTACCAAGGATTGAATCTGGGCCCTTGGCAGTGAAAGCACAGAATCCTAACTACTGGACTGCCAGGGAATTCCCTACGTTCACTTACTTTTGACACTTTTTGATAAAAATGTGTTCAAATTCTGTATATTTTCACTACAATTACATTTTGTGTTTTAATCCTTTAGATCAAAAGTTGGCAAACTTTTTCTTAAAGGACTAGAGAGTAAATATTTCAGGCTTATAGGCTATACGGCCTCTGTCACAACTACCCAGCTCTGACATTCCAACATGAAAACAGCCATGGACAACACGTGAAAAAATGAGTCTGGCTGAATGCCAATAAAACTTTATTTACAAAAACAGGCAACAGACCTGCAGATCATATTTTGCCAACTTCTGCTTTAGATCATTACATCATTATTGTTAGTATGATAATGATACTAATTTGTATTTGTGAAAATTTGTGAAAACTTTGATAATTATTTAATTTTGTTGAGATGAAAGCAAAAAAATATGGAATAAATATATATAACTTATGAATTATGTGTACCTTGATTTTATTATTCATTCAGACTTTGCCAACTCATCAAAAGAATACACAGATATATTCAGTCATAATTAAATTCATCTTTGGTATTTTGTTGGTTTTCAGTCATATAGAAATTATAGCTTGACATATATTCTAGATTTTGTCATTTTGAAGGTATTTTTGTCAAAGCAATAAGATCAAGATATGCTATTTAATAGTCTGCTGACTTGAATTAACAACTTTTAAATAGACAAACATATAGTAGCTGGGTCTCCCTTCATACTCTTGTCCTGGTCCCTGCAAATATCTGGAGCAGCATGAGCCCCTTTAGGAGGGGACAGGCTTGGCTGGCTTTCCCTTTCACCATTTGGTAGTCCTGCTTTTCTGGAAAATAGATGTGATGGTTGGAGTTTGGCTACGATATTGGCACCATGAGGAAGAGGCAAAGCGATCAGCAGAAACTCAGGCCTGATAGCACTAGACCCAGTTTAGAAATCACCCACTCCCAAACCCTCACCATGGGAAGAAAATGAATGACCATGCTGTAGGTTATTTAAAAGCAGCCAAACAGAAATTTCCTAGACACACATTTCAAATGGGAGATGGCTCTTCCTCCACAGTTCTTCTGATACAGCTGTCACGACTTCCGTCACAAGCTGGTATATGTCACAGAACATTCATTCATTCAATAAACATTCACAAAGGCCTTTTCTGTGCCAGGACCCAGAGTAGTTCTGGGGCTACAGTGCGGAACTGGAAATATGGGGAGAGATCTTCATAAGGAGTTCACAACCTGGTAATGGAGACAAGCATGAAACAATTACAATGGATTCTTGACTTACTACAGTGTTAGTTAAGAAATCGGCCAGAAATCATAAACCTGAGCAGGATGGCAGTCCTGGCTGTGAAGCTGTCAGGAGCCAGGCTTCCTCTCTCCTGTTGCTCTGTCATTCTGGGGTTTCCTCATTCACCTGGTTCAAAATGACCCGCCATGTGTCCATATTCCAGCCAGCTAGAAGGGCCAGGGGAGAACATGTCTCTTCCCTTCAAGGGCACAACCTCCAAGTGGCACACATGACTTACATCCCATAGAGAGAACTTTGTTACAAAGCTTTATTAACTCTTAACTATCTGTGGAGAAGTCTGGGAAATGCAGTCTTTCTTCTGGGAAGCCATGTGCTCAGCAAAAACGCAGCTATCTGCTATATGGGCTTCCCAGGTGGCTGTGTGGTAAAGAATCCACCTGCCAATTCAGGAGACACAGGTTTGATTCACTGGGTCAGGAAGATCCCCTGGAGAAGGAAATGGCAACCCACTCTAGCATTCTTGCCTGGGAAATGCCATGGACAGAGGAGCCTGGCTGGCTACAGTGCATGGGGTTGCAAAAGAGTCGGAAACAACTTAGCGACTAAACAACAGTCTATCATATACAAGAAAGAAAAATCAGTCATTATGCCACACTTTCCAAAATACTTCTGAATCACCAAAATAATTAACTCAGATATGTAGGCTCATGATTTCTGGAATCACATTTCCAACATGACACTAGTATTTACTGTTCTCATTTGTTCCGTATCACCGTTACTAATCAGTTGCCTTTTGCAGATTTCAATAAGGTTTTGTTTATCTCCGTTTATTACATACATGGGCACAAATACACATATAACAAGCCCAAAACAAAACAAAATGTGTATCACTTAGGTAGAGTCATTCCCTAAGTGATAAATTGAGAACATCAAAACCTCAGTGGGAATTAAGTGCCCAGGAGTCATCTAGGTTCACTCACTAGCTCAGGATCTTGGTTCAGCACATTGGTCTCACAACCCAGGATTCCAATCACAGCTTTTAGGGTTTTCAGCAAAAGCCAAAACAATGTGTGCTATGCTTGTGAATCTTCTGAGCTGAGGTGAGGGTTTTGATGGGCATATAAGTGAAGCAGTCCATTTTAATGTTGCTATTTTCATTCAAACGACATTTCAACATGGTACTTTTACTAGGTCATTTTGAGCTGTATCAAAATGTAAAAACCGTTTTCCGTGTAAACCCACCTTTAATCCCATCCTTTTTCTCAACCTCAATCCACTTCTTGCTCTACTCCTTCTTCACTCGTTGTCATTCAACCACAAAATTTATGGCCGCAGCAAATGGCCCATGATAAATGGGCCCTAGTGAAATATCTGTAAATCCAGCATCTTCTCCCATGGGAGATTCAATAAAAATGAACTCAGATAAAAATACTCATTAAGCATTGAGACAGAGACTGATAGACAGTGCTTAATTTATAATTAATTCATGAGAAAATTATGGTCCCTTTCACAAGGATATTTGAAAATATTTTTAGTGTCATAATTTTTTACCAACATCAAAATTGCTCCATCAGTTCTCATATTTTAATAATGTCTGTGATAGGGTTTCTCTTTGTACATAGAGACAGTAGTCTAGGTCTCTTTGGGGTTGGTCCCTGCAATGGCAAGTTTCCAGAAGGCATTGGCTAGGTTGACATTTTTAGTCTTTACCTTTTATTTTCATTTTATGACCTGACCTAAACATTAGTAAAGTAATAAGGTTTAGTGGGGTTTATTTTTGACAACTTTGCTGGCTTTAAATAAATATCTTTGACCCAATTTTTAACTGGCTGCAGATTTGAAGGAGTATTATCTACTAAAGCAATCAATTGGGACCTCTGGGTCATTAGTTGCCAAAAACAGAATTATTTGAGATACAAGGGAGAAATTCAAACCACTTCTATTTAGTTCTCTTAATTCTTCTTTATATAATGTCTTTTACAGTTTTGGGGGGTCAATAATTGGAAATTTATTTTAGTCAAGAAGACTGAATAGGTGGCATTTGCATGTGTGCTAAGTCGCTTCAGTCATGTCTGACTCTTTGCGACACTATGGGCGGTAGCCTGCCAGGCTCCTCTGTCCGTGGGATTCTCCAGGCAAGAATACTGGAGTGGGCTGCCATTCCCTTCTCCAGGGGATCTGACTGACCCAGGGATTGAACTCACGTCTGTTGAGTCTCCTGCATTGGCAGGCGGGTTCTTTACCACTACCACCAATTGGAAAGCCCCAGGTGGCACCCAGTGTGTTCCAAATCATTACCACACATACTCAGTTTCCTCGTCTGTGAAAGGGAATAAAAGTGGTAGCTAATTCACAATGTTTGAGGATTAAATTATGATATGAAACATGTTTAGCATGGTGCCTGGCACATAATAAATGCTCACTGGATGACAGCTATTATTCTATTGTTGTTATTTTTTAGGGCAAAGTTAAAACATATGGTCCCATCACTTCATGGGAAATATGTGGGGAAACAGTGGAAACAGGGTCAGACTTTTTTTGGGGGGGGCTCCAAAATCACTGCAGATGGTGACTGCAGCCATGAAATTAAAAGACGCTTACTCCTTGGAAGAAAAGTTATGACCAACCTAGATAGCATATTGAAAAGCAGAGACATTACTTTGCCAACAAAGGTCCATCTAGTCAAGGCTATGGTTTTTCCAGTGGTCATGTATGGATGTGAGAGTTGGACTGTGAAGAAGGCTGAGCGCCGAAGAATTGATGCTTTTGAACTGTGGTGTTTATTGGAGAAGACTCTTGAGAGTCCCTTGGACTGCAAGGAGATCCAACCAGTCCATTCTGAAGGAGATCAGCCCTGGGTGTTCTTTGGAAGGACTGATGCTAAAGCTGAAACTCCAGTACCTTGGCCACCTCATGCGAAGAGTTGACTCATTGGAAAAGACTCTGATGCTGGGAGGGATTGGGGGCAGGAGGAAAAGTGGATGACAGAGAATGAGATGGATGGATGGCATCACCAACTCGATGGATGTGAGTTTGAATGAACTCCGAGAAATGGGGATGGACAGGGAGGCCTGGCATGCTGTGATTCATGGGGTCACAAAGAGTCGGACACGACTGAGTGACTGAACTTAACTGAAAACGTATCTGTATACTTCTTCATGCCTTGAGGAGGGAATGGATTCTAAACTGGAAACACAATTTTTCCATTTTAGCTGAAACTGTACACCTGCCACAAGGGAGTGGCCTTCAGCCTGAATGTACCTTCTGGTGACTCCAGGTAACATGAGATCATTACGCAAACAGTAAACTCTGAGTCAGAGCAGTTCCCCTTCTGCTCATGAAGAATTAACAGCTTCAGAAATTGCCATCCTAGCCTAAACAACTAAAAACCAGGCAAAAATATCTCATACACATATCACACAGGATACAGGACTGTGATTTTGGTCCCAGGAAAAACTACCTATGAGGCTACAGCTGTCCTAGCTGTCTGCCCAGAGGGAATTTCCAAGCCGCAGCACAGGGAGGGGGATCCAAACTGAGACCAGCAAACCTATTGAGTTGAAGAACAGATCAGAGTTCAAGGAGGTGGAGGCACTTAGAATCTGCAGTATAGAATGCTGAAGATGGCAGAGATGTTCCGAGGGAGGTCCGGAGACCCATAGCAGATGTACTAGAAAGTACATCAGTGGCTGCTCATGACTGAAGTTGTGCAAAGGCAACTGACTGTAAAGAAATGCCAGAAAAGTTTAGGGGGTGACAGAAAAGTTTTATACCTTGATCGTGGTCATGATTACACAACTGTAAATATTTGTCAAAAACCCATTGAATTCTGCACTTAAAACTGGTGATATTGTATGTAAATTATATCACAATAGAACTGTCTATAAATCACTTGTGGCCTTGAGATGTCTAGAAGCCATGTCTGTGTTTGCCCTGATAAACTCTGGCCTCACATTCACTGGATTTTATATATATATTGCAGTAAATATGTGTGTGTGTGTGTGTGTGTGTGTATTGCTGTTTACAGTATTCAGCAATTTCCCTTTCCTGGTCTTGGAAGCACCTTTGTAAAACTCCATTGAGAATTATAGATGGAGCCTGAAGAATTTTTCAAGTGCAATTCTTGTCACCTTAACTTTGGGACTTTCTTCCACGCTCAAGAAATCATTCACCCGCAACTGAACTTCCTCTGCTGCTACAGAATGAAGCAAGGTGGCTTTTTAGTCGCATGAAACACCTTTGTCATCACCCCCAAAATCAAATGGCATCTTTGAGGTTATCACAGCGGCAAACAGACATCACCTTTGTTCATTGGCTTCTGTTTGGCACTTGTGCTAGAGGAATAAAAATGCCTTGTATGAACAGGTTTTCAAACTACTGCCAAGACTTTTGACCTGTTGTGATCAGTTGAATCAATGCACTTCCCAATCTGAGTCATCTTTACATTCTTAAAATAAAACTGATTAACTATAAGATACTACTCTTCTAACATACCACTGGGTTGACCACTATTTCATTTGGGATTTCTGCCTCTAGGATCTTTAGTTTGGAACCAGTTTATCAAACAGTTTGAAGTCAACAGGGCATAAACATTTCTGTCAGTTCACTAACTTTCAAACAGATTCTGCCTGATCTCTTCTTTCTTCCCCATATTGACATTTGAACAGATCATGTGGCTTTCTGGTTACTTCTAGTTTTAAAAAGTCCAGGCCAACCTATTACAAGTTTAAAACCTCTGTTACAGTGTGGGCAGCCTATGTTCAAGTCCAAGCCTGTCAAGAATGTTTCCTTACCTATGATTGCCAAGAAAAATTTAAGACTTGGAACCCCACAGAAGAGCTTCATATGTGTGCAGGCACCTAAAATACTATTTGATTCTCTTCATTACCAGTGTGAGTTACAGCAGGCTGAGGACATTCAAAACACCTGGAACCAGCCAATGTCCTTTGGCAAAATAAAGGTGGTAACCATGGTAGCCTTGAGTACAAAGACAATCTGCACCAGAATGACAGGCTGTTTCTTGGAGAAGCTAAGGGTCTTTGACCTACCAACAGCCTAAGAAGGAAGCAAATGAAGTGCTCTGAAATGAGCCACATTCACCACAAGTCTGAAAGTGGGGGCCTCTGGAGACAGTCCCCTATTCCATGGATCCACACTTGGCCTGCTCATTACTGTCAAGAGGAATGTGGAAGAAATGAAGCGCTGATACGGGCTTCAACATGGACAATCCTTGGAAACCTCATACTAAGTGAAAGAAACCAGTCACAAAAGACTGTGTGTGCTATAAGATTCCATTTATCTGAAAGTCCATGCTAGGGAAATCTACAGCAACGGAGTAGATTAGTGGTTTCTTAGGGCTGGGGCAGGGGATGGGAGGATAGAGGGGCGATAGCTAATGGGTACAGGATTTCTCTATTTTAAGATGATGAAAATATTCTAATATTGACTATGGCAATAGTTATACATATCTATGAATGTACTGAAAAACCATTGAATTGTACACATTTTTTAAAAGAATTAATTTATTTATTTTAATTGGATATTTACAATATTGTGGTAGTTTTTACCATACATTGACATGAATCAGCCACGGGTGTACATGTGTCCCCCTGTCCCAAACTACCCCCACCTCCCTCCCCATCCCATTCTTCTGGGTTGTCCCAGTGCACCGGCTTTGAATGCCCTGTTTCATGCATCGAACTTGGGACTGGTTGTCTATTTCACATATGGTAATGTACATGTTTCAGTGCTATTCTCTCAAATCACTTTTAAGAGGTGAATTGAATGGTATGCAAATTATCTTTTAATAAAGTTATTGAGAGAGAGAGAGGGACCCTCCCAGCTACAGCATATAGGAAAAGCAGTTTGTTAAGGCACAGTAGGTCCCTGTCGAGGTGTGAGATGTCTAAATTCTCAGTGACCATCTGACCCATGCAATGGCACAATTGGGAAGGTTCAAATCAATGATGACATGGCATAAAGCACATCCAAGACCTCAGAAGTACGGGAGGAAGGGGATCATGACTGCTAGGGCACTCAGGCTTAAGGGTATCCCCTGCCCCGCAGTTCACAGGACTCCTCTTCCTGCCCTCCCCTCTCTGGGAATCACTCGGTTCTTTCTGGGGATAAGAAAGGGAGACTGAGAAGGACTATTTCTATGAAAGATAATAATTTTTGTCTGCAGGTACCTCCCTGTGGTAGCAAAAGGGCTGCTTCTTAGAAAAGAACTCTGAAGTCATGTTTCCCTCTGGATTTGCAATATCTGAGCTTCTTCCCAGCCCTGGCTGTGCTGCAGGCACCCATATGCCAGCAGCTTCCCTGCACTGGGGGCGAGCAGCAGAAACTCCAGAGCTGGAATGTCTTTCCTTTCTTTGCCTCTGGTTGGAATGAAGACATGCCGAGGGACATGAGCTCCCTGATGACCTTCACCCTTGCCCCACGTCCCGCTCCCTCTGGGAAGAGGCCTGGGTCCTGCTGTGCCTTAGCTCTGTGAACATCAACTAGAAGAGAAAAGAGTTTAGGCAAGGCAAGCGTAAGGGCCCTGACGGAGCTTAAGAGGCGTAGGATAGGTAAGCGGAGTTGTCAATAGCCGACAGTGATCTAGGAGGTTTTAGTCTTCTCCTGGGTGGAGGGTGCCTCAAATGGAAGCTTTTGTCAGAACTGTTCCATTTATAGAGACAAGTTGAGAAAAAAGCTCATTTGGTGCATGTCCCCCCTTTTCTAGTGCATTCAACCAAGTGAGAGCCATTGGGACCCCACTGTTGAGAGGCCAGGCTAATTTCCTAATTCCAAAGAAAGCCCTGGGAGCTGCAACACTCCAATAGCAATAAGCATACCCAGTACTCACATCTTGACTTCTTAATACTAGCCTCCACTGAAAGGAACAAGGACTCCTTGGAGAAATGTCCAGGGTTTAGAAAGGGAAAGTACAAATGAGCCTAGAACATCTTGTCATGCTTGAAAGTAAGGAAGTATTCAAAGAATGATGGAGGCACCGCAACCAGCTTAAAGGCACTACGAACACCAAATCTACTGGCCAGCATCTAATCTACCTTCTGTCTCTACGAATTTGCTTATTCTAGGTAACACATGTAAATGGAATAATACAGTATTTGTTCTTCTATGTCTGGCTTCTTTCAGTTTGCATAATGAATTCAAGCCTCATCCATGTTGTAGCGAATATCCGAACTTCATTGCTTTTTATAGTAGAAATAATATTCTTTCATATTTATACACCACATGTTGTTTATTCATTCATCTGTTGATGGACACTTGGGTTGCTCCCACCCAGCATTCACTATTGTGAACACTGGCACACAAATCTTAGTTCATGCTTCCAGCTTTTAGGTACATACCAAGGATTTTGGATTCCATTTGCTTGTTAATTCCTGTTTCACTTTGTTTTGAAAGTTTTTCTTGTAGATAGCATAAAAAGTTTTATCTTACAGAAATGTAATGCCTTTAAATTAATTGTTGTAACATTTATTTAGTATATCATATTCATCACCTAAAGATGATTAAAATCTCTTTTTTCTGATAAGACCTTTTAAGATTTACTCTCCTTGTCAAAAGTCACAACCTTCTAGTTATAAAATAAGTAAGTCACTGCATGCAATGTGCAGCACAGTTACTATAATTAATAATACTGGATTGTTTGAAAGTTACAGAGAGAGTAGATCTTGAAATCCCTAAATTATTGTAATACTTCCTTGCTCTTTGGTGTGGACCATGTATTCTTTGTTTTTTGTCTTTCAGAGAGAGAGGGGTAATGTGTATGTGTGTGTGTGTGCATGTGTGTAAACATATGTACATATTACATTACATCTCATTATTATACATTTTAATATATTTTCTATTATGTTTATGAATATATATGAAATATATCTTCTGTCTATAATTCAACTTTTTAATTTTTTAAAACTATTCTTTAATCCACATTTTTCCTAAATATTAAACAAGAGTAAATCTGTACTTCCCAAGTCCTCTTGGCCTCTTTTTGAGAATAATTTTAACTTTCATTGCTTCGTGCCACTTTCACAACTTGTATTTTTTCTTTGTTAAGTAGGCACTTGTTCGCTGTCCTTTTGTACAGGGAGTACAAGAGAGTAGCTTGTACAAGGGAGTGGCTTCACCACTCTCAGCTCTTAAATTTGCTTCATCTCTTGACAATTTTTAATACTTTTCAAGTTCTCTGCTTGAGAGTATCTTTATTGAGACGTCAAACATTAAACAACCATGGTGGGGTATCAAATAACTGTATTGCAATCTTTTTCTTTATTATTCTAAAAACCTGTATAGAGGTACTCCATTGAAATTGATGGCAACAATAGTCTGAAGCCTGTCTGATTTTTCTTCCTTCATAGGTTCTTCTTTATTCTGTGCATATGCTTGTAGGATTTTTAAAATCCTGCTCCTTCAAACATTTTGTGAGATGTCTAGGTATTGTCCCATCTCCAGTGATGTTTGCCTGGCACACGTTGATCTCTTCTGAGCTGCACACTCAGGATTCGTGTGGTGATCTCTTGTCTGTTGGATGATTGCTTCTCTCCAGTCTCATCCACACAAACATGGAATGTCTGCTTGGCACTGCTTTATTCTCCAGTCTCCATACCTATAAACTTTCCTCTAGTCATTTTAATTTCTTTATCTTTACCCCTGAATTTTTGATGAGAGTTTTCAACCTTGACCCCTACAGCACTGATTTAATATTTCACGGCACCAGCTCTGTTCTTTAATCTCACCAAGGGATTAATAGTGAGTTTTAATTCTGTGATTACATTTTTAGTTTCTATCACAGAGTTTCCTTTTCTCATTAATTCCTTTTTCATTTAATTTTTTTTTAATTGTCCTTCTGCGGTTTTTAAAGAATGTCTGTCTCTCTATTCCTATGACTTTATTTCATAGGGGACATATCTTTTGACATAGGTAACAGAACGTTGAATAGGCTTTTCCTTATTGATCCAGAGTTGATGTTAAGATCCAAAATGAGGGTGAAACGCTGGGTGCCCGAGTTCAGGGGGTGCAGCTCTGTAGACCCCACAACTTGCTCCTGTGAATCTCTCCTTGGGGGCTGCAGGACTATTCCTGGGGCTCCTGGGCAGCCAGGCCTGCATCTCTGAGAAAGCTCCCACAGAGGGATGACAAAGCCCCACCTCCTAGCTTCCTTCTTTCCCTTGAAGATGGCAACACAGACCTGCCAGAGCCCAGAACAGTTCTTTTACAGGAAAAAGCTCTAGGGCTTCACCTAGTCAACATCATCCCTGAGGGAAACTCAGCCGTTTCCCCACCTTCAAACTCCTTCAGTTTTCTCCCCAGCACTTCCTCCGTGCCTCAGCCTGGGAACAAAGACATTTGTACAAATCCACAGGAACATGCTAATTGGCAAACAACTCAAGCTCTCCATTGCCCTGAGGGGATTATAGGCCTTTTGGGCACTGCCAGGGGAAGAGAAAAAAATGAACACTTTGGCAATAGCACCAGGCACCTATGCTTTAATGGATTCAAATATGTCCCCGCTAGGAGTTTGCAGGCCCTCAGGGATACAGGGAGTCTGAGCTGAAACAGTTTCTCCTAATTGCTGAGGCAGACACCCAAATAGAATCCTGGATACAAGGGTCCCATATGGAAATTGCCTCACTCTAGCTACAGGATCAGTCAAAGTGGGTTTCTCAGAGCACTATTTCCATGGGATGTCAATAGGTATTTTTGAAAATAGGGTTGCAGTGAAAATAAATTTGAGATATGCATAGTAAACAGAGAGTCAGTTTCCTTTCCACAGGATTTCTTGGCATCTTGCATACTAATGGCCTATTATTGTCAGTCATTCTAAACACACTGAGCATCTACTTTGCACCAGTTCAATTCAGTTCAGTCGCTCAGTCGCGTCCGACTCTTTGCAACCCCATGAATCGCAGCACGCCAGGCCTCCCTGTCCATCACCAACTCCCAGAGTTCACTCAGACTCACGGCCATCGAGCCAGTGATGCCATCCAGCCATCTCATCCTCTGTCGTCCCCTTCTCCTCCTGCCCCCAATTTCTCCCAGCATCAGAGTCTTTTCCAATGAGTCAACTCTTCTCATGAGGTGGCCGAAGTACTGGAGTTTCAGCTTCAGCATCATTCCTTCCAAAGAAATCCCAGGGCTGATCTCCTTCAGAGTGGACTGGCTGGATCTCCTTGCAGTCCAAGGGACTCTCAAGAGTCTTCTCCAACACCACAGTTCAAAAGCATCAATTCCTCGGTGCTCAGCTTTCTTCACAGTCCAACTCTCACATCCATACATGACCACTGGAAAAACCATAGCCTTGACTAGACGGATCTTTGTTGGCAAAGTAATGTCTCTGCTTTTCAATATGCTATCTAGGTTGGTCATAACTTTTCGTGCAAGGAGTAAGTGTCTTTCAATTTCATGGCTACAGTCACCATCTGCAGTGATTTTGGAGCCCCCAAAAATAAAGATTGATATTGTTTCCACTGTTTCCCCATCTATTTCCCATGAAGTGATGGGACCGGATGCTGTGATCTTCGTTTTCTGAATGTTGAGTTTAAGCCAACTTTTCACTCTCCACTTTCACTTTCATCAAGAGGCTTTTTAGTCCCTCTTCACTTTCTGCCATAAGGGTCATGTCATCTGCATATCTGAGGTTATTGATACAGAAACAGGTGAGATTCCACATGGTGTCCACGCCTGCAAGCAGCTCACAGCCGAGCATTCTAACAGCTCTAGTACTCAAATCCTGGTCTGGACCAATAGCTGCAATGCCAACTGAAAACGTGTTAGAAACGCAGGCTGTCTGGCCCCACCTCTAGACCTACTGAATCAGAGTCTGCATTTTAACAGGTCCCCAGGTGATCCACATACCCTGAAGTATGAGAAGCCTAGAATAACACATTGCAAGGGGAGAAAAAGAAGGTAAGGAGAAGGGCTACTCCGGGGAGCTAAAGACCTTTTGCTGTGGAGCCCAAGTAAGACAGTAAGCAGCAGATCTGGGAAGAGACATACTACCTCCCTCCAGCATGGACACAGAGAGGTTCTGGTCAGGAGGACTGAGAATAACAAGTTCCATTTTGGCATCAGTATTGGTTGAGTTAAAGTTCAGCTTTGCAGAAAAGAAAAACCCTAAAGTTAGTGTCTTATACAAGATAAACATTTATCTTGCTTTTGAGAAGTCCAGCAATAAGAAATACTGAGCTAGTATGGCATGCCGCAGGATCAAGAACCCATGTTCCTTCCATCTTGTTACTCTACACTGTATTCCCAAAGTTGACTCATGATCCTATGTGACTGCTAGACCTCCAGCCATTACACCTACCTTCCAGCAAGCAAACAGTAATAAAGGAGAGCAATCTTCCTACTTTGAAAGGACTTCTTTAAGGTTTATATACCATCTTTATTTATATCCCATTGTGGGAACACAGGTGAGACACACTCAGGGAAAAACCTGGAGAGAATTTAAGAGGTAGACTGAAAAACCAGCAGAATTTAAATTGTTACTGTTAATGTAACTTTCTTTGCACCTACAGTGAGTTAGGACCAGGGAATTAAGGAGATTGTTTCCAGGGGTTCATTCTCTACAGAAAATAAGACAGTTAGACACAGTTTTCTAAATTCAGTGCTGTGGGTGTTGGAAAGGGTCATCTCCTCAATGATTTCTAAATAATGATAATAACATTAAGTTCATGGGGAAGTTTTTCTGAATTAAAAGTTTTCATTTGATACATTTTTTCCTAAAACTAGGGCTTGCAACTACTTGTCTACTTTTGAGCAAAGATTTTTTTCAACAAAAACAAGTGAACAAATGGCAAACAGAGTAATGAATATTAATGGGAAACAGAATAAAATTGCAAATTCAACAACTTTTCCATGAGCGTATAGTTTTTACTACGGTTTTTGCACACATAGAACAGAGCCATGCTTTCTACAGGTAAACTGCTTCTGCTTCTCATTTGCATGATAAAATTAAATGTGTTGAGTTTTTCCAGGAACTACAAAGGGTATAATGATGTCCGGACACTCTATCTTTAATGGAGTTGAGGTCCACGGCTCTAGGCCAAACCCAAGGCAGGCCCTGAAACCTCGGAGACTGAAGCAAATCATCCCATCGTCCTCTGTAGCCCAAACCAGAAAGCTGGGAGTGTGTCAGAATTGCCCTCTCCCTTACCCACACACCCCAGCAGTCATAAGTCCTATTCAGGCCCCCCAAATTCTTCCCTCTGTTCCCCCTGCACCCTAAGAGACAGGAGAGTATGTGGCAAAGGGTGTGCATTATGAAGCTCAACTGCCTGATGCCAGTCTTGGCTTGATTTAGTAGCTGTGTGGCCAAGGGCAAGTCTTCTAACTGCTCTGGACCTCAGTTTTCACATCCAGGAAGAGTGGATAATAACAGCAGTTATCACTGAGGGCTGTGAAGGATAAAGGAGTTCATGGATTCGAAACAACTGAAGTGATGCCCAGTTCACAGGAGCCCCGTTAGTGTCAGCAATTCTCACCGTCACCATGGCCATCACCTTAAAAAAGGCCTCAAGGAGGCCAATCACCATCTCCTCAAGGCCAAGATCCAAACCACTAAACAGCAAGGGCCCAAAGCCCTGAACCCTTTACTCACTCATCTAGAAAACTCCAGGGGTTTCTTGTGAACCACAAAATTAAGTAGAAACTTTTAATCACCCCATTCAATTCCCTTTATGATATGGAGTTTGATAGATATTTAAGGAGGGAAGAAGAGAATAGAACCAAAAAATGCAGGCAAAGAAGATAAAGATGAGCTAGAGAATTCTAACATCAGCTCTGTTTATTGGCTACTGTCTTGAATAAGTGGTCAGGCTGGCAAATAATCTGTTAACATGTGGTTTGTTCCACATCAATCATTTGATTAAATTGGCCATCTCAGGAGATGTGCATTTCAAAACCTAGACTGCAAATGGGTTCGTGTCAAAAGTGACTTACCATTCTGAGATAGGCATTTGGGGATTTGTCTGTTCCAGCTGAAGCTGACCCCTTGAAGCTCTGTGTGTGTGTGTGTGTGTGTGTGTGTGTGTGTGTGTGGTGTGGTGTGGTATGTGTATATGTGCATGCACACAGGCATGTGAAAATAAACAAAGAAAAGGTAGATCTTGAAGTGTCTGGATAGAGCCAAGCTAATTGAAAGGCTTTGTCCTCAATATACACACACACACTCAGTTCACATTCATTCATGCACACAAGTTCTCATGCACAAGCAGTGGCCTAGGTCCACACAGAGGGCCACCGTCACAGACACACCAACTCACTCACCAACACATACATACTCACAAGCACCCACATGTACACCCACGCCCTGAACACTACATCTGCCCCATCTCCTGAGTGACAGTCATGGATATGCCATGTCAGCAGTGGTCGGAAGTTCATTTCCAGGCATGATAATGCCACGTGTTGCTATCATGGCCAGTATGTGGCTATCTCCACATCTTTCCATTCAGATTGCTGGAATTATGCTGCGCCTTCCTGCTCATCTGTGGCAACTCATTCCCAGAACAGCCTCGGGATAAGTGAATCACCCGAGTGCTTGTCATCTTGCCACTGAGTACCTTCCGCCTCTACCCTCCTTCGCAGGATGTGAGTTGCATCCTTTTTAGTTGAAAGGTGTCTTAGAGATCATCCCTTCTGACCTCCTCGATGTGTAGAAGGGAGACTGAGGCCCAGGGAGGGGTAGGATTTGCCCAAGTCACCCAGCAAAGGCAGAGCTGAACTTGAACCCTAACTCTAGGGCCAGGGCTCGTTCTGTCTAATGGCCCCCAAAAGAATCCCTTCTCTCGCACTGGAGTCCTGATCCTACTACTGGGTCCTCCTGGAAAAGTTGGGGAAAACAGCACACAATCACAGCTATGAGTGGTCAGGAGTGCCCAGTGACCTGCTGACCACAGTCAAGAGGGGCCAGAGGTACTGCTGTCCAGCCTGTGAGAGGCCCCCTCCCATTGCTCTCATGTCCGCATGCAGGTTCCTCAAATGAGCCACATTTCCAGGTCCCTGGAGCTCATGGTGATGGACCCAGGAGAAGGAGCAGGCAGAGAGGCAGGCAAGGAGGCAGACAGAGCTCCAGCACCTCCTTTCTCTAGAAAATATAATATAGTTCAGTCATTCCATGAACACCCTGTGCCTGCTCTGCCCCACCAAGTCTACCCTTTCTCCCTGCCTGGTGTCCAGACCCATGACAAGGGCACCAAGAGGAGTCAGAGCTGGGGACTGGCAACCTGGGGAGGCGGTTCAGTTCAGCTCAGTTCAGTTCAGTTGCTCAGTCATGTCCGACTCTTTGCGACCCCATGAATCGCAGCACGCCAGGCCTCCCTGTCCATCACCAACTCCCGGAGTTCACTCAAACTCACAGCCATCGAGTCAGTGATGCCATCCAGCCATCTCATCCTCTGTCGTCCCCTTCTCCTCCTGCCCTCAATTCTTCCCAGCATCAGAGTCTTTTCCAATGAGTCAACTCTTCTCATGAAGTGGCCAAAGTACTGGAGCTTCTGCTTCAGCATCATTCCCTCCGAAGAAATCCCAGGGCTGATCTCCTTCAGAATGGACTGGTTGGATCTCCAAGGGACTCTCAAGAGTCTTCTCCAACACCACAGTTCAAAACCATCAATTCTTCAGCGCTCAGCTTTCTTCACAGTCCAACTCTCACATCCATGCATGACCACAGGACAAACCATAGCCTTGACTAGACGGATCTTTGTTGGCAAAGAAATGTCTCTGCTTTTGAATAGACTGTCTGGGTTGGTCATAACTTTTCTTCCAAGGAGTAAGCGTCTTTTAATTTCATGGCTGCAGTCACCATCTGCGGTGATTTTGGAGCCCCAAAAAATAAAGTCTGACACTGTTTCCACTGTTTCCCCACATATTTCCCATGAAGTGATGGGACCGGATGCCATGATCTTTATTTTCTGAATGTTGAGCTTTAAGCCAACTTCTTCACTCTCCTCTTTCACTTTCATCAAGAGGCTTTTTAGTTCCTCTTCACTTTCTGCCATAAGGGTGGTGTCATCTGCATATCTGAGATTATTGATATTCTCCTGGCAATCTTGATTCCAGCTTGTGCTTCTTCCAGCCCAGCATTTCTCATGATGTACTCTGCATAGAAGTTAAATAAGCAGGGTGACAATATACAGCCTTGACGTACTCCTTTTCCTATTTAGAACCAGTCTGTTGTTCCATATCCAGTTCTAACTGTTGCTTCCTGACCTGCATACAGGTTTCTCAAAGAGGCAGATCAGGTGGTCTGGTATTCCCATCTCTTTCAGAATTTTCCACAGTTTATTGTGATCCACACAGTCAAAGGCTTTGGCATAGTCGATAAAGCAGAAATAGATGTTTTTCTGGAACTCTCTTGCCTTTTCAATGATCCAGCGAATGTTCGCAATTTGATCTCTGGTTCCTCTGCCTTTTCTAAAACCAACTTGAACATCTGGAAGTTCACGGTTCACGTATTGCTGAAGCCTGGCTTGGAGAACCTTGGTAGTGACCTCCCCTCAATACCCATAACCGCAACCCAGCATGGGAGGAGGAGCAATAACTTGGTGGAGGCTCCTTTCCAGAGGAGGGCATACCCCAGCAAGGCTGGCAGGAGCTATCCTATGAAGGGGGAGGAAGGGCATTTTAGGAAGAGGGCAAAAGCCAGGAGGGGAGAAAGCCCTGCTGGATCATGAGACAGGCAGAAATGTAGGAGGAGAGGAGTCAGAAGAAAAGCCCAAAGACACCGTGGAGGCAGGAGAAGGGCAACATGGGGGAAGGGCAGCCTCGGTCCCAGGAGCACTCTGGTGGTCCTCAGGGCTGAATTTGATCCTAAGTCAGCCTCATCACAAGGCTGCCAGGAATAGTGTAAAAAAGAAAAACAAAGTCAGTCCTCTCTTAGCACCAAAAGGGAAACTGAGACCCAGAGAGAGGCTGAGATTCACCCAAGGTCATGTTGCTGGCAGAAGCAGTGTGAACACCAGAACCTTAGCCCCTTAACTCATGATCTGATTATCAAATCGAATCATTCCTTGCTGCTTGCAAGTTCTATCCATCCCAAACTGGGGTATCAAGATGTTCCTATGTAGAATGGTAAAAGCACAGGGTTGGGGAGGGTGGTAGCTGTTACTTGCAGGAAACAGCCCATTGATGGCAGAGATGGGAGCCCGGGAGAGATGTGTGGCTGAACAGGTGCTGGTTCCCACGAGGCCTGCCCTTTCAGGCAGTGCACAACTCAAATGCCCAGGCCTGTGGCCCTAGAGTAACATAACACCCAGGTACAATTCCAGGAGGATGCCCCTGTGGTCTGTTTCCCTTTGCATAGTGAGGGGAGGGTGGGGGAAGGCCCCACAGCCCCACAGCCCCACAGCCCCACAGCCCCTCCAACTCTGAGGCCAATGAGGCCTTCAGCCTGCTGAAACCTCTGGAGACTGAGCCAGCAGCATCAGGTCCCATCTGTCACTATGTGTACTTGATCAGGAGAGTTATCTCGGGAGAGAAGAAGCAATTATATTTAGCATTTTCTGCCCCATACATGATTCAGTTGAGAAAAGAATGTCACCTTCCCTGTAAAAATCAATTGTAATAAGGGACATACTTCTATGCTCAACAAAATTCTCAGCCTCAGGATACACATGCATTAATTAATCATGCTGCCATTTCATCTTTTCTGTCACCCTCAACCCCAATTCAATGGGAAAACATAGGGTCAAAGAATCCCATGGCAGGAGGGACAGGAGATATCCCTCAGGGAGGGGTACTCTGTTAACAGACTGCCCTCTAACCTCCCGGGACAGTACCAGCCCCAGCACAAAAGTAGGGAAGGGAGCAGGTTATCCCAGAAGACAGCCAGAGAGGACCTTGCCAAGTCCAAGCAAAGCCCTTAGCTTCCCATCTCACCACAGGCAGGCACTGGGCCCTCTGTGACTCAGTTTCCCCATCTGTATAGTAATGAGGAAGCTATTGTACTGTTTAGACTCCTCGGTCCATGGGATCTTCCTGACTCAGGGATCCAACCCACATCTCCTGTGGCTCCTGCATTGGCAGGCAGATTCCTTATCACTGTGCCACCTGGGAAGCCCGTATATGGCCTGCTGCTGCTGCTGCTGCTGCTGCTAAGTCACTTCAGTCATGTCCGACTGTGCGACCCCATAGACGGCAGCCCATCAGGCTCCTCCATCCATGGGATTCTCCAGGCAAGAGTACTGGAGTGGAGTGCCATTGCCTTCTCCGGTATATGGTCTGAAAGACCTTAAATAAACTATCTAGGGACTTCTCTGGTGGTCTAGTGGCTAAAACTCCGCGCTTCCAATGCAGGGGGCCTGGGTTCATTCCCTGGTAAGGGAAATAGGTCCCAGGTGCTGCCACTAAGGGTTTGCATGCCACAACTATTAATAAAAGATTCCACATGTCACAACTAAGACCAGGCACAGACAAATAAATAAAATTAATTTAGAAACTATCTAGCTCTTTACAGTAGGTTTGCTGAGTTCTGCTTTAATGTTGGATCTATGTTCCTTCCCTATTAAAGCTCACAGAACTCTCTGGAATTCTGTAGGATAAGTAGGATTTCTCACAGCTGTGTAATTGATGTTTAATTCTCTTCTCTCCACTGTCTTGTGGCTCCAAGGCATCCTAGATCCTAGCATGTAGCAGATCTTCAGTCTAAATGAATGAAGTGTATGTTTCTTGCATCCTTGTAACCTATATGCTCACCACTCAGGCTGAACAATTACTTCTGCATAATGGAGACCATAAAGGGAAAGGAAAGGGAAAGTGAAGTCGCTCAGTTGTGCCCGACTCTTTGCAACCCCATGGACTGTAGCCTACCGGGCTCCTCTGTCCATGGGATTTTCCGGGCAAAGGTACTAGAGTGGGTTGCCATTTCCTCCTCCAGAGGGTCTTCCTGACCCAGGGATTGAACCCAGGTCTACCTGCACTGCAGGCAGACGCTTTATCCTCTGAGCCACTAAAGAAGCTCATGGAGACCATAACTGAAGGCTTATTTTATCCAATTAGCCATCATTGAGGGCTTTACTAGGATTCCATGCTAGGCTAGTGCTCAGGGCTGGCTCTGTCCACCAGGAGTTCATAGTCAAATAAGAAAGATCAGACAAGTAACTATAATACAAGCTAGACCATGCATAAAGGTAGAAAAAGGTAGAAGAAGTGAAATGCACACACAAAAGAAAGAAGCAATTAAATTTGAACAGAATTAACATGCCACTAGATAAACGGGCAAAACTAGGAAAAGATAATTTACAAAAGGGAATATACTCTAATAAAATAAATATACGGGGAAATCTTCAGTCTCACTAGTAGCCAGAAAAATGCTAATAAAAATTACAGAGATATCTTTTTATGATTATTAAAATAGTAAAAAATCCATTTCCAGTCATAATGCCCAATGTTCTCAATGGTACAAAGAAATGGCTCTCTCACACAATGGGAGTGAAATTGAATAACTCTTTGAAATCCCATTGGTAATAATATCATATATAAAAATGTATGAACTTTATGATCTGGTCATCTCACTTCTAAGAATTGGACCAAAGAAAATAATTCAAAATAAGGAAAAATGTATATGCTAATACATGCAGTGACTACTGTAGCAGTTATCTGGAGGAAATATAAAAATCTCACCATAGGATTCTCTTACCAGGATCCCTTTTCTACACAAGCCACCTGGTTGTTCAAGTATGATTGACCTTGGTAAAATGTGTCCCTATCTATACAAGCAGCCTAGTAGGCTGCAGTCCATGAGGTCGCTGAGAGTTGGACATGGCTGAACGACTTCACTTTCACTTTCATGCATTGGAGAAGGAAATGGCAACCCACTGCAGTATTCTTGCCTAGAGAATCCCAGGGATGGGGGAGCCTGGTGGGCTGCTGTATATGGGGTCGCACAGAGTCGGACACGACTGAAGTGACTTAGCAGCAGCAGCAGCTGCTATACAAGCAGAGTCTGCCCCTGAGAAAGAAGGACCAGTCTCAAAGAGCTGGCTGGACTATCACAGGTAAAGCTGGGGCCTGGTGTGTGGATGTTTTCTTCCATGTGGAGGAAAATCAGAGAGAGCAGATCAGCTGGGGAAGGAAGAAAGAATGAAGTTGACACAGATGTAGGACAACACCTCTTCTGGGAGTCCCCAAGTTCCAGCCAGAAGGCTACCCTTGGTTACTGTGAGATCCCAGTATACTCTGCATGAATATCCCCTTTCTGCTGAAGCTCATTTAGACTGAGTTTCTGTCACTTAGAGCCAAAAGGTTATTAACACACATTGGAATGATGCACAACTATTAGAAACTATGATGAAGACTATAGAAACAAAGGAGAGAAGTTTTTGACCTAACAAGGATAAAAAAGAAATCTGCTACGATGTTACAAGTGTGCTACCTATTCAAAGCACGCAGACAGAAAAACAAGCAAGGAACACACAAAAGTGGTAAAAACCGTGCCAGCAGTAGAATATTAAGTGATTATTTTCTCTATTATCATATGCTGCCTTGCTTTTCTTAATATTAAGAAAAATTCTGAGTAAGGAGATGACTCACAAACTAAACAACTGTGATGCTGAGGGAAACGGTGCTTGTTGCCCAGACAGAGGGCTGATACCAGGCCATGGAACCCAAGGGAAGGATATTTTTATTACCTCCACTGGAGAGATTAGAGAAAAAGCCATGAAGGACACAGCATTTGATATGGGCTTTTAGCACCAAGAAGAACAAGGAGCAAGATATCCAGGCAAAGAAGGAAACTGAGATGGAAAGAAATAGAAATAAAAGCGTGGAGGTGGAAGGGCATCATGTTTGGGGAAAGATTAGCCATTCCTTTTGGCAAGGGCAGAAAGACGGAGCAAAGATCAGGTTACGTTGAAGAGGTTTTAAACGGACGACCTTTGGGCCACATTGGCCTTGTTGTTTTTTATCCGGTAAACACAGTGATCACACATCTCTAAATTAGTTGCTATGCCTTTCATCTCTAACCCTACTCCTCTAAATCCTGCATTGTAATGCCGGACCTGGGACTCCGTTTTTGCAGGGCTTGGCCATTTGGAACCTTTTTAGCTTCTGCCAATAGGGGGCACTAGAGGGAGACCACAAGGTAAAAGAGAAAGGGAAGCACACCGGGCAGATAGGAGCATTTGCTGATTTCGCTTTAGCTAATAGGGTTAACTGTTCACATACTATCTATATCCAGAAGTCCCATGCCAAGGTATGTCTTTTAGAAACTCTTCCATGTGCCCTGGGAGACATGTCCAAGAATGGTCATAGCAGCATTATTCATGATAGCAAACTACTAGAATCAAACTAAACACCCAACAGTAAAAGAATAGATCAGTAATATGCAGCATTCCATAAAACAGAATATTATACAGTGGGGAAATGAGCTAGCTATAGCTGCGTGCCTCAATATAGATGGATTTTAGAAAAAACATTGAGTTTAGAAAAGAATTCATAGAAGGTAATATAGCTTATCAGGGGCTTCCCTGGTGGCTCAGAGGTTAAAGCGTCTGCCTCCAATGCGGCAGACCCGGGTTCGATCCCTGGGTTGGGAAGATCCCCTGGAGAAGGAGATGGTAACCCACTCCAGTATTCTTGCCTGGAGAATCCCATGGATGGAGAAGCCTGGTAGCCTAGAGGTTCCCTGGTGGCTTAGTGGTAAAGAGTCTACTTGCCAATATAGGAGTGGTAGGTTCAATCCCTGGGTCAAGAAGATCCCCCTGGAGAAGGAAATAGCAACCCATTCCAGTATTCTTGCCTGGGAAATTCCATGGACAGAAGAGCCTGGCAGGCTACAGTCCATGGTGTCGCAAAAGAGTTAGACATGACTTAACAACTAAACAACGATATAGATTATAATACTACTTTTATGAAGTTCAATGCCAGCAAAAGTAAATAACATATGGCTTTGGAATCTATACACGTGTGCTAAAACTACTACAAAATAGGAAGGAAATGACAAACACCAATATCTGGGTCATGGTCTCACCTGGGGTAGCAAGGAGGTAAGACAGGGAAGATGCATCCAGACACATGCAAGAATGCCAGGAAGCTTCCGATTTCGAATGCAGGTAGTGGGTCACAGGTGCTAATCTTACTATCATGCTTTGCCATGAACATATACATCACAAATACTGGTTTCTTTCTGTGTGTATAGACATATATATACATATAATTACATAATAAATATCTTGAAAAATTGAATCACAAACTAGCTTATGACCAACAAATAGTGTTCTCAGGCAGTCTCTGTGGGCTCTGCTCACAAACATGTCTGTAGCTGAGGGCCAGGAGTGGATAGAATATCTTCCACTGGATAGATCCACTTCCATCCAGCACCATGTCCAGGCATCCTATCTGTTTGCTGCATCCTCAGGCAAGGGCACTCCTGAGGGAGATCTCTGGCCCAGAAGCCAGGGCCCCTGGGTTTCCGGCTCTGCCTCTAATTACTGGGTGACTTTGGTCAGCTTCCCCCTAGCCTCAGTTTCTCCATTTGTGCAAATATGGTCAGAGCAGGTACTTGCTCAGAATCTTTGTTCTTAGTGCTGTTGACTGACCTGGCACCTTGATGCCAAGCTCCACTGGTCGCTCGACCATCCTGCCAAAATGATCTGGGAGACTTTGGGCAAGTTACTTGACTTCTCACTGCTTAGTTCCCTCAAATGTTAAATGAGGATGGAACTAGTATCTGTCTCACAGGATTTTTGTGAGGATTGAAGGAAATGATACTTGTATATGGCACAGAATCTAGAAAAAGAGAGTCCCTCAGAGATGACAGCAAGGGTGAGGAAGGCCATACAGCCAGGTAACCACAGCATGCCTTAGGGGGTGACTTTCCAAGTGCCACACTCCTGAAAGCGACACCTGGCCAGGCTATTTCCAGCTTTAGCATTAGTCATCGCTGGAACTGGTCACAACACTCTTGCCTTCCCCTTGTTACCTCCTTGGCTTGGCATCCAATTCCCTCCCAAGCCAACTCCCACCTCCTGTCCTGACTTCTCCCTCATGTCACCCTGTAACGTGGCTCATGCTCTGGATAGTCCCTCTGGCTCCCACCCCACTCCCATCCCCTTTCTGGGACATCATTTTCCCAACTCTGTCTCTCCTGGGCCAAAATTCTCTTCCATTGAGGTTCAGCAGAAATGGGCCCTGCAGGAAGCCTTCTCTGATTTTAGCAGCTGGGGATATAACCATGCCCTTGCCCCATGCCTCTCCACCCCTCACCCCCACTCCAGCTCTTTGTCCTAGTCTGCACCGTGGCTTCACAGCTGTTTGCATCTGCCCCAGCCAACGGAGAGGCCCTGGAGAGCACAGCTGCCCCTGACAGCATCTGCCTCTAGTTTGCTGCACCGGCATGAATCACCACTCCGCTTCAAAGGGAGCGTGCTAGCCCCATTCACCTCCCACATGGATAACAGGCCTGAGGTTTGCTCCATGGCTCACGGGGTCAGGGACTATGTCATACTTTCTATAATGAAGCCCATTTGCCTACACATGTCCATGGTCAACAAGAAGTCCCTCCTCCTCCCTTGGATGGTACAGGAAGCCCCCAGGTTTATTAGTCCTGGTCTTGGGGCTGCTGCCCCTCATGGTCACGGCTGCCTGTGTTTTTGCTCAGGCCTGTGTGGCCATCCAAAGTCAGGTCACTCTGCTGGTCATCCTACTCCCCTCTGCCCCAAGAAAACCCATCAGGGTGGAGAGACAGTCTATGCTGAGGCTCCTGGGGTTCCTGGCTTCCATGCGGACATCTCCACCCCAGGCCATACCCCTAGGAGCCAGGTTGTGGTAAGATTCAGGCTTCTTCATGCCATTAGGAACCCACCACGCCACCACCCTTCCTAGGGTAGAGAACGGAGGAAGGGAAACAGGCAGACAGTGTAACCTAACTCCCAGTGCACAAAACCTCACACCTTGTCCTCGGATGACCCAGGCTAACCATCCCCATTCAAGGAGATCCTCAGCTAACCTCCATGAGGTCAGTTTTCCACTCCGACCAGAGAACACCCGGAAACCTGCTTCCTTCCCCAGTGAATGATTAAAGAAAGAAAAGGCCCAGACCTTTGGAAAAACAGACCATTTCCTCCCTGGTAGAGATATGCAGAGTTATGATAGAGCCTGGGGAGAAAATACTTTCATTCCTTCTGCAAAGCCCACAAGAGTCAACAAAACAAGACACCAATTAATTTCTCAATAATTCCATCGTTGCATATCCAGTGGTAGCCAAAATCCAATCCAGTGCACTTTAAAGAAGTAATTCTTATCTCTCCCATCCCATACAATCCAAGCTAAAAGGAGAGAAAGCTGCACACAGCAAGTAAGTAACAATCTTCAGAGTGGCAGAAAAAAGTCTGTCTCATACATGGGAAAATTGTTGAGATGCAGCCTGGTTCCCTCTGAGCTCTGTGGTTGGCTGAGGAATGAGCCTAGAGATATCCAGGCCCTCATCCTAGAGTCTGGGAATGTCACCTGACATGGTACAGGGGCTTCCCAGATGTGATTAAGTTAAGGATGTTGAGTTGAGAAGATTATCCAGGTGGGCCCTAAATGTGATCATAAGGAAGCTCCTGAGAGGGAAGCAGAGGAAGATTTGATGTTTGACCAGGAAAAGGCAACGTGAACTTGGAGGCAGAGTTTGGAGTGACGGAGCCGCAAGCCAAGGAATGCCCACAGCCACCAGCAGCTGGAAGAGGCAGGGACGTGGAGCGTCCTGAGAGAGTGGGGGTTAGTCTGATAAGATGCAAGTGAGATTCCTAACTCTAGGACTCTAAGAGCATAATTTTCTGTTTCTTTAGCTACTAAATTTGAGGTAATTTGTCAGGGCAGCCACAGGAAACCAAGACAAGCCCTGATTGCCAGAAACCTGACCTCAGTGACAGCAATCTTCTTAGCCTCAGAGGTTTGGGTAATTAGTTTTGCCCTGACTTATCTATGGGGCTTCCCAAGTGGTGCTAGTGGTAAAGAACCCACCTGCCAATGCAAGAGACGCAAGTTCAACCCCTGGGTTGAGAAGATCCCCTGGAGGAGGGCATGGCAACCTACTCCGGTATTCTTACCTGGAGAATTCCATGGAAAGAGGAGCCTGGCAGGCTACAGTCCAGTCTATAGGGTCGTATAGAGTTGGATACAACGGAAACAACTTAGCATGCATGCATGACTTATCGATAGGGGATAAAGAATTTGTGTCTAGGAAGAAGGGAAATGAAATTGAATAGGTAAACTGAGGCCAGATCACAAAAGACCTTAAATGACAACTATGGCCCTTTTCCTGAAGATTCTGGGAAGCCATAGGTTTAGAATAGGGAAAATGATACAAGTAGATTTTTAAAAATACACCTCAGTTCAGTAGAGAAGGAAGTGGGAAGTACAAAACCATATGCCAGGATACAGGAAAAAGGTGGTTATACAGTAACACCTGAAAGAGAGAAAGATGAATGGATCCTGGAAGAGCAGTCAGGTGGAGAGATGCTCACAAAGGCCTTAAATCTGGCAGAGAACATGAAGAGAAGGGACGCAGAAGGAGAGCAGGTAATTTTCAAAAAGAACAGTCCAGGTTCCATCTTATTCAGATGACATATATACGAAAAAGAAGCCATTGGATTACTCCTCCCTGAATATGTTTTTAAATGGCAAAAGCCAACCAAAATACTTCACTTTTTTAAAAAGAGAAATTCTTTTAAATTCCTAGAAGACCAGCAAGATTCTGGCTGGTCCAATGATAAGTGAAAGCCAGCTTGTACACTCCCTTTCGAGCCAAATTTTGAAGAGCATCCAGCTGCATTTCACATGGGCCTTAAGGGATCAATCCAAGCGTGTAGATATGGGGTTTTTACAAGGGAAGTGACCTGCAAAAGAGGACGATCCTTCAGGCTGGGAGGCAGGAGCTCATGAGTTCAGTCATGGCTCTGCCACTGGCTATATGCTACTGCTGCTGCTGAGTCACTCAGTTGTGTTCAACTCTGTACGACCCCATGGACTGCAGCCCGCCAGGCTCCTCTGTCTGTGGGGATTCTCCAGGCAAGAATACTGGAGTGGGTTGCCATGCCCTCCTCCAGGGGATCTTCCCGACCCAGGGATCAAACCCTGCTCTCCTGCACTGCAGGCAGATTCTTTACTGCTGAGCCACCAGGGCAAGTCCTTGCCCCTCTCTGGGCCTGTCTCCTCCTACATCAGCAGTGTTAAAACTGGGTGGCAGAATTGTGAAGAGACACCCAGGGAGCATACAGTCCTCGTAACCGTAGGGAGAAGGTTGAGTCCCTCTCCTGCCCTAAGAAGCGCTGGCTGCTGGTTGTCTTCCTTTGGCTGATATTTATTGACTACTCACTATCTGCCAAGCACTGTTCTAAGGCACCACTTACGGTACTTGTTTGGCAGATGAGGAAACTGAGACCCAGAGAGATGAAATGGCTCGTTCAAGGCTGCAGAGCTGAGAGAGGACAGACCTGGGATGTGAACACACAGGCTGGCTCCGGGGCTTGTGGTTTCAGAAGCTTGCTTCAGGTGCCAGGCCATGTGCTCTCTCTCCTCTGTGCTCACAGAGCCCTGGGTTGTCCTCCATGACCCCTCCTGCACATTGTTCACTTAGTTCTTCGTAGTTACACTGGGAGTGCCTTGAGGATCAGGAGTCAGGTTTACCTCTGTCCCCCCACGGGACAGCCTGACCATGGACTTGGCTCTTGTTGACAGTTAGTAAGGGGCTATCAAATGAAGGTTTAAATGGAGTCAGAGGGAGTCCAGCCATGAAGTAGGTTCTCTGACTATTCACTGGGCACCACCTCTGTACCAGACCCTGTGCAGACACTGTGGACGCAGAGAGGAATCCAACAGGCCCCTGACCTCTGGAAACCCAGCCTGGCCAAGCAGACAGATCTGTAAGCTGATAACAGAAACCCTGGGTGCTTTATCTAGTGTCATCCAGACAAACCCCACTACGCGGGGAAATAATAATTAAATCATATAAAACCTGCCTGTCCCCTCGACAGTTACCACCCCCACCCCCAGACTTGGAGCCTGACTGGTCATGGGGGAGGGCAGGCAGATGGCAACACTGGGTGGCCAGCCCCCCTCCACTCCACCACAGGAGGCTTTCCTTCCCTCATCAGCCAGACACGACTGAGCAGCCCCAGGGCCCTGGAGGGCATGGACGAGATGGATCAGACACAGTCTCTATCCTTGGGGATCTCACAGGCCAGTGGGCACCCGTGAGCTTCAGGCCCATCCCTTCCCCACTAACACCCAAGACTCAGACACTGGCAAAGCATCTCCAGGAGCCAGGTAGGGGAGACAGATTTGTGAGTCACAACTGCTAAACACACATTTAACCAAACCTCAGTTTCACAGGTACAGAAATTGTGAACCAAAGAAGGGAGAGCTTGCCCATGGTCACACAGTCTGTGGCAGAACCAGGACAGGAAACCAAGTGTTCTCTCCCTTTTCACATCCCACCCCTCTCCCTTGTTTAGAAGGCAGAAATCTTGAAGATTTAATACCTGATCTCTCAGGGTTCCTGAGATTTGGGGAGCAACAGACAAAAGAGCTCCAGGCTCCCATTCCTGACACCCACCCCCCCACCCCCAGGCCCACTGGACAGTAGCCACAGCCCTGGTGTAGCCACTGCTCTTACACCCAGCCTAAACCAGGGCCTGCCTGGGGACCTGGCCACTGACCTTCACACCTGTTCCCACAGCCCCAGGGGCTTTTCACCTGCTCGGGCATTTCCATCTGGGAACAAATCTTAGGGAAAGGGAGGAAGAGGTTGGGATTCCCACTTGCTGCGTACCTGCTAGGTTCTGGGCTAGTGCTAAGACCTTCTTGCCTATTGTCTCCATTCATCCTCATGACTTTCGTCTGGGGTGGGTGGGATGACTCCACTTTCCAGATAAGGAGACTTAAAGTCAAAGAGGGGCTACAGGGGTCACCGCTGGCCAATCACCAAGCTCTGCAAGCCTGAACGGGGCGGCTTGGCATTACCCTAAGGATCTGTGGGACTCCGTCTATTTGTGAACACCGTTTCCTGTAGCTTCATTCCATTAGCCTCAGCCAGGCTTCCTTCTACAAGTGCAAGACTCCAGGTTCACAAAACATGTTCTCATCGGGCATCTCTCTGAGCCCCAAAGTCCTGACAAAGAGGAGGAGGGTAGTCAGCCTCACGTTTCATAGACAAGGAAGCTTGGGCTCAAGAAGCAGTAGGTGGTGGAGCTGAACCCAGATCTCCCTGGCCAGAGTTCTCTGAGAACCCTAGATTCAATTCCTGGTTAGTCTTTGCCAGGAATTATTTTGAGGTCCATTGGGATCCTGGGTTGAGATGGCAGGAAAGGAGAAAGTGGCCAATAGCTTTCTGCCACAAAGAGGGGGAAGTGTGAGCATCAAGCAGGGCTCAGGGTGGGTCAGGGATTCCAGGTAGACTCGGGCAATCTGCGTCTCTCAGCTATTGACTCATACTGTTGTTCAGATCCAGTCATTCAGACCCATGGCTGCCCACATGGAATGAGCATCATCACCTAAACAGGCCCCATTCTCAGTCTTCTTTGCAGTGCAAGTGGATGTGATAATGGGTTGCAGAGGGCTGGGCACAAGCCAATAGTGGGAGGGTCTTGCCGTGTGTTGAGGCATCAAAGGGAGCTCGCAGAGGCAGTATGTGTGGTTGATAGGAGCATGGGCTCTGGAGGCAAATGGACTATAACCTCGGGTAAGGAGCTTAACACCCTTGAACCTCAGTTTTCCCATCTGTAAGATGGGGATGATGACAGGCACCACCTCCAAAAGGCTGTGAGGACTGAGTGAGTTAACACACATAAAGCACTGAGCATGGTACCTGGTGAGCAGGGAGAACTCAGGGGACAAGAGCGGCTGGCAGAAGTAACAGCAGCATGAGTGGTGTCGACAGTGGTGTCCCTGGAACGGATAGAGGCCACAGGTTTCAGACTGGGTCTGCAGGGCCTTGGGGCTCTGAGGAGCTACCCCAGAGCTCAGGGGTCACTAGACATGGTGCAACCAGGCAGGGCTATTCCTAGAAGGCAGGGCTGTTCCTAGGAGGGACAGAGCCTGGGGCAATGCAACTAATGCAGAAGCTACCTTACCAAGCATGTAAATAATTAATATAATAAAAAGTAGGTGCTTAATGGTATCAAGCTTAGTACAATACAGTCAGCTGTGCCTTCATGGAACCCTGTCTCTCCCCTACTGGAGTTGAAGACCCTGGGGCCAGACATCCAGGGAGAGTGAGGATTGTCTGATAGTTCCCATCACTGGAAATGGACTCTGAGTACAGTCAGAGGTGGCATCCAAGATTTATGCACCAGGATGTTTATCATTGTGTTATTTATAATATTGAAAAATTGGAAATGACCTAGAAACAGGTTAATAAATTATACCACAACCTTTCAATGGAATATAATGCAGCTACCTAAATTAATCTCTTTGGAGACTGTTAAATGGTAAGTTAGAATCAAGGCAAAATGCAAATCTCTTAAAGCTGAGATTTTTAAATACAATTTTTAAAAATAAATGTATACCCAAAAAAATGCTTGTTGGAAACATATCATAATGTTAAGAATGTTATTTCTGGAACTATTTGAAGGAGCTGGTTAATAGGTGATTTTTTTTCCTTCTACATGTTTTCCTGTATTTTTCAAATTTTCTACAATAAACTTTAGAATCAGAAAGGGAAAAAGATTAAGATTCCCTGACCAGGGCCAGGTCCCCTTCAGAGGGCCAAGTCTCATTTATCCTTTGATTCAGTGAATATTCCTGCAGCATCTTTTTTCAGGCCCTTATGTCTCCAGACATTGGAAACATCTCAGCTTAAAGGCACACAGATGCCATTTTAAATCAATTTCATGAGTCAGTCACTGTATATTAATAAGCTGTCTCTTAATTGCTCAACCAACCATTAGAGATTCTGAAAATGTTGTAATACATATTTTGCACTTAGGAAACCAATTTAAATGTTCGAGGTTTAAAGCCCCAAAAGATACTATTTGTGCCTTTTGCACATTGTAGACTGCTCTTTGCCTTCTAAAAAGGAATCATGCCAGCTACTTCCCTTATATAGACTGAAGGTTCTTTTTTCTTCCACCTGATCTTATAGCTGGTATCAACAGTTCCTGGTTTACTGTGTGATTTTAAACCGGTCACCTGACCTCTCTGGACTTCCGCATCCTTTTCTGTAAGGGCGTTTCCAGCTTGAGATTCTTAGGTTCTCTCAATTTCTTGGCAGTAGGCAGCTTCCAGTGTCAAAATGAAGAGTTTCCGCATCCAGAAATTCCACGAGTTCAGCATCCCCCAACCATATCCTTACAAGATACCCCGCAAATTCTGGGCTGTTGATTTCCACATTCAGACTTCCAGGCATTTCAGAGAAGATGTGGTATCCTTCAGGGGCAATGCTAAGATAAAATCAGCACCCTAAAGGGGCAAATCATTCTGATCTTAATCTTTATGGGCTCTCAGTGCCTCATTAAATGTTCAAGGCCCGAAGGCTCTGAATCACAGCTCCTCTTCCCTCAAGCCCTTCAGGAGGACTTCTGATTACCCCATAAATTATATGGTGTCAGAGGGTATCTGCAGGCCCTTCATCTTGCAATCCAGCCGCCAACATTTTTATGGGATATGGATCCTGCCTGGCTCCCACTCTCCTCCATCCCCATGGTTACCAGGGAGGGCCTAGCGGAACGTCTTCCTTGGAGCACTAGCTCACTCTCCACTGATGTTTTTCCCCTCCTGGGAATGCATTAAATCCTCCAGAATGGAGAGTTCTTTCTACCAGAAGCCTTTGTTTTCAGCTCTCCTGCCAAAATGAAGTCTAGGTGGCCTGTGGGTCCTGCTGCCTCAATGAAACTGAATGACTTTCCATACACTCTTACCCTTCAAATGGGCTAGCCCAGTAGCCAGAACCACTGTTAGGATCCCAGTCTCAGGCCAGACCCCCAGAGAGCAGCCATAGTGACTAACCAGCCAAGCACCATAATGATGGAGCCATAAAAATATCATGTCAGGGAAGCCATAAAAACATCAAGTGTAAAGAAGGTCAAAATCCTCTCAGCTGCCTCCCTAGGCTCAGAATCTCTATGTCTCAGCTATAAGGGGCTTGCCTTTGATTCCCACACCTGGAATGCCTCCATCTCACCCCTCTGGCCACTTAGGTCCATTGCCTTCTGTGCTACTTGAATTTTCCCAGATGTTGACCATGAGACAAGAATTCAGGCATAAATACATATTTGGGAGATGAACCCAGGAAGCACCTTTTGAAGGCAGGGAGGGAAAGGCAGCCAGTAAGTCGGCATGGTCCAGTGTCAACTCGCTGGGGCACCCTGGGGATCAGAGTTCTCTACCCCCCTTGTCATTGGTTGGAAGCTGCTGGCAAGGAAATTTAGTTCTCTGGCACTTCTGATCGCCCATGGCCTCTGGCCAGCAGGATAAGCCCCTGGGAAAAGAGATGCAGACGCTGACACTGGAAACCAGATGTTCATCGCAATGGGAAGGGTGAAGGGATTATTTGCTAGGCACTTGGCAAGCAGCTCACCTCCCCTGGGAAGCTGCCTGGCTATCATGTCCTGTGCAGAGTTAGGCCAGCTTGATCCCTTTTGTAACCTTGCCTCCATGTGAGGGAGCAGGGAATGTGTGGACGCTGGGCCCCAGGGAAAAAAGTGAGTGCCTTAATAGCCAGTCACTATGGACATGAGTTTGAGCAAACTCTGGGAGATAGTGAAGGACAGGGAAGCCTGGCGAGCTGCAGTTCATGGGGTCGCAAGGAGCTGGACACGACTGAACGACAGAACAACGACAATGATGACAGTCTCCATCTGCTGCTGTCACCAGGTCTGAAGGTCTTTCTTCACCCTGATATCCCTCCATTCCCAAGGCTGAGGTGATACATTTGCCGTCTCAAGAAGATTTGGGGTGACTTCCCTGGTGGTGCAGTGGTTAAGAACCCACCTGCCAATGCAGGGGGCATGGGTTCAATCCCTGCTCCTGGAAGATTCCACATGCTGCAGGTCAACTAAGCCTGCACATTCTGGAGCCTGTGCTCGGCAACGAGAGAAGCCACCACAATGAGAAGCCCACACACCAACTTGAGAACAGCCTCTGCTTACCACAGCTAGAAAAAGCCCTCACACAGAAATGAAGACTCAGCGCAATCAAAAAACAAATTAAATAAACTAATTTAATTAAATAAAAAAGATTTAGGGAACCCAGAGGTGCACGCTTGATGACGAATCTCTATTGGCTGCCTTCCCTCCCCTGCCTTCCCTTCTCCCTACTCCTTGCATTCATGTCTACCTCTGGGGAACCCAAACAAAGATAGCAGTCAATGGGTAGAAATTGTGGGGGCACCTTTCTGGAGCAGTCTGCAGAGCAGGTCTGAATAGTATAAACATGTCAGTCCTTCCCAAACTAAAGTCTCTGCTTAATATAATCCAAACAAAAACACAATCCAGTCAAATCTAAGAACAACAATTAGAACTTAGTTTTTAAAAGGAATGTTAAGTTAGTGTATCGCTTAAGGAATAAAATCAAGATGTTGGCAGGGCTTGTTTCTTCTGAAGGCTCCAAGAGATAATCTGCTCCTTAGCTCTTCCAGTTTCTAGAGACTGCCCACATTTCTTGGCTTGTGTCCCCATCATCTTCTCTCTCCACTACTCCTGTCTCCCTCTTATAAGAAGCCTTGCGATTATACTGGGTCCATTTGGATAATCCAAGATAATCTTCCCATAGAAAGGTCATTAAATCAATCACATCTGCAAAATCCCCTTTGCCATGTAGGGTAACATTCACAGGTTGCAAAGATTAGGACACAGACATCTTTGAGAGGCTGTTATTCAGTCTGCTATAGTTAGATTCAGGGGCTTTCCTGGTGGCTCAGTGGTAAAGAAGCCACCTACAATGCAGGAACTGTAGATTCGATCCCTGGGTAGGGAAGATCCTCTGGAGAAGGAAAACAGCAACCCACTCCAGTATTCTTCCTTGGGAAATCCCACGGACAGAGGAGCCTGACAGGCTACAGTCCATGAGGTCGAAAAAGAGTTGGACATTACTTAGTGACTAAACAACAACACAGTTCAGTTCAGTCCAGTTCAGTCGATCAGTCGTGTCCGACTCTTTGTGACCCCATGAATGGCCACACGCCAGGCCTTCCTGTCTATCACCATCTCCCGGAGTTCACTCAGACTCACATCCATTGAGCAAGTGATGCCATCCAGCCATCTCATCCTCGGTCGTCCCCTTCTCCTCCTGCCCCCAGTCCCTCCCAGCATCAGAGTCTTTTCCAATGAGTCAACTCTTTGCATGAGGTGGCCAAAGTACTGGAGCTTCAGCTTTAGCATCATTCCTTCCAAAGAAATCCCAGGACTGATCTCCTTCAGAATGGACCGGTTGGATCTCCTTGCAGTCCAAGGGCCTCTCAAGAGTCTTCTCCAACACCACAGTTCAAAAGCATCAATTCTTCAGCTCTCAGCCTTCTTCACAGTCCAACTCTCATATCCATACATGACTATAGGAAAAACCATAGCCTTGACTAGACGGTTAGATTAGACAAATAAATGAATTGGAATTGCTAAGAAACTTTTGATGAAATAAAGAGGAATGAAAGTAAACTTGCTCACTTGGTAATTAAACTCTAAAACTCCAATTGTTGAAAGTATACTATGAGTAGAAAAAGTACCTGTAACACAGTAGCATAGAAATATATCCAAGTATATTTAAAGATTGGTTTAAGATAAATATATTAAATCAAATAAGGTGATAAAGAAGGAAGTGATTATTTAATGTATAGTTCAGTTGGTTAATTATATGAGGACAAATACTTTCCTTTCAACTTAAAAAAAATATAGGTATATTAAAAAGAGTTTAACATTTAGGCGTTTCATCAATAAAGTAGTAGAAGGACATATAAGTAAAAATATTTGGTATTTTTTTAAAGAATTTCTGAATGTAAAAGCTTTAAAATTCATAAAATAATTAATGAACCTGCCTACATTAAATTTTAAGTCTCTAAGTCAAATTTATTATTATATGATGGCTAATAAGCTCATGAAAAAGTGTTCAATAACCTAAGTCATTAGGGAAGTGAAACTTATTATTACTATAAGACACCACTAACCCACTAAAGACTTACAACAGCAAATATTGGCAAGGATGTGGAGAAACTAGAACCTCAAGTATTGCTGATAGGAATGTAAAATGGTATGATCACTTTGGAAAAATAGTTTGGCAGTTTCTAAAAAAGTTAAACATACATATTATATAATCCAGCAACTCCATTCTTGGATATTTATCCAGGAAAAATAAAAACATATGTCTACAAAAAGACTGGTACAAGAATGTTCATTGGCGCATTCTTCATAACAGCTAAATATTAAAAACAACCCAAATGTCAGGGGACAGGAGAATGAATAAACCGTGCTCCACGCATACAAAGGAATACCACTAGGCAATAAAAAGGATCAGAGTGTACCAACAGGAACAACATGGCTGAATTTCAAGTTGAGTGAAAAGAGCCAGACAGAAAAGTACACACTTCTTACTCCCTTCACATGAAAGGCTAGCACAAGCAGGACTGATATATGGTGATAGTGGTTGCGTTTGGCAGAGCAGGCGGGGGCTGAGCGTTGACTGGGAAGGGTCACCGGGAAACCTTCTGGGGTAATAGAAATATTCTATACTTTGATAGAAATGTGGGTTACACGGGTATATGCATTTGTCAAAACTCATCAAACATAACATACTCTGTGCATCTCAGTAGTAAAAAGTGAAAAAAATAAAATTGGAAGATAAAAAATTAGAAATAATGTTAGTTAAAAATGACAATCTCATAACTTTAATATATAAAGATTACTTGGAAATAAATAAAATTAACATCCTAAAAGGAAAATAAAGTGAATATGAACAGTCTCTCTTTTGGAGAGACTACACACACACACACACCGTATACATACACACACACAGATATGAAAAGAAGTAATAAAATGGTATGATATATAATATAATTTATATATATATATATACCTAAACATGAAAGCTGATAAAAATATCTCTCTATATAAAAGTAGTATAAAAGAAATAAGAATTAAAACAACTCTAGACATTAAATTAATTGACAAAGATTATTCAATAATGGTGAAACTATCAATAAATAGCTGTCTGATCTGAAACTAATACAACATTATAAATCAACTATAGTTCAAAATAAAATAAATTTCTAAAAAATATATATGTGTAAATAAGTAAATAACTATCTGGATAAAGCTGGGGGAGGGCACGCAATAACTGATAACAGTAACAATAATCTCCCTTATTCCAATCTTTTAACTACTCTGCAGCACTGGCCTTGGGAGAAGGCCTCAAGAAGCAGAAACAATGACCTGGTTGGAATTCTGAAACACAGGTATGGCTACCCAGTCCACCCAGAGTTCCACCGGGAAGCTCAGAGGTGAAGAACACGAAGTCTAGCATGTTCTCTATGCTGACCATGAACTCTTATCCTAACTGACAAATTCCTTCTCACCTCTCTCTCTGCAACTACTATACCTAGAGTCCTGGCCATGCAGTGCTCAGGCCACACTGCTACTGCTGCTGCTAAGTCACTTCAGTCGTGTCCGACTCTCTGTGACCCCATAGATGGCAGCCCACCAGGCTCCCCCGTTCCTAGTCTAAGGCTTTTCAACCACTGCCTTCCCCGTGTTCCCATGCAAGAGGCGAACTTGATAATCTGAGGAAATAAGGGTTTCCCTGATAACACATAATTTTATTTTCTTTGTACAAGGATGTGCTATCCATCAAGTGAAGCGAGAAAAAGGACAGATTGTTTGGAGAAGTGAAATTCATTTAATTAACAAACATAAAGAAAACATTAAACTTCATTGGTAATATAAAATACAAATGAAATTAAGACCCTATTTTTACCTATAAAATTAGCAAAAATTAATTTTTATTAACAAACCCAATCTGATAAGAGTATAATGAAATTGGGGATACTATGTAGTGTATTGTCCCTTGAGAAAGCAATTCGACAATATGTTTTGAAGCATAAAAATGTCCACATTATCGACCCAGCAATTCATCTTCTGAAATGGTACACTAAAGAAAAAAGTCTAGAAAATAAAAGAGAAAAAACTTTATATACAAAGATGTTGAAAGTCATTTGGAAACAACATAAATAACTCATAAGAATATAGTTAAGTAAATTAGGACACATACAATGAAATATTCTGTAGGCCTTAAAGGAGTGTGACTCATTAGAAATGGAAAAGCAATTCATTGAAAAATGATCAGCCACCCTTGTCATTAAATAAATGCAATTAAAGCAATAGAGATAGACCATTTTTCATTTTTCAGACTCGCAAAGATTAAAATTTTTGTTAATGTCCTCTTGAGAAAATGGAAGCATACTCATTTACTGTTCATGGGAGTATAAATAATTGTGTGTGTGCGTGTGTGTGTACACTGTCCAAACACACAGAAAAGTACGGACAGGAATATAATAAACATCTGTATATCTTTGACTCAGCTTTTGAAATATTAACATCTATAGGGCTTCCGGTGTGGCTCAGTGGTGGAGAGTCCACCCGCGAATGTAGGAGACAAGGGTTCAATCCCTAGTCCGGGAAGATCCCACATGCTACCGAGCAGCTAAGGCCATGCGTCACAATATTGAGCCTGTGCCTTAGAGCCAGGAAGCCACAACTACTGAGCGTTTATGTGACACAGCTCCTGAAGCCCACACACCCTAGAGCCCGTGCTCAGCAACAAAACAAGCCACCACGACAAGAAGCCCAAGCACCACACCTAGAGAGTAGCCCACGCAGCAACAAAGGATCAGCACAGCCAAAAATAAAATTTTTTTTTAATCTATAGAATTTCTCTGAATTGCAATTTGTCATTATCATTCTTTTTAATTTTTTAAATTTATTCATTTATTTTTGGCTGTGCTGGGTCCTCATTGCTGCATGGGTTTTTCTCAAGTTGCAGCGAGAAGGGGCCACTCCCAAGCTGTGGTGCTCAGGCTTCTCATTGTGGTGGCCTCTCTTACTGTGGAGCATGGGCTCCAGGGCACACAGGCTTCAGCAGTGGCAGCACGTGGGCTCAATAGTTGCAGTTCCTGGGCTCTAGAGCACAGGCTCAATAGTCGTGGCGCAGGGGCCCAGTTCCTCCGAGGCACGTGGAATCCTCCTAGACTAGGGGTCGAACCCATGTCTCCTATACTGGTGGTGGACTCTTTACTGCCAAGCCACCAGGGAAGCCTTGTCACTCTTTTAAAAGTATATTCTCGTGTGTACTCCAAAAATTCCATTTAATAATATATATTCTCTTTAAATGTATATGTTGTTATGCCTGTGTGCCGCCTGCCTGCTACATGCCTGCTGAATCGCTTCAGTCGTGTCCGACTCTTTGTGACCCCGTGGACTGTGGCCCACCAGGCTCCTCTGTCCATGGGATTCTCCAGGCAAGAATACTGGAGTGGGTTGCCATGCCCTCCTCCAGGAGATCTTCCCAATGCAAGGATTGAACCTGTGTCTCCTGTGACAGGTGAGGTCTTTACCACTAGTGCGTATACTCCAGTAATTCATTTCCTAGGAATTTAATGGACAAATATAGTTCTTTCAGTGTGCAGATACCTGTAGTAAAAATGTACACTGAAATATTATTTCTAATGGCGATAGATTGAAGACAACAGTAAATTCACGTGGTGGAAAACTGATTGAACAGACCCTGCTCCACTCCACAACAGAACACCATCCTGCTTCTGGAACAAAATGAGTGATCTCAGTATATGCTAGTGAGGAAGTATCTTTAAGACACATCACTGGGTGAAAAAAGCAAGGGGCAGAACAAAATGCACTGTAGGATCCCACGTGTCTATTTTTAAATATATGCACATATACACTTACATATGCATGAAAAGTTTTTGGAAAAATTCCTGAGAAAACTTTAAAAAGCAGTTACCTTGAGGAAGGCAGCCTGAAGGAAAATGAAGAAGACTTTTATTTTATGTCTTTATTCCTTTCTGAATTATTTAAATTCTGTTTTATCATACACAAATGTTATCTTTGCAATTAAAAAATTAATTTTAAAACATAAGTATCAGTACTGTAAGGCAAATGGGAAATTCATATGATATAATATTATCCCTAAAACAATTTTAAAAAGTAAGATAAATAGTGCACTCATGTAGCACGGCTGTATGCAGGTCTTTTGGAGACAAAGATAATCCTGCTGCCTCTGTCCTTAGTTCCAGCCCTGCCCATCTCCTCCAGCATCTCCTCCCTGTCCCCAAACTTTAACCCCTCCCTTAAGCACTAACACAAGATCAATGTCTCCTCATTAAGACAAAAACAAAAGAAAAAATGCACCAACCTCTCTGGTTCCCTCACTCTCTAGTTCCTTTCATAGCCCCAAGCTCAACCCCACCCCTCCCTAGCTTTCTTCCAAGCTCATCTGTGGCTTAATTGCTAAATCATGGACTCTTTTCCACTGCTGATTTGCTGGAGCTATCTGCAGTGAATCCGATCCTTGTTTCCTCCTTGAAATGTCTCCTCTTGGGGTTTGCGTTGATCTAGACCCTTACTGCCTGTCCTGGCTCCTGGAAGACTCTTAAGGGCCAATCTTCTGCCTCTAACGTTACCCTGAACTTGGGCAGGCTGAGCCTTAGTTCTCTTCTCTCGTCTATTCACACTCTCCCAAGATGATCTCATCCACTCCTCTAGCTTCAGAATTACCACCTGTGCAATGAAGCTGCCCAGACAGAGCGCATGGATGCCATAGCTTTCGTTGGCCCAAGTGTGTCCCCAGCAACAGCGCCCCACGTCTGCTTTGGAGAATTCCTCTTTCCCTATTCCACATGACCAGAGTGGAAATACAAATCATAATATCACTTCTCCCTCTGCCCCAGTGCTTAGTACCCTTATTCATATCTGTCCTGGCCAAAGGACTTTGCTGCTAGAAGAAATTAGCCTCTTTCCACTGGCTGATACTAAAACCTGTCTGATAGAGAGAAGCTCCCTGCAGAACAAGGCTGGGACGGCAGAACTGAGAATGTGGACAGACAGACAAAGCTCTAACAACATTGTTGAACCCCTAAATGCAGCCACATCTAACAGGGGCAACCATTCTTTGTACTTTCCACTTACATGAGCCAAAAAAAAAAAAGCCTTTTTGGCTTCATGTAGTTAAAATTAGGATTATGTCTCTCACAACTAGAAATACCCTGTCTAATACACTTCCAAATCTATACCCGAGACGTCACATTCATAAACACAACAATCTGCTGGAAATCCCCACCTGGGAGTCACTGTGCACCTCAGGCCAGAACTAAGCATGCCTTCCGCTCCCCCAGCAGACCTGCTCCTCCATCTGTGTCTCTCTTCTCAGCCTCTCCAGCCGCTAGACACCCAGGCAAAAACTGAGCCAACAGGAAGCTTAAAATGACAGCCCTTTTTAACCTGTTTGAGGTTTTCTGATTCAATTGTTAAAACATCAAATATTCAGTTGTACAAGCTCCAGGAAACTAGGTTAAAATGGTATCCTTAGAAAGACTGAGGATCTGCTGAACAGGAGCTGTGCGTTGATGCCTCAAGCAACTGCTTTCCAAAAGGTTAGACTTGCTCCCACTTCACTGGCCTAGAAATCATTGCTAATGAGTCCACACAGATTGGATTTCACTTTTCTCAAACCTGATACTTTAGCTAATGGCAGTCTCAACTCTGTCATTAGAAGTGACTTGCTAATCACTGCACACTTCCCACCCCCTCCCACCTCTCTTCTAGAATCTGTGCATCTCCGTCACCAAAATGCTCCCGTCATGCAAGATTCATGCCATTTCCTGGACATAATGCACAGGTTCCTGCCCCTGGAGCCTTTCTGACTCTTGTCCCTCATCCTTCTATTACCACCTCTTCTCTGCTTACATTCTCCCAGGGTGTGGCTCAATCTCTGTCTCATCAGGATGTCTTTGTGATAACTTCATGCCCAAATAGGGGTAAATGTCTTCTTATCCCAAAACCCAAAGTATTCGTTTGTTTCTCTAATGCCTCTGAGAACATACTGCCTTTTTACTGGGTGTTCACACAGCTTATCTCTCCAGGGAGGCTGTCAAGTCCACTTGAAGCCTTGCCTGAGGCTGGATGGATGTCTTCTTCCTCCAGCTCCCACTAAAATGGGGCACCTCTCTCTCACACCGCCTATCACAGTGACTGCTATTGCCTTTTACCAAATCCGGCTCTCCTCTTAAAGGGCAGGGCCAGGAAGATTCATCTATGTCTTCATGACAAGACTAGATGCAAGAATGACCCTTGAAGCTTTTGCCTGGTGTCCTCTACTGTTGTCCCCCTAACCAGATGCCCAGGTGCCTGTGGGAACTTAAATCAATTGAACTCAACCAGAAAGGAGCTGCTGCTGCTACTTTATCTAGGGCAGGAGAGGCAACAGGACACAGTGGGACTCCTCCAGGGACACCAGGAATCAAGGCTAAATGCACGGGCTGGTCACCCCTTCAACCACTGACAGCCCCTGCTCTGGGATCCTGATGGCAGGTTTGCACAAGCCCATCACACTGAAAGCTGCCAAGGCTTCGCCCTTAGAAACACTTCAGGAGCTAGAAGAAATATCAGAGAAGACAGTCTGAGAAGAGGAGAAAAATCAAACGAGCCAGGTGTTGAGGAACCAAGGAGAGAGTTTCAAGAAAAAGAGAGTGATCTGCAGAGCTAAATGCCACATTGGAGGAGAGGGCTGGAGAAGGAGCCTGAAGACACTGGTTCCCCTGACCTACAGGAGGGGCAGTTTGGCCAGCAGGGATGGGGAGGGCAAGAAAGTGTGGAGACACTGAAATCCTTCAAACCTGCTCCTGTAACTAATAAAAGGAGAAACTCTGTAATGCTACTTCCTTCCACCTGCAAAAGCCTCTCTACCTTCAGCTTGATATCACCTCCCCATAAAGCTGTTCCCTGGATATCACCAGAGGGGAGGGATTGCCCTGTCCTCTGAGCCTAATGCTTTGACTCTCCTCAAAAGGGATTCATCCTGCTGGACATCACAGTTACGTGCAGTCTATCCTGCCCTCTGAGCTACGAGAGCAAGATGGACAGCAGGCGGGAAGGAGGAAGGGCAGCAACTCCTACAGACCCACACAGCATGCTGAGTCCAGGCCTGGATCCTCTCTCTGCCTCTAATCTGAAAGCTCCTGAGGGCTGAGGAGCTGGAATGCACTAGTCCCAGGCCCTGAGAGTGAGGCTCAAAGTAGCCATCAGAGGCGAGATGTTTCTTTTCCTTTTAAAAATGTCTGCACAAAACCATAAGGAGGTACCACCTCACACCCATTAGGATGGCTACTGTGTAAAAGAAAACAGAAATAACAAGGGTTAACTGGGATGTGGAGAAACTGACCTATGCACTGTGATGAGAATGTAAAATGATACGGCCAGTGTGCAAACCAGTATGGTAGTTCCTCAAAAAATTGAAAATAGAACTACTGTATGATTTAGCAATTCCACTTTGGGGAATATACTCAAAAGAATTGAAAGAAAGATCTCAAATATTTGCACAGCCATGTTCATAGTAGCATATTCACAAAAGGTAGAAGCAACCCATGTATTCCATAGATGAAGAATGGATAAACAAAGTGTGGCCTGTTCATATTATGGGATGTTATTGTTCTTGTTGTTTAGTCACTAAGTCGTGTTGGACTCCTTTGATACCCCATGGACTGTAGGCCACCATACTCCTCTGTCCGTGGGATTTCCCAGGGAAGAATACTGGAGTGATTTGCCATTTCCTTCTCCAGGGGATCTTCCCCACCCTGGAATCAAAGCCATGTCTCCTGCATTGGCAGGCAGATTCTTTACCACTGAGCCATCAGGGAAACCCACAATGGGAGGTTATTCAGCCTTAAAAGGAAGGAAATCTTGTCACATGCTATAACACAGAGGGAACTTGAGGATATTATGCTAAATGAAGTAAGCCATTTACAAAAAGGCAATTACTGTATGATTCCACTTGTATAGAGTATCTAGAGTAGTCAGACTCATAGAGGCAGCAAGTAGAAGTGATTCCCAGGAGCTGCAGGGAGGGAAGGATGAGAAGTTTTAATTTAATGGGTACAGAGTTTCATTTTTGCAAGATGAAAAGAGTTCTAGAGATTGGTTGCACAACAATGTGAATATGCTTAATACTACTGAACTGTACATCTAAAAATGGTTAAGGTAGTCAATTTTATGTTACATGTATTTTACCAAAAAATTTTTAAAGTATTCAAAATGTGCATTTTACTCCATAATATATCCATCTGACTTTAATATTAAAATGATACATGATTTTTCTCTTCTAAAATCTCTGATGACAATTGATGCTCTAAGAAGGTGCTCTGTTTATTCTGACCCAGGAGGGACTCCCAGACACCTGAATCCCTATGAGGGGAGGCCATGTGTCTGACCCTTCCCTGCCCTCCCCCATCCCCAGAGCCTCAGATGCTCTCCTGTCACCCAACCAAGCTGCCAAGATTTCCCCCCTCACTACAGTGACTGGCCAAAATTTCAGATTACTCCAGCCCCTAAAGGACGGAACCTAACTCTGCCTACCTCAACAAGCTGATGGCAGAGCCAAGGCCAGGGAAGGAAAGTTAAGTGAGATGTTAGAATCTGACCAAAAGCAGTTTCTTTGGTTGATTAATTAAGTTTCACAGAGCAATTCCTTTTCCCTTTCCTCGGAGAAACAGCCACACAGAACAAAGGTGCTCAATTATGCTAATACAGTTTTTCCATAATGGTACAGGAGTGCTGAGGCCATCCTAGGAGAAGCCCATGGCTGCAACCCACCCCCTCTTCTGATTTCAACCTCAGTCCCTTCTTTCTACACATCACTGAAAGCGAGTTCCCAAAACAGGCCACTCAGCAACCCTATGCCAGACAGATCGCTAACCCACATCAGGCAGTCACACTAGTCTGACCCTGTCACTTTCCCGTCCTCTGTAGTCTCCACTTGCCTCCAGGTCAACTCTGGAACTCTGTAGCCTCATCTCATGCTACCTGCCCCAACACTAGAGGCTCCTGGTTCCTCCAAGTTTTTATGTATTCTGCTCTCTCTCATTCTAAAACTGCTCTCAACCCAGAGCACCACCTCTGTCTCTTTTAGCCCTGGAGCACTTTCTGCCTTCTGCTTTGTTACTGGGTTCAACTGCAATGGCCCTGAATGAGGCTGCTCACAGCTCAGCCCCACCTGAGTATGGCTGATAGGAAACATCAAGAGCATTCAGAAGAAATCAACTGGTATAGGCTCCTGGAAGGAGGTTCCCTTAGCTCACCTTGGTTTCTGTTCTCTGAAGACAGATCCCAACACCATAATGGTTCAGGCAGTGGATGGATTCTCCCCCGGCCCCAGGATGGTTTAAGTCCTCCTGGAGAATCCCCCAACCGGACCCAAAGGCAGAGGAGTCATCTGTCCCTCATAGCAAAGCTCTGAGTCATGGGACCCTGGAGAATGGTCAGTGCTGTGTCCCCTAACATGGAAGAAGCTGCTAGAGAACAGGGCTGACATACAGATAAGTGGAGATGAAAGATGGGAGGAGGGGCTGGGCTGCATTCAAGTTCCCGTGTCCCTGAAGTGAACCTGTAAAGGTGAGAAAGGACTTTCACGATTTAGTGGCATGGGAAAGTCCAGCTTCTTCCCAATAACCTCCTCTCCCCCTTGTCCTATGCCTATGTGAACCGGGTTTCTGTGATAACCAGGAGCATCCTGACAGAGTGAACCAAGCACATTCTGAGTTTTGCCTCTCTCCTAAGGAATCCAGAAGTCAAGCTTGGAGAAATTTCTATAGGAAGAGGTGCCATTAAACCCCTCAACTGGCTGGGGCAACAAGAGGGCTAAACCACATCTCTGCTCCTTCTTCACCTGCTCTAATTTCCCTTCTACAGAATTCCATGAAATCCCAAAGGACCTATCCTAACCGGGGCTGCCTGTCCATCCTCCTTCGTTCCAAGAGCACAAGCCCAGAGGAGTACCATATTCACTATTACTCACTCCTCCCCTGTGCGGCCTTTGTCCTGAAACCCCACACAGGCAGCCTGGCCAGCGGAGGAGCCACCAGGAGGGAGTCTGGGTAAGGGGCATGGGACGGGTTTGTCTCAGATGATATACTCACTATACAAGCCAAGAGCTTTCAAAAGTCAATTTAAGGATCCCATCTCAGTGCTGCCTCTCTAGCCCCTCATCCTCAATGAGATGAGACAAGATGAGACAAGACAAGATAATCAGCAGGAGGCAACATAAAGCACCAGAAAACTCTAGGCTGGTTCAGAAACCTCAGGCTCTAGTCCCAGCTTTGCCCTGACTGGCCATGCAGCCAAACAGAAGCCCCTTCCCGTCTCTCTCCAGCTGCAAAATGAGCGGGGCTGGAAGATTTCTAAGGGCCTTTCTAACTCTGATGTTGGATTTCCCTGTTACATGGAAAGGGAGAGGTAACAGGGAATTCCCAGGCAGGGAGGAGAGTATAGAGCAGATATCAGGGATATGGAGTCACGTGGCAGGCTGGCATCCCAGTCCCAGGCACAGCCTGTGACCAGTACTTCCCACCCCACCCAAGCCCCTCAGTCCAGACAGAAGAGTGACACGGGGGGCCCATACCCAGAGATAAGGCCCTCATAAACAAGTTCTTAGCTCCAGTCCCAGAATGGAAGCCCCTGCAGCCTAAAAAGGCATTTCTCTGCATTCTAGTGTGTCTCCTATCCCACTTCATCTTGGCCCTTTTGATGGTAGGGAGAAGGGCAGGGAGGACCAGGGGACAAGTCCATAAAACAGGCACATTTGAGGGAGGCTTTGAGATTAGGGGAGAGAGTACAAGTGCTTGGCTGGGAGACAGGAGACCCTGGTTCATGGCCCAGTTCTGCCCTGTTTGCTGCGGGCCCCCCTGCAGTCCCGTCCCCTCTCCAGGCCCAGGTCTCTGTACAATGAGAGGCGAGAACCCTCCATACCTGATATTCTGTCTTTCCGGGAGGCACTCCAGTAATGATTCCAGGTCTCATTCTTAAAGGGATGGTGCAGCTTGATAACTTCATAATCACATTTACCAGTGCATTTGATGACCATACTGAATAGGAGAGAGAAACAGTCCTTTTCATTCCATTTATAAACTTTAGCCATCCATGGGCAGCCAGGGTGCCTTACAAATGAGACCTGTGCCACTCCCCATGTCAACCCTGCCACTATTCCCACCCTCAGGAGACAGGCCACATTTTTTAGGTGGCTCAGAAAAGTGGGGCAAGAGGAGTTTGGGCAGAGAAGGGAAGCCAGCAGAGCAGGCAACTCAGATGAACTAAGAGTCAGCTGTGTGGTCTCACGGTGGCCAAAAGTGGAGGAATGCATGGGATCAAGAAAGGGGAGGCATAAGAAAGGGGAGCTGTGGTCTCCCAGCTTCTCTGCACCCAGAGCATCAGAACTTCCTGGCAGACCGCATGTAAACTCTCTAAGTAAACACTTCCCCATTTAGACATAGGCCCCAAGGCAGCCCAAAGATGGAAAAAGTGATTTGTGAATTTTGTGAACCACACCTTCACTCTGTGTAAATCTACTACAAGGTCTAGTTCGACTCCCACTAGACCTTGTCCTCTAAGATCTGGACCCAGTCCTGAGACCTCGCTGATGTTCAATCACTGTGATTGTAAGACATTTCTTACTACAGGTCACTCGCTCTAATATTAATACATCATGCATAGTAAGTAACTAGATTCATCTTTCTTTAACTTCATGGTGCCTGAGGTTCTCCTTGGTATTTTTAGGATCCCCAGGAGGCACTCCCATTGCTCTGGGGAGTCCTCTGTCCACTCTAGTGCTACCTCTCTGCACCCAAATCAACCACCTCCTTATCCCCAGCATGTCATCACCTGCCTCCAGGCCTGGCCCTCTCCCCACAGCCCTTATCCCCACCTCCACCCAAAACCTTTAACTATTAGAGCCATGTAAGTTCACTGAAGGTCTGAGGGTCGTGGAAGAATATTACTTTATGGAGTAAGAAAATCATTTAAAATTAAACATCAGGCATCACTCTTGCTAAAGTTTATCAGCCAAACATACCATGGGGAGTCCCTTATTGTTTCAGCTTCTGGTAAGACTCCAGCCTCCTCACATTTACTTATTGACTTGACTTCTATGCTCTGGGCACCCCTCCTGTGTACTGGGAACATGTAGAAAACAGCACTAAGTGCCCCCTATTTTGAAACTTACTTTCTAGTAGGGACAGAAGACAAGAGCAAATATATGATGTCAAAGTTAAGAAAAATTATTCAAAATACAAAAATAACTCCCTTTCAGCTACAACATTGTCTAACAAGCTGTCATCTGACTTTCCAGGGATGTGCTATACAATTAGGCAATAGGGTAGCCACTAAAATTTATGGTGGACATCTAAATTTAATTTTAACTTGTTAACTTTATATTAATTAATAGAATATATTTAATATAATAAATTATGTATTTACATGTAATTTATATTTATATCATATTAAATTATTTATATCATATTATATTTATATTGCATTATTATATGTTACATTCAGTTCAGTTCTGTTCAGTTCAGTCACTCAGTCATGTCTGACTCTTTGCGACCCCATGAATCACAGCACGCCAGGCCTACCTGTCCATCACCAACTCCCGGAGTTCACTCAGACTCACAGCCATCGAGTCAGTGATGCCATCTAGCCATCTCATCCTCTGTCATCCCCTTCTCCTCCTGCCCCTAATCCCTCCCAGCATCAGAGTCTTTTCCAATGAGTCAACTCTTCGCATGAGGTGGCTAAAGTACTGGAGTTTCAGCTTTAGCATCATTCCTTCCAAAGAAATCCCAGGGCTGATCTCTTTCAGAATGGACTGGTTGGATCTCCTTGAGTCCAAGGGACTCTCAAGAGTCTTTTCCAACACCACAGTTCAAAAGCATCAATTCTTCGGTACTCAGCTTTCTTCACAGTCCAACTCTCATATCCATGCATGACCACAGGAAAAACCATAGCCTTGACTAGACGGATCTTTGTTGGCAAAGTAATGTGTCTGCTTTTGAATATACTATCTAGGTTGGTCATAACTTTCCTTCCAAGGAGTAAGCGTCTTTTAATTTCATGGCTGCAGTCACCATCTGCAGTGATTTTGGAGCCCCCAAAAATAAAGTCTGACACTGTTTCCACTGTTTCCCCATCTATTTCCCATGAAGTGATGGGACCAGATGCCATGATCTTCGTTTTCTGAATGTTGAGCTTTAAGCCAACTTTTTCACTCTCCTCTTTCACTTTCATCAAGAGGCTCTTTAGTTCCTCTTCACTTTCTGCCATAAGGGTAGTATCATCTGCATATCTGAGGTTATTGATATTTCTCCCGGCAATCTTGATTCCAGCTTGTGCTTCTTCCAGCCCAGCATTGCTCATGATGTACTCTGTATATATGTTAAATAAGCAGGGTGCATTGGTATATACAAAGACATAAGGTTTATTTAATGTATCAATTAAATTTACTGAGACTTCATTTAACTTAATTAAATATTAAAATTCTATTTCTCAGTCATACCAACCACATTTCAAGAACTGACTAGTCCCATGAGGGGCTATCATATTGGGTGGCATAGCTATATTGAACAGAATGTTTCCTTCATAATAGAAAGTCCTTTTGGACAGCACTGCTCTAGGAAAGTAACTTTTGTTTGACTTACTATTTACTATTGATTAGGGCCCAGACTCTAAGAAGTATGATGCTAACTTAAAGAAGATTGATAAGCAGCAAGTGATTTTTGTCCAGCAGAGAAGCAAAGGGAAAGTATCCTTTCCTCTGTCTTGGGGAAAGTATCCTTTCCTCTGTCTGAAGAAAAGGATAACCCCAAAGGTTGCAGTTTCATTGTGTTATCAGACATCAACCAACTTAGTATCTTAACTTTGCAATCTTATTCCAGCTCTCTTTCTCCATTGATCACATATATCAGTTTCTCATACTTTCTTTGAACCAATTTTGTCATCCTGTCGATACCCTCACTGTGAGTTAAATAAATCACTGGCACATCCCACTGGATGCTTGTGTGAAAGTCATGTTTTTGATTCTTTGGAAATTATACTTTGACATCAGATAATGATCAGGGCTTGAGGGACATATAAGCAGAGTGAGGAATTAGAAAGTGACAGCATGCAATTTTAGCTAGGCAGGTCAGGGGAGGCCTTTCTGAGGAGGTGACATTTGAGCAAAGACAATGAAATCAAGGAGCAGGCTATTTGGGTATCTAGGGGTCTGTGGCCCAGCAGAGGGGACACAGGTGCAAAGGCAGAGGCTGAGGCTGTCTTATGCTTGGTGTTTGAGGGGAGATGGGAAGTTGGTGTGGGTGGAGCTGTGTGATCCTATGAGATAGGCAGGGACCTGATTTGGAGGGCCTTGAGTAAGGACACTGGAATCCATTTTACAGATGGTTGAGGATTTTAAGATAAGAGTATAACTTCCTCTCATATTCCAGAGGTAGTGTTGAAAAGCATCCTTTGTGATCTCTCCCGCTGAGGCTCTTCTGGGTGCAGGTGGCGGGAGGGAGCAGGACATGCTCCACAGTGTGCTGAGTCCCGTTTAAGTAGAAGCACTGTGAGTAGGCCCCTAGAGGTACACAAGTCATGACCTGAGAGTAACCTCCCCCAACAGCCCCAGCTCCACCCACCCCCTGTGTCTCACCCAAAGGCTCTTAAAAGAGCTCCTCTGAGCAAAGGAGCAATTTTACCTGGAAGAAGACTTTGACAGTCCTTCTAGAAGGTTCCAAAGTAGCCAGCTATCAAACAAGAGATTTTTGTCTCATTCCAGATAGGCAAAGTCAAATTTTCATCAGACGTGGTAGTAAGTCTGGGGCTCAGAGAGCCGATGAGTTTGCCAGTATGAATCTAAGCATTTGAGATGATGAAGCGAAGATAAGAAGGGCTAATAGAAGGGGGTGAAATGGGAAAGGCTACAAAAGCACCTATAAGTGTCTCTAAAGTGGAAGAGCAAGGGCAGAGGGGAGCTGTAGCCAGGGAGTGAGATGTGACAACTGAGATTTCCGGAATGGAGAAGGCCCTGTTGGTTGTGGGTCTTAGCGCAATGGTGCCTACATCAAATGCCAGCTCTGCTACTTGGGACCTGCGTGACCTTGGGCAAATCATACCCTCTCTGTGATATATTTTCCTCGTGCATAAAATGGTAGGATAATAATATTGCCTTGGAAGAGTTTGTTTTTGGAGCACCAAATGAGATATCATGTGGAAGCCTTAGAACAGTGCCAAGGAGCTCTACGTACATCATCCTGGGAGCTTTACATGCATTATCACATTCTATCCTCCTACAGCCCTGAGAGACAAATGTGGTCATCCCCATCTCACACTTCAATCCTTGGCTGGGGTTGAGTTGATCGAGGATTCAGCTAGGCAAGAAATTCTTCCTTTGCTTCAACCAGAGAAGCCTCCTTTTTGTTGGAGGCTTCTCCATGTTGGATTTTCACTGAAGATATTGCTTGACAAAAGGTTGTCACAACTTATAACAAGGATGGAAGGGCTGGAAAGATCTGGTCTTGATCACCCTTAAAAGGCTCTTAAGGGACTTCCTTGGGGTCCAGTGGTTAAGACTCTGCAGGAGATGTGGGTTTGATCCCTGGCCAGAGAACTAAGGTCCCACATGCCACATGATGCTGTCCTCTCAATTTTTAAAAAATGTATAATTTTTTTAAAGGCTCTTAAAATTCTGACACATTTTTGCTCTCAAACCGCACTGAAAACTTCCAAGTAACCCTAAATCTCAGTAGGACCCAAAGAGATCTTTTTCCCCAAGGTCATTGCTTGGCATGTTCCTTTGACATCATACAGATCCACAGATAAACAGATATGTCAGGGATTCTGGGAGGCTCTGTTTATGGGCACAAAATGGGAGGGGTTGGTGCAAACGGAGCAGAGAAAAGGACTATGATCTTATTTCTTTCCAGATCTCCCTTGCTCATTGAGATGCTGCAGCAACCTGCTTCGATACACTTCAATACGCTCCTGAGGAGTGACACACAGAACGCAATGGTCCGCGAAGCTTATCTGCTCACCCAGGCGGGTCACAGGACAAAGGACAGGGAGAGGGAGAGCGCATTCTGCTCCACTCTTACCCCAGCACCCCGTCCAACTCTGTCAGCAGCATCTCCACTTTCATCGCCCCATGTGCCCTTTCTTCCCCAGCGGAAGGCAGGATCCTCACGCCTGATGATGGGCACAGCTGCTCTGGAAAAACCCCTACCTTCTGGCATTTTCAGGCCGTCACTCATACTGCTTCTTCCATCTGGAAGGGAATGTCCTGAGTCCAGAACCTCTAAACCTCCATTTCCGAATGTGAAAATGACCTGTCTCCCCCATCATCATGTCTAGGAAGTAAGACTCGGGTTAATTTAAAATTTTTCTCATTTGTACTTTTCTATACATCTTGGTTCTGTTGAATTAGCAGTCATTACAAATATAAAAGCAAGAAAACTATTATTTTTATGTAGGTTTCTTCTTTAATTATGGCTACTTACACTTCAGGATCCAAGAATAACTTCCTAAGCCCTAAACAGCAAAAACGTCTACTTCTTCCAAGCCCCCAAAGCTCTTCATTTCGCCCTTCACATCCCTGAGCATTGTACATCTGCAGTTATGGTGTTGTAGCCAGGTCACACCTTCTTCCCAATCAGACTACCAGTGCACTGAGAACCAAACTGGGTGATTTATCTCCATTGCCCAGCTCACCACCTCCAATATCTCCATTGCTACCACCACCATTCCCCTTTTCAAAAATACGCTCTCGCATCCACCACCTGCCCACAGTATCACGCCCACTGCCCGCGACCATCATCACCATCACCTCTTCCCCATCACTACAACCACTGTGACCCACCCCCATTACTACACTCACTACCACTGACACCTCAGTCAACAAAAACCACCAGAGTTACCACCACCAACATCATCATCACTACCACCATCACCACCCCCACGACTATAAGCCCTAGGATAGAACAGTCACTCTCCAAAGAGGTCCACAGCCTAATCCCTGGGACCTATAAATATATTACCCTACATAGCAAAAGAACTTTGTAGGTGTGATTAAGGACAAGGACCTAGAAATGGGGAATTTATCCTGGGTTATCTGTGTGGGTTCAGTCTAACCATTGAGTACATAAAAACAGAGACTCTTTCCTGGCTGTGGTTAGAGATTGACAATAAAAGGAGGGTCGGAGAGCTCTGATATCGCTGGCCTTGAAGAGGGAAGTAGGGGGCCATGAGACAAGGAATGCGGGTGTTCTCTAAGAGCTGGAAAAGGCCAGAAATAGATTCTCCCTTAGAGCCCCCAGAGAGGAACTCAGTTGGCTGACACCTTCATTTAACCTATGGAGCCCTGCATTGGATTTCTGACCTACAGAACTATTTAGTGGCTGCTTTGAGCCACTAAATTTGTGGTAACTTGTGACAGCAGTAGAGAATACAACCTCCATCACAATACTGCCACAGTCACAACCACTCACCCACCATCACTACCCCTCAAAACAGCACCCCGTTATCATCATTAAAAACACCATCACAAGGCTTCTCTGGCAGCTTCTCTGCTAGTGGTAAAGACTCCACCTGCCAGTTCAGGAGACACAGGTTCAATCCTTGGTCCAGGAAGACCCCACAGGCTGAGAAGCAGGTAAGTCCATGTGCCACAGCCATCGGGCCTGTGCTCTAGAGCCTGGGAATCACAAAGGCAGAAGCCTGCATGCCCGAGAGCCCATGCTCAGCAGCAAGAGAAGCCACCGCGATGAGAAGCCCGAGCTCGGCAACTGGAGAGCAGGCCCTGCTTACCACAACCAGAGCAAAGCCTGCCCAGCAATGAAGACCCAGCACAGCCAAAATAAACACAGTTTTAAAATTAGTTTTAAAAACACCACCACAATCACCGTCTCCAAAACCATGATCATCATAAACAACAAATCAGTTACCATTACCCCCATTAAAAACACCCTTATCCTAAAACAACACCTGTCACTACTACCCCCTCACCACCACCACAACCCACTGGGCACCACCACTGTTAGCCCATCAACAACACTGTAATCACCGCTGCCCATCAGTATACCCCCACAAATAACACCCCTCTCATCACCAGGACCCACCATTACCAACACTACCAACCTATCACTACCACCCACTACCACCACAACATCAGTACCTCCACAATTACTAACATCCAACAATACCACCCACCAGTAAAAGCACCCCCTACCACTACCAACCACCACCAGTGCCACCCATCTCCACCACCATCAACACTCCTGGGCATGTACATCAATAATGACTGGCTGGTTTGTTACATGAATAAATGAATAAGTATATGAGTAAGTAAGGGAATGAAGAAAAAGTTAGCCCCAGCATGCCTTTGGAAGTCAGTTCCATCACGTGGTGATTTGTGGTGTGTAATGTAAATAAGTTTTTACTGGCCCTCATCTTTTTAACATCCCTTTCACCTTCCCAACTATCCCATCTGCTACCTTCTTCAACTACTGTCAAGCACTCTCCAAAGCTTGAAGCAACCTCCTCCAAGATAGTGCTGAAACAGTTGGCAAGGCTTTGAGACACAGGAGCTGCAAGTCGAGTTCTCTGTGAATGAAGGGTAAGTGTGCAGCCAGTTGCCTCTCAGCTACTAGAGCAATGATGTGGGACTACACAACCAGCTCTGAATAGCAACACAATTTAAGTGTGCAGTGGGAAGGGTAAAGAAGTGCTGCCCAACCCAAAATCTGGGGATGTTTCTGGCACCTTGGCTATTCTCATTGCCAACGAAACCCCAGTTGTGTTCTCCCAACTCCCCCACCCCCTGCCACTCAACATTTAGTCTGACACCTGGGACATGGCTGGGAGCCAGTAGATCTAAGTTCTAGCTTCTACTTTGACAATAGCTTTCTGTGTCTCTCTCTCCCATCTGAGCAATGAGTAAAGATGTGTCTGGTGCTCTCCAGCTCTGATGGTCTGTAACTTAACATTTCTACCAAGCAGATTTTGTTGTTGTTGTTGTTGGAGGTATCAACATGTGGAGTCTGTCTCCTTGGATGTATAATCCCTCTCTTTTCACATCCTTGATGGCAAACACAATTCCAAAGTAATGGCTGAGCATCCAAGAAGAGCTAGAACCATTTATCTTTAAATCCAAAGGCTCAGTCATGAATTTTATAATTAGAAGGCCTCAGGGATCAGCTGGTCCAAAGTCTGGGTTGAAAACCTCAAGACACCCAGCCAGCCAGTGCCAAACTCAAACCAGAGCCAGAGTTCTTGACGTCCCTGCTCCACTGAGCTCTTTCTGCAGCCCCAGGAAACCTGGAAGAAGCTACTGGATAAACCCCAACACTTTTCTTGAATCCTCACCTCATATGCATATGCCACCCAAAGAGCTGAAGCTACAGCTCCCAATAAAGAAGTCTTAGGATGTCTGGGGCCATGTCATCCTATAAGTCTCAGAGAACCCAAAGTGTAAACAGCTGTATTCACCTTTGAAGCATTTCCCAGGGCTGGGTAGAGGGAGGAGATAGGAAGAATAGAGGGAGGCCTCTGTTTGCATAGCCTTCCTCCATCTCTGCTTCCTCTGTCTCACACACACTGTCTCTTTCTGCCTCTCTTTTGGCCTCCTTGCCTGTGGATCATTGATCATTTTCATCTCTCTTTCTGCCTCTGTCTCTTTCTTTGTCCATGTCTCATTCCCTCTGTATTTCTCTCTGTCTGCCTCTTCTCTCTTCTCTCCCACCCTTCCTCTCTCTCTCTCTCTCCCTCTCCCTCTCTCATCCATGAGTGTTTTTGCTCTTGCAATTTAAAGCACTGGTGCCAATTTCAAGGTCATATTAATACAGCTCTAGGAAAATCCCTGTTCATGAAATAAGACATTCAGGAGTTACAACAATTCTTATAAAACTTCACAGCCTAGTGGAGAGTGAGGAGCTCAGTCCTAGGAGTGAGAGCCCTGGGTTTCTTTCTCAGCCCTGCTCCAACCTGCTGTGTGACCTAGGGAAGCCTTCATGGGACTTTAGCTTCTGCATCTATTTGGACATGGTGATCTCGAAGGCCAGCTCCAGCTCTGACAACCTAGTATTTGGAAGGATCCAAACGTTCAGATTCCCCAGCTCAACCAATGCATATCCTGGCTGTGGACATCATCAACCACTTGCTTTTGTGCACACTGGCAGGGAATTCCACCAGAGTTCCCCATGCTAGTAGGTGTCTCTGCACTCAGTGATGAGGATCTTGCACTAATCCTTGCTTCTTCCTGTTCCTTTGTTTAAATGTAGATGAACAGGAGTTGGGTTCGGCAGCAGATAAACCAAGCTGCCCTTTGGGAAGATCTTTCTATGATAGATGAATTGGAGGTGGCCTCTCAAGTAGCCTGGCTGGGGAGTGAGTCTAAAGCCAGATAACCTGAGAAAAATTATTCAGTTTTTCAACAAATGTTTACTGAGCACCACCTATCTGCCAAGTGTGTGTGTGCTTAGTTGTTCAGTCGTCTCCTACTCTTTGTGACCTCATGAACTGTAGCCCTCCAGCCTTCACTGTCCATGGGATTCTCCAGGCAAGAATACTGGGGTGGGTTGCCATTCCCTTCTCCAGGGGATCCTCCCAAACCAGGGATCGAACCCAGGTCTCCCACACTGCAGGCAGACACTTTACCATCTGAGCCACCAGATATGTGGCTGATATGTATCAGATATGTATCAGATATGAAGTCTGATATGTATCAGTGTAGCAGCTGGATGGAAAAGGAGAGGCATACTGCAGAGATTCTCTGGAAAGACAAGTGACAACAGAAGTAGAAGCTGAGCCAACAATCAGAGTAAATTTGTGTATCAGCATACACACCCTAGGCTGCAGGGTAGGGGAAGAAGTCAAGAGTGAGTCAGGGGCAGGAAACAAGGTCTGAATAAAACCTGGCAAAGAATTTGCCTTAGAAGACAAGTCTATCAAAGTAGAGAGAGAATGAAGGAAGAACAACATCCCAGAAGCCCCATGAATGAGCCTGGCATGTGAAAGAAATCACATGTGATAAATCAGCATACATCAGAGCTGGCAGGAGCACTCAAAACAGTTCAATTCTGCATCCCCACTGCATGGATGGGGAAACCAAGATCCAAAGAACATGAAGGGCTTGCCTGTGTTCTCTAGTAAATCCATGGCGGAGCTTCGTCTAGAATCAAGAACTCCTGCCTTCAAATTCCACAGTTAACCCCCTCCCATAGTTTCCCTGGCTAGTGTGTGGCTCCACCTTGCCAGAAGAAAGGACAAGAGCCACAGTGACCACAGGAAGCTGCCTGGAATCTAGCTCCTGTGAGGCAGATGGAAAGCTGTGGTATCAGGGAGTGTCACTCCACTCAGAGTTCAGTGAGGGTGGAGCTGGGGCAAAGTCAGTGAAGGTAGAAAGAAAAGATGGGGAGAGGGATAGTTTGAAGGAAAAGTTAGCAGGATTAAGTGAATGATGCTTCAAGAATAAAGAAAACAAAAAACTGGGCATTCAAAAGCTCTGGTGATATTAGATCCATGTGGGAAGTCATCATCCTAAGTGAACAAGCCCAGATTACAGGTGACTCACAAGGTGAGGAGACTAGAGGGCTGGAGAGCATGGAAGACAGAAGGGTTTATTTGGAGTGAAATTATGAGCTTGGTTTGGATAGACTGAGTCTAAGTGACGGTAGAACCCCAAAGCTAATTTTTGAAACACTTACTCTATCATGAGCACATAAAAGTTTTAAGCCTCATGAAACTCCTTGAGGCAGTATAATTATTATCCTTATTGGATAGATGAGAAACTGAGAAATGGAGCTGCAAATAAATTTGTCCAAGATTCCCCAGCTTGTAAATGTCCAAGCCAGATATCAAACCCAGGTCTGGCTGACTCCAAAGCTTACTCTCATTAGTACTGCATTCCAGCTTCATCATGGAAGAGCTACAGAGAGGAGAGAGTTGAAGAAGACTAGGTACACTGGGAGAGAGGAGAAAGAGGAAAGTGAGAGTATGGCAAACCCCAAGCAAGACCATGAGCCCAGTAAAGACTCAAAGAGGAGCGGAAAGAGGCAGAGGGAGAGTAAATAGAGTCTTTGTCACAGAAGCCAAAGCTGGAGGAAGTTTTCAGCCCAATGTCAAGACAAATCTTGAAGTCAATCCAAAGTGTCTTGTGTGAAAATGTGCTGTGACCACAGAGGAACCTTGGGTAACAAGAAATCCCAATATTTGTCGGTGCCTGGGTTGCCTGCAAGACTCAGAAGGGAGAGTCAGAATGCAGATGAGAGCTCTAGTTAGGGCAGGGCTAAAACAATCAGCTATACAAAGGCATATCAGGAAACGTGCCCTGACACACTCCAGGGAATAGCAGAAACAAAGTCTGAGGATGGGGGGAGAATCTGATTTCCAGAGTCGCTTTTTTAATTATTAGGTATGTCCAGTTTTCAATAACAACAAAAAAATAGAAGATATGCAAAGAAAAAGAGAGACTGTTATATAGTGAAGCATATGACACAATATGCTTCAACTGAAAAGCAATCAATAGAAACTCTACCTGAGGAAACCCAGCTATTTTAAATTAGCTCTTTTAATTATGTTCATGGAGAAGGAAATGGCAACCCACTCCAGTATTCTTGCCTGGAAAATTCCATGGATGGAGGAGCCTGGTAGGCTACAGCCTATGGGATCGCAAAGAGTCGAACACAACTGAGCAACTTGACTTTCTTTCTTTCTATAGCTCCTTTTGGAGAAGGAAATGACAACCCACTCCAGTGTCCTTGCCTGGAGAATCCCATGGACGGAGGGGCCTGGTGGGCTACAGTCTATGGGGTTGCAAAGAGCCGGACACGACTAAGCAACTAACACACAGACACACAATTAGGTTCAAAGAAGGCAAAGAAACCATATCTAAAGAATTAAATAAAATAATGAGAATAATGTCTCAGCAAATAGAGAATAACAATAAAGAGATAGAAATTATAAAGACAAAACAAATAGAAATTTGAGGTTGAAAAGTATTAACACTATAACCAAAATAAAAACATTTGCTGAAGGAACTCAACAGCGGAACTGAGCAGGTAGAAGTAAGAATCAGCAAACTTGCAGTTAGGTCAATTGAGATGATTCAACTGAATGAAGAAGAGAAAATTTTTTTAAAGTGAGTTTAAAAAGAGCGAGTCACCTTGTGAACTGCCGCTGCCACCGAAGGTGAGTGCAGGCATGTGAGTCGGAGATCTAGAGGTCCCTCACCATGAGGACTTTATCATGAGCACAGGCTCTAGGTCCAGGGGCTTAAATAGTTGCCGCTTGTGGGCTTAGTTGCCCCGAGGCCTGCGGAATCTTCCTGGAGCAGGTATTTTTACCATGTCCCTGCATTGACACAGTAAAAGTCATCCATACATACAGTAAAAAAAAGCAACTCAAATTAAGAGACCCATAAACAAGAAAAAAAGGGAAAACTGAAGAATGAAAAGGTGTTGCATCTCAACCTTATTGGTGAAAAACTGCAGTGGTTTCAAAATCATCTTGAACCTCAAAAAAGTGGGATATTCAAAGAGAGATGCTTGTGAATTAATTGAAAGGTATTTGAGTCGATTCAGTAGCGAGCTGCAGCAGATTGAGTTAGAGAGCAGCATCAAGGACAGGCGGCGGGGGTAGGGGCCGGGGGAGCGGCACTGTTTGCAGGAGGCAGTCATCAAGCAGACCCTGGAGTGAGAGCGGCAGCAGTACCAAGGCTATAGCCTCGAGATTCCAGACAGTTTATTTATTTATTTTTAGATGTAATACTGTTTATTTAACTTCAAAAACACTTCAACATTCTAAACATACAAAAAAAAACAAACCGACATTGCAGATCATGTTTAGTACAGAAGGTTCTTGAACTTCCACTGGTGCAATGGCTCTTGGCTTTGCTGACAATGAACAGTTCTACAGTTTGTTTAAAAAAAAAAATGTTTAAAACTACCGCACTTCAACTAAGAAGGATCCAAAACACTTCTCATGCCTGCTGACCACCGCCTCTGCCGCCCCCCACCTTTTATACAGCTAAGAATGACACCATGCTATGTCACCGTATATAAAAACAAGACAATCTGAAGCTAAATGGATACCCGCTGCAGTGTCCACAGGTCCAGCCCCACAGTGCATGCCCTGAGCTACAGCCCCTCCGGAAGGCATTGCCCCCACAGCCTCCATACCAAGCAAGGAGCATCAAGAGTGTGTCTCGGTTGCTTTGTTCTTTTTACAGACTATAGATATGTACAGGTGAGAACTCGGGATTTCTAGCCAATGACCATAGAATTAACACACCACCTTAGAAAAAAAAAAAAAAAGCCAGAAACACCTTTAAATGCCTTGTCACACCAACAGCAAAGTGCACAGAGTGAGAACACAAAAGCCTTTTCACTTTAAAAATGTTTGGAAATATGTACAACTTTGAAACAGTTTCCAGGTGCTCTGGACACCCACAGCCACTTAATGTAAACCACTGACAGCTGCTGGAGCACTTTGAGAGACTAGGATATGATCATGATCCAACTGGGTAATTAAACATAATGAGGGCAACAGACACCTCTTGGGTGAGAGGTGTGTCAATCAAGGCACTCCCTATTCTAAGGTATTCACAAGGAGACAGATCAACTGTTTTTTTTAATTCACCCTCTCCCTCCTCCTCCTCTTCGTCTTCCTCTTCCACCTTTTTCCGGGCAACTTTAGCAGGACCCTTGGCGCCATCAAACTTCCCTTTAGACTTAGAGTCTCCGACATCCTTCTCATACTTCTTCAGCTTCCGCTGCCTTGTTGATGTATGGCTGCTTCTCACTGTCACTTCAGTTATTCCGCATCTCGCCCAGCTTCTTTGCCACATCTCCAAAAGAGACGCCAGGGTTTGTAGACTTGATCTTGGGGTGGAATTCAGAGCAGAATAGGAAGAATCCAGACGGTGGTCTCTTGGGGGCATTAGGGTCCTTCTTCTTGCCTCCCTTAGCTGATCCGTAACCCTTCATTTCCTGATCATAGTGCACTTTATCCGCCTTTGGCATTTCATCGAATTTCGACTTCTCTTTCCCGGACATGGTCTTCCACCTCTCAGAGCATTTCTTGGAAAATTCAGCAAAATTGACAGGGACCTCTGGGTTTTTCTTCTTATGTCCCTCTCTGCATGTCTCCACAAAGAAGGCATAAGCAGACATCTTGCCTTTGGTTTCTTGGGATCACCTTTAGCCATCTTGACTGTATTGTTTTCTAGTCTGGGCAGCGCAGGGCACGACACGCGGTCAGCACTCCACAGCCTCACGCTAGCTGCCTCCACGAGAGCCGCCTCTCCAGACAGTTGAAATGCAGATAATCTGAAAACTTTTAGGAAATAGGATTTTTATCTGAAGAAATTGCCAAACATTAAAATGAGAAAAAGTCTTCATGGTGAGAGCCTGAAAGCCTTCTCCCACGATCCGGATTTTCTCTTAATACTTCACAGCATTGTAATGGAGTTTTTAGCCAGGGCAATTAGGCAAGAAAATGAAATAAAAGACATTCAGACTGGAAAGAAAGAAGTAAAACTATCAGATGGTTAGTCTTATATAAAGAAAATCTTAAGAAATTCACAGACACACAATTTTAGACTAATATATTCCGCAAGATTGTGGGATACAAGATCAATATACAAAATACTGTTCCGTTTCTGTATACTAGCAATGAAGAATCCAAAAATGAAATTCAGAAAACAACTCCATGTGCAGTTGTACTGAAACAATAAATCATTTAGGAATAAATTCAAGACAGAAATTTAAGATCCATGCACTGAAATTCTAAAACATCATTAAAAGAAATTAAGAGCTAAATAAATACAAAGAATCTCATGTTCATGAACTTAAAATAGCAATATTCTTAAAATTAATCTATAGATTCAACTCAATCAAATTAATCTATAGATTCAACTCAATCCCTACCAAAATCTAGCTGGATTGTTTGTTTTTAAGAAACTATCTAATCCTTAAATTCATAGAGAAATGTAAGAGATCCAGAACAGACAAAACAATCTTGCAAAGGAAGAAAAATGTTAGAGGACTTATACTTCCTAATTTTAAAATTTATTACAAAGCTATACTAATCAAGATGACTTGGATCTAGTATAAGGGTAGACCTATAGATCAATAGAATTGAGAGTTCAGATATAAACCCACATATTTATAATCAACTGATTTTCCTCAAGACAGTTCAATGGGGAAAAAATAGCTTTCCAACAAATGGCCCTTGAACAAGATCTCCATATGTAAAAGAATGAAGTTGGACCTCTCTCTCATACCACATACAAAAATTAACTCATAATGGACTAAATATCTAAATGTAAAAGCGAAATCTGTGAGACAATTATAATAAAATATGGGTGTATATCTTCATGACCTTGTATTAGATAGTGATTTCTTAGAATGGCACCTAAAACACAAGCCACAAAAGAAAAATAACAAATTAGAATTCATCAAACTTAAAAATGTTTGCTTCTCAAAGGACAGTATCAAGAAACTAAAGAGATAAGCCACAGAATGGGAGAAAATATTTGCAAATCCTGTATCTGATAAAGGTCCAGTATCCAGAATATTTAAAGAACTTTTAAAACTCACCAATAAAAAGATAAATATCCCAAACAAAAAGTGGATAAAGGACTTGAAGAAATAAACTTTTCTCTAAAGAAGATATATAAATTGCCAATAAACACATGAATATTATTAATTCTTAGGGAAATGCAAATCAAAACTACAGGGAAATACTACTTCATACTCACTCTGTGTGTGTGTGTGTGTGTGTGTGTGTGTGTTTGTGCACGCATGTGCATTCAGTTGTGTCCTACTCTTTGTGGGCTCATGGAATGTAGCCTGCCAGGCTGCTCTGGTCTATGGAATTTTCCAGGCAAGAATACTGAGTGTGTTAGCTACTCAGTCGTGTCTGACTCTGCAATCCCATGGACTGTAGCCCACTAGACTCCTCTGTCCACGAAATTCTCAAGGCAAGAATACTGGAGTGGGTTTCCATTCCTTCCCCAGGGGATTTTTCCAACCCAGGGATCAAACCTGGGTCTCCCACATTGCAGGCAAATTCTTTACCATCTGAGCCCCCAGAGTACCCCCAAAGTGAAGGTGTTAGTGGCTCAGACATGTTGACTCTTTGCGACCCCATGGATTGTAGCCTGTCAAGCCCCTCTGTCCAGGGGATTTCCCAGGCAAGAATAGTGGAGTGTATTGCTGTTCCCTTCTCCAGGGGATATTCCCCACCCCTGGACTGAACCCAGGTCTTCTGCACTGCAGGCAGATTCTTTACCAACTGAGCCACCAGGGAAGCCCCCAAGAATACTGAAGTGGGTTGCTATTTCCTTCTCCAAGGGATCTTCCTGACACAGGAATCAAACCCACATCTCTTGTATCTCCTGCATTAGCAGGCAGGTTCTTTACCAGCTGAGCCACTGGAGAAGCCCCCTCATACCCACTGTCTTTTCTATTATGGCCACTAGAATGGTTGTTGAGGGTGTAGAGAAATCATAAACTTATACATAGATAGTGGGAATGTAAAAGGATACAGCTGCCTTAGAAAATAGTTTGGCAGTTTCTTAAAACATTATGCAAAGAGTTACCATATGACCATATACTCTACTCCTAAAATGTAAAATGTAAAAGTATACTACCAAGAGAAGTGAAAACATATGTTCAGATAAAAACTTTTACATGAATGTTCACTACAATGTTATTCATAATAGCCGAAGAGTAGAAACAACTCCAATGTCCATCAACTGATGAATGGATAAGCAAAATATGGTATATCCATACAATATGATATTGTTCAGCCTTAAAAAGGGCTGAACTACTGACTCTTGTTAGAACGCAATGAACCTTGAACACTTATGCTACATGAAAGAAACTAGACACCAAGTGCAGCACATTATAGGATTCCATTTCTATGACATGTCCAAAATAGGCAAATCCATAGAGACAGAGAGACTAGTGGTTGCCAGGGGCTAAAGAGAGAGATGAATGGAGAGTGATTGCCTAAAGGGTATAGGGGATGATGAAATGTTCTGGTGAGAGTTGTACAGTCTGTGAGCCTACTAAAATCCACTGAATTATACACTTTAAAAGGGTGAATGTTATGATATGTAAATTATACTTCAATGAGAAAGAGCAGGTAGAACTTTCCAAAACAAATATTCAGTGGTTGCTTAATCCCTCAGAGAACATCAAGAGTTCATTTAGATAATCTAGAAAAAACATTTTACTCAACTATTAAATTATTTTAAACTTATAACTCTGAAACTTAGGCTTACATTGTATTTTGCACTACCTTCTTACAAAGTGATATGTTAATTACAGCTGGATTTATAGAGAAATGTCTGGAAAGTTGTTATCTGAAATATCAACAGTGGTTGCCTTTGGGAGATGGTATCTTGTGTAGTTTTAAATTTATTCTAATGCTTTTATGTATTACTTACATTATATATATGCATATGTATCAACTTTATAATCACTAAAATATATAAAGCTCTTTTTGGCAGAAGAAAAAAAAACTGGCTATGCTGAGAAACTGTTGATAGATAATTTTAAAGATTCTTTCTACTCAACTCACATGAAACCAATAGCATTTTGCTAGTTGATCCCAAGGGGGAAAATGCCCAATTAGCCAAGTGATCACAATTCAAGAATTATTTTTTGGATAATGAACAAGGACCTGTGCTAAGCCATGCTGTGTGTGAGAGAAGGATATTTAGGGCAGGGTTACTGCATCCAAGGGTCTTTTGATGTGGTAAAGGACCTCAGATATGTAAATAAATAACTGAAAGGAGGCAGAAAAGAAGCCTAGCAGAGAGGGGCCTGAGACACCGCAGAGTCCCCAAGGAAGCTGGGATAAGCTGTAGTTCACTGTCTCCAGATTCAAAGACAGGACAGCTTTAGCAGTTCATCTTTAAGGCGAAAGTTGGAGTTCAGTTCAGGGGGAGGAAGGGAGACAAAGCCAGAAGTGAGCATTTGGGAGCCTTACCCGCTTTTCCCAACCTCCACCCCCATCACCATCACCACAGCTCCTCCTTCCTGAATCCCTTATACTTCCGGGCACCAGTCTGCCATTTCAGGCCTTCACGCAGCTGTTCACCTGGAATGCCCTTCCCTCCCTCATGACCTCAACCCTCTTGCTGTTCTATAAGAATCTGGTATTCTCAGGTTCCTGTCACTCTTCCAAAAGAATTCTCCTTGCCTGAGACAGGTTGAGTTCAAGGCCTCCCGCCTGTGCTCTGACAGCGTTCTCAGTCTGTCTCTATCGCCCCACACTACACTCTACCTTGCAATGACCTGTTGAGTATTTGTTTCCTCCACCAGACTATGAGCTCAGGTGACAGAAGGGCTGGGAACCTGGCGCAGAGCGCTGGTCGTGACTGAATGGAACACGTGCTGTAGCTAGTCCAGGAAGTAGGAATGGTAGCCTTGGAGTTCTGTGTGCCCAGTGTGCCCTCCCACCCTTTTGTCTAGGAGCCAGCACTGCCCTCCTGGCCACAGAGTCAGGCCAGCAGTGCGGGCTGGGCCAGTTATCACTCCCCATGCCCCAGACAGTGAGACTCACCCAGGAATACGGGGGGCCCAAGCCAGGCCATTCAGAGTTCCTCCTCCAGGGCAACTGGGAAAAGGTATACTTTCCCGACTGAGGAGTTCAGCTGACAGTGGCTGCAGGAAAGAATGACACACAGGACAAGCAAAAATGAGAGGAAGCAGAAATGGGGTTACGGTAGTTAATGACAGTCTTGGAGACCCTGGTTCCTGTCTTTGAGAGTCCCAGAACTGCGCTCATTCAGGCAGATCTTTCCTCATAGATGGGGATCTTTCAATAAATACTTCTGTGGGTATAAGCTGGTCGGGCAGGCTGTGTTTCTGTCACTTATAGGAATATCCCTGTCCAATGCTGGGATCCTCAGTAAGACATACAGCTGGAAAGATCAGCAGAGGCCAGGTTGGGGAGGATTCTAAATGCCACATGAGGGGTGTTGGAGTTTATTTGTAGGTACAGCAATGGGTAATGAGTAGTCAGAGCCTCAGGAGATAATACCAACAACACATAAGTTTTTAATTAGAGGGAGAGGGGAAATGGAAGCCCAGTTGGAAATGCAAAGTAAAAACACCCCCATATATCAGCAAGGTCAAGGAGAAAGAAGGTTGAAGAAAACCCTAATTTTGTTATGTAGGAAAGAGCAGCAAGGCTTGTGATAAATGGGAAAGTAAAGGAGAAAGGTGGGCATGTCGAATAAATAGTCATTTCTAAAACACTGCAAACAGCTCCATGTGCAAACATTAGTCACTAATACAAATGAGATCTCAGGGGTTTTATAAACAAGCAAGCCTTTGCCAAGACTCACATCTGGCAGATGATACATCCATCATGTGTAAATACTTCACGTAGCATCGATTACCCTGATCAATTTTAGGCATCTATCATTTTCCAGGCCTACAGCTCAGCACAGGGAAATTACAAAGAAATGGGATGTCCTGATCTTTCTACAGCTGGCTCATAGGAAAACAGTGAATAAATCCATGGCAAAACTCAGGTGGCTTCTGAGGTATAAAGAAAAAAATTGCTCTTTTGTTTTTCCATAGAATACTTTCTTAAACTAGATCAAGGAATCATCATCTTCAAAATTCAGTACGGAAACCATCCTCAACTTGGGAGGCAGAAAGATCAATGACACCCAAGGAACAGGGATAACAGATGCTTAACACAGGGAGCCACAGTCACTGGACCTGATGCAGCAGTATGACATCTACTTAAAGGGAGATAAAGTAAGACTGGAAAGGTGAAAGGTGGAAAGGAGGTTAGGTTTTATTGTGGAGGCAAAGGGAAGTCGTAAGAGGTTTTATAAGCAGGAAAAAGACATGGTCAAAAAGGTTCAGAGAGAGCCTTTTGTAAGCAGAACAGAAGGCAATAAGGTCCCCGCAAGTGGGGAGAAAATCGACAGACTCAGGACTGTCAGTCAAGAGAGATGATGGGGGTTGGAGCACTGTGTGAGGTGAGTGAGAAGCACTTCAGACGGAGGTGGTGGCTGAGGCCCTGCAGTGGGTGGGACAGCGCGACTGACACGCCAAAGAGAGAGAAGGCAGCTGATGCTGAACCCTTACTGGGTACCAGCACTACTCTGGGCACTTCCTACATACTATTTCATTTATTCCCTCAAAGCAATGCTGCACTGGACCGCCTTGGTGGTCCAGTGGTTATTAAGACTCTGCATGTACACTGCAGGGGGTGCAGGTGTGATTCCTGGTCAGGGAACTAGGATCCCATGTGCTGCAGCTGAAAAATTAAATACAATAATAATAAAAAAAAATCCTGCAGGGTAACCATTATTATTTCCAAATTTACAAATAACAGAAAGGAGACTCTGAGAGGTGAAATAGCTTGCCTGAGACCACACAAATTTTTCCAATACAAAAGCCTGAGTCTTTTTGCAAAATGAGACAGCCTCCTGGTGTACATTATTTATCCCTCTCAACTTCCTCAGGTAGGAGCTGAGGCAGAGATTTAAAACTTTACTGATGCTTCCAGCTGGTGAGTGCCCAATGCTGGATGAGAGCCCAAGCTCAACCCGCTCCCATTTCCCCTCACTCCCTGCCCAGCTGACCTGTTAAATGAGCCTTTGTTCTGCCACGTTGTGTAGCTCCCTTGTGATCACTGTTAAACCAGAAAGTCTTATTGGGTTTGTTTCAAAACGGACACTAGGAATGGGGATGGCCCTTCCTCCCACCAGGAGGAGCCTCAGCACCTTTAAAAATAATTCCCCCAAAGTCTCCTAAAACCCTAGGTCTCTACCCAGCAGCCCTGGCCTGCCGAGGTAATTTCCAAAGCCCCAGCCTTGAAGGCTCACAAATCCTCCGTTCATGTTCAGACATATAAATTGCATTAGCAGAGAGAACTACGCTTCTGGTGGTGTGATCTCGAAGAAGAGAAGATGCTGGAGTTCAAGTGCACACACGTGAGCACACTCGGGGCCTGGCCCATATCCAGCAGAGCCCAGCGGGAAGGCTGGGCCTCTCCAGCCCTCTCCACGCTGAGATGAAAGGAGTCCATTTCCCTCCTAAGAGTGTCCTAGGAGTGCGGGAGAGGGATCTCCCACACTAACAGACTCACACACAACTTCAGGTCATTGTCACTGGAATTAACAGGTTCACTCAAGAGGCTCAGCCCAGAGCATTTGCTGGAGTGAATGGGGCAAATTTTTCCTGCAGACAGACCAAAGACTTTGGGTTTTTTCCTCTGGCACTTCCAGCTAGTAGTTTATCAGAATTCCCATGAACACAATACTTTTCAATCTGTTCACATTTACCTTAAAACCTTGATCTGTTTTAGGCTCTGTGCTGGATTCTAAGGACCCAGAGATGGCACCTGAACTCAAATTCTCAGTCCAGGGTGGAAACCAAACAGTGAATGAGGTCAAGGACTGAAAAGGCCTCTTGGCAGGTTTGGAGGCAAACAGACCTGGGTTCACATCTCAGTCTTCGTACTTGCTAGTTGTAAGGTTTTAAGCAAGTCATTTCAATAAGGAGCCTCTGTGTCTTCATCTGGAAGTTAGAATCTATCCAGCAGCGTTGGTATATGGAAGAGAGACAGAGGATTGGTATAGCACCCAGGACTGAAAAGATGTGCCATATATGCTACTGATTATTAAGAGAAGAGAGTAAATATTTTCAATTGATAGAATTAGTGAAAGTTTCCTGGAGGAGGTAGTATCTACATAAGATCCTATAAGATGGATAGATTTTGATCTGGTTTTGAGGGATTAGAGGGAAGAGTACAGGGGCTTTTTAGGGCAGTGAAATTTTTCTATGATACAGTAATAGTGGAAACATGTCATCATGCATTTGTCAGAATGTACAGCACAGAGTGAACCCTAATGTAAACTATGGACTTAATAATAATGTATCAACATTGGTTCATTAGTTGCGAGAAAATATATTACACTAACACAAGATGTAAATAACAGGGGAAATTGGAGGGGGTTGTGTGTGTGTGAGAACTCGGCACTTTCTGATCAATCTTTCTGAAAACCTAAAAAACAAACAAGCAAAAAAAAAAAAAAACAAAAAGCCAGGAAAGAGAATTTTATACAAAAAGCTGGCATAAACAAAGGCCGGGTGGTCATGACCTGTGGCTGGAGCATGAAGCACCTGGAGAAGAGTGGTCCCAGAAAGGTGGGTTGAATATCATGTTAAACTGTTTATGCTTTATCCTGAGAGTATGGAGAGATGGTAAATATTTCAAAGTGCTAAAATGATCAGAGTGCATTTAAGGATCATCAGTTAAGATTACCCCTGAACAGACATGAATCTGTAACAAAGGACAGGACAAGAAATGATAAAAATCTGAGTTAAGAGAGCAGCAGTGGGATGGAGAAAGGTGGCCAGATGCAAGAGCTATCCTGAGGTTGTCTCCATCAGAATCTGGTGACTGACTGATCTTGACGTGAGTGGGAGAAGGGGAGAAGTCTAGGAGAATGCCTGGTTTCTGATCGATGCTAAACTGGTGGGGGATGGGGGTGGCGGGGAGGGGTTAGGGACATCCCTTTGGAGATTGGAATGTAGGAAAGCTAGATCTGAAGGTACAATGACCTCGCCCAGCTTCAACATGTTTTTAAGAGAATATTGTTTCAGATGTGGTACGGAACACTTTCTAGAACTCTCTTCTTCTGGCCCCTTAGGGCTGACTGGGGGATTACTGCCTACAGACTTGAACCCACGCTTACCTATGTGGACACTCAACCTGTTACAGAGGTCTTTTCAATGCTGAGCTTAAGGCTACCTCCCTGCGACTTCCCCCACCGAACCCAACTTGGCCCTCAGAGGGTTCTCTCTAATTGGCTTTCTCTGCCCCAGGACAGCCCATTAGAGATCTGTAGACCATGTCCCTTGAATCTGTCCTTCTTCAGCTAGACAGTTTCTAATCCTTCACTTGTTCTAACACAATATATTTCCCAGGCTGCCCGCCCTATCTTAGACATACTCCAGGACACAAAACCCCAGGAAAGTCTGACGCAACCCAGAGTATGTAGAAATTTAACATCCCTCCTTCTAGACATTATTTCATTAGCACAACCTGGGATCCTCTTGGGCCCCAAGGGTAGCCCCTCATATTTCCCACTCATCTCCATCAACTCCATCACCTAGCCCATCTCTCATTTACCTCTGTTGAGCCAGAATTCTGCAACTGGATTTTTATCTCCAAGCGTAAGACTTGATATTGACCTGGACAAACTCCACCCTGCCATGGGGCCATCTACAGGACTAACCAGTTGGAAAGTGGAACACGAAGAGCTCCAGCCAAGCCCCTTTGAGGACTTAGAGGCAAGTGAGGGGCAGCTGAAATAGTCTGGCCCTGCTCTGGCCTCAGCTCCTCCATCTTCCATATGGGCATGAATATCTGCTTTCCTGCCAACCCAAGAGAAGTGACCATACCCCATCCCCAGGGAACAACAGAGGTCAACTTACACATCCTGCTGCCGCCAGACAACACCCCCAGCCTATCTGAACAGGAAATTCTACAGAAGTTATGATGTGCAAAAGTGTCCTCATGTGCAACCAAGAGTCCCCATAACAACCAAGAGTCCTGAAGAGCTGCCATAAAAACTTGGAAATCCTTGGCCTTCCCAGAGTGGAGCATGCAGCAGCTTGCTCTGCGGGAACCCGGCCATCTCTTCAAGAAACACAATTGCACTGTTCCCAGCCCTGAAGCCCTACCCAGAGGCTGACTGAAGGTCTAACTCGCTTAGTTGGCCCCTTATTTCACTCAACATTTGGCCCATCAGAAACAATAAATTTAAAAACAGAGGCAGGTCTTAGAAGACAACCTTTGGGGTCACTTACCTTTAAAATTCAGTTTATTTTGATTCATCAAATACTAATATAGGGTTTAAAATGAAGTGATTCAGAGTGACATTGGCAAAATGGCAGAGTAAGGATCTCCAAAAATCCTCTCCATACATGCAGTGAGAATTGTCAAAACTGGCAAAAATTGTCAAAATCTACTTTTTCTGAACTCTGAAAATTAATCAAAGTCTTGCAGCAATCCAAGGAACACTTATTCAGGGAAACCATATGTTCGTATGTTCTTCATTCAAAGACTCATACATGATGCTCATAGCAGCATTCTTCATAATTGCCCAAATGTGGAAACAACTCATATATCCATCAACTGAGAAAAGGAGAAATGTGGTATGCCTATATACACTACAGTATTATTTGGCCATAAAAAGGAATGAAGTACTGATACGAGCTACAACATGGATGAACTTGGAATCATGTTAAATGGAAGAAGCCAGTCAGAAAAGCCACATACTGTATCATTCAGTTTCTGGGAAATATTCAGAATAGGTAAATTCATAGGGATAAAATGTAGACTAGTGTTTGCTAAGGACTGACAGGAGTGGGAAATTGAGAGTTATGTGACTGGATATGAAGTTTCTTTTTAGGGTGGTGAAAATGTGCTAGAAATAGACAATGGGGATGGCTGCACAAATATGTGATACAATAGAAACATCTGACTTGCACACTTTTAAAGCGTGAATTTTTTAAAATTGTTATTGATGTATAGTTGATTTACAATGTTGTGCTAATTTCTGGTGTACAGCGAAGTAACTCAGTTATTATACATATATATGTATATACATTCTTAAAAAAATTTTTTTTCTTTACTATTATGGTTTATCCCAGGAGAAAGGATACCATTCCCTGTGCTATACAGGAGGACCTTGTTGCTTATGCATTCTAAATGTATATAATAGATTGTATCTCAGTTCAGTTCAGTTCAGTACAGTCACTCAGTCATGTCTGACTCTTTGTGACCCCATGAATCGCAGCACGCCAGAACTCCCTGTCCATCACCAACTCCTGGAGTTCACTCAGACTCACGGCCATCGAGTCAGTGATGCCATCCAGCCATCTCATCCTCTGTCGTCCCCTTCTCCTCCTGCCCCCAGTCTCTCCCAGCATCAGAGTCTTTTCCAATGACTCAACTCTTTGCATGAGGTGGCCAAAGTACTGGAGTTTCAGCTTCACCATCATTCCCTCCAAAGAAATCCCAGGGCTGATCTCCTTCAGAATGGACTGGTTGGATCTCCTTGCAGTCCAAGGGACTCTCAAGAGTCTTCTCCAACACCACAGTTCAAAAGCATCAATTCTTCGGTGCTCAGCTTTCTTCACAGTCCAACTCTCACATCCATACATGACCACTGGTACGTCAAGGCTGTATATTGTCACCCTTCTTATTTAACGTATATGCAGAGTACATCATGAGGAACGCTGGACTGGAAGAAGCACAAGCTGGAATCAAGATTGCCGGGAGAAATATCAATAACCTCAGATATGCAGATGACACCACCCTTATGGCAGAAAGCGAAGAAGAACTAAAAAGCCTCTTGATGAAAGTGAAAGTGGAGAGTGAGAAAGTTGGCTTAAAGCTCAACATTCAGAAAACGAAGATCATGGCATCTGGTCCCATCACTTCATGGGAAATAGATGGAGAAACAGTGGAAACAGTGTCAAACTTTATTTTGGGGGGCACCAAAATCACTGCAGATGGTTATTGCAGCCATGAAATTAAAAGACGCTTACTCCTTGGAAGGAAAGTTATGACCAACCTAGATGACATATTCGAAAGCAGAGACATTACACTGCCAACAAAGGTCCATCTAGTTAAGGCTATGGTTTTTCCAGTAGTCACTGGGGGCAGGAGGGGAAGGGGATGACAGAGGATGAGATGGCTGGATGGCATCACCGACTCCCTGGACATGAGTTTGAGTGCACTCCGGGAGTTGGTAATGGACAGGGATGCCTGGCATGCTGCAATTCATGGGATCACAAAGAGCTGAACATGACTGAGCGACTGAAATGAACTGAACTGAACTGAGGAGAAGGCAATGGCAAGACACTCCAGTTCTCTTGCCTGGAAAATTCCATGGATGGAGGAGCCTGGTAGGCTGCATTCCATGGCATCGCTAAGAGTTGGACATGACTGAGCGACTTCCCTTTCACGTTTCACTTTCATGCATTGGAGAAGGAAATGGCAACCCACTCCAGTGTTCTTGCCTGGAGAATCCCAGGGATGGGGGAACCTGGTGGGCTGCTGTCTATGGGATCACAGAGTCGGATACGACTGAAGCAATTTAGCAGCAGCAGCAGCAGGGGAACAAAGATCCCATATGCAGAGCAACACAGTCCAAAAAAACCCCTAGAATTTGGATAAAAAGTCTAACCTCTTTTTCCTTTGTTCTTTGCCTAGTTTCACTTGCTCATAGGACAACAGCAGAGACCTTGCGCCTGATGCCTCAAAACAAAGTTCCGAGGACAAAATGGCTCTGCCAACACCTCAACTTGGAGGACCACGTGCAGAAGCTGCACAGGACACTCAATTCAAAATGGAGGCAGCGAGCCATGTGCAGAGACGCTGCACCCAGCACTCAGACCTGGAGCGTGAGCAGTACAGCTGCTCTTGCCTCAGGAGAACTCCACCCCCTCGCCACTGACTGATAACCTGATAGAGCCCCCTAGACATCTTTCAGCCTGTTGGGGAAGCATGTACTCTAGAGTATAGGCTTGCAGCTGTCCATTACTTGACTAGAACAAATAGCTGGCGAGAAGTTGCTATATAACACAGGGAGCGCAGCCTGGAGCTGTGTGAAGACCTAGAGGGGCTGCAGCGGGGAGGGCGGTGGTATATGTATAGTTACGGCTGAATAGCATTGTTGTATGGCAGAAACTACCACAACATTGTAAAGCAATTTTCCTTCAATTAAAGGATAAATTTGAAAAAGAAAAGAATAAAATTTTGTGTCTGAACTGAACTTCCTCTCATTCTATGGGCTTGAATGACACCAGAGAGGAGGACCCTTGTTGTTGCCCAGTTGGAAAGGGTCAGCAAAAAATGTCATCTGTTCCTTCTCCTATTTAAAACTACACAGCATCTTAAAAAGCAGAGACATTACTTTGCCAGCAAAAGTCTGTATAGTCAAAGCTATGGTTTTTCCAGTTGTCATGTACAGATATGAATGTTGGACCATAAAGAAGGCTGAGCGCCGAAGAATTGATACTTTCAAACTGTGGTGCTGGGGAAGACTCTTGAGAGTCCCCTGGAGAGCAAGGAGGTCAAACCAGTCAATCCGAAAGGAAATCAATCCTGAATATTCATTGGAAGGACTGATTCTGAAGCTGAAGCTCCAATACTGTGGCCACCTGATTCGAAGAGCTGACTCATTGGAAAAGACCCTGATGCTAGAAAAGATTGAGGGCAGGAGAAGGGGGTGACAGAGGATGAGATGGTTAGATGGTATTACTGATTCCTTGGACATGAGTTTGAGCAAACTCAGGGAGATAGTGAAGGACAAGGAAGCCTGGCGTGCTGCAGTCCATGGGGTCGAAAAGAGTTGGACATGACTGAGCGGCTGAACAAATAATTGCCAGTTGCTTTCAGATTGAATCAGACATTTTGTGACCCACCCTACCCCACCCCCAGCCCACACTACTCTCCCTGCCCCGCACAGAAGCCACACTGGCCCCTGTTTTGTCCCAAGACTCGTGCCCTCTGCTTGGAGCACCCTTGCCTGCAGGGCTGCTCACTCTCAATCAGGTCTCATCAGGTCTCCGTTCATGCACTCCACATAGCCACCACGTATGTCTTGCTTCCTTGTTTGTTACCTACTGCCCCCCTAGAAGGAAACTCCATGAGGACAGGGACTCTGCCTGCTTTGTTGACTGTAGCACAGGGTGGGGGTCCCTGCATACTTTTTGTAACGAATAAATGATGTCCTCTCAAAGCTTGCTGTCATTTGAAGTTAAATATTTTTTTTCTTTTATTCTTTGTGATGTATCTCTTTCCAGAAAAGACATTTAGTCTAATTGATCCCCTGATTAGGATTGTTTTTAACCTCATGAAAGACACCTGATAAGGGGGTATTCCACTCCCTATTGGAATGTCTCAGTTCAGGATGAATGAACTGCTCTCCTATTGGCCATGTTAGCAGCTTGAGAGGTACCAGGAGGGACTGTAGCCTGACAGGACCCTCACCTTCCTGGCAGAATGACTTATTCTCCCTGTTTAGGGACACAGATCGAAGTGAGCCAGCCTGGTACCCTTCCCAAATTGTGTGACTACCGTATTAGGTGCCATGCTTGGAGGAGGGACACCTCTTGGGCGTTGGGCAGGGGATCCTGCAGATAGTCTCCAGATATGTTTTTTCTTAGCTGGCATCAGCCCCTTTCTCAACTCAGACTCCCATGAAATTTCTCATGTAAATGTCTCTATTTCTTAGGCATGGAGAAGAGACCTACTCAGGTTGTTTTCATGAATACCGACAGTACCTCCTTCTCTGCCCAACCCTCTGCACTCGTTTTTGAATTATTATTTATTTGTTTTCTCAGTTGTTGCTGTTGTTGTTTAGTTGCTAAACCATATACAACTCTTTTCATACTGTTCATGGGGTTCTCAAGGCAAGATAACTGAAGTGGTTTGCCATTCCCTTCAGGTAAAACCTAAACAAATCCCTTACATTATACAGCGGAAGTGACAAATAGATTCAAGGGATTAGATCTGATAGAATGCCTGAAGAACTACGGACAGAGGTTCGTGACATTGTACAGGAGGCAGTGATCAAGACCATCCCTAAGAAAAAGACATGCAAAAAGGCAAAATGGTTGCCTGAGGAAGCCTTACAAATAGCTATGACAAGAAGAGAAGCAAAAGGCAAAGGAGAAAAGGAAAGATATACCCATTTGAAGGCAGAGTTCCAAAGAAGAGCAAGGAGAGATAAGTAAGTATTCCTCAGTGATCAATGCAAAGAAATAGAGGAAAACAACAGAATCGGAAAGACTAGAGATCTCTTCAAGAAAATTAGAGATATCAAGGGAACATTTCATGCAAAGATGGGCACAATAAAGAACAGAAATGGTATGGACCTAACAGAAGCAGAAGCTGTTAAGAAGAGGTGGCAAGAATACACAGAAGAACTATACAAAATAGATCTTCACAACCCAGATAATCATGATGGCCTGATCACTCACCTAGAGCCAGACATCCTGGAATTCAAAGTCAAGTGGGTCTTAGGAAGCATCACTATGAACAAAGCTAGTGGAGGTGATGGAATTCCAGTTGACTTATTACAAATCCTGAAAGATGATGCTGTGAAAGTGCTGCACTCAATATGCCAGCATATTTGGAAAACTCAGCAGTGGCCACAGGACTAGAAAAGGTCAGTGTTCATTCCAATCCTTAAGAAAGGCAATGCCAAAGAATGCTCAAACTACCACACAATTTATGCTAGCAAAGTAATGCTCAAAATTCTCCAAGCCAGGCTTCAACAGTATGTGAACCATGAACTTCCAGATGTTCAAGCTGGATTTTAAAAGGGCAGAGGAATCAGAGATCAAATTGCCAACACCCACTGGATCACCAAAAAAGCAAAAGAGTTCCAGAAAAACATCTGCTTTATTGACTGTGCCAAAGCCTTTGACTGTGTGAATCACAAAAAACTGTGGAAAATGGTTAAAGAGATGGGAATACTGGACCACCTGACCTGCCTCCTGAGAAATCTGTATGCAGCTCAAGAAGCAACAGTTAGAACTGGACATGGAACAACAGACTGCTTCCAAATAGGGAAAGGCTGTATATTGTCATCCTGCTTATTTAACTTATATGCAGAGAACATCATGAGAAATGCTGGGCTGGAGGAAGCACGAGCTGGAATCAAGATTACTGGGAGAAATATCAATAACCTCAGATATGAGGATGACACCACCCTTATGGCAGAAAGCAAAAAAGAACTAAAGAGCCTCTTGATGAAAGTGAAAGTGGAGAGTGAAAAAGTTGGCTTAAAATTCAACATTCAGAAAACTAAGAACATGTCATCCAGTCCCATCACTTCATGGCAAATAGATGGGGAAACAGTGAAAACAGTGAGAGACTTTATTTTGGGGGGCTCCAAAGTCACTGCAGATGGTGACTGCAGCCATGAAATTAAAAGACACTTGTTCCTTGGAAGAAAAGTTACGACCAAGCTGGATGGCATATTAAAAAGCAGAGACGTTACTTTGCCAACAAAGATCCATTTAGTCAAAGCTATGGTTTTTCCAGTAGTCATGTATGGATATGAGAGTTGGACTATAGAGAAAGCTGAGTACCAAAAAATTGATGCTTTTGAACTGTGGTGTTGGAGAAGACTCTTGAGAGTCCCTTGGACTGCAAGGAGATCCAACCAGTCCATCCTAAAGGAGATGAGCCCTGAGTGCTCATTGGAAGGACTGATGCTGAAGCTGAAACTCCAGTACTTTGGCCACCTGATGCAAAGAGCTGACTCATTGAAAAAGACCCTGATGCTGGGAAAGATTGAAGGCGGGAGGAGAAGGGGGCAACAGAGGATGAGATGGTTGGATAGCATCACTGACTCAATGGACATGAGTTTGAGTAAACTCCAGGAGTTGGTGTTGGATAGGGAGACCTGACATGCTGCAGTCCATGGGGTCGCGAAGAGTCAGACACAATGGAGCAACTAAACTGAACTGAACTGATACGAGTCTTTCGCAATGCTGTGGACTGTAGCCTGACATGCTCCTCTGTCCATGGGATTCTCCAGGCAAGAATACTAGAGTGCGTAGCCTTTTCCTTCTCCAGGGAATCTTCCCAACTCAGGTATCAAACTCATGTCTCCTGCATTCTCAGGCAGATTCTTTACTACTGAGCCACCAGGGAAGCCCCTTATTTCCTCAGACACATTCTTAAAGTAAAATTATTGAGTTCAAGAGTACTCGTACTTTACAATTTGATTACCAAGTTGCTCTCCAAAAGAGTTGAACTAATTTATGCTCCTCTAGGAGTCTATACAGAGAAGGCAATGGCACCCCACTCCAGTACTCTTGCCTGGAAAATCCCATGGATGGAGGAGCCTGGTAGGCTGCAGTCCATGGGGTCGCTAAGAGTCTGACATGACTGAGTGATTTCACTTTCACTTTTCACTTTCAAGCATTGGAGAAGGAAATGGCAACCCACTCCAGTGTTCTTGCCTGGAGAATCCCAGGGACAGGGGAGCCTGGTGGGCTGCCGTCTATGGGGTCACACAGAGTCGGACACGACTGAAGCGACTTAGCAGCAGCAGCAGCAGCAGAAGTCTATAAATAAAGTCCTAAATTTGAAGGCATTTGCCAAAAAAATTTTACTCCCACATCCCACCTCACCTTATTTCACTTTTTATGGAGATCGAAAGTAGACTCTCTCCTTGCTGGGGAAATTTTGGGGTGAGGGATCTGTTCTGTAGGGGAGCAGTGTGGACAAGATGCACTTCCTTCTGGGTGAATCCTGGGACAAACAGTGTCTCAGGCAGTCACCTGTCCTCTGGGTGAAATATCCTGATTCATGGACCACAGACAGCTGAGGAGGAGTTACAGCAAGGCAACTTTGTGTGATTCCCTTACACTCCAGACACTTCTGAAGAGCGGCTTGGGGAGGAGACCTACCAGGACTTCCCTCAAGCTGTTCTGTGCTCTTCTCCACCTCCTGAGTCCCTCTCCTCTGCTGGCTAAGGTCAGCATCATCTCAAACAGCAAGAGAACACAGCTCCTCTCCTTCTCGCGTCAAAATGGTAAGGATTTGCATCAGAAACTAGTTTGGGCAGATATGCAGTGAGATAGGAGAGCTCTTATGTTACTGGTGGGAGTGTGAATCCAAAGCCAGAGAAATGTTCACACTCTTTTCCCTCAGGAATTCTACTTCTCAGGATCTGCCCTAAGGGAATACCCAGGTGCTGTCATAGGTTTCATGTATGAGGATGCTCACTCCAGCATTATTCACAGAAGCAACAAATTTAGCAACTACAAAAATATCCGATGATAATGAATTGGTTACACAAATCCAAAAAATCGAATACTGAACAGCCATTCCATATCATGTTTTTGAAGAATATTTAATGACATAGGAAAAGACTTAACACATGAAATGAAAAAAGGGAGAGCTGCCAAGTTATAGCTACATGATGTTTTCAGCACTGTTAAAACGCAGGTAAGGAGACTTGAAGTTTACTCACTAAAACATTTACAATGGTTTCTCCAGATTAGATGTGGTTATAATTATCTTCTTCACTCGTCTATGCATTTCTCAAATTTTCCTTAAGAAGTATATATTATTTTTAAATTGGAAAAAAAATATTAAGTCCTACCATTGTCCAAGGCTCAGTTGAAATCATACTTTTTCCTGGAAACTCTCCCAATGAGTGTGACAAGCATTTCAAAGATGTGGCCATTAACATGATAAGTTCCCATACCTATCAGCTCTATTCATTGAACCTTAGACCTTGCACTTCCTTTGTGGCACTCATCTCCGACTCTCTTGCTTTATGGCTACTTAATAAAGTAGTCCTGTCCTGCTGCCCCGTACCCAGCCTGAGGTCCAGATGGCAACACAAGGGACAGAGACAAAGCTTCTGTTTTTGTCCTGTCTTTCTAGGGCACAGGACAGTAAATGTTTATTAAATTTGTTGAATGTGATCAGTCACATTGTCCAGAAAACAAGAAATTCTACTTGTATTCAGAAGACCTAGGTCAGCAGAGCTCACATTCAAAAATTGGATCAAGACCTCTGCTTCTGACCATGGCCTGTATGAAAGGGCTTGGTCAGCTCCTGAGCATCCACACCAACAACAGTCCACCCCGCGCTCACTGCTCCTTGGTCACACTTGCTGTGCCCCTCTGTCTCTGGGCCATGCCATGCTCCTTTCAACCTAAGGACCTTCACACCTGTTCCCTTGGCATATTCTTTTGTCCCCTTCTAGCTGGCCATCTTCTTGTTTTCTGTCAAGTTCAGCTCCACAATGGGCTGGTTTGGTCTCCCCAACAGTTATTTTCCTTCTTATCCTTTCTCGCAATTTTCTTTCGATATTTGTGTGCACTTTGGCTTTATGCTTGACTCTTTTGCTTCATCAGAATTGCCAGAAAGCTGGGTCTGTCTTGATTACTGACAGCTGATCCCAGCCTCTAGCACAGAGTCTGGCACCATCAGGGGCTGAGTGAATGAAAGGGGACAGATAACATGGGAAGGACCTGGCACTTACTAGGCATATTTTTCCATTTTCCTCCTTCCCCAGATCCTAGAGTTGATCCAACTCCCTGAATTCAAACTGACAATGTAGCATCAGAGTTTCAGAACCAGCCAAGACACAGGGAGGCCAAGAGCCTCATGGGGCGCACAGGTGGTGTCCAGAGCCCTGGCTCCTGACTCCTGGCACGGTGCTCCAAAGAACTAACCCGTGGGGTTGGACGCAACCCCAGACTGGGCTCTGTTTTTCTACTTCCCAAATCCCTTCCAGGGAACGAGTCCTGATATGGTAGATGAGAGTGAATAAAGTCTTTCATGCCACTATTTTTCATCAGGGCAGGGAATCCGGGGCCTTGGGCCGTTTGGATCTAGTTCAGTGTAGCAACAATAATTCCTTACATCTTCACACTGTAATGTCATCTCCAAAGCACTATTGTTCTCTTAGTCTAGCTTCACAGAAATCCTGTGAGGTTGGACAAGCAGCTCATTAACCCATGTAACATATGAGAAACAAGAAGCCCAGAGAGGCATGTCAACTTGCCCAAAGCCACAACGGTGGTTAGTGGAAGAGCCAAGCCTGGAAGCCAGGCTTCCTGATTACTAGTCTAGAACTCTTCCAGTATTTCCAGCATCTAGCCATGACCCTCAGATCTTTGTTTCTTTTAGTACTTTTGAGTCAGTGGCATCTCAGCATAGTTAGTGATGTGATAAACAGCTGAGGGAAGAGCTGATGGGGTAATGGGTGTGGCTGTTGTCACCAGGCCCTGGTGTCCATCACCCAATCATGTGGTCTGGGCCTTACTGCTTAAAGTTCCTGTCCTGGCCACTCTGTTTCAATCCTGACTTTAAGAGGAAAATAGACCTTGTATTCTTCCTTCAGACACAGCCCCTGCAAAACAGGCAGGACCGACATGGGGGACTCCAGGAGTGTTTGTGATGGAATCGGAACGAGGGATTATGTGTACAGGAGAGGAAAGTGTAGACACTTTCTGGTTGACAAGAACTTGGGCTGTGAAAGAGAGGAGAGAAAAAGAGGGGCTCGGGGCAGAATTCAGAACTCTAAGAAACTGACATAGAAATCATTCAGAACAAAGAATGATAAGGAATTCCCTGGTTGGTTCCCTTCTTTTAGTGATTAGGACCCCATGCTTCTGCTGTAAGGGGCACGAGTTCAGTGCCTGGTCAGGGGGGTCAAAAAAAAAAAATCACAAAGAATGATATGTTGGGAAATACTCAGCTTGGATGTTAAGTTCTAACTTCCAGTTAGATTTCATGGTGTAATCTTAGATTACACTAATACCTCTCTGGGCTTTCATTTTCTCATTTGTAATATTGCATGGGAGGCAGGAAGGGATTAAGATGTCAAGTTTCTAGTCTTCCCAATTTGTTCTGACCCCTGAACTGTTGCTGTGAAAATTCCCATGAAAACTTTACGTAAATGATCACTTAGTAAAATATCCAAAGAAAAGTCTTCATTATTTGGGACACGTTAGAACTGTGCTTTAAGAGCATAGGTTCATAAGCCAGACTCCTTGGGTTCAAATCCAAGTATGCCACTTATGAGGTGTGTGACCTTGAATAAGTTACTAAACTCCTCTGTGTTTCAGTTTCCTCCTTCAAAAGTAAGACTATGTATACCATTGCATAGGGTTGTTACATGGATCAAGAGAGTTAATGCAAGTAAAGCGCTTAAAATAGGGCCTGAGATATGGTAAACATTCAGTAAGTGTGACTCTTATCATTACCCAGCAAAATCTAATACTCTCCATTCCACTTAAATGAAATTTGCTGATAACTGAAGCTTTCCATTGGCCAAAATACTAAAAATTATCATTAGTTTGAATATAAATTAAGAACTACAATCATTTTGAATGTAAATCTTTATAAAGCACACTATAAAATGTCTTGCTTTCTTAAAAAAAAAGATCTATTAATTATAGTTCACCTCCTTTCCTGATTCAGGCTGAACAAGAATGGGAGATCATTAACTTCCTAGTCTAAGTTCTAAGATTTCACAGGTAGAACAGGTGATGAAAGCCCACCTCCACCCTGGGATGGCGTGTGACATACCCCTGACATAGCAGGTCCCTGGGGGTGGATGGCATAACACACTCCCCAAGGAAGGGCTGGGTCCCCGAGAGCCCAGTGTCCATGCCATACCTTCCACCCACTGTGCTAACTCTCTGGGGTCTTCTTTGGCTCAGCATCAGGGTCGATGGCAAAGTTACACTCCTAGGCTCCTGTGCTCTACCAGCGCGTTGAAACTGAAGCCCATTTGGCAAGAAATTTGGCTCCAGTGGCGCCAAGGATGGCTGTTTGCCCGCTGCCCCACTGTGTGCCAGGGTTGGCCTGCAGGCTGGAGTTGCTTCCCTTCTACCCAGGGTTTGCATCAGACCAGGCAGGGGCTGCCTGGTTTCCCACATGGCCCAGGAGGAGGTTTCTGGCACGCCTATATCAGGACAGCCCACTCAGCCCCTTTGAAAAGAGGCCCTCAGTGCTAATGGGAGCCAGTAATGGTGTGGTTCCTTGTCACTGGCAGAAAACCTCAACATCCCAAGCTGGAGAGCCTCTGATTTCCCCAAATCTGATTTTCCCCAAATGGGAAAACTTCTGCCTCTTGCAAACTTACCCAAGGCAAGGTTAGACTTGAACTCTTGAAACTTAATGGAGAAAAATCTATCTAAAATGGAAAATGGAGAGAATGTCTCTGCTCAAGCTTTAGGTTCTGACAGACAAAGTGAAGTGAAGTAACTCAGTCGTGTCCGACTTTTTGCAACCCCACCAGGCTCCTCTGTCCATGGGATTCACCAGGCAAGAATACTGGAGTGGGTTGCCATTTCCTTCTCCAGGGGATCTTCCCAACCCAGGGATCAAACCCAGGTCTCCCACATTGCAGGCAGATGCTTTAAACTCTGAGCCACAAGCCTGGACCAAATGTGCAGTCAAGTTACCTAAACTCTCTTGCAAGATTGGTGTCTTTTGGCTTTTTAACTCTTAGAATGTGGTGTCTGGTGTATAGCTTAATTATATCAGTTGACTCTTCCACTTCCTGGAGACTTCCTCATCCTACATGCCCAACACACACACATATATGCACACGTGCATTTCCCAACCAGGACCCGGAAGCCTAGATTAAAGAGGAATGAGAAGTTGAGCTTCCCAGGTGGTGCTAGCGGTAAAGAACTTGCCTGTCAATGCGGGAGACAAAAGAGAGGCAGGTTCAGTTCCTGGGTGCGGAAGATCCCCTGGAGGAGGGCATGGCAACCCACTCCAGTATTCTTGCCTGGAGAATCCCCATGGACAGAGGAGCCTGGTGGACTACATTTCATAGGGTCGTGAAGAGTCTGAAGCATGATATGACTGAAGCAACTTAGCACACATGCATGCAGAAAGAAGATGAAGGACCAGGCCACTCGCCACCATTGCCTGCCTTCCAAGTATGGCACTTTCTGACCCCTAGCACATTGCCAAGAAGATCCAAAAGCTCACTTCCTCCTCCACCCCAGATAACAGCAATTACACAGAACGGTTCTTGAGTACTTCCTCTGTGCCTGGTACTGAACTCCTCTCATGCATTATTCTACCAGCCTAGGAGTCAGGTCTGCGATCCTCAGTGGCCCCAGTCATGCCAAGCTACCAAGATAGAAACATCTAGGTCTCCTACAGTCCCTCAGCCCAATTCCATTAGACAACACCAGCCCAGAAGATCCTCAAGCATAATATCCTGAGGTCAAAAATTCCTAAGAAATTGCCTTACCTTCCAGGCTCTCCCACATTCCACCTTTTTCCTTCCTTCCTTTTTTTTTTTTTTTTCCTCTTTTTGGGCCACACCACATGGCATGTGGGAACTTAGTTCCCTGGCCAGGGACTGAAATCTCATCCCCTGCATTGAACATGCAGAGTCTCAACCATTGGCCTGCCAGGGAAGTCCCACACTACATCTTTTTTGTATCTTCAGATTTTTTCCTGAACTGATAGTGTTCTTTTTAAAATATTTTTTGTTGTTTGTTACCTTTTTACTGGTTGATCAACTTTGCTTTTCCGATGGAGTTTTACTAATTTTGACAAATTGGGACAACCATAATAACTTTCTGATCCTTTCATTAATAAAGAGACCCTCCACTCTGAAACTTGAAAGGGAGAGAAATTATCCATTTAACTAAACTAGTTTTGCCCATCAGCTCCCTCTCCCCTTCCTTTCCCTCTCTCTACACATATTAACACAATTTCCTAAGACGTCTCTAAGCAGCGTTTCCACTGTAATTAATTGCCTTTCACTCAAAGTGACACATTTAAGACGTGAAATAACACAAAGAAAGATATATTTAAGAAATTGAGAGCTCAGTTAACTTCGCTTTTGATTGCTGTGAAAATGAGGTGCTCATCTCTAGGTAAAGAGGGACTTTCAAAGATTAAAGAAGTTTGCCTCATTTAGGAAAAAAAAACTACAAGAAACAGATTGAAATATTATCAGGGGTTGCCTCCAAGTGATGGAGGGATGGATAAAAACTTCCTTGATTCGAAGGCTTTTCTGAGCTAATTTTTTTTAAAATAATCATGACTTGTTTTTATCATAAAAAGACAGGAAAAAATGCACTCAGGGTGATGGCAGCTGAGATGAAGGTGCTTATCTTACGAGTCATTTCCCATCTCTCACTTCCTGTCTTTTCCTGGAGCAAACATTGGGGAAAGGAGGGAGGAGGCTAAGTCATCAAGAAAGCCTCGTCCCCAGTGGGCAGATAGAAATTAAAAGCTTGCATAACTTTCCCAGAGTCACAAAGTCTTTGGCGAATTTATGATATGCTCTATCTGCAGGTTATCAGATTGTCTGCCCAGAGCTCTGTGCTGTTTTCCCCGTTGCTGAGTGCCAGTGAATAATGTCCTAAGGCACCTCAGAAACACAGCCTCCTAATAAACACTGGGTTCCAGGCAGCCTCGTACCCATTAAGATGGCTACTATCAAAAAACAAAACAGAAAATAACAAGTGTTGATAAAGATTCGAGAAACTGGAGCCCTGTTGATGGGATGCATGCAACACCTATGGAAAACAGTATAGAGTTTCCTCAAAAAATTAAAAATAGAATATGATCCAGCAATCCAAATTATGGATATATATCTAAAACAATTGAAAGCAGGGACTGGAATAAATATTTGTACACATATTATTCACTATTATACACAAAAGCCAAGACAGAGAAGCAACCTAAATGCCTTTCAACAGATATATGGATAAACAAAATGTGGTTTATACATATAATGGGATATTCTTCAGCCTTGAAAACAACAAAAAAAAAGGGAATTCAGACACAGGCTACAACATGGATGAGGATGACCCTTGAGGACATTCTGCTAAGTGAAGTAAGCCAGTCACAAAAAGACAAATTCTGCACGATTCCACTTATAAGAGGTATCTAGGGCTTCCCTGATGGTCCACTGGTTAAGAATCGCCCCAGCCCAGGAAAGTCCCACATGCCAGGCAGAAACGAACCCTGTGCACCGCAACTGCTGAGCCCGTGGGCTGGAACTACTGAAGCCTGTGTGTCCTAGAGCCCTGCTCCCCTGCGAGAGGAGCCACCGCAATGAGAAGTCTGTGCTCTGCAATGAAAAGTAGCCCTCGCTCACCACAACTAGAGAAAGCATTCCCAGCAGTGAAGAACCACCACAGCCAAAAAATAAATAAATAAATCTTAAAAAAAAAAAAAAAGGCCATCTTAAAACAAAAAAAAAGGTATGTAGAGAAGTAAATTTCATAGACATAGAAATAAAATGGTAGTTAACAGGGTCTGGGGGGAGAGGGAGAAAGAGAGTTATTTAATGTGTATAGTTTCAATTTCACAAGATGAAAAAGTTCTGAAGATCAGTTTCATATCAGTGTGAATATATTTAACACTACTGAACTGTACAATTAAAAATGGTTAAGATGGTAAATTTTATGTTATGTGTGTTTGTTTGTTTTTTTAACCACAATTAAAAACAAAAAGACTAGGGACTTGCCTGGAAATCCAGTGATTAAGACTCTGTGTCCCAAAGCTGGGAGCATGGGGGTGGATCTCCAGTTAGGGAACAAAGATCCCACATGCCATGTGGCATGGCCAAGAAAATATATAAAAATAGATAAATAAAATACTAGAACCTTTATTTTTAAAAAGCCACTGTGAAAATAAGTAAATAACTAGGTTGAAGGCATTAGCAAGTTACTATCTACTGTTCCCACAGACTTGACAAGGAAAAGTTATTACATTACTATAATAACCTGGGCAGTGCGCTCATTCGAGTTCACCATCACCCTTCTTGGATCATATCAGTTCCTCCGTGTAACACACAGGCCACACTTACGGCAAGAGCCAGGCAGAGGTGCACCAGACACGGAGGGACTGGAGCCCAAGAATGAAGTCTGTTGACTTCTAGCTGAGAGCCCCAGAGGGGTGGGGTACGGGGAGAAGAAAGGATTGGCCTCAGAACTTGTCTGGACTGAGCCTCCTAAGACTTTTCTGTAGGTTCCATGCTGGGAAGAGGGCTGTGCAGTAGAAAAAGACTCACAGTCAGGCCCCTGCAGAGATCAGGAACTGATTCCCAAAGCAGAAACCAGAAGAAATCAGCCCGTCCACTGCGGATTGCACACTGCCTTCCGAGTGCAAGTCACTGATTCATCGCGGTTCGTTCGCAGTTTCTTGATATCTCTCCGACCCCTCCAGCCTCTGCTCTTCATCACCCACTCTGATCCTCAACCGTTCTGTCTTCCAGTTTTAACACCTGTTTGCTGCCTCTGCTCGTGCATTCCTTCGCTTGCTCTTCCACACATTCTCTAGTCGTCTAATCATTCCGTACATTGTAGAGGTTACAAGCACAGACTCTGGAGTCATACTATCTAGGTTCAGATCCCAGCTTTGCCCCTTTCTAGCTGTGTGATCATGGGCAAGTTACTTAACCTCTCTGTGCCTCCATTTCACCATCTCTAAAGTGAAAATAAAGATAATGCCTACCTCAAAGGACTACCCAAAGAGAAAAGGACTTATGTCCATGTAAAATACTGAGACCCAAGCCCGTATGGTCAGCACTCACAGTATGTTAGGTATGGTCGTTCACTCATCAAATATTCAGACTACCTACTATATAAAGTTATACTGAGGCCATGAAAAAAAAACTCTAGACCAAGTACCCTTGAGTTGTTCCCCATCAAGTGGGGGAAACAGACTTATAAGCAACTGAAAATAAACCAAAACAGGAAATAAAATGCTCTGCGGCAAAGGGACAGAGAGAAAGCAGGAGCTGATTTAGGGGGAAAGTCTTCATAGAAGTGTGGTTTTGAACTGAACCCTGTAAGACAGCACAAAATTCAAGACGCTGAGACTGGAGAGAGTCTCTTCCTAGTGGAGCTTGAACCTAGAAATAGGTATGTACTTGGGAAATGAAGAGAAGTATTGTGTCCCTGAGGTAGGGTTGCCAGGGAAAACTAAGGACTCTCAGTTAAATTTGAATTTCAGATAAACATAAAAATTTTTAGCACAAGGATGTCACAAATATACTTAAAAACTATTTGTTACCTGAACTTCAAATATAACTGGGAGCCATATATTATTTTGGCTGAATCTGGCATCCTGACCCTGGGGAGAAAATAAACCCTTTGGAAGTCTGTGCCCTGGGGCTATGGACGCTGTGCCCCACCTCACCCGTGTGTGGTCTGCCACCTTCCTGAGTCACTTGGCATTCTTGACTCCAGGCTCCAAAGAGACTCTAGTGAGCTGTTGGTGAATCATTTGGTGCCACTTTGTTAACAACAATCACCCTCCCCATCTCCCAGACAGAGATGACGGAAAAATCCCACATTTGTTCATTTTGTCGAAGGTCACAGGGTTTGCTGTTTTTATGTTAGTTTCCTTATTTTTCTGAGATCATGTCTTCTTTTTTTTTTCATTTGAGATTCATTAACTCTATGACGGAAAAGAATTCATTCCCTTCATTGCTGTTAGAGACAGAAAAAAAAAGAGAGACAGGAAAAAATTTTAAATACCAGCATAACAGAGTATCTGAAGACTATAGGCCTGGCTGTGAAATGTCCCAAGAGAACCGAGGGCTCCATGGTGGACCCAGAGTGTTACTGGCCTTTTGTGCCAACACTTCGGGAGTCTCTCTCTGTAGCTTCCACCCAAGCTGGGCCTTTAAATCTTCAGGTGCGCAGCAGTGGAGTGAAGAGAATCACCACCTGCAGAAGAAGAACCTGGCCATCCGCAACCAAGTTGGAGGCTGGGGAAACAAAAGATGGTTCTCAGGATTCTCCCCTCCCTCATCCATAAAACATGCCTCACAAAGTCATTTCACGCCCCAGCATCTGCCCGCTGTTCCAGAAAGGTACACCTATTCATCTCTCTCAAAAATGTTTATGGAGAGAAATTATCAGCAAGAGAAAACAAATTCTCTGGCGAGATATTGCCCTTTGTGAGATAACTACTTCTGTGGAAGCATTGACAATGGGGATGGTGTTTGGCTTGAATGTGGTCTGTCTGGGAGGATTGGGAGGTGCCGCTCTACAAAAATCCCCAAGCAGGGAGACTCTGCCACCTTGGAGCCTGCCTATCTGACTCGGCTGAAAGAAACGGTGGAACAGTGAAATTTCTGAGCTTAAAGGGAAGTGGGAGGAGGCGTCCTTTTCTCGTCAAGGCACTCAAAGCCTGCTCAGGCTCCCAGGCCAGAAGACACGAGACAAAACACAATCACTGAAAGAAGCCACCCCCGCCCCTAACCCTGTCTCAGCTGCTGCAGGCAGGAGGGTTTTATTCATCAGGTGCCACAGACACAGGATTGAGGACATGCAAGCCTTTTAAGGCCCTAGAAAAATCCTTGCACATCACAAACATTCTCATCAACTCCAAGATACAAAATGAAAATTCCAAAATTGAAATTTAAATACATGTCCATGAAATACAGTTATTATGTCAACTCCCTAAATTGTTTGACTCGGTATCTGTAGAAATGTTATTACACAGTATTTGAAAACAATTAGTGGGTTATTTCACTTCAAGGAATCCCTAAAACTGCCCTAATGATTTCTCAAAATAATCTTGAAAACAGAATTATTAAAAATGCCCTCAAGACTATTTTAAAGCAAAATAATTGCATTCATAGTGCAATATTGGGGGAATTTTGGTATGTACTATGACATGGGGTGGTGCCTCTGAAGGTTAGACTACTTGGCTCCCACAAAGGTACTAAAACAGCCTTGGTCCCATGGGGCCCATCAAAATGTTTAAAGAAAACAAGTGGCCACAGACACGGTAATAAAAGTTTTTGTAGCCAACTGAACTTCTTTGTTCTTGTAAATCCAGAGGCCATCTAAGCTAGAAGGATCCCTGGCCGTGATGGAAACCAGCGTAAAACCACACCCAGTCTCTGAATCTCTAGACACCAACCTTCTTTGTATAGGAAGAGATACTGGAGGCTCAGAGAGGGGTGGACCGTCCCATAGGTCACACAGCAATAGCATTCATCAAGTGCTGAGGACTTAGGGGCTTTGAGATGAGACTCTACTGCCTCCCCCCGCCCCTGGACTTTTTCTTGTCCACGATAACATGCCTGGATGTCCTTTTTCCTTTGCCAAATCACTGAGGCAGTTCCTGTATCCTTAGTAGAATATCTGCTGCTGCCGCTACTGCTAAGTTGCTTCAGTCGTGTCCAACTCTGTGCGACCCCATAGACGGCAGCCCACCAGGCTCCCTCATCCCTGGGATTCTCTAGGCAAAAATACTGGAGTGAGTTGCCATTTCCTTCTCCAATGCATGAAAGTGAAAAGTCAAAGTGAAGTCGCTCAGTCGTGTCCAATTCTTTGTGACCCCATGGACTGCAGCCTACCAGGCTCCTCCGTCCATGGGATTTTCCAGGCAAGAGTACTGGAGTGGGGTGCCATTGCCTTCTCCAGCAGAATATCTAGATATCTTTAAAAGATCACTCACTGCTTTGATTTTGGAGAATCCAGCTCATATTCTTAGTTATTGATGTCTGCCAACCACTCGTTCATCCTCTGGCTTTCCCAACCTTGGTCTAGGCACCTTGCTTTCAGGTCTTCTAGTAAGAAGCCCACTTTATCCTGTGCAAATCACATAGACCAATATCTCCGTCCCAGCAGGGCTGTTAGCTGACCAGGTGCCATTATCTACAGCTTGATACCTGGACTGTGCCCTCTGCCGCCCCCTTGTGGTCACCACAAGAGGTGCGCTGCTTCGGACTCAAGGTCCACACCTGTGTGCCAAGTACTTTTGAATCAGCTTGATTACTCTTTCTGGAAACGCTTCTTTATTCCTGGATGGCTGGCACCTGGACAGGATTCATCTCCTCCACGCCTACTCTTCCAGTCTATCGCCCATGGGAACTTCAGCATCCTCATTGAGCAATCAGTCCAATCACTCCATCAACTCCCTGGTATTAATTGAGCACTGGTCAATGGTGATAAGCCTGGAGATGGAGGATTACAGAATGGATGTAAGATGTAGCCCATGACCTTGAGGAGTTCAGAATCAATAAAAAGAGTCAAAATACACAAAAAATTTTTAATAATTTAATGTTCAACTATTCTGTGCCAAGAACTTCAAGAATTCAGAATTGAGGTCAAATAGTTGAGGACTCCCTGGAGACAGCAGATTTGAACTAATGTTTAGAAGACAGGAAGTATTTCAGAAACAAAAGTGTAAAGAAAAAACACTCCTGGGAGTTTCCCAGTGGCCTAATGGTTTGGATTCTGGGCTTTCACTGCCGTGGCCCAGGTTCAATCCCTGATTGGGGAACTGAGACCCTGCAAGCTGCACAGTGCAGCCAAAAACAAAATAAAGGGAAATACTCTTATGTGTCTCCTGTAATCTCATTTTACCACTGCACTACTTCTGGCACCAGATGTGTGGGTTTTCTAAACATCAGTCAATTCTGTGACAACAACTGGGTATCCAGCAATTTAACTCAGTTCTGACTCTACCAGGAGACACCATCAGATCCCATAAATTAAGTGCTTAGTCCCACAAAATTGTACCCCTCCCCCTTCAGATGGACAGGGAAGCCTGGCATGCCACGGTCCATGGGGTGGCAAAGAGTCGGACGTGACTGAATGACTGAACAGCCCTTCAGATGGTCAATTGCAAGTCCAATTACTTGTGCTTCTGACAGACCAGTTATAACTTGGAGGTTCCCACAACCCCTCCTCAGGTTTGATTAGTTTGCTAGAAACAGCAAATAGAACTCAGGAATTACTAGATTACTGGTTTATTGTAAAAGAATATTATAACTCAGGAACAGCCAGATGGAAGAGACATAGGGCAAGGGGCACAGAGCTTCCATGCCTTCTCCAGGACACTAGCCTTTGCAAAGGTGTTCACTAACCCAGAAGCTTTCCAAACCCGATTCTTTCAAGTTTTTAAGGAGTTTTCACTACATAGGCACGACTGATTAAATAGTGCTGTTGTTGTTTAGCCAATAAATTCTGTTCTACTCTTTTGCAACCCCATGTACTATAGTCCGCCAGGCTCCTCTGCCCATGGGATTACCCAGGCAAGAATACTGAAGTGGGTTGCCATTTTCTTGTCATTGATAATTAATTCAACCTCCAGCTCTTCTCACCTTTCTGGAAGGGGGTGCTGAAAATTTCAACACTCTAATCACCTGGTTAGGCCCTCTGGCAACCAGTCTGCAGCCCAAGGAGCTTTTCAAAAGTCACCTCATTAACATAAACTCAGATGTGGTTGAAACGAGCTTTTTCAGAATAACAAAAGATACCCATTTTACTTTTGTGCTCTTAACACTTAAGATATTTAGGAGCTCTGTGGCAGGAACACGACAAAGACCAAATATACATGTATTTCTTATTATAAATCATAGCATCACAAGAAGGAAAAAAAGAAGAGTATTCTGGAAGGAAGTAACAGCCAAGAAAAAAATTATGGCTAAAACAATATTTCCAAGAAAAAAGACAAAAGAGAGATAAACTCTCTTATGATCTTTTTTGGGCGCTGTTAGCACTTTCCCCGAAGGCAATGGCACCCCACTCCAGTACTGTTGCCTGGAAAATCCCATGGATGGAGGAGCCTGGTGGGCTGCAGTCCATGGGGTCGCGAAGAGTTGGGCACGACTGAGCAACTTCACTTTCACTTCTCACTTTCATGCATTGGAGAAGGAAATGGCAACCCACTCCAGTGTTCTTGCCTGGAGAATCCCAGGGACGGGGGAGCCTGGTGGGCTGCCGTCTATGGGGTCGCACAGAGTTGGACATGAATGAAGTGACTTAGCAGCAGCAGCAGCACTTTCCTACCACTTTGCAGAGCATACATTGCCCTCAGACCCTGTAATATTTACTAATCTCTTTTCTGATATTCATTAGGACCCTATTGGTTGCAAGTAACAGCAACATAAATGAGCTTAGACAAAAAAGAAAGGTATGAATTGAAATAATTGAGGCGAACATGGATAGCAGTGGCAAAGGGTATGCCCAAACCCAGTGCTGACACAATGTCCCAGTGTCATCAGCTTTCACAAGCTTTGCTCTCCCTCTCCCTCCATCTGCACCTATGTTTTTCACTTTTCACTCCTTTTCCGCTCTTTGAGGGCCTCATTCTCTTCTACCATAGCTTGGTTTCCTCTAAAAGTCAGGGACAATGGCCTTCAAGGTAACCAGTTTCATGTACTTCTAGACCCCACTAGTTCCATCAGAAGAGTCCCCAGGGAAGACTTCCACTGGCCGGTGATGGAGGCAATAACCCTTCTATAAAGTGAACTGAAAGCCACTCAGTCCCATCTGACTCTTTGCGACCCCATGGATATACAGTCCATGGAATTCTCCAGGCAAGAATACTGGAGTGGGCAGCCGTTCCCTTCTCTCGGGGATCTTCCCAACCCAGTGATCAAACCCAGGTCTCCCACACTGCAGGTGGATTCTTTACCAGCTGAGCCACCAGGGAAGCCTGACCCTTCTATGCTCTTCCCTTTATCAAGGGGCTAGAAGCCTGGGAGGGGTATGTCCCAGAATCCCTGCCTTCAGAGACAGCAGTTCTTCAAGGAGAAGCAGTTATCAAGATGTGAAAGGCAAAATAAGGCAGAAGCCAGATTTTCCCGCCTCTGGCACTGTCAAACTTTGGGCTTAGGCAGACATGACATTTTGCAGTGGTCTCTAAGTATTTTCCTGAAAATCTCGGGCCTCAGGATGGGAGGCAGCTATGATCATTCCTACTGGTTTCCTGAGTTCCTTCAAATTCCTGTCTGTAAAAGCTAGTGGCCTTCCTTGACCTTTGTCCAGACTTTCCAATGATTTTTTTAAGAACCTAATGTCGTTTATTAAGTCCTTTCCTTCTTAAAATACCTTGAGCAGTTCCTGTTTATGACCATATCCTAACTGATACAAGCATACACCCCAAGGGTGGAGCATAGCGTAGGATCTATAACTCTGATGACAGAGGAGAGGAAGAATTTGCTAGCAGTCAATCAAGAGCAGCCACATTTCCCTGAGAAAACTGGTGGGAGGCAAGTTCAGGTGGGTGGAATGAGGTGAGCTGATGGGAGGCACTGAATGCCAGGCATGCAGATTTCAGGCACTGAAGAAACAGGGAGTCAGGCGAATATGAGGCCAAGGGCCACACTATAGGGCAAGCAGTGGTGGCATCTATGGGGCAAGTCAGGGTGTGGGCACCGAAAGGAGCCAGTGACAACAGAGATGCCCTAAAATGGGAGAGAGGTAAAAGCACAAAAAAGGTGCATCTGAAAGACGTGTTGGAAAAGGAAATAAGGTATTTTGGTATGTCACATTTAAAGACTTAATAATAGCTGCCATTTATGAAATTATAGTTAATTATAAATCAGATACGGAGAAGGCAATGGCACCCTACTCCAGTACTCTTGCCTGGAAAATCCCATGGACGGAGGAGCCTGGTGGGCTACAGTCCATAGGGTCGTGAAGATTTGGACACGACTGAGCAACTTCACTTTGACTTTTCACTTTCATGCATTGGAGAAGGACATGGCAACCCACTCCAGTGTTCTTGCCTGGAGAATCCCAGGGACGGGGGAGCCTGGTGGGCTGCCGTCTATGGGGTTGCACAAAGTCGGACACGACTGAAGCGACTTAGCAGCAGCGGCAGCAGCATACATCAGATAATCTGCTAAATTTTTTTTTATGTTAGATAAAACCCTGCAAGGCAGGAACCATTTACATTTACAACTGAGAAAACCAAGGGCCAGGAATATTGACTGATATGTCAAGGTAAATCAGCTAGAGGCCAGAGCCAGGACTTGAACATCAATTCTATTGTTCATCGAGGCCCGCACTCATTTCCACCACTCTATGCTGCTTTTCTTCCAACGTTGGTCCTTATAACAGCACAAAAGGCCAACTTTGACCCTCACCTGGTGAGAGGCAGTAGAGAATAATCAAAAGGGCAAAGGCTGTGTCCCTCTGACATGAAGCCTTAAGAAGATTATAATCATGAGGAAGCAACGTGACAAATCCAAATGGAGGGATTTCTGCAAAACAACTGGCCTGGTCTCTTAAAACATGTCAGTGTTATAAAAGACAAAAAATCATGACTGGAAAGCCAAGCTCTAGACGAGAAGATACTACAGAAATGCAACAGCTCAGTACAATGAATGATCCTGAATTGGATGCCTAAAAAAAAAAATACTACAAAGCACATTTTATAAACAATTATTAAAGTAAACCAGATATCACGTGTTAATGTTAAACTTCCCAAGTGGGATTATTTTATTGTAGTTTTGTGGAAGAATGCCATTGCTCTTTGGAGATGAGCTGAAATATTTGAGAGTAAATCAGATACTTCCAAGTCATTCTCAAATGGATTAGCATAACTGATAGATGTATAGATGGATGCATAGATACAACTGAAAAATGCTGCTCACCATCTGGCTCTACAAGAATGAAGTCACTAGCCGCTGCAGTCACTGACCTTTAACACACCCTGAAAGGAGCTCAGTATGGAGATCAGGAATGAGACACTCTGATCTTGGAAAACTGGCAGAACAGGCCTTCAGAGAGTGAGATATTTTCAGGAGGAAATTTTACAAACCTGATTTCCTACATCTTCTCATAGCTAGAAAAGCACTGTAATCCTCGATGGAGACATTTGCTCCTTGTGACCAGCAACAACCTTCTGTAGAGATGTGTTCTCAATTGCATGCACCCCCTTCATCAAAATCCCATGACCTCCCCCCCTCCACCCCCACCACCAACCTCTTCAGAGCAGTTCCTCAGAGCTATCTGAGAGGCTGTCTCCGGGGATATAGTCCTCAGTAAGTCCCCAGTTTCAGAACTTACAGCTCTCATGTCAAGGGGTTTTGGTTTTTGTGTTTCTGCCAACAGTAGGGAGAGTGCAGATGCAACAAAACCTTAACAATTAAAGGGTCTATGGAGTTGATTGTACTATTCTTGCAATTTTCCTGTAGTTTGAAATTTTTCCCAAAAAAAGTTGAAAAAGTTTGAAAATGCACCCATTTCAGTCAAACAACAACAACAACAACCAAGGAATAGAAAAAAGGAGGGCTTTAAGTCAAACATACCTGAGTCCAGCACTTACTGGCCCTGTGACCCCTGAGTCCTCAGGTCCTCCGCTGGGCACAGCATCCTCTTGTATCCTGTGTTCACATTTGTTCTCCTCCCTACCTCCTGCCTAAGCCCCACTTCTTAGAATCCATTATACTGGCCACTGAGGGAGATTTGCTCAGTATAAATAAGAACAACTGTGTGTCCTGTAGAATGCACAGTTGAGGTGACATGGCACCCTGCAGGGACATTTATTGCATGAGAAACAGGCAGTCCAACCCTCTGAACATCGCGTCTTGGGGACAAAAGTCAAAAATGCCTCTACCCACAACTTGCTGGTTTACACTATGGATCAGCACTCAGAGACTAGCCATGAACTTCTCAAAGTGGGAGCCATGAGCTTCTCAAAGTGGGACAGTTGGCCCATCTGAGCAGAATCTGCTGTGGTTCATGTAAAAATGCAGATTCTTGGGCTCCTGAGGCTCTGAGTCAGCTTCTTGCCAATGTGTTGCCAGTGCACACTCTAATTCTAAGACAGTTTCTAGGTGACCCTAAGGCACATTTAAGAGTTTAAGCTCCTCTGACCCACATCGTGGCCACAGTGAACGTGCTACTTTATAGCTAAATTGGTCCACTGTAGAAGTGGATTCTTGTGGTTAGAGCCTAATAATAACATAAAATGTTTATGTCTGCCACAAAAATGTCCACAAATGGAAATATGAATGGAGTTGTGCATAAAGATAAAAGCAGGACACTAAGGAAAGCAATATTTCTCTCTGGGCTTTGCCAGCTCCAGACTCAAAGTATATGAATGAAACACTGTTCTGAGTCCATAACTGTCTGGACTCTGGGACGAGAGGGACCAGAGGGGGCTCAAGGCCTGGGCAGAAGGAGCCTGTCCACTCACTGTGACTCTGGGAAGCCGCAAAAACCCATCGTTCCCACTTCTGGGCATGTGCAGTAAGCGGTGATCCTACAGCATCATGTAAACCCCCAAATCTCCAGGAATTCCAGTGATGGAGAGGCTCACTTAGATTCTGCCCAGGGTCTGATGGGACCTCTCCCACTGGCCTTGCAGACCTCTCCTCGGGGACAGTCCTCTATGGGATGCCACCTGGGGGAAAGCAGTTGACAACGGTCGCCTGGTTTTCCTGTGGTCCAGTGACGACTTGGTAGCGGACATCTGGTTTGGAAGGTGCTGGGCCCTTCTCTCTTCCAGCCAGGAGATCATATTATTTAATTGGGAAAGCTCTTCTCTGACCCTGAGAATCTTCTATTCCAAGCAGGCTCTGGGCAGGCATTTACTCACAGGGTCCGAGTTATTTTGGGAGATTCAACATCCTGCACTCAGCCCCAGGGAGGGGAAAAGAAGGACAGACAATTGGGTAGTCTCCACCCCCACCCCACCCTCAAACTGAGACAGAAGACAGACTGTCCTTTACAACTTTAACTCTTTCCTGGCTCTGGCTAAGAACAATGCACCCCCTAGAAAAGTCTCACATGGCAGCATGGCAACCGTTTTCATTCCAGAAAAAAATAAAATGTAGCAGGAGAAAATTATGCATGGAAAGAAAGTGACTTTTAAAAATTGTCTTTAAATATTACAATCAAAGTGAAAGGATGGAAATTGCATCAGAAGAACATGTGTGTGTGTGCAGTTTAACACTGAAGAAATAAATCCCTTTCCCAACTGTAGGACTTAAAGTAATATTGTACCTTTTACAGTCCATGGGATTGCAAAGAGTTGGACACGACTGAAGCGACTTAGCACGCACACACGCACGTACCTTTTCAGGAACTCCAAAGTGTATTATGGAGATAAGGAGAATCAGATTAAAGACCTCAGGTTTAGACTTTGGCACACAAAATCATCGGCATTAGAACCCAGGTAAGTGTCACCTGGGAGGTTTCAGTGTTTGCTGCCTGTGTGCCTTGTTTTTCAAATGTTCCCTGCAGTGTGGTGGAGCAGAGCCTCGTATAGGAAGGGTGCTGAGCAGAGAGAAGGGAGAAAGGCAGCCAGCCAGCCAGGAGGAGAGTCGCAATGATACTCCAGGGGTAACAAGTGCCCTTTTGCATGTGGGATGTCTGTGGCTCCTCATCGGTGTGGTTTATTAAGGCACAAGGTGATAATTCATATTTAAGACCCCCGCTTTGTTGAATCTCTATTGGATTCAATTCCACACACAGTCACTCAGGGCCTAACGTTTGCCCGGCGCTCAGCGAACCCTAGGAGTGGGCAGCAATAGATTGCGCACAGGCCCTGTTCCTTGCCCTCCAGAATTCTCTCCAGGGCATGAGAGTCACATGTCCTGGACACCTGGCACCCCCAAAACAAATCAACCAGGGACTGTGGGACAACGGCCTGCCGGGGCTTGTGGGCTTACATTTTAGACTTCCCCGGCAGCAGAAAAATGCTGCCCTGTTCTGAATCATCACTTGCTTCTTAACACAAAGCAAAACCAGCCATCCTTCCCCACCTCCTCCGGGAGAGCTCAGCTCTGGCCTGCCCTGGCCCTGGCTCCTTGCAGAAGTAGTGCCTGAGTCTAACCAGCCCTGGAGCTATCCTTGTGTCTCAAGGCCTCTCTGGGACCTGGACTGACCTTCGGCCTCTCTGACCCTGTCTGGTTCTTTTCTGTCACACTTTTTGCTTCCTCGTTGTCCACAGGCTCCAAGCCTCTTCTTCCTGACCCAGAATTTTATGCCCTCAGACTTCTCCAGCCCACTCATGTCATTTCCTGGCCCAGTCTGACATGCTGGCAGGTGTGGTAGCCTCCAAGACTGTCATCAGACCAAAGTTTGAGACTGAAACAATCACTGTACTTGGTAGGTTGCAAACACCATAATTTAGGCTGCAATTGCCAGAGCTCAGGCAGTTTCTCCATTAAGATGCATCACTGCAAAGCAATTCAACTAATTCAGTTTCCTAGCACCCACTTGCTGATCAGGTGCCCTACTGTCATCAAAGGAACTTTTGAACTGGCTCTAAAACTTCAGTTACAGCAGAGGTCCTGGAGGGCTTGCTGCACCACAACACCCAGTTTCTGATTCTGAAGGTCTACAAATCAGAATTCGTATTTCTAAGGTTCTCAGCTGAGGCTGATGCTGGTCCAAGGACCTCAGCTTTTTTTTTTTTTTTTTTTGGCTGCACTGGGTCTTTATTGCAGCACATGGGCTTTCTCTGGTTGCAGTGCATGGGGTTAGTTGCCTTGTGGAATGTGGGATCTTAGTTCCCTAACCAGGGATCTAAAATGTGTCCGCTGCATTGGAAGGTGGATTCTTAACCACTGGACCACGAGGAAAGCTCCAGGGACCTCACTTTAAGAATCCTTGCTCTAGTTCAGTGGTTTTCAAACTCGGTTGTACATTGGACTCATCTGGGGAGTTAAAAAAAAAGATAGACTAATGCCTGAGTCCACCCTCAGAATTCTGATTTAACTGGTCTGAAATAGACGTGTCACTGGAGGTTCCCTGGTGGCTCAGTGGTAAAGAACTTGCCTGTAAAGCAGGAGAAGCGTAGATTCACGAATTGGGTAGATTCCCTGGAGAAGGAAACGGCAGTATTCTTTGCTTGGAAAATCCCATGGACAGAGGAGACTGGCAGGCTACAGTCTATGGGGTTGCAAAAGAGTCAGACACGACATAGGCACTAAACAACAGGAGACTGGACACTAGGCACTGTATAAGATTTGTAGGTGATTCTAATATTCAGCGTGAGTTGAGAAGTCTGCTCTGGTCCATTTCATCAGTAGAGGCTGCACTAGGCATGGGGAGCCCCCTTTATCTTCTGTGGGTACACTTACCTGAGATCACCAGATAAAATATAGAACACTCAGTTAAATTTGGGGCTTCCCCTGTGGCTCAGATGGTAAAGAATCTGCCTGCAATGCCGGAGACCCAGGTTCAATCCCTGGGTCAGGAAGCTCCCCTGGAGAAGGGAATGGCAACCCACTTCAATATTCTTGCCTGGAGAATTCCATGGGACAGAGAAGCCTGGTGGGTTACAGTCCATGGGATCACAAAGAGTCTTCAGGCACAACTGAGTGACTTTCATTTCACAGTTAAATTTTAATTCTGAATAAACAAAAAATAATATTTTACTATAGGAATATTCCAAACATTGCATAGATGTCCATTTTTGTGATTGTTATTTTGTTTTTTCCTAATTCTGGCAACTCTGCCCTTAGATGCTCCATGACATAGAATGAGAAACAATGATCTGCCAGCTTCCATTGTATAAACAGTAACACCAAGGCCCCAGAGGTCATATAGGAAGTCAGAAGAGAGCCAGGATAAGAAATCAGGAGTCTTGACCTCCATCTAGAATTCTTTTCCTTCCATCACACCGAACTGTGCTAAAGACATTTACACCCTTCTCTTGTTAGGGGGTTATTATCAGTCGCCTAGAGGTGACTTCAGAGGGTTGAGTCTGATTTATGTCCTCTCTGCTGCTGTCCCAGTCCTCACCTATACCCCCCTTTCTACTGCTGCAGATACCACAGAGGCTGTCCTGGGGTATAGTCATGCTCAGGGCATGTCACTAATGGCCATCTCAGGGAGGAAGCGGCCTGGAAGTGGTCCCGGCCAGATACAGCTATGAGCGAGAGACCATAATTGGGTAACACAAGGACAAGTGGGATTTGGCACAGGCAAACGACAGGCAGAGAATGTTGGGAGAGGCCCACTTAATTCACAGAGACACTTGGAATTAGTTGTAAATTCTCCGGGAAGAGATCAAGGCAGCGGCATAAACAGCTCAATTAAACTGTCGGCTCAATGTTCAATGCGCAGTAATGGTCAAAACACAGCCTTTAATCTAGATACAGAGGATTATCTTTCAACCAGGAATGAGATTCCTAAGATTAGTCGTACCTGAGGTGGAGAGAACAACAGAGCCGGCTCAGCGACACCATGGACAGGCTTGTGTGTCAGGATGACTGGGACTCGTGTGGAATAGGCTACCCGGACTCCACAACCTTCCTGGAGGCCCCTGCAGATGCTGGGAAAACAGGGACGAATCTCGTTCTGCTTCCTTCAAGGAGGAGACATCATCTGGGAACAGAACACTCCAGCACATTTGCTTTAAAAATGCAGCAAGTCAGACATGCTTCCACCTCCAGACCAAAGCCCAAGCCAGGAGCACCAGGACTGAGGCAGAGAGATGATGTACTTTTAGCCCTCTGCCATTCTACCTTCCACAATCAGCCACTCACGTTCATTCACTCATTCTGCAAATATTTATCACAAGTCTACTATGTGTCAGACCCTGTTCTGGACACGGAAGTTATACAGAGAACAAAAAGCAAAGATCCCTTCCCCATTGTGGGGCAAGATAAAGAATAAACAAGAAAGGTACATCAAATACGTTGTATGTGAAAAGGGAATGAGTGATACTAAGAAAAATAAAGCAGAGATGAGGACAGAAAGTGTTGAGTGGGGACAACTCTGGATATGGTGCCTAGGGGAGGTCTCACAGCAACTGTCATTTAAATAAAGACCAGAAGGGAATGAATGTTGAACCAGGGGCCAGCTGGAGGAAGCATTCCAGCCAGAGATGTAGTGCAAAGATCCAACCTGAGAGATGTTCAAGAAATACCCAAGAGGCTACCTGTTTGGGGCAAGAGAGAGGACAGTAGAAGATGAAGTCAGGAATTTAAGAGAACTATGTCATCTGAGGTCTTATGGGCCACTATAAGGATTTTGACATTTATTCTTAGGGAAATGGGGATTTGATGGGAGATTTGAGCAGAGGACTTTCCCAATGGCTCAGCAGGTCAAGAATGCCTGCATGCAGGAGACATGGGTTTGATCCTTGGGTTGGGAAGATCCCTTGGAGAAGGAAAAAGCAACCCACTCCAATATTCTTGCCTGGGAAATCCCACAGACAGAGGAGCCTGGTGGGCTGCAGTCATGGAGTTGCAAAGAGCTGGACATGACTGAGCACATAAACTCATTACTCATTGAAGAGAAGAGAGATATAATCAAAATCATTTTTTTATACATTTAAAAAAATATTTATTTTTATTTACTTATTTGACTGTGCCAAGTCTTAGTTGTAGCATGCAGGATCTTTTAGTTGCTGCATGTGGGATCCCTGACCAGGGATCAAACCCAGGCTCCCTGCATTGGGAGTATGGAGTCTTAGCCAATGGACCACCAGGGAACTCCCAAGATTCATTTTTAATGGGATTATCGGCTGCTGTTCTGAGAGAGAAACAGGGAAATGGGTGAGAGATACTTGCAATGATTCGGTCAAGAGATTTAGGAGTTGGACCAGGATGGAAGCAGTGGAGGTGGTGAAACATGGTAGGATTCTGCATATTCTTTGCTCATGGTTGGATGGAGCAGCAGTAAAAAAAAGGTATCAAGAATGACCGAGGGATTTGTTTCAGATATTCACTGAGGATTAATGACTCTGGAATCCATGCTTCCAGCTGAGACTCCTGGGCTGGTACATAGCAACATTTGATGAAATGAACTGAAAAAGTAGATGAATCTGTTAGGTTGGTGGCACCATTTTTCCAGGCCTTTACCAATGGCAGAGCATACCTCCAGATATTGAGGGTGCAGAGAAAAGTGAGAAATTGAAACAGGGCAGAAACAGAAACAGGAGCATACTCAACCCCTCCAATAAGAAAATTGGGGACAAGGAGGCAGGCAAGGGGATTTGAAGGAAAAAATGCCAAGAATGACAGGCATAGGGTTAAATTTGTGGTACCAAAGAGACTGGGTGTCAATCCCAGTCGTGCCTCCTGATTCAATCTCTTATCTTTGTTGGTCCCAGGATTCTCCCTGTGAAATGGGGTCACTGGCTTTCTAAAAAGAGTCTATCTAGCTTAACCATCTGTAGTGCTCTGATCCTTTTCTTACAAGTTCCCCTCTCCTCTAGCCTTTTGACACAGTGCTTCTCCAACATCATCTTTCAGGAAATTTTCTGTTTCTTTTCACAGTGATTATTTCTGACTCTGAGTTTTGTAAGATGTCGCTATTAGTTCCCGAAGAAAAACACCCATGTGGTTTTTTTGCCTGCTTGAAATAAATACTACTTTAGGCCAGTTACCCCATCTGTAAACTGGGAATAATACCAGATTGTAGGGATGCTGAGGAGGGTTAATTATATACAGAATGTGTAGGGGCTAAGCAGATACACAAGTGCTCTGGAAGTTTTTGGCATAATACTATAGCATTACAATAATTTTGGCTTGCAAATTATACCCCAGCAGAGACATCACATGGAAAAGCGGGTCTGACCCCATGGCCCACTGAAAGTGAAATGGAAAAAATAGGTTGTGAAATATAACTTCTCTTCCTAAACTTTTGGAAAAGGCAGAGATAATTCTTCCATGTGCAACCCACATGCAGGGAACAAGTTTCTAGATGGTGGAGAAGCCTGTCTTGCCCAGGGTGGCCTGGTCTGTTGCCAGCATCTGACCATTGCTCCTTCCTAAACCTGGAAGCAGAGATAGGAAGGGAGGGAGTAGGAGAGGATTTGTTGTTGGTTGAAAGGTGGGATTCACAATGAGGATATCCTCACCTTTCAGGTTTTCTATTTGAGCTTCCCTTACTTGTGGGATAATTAAGTGCTCATAAAGTAGAGGAATGATTTAAAGGGTAATTTGAGATAGTTAAATCCAGGGACATTTAAAATAAACATTTTAGTCCAGGTCAACTTCTGGGTCCTCCCACCATCCCCAGACACCATACACAAACACCCCACATCCTAGGTTATTTCCTATGAAATTCCAAATAGGTAGATCTCAGGCAATGAAGGGGCTGTGTAGTTGGTAATATATGGCTGTGTGTCATATATTGGGTTTGTAAAATTTAACTGGCTCATAGATGATTACAGTCCTGTCTCACCAGAGGGAAAGGGTGAATAGCCTGATCCTAAAGGGACAGTTTGCAGTCAATTCCACTGGATTACTGTGGGTGGCTGACTGGACAGAGCTCAGGCTTCAGAGTAAGATCCCAGTTGGACTCCTGGTTTTGCCACTTTCCCACTGTGGCCTTAGGCAGGGGAAGAGGCCCTACCTACCCAAGAGCCTCAAACTGCTCTTTTGAACTCCACCTCCAGTCCTGGCCAGAGAAGCCACTGACCTTGCTCCCTGCCCTAAAAGGTCCTGCTTTTCCTGCAGGATACAGAAAACAGATTTCCCCAAAGCCCATTTGTAATATGCAGGTTGCAAGTGGAGATAATGATTTGGACTATCATCCTAATAAATCAGCATTCTTTGAGAATTTCTCAGTCTTACACCTTAACTGTATGTCATAGTCTGGGGCTTGATCAGCCAAATTCAAATGAGCACCGGCAAAGGAGCACCGGCTCTAGAGGCAGTTAACTCTTTTGTCTCCTCAGAACATATTCTCCTCTCAGGAAAAGCCTTCCTGAGCAAACTGTGCTCCTCCCTCGGCCTCAGTTTCCTCATTTTAATAATCAGAGGACGATCTTAAATTGCAAAGTAGAGACGAGTGGAAATGACACAATTTTGGCACCACCAGACCAGAAACTGACATCCAGACCCACCTGAGTGACCTCCTTCCGAGCCTCAATTTCTCCATCAGTAAAATGAGGGCCCTGGATTAAATGGAGTGTTGCTAGCTCCTACAATTTTAGGCATTAAACACTCCCACAGCTAGCTCTGCCAGGTTGACACTGATCAGGGTAAAAGCCAAGACTTCCTCAGAGGTGAAAAGGTAAGCAAACATTCCGATCTCCCCTTAGCTTGGCTTTCCAATTGGTGAGGGGCCAGGCCCCTGCAGACGATCCAGGTCGCATTCGTCGCCCGGATGGATAAAGAGTTTATTTGCATAAAGAATCCTCCGATGGTCTGGCAGAGAGTTGAACCGAAGTCTTCGTCCGTTTAAGCAGAGAATAGACACCCTGTTCCTAAGGGTCTCGGCACCGCATTTCCTCTAAGAGGGTCACGCCGTAGACTAAAAATGCCCCTTGTCCCCTAAAGTGGGGATCCCTGGAGAACACAACGCTCGAGTGCCGGGGTGAGGAAGGTTTGGCCTCTACACGCTGCAGGTTTAGGCTGGCAATCTCTCGCCCAAGGCGGTGGCGGGCGGCAAGCGAGGCGGGGCCGGCTGCGCCGCGGGACCCCGGCGCCCTCAGGCGCGACCCAGGGGCTGGCGCCGAGGCGGCCGCAGGAGGTGGCGCGTGCTGAAGGGGAGAGCTGCTGCTGTCCAGAACCGGGGCGCTAGAGGGCGGGGCCAGGGCCGAGGTCTGGCTGCAGGGCGCGTGGGGGTGGGCGGGGCGGGGTCTGAGAGGGCGGGCTGGGGGCGGGGCGCTCGCAGGCCCGGGGAGGGCGGGGCCGCGGGGCCGCGGGGCGGGGCGGGCTCTGGCGGCCCGAGTGTCACACACGCGGCGGTTCGGGAGGCGGCGACAGCGGCAGCGGCAGGCGCCGCCGGGACGGGCACGGGCGCGCGGGCTCGGGCGGGCGCCGGCTGCCTCCCTCCCTCCATCGCTCGCTTGCTCTCCGGCCCGATTGCTCGCCGGCCAGGGGCCGAGCTCGCTCCAGCGCTCTCGGGAAGGAAGTCGGGGCCGGGGGCGCTGAGGACGCCAAGTTCCAGCAGCAGCCGCGGATCCCGGCCGAGGCGGAGGCTGCGGTTCCGACGGGACAGGAGCGCGCTCCGTGGCAGAGCGCACGGCCAGAGCGTCTGAGGAGCCGGGGGGCGCCCGGGCCTTTTGCTATCTGTGGGGCCGCGGCGGGGATCCCATGAGACGCGCCCTCAAGGGCCAGGAGATCCAAAGCCCGGGCGGCGCGCGGCGGAGGCGGAGGGCGGTGCTGCAGCTGACGGAGCCGGGGAGCGGCCGGCAGGAGGCAGCGGAGAGAACTTGAACTTGGCGTCGGGAGCGGGCGCCCCGGACGCCCCTCGCCGGGGCCGGGGCCGGGGCCGGGGCGCCGAGGGACCTGGGCGGCATCGCTGCCCCCCGAATGGCCGCGGCGGCGGACCCGGCTCCCGCGCCGCGGCCCTAGGCGGCCTCTCGCCATGGCCAAGTGGCTGAACAAGTACTTCAGCTTGGGCAACAGCAAGACCAAGAGCCCCCCGCAACCGCCGCGGCCCGACTACCGCGAGCAGCGGCGCCGAGGCGAGCGGCCCTCGCAGCCCCCCCAGGCCGTGCCGCAGGCCCCCGCGGCTGCCTCCGCGTCCTGCGGTACCGCCGCCGCCTCCTGCTTCTCGGCCTCGTCGGGATCGCTGCCCGACGACAGCGGCAGCACGAGCGACCTCATCCGCGCCTACCGCGCACAGAAGGAGCGCGACTTTGAGGACCCCTACAACGGGCCCGGCTCTTCGCTGCGCAAATTGCGCGCCATGTGCCGCCTGGACTACTGCGGCGGCGGGGAGCCGGGTGGGAGCCAGCGCGCCTTTTCCGCCTCGTCCGCGTCGGGCGCCGCGGGCTGCTGCTGTGCCTCCTCCGGCGCGGGCGCCGCCGCGTCCTCGTCCTCGTCCTCTGGCTCCCCGCACCTCTACCGCAGCAGCAGCGAGCGGCGGCCCACCACCCCGGCCGAAGTGCGCTACATCTC